>NC_136677.1:1984011-3421511 GCF_903797595.1 Erithacus rubecula
ACTTGTGATATCAAGCAGCAGGGAGAGGGGAGTGACTCTCATCCTGCTGTCCCCTCCCAGAAATGCAGGCTATATATTTCAGTTGCCAGAGGAGCAGTGTGGTGCTGTGGCTGCAGCCTGGGAGAAAAGAAGGCTGCTGAAGGAGAAAACCCCAGCTGTACCTTTCAGGGCAGCAGAAATGAGGAAATGACACTCTCCTGCTTCTTCACCTGGCTCCTGTGCATGCACTGTGCAGCATTCCTTAGTTCTGCAGAGCTCCAAGGCCAGGAGCAGCTTTGCCTGCAGCTCTGCAGCCCAGCAAGGCACTGTGTGTGAATAAGGGCAGGCCACAGTGCAGCTGTTTGGAGTGGCACTTCATTTACTGAATGGCAGCTCCATAATCCTCTTCAAATAAAAAGACTGTGGAGTCTCTGTACTGGGAGCTGATGGAAAGCTTTGCTCTCAGGCAGGTGGCACAAAGGGAGTATCTTCTTGCTGCGTGTAGGAGTTCCTGGGTTTTGCTTGGGCTTTGTTATTTGATTATTTGTTCTCTCATTTGTCACTGGGCTAGTGGATGTGATTTGCTCTCCCTGATCAAGGCACTTGTTTTGGCAGGGAAATGTTTCCCAGGTGTCATGGGATGGGATGGGATGGGATGGGATGGGATGGGATGGGATGGGATGGGATGGGATGGGATGGGATGGGAGGCCTTGCAAGGCACAATCTGTGCCCTTCCCTCTTCACCCCAGAGATGCCAGAGCCAAGTCCTGGTACATCTTCCATCTCTTCCAGAACAAAACTGTAGAGCAGCTCATGAAATGTCTGGTCCATCCCTCTGGCTCAGAGGCTGCAGAGCCACCAAACCAAAGCATCACCTTAAAAAAAGTCTCCAGATTGGATTGGGAGAAATGTGGAGTTGGGAGGAAAGGGTGGAATTTTGTTGGAGAGCATGTGCACATCCCTGTGCATCCAGACATGTAGTGGGGACACGTTCAATTAAGGGAATGTGACTGCAGGTTGCAGGATGTGGAGGCTGCAAGTGGCAGAATCTCTACAGCCTCATTAAACTCTTATGTCCAAATTAAATGTCAGATTTGCATATTGGTTCTGTGTTTTCAGGCCCGTTATGCAGCAGCGGGGAGGAAGCTGATCACAGGCAGGTGCTTTGGGTATCTAAATTGCAGCCTCCCTCCTGAGAGCCCTGCAAAACCAAGCACGTGAAATTTTAGGGGGAACTAGGGATTAAACTTGGTTTTATAAGAGTCAGGGCTCTGTGCCTCAATTCCTGCAGGCAGAACAGAGAACTGCATGTGGTGGGCAGTGTTGTGTTGTCCAGGTTCCCAAAGCAGCTTCTGTGGGTTTTTCACTCCCCCCTTTCTTTCAGGAGACAGAGGAAGGGCACAGCACTGCCTGGGCTCTGGTTGTAGAGCTTCACCTCTGGGAAGCTCTTTGCAGTTTTCCCCAGGCTGGATTCCAGTCAGATCATGTTCTAATCCAGGTTTAATTACCTGTGAGGACAGACAAGCCTCTTTCTTGCCTCTTGGGAAGCCCAACCAGCAGGGTAGTATCAGGAATTGGGACAAAGCCAAACTGCAGCCCAGGCTGGTGAGCCCCTGATGTGCACAGGAATTTCCATTGTGGCTGGAGACAGATAAATGTGTCCAGGGACTGAACTAAGCATCACTGAGAATCAGTGATCCAACACCTGAGGGAGGCACATCCCTCCCTGCAGGTAGTGGGAGTTTTCCCTGGCTTTGTAGTAGAATGCTGATTATCCATGGAGACTCCTGCCAGTGGTTTGGCTGCTGAGCCATGGGTGGCAGCAGCAGGAAAGTTCTTCCCAACAGCATGCTGGAGGAGCTAAAAGTAGGAAAAGATTCCTGGTGACATGGGCACACAGTTGTGTTCTGCACCAGTGTCCCTGCTGGGACCTGAAGGAACCATGCAGCCCATCTGGAAAAGGATGGGAAACAAGGAGGAAGAATGAGGTCTCTGTTGCTCTGGGAAGCCTGTGCCTGCTGCCCTGCACAGCTGTGAAGCGTGTCACATCCCTGATGGGCCAGATGCTGAAAGAAGCTGAACATCCTTAGAAGGTCAAAGTCAGAAGGCAGAAAACCCTCCTGGCTAATCCTGAGACACAGCAGAGACGGGGCCTGCACGACAGGAGACACCCGGGAGGCAGAGCAGCTCTGAGTCAGCCGTCTCCAGAGGAGGATTTGTCAATGCTGGGCCAGTTTTCACCAGCTCCACAGCTGGTGGCAGTTTCTGCACTTCATTCTACAAGCATCTTGTGTGGCTGACATGCTGCTCCCGGGAGGGGAGCCAGGGGATGGGACCCCTCCTTTCTCACTGGGGGTCGGTGCCTGGGGGCTTTATCCAAACACTCTTTGCACTCCGGTACCATTTCCCCAGAAGGAAGAGGGGCCCAGCATCAGGGAGGAGCCTGCAGGTCTGGGCTGGGGAAGGGGAGGGTCTGAAGCATCTCTGGCCACCTTCCCACGTGCTGCCTGCCTGTGAGCCCTGGCTCTGAGAGCAGCCACAGCTCAGCACCTTAGGGCAGGCTCTGGGCAGGTAAGGACAGAGTAATTCCAGGGGAGTTGCTCCAGATTTACATGATTATAAAGAGAAAGGATGCAGCCTTAATTAAACTTCTTCTGAGTCCTAGGAGGGGCTGGAATAAAACTCTGAGATCTGCCACAGGCTGCCTGTATGTCAGTTGTATAATTCCTCCTGGCCCCAATTCTCCTATCCATGAAAGCTGGAGTACCTCCTGCCTTGGTTATGAGGGCTGCAAATCTTGCAGGGCTGAGGCTGCTCCTGCCAACCACCCCAGCATCCAGGAGAGCAGTGGGGCTCCACGTGCTGCTCTGCTGACTGCTTCATCCCTGATCCTGGGCAGGCAGAGCTGCCCATGGAGCAAAGCCCACATTTCCCTTCCAAGTGCCCAGCTGTGAGCCAGCATCCAGCTCCCTCAGCCTGCAGTGGTGCCAATCCCAAAGCCCCTCTGCTCTCCAGGCATCCCTTGGTGCATTCTCTTCCAGCAGCAGGGGCTGATGTGCTGGCTGTGTGCTGGATGAGAGCATCCCTCGTGGCACAATGGAGGGAGTGAGCCTGGGGCTGCTGCAGGCAGGAGAGCAAGCCATGAAGGACAGCTGAGGACATGGGGCTCCAAACAGGAGCTGTGCCCAGCTTTAATGTGCCTGGCCCTTTGTGTTTGCCTCTATTCATGCTGGGAAGGAAACTGCTGTCTCTGTATCCATCTTTCTGTCAGAAAATCCTTAGGCTCTGAATAGATTTACTCTCCAATCTGTGGGCTGGTTAGCACTGGGCCTGGCTGGTGGGAGGAGGTGAATGACTCTGGAGGGCTTTATTGGCAGGACAGTGCTCTGAGAGGAGGCTGGCTCACTTATTATCAATGGATCCTTCACTGGCAGAGACAGCCTTGGGGATAAGGATTTGAGCAGTGGTGGATGCTCCAAGATTCCAAAGCTGGCTGCAGGCTTAACCCTCCTTTCTGTACCCATGGGCAAACCCCTGGTATCCACTTTATTTCTGTAAGAGTTGCCTGTCTGTGGCACACAGTGAAGTGTCACTCTCTCCACGGATGGCCATGCAGGAGTCTCTTCTTCCCTTGTGTTTCAGGCCCAGAGCTGTTTGGCCACCTATAAATAAGCATCCAGGTAGGTTGTGAAAAGGACACCACCACAGAGTGCTTGCTCAGCCTGAGCTTTCTGTCACTGCAATGCTGGTGCAGACAATTCCTCAGCTCCCGTGGCTGCATTCCCTGGGGGCTGTTGTTAATGCTGCTTTCCCAGCTCTTGCACTGAGCTGTCTTTGCCTGCTGCACTCATATAATCAGGAGCTGTAAAACCACTGACAAGTCCAGAGACCAGAATGGAGATTACATGCAACATTAAAATTAAAAATGGGCCAGAGTCACCAAGTTGTCTTCATTAGGCAGCTCTGTTTTATACGTGGCTTTTACTGCCAAATAAATAATCTTCCAGGTGAGTTAGTTAAGCTGCCCTCAGGAGCAAGACAAGATGGGTGAGGAGAGGCAGTTCAGGATGGCCTCTGGGATTCCTGCCACAAATCAGCCACTCTGGAAACGGCAGAACTGGTGTCAAACCGGGATGAAAACCTTAAAATCCCACCAACAGTGAGTGCAGAACGGCACAGAACAGTCCCCTCCCCTGAGGCAATGCAGGAATTCAGCCACTTGAGGCTCTGCCTCCCTCACAGCCACTCTCTGTCATCTGCATTCTTTTGGTTCCTCAGGATTTTTCCTCTCCCTTTCTGCTAGATTTCTGGCTTTAAGGATGCTCCTGAGGAAAGCATTAAGGGCAGGCAGCACTATGGATACTTTTAGAAGGCAGAGCATGTTTGCCTCAGAATATTCCAGGACTTTCTATGGAGAAAGTGCACTGGTCATAAACTCACCAGGTGTCAGAGCTCGTGGACTGTGTTCCACATGGATTTCTGAGAGAAACTGCAATGCATGAGTGGCTTGGTTTGACTCTGCATCAGAACCAGATGAAGTCTTGTCTTTGCTTTGTTTCCTCTTTGCACTTCCAGACCCTTTCAAGGCACAGGCTTGAAGGGCATGACAGTTGTTCCCCCGGGGATCAAAAAGTCTCTTGCAAACAAATGCAGAATAACAGTGATGCTGACACTGCAGACAGAGGAGAGGCAGGAAAGGTGCTAAAATTCCATCTTGCTTCCTTCCTGGTCTGGGCTAGAGTTCTGCCTCCCTGATTACTCCTTGATTCCTGGTCCAGAATAATGACAAACACAGGAATCCAGCCCTCCCACTCCTGCCACTGCATCAGAAAAGCTCCTCAGTACTAATGATGGAAAATGAGACACACTAGGTTAGGTCAGGTATTCTCTGATTATCTGCTTCCTCATCAGAAAACTGCTTTAATGAAACTGAAATTCTTTGCAGGAAATGCTTCCATAAATAAGTCATTTTTTACAAGAGACATGATAGCAAATATGTCTGTAGGAAAGACTGAAAGATACTGGTGATCCCATTTCAACACTTCTAAAATGAAAAAGAAAATAAAGAAAGTGCCACTCCACATTTTGTCAAAAAAAAAAAAAAAAAAGTTAACTGATATTGATTAAAAGAGAAAAAATCACAAAGGCTGAAAGCTTGTGTAGATGCAGGTAGTGAAGAAGCTCTTGTCCTCCTGCTCAAGGAGTCCAAACCAAGCTCAGCTGAATCAACTTCATCCTTTTAATACAAAATAGGTCTTTTCCCAAGCACACTCTGACTTTTAAATACCCTTCACTGCCAAGCCAGAGCTGTGAGCAGGCACCTTGCAGAGTTTGAAATTACACCTGCTGTAGGGTGAAAAATAAACAGTGTGGGAAGTTGTGAGACACTTGGTCATCTGTCCCCAGCAGTTTGGGGACCTTTCCCTTGGTGTGTGACATGGTTCTGCTCACGTGGCTGCCTTTGGGTAAGGGAGACTGGCAGGGGATGCCATGAACCATCAGGAAAAATTCAGGAAGCACTCAGAAAGAATTTCTTCAAGGAAATGGTTGTCAGGCATTGGAAGGAGCTGCTGGGAGGTTTGGAGTCCCCATCCCTGGAAGTGTTTAAGGAATAACTGGATGTGGCACAGGTTGGACTCCGTGGTCTTGGAGGCCTTTTCCAGCCTTAATGAATTTGTGACTCTGTGACTCTGTCTGGATGCTGGTTGGCACTGCTGCTAATGTTCTTCCTGGCCCCAGTTTTGTCATCCAGATTTCTCTGTGCTTCTCATCTCTGCTGTCTGGAAAAAAAAAACCAATAAAAAGTGAGAAAAGAGAAAAGCAGCTCCCACTCCATTCCCTAAGGATGTGTGGAGCTGGTGAGGAGGTCAGGACAATAGCAAGAGAGGTTGTTCAAGCTGTGAGATGGTATGTTTTCAGTATGTTAGACCATAATAAATCCTGCCTGCTGGGCTCCTGTCATGTGTGACAGAGGGCAGGGCAGAGCTCAGGCCATGCTGGCAGTGCCTCAGTGTCCCCTCCCTGCTGAAAATGTCCTGAGCACGGAGGGAACTCCCCATCCATCCCTCAGAGGGAGCGATGGCTGAGAGCTCTGCTGCTCCCAGGGGAGGCTGCAGGAGAGCAGAGCACTCCTCTGTCTGTCTGTGTGTGTTCTCTCCCTGCCAAAACCCAATCCAATCTTCCTTGGCTCATCTGCCAGGGTGTGAGGAGCTCCCTCCTGCCTGTGCCACGAAAGTGTCACCCCGTGACTCCAGAGGGGCACAGCACCAATGGCTGTGCTCGTCCCCAGCTGGGCTTTGAAGGAGGTGCTTCTCATTCCTGTGATGTCCTATTGTGAGGGGATTTAATTAGCTGTGGTTTGTTCACTCAGCAGACACAAATGAGGTTTTAATTTTTTGTGTACAGGCACGAGGTGGTTTTTGTTCATCGCATCGGGAGCTCTCGCAGGCCTCCCACGTCAGAAGCTGCCTCCAAGGGGGTGGATGGAGAGGGCCAGAGAAAACAGGGATGATATTCCAGAAGTGGCAGGATAGGCTGCAGCTCTAATATGAGCTGGGTTTCTTTATGTCACAAGCACATGGCACGACAGTGTGCCCTTCCTCTGCTCTTGCAGTGTTTCTGTCTCCAGCAGAAAGCCCCAAATCCCAGCAAAAGGAGAGTGTGTAGATGCTGAGAGGACTGGGGAACAAACCTAAGCCTCTCTAAATCTTTCCACAGCCTCATTTCCTTCTGCTCTTCATTGTCTCTCTTGTCTCTCTCCTCTCTTCCAGCACCCAGAAGCACAATGGCATTTACTTTTTTACTTAATGTCAATATTTACTTTGCTTTGGAACTGTCTGTTTAATAATAATAATTCCTGAACACAGAGGAGAGGTGAGGCTTCTGTAGCTTCAGACTGGGAAGAGTGGTCTCAACACTCACATTTTCTCTGCTTTCTCCTGGGCTTGGAGCAGCAAAGGGAAGATTCCCAGATTTCAGGATCCTCACCCACAGACAGCTGATTTCGGAGCAATGCCAGTGCATCAGGTTGTTACTCCTGTATGTTTTCCTTCCCTCCCTTCCTTCTGTGATGAATGCTGTCTCTGAGACAGGCAGCTGCAGAGGGAGATGCAATTTTTCTTAGCTTGCCAGCCATCAATCTCCTGAACAATACCCTGCTAATGAAATGGCAATGTTATCACACGCCTGTCACCAGCAGTGATGGGGCGGCCGCTCCAAACTCAGACCAGACAGAGGAAAAGCAAGGAGAGCTCTGGAGTTTGTCTTCAGGGTGTGATTCCTCCTGAAGGCTTTTGACAAACTCTGGGCATCCTTCAGTGCCTAATTGAGTTCCCTGTTGTGTGGTGACCTGGTCCTAACCCAGGCTGCTCAGTCCATGTGCTCCAGACACCAAGGTGGTGGACAGCAAATGGCTTTTATTGAAGGGTCACAGGGGTTTTTATAGCTTGGGCACTCAGTGTCATTTCCTCTGCTCATGTCTGGCTGGGTGTGGCTGGGCACAGAGCAAAGGTGTGACTGTGAGGGGGGAAGGGGTCCTGGCTGACCATAAAGCCCAATATCTTCCACTATCCCTAACTCTCCACAGCCCCCAAGTGAGGTTTGCTGTTCACCTCTTCCCTCTATGCCAGGACAGAGGTGTCCACACATGATCAGCCCCTGTCCTGTGGGACCACGCTGAGTTTTCATCTGAATTCACCCTGTGGGCACCTGGGGTCATCCAAGGAGCCACTTCCTCCTGTCCCCTTTGGGAACTGACATCACCAATGGGCAAGAAAGTCCTTGATGCTTCTTCCTTTGAAAATCAAGTGGGTTTTAAGTGGACAGACTCTTCCCTGACCTGTTGCTATTCTGCTTTTCCCCACTCTGAGCTCTTCATTTTAGACAGCAAAGAGCTCATTGAGTGCTATTTTGTCCCTGAGGCCCTTCAGTCCATGGTTTCAGTGAATCCCAAGGCACAAAGCACAATGACAAGGCTTTCTGCTTTGCATGGGTTGGTTTCTGTGCTGAGAGATTCACTGCAGCCTGGTGAGTGATGGGGACACACCTGGAAGTTGCAGGAGGTGTTACCTGGGCTGTGTGTCATGGGGCAGGCTCTCCTTGAAGGGTGAAGGACTTCCACTTCAAATAAAACCCCTGGATATGTGTGAACAGATGGTAGCAGCTACTTGGAGGGAATGAGAGATGAGGGGAAGTTACCAGAGGGACAATCTTTCTAAAACTTAGGGCTGCCTCCAGACAGGAAAGGTGAGCTACCCTGTAGGTCTCACCCTGCTTTGGATTATGCTGAGAAAACTCCTGTGGCTTCTGTGCAGGATCAGCAGGAGAAACCCCAGCTCGTTCCCCAGGTATTGCACAGCCAAATGAGGCACTGAGAGGTTGAGCAGAGCCTGAGCCCTCCTTTCTCTGAGGCTGATCCCTGCTCAGCATCCTCCTGCTGCCTGGATGAACTGGGGACGTGGATGACACCTCCAAACTGTGAGAAGAGCCAGAAATAAGGTGTTTGGAGCACTTCCTTCTGTGTCTGGCAGGTACAAGCGGAGCTGAGAGTTCCAGGGGGTGAAGAAGTTTAAAAATTTGTGCAAATCTCCTCAGTGCATCCAAGGTCACTGAGGTTCCCAGAATTTCTTTAACAGGTGGATGCAGTCTGGCTGCTTCATCCTTTAGAAATCATGGTTTACATGACTGCTCCCATTCTAGGACCTGACTGGAAAAATTGTTCTTTTTTAGTAATAATTGTCACTGAACACTGAAAAACAGCCATGAGAAATGACCAGAATATAACCTCTTGAGGGTGCTGTAAAAATTTTTGTTGTTTATTTACTTTAGGGAAAAAAATAGGAAAAACCAAAGAGAAGAGTAAGAAATCTAAAGCTCTGCGATGAGAGGAAAATGCAATTTACTTTTTAAAGCTCTTTCTGATTTTAAAGTGATAAACAGAAAAATATAAATGGTTCTAGAAAACGTCACCAAATAATAGAGAGAAGAGAAAATAACTTCAGTGAAGGGCAGTATATTGAGGGTCATATCTGCCTCCATCTCCTGTAAAACAATATTTGCTGCAACAAAAGCAGGGGTGTTTTAGTTATTTATTGTCATGTCAGCTACAAAATATTAAGGAAGTAAAAAAAAAAAATTAATTTATCCTGGATGAAGTCTGGTGGCCAAGAGACTGCCCAGGAGCATCAGACTTGAATGCACAAGCAAGGAGGGATGAGCAAAGCAGGAAAAGCCTCTGAATTGGGAAGTGGGACTGGTCCCTTTCCTGGAGTTGAAGCTAGTTCAGGGAGTGCAAGGAAAAAAGGTGAAAAGTCAGCACCTGCTGAGACAGGGCTGGGCTCCCTCAGAACCCACCACACCACAGGTAGACCATAATAAGCAAGATTTAAGTGAGAAAAATCGACCACTTTTTAGAAATGGAGTGGTGTCAGCTCTTCCTCACCCCAGTCTGTGCACTGAGGGTTCAGAGCCTTTTACAGCCCAGCCCACGAATCATCTTGTCCCTTTTATGTCTCCTCTTCACACAGCTGGTATTTGTCATTAGCACATTTTATTAGTCTTTGTTCCCCACCCCCAGTCAAAAAAAAAAAAATCTTAATAAAATGCCAGAACACATACTGAGCAGAAGAACAAATTGTTAATGCAGTCATTAAACAAATACACCTTTCCTTCAGTCTTTGGATGGAAATTAATTACCCTCCTGGAACTGAAACCTGATGTGTGCTTTGACTGACAGCTGGGGGCTGTGTCTGGAGCCTTTTTTAGAGGCTAAAAGCAGAACTGGTCCCTTTTTCAGCCACGAGGAAGGTGATAAAAGCATCTGAGGGACAACAGATCATGGGTTCACTATCAAAGGGCAGGAGCAAGATCTTGCTAAGCCCCACGAGCAACTTGTAGGTTTTCTCATTGGCTGGAGGCAAAATCCTGAGCTAGCTGAGTTTCATAATTAACATCAGTTTCCTCTTCCTGCCTCCTGTTGCCCATGGGAGGGCAGGATTCCACTTTATCCTGGAAATTAAACACCCTTAGTCCCAGAAACAGAGCCCACAGGGCCAGGTGTGCCTGCTGCCACCAGCTCAGTGGCTTGGGGACACTTGCAGGACATGTAATTGCTCTGTCCCATGGTCTGGGTGCATTACTAGTCCAGGAGCATGAGATAATGAACCTTTTAGCTGGGAGTAAAGAGGGAGAAAGAAAGAGAATGAATGAGCTGGGCAAGAGAGAATGACTGAGGATTCAGTTAGTTAATAAAGGGATTGCAGAAAGCAAGGTGAAGAGACAGTGGTAATTTTATGCACTGCCAGTCAGGCCCATTTGTCCTGGGAGCAGCTCCAATTTCTCTCTGAGCTGTTCTTTTTTTCTTTAGAAATGGAGCTGTGAAAGGAGAAGGAAAAAAAAAAAAAAAACCTCCCTGATTAAAATCAGCACCCAAAGTGACAAGGAAAAAAGCCATTTTAATCTCCACATCCATAGATGGATCTTCTCCCAAATAAGTGAAACAAAAGGGAATTTAGAATATTGGCCAGTCTTACACAGCACAGGCTGAAATAATCCAGATTCTGATGGCAGTCTTGCCCTAACCACAAAACAAAGCCAAATTTCATCTTTACAACTGTTAATTCCCACTCATACATGAATCTCTCTGCTCCGCCCTCATCCACTCCCCATTCATTCACCACCATTTAAGAGTAAACCTCCCTTAAACCCCTAATTAGCACTGCACTTCTGATGTTTTAGCTCTACAAATCTTCCTCTTGTTATTAAGTGTTCCTACTCCTGCATCATAACTCCTAACCCCTGAGCTGAGGCCAGAGGAAGACAGAACTGGGTATCTACTGCTTTTAAACTCAGCTTTTATCAGATACTTGAGCATCAAGGGGCAGTGAGATGCACTTGTCCCACAGAACTTTAATTTCTGATTGAGGAGAAAAGGAAGTTAGTTGGGGAAGGCAGCAGGGAAGGGCATTCCTGTGTTTAAAAACAGGCATGGAATTTGTGGAAAGGTGAGTTTTAAGACCACAGGATGGAGACATAAATAGTGTGAGTGTTGAATTCTGCCTGAGTTGCCCTTGGATGGGACAGTTTTGCATCAGGTCTCTGGGCAGGTGAGTGTGCTCACCTATAAATTCCAATTCCCTGCAAGCTGGCCCAGTGTCAGGAATCCTGAGCTGTTTGTGCACATCCAGCTGAGGCTTTTGAGCTCAACAGAAATGCCTTGACCAGCGCTTGGAGCAAGGATGAGTGGGATTGAGTGCAGAAATCACCATTTGTGTCTGCATGCAGGTGCAAGCTGCTGACACAGGAGTGTTTCTGCTGCAGGAATCCATTGCCTTGTTTCATCCTGCCCTGTCCACCCCCAGCTTGGCCACTGGTCAGTGTGGATGGCAGCTGAGGCAGGAAATGAGAACACTCAGGGCTCTCAGAGAAGCTTTCAGGGCTTGTCTCCAAGGGAACAAACAGAAAGGTCCAGGGGCAGAGCCAGAGCTGTTCTTAAAGAGGGTTTAATCTGCTGTGGGCTGCCCCTAAGCACAGGGTCTTGCACAAAAGGCTGAGAGTGTTCATAAGTCTGTTTAACCTCTCTTAACTTCCCTGCCTTTCCCCCTTTCACTGGAGGAGAACAACTGCCTTGTTCTGGACCTGAGTGCCAAAAGAGAGGTGGGATTTTTCCTCAAACCACCCATCAGCAAGCCAAAGGCTTTTATTTTTGTCTCCATGTACTTGGAGATGAGATGTGTGGAGCCTGGGAAATGCAGGCAAGCAGGATTTTGTCAGCCACGAGGATGTTAATGTCAGGAGCAGCAAAATCAGGGGGTTTGTGTGATGTTGGTTCAAGTTCCAGCTCTTTTATCAGCAGTGGTGTCCTTGAGTGGAGGCTGTAGCTCAGCTCAGCTCAGTCCTGGCACTGAGGCCCTGTGATTGCATTACAGGGAATTATCAGGTGGCTGCACCTGGCTTAGAGAGCTCCAAGAAGGCACAGGGGTGCAAAAGGCAAGGCAAAGCACCGGTGGTTTATGAAATTAAAAAGTTCACGAGTGCCAAATCCACATGCTAGAGTGGAACTGAGAAATGGAAGAGGTCTCAGCAGCACCTTATCAGGAGGCAGGACAAGGGAATTGCAGCTGAAAGCACTGTAGTGCCTGATTTGCTATCTCTCCTCTGCACCTTGGCTGCAGGGTCTGCCTTTAGGGGTTTGTTAGGCAACTTGGGGAGAAATATTTTCTGTATTCAGTGGGTTCTGCTTGCAGAGGCCTTTGTATGCATGAGGTGGAAAACCTGTCTGGAGAGATGGGATCCAGTGTCCCTGGTACCCTACAACAAACACAAACACAGGAGGGAAAAGAACAAAACCTGTAAAAAGGACATCACACAGCTTTTTTTGGAGATGGAGGATAAATTCTCCCCTGCACTTCCCTCTGAGCCTGTGTGCCTGTAAACACAAGTGGTATTTGCACTGGAAATGTTATTGAGGGGAACAATTCCTGTCTGAAGGAGCCTTGGAGCACCAGGCTGCTGCCTCCATGGGAGAGGGGCTGTGCAGGGGGGTCAGGGTGGGGTTTTCTTGTGTGCAGGGTGTGGAGAAGGGAAGGACAGGCCAGCATCCCTCCGGAATACAACATCCTGCTCTTCCTGAGAGAAGGGGAGACAATGCTTGGCCAGGCCTGAGAAGGAAGCTGACAGAATCCAACAAATCCAAGTGTCTGTGGTAGAACCAGCTGATGAGGAGACCTGCTGGGTCACAGCTCAGATGCTGTTAAGGCAGGAAAACCTGAGGAGGCCAAAATCCTTCAATGATGCTGCCAGAGAAACTGAGATTTCACTTTCTGTCCTATAAATACAGCTCAGTTTTCTGTTTTTACCTTTTACCATGCTGCCTGTCGGGTCAGGGAAGCAGATCAGGTTCTCCTTTGCTTCCCTCTACCTATCTCCACTCTTTCCTCAAAGGAAAAACCTGGAAAAACCTTGATATTGCTGCATGGTCAGACTCTGGTTGCAGGCACAAGGTGGGTCTGGTCCTGTAGCTGCTGGTGCAGCTTGGAGATGCTCAGCAATAATATCGTGACTTGCTGGCACAACAGGAAATAGGAGTAGCAAAATATTTCCCTCCTGGCTGCATCCCATTTACATGTTGACAATGGAGGTTTTTGAGGCCATAATGACAAGGAATGCACATTGCTGGGAGAGGGTGATTGAAACAGAGCTGGGGTGATTGCAGGCAGTGAGGAAGGGATGTTGATTACATCAAAGGAAGCAGGAGGGCAGCACATCTGGCTGCTGTTTGCCACCCGGGGATAGGAGCTGTCCTTGTCCCCTGATCCTGGCACAGATGTGCTCACCCACCCTCTCCAGACCTCAGAGAGAAGGAAAAAAAAAACCCCAAACAACCCAAAATCTCCTTCCAGCTGCATCCTGCAACAGGAGGGAGCTGAATTTGTGTGTGGAAACCTTCTGGAGGATGGAGCAGTGCTCAGAGCAAGAACAAAGATGCTCAGGAGAGGCAGAAAGAGGGAGAGAGCCCTGGGGACATGGCTGAGGGCTCAGCCTGTTCAGCGAGGTGGGTTTAGCAGTGAACTGATGTGGTACAGATTAAGGAGCTTCTGTTGGGTGCATATGGATCAGAGGCAGCCTTTGAAGCCATGCAGAGGATGTTGTGGTTGTTTCATCTCTGGCAGCCAAGTTGTCTCCAAATTCTGCTTTCTGCCACCTTGCTGGTGGAGCAATGCCCCAGGGAGGTTTCTCCTTGGATGGAAATCTCCATCTGCATTCCTGGGAGATTATAGGGCAAGGTACTGCTATGGCAGAGGTGTTTGAGGAGTTGTGCACTCGGTGACAGAAGAGAGGGAGAGAAAAAGATAAAGGAGAGCCCATGAATATAATTCAGCATAACAGAAAATAGCAGAGAAAGGAGTTAATGGAAGGATGCATAAAAGAGCAAATGAGAAAAGAAATCTTTAACAATTGCATGGAGCCTAATTTAAGCAGAGTATTCCTGATATTTCCTCTTTAAATAAATAAAACAGCAGAGCCCAAAGTGTTTGAGTTTTTCCCAGTCAAAGCCTTGGTATCAAACTTTCATCTATTCTTGACAGAGCAATTAAAGGGAGGGATACAGCTCTGAAATGTAGCCAAAAGGAGTAGACTGAATATTTAATACAGTTCCAGGCTTTGAAAGTCCCAACAAACCAGTGGAATGGGGAAGCTGGTGACAGTTTTATCTTAATAAGGAAAGGGAGGAAAAAACCCTTTATTCCTGCCAGCAAGGATGGCAGGGAAACACAAACTGGATGGGAAACAGGCAGCACCTTTCCAGATTGTCTTCTTGGATGTTATAATAGCATTTCTCAAATGGGATTTGATGGAGAGGGATCTGGGATCTTCCCACCTCTCTTGGTGCTGGAGAGACATGAGTGTGGGGTTCTCTGAGGTTGTTTTCCACGGTGCTAAAGGAATAAAACAATTCTTTAGGGCTGAGAACAATCTCCTGAGCAGTTTCTGAAGTGAAGGGAGAGCTGGGGAGTTGAACATGGAGTTAAACATGCAGGTTAGCTGGGCTGCCAGGGCTAAAGCAACTCATTAAAGGGATTAGCCAGCAGCCCTGGCTGGATTTAGGAGGGTGGCTGTTGCTATCAATAAATAATCCTGTCTCCAATCCTCTCTGGTGGCTTGGGAAAGACAGGGAGCAGAGGGAGGGTGGGAGGGACAGTCAGGAATGAGAGGGATAATTTAAGGGAAATGCTGGAGGCACCGAAAAACTCATCCCTGGGAGGGCACAGCTTGCTGAGGAGTGAAATATTCCCTCTCCCTGTGCTCTGGTGAGGATCATGAGCCCTGGGATGGGGCTCCACTCCCTCCCTCTGCTCAACCCTCCAAGGTTTGTGCTGTTTGGTGACAGGGAGACTGAATTTTGATCAGCTCTGACACAGTCTCTTATAACCTTTTCATTAGAAAATTACCTTTAATAGGAATTGTTCTGACACCTCAGCAGCGTTTCCCCCTAATTCATTACAGACTCTCGTGGTGGGAAGGGAGGGCAGGGAAATGGAAAGGTGCCTCTGTTTTATCTACTTGCATATTTATTAATCCATTTACAGTATAATCCATCCCCTGTTTACCTACTGACCTATTTGCTGACTTGTCTGTCTGTTCCTCTGCCTGCAGTATCCATCCAAACAGGAGATGTCTGCTTTCTTACTCTGAATTAAAACCCAGTTCTCCTTTTTCCTGTGAAATGCAATTTTTTTTTTGGAAGAAACATTGTTTTGAGGCGACTGCAATATTTCTTTCCAGTTTTGCCTTGAGAAGATAATAGTATAAAAGTCATGTTCTGTCTTAAAATGAAAAATGAAGGTGTTCCTTTCTAACAGTGTTTCAAAACTGTGTTTCTGCTTTATCCAAAGGCATCTCTGCCTAATTTTTAATCAAAATTTCCACCCAGCTGATGGATGGATGGGTGTTGGAGGCAAAAGAAACAGAGCAAGGATGGAAAATGTCTCCATGTTCTCATCTAGCATCAAAAACCAGCTGATACCATGTACAACACAGAGCAAATCGTGTCATCTCAGCCTCTCCCCAGATCAGTGTGATGGAAAAAAAGACCAGGTGTGGGAACATAAGGAATAATAGTTATTTGCAGAGCTCTTTGAGATCCTAAAAGGGAAAACCCTGGAGAGATGTAAAGTATTATTAAAAGGGCTGTAAGTTCTTTTCAGGCAGTTAAAGGGATAATAAATTCATTGCCCTGGAGATCTGGTAGTCAAAGTTCTGTGCAGAACCTGGTAAAAAGGGGAAGAGTTTGGGAGACCTTTGGGCACTGAGCAGGACAGTAAAGCCAGGCTTATCAAGTTAAATCTTCTCTTGGTTCTGGGTTAAAATCAGTTTTGTTGTTTCAGCAGCCCTTCCATAAAGCGCTAAATGTGTCTGGAGCTTGAGAATTTGAGCAGTATTTGGTATTTAATCACATTTCAGTCAGGTATTTGGGCCTAATTTCTCATTTGAATTTCCTTGGCTTCATCTTGAAGTCATTGGGCTGTCTCTTTTTTTTTTTTCCTCCAGATTAACAAGTCCTTTAGTACCTGCTATTGTCTCTCCACAAAGGCTTTTATCTGCTCTAGTCAAGTCACTTCTCAATCTCTGATAAACTGAAAGGATTGAGCTCTCTCTGCCACTCTCTGGGGAGGATGGATCAGTGCTCTCAGCTCTCTGCATTTGCCTTTGGTTTTTTCCAGGGAAAGCCCTGTCCACACACCACTGAATTCCTGTTCACTCCCAGAGCAATTCCCCCCTTTATTTTTGCCACATCCTTCTCCTTAGATCTTCGGGCTTCCTGCAAATTTCATTAGGATTAATTTAATTCTTCATATCAAGATTATGGAGGGGAATGGAGTCCTAGGCTGGAAATGTGTTAAAGCTGCAGTTGTGCTTCTCTCTCTCTCTCTCCTGTTCTCTCTTCCATGGACAGCCCCTTCCATCAGAAATGGGATTGTTAATCCATTTACCACGTGCTTCACTGATATCACATAACACTAATTTTTTAATCAGAAGGTTGTGAGATACAAAGTCAAACATCTTACAACAGCTAAATATATTATATCTTTGCAGTTACCCTTATCAACCAAACTTGTAATCTCATCAAAGAATGAAATCAGATTTGACTGACAAGACCTATTTTCCATAAAACCATGTTGACTGATGTTAATTATATTTCTGCCCTTTAATTCTTTATCAATTGAATCATATATCAGCTTTTCTGATTACTTTGCCAGGGACAGATGTTGGCTGGCCTAGATTCCCTGGTTCAGCTCTGAAATCCAGGTTTGCTTTTCCTGCTGCAGTTCCCTCCCTTTTCCAGGGAGCTGGGTGAGGTGTGAGCTCTCCTGATGGACCATTCCCTGTTTGCACTCTGCACTAGGGCTGGGGTTTGTGGAGGGAGGAATTCCCTTTCCCTGCAATGCTCAGATGCAGTTTGCAGACATCACAAGCAATCAGCTCTCTCCTGCTGCCTGACACTGTCAGGATTTTCTTACATCTCCTGATAAGAACTAACCTAGCATTTTACAACTGTATATCTGAAATTAGTAGCAGCTTAATCTCCCTCTGCTGGATCACTCAGAGGTGTAATTGTGCAGAAAAAAGGGTATTAAAATGCAAAACATTCTCCTATACTTCTTCATGTTAAATCCCTTCTTCCTTCTATTCTTTTTTTTTTTTTTTTTTCATTTTACAAGAGGGCTTTTACTTTTTGCCTTCTCCCTATGTGTGTATCTGTGTGTCTTCATAAAGAGAATGAGCTGGGCACGCAGAGAGAATAATTTCTATTTCTACATAAATCTCAGAAATGAATACTTAAATTCGAGCAAAAAATACATTCTTACACCTTTAATTTCCTCTCTATGAAGTATAATGAAAAAGCCTGATTATTTTTAATTCTTCCCTTTAATAATTCAGCAGTGGAGTGATTTAAAACTGGGGACGATAATTACCTTTTCACTTTCCTGGTAAATGGAGTTTTAATAGAAATAGAAGCTCAAATGCTGGAATTAATTCAAACAGGTCAGCATCAGGTCATCCATAGCATCTTCTGTATAAATCATTTATCTGAAAAATGGCCTGCTTCTCAATTTCCCAGGAACCCCTACCCAGAGGCTACGTTTGAACAGAAGACTCAATGTTTATATCTTGTAAAGCATGATGGGGGGAAAAAAAAATTGCAATCCACATCATCTTGGAAGGATTTTTTTTTTTTTTTAATGCAAATGAAACTGCTGTTTGAAGGACAGGGAAGCAGGGGTTTGTCAAGATTAGGGAAATTCAGCTGTAGCTACAATGATGGTTGGCTGTGGAAGCTTTCACAGATCCCATTATCTGAGCAGTTTGTGCTGCTCAGTCTATTTATCTTCATGCTACACCTGCTACATCTGTTTTAGAGGTGAGGGATGGAGGTGAGCAGTGTCATCTCCAGCTAAGAGCAGACCCCTGAAATAAGGACTAAGCTCTAACTGCTTCCCTGTGAGCCAAGGTCTGTCTGGGAGAGAGGAAAATTTAACAAAATATCTTTTCAGCCCCATCCCTGCAGGTGTTTCGTGTAAAAATAAATGAGAGAAAAAAAAAAAACAAAAAACAACCGAAAACCAAGCCCTGGGGAGGATGGTGACATTACAGATCTGATGCACCAAGGATTTTCCTGGCACACTGAGATTCCCACACACTGCACCACGGTCCTGCCCTGATGGACTCAACACCAAACCATCCCTGTGGGGTCTGAAACTGCTGCCACACCTCCCCTGACACTGCTGGGGCTGGGATTGATGTCCCTGGGCCCTGCTGAAGTGGAAGGGGCTGATCCAGCAGCAGGATTTGGCTGGAAACAAGCAAAGCATCCGGGGGGTTAAATTTTTCATGAGAGCTAAACATAAACTGCCTCTTCTCTAATTAAGCACTGGGACATGGAACTTTAAAGCACTCCAGCTCTGATTCGCCACAAGTGTGTGGTAATGATTTCTTTTCAAATGTCAAGCAGTTTTGTTTCTATTTCCTTTCATAAATAATTGGTGCTGAGCCGGTGGCAGCACCAGCATCCAGCTGGCAGCAGGAGCTCGTGATCCTCTCCTTGCATCCAGCCAGGCACGGGGGCAGTTCCAGCACATCCCAGGTGGGGAGAGAGGTTTTCCTGCTCCCAGTGCAATTTCTTTGAGGTTTCTGAATTTATTGTGTCAGGTGTTTGGTTTTGATTGAGATTAACCCAGTGTTCAGTGTGTGCTCGTGGCAGGGAGAGGTGGCTGCAAGGGTGGAGGATGGCAAAAGAAACAAGTGATTTTCTGCAGGAAAATCTGGGATTTAATTAAATTAAATCCCCCCAGGATTCCCAGAAGGGAAGCCCACCCTTAAAAAGTGCATGGCCAGCTGTGCTGTTCTAGCTGAGAGATCCAGGTGAGCCCTTCCCTCCTGTTTCTTTCCTTCAGGGCACATCCTGGAGCCATCCCTGTGTGTTTTCTCTGCCAGTTATTCTCCACACCAATATTTCTCTATCCATTACTGTTTACAGCCACGTAATATCCACCCTTGCCTGGGGAACTCAAGCAAATGATTGCATTGCTGGGATCCCCAGCCCTGTAGGTAAATACAAACTCAGCCTCCAGCAATGAGCCAGCCATCAGCAATTCAAGGGGATCAAACTGATGGCTTTTTTTGGGGGGGTGCTGCTTAAAATGCTCCAGGAGTGTTGTATGTCATGAAAATGTTCGTGGCAGATCCATATTTACTGTCAGATGCCCTAATGAGAAGTTAAATAATATCCTTTTTGCTTTCCCTCCTTTCTGCTGTATTGGCAGTGCTATAGGTGGGTGCAGTCATAAAATAAAATAAAAAAAAAAGTGATTCAGAATGTATAAACTTTGGGAATCAGATCTCCTTGGGGAAAAGGGACCTGCTAAGGGACATCACTGCAGTGATGAAATTCATCTCCTGTGTGTCTTTCAAAGGAGTTTTTCAGATTTCTCAGACCCACCCAGCCGAGGAAGGCAGATGTTTAAACCCTGATTTTGCTTGCCTCTCTCTGCATTCCGTATTTAGCCCCAGAAATATCTGAAGTGGTCATGCTGCCTATCTCAAGAGGGAAGGAAGAAAATAAATCAGACAAAATAGAAGCTGGGTTGTTTGCTGCAGGCACGTTAAAGGAGTGTGTGTGTGGCCTTCTGCCTCAGCTGCAGGGCAGTGCCAGGGCTGATCTCTGTCCCTGGCTCCCATGTGCCACATGGCCCTTGGGGACAGCCAGCTTGCCCTGTCTGGGGTCACTGAAGAGACCTGTGTCACAGGATTTCACTCACAGATGCACTGTATATGAATGTAAATAAAAATAGAGATGTATATATACATTCCACACACATATATGTATATATTCCACACACAGAGACAGATATATAAATTTATATATATATCCACATGTGTCCCTGCCTGTCTCTGAGCTGTGTGCAACACCCAGGGATGTGTCTTTGCTGGGATGGAGCTGCAGAGACCTCACTCCTTCTGTTCCATCCTCCTCTTCCTCTGGCCACCCCAGAGCCTGCATTTTTTATTGCTGATCTCAGATAGAGGTGGAGCAATCAGAAAAATAAAACAAACAATAGTGCTTTAGGGCTGACATTGCCTTGGAGTGCAGAGCTGATGTTTATTTCCTGCTGTGTTTTCCTAGATCAAGGCAAAGCTGGGTCCAGGAACTTCTCCAAAACCACCTTTCCCAATCCTTGCTGTGTTCCAAGCACAAATTGACACGGAGCATTCTGTGGTGTCTGTGCCAGGAAAGCAGCTGCCTGAACTCCTTCATCCCATGGGATAAGGAGTCTCTGGAATGCTGTGGGAGATCCCTGGGGCTGTGGGACTTTGTGGTGTGAAGGAAGAGAGGAGGAGGCTGTGAGCTCTGAGAGCATCTGGTTTTCTCACCCCTTGTTAGAGAGTTGCCCTTCACTTCTTTAATTTATTTTTGTGATGGATTGAATTCTCAGGATGAGAAGAAATGAGTTCCATGCTATGGAAAAGTGGTGAAATCTGAAGAATTGTATTCTTGGTTGTCTCCCTGCCTGAACAAGGCATGGACCTGCACACCACCAGGGCTCCTGGTCACATCCCATCTCCTCATCCCTCCCCTGAAATAACACAGGCAGTGACAAACAGAGGTAATTTATGAGCACTGAATAATTCAAGGCACTTCCATGCCCTGCTCCTTTTTTTTGTTGTTGTCCCTTGAGAGAATCCACCCCCTGCCACACACATGGGGCCTGGGAGAGGGGGAGCCTCTCCTGGGACACACAAACATTGCAAATTTTCCTTTCATCCATCCTTCCCCCTGGCCATCTCTCCCTCTCTATAAACATCTTCCCAGCCAGCCCTTTCCATACTTTGTTTTCCCTGCCTTGCACACACACCTCAGCCTTTCTGTGCCATCCTCCAGCCTCCCTCAAGAGCACTCCATTTCAATAGGAGATGGGACCTGGGAATTTGGCTTTAATATTTCATAAGCTTCCTTCTAAAATGTAAAGCATATTTGTGTTATTTGCATCAACCACTAAGAAAAATACTGCCTTCGATTTTGCAGGCAGATCCTAACCTGCTGCCCACTTTTCCAGGGCAGAGCATAAAAACCACAATTTATTCAAAGCAACCCTTTCTCCTATTTACATTTATATTGAATAATTTAAAACAACTTTCTCCACTTCCATAAATTCTCCCTTGTAGGTTGGGAGAACCTGTCCATGTCTAAAGAACATGTTCCTGAGGAAATTTAAGAGCACAGCACACAGAGATGTCTGCAAACCTGATGGCATCTAAGGAATCATGGCTGGGCCAAAAATCACCTGTCTCTTTCCAAATTCTATCCCTGCCTCCTTTGCTGTGCCTGAAGATGGGGTAGAAAAGGATCAGCACAAGCTGATGGGGGAAACCAACCCTGTTTCAGCAATTTTAACTCTGGGAAATGCTGGCAGGACTCTGCCTGAGGAGTGTTGAGCTGAGCTCAGCCCAGCACATCCAGGGAGGCAGCTCATCAGTGCTGCCAATCTGGGATAATCAGGGAGTTCATTTCAACCCACTGAACACCACTTCCCAACTTTCATTTCCTCTCTCCTTGGGCATGTTTAGGCTCTTTGTCTCTTATCTCTTTCTAATCATTTATATTTTCATCACTTTCCCTTTCCTTGGGGTTTATTTGGCAGCAGTTTTTTGGGTTTTTTTTTCTGGATCCAGAGTTAGTGTTGTTATTCTACACTGGTGTCCAGGTGCATTGTCCATCACTTAGGCATGACAGCAGGGAATTGAGCCAAAAATGAATCAAGCTCTCACACCCCAATGGATGGGTGAACATCCCTTGGAAGCTGAAACAACCAGAGAGGAACATTTCCAGTGCATCTCAGTATAGCAGTGAATCCAGATTAATTACCAACAGAGAGAGTAGAAGCTTAAATAATGTCTAATTTCCTAATTTCAAAACTGTCTCTATCACTCTCAAAGCTCCAAGTTCTTTCCCAGCACAGAGAATGACTCAAATATTACCATGTGCTGGGACAGCTGATTTTTTTTTTTTTTTTACCACCCTATTTTAACAGATTGTTACTCTCATTTCTTTAATCAATGCCAATCTCAGCAGACACAGGCTGGGGCAGCAGTAGCTGCATCTTCTGTGGCTGGAAAAACCTCCTGATGCTGAGTGGTGATTGTTAATTTGGCCAGGGGAAGCCAAAGGAGTGGAGGAGACAAAAAGGGGAGGTAACTCATCCTCTGCTCCTCTGTGACAGAACCTGCAAGTTTTCAGGCATATATTATGGGTTATATATATTCCATAACCCAGAGAAACTGCAGGGAACGCCGTCCTCAAATTGCTGTGAATTAGGAGCCATTCAAATGCAGCCCAAAGCACTCTGAACTATTTGGGTAAATACTCTTTTAATCTGGTGCTGACTCCATTAGAAACACAAGAACCTAATTTCTGCTTGCAGTGAAACCAGAGCAAGATGTTGGCAAATCAAAGCTGATGGAGTTACAGAAGTATTCATGTTTTAATTGAATGTGGAATAAATCCACCTGCATATGATACCACCCCAGAACATTCCCCCTCAAAGATAGCTTCCTTTTATATATTTTTTTTTCAGTCATTACTACAATTTCAAGGTTAGAGATTAATTATAATGGTAGTATTGCCATTTATTTTACTGCCAGCTGTAGTGGGAGAATAAATCTAGCTTGAAAATAAATTGTGAGCACTGTGTCCACACTTAAAAGCTTGTGATACAGCCTCTGTGTTAATGAAACATTATTGACTGATTCTATTGAATTTGGCAAAACCCCTCCCTTGCTGCTCCTACTGCACTGAGGCACAAATCTTGGAAAAACAAGATCTTGTTTAAACTAGAGCTCAGCTCCTGGCATCTATCAAAGTGGAGCATCAGGAAAGAAAATGAACATCCCTCATCCCTTCCTTCCTTTATCTTAATCCAAAATGTTTCCATTCTTCCTTTTTGTTTTTATTTTTTTATTTTTTATTTTATTTATTTCTCTGAAACCCAAAGAATGCTGCAGGTACCTCCTGTCTGTGTTTTAAGGGCACAGATACCCATTTAATTAACTCCATAATTGTGTGGTTACTGCTGGCCTTGGGATTGCACAGTAAGCAGCAGAGGTAGATTAAGGCAGTAATTTCATGGCTATTTCTGTCTTTCTCCACTGCTGGTCTCTTAGGGACAGATTTAGATGTCCTCTAGGAAGCTTAAAATTAGGAAAAACCTTTTTTTGTTTTTATTTTTTGGATCAAGGAGAGATCCATCACCAGTTCTCTTGATGGAGGTGCAGAGGGTGGAAGGTGCCTGGTGCTCCCACAGGGGACAGGGATGGAGGGATATGATCAGAGAAAATTAGCAGAAAACACCCCCAGCAAACCTAAGCCTAGGGAAAGGGAAAATAACCTCTTTATTCCCTGTCTTAGCACCTCTTTTGCTTCTTGCAGGATCCCTGCTTGCATAATTGCCTGCTCACAGTAGCCTAAATGGAATTATCTTCATCTGAAGCCATTCTCAGAACTAGAAAGAAACGTTTCCCATGAGCTGCTGGCATTTGGAATTGGGGACTCCAGGCAAGCTCAGCCTTTCTGCAGTGAACAAATCCCACACAGAAGGGCTGCAGAGCATGAAACTCCTGGATTTATTCACTCCAACTGCTGATATGTGATGCCCACAGAACAAATTGCCCATTAATTGGGTAAGTTGTGCTGGGAAATGACAAATTCTCCTCTCCCAGCTCTCCTGGTCCACCTCAACTGGTGCATCAGGACCTTGCTTCAAGTTTGAGCAGTGTCAGGACTTAAAATATGAGACAACACAGGTGCAAAATGAAAAACTGGGATCACTTGGCAAACGCTGCTCTTTGGATGAACCTGGAGCAAACCCAGGATGAGATTCCAAGCTGAGACCCACTGGTGGCTTCCACTGGCTCCTCACTCTCTCCTCACTTGTGAGAACATCTGGGATCCATATGGCACCAATGGCACTTGCCACAGAGCTGGATGTGCTGGAAATTCTGTTTCATGAACCACCATAAAATCTTCTTGCTGGATACTCTCCTCAAAGACCCAAACTGTGATATCCTTCAAGCACCAAAGTGGGGCCCATTAGAGTGCTTGTGTTTGAGCATTTGAAGCAATTATTCATGTTCACCCAGCTCCAAACAGCTACCAAACACCATGTGTTTTTCCTCAGTGTTAATAAAATCCTAAATGATTCTTCATTAAGAAGCCCATTAAGACAACTGCAGTTTCCTCGACGCTCATTAGAGGATATTCTCACCACTAAATTATCACACTGGAGTTTTATAGGAGGCTGAGGAAAGATGCCCTATTGTGATTAATTCATGATGGATTTTCCTCTCCTCAGCTTGCAGCCTGCTCCCCAGGCTCAGCTTTGCTGGTTTCTCAACTTTGGGAGGATAAAACTCATCCTTCAGCTTGGCTTTTTGGGAGAAACAATCCAGAGCTGAGCCTGCCATCCCTAGTTGTGGAACTTCCCTTCATCTCGTGGCCTGTCCTCTGCACAGAGAGTTCCTGCCAGTCTGAGCTAGGATTAGCATCAAGGGCAGCCCTTGCAAGGCAAAAATCTGAGGACAAACTGGTAAAAACAACAGCAGAAAACAAAATCATTGAGCCCAGGCTGGATCAGTGTTCTCCTCACTCCAGGTCCTGAACTCAGTGGGAAGCTCCAAGAGCTGGGGATCACTCAAGTGTGGGAACAGAGGCTGCTGTGACAAAACAGAGCTGCTCAGATCTCCCACTGAGTATTAAAATCTCATTTTATGGTGCATTATACACTTGGCCTTTCCAACAATCAGTGGCCATAAATGGTGTTTGCATCCCAGAGCCAAATCTGGGGAAAGAACAAGAGATAATCCGTCTGGCTGGGGAGGATGGGGTGGGAAGGGCCAGCCCTGCAC
The DNA here is from genome assembly GCF_903797595.1 of Erithacus rubecula. Lineage (NCBI taxonomy): Eukaryota > Metazoa > Chordata > Aves > Passeriformes > Muscicapidae > Erithacus > Erithacus rubecula. The sequence continues at coordinate 2,008,948 of NC_136677.1, forward strand.
AATTATTTATGTCCACTCAGAGACACAGGGAAATGAAATGCATTAAGAGGGCTGCCAGGCCCTCCTCAGAATGGGGCTTTAAATGATATTGATGTGGTGCTAATGGGTGCACAGTTTGTCTTCTCTCTATTACATCCCAGAGCTTGGAGCTGGCACTTGGAGAGCCAGCTCAGGCATGGTTGGTCTCTTTAGGAGGATTTATTTCTGGGGATTTGGAGTCTCAAAGAGCTGCAGAACTCGTTTGACCCAACAAGAGGATCAGGGAGGTGTCAGGGGTACCCAGCCACAATGCCACTGCTTTTACTCACACCTCATTCACCAGATGAGGGTCAGCAATCCTTAAATCGGGATTCTTTTTCCCTGAATAAGAAATGAAGAATGAATCTGAATAATATCCCTGTCTGAGGATGACCCTTGGCAAGGGGATCTGAGGCTGGCAGGGTGTCACACACTGCCCCAGCAAAGCTTAAAATCCCCAGGGTTTTGAGCCAGGCCTTCTTTAAGAAACCACATTTTTCAGGTGACAGAGGAAACTTTGTCCACTCCTCCAGCCTGTGTGGCTGCCTTGGAAATCTCTCCCACCTATGGATAAAAACTCCTCATATGTGGCCTATTCCTTTCAGCTTTAATCTCCTCCAGAATCAGCTATTAAATCAAAGCCTGTGTGATTATCTCTGGAGGAAAAGGTGCAGGGTGCAGGGCTTGAAGGCAAGAGCTGTTTATTCATTCCAGCAGGAAGGCTGATCCTGGCGTGGAATTAAGGCAGGAAGGGCAGAGCTGTGATTTGTTGGCTTGATCTGACAGCCAATTTTCAGATCTGGATCAGAAAGTTATAAGGGAAGTTTTAAAAGTGCCTGAATTTGGGTTTAGCTCCGTGGAGGAGAGTGTTATTTTTCACTCTGCTTGCAGAGAAGAGTTTTTAATGTGTCAGGGCACTTTTTTTTCAGTTCATTGTGGCACCAAGTAAAGCCAGCTGAGGGCAGAGACAAGCACTGTGCAAACACAGTCCTTCCCCAGAGAGCTCAGAGATTCTGAGTAATTATTAAGAATGACTGAGGAAATCACAGAATCCCAGGATGAAAACCTGGCCTTGGACACTCCCAGGGATGGGGCAGCCACAGCTGCTCTGGGTAACCTGTGCCAGGGAAGAAATTCTTCCCAATATCTGACGTAAATCTCTCCTCTTCTGGTTTAGAACTGCTCCCCCTTGGCCCATCACAGTCTGCCTGTGTGAGAAGTTGCTCTCCATCTCTTTTATATTAACCAGTGAGTAATGAATCACAGCAATGCTTGTGTGAAATGCCATTATTTTCTAATTCACTTCCTTCTGGTGCAAACCCAGTCCTGAGATCAGCTGAGTGAAGCTGCTGAGGTGTCAGAGGAGTTGTTGAGGTTTACCCAGAGCAGTTTACCCACTCCACTTGTGGAGTTTCCAGCCTCTGTTTCTTCAGGAAAAACTCCCTCCAGGTGTCCTGGGCAAAACACAGCCAAGACTATTCCAGGGCAGCTCAGAAATGCAGGCAGGAGCAATCTGGGCAGTGCTGAGTGTGGGGTATTTTTCTATTTTCCCCCAATTTCTCTCCCCTACAAGCAGAGAGAATTATTTCTGTGGCTCCCAAGTGAACATCCCTGATAGGGGCTTTGCCTCTGATCACCAGGCAGCTGCAAAATTGCTTTCAAATTATTCCACAATTGGGTTTTGCTCGTGAACTCCTTGGTTGAGTAAAACATTAGGGAAGGAGGGAGCAGAGAGGAGGCCAAGGGGTTGGGACTGGGGAGAATGAAGAGGTGAAGGATGGGGTGAAATATCCTATTTTCAGCAGAAGCTCAGGGGTCACAGCAGAAGCTGGGGGTCCTTTGCCCTTCCAGAGTGAGAAGCTGGCACAAGGATGTGAAAATTTGTAGGAAGGGCAAAACCTTTCACATGGTTAAAACAAGACTTTTTTTGGGAGGGCACACCCAGCCTTGGTGTCTTTTCTCCAAAAGAGGAATCACAGGCACTGTGCAAGTGTGGAACAGAGTAAGAAATGAAACCCTCCAGGTAAAATTGTGTCCTCTGAGAAGTGAAAAGTAATTTTTCTACTGACTGCATCTGACCACAGCTCTACTCTCCCCCATCAGCTGCCAGGCCTTGGTTAACTCTGATGCCAAGGTATCTCCTTGCAGTGCAATAAAAATCAAATACTCTCTGATCCAGATTTTCTGATAGCAGTGACTTTGTTTAATGAACTTTATAATGAACCCTAGCTCTCCTCCCAATAGATGTCTTTGCTATAATATCCTAGAGTAACAATGGACTAAAATAAATCAGCTTTTACTAACTCATAAACACAAAGAAGGGAATGTAAACCAATTTCTGATCTAGTTGAGGTGCACTGAGATTTCACAGAGAGGCATGAAGCTTGAGTGGATTCTGAAATTGCTCTTGAGCCTGAGAATTCATCTCTCCTTTCTCTCCTCTGCCAGATGCTCTTAACCCTTTGAAGGCTGGCCTGGAATTCATCTTTTTTTTCTGGTGTCCCTACCTGTCTACAATTAATTTGTATATTTGTCTTGAGATATGGAGAATTCAAGGTGGTGAATGCTCAGAGTCCTTCACTGACCAAAAAAATTGACAGTTCTTGGGAGAAAGGGGCATCTGGGATCTGTCACTGGTGTGAAACACCTCACTCATGTTTGTGTGAGACACCCAGGGCTGGGGACACAGCTGGCACCAGAGCAGCACTGCTGTTGGCACTAGAGCTTGGGGGAAAATCAGAATTATTGAAAAAATAGGAATTATTGCAAAAACTGGTGGCACTGACTGGTAAATAGAGGAAAATGCAGGTTTCTGAGTCCTGCTGGGAAAAAGAGACCCATCCTCACCATCCTCCCTTCAATAAATGCCCATCCACTGTGTAATTAACCCAGTTAGCAGAGACACTGATGCATGCTAACTCCATGAAACCATTATTATCTGCACTGCTAATTAGCCATGGGAAAACAGGCACAGGGTTTATGAATATCTGTTTAAGGGGGAGGAGGAAAGGAAAGGAAAAACCTGTTGAAATGGATTTTTTAACTCTGTTATTCCTTTGCTTTTCAAAGAGGCATGAAAGCAGGAACAAATCAAAGTGCACACTTTGAGGAGGGATTGGCTTGGCTCGGGCAGGGAACAGGATGGAGGGGGAGAGTGGTTTTGGGAGATCTGGGTGAAAAACTCGGGGAAATGGGTTTTACCATCAATTCCTGTACACATTGGGGTCAGGGTGACCTGTCTCCCTGCCTGGCCGTGTGTCCTGGTTTGGAGGACAGGTGTCTGCCAATAAAGGCAGGAGCTTCTCTTTGAAATGGAGAATGGAAACCCCCTTCCTCCAAATTATTATTATTATTTTGAAATTAAGGGGCTCTCAGGCAAAGATATGGGAATTAGGAAGAATGGTTCTTTACTAGGAAAATTAAAATAGAAATGCAGTATTACAAAGAACAATCCCAAACCCTGCCAGAGTCAGAATCCAAGCTGACACCCGTCAGTCAGTCAGGGTGGTGGCAGCAGTGCCATTCCATGGTGGCTGCATCCTCCTGCAGTGGCAGATGTGGTTCAGCTGGAGCAGTGCTCCTGGAGAAGGTGCAGTTTCCTCTGAGGGTCCAGGGATGATGTCGAAAGGTCTGGCTTTCCTCTGGAATCCAGTGGAAAGAAGGTTCCTTGGTGTCCAAAATGTCAGTTTTTATCTGGGTAGGAAAGGCTTGGCTCCTGCCCTGGCTGGAGCATCTCCCAGTGGGATGATGGAATTTTATCAGTCATGCACTGGGACTCACTGGCCATGAACAGGAGATATCTCCTGGAGGGAGGATGGGCTGTGGAAAGATAAAGATGATTGCCCAGCTGGTTTAAAGATGGCCCATTAGCAGATAATGTGTGCCAGGAGATCAGGGTCACTGCCACACCCAGTTTTAAACAATGGCCCATTAACAGGAGATATCTCCCACAGGGATAAGAATTGCTGCCACACCCAGTTTTAAACAATGGCCCATTAACAGGTGATACCTCCTGGATGAAGGTGGGTCATGGGAAAGATAAAGATGATTGCCCCAGCTGGTTTAAAGATGGCCCATTAGCAGATAATACATGACATGGAGATAAGGGTCACTGCCCCAACTGGCTTCAACCAATAGTGACAGATTTCACACTTCTGGCCACACCCTGTATTGCAGCCCAAGGCACCATGTCAATCCAATTTGAGATCTATTGAGATTACAGCCTCACCTGGCTGGTATAAGGCTGGAAACAGAACTGGGGATAACAGCAGCATCAGGAATGTGCTTCCCGTGCTGGCTGGCCCAGCAGAGCTGTCACTCTCACAGGAAACTCCTGCTGGAGTTTGCTGCTGCATTTGGTATTCGGAGAACAGCCCAATTCGCTGATTGTGCTGATGGGATATGAAAGGCAGGATGGAGTTTTATTGCAGAGCAGTTGACCTTGCTCCAGAGATATTACTGATACACAGATGCTATTCAGCGTGGCAAAACACTGGAGTCATTATGTGAATCTGGCTGCTAAGAGAAGCAATTAGACTTCAGAGCTTTAGGATTTGCTTTTAAAAAAAGTAAAATAAAATTCAGGCATGTTCAGGTAGGAGGATGGGGCAGCTCCCTCTCTGTGTTGGGTGGTGGGATTGCTCTGGAGGAACACAGGGGTGCCTTGTGCTGCCATCAAAATCCAAGCAATGACCCTTCCCCATTTTTAAAGTTGAAGGCAGGTGAGGGAGCTGCTCTGTGGGATTAGTGAGGCTTTTCTCAAAGGCTCTTGGATATCACAGAATCACTGAGGTTGGAAAAAACCTCCAGCATCCCTGAATCCAAGCTGTGACTGACCCTCACTGAGTGCTACATCCTGTAATTCCCACAACACCCAGGGACTGGAATTTCCTCCTGATGTCCAAGCTGGCACAGTTTGGGGCTGTTTCCTCTCCCTGAGGACACAGGATATATAAAATTCAGGACAGCCCAGGCGAGGGAGGGAGGCAGGGAAGGATTCTGTGCTTGCTGGCGAGTTGTAATTATGCTCAGAGCCTGTGTCAGCGATTACACTTGTTCCACTTGTACAGCACAGGGTTGGTGCCTTGTTTAACAATGCACAGCTCATTGTTCTCGCTGCAGCCCTCAACAGCACCAAATTGATATTGCTTTTGCAGGGGAAGGCTGATAAGGCATGTGCCCTGCACACTCTGAGAGCTGTGATAGCATCACATGAAAAAACTCCTCGTGGCATCACAGCCCCTCTTCCTGCCTCAGCAAAACCCCTCTTCCTGCAGCAATTCCCAGCTGGAATTACCCAGAGGAGGGCAAGGCAGAGGGATGTGCCACACTGAGGCTGAGGAGAAGGGAGGAAATGCTTCTGTAAGGGATGGGAGATGAGAACAGACACTGGAAACACTGCACGGCTCACTGGGGAGGCTGAATCACACCTGAGGTTATCCCTGTAAATTTGGGCTGGGCCTTTGAAACAACTGATGGTTTTAATGCCCTTCCCATGGCAAAATACACTGCCTTCAGCTGGGACAGGGCTGTTTCTATGGCAGAGGGTAGGAATCTGTCCTAAATCTGTCCCAAATCTCTCCCGTGCTGCATTTGGGAATGAGGGGAGATTAAGAAGGAAGGAGAATGGTGAGCATGAGATTGCCTCTGACAGGCAGACACAGTGGCAATTTTTTTTTTCCCTGAGATGCATTTTTGTCCTCCACTGAAAAGTGCTCATTTGTTGTAGCAGAACTATACAAGATTTGGAAGCGTTCACGAGGAATTTGCTGGGTTGGAAAAACACAGTTTGAAATTATCAAGGCACCCCAGTCTCATGCAATCAGGACACAAAGTCTGGGAAAGTCTGAGTCAAAATTTACCCTTTCACTTGAAGTTTAAACTTGAATGCTTTAAAATACCCTAAAGCTTAAAATCAAAATGGAACAATCTAAAGTTATTGGAGGAAAGGAATAACCCAATCTAAACTGTATTTCTACTGGTCATTTGGGGAAAATTGGCAACACATCGACTTTTTGCTTCAATTTGAGACAGATTTCTGTCAGTCAGAAAAAACAGTTTTCTGCCCCATACTTTTTCCTCTCTCTGTTTGGTGCAATGTGAGCACACTGAGGGATGTCTGGGTGTGTGGGACCTTGAGATGTCTGCAGCCAGAACCTCTCATTGGGTCTCTCCCTGTGCCAGCAGCTCTGGTGTGGGCACTGCTCACCCCAAAGGGAAGAAATTATCATTTTCTCTTATCTCATCCTCTGAGAATATCAGTTTTCTCCTCTTTTGAATTAAATTTACCCTTTTTTTTTTTGCACCTCCATCTTTTCCCCAGCCTGGAGGAGCTCTGAGAGGGCAGTGGGAAGGGAAATTTCCAGCATGGGAATGTGGGATGCTGTCCTGGCTGGATTTAGGGGCAGTGTGAGAGCTTTCCTCTCCTCAACCCAACCACTTGGAGAAGACAAGCAGTTTTCCAGAGCTTCTGCTTCATGCCAGTAACGACCCTCTGGAGTATTCCCATTTCCATAGATTTAGTGGCTTAATGCTTTGTTAGAATGATAAAAGCCAGTTAATTATCCCTTATGAGATTCTGCCTCCCCACCTGCCTTCCTCAGCCCCCCCAGCCCGGCCTCCCCACGGCTGTGTATTTATCTTTTGTTCATCCATTTGATTTGGAGGCGAATAAATTGGCAAAGCTGGCGTGATTCATGTACTGTGGATTGCATATTGATCTGGCACACTCTCCTCCTTAAAGCCCCCATTAGTCATGGGGATCAATGGCTCCTTCTGGATGGGAATCTGTGCTTCTGGAGCCACAGCAAGGTCTCTGCACTTCACAGCCCCTGCCCAACCCCTTTTATTATTCTTTTTGTTGTTGTTCTTGCCAGAAATTCGGATGCTTATGAGTTGGCAGAAGTGGGATGGCTCTGCTGCCCTCCCAGCCCCTGTAAGACCCTTTCTGGAGCAGTTTCTGAGCACTTCCAGGAGCTGCTGGTGATTGTTTCCCTGCCAGTGAACTTTTTCTGATGAGTGAAAAGCCAGGAGGTGAAGGAACATGTTGTTTTGCAGGCTGCTGGAGAAATATTTCCTCCTACGTGGAACAAACCCAGGGTTTTCCATCAAGAACAGGGTGCTGTCAAATCAGTATCACTCCACACGAGCCTGGCATTAGCTGATCTTCCAGCAGAGCTCATAAAACACTTTACTGAGGCACAGCAGCATCATCTTCCATGGAATCAGACACAGCTCCAGAGCTAAACAGGGCTGTTTAAACCCCCATCAGCACCACCAAATCCTCATCTCAACCCCTGGCTCCCTGCTTGTTCCCTTTTCCACGTGGGACTGGGAAATTCCATGCAGGAAAGTGGATCCATGGCACATTTTCCCACTCCAGGGAAGCAGTTTTAAGGCTGGTGCTGGGGTGACACACACCCCAAAATTCAACAGGTTTAGTGGTTTTCAACCTGCACTTTGAAGAATTTTTGGGGATTAGCAGATTAAGGGGCTTCGAGAAGAAACTCAGAAAAGCCAAGTTGTTGTCAGCAGGTTTAATGAAGGTCTTCAGGGGTCAGGGGAATTATTCCTCCACGAGAAACTTAAAAGGATCAGAAATAAAAAAAAGGGCTGAAAGCTCAGTGTATGACTGGGGCTAAATACTGGAGCATGAGGATAAGGCAGGAGAGCCTTTGGGGTTGTTTAATTTTAAGGGTTTGGATATTTCTCCGAGGCTCAGTTCCCCTCAAAAGGTTTTGTGTCCTGTGTCAGAAACCCTTCTGAGCTAGGGCAGCACAGCTCTGAGTTCTGGAGAGAGCTGGGGGAGCATTCCTGCTGTCCTGGGTGTGCCTGGGAGAGGGACAGATGTCCCTCAGGCTCCTCCAGTTGTCCCATGGCTATTCCAGAAGCAGGAGCAGCTCACCCCAGGCTCAAAGCCACACTTCTGCCACCACTAACAAAGCAAAATCAATTAATTTGCTTTGGGAGTCCTTCCTCTGCTGGTTTAGTTGAGCCATAAATCATTCTCTCTGCTCAGGATTGGTCCTGTCTCAGACCCCTGGGAGCAGCCAGGAGCATTTGCTGTGCTTCACCAACTGGGTCTGGCCAAAATATCTCCATTTTCCCAAACCCAAACCCTGCTGAGGCTGCTGGGGCCTGGCTGTGTCCTTTCCACAGGGTGCAGGATGTGCAGAACAGGAGAGGAGCAGGGTGAGCTTGGTGCTGTCAGGCTGGTAGGAGCCTCCAGCACCCTGAGATGTTTTTAACACGTTTTGCCTGCCAGGCTGGGGCTGATGGGGCTCCTGACAGGCAGCCCCGGGTGTTTAACATTAATGGCTTTGCAGCTTTGCCTCTGGATTTTGGGTGTCTGAGGTGTCAGCCCTGACAGGACAATTACTCCACACTCCTGGAGAGCCCCCAGGGAATGGGGGGATTAAGGGGACTCAATCCCTGTGTCACACAGCAGGGGTGTGCAGTCCATCCCCACCAAGAAAAAGGAGTGCAGGTGTTCTACCCAATATCCTGTTAAAAGCCAGAGCCACGATCCAAATCCAGCAGCATTTTCCTCTGATTTTGGATGCCTCTCCCAGTCTCCATCTGCATCCTCACCTGATGCATCTCTGCAGTTTTGGCTCTCTGCTCTCCCCAGCAGTGGCTGCTTTTCAGGGCAGCTGATCAATGGAAATGTTGTATAAAGTTTCAGCTGCTTTTTTTCCCCCCCTTTTCTTCCTTTGTATATGATCCACAATTTTGTCTTTCAGGAAAGCTCGTGTCAGTGAAATATGCCTCCTCTGTGAAATTTCTCCAAGCTGAGGGTTTTCCCTGCTGAAAATATCTGAAACTACAAGTGTTAGAGGTTTTGGTACAAATCTGCCTTCATGAGACTCACCACTTGGAACAGATTCAAGATTTCCTTCATGGCCACATGATCTTTCACATAGGCTAGATTTGAAAACAAACTCGTTTGCTCTGCCAAAAAGGGAGGAATCCTTTCATGAAAACAGGATGAGTTCCAATTCAGCAATGATCCATGTAAACACAAAAATATAGGGTGCCATCTTTCATAAATCCTAGGCATTAAAAGATCAGCTAACAGAAAATGGCATGATTGCTTTGAAACCCACATCATTTGCACTGCTGGATGGAAAAACATGGACACAGGAAATAAAAACTGCAGGACACAAATGTTAATTACTGGAGAAACAGTCCTTTCCTAAACTGTGTGTGTGCCTCTCTCTGCCTCTCATTCTCTTCTGGCTGGAGGATTCCAAAGTTTGGCCCAGCCCTACAGGGATTGGGAAGAGGAGACACAACCCAAGGTGCAGCTTCAGATCTTTTTGTAATCCCATCCTGGCTGTGAGCATCCCCAGGCTCTGGGATGCTGAGGATCCCCTCCCTGCTCACCACTGGCAGCATTTGAGAGAACATCCCCCCAGGACCAGGAGATGGGTGTGAAGTGAAATCTTGAAAGTTCCTGCAGCTTTTTTTTTGACAGAAGAGGTGGAGCAGGGGAAGCAGCCTGCCTGTTGCTTTAATCTGTGGATAAAACTTTTCCTCCACTGTTTTCCCAAATACAGATTTTATTACACTGCAAATAAAAATTCTGTTCATTCCCCACCTGGCTCTTCATGTGGTGGGATTGTTGGAAGGGGGGAGAGAACACAAAAATTCTGTTTGAAAAGGAAGGAAGGAAGGAAGGAAGGAAGGAAGGAAGGAAGGAAGGAAGGAAGGAAGGAAGGAAGGAAGGAAGGAAGGAAGGAAGGAAGGAGGAAGGAAGGAAGGAAGGAAGGAAGGAAGGAAGGAAGGAAGGAAGGAAGGAAGGAAGGAAGGAGGAAGGAAGGAAGGAAGGAAGGAAGGAAGGAAGAAGGAAGGAAGGAAGGAAGGAAGGAAGGAAGGAAGGAAGGAGGAAGGAAGGAAGGAAGGAACGGAAGGAAGGAAGGAAGGAAGGAAGGAAGGAAGGGAAGGAAGGAAGGAAGGAAGGAAGGAAGGAAGGAGGAAGGAAGGAAGGAAGGAAGGAGGAAGGAAGGAAGGAAGGAAGGAAGGAAGGACGGAAGGAAGGAAGGAAGGAAGGAAGGAAGGAAGGAAGGAAAGGAAGAGGAAGGAAGGAAGGAAGGAAGGAAGGAAGGAAGGAAGGAAGGAAGGAAGGAGGAAGGAAGGAAGGAAGGAAGGAAGGAAGGAAGGAAGGAAGGAAGGAAGGAAGGAAGGAAGGAAGGAAGGAAGGAAGGAAAAAAGGAAAAAAGGAAAAAAGGAAGGAAGGAAAGAAAAAAGGAAAAAAGGAAAAAAGGAAAAAAGGAAAAAAGGAAAGAAGGAAGGAAAGCTTTGATCCCACCTCTGCATGAACTGGCTCTGCATGAACACCTTCCCTTTTTCCACAGTCTCATTTACCAACTTACTTAACCTTCTCTGGTGAAAATAGCTTGGCAGAGATGAGAGCAGAGGGACAAAGAAATAAGGTTACACATTTACCAGCCTGTTAATATTTATGAGGGCTATGAACCAGATTAATCTCCATGCACCATTTCACCTGCAATGCTTCCCTTCCATATTTATATGAGGGGAAAATAAATAAACAAACAAAGAGAAATCCAAGTATCTACCTGCTTTCAAGCAGTGTGTCATCCAAACAGGAGAAAAGAGTTTTCCTCTGGCTCTTTTTGGGCAGTGGGATGATTTTCCAAGTTTCAGGCTGAGGGATGGGGTCACTGCTCTGTAGGAATTCAGGATTTGGGAAAGGGGCACAGAAATGCCCAAACCAGGCTGGGTTTGCACAGGTTGCTCATTCACCTGCAGTTCTTCAGCCCAAATCCCAGCTGGCTCCAGGTCTGCTCTTCCCACACTGCTGCTGTTTGGGCACTCCCAATGCCCCAGGGAAACATCCCTGCCTTGTCTCCAGGAGAAACACACTCAGGCTGTTTATGCAACTAGTTATGGGGATGAATTAACATTTAAAACCTTGCACAGTTTACATTTCCATTTATAAATTCTCCTGTTAGGATTATTTGATAATGCAAATTCTCATCTACTGTCTTAATAGACCCTTCAGTGTTGGGGTGGGTTTGGATTTCAATTGCTTTTTTTTTTTTTTTTTCTCCTCCTAGTAATAGGATCTGCCTCACATATGACAGATTTGTCAGCGAAATTTTAACAAATAATATTAAATGAACTTTAAATGCCATTTGTATCATCAGTTTTTAATTTCAAAAGTGTCATCCCATTGCATTTGGGGAATATGTAAATGAACAGTTCACCTACTAAATTTTATGGCAGCCCAACGTGTCTGGAATATTTTTCTGCTGATATTCTTGTTTATTTAATCCTTGCAATATAAGGGAAGGATTAGCTCTGTGTATTTTGTGTATTTGCTTTATAATGACTTTTTCTTTTTCTTTCATTAATGAAATGATTTAGAGTGGTGCAAAACAAGGTACAAATTATATTGGAAGTTGACTATGAAATAAACAATCCTTGGGGGAAAAACAAAATCACCTGGATTAAGGGAAAAGAAAAATAGTCCTGTGCCACTGCATGTGATGAAAATATTTAAACCCCTGTGTTCACCTGGATTTACAATGAGATATGATACAAAAGAGAAATGTTACACCTGAAGTGGAAGAAGGAGCTAATTTGGACACTCAGACTGCTCCACTGCAGAGCTTTAAATCCTGGCCAGCCACTGCTCCTCCCTGAGAAAGAGAAATTCTCACATGGTCAATGCTTAACTCACGTTTTATAAGTGTTTGAGGACATTAAAATGATGTTTCAGGGATTAAAACCACTTTTTGGTGGAATAATACATGTTTTGCTTAGAATTGGGCACTCCCAGGGATGGGGCAGCCACTGTGCCAGAGCCTCAGCACCCTCACAGAGGAGAATTTATTCTGAATTCCTCCTCCTGCATGACCTGCTCTGACCCCACAAAGCTTTCAGCCCTGGGGCCCCTTCCCACTTGAACTCCTATCAACAAATTTACTGCTTGTGGCTCAAATTGTTGAAAAGAGCCACACCAAAGCTGCTGCTGCAAAAATACTCTTTTTTTTTTTTTTTTTTTCTCAGTGTTTATTTCCTGTTGTTGTTTATCTCAGGAGAACCTGAGGGTTTATTTGAGTAGAAACACAGGGGTGGGATGAATTACACTTGTCTGTGGTGTTTTCCCACCCCAGCACTGCTTTCTGGTGGGGGTGGCATTCCCAGGAGGATGATTTGACTCCTGTAGGCAGCTTTAGATGTGCTGTGCTGGAAGGAGGAGGAGGAGGAGGAGGAGGAGGAGGAGGATGGAGCCCAAGCAGCCGCCTGTGACTGAGGGAAGCTCAGGCTCTGCTCTGCTGAGCTCATTCATCCCAAGGCTCTGGGACTGACACTGATATGAAGTAAGCAAAGTGCTCTGCTTAATCACAGCCTGTGTGTGCTCCTGAGAGAGGTGGAGCCAGCAGAATTCCTGCTCACACTCAGCACAGAACATCCAGAGCCAGGGAACTCCCTCAGGATCCTGGTCAGGGCTCGTCTGGAGAGGACAAGCTCTGAGAGCTGCCCTGAAATGGGTAAATGTTGAAGAGAACACCTCTTGTGAACACAAACCAGCCCCTAAGTGACTCAGCTGAGCCCTCTGTGGTACCTGCTGCCACCTCTCATGAGGAATTGCCACGACAAGAGCACTCCCAGAGAAAATAATACAGGTTATTTATCCAGAGAGATGCCCCACTCTCACACGGGCAGAATGGTGCTCAGGTGAGTTCTGTGTTTCAGCCAGAAGCTGTGGCACAGTGTTAAGTGTCAGAATGTGGGGAAGTGGCAGGGCCAGCTCAGCCAGGCTGCATTTCAGTCCTCTCTTCATCTCCCAGCCCTCCAAAACTGGTGGGATGCAGGAGAGAGACAATTCCCCCCTCCCCTGCTCCTCCCCTGCTCTCCCTGCCCATTTCCACCTCCAAACCTCCCTCCTGCTTTGTCTTTAAGCCACGGTGGCAGCAGTTGGGTTGTGGGAGCTTCAATTTCCTATTCAGTTCATCATGGAGCAGTAATTTGCTGCACTTCCATAATTAGGGGAATTTGAAGCAAACTACCCTGTGGATGATTACGAGCCGGATTCAATCTGGGTTGCTTTGATCACCAAGAGGATGAAGACACTGCTGGAATATTTGGTGATCTGCTGCTTCCTCCCTCTCAGCCCCCACCACCCCTCCCTGCCAATCCAGGGATTGTCTCTCCAGCTCAAGTGGAAGAAATAAATGCCCCTTCCTGGAGGATGAAGCTCTGTTAAGATCAGTTTTCCCTCTGGCCTGATTGTTGGGAGCAGGGCCCAAGGCAGAGTCAGGGAATTAAATTTCCAGGCCTGTGCCTCGGTTTCCTCATCTATAAAATGATGGAATAAGGGACAGGGCATTAATTTGCTGTTTTGCTTTGTAAGAGCTCCTGTAAGCAGCATTCCATGTCTGATTACTTGGGTCTCCAAGATGGTTTGGGAAGATCTGTGATAGAATCATGGGATGGTTTGGGTGGGAAGGAACTTTGAAACTCATCCAGTGCCACCCCTGCCATGGGCAGGGACACTTTCCCCTACCCCAGGCTACTCCAAGGCCTTGGGCACTTCCTGGCCTTGGATATCAGTCTGCCTTTGAAGTGATAATTGGTTTTTCCCAGCTTTTATCAGCTTTAACACCCAGCACTGAACACAAGACCTTTGCCATCACCTTTTTTTGCTTGGGCTGTGCTTTCCCTATCTCCCTGATTATCTCCTTTCTGCTCCAGGGCTGGGAACCCAGCCAGGAGGGAAGGGCCCATTGCAGATTAATCAATTCTGGTTCCAGAAGTGGCCCAGGACACCCTGAGCCTGCAGGAATGTCTGGTGGGAGTGGGAGATGAATTTCAGGATTGGGGAAGAGGACAAAACAAAGGTTTGGATGATCAGCAGAAGAGCTGGACCACAGCAGCTTTATTCTGATTAATCCCATAAGATTGTGGCTGTCCCAGCACAGGGATTTACCTGCCACAGGAACCTCTGCTCGATGGGAGGTCACAGAAGGAGGTTCCTGTTCCCAAATGTGAGCATGATGGGCTGTCAGCCCCGGTGTATTAATAGACTATTAATGCTTCCAAGTTTCCTGAGCCACGTGCATGGGTTTTCGATAGGTTAATTAGGCCATATTTCAGGATAATTACAGCTGTATATTTCTACACTAATTAAGTGGCTTTAAAACATACCCACAATGTGGCTCAGTGAATCATAATTAAACTTCCTCTGCCTCCTGCAATACACTATGGAACTAATACCCATAAAAGACCCGAACGCTGCTCCTTGCCAGCAGCAAATTGGAGCTTGCAAAAAAAAAAAAAAATCTTATGGAATGTCTGCTTTTTTTTTAATAGAATCATGTAAAAACTAATTCAAAATGAATATTACATGAGTCATCAAAATGCTGCAGCTTCCCTCTCTTTATTTATATTTATCCTCCCACGTGAGCTGTCACCTGGAGGAGACGGCGGCGCTCCAGGGTGAGGGGAGAGTGATTCATTCTGGTGATGCCTCCAGCAGAAAAGGGCTTTGCTTTTCCCTCCCTTCCAGCTGGGCAAGGCTCAAAATCCATGGGGAATGATGTTGGAATCTCCCACTTCTGATAATCTCTGGCTGGTGGGGAAAAGGAGACAATTCATTCCTTTTCCCTCTGTTTTTTCCTCCTCTTTTTTCCTCTGCTCTTTTGGCATCTGATGTCCTTTTAGCCTCCACTTGACAAATGTATCAGTGCCTTGTCTTGTAATTTTGTCATTCCCTGGATGATCCCAGTAATCCTTTCCTGCACAGGTTCCTTGCATGTTTCTCTAGCTGATCTATCACTTTTAGTGTCCTGACATTGTTCTGGGGCTCACAGAACTCTCCTACAATAAAAATAATCACCCAATTCTTCTCCTTTCCATCAGATTTTCCCATTTCTAGTGGAATTTTGTCTGAGTGAACTTAAATATCCATTTCTTTTCATTCCTCTGTTTCCCACCCGTTCCTGGATGTGTGAATGTTGTTCAAAAGTTTAAAAGGGCTTGGAAAGCTGGGATTAAGCATAGGGAAATTCAGACTACATCTGGTTTTTTTTTTCCATTTTTCAACTGATTTACTCCAGTTGTATCTCCAAGTTTTTGATGGGAGCTTGCAGCAAGCATTCCCGTGGAGGAATTAATAATTAGATGGAGTAGTGATGGGTGCTGTGGAAATAAAAAGATACAGATGGACACAGAGATAGAACAGCCTGACTGAGAGAAGCGAATTTTAAGCAATGTTTTAGCACATTTATGGAAATCCAGTGTGATATTCACCCAGGAAACTCATTGCAGGGGTTGAGTTCAGCTGCTCAGGAGACAGCCAGAGCCATGTGAGCAGCATAACCAACACCAAACAGCTCTCATTTCCCTGCTGGAATTTTCCCAGCTAATTCCTGATGCAAAGCAAAGCAAATTCTCAACTTCCACTCGGAGCAGGGCTTCACACCCGGGGTCCTTCTGCCATTTTTATGAGTTGGCTCACCTAATGAACAGATTCTGGAGAGACAGAGCTCCCAGACATGCAGGGAAGCCAAATTTGGAGGATTATTGATGAATTATTCAGCCCTCTCCGCCCGTAACACTGACATGTGAGCAGAGCTTAATGCCCTGAGGCACCATTTCATTGTGGGAGGACAGATCCAGGTTTATAATCAACATACTGCATAAAACCCCCTTATTTACATGTGCAAAGCAATTTTTTCTGTGTCTCACACCTTAATCTTGAGTGTCTCCTGTTTGGGAACTAAAAATTAAGTTCTGGGTGAAGTTCATTTTCTGTGGACCATGTCAAAAGCTCTTATGGAGCAAGGGAGGCAGGAAATCTGCTTGGTTCATCACTTATTTATTTCTAATGAATGGGAAAGGAAAAATGCAGCAACACAATCCAGGTGAAGTCTAAAGGAAAGGTTTTTAATGAGAGGAGTGAGGAACAAGTTATCCAGGAGAGTCATTGAATCCCCTCCCTCCGAGGCTTGCAGGAGGAGTTGGATATCTGTGATCCTGCTCCAGTGACAGGCAGGGGGATGCAACTGCACAGAAAGGAAGAAAATTAAATTACAGGTCAGCTGAGACAGTTGTGATGAAGACATTTCAGAGGCATCACTGAGCGTGGGAGCCTTGGCAATGTGCAGATTCCCCAGGATGGATAAAACCTGATTTAATTCCAGCCACAGGCACCTTGTCCTGCCCCAGCCATCAGTGCTGAAGGTGACTTTCTGTTGAAAAGCAGCAGGGAGAGAAGAGGAGGGAGCTCAGCAGATCTTGGGAGGTTTTCCCCTCTCTCCTGTCCTTGGAGTTCAAGTTGAAGGTTCAGCAATTGCTTCAGGGGCTGCTTCTCCCCTTCAGCCAAATTAAATCTGCCCCAAAGCCTCCAGGAATTACAACAGCAATGCCTTAAAAAACACCCCCAAACCAAAGCACTGAATTTGTGCCACTTTTAGACCTGCAAATGAGGATTTTTAAAGCTGTTTGAAGTGCCCTGTGCCAGCTCAGAGAGAAGGGAGTAAACCTTCCTCTCAGCTTGCCCTCCCAGGTCCTGCATGAAGCTTCCCAAATGCCACCAGTGCAGCTCATGTGGCCCAGGGGACTCTTTTCTTCTCTCTGGAGGGACCCAGGGCTGTGTTTTGATGCAGCCCTCGAAGTGCCCTGCAACACTTAGGCTGGAAGGTTCTGTGTGAAACCTTAACCACTGCCATTAATCGCTCTGCTGTGCTGCTGCTGACTTTTATGTGGCCTGGAACAAGCTGCTGCCACTGGAAAAACATCCCTGTACAGGGAAAAAAAATATCCCTGTTGGGGCTGAGCTGGAAGGCAGAGCAGAAGGAAAATCAGGATGTGCAGCTGGGAGGGATGAAGGGGGAATGCTTTGGAGAGGGAAGGGGAGAGTCAAGGCTGGATGGATCCTTGGGATGCAGCAGGCAGTGCTTGCAGAGCTGCATTGGCTGCAATAACTCCATCCCTGAGTGCAAACACGGCAGGGTTGGCTCTGAATACAGATGGGCTCTGTGGCTGTGTGGGCAGGCAGAGAAAAACCCATCCCACCTTCACCTGCAAAAGTCACCTGAGTCCCCAGCAGCACCACAGGCACTTGTGGTGACATCCAGATAAATTCTAAATTCCAGCTAAACTGGGGTAAAAACCCAAGGGATATTTAGGTTTGAGGGCTGAAGGAGAGAGCAGGGTCCCCTCTTCTAGGGGAGATATGGGACAGGAGCAGGGCACTGGGGCTGGGGGTGACAAAATGAGGTGCAGGGACCCTTTTGGGCTGCAGAAGGCAGAGAGTTCCTGCCAGGCAGGCTGGAACAGAGAGTTTCAAGGAGTCACTACACGCTACCAAAGAGCTCTTCAGGATGCAGGTGAGCTGAACAAATGGAAATTGAGTGTGTCCAGGGCTGAGGAGAGTGTGACAGCTACAGCTGCTGCTGGGGACAGCCCTTCCTGGCAGGCACAGCACAGGACACTGGATCCCTGCATCCCTGTGATGGAAGTGGGCATGATCCCCCCCAAAAGCCACAGCCACTTGTGTTTGTCTTGCCTACAAAGCTGGTAACACATTAAAGGATTTGTTGGAGGAGGAACGCTCTCACCCCTGGCAGTTTTAATAAACCAATAATCAAATAAAGAAGCGACTACAATAAATTAACATCTTTTACCAGGAGCCAGGCAAGACTATCCTTTTAAAGCCATTGTCAGAGTTGTAACCGGTGAGACAAGGGAGGGAGGGGAGAAGAAGGAGCAGCAGAAGGGAAAAGCATGGAAAAAAGGGGAAAAAAAAGCGTTTAACCCCGGTTGTTAGACATGTGAATCCCACGTCTAATTTCCAGCGGCCTTACAGCGTGTGTGAGTGCTGATAAGGCCTCTGTGAAATTGCCAGCTCGGGTGAGGCGTGGATGTGCCATAAACCATTTCTTTATTGAGCAGATAAAGGAGCGAGGCCGGCTGAGCATGACTGAGCCATTAAACTCGGCAGCTGAGCAGGAGGGGTGAAGAAAGACACCCATTCCTATTAGGGACACCATTAGTTAATGAGAATTTGTGTGTGTGTGTGTGATCAGAGAGGGTTTTCACACACACACACACCTGGGCTCTGTGTGGGTGGAGCAGGATGGGGAGGAAAGGCAGGAGGGGTTGGGGGGGACACTGTGACCCCTTGGAGAGGTGTGCAAGGAGCTGAGGGTGAGGAGCAGAGAGAAATCCAGGTGGAAAGCACATTCCAGGGGAATCTGTGAGGAGTGGGGGGACTGACCATGCAGTGCTGGTGGAGTGTCCAGCTCAACTGGGCTGTGCTTTGGGTACTAAAATCTTTTCAGCTTTGCTGGGTGTTTTTCCAATGCCTGATGTGCTCCCTGCATGTTATACTCACAGAATTGTAGAATTGTGGCATAGATTTGGATTGGGTTGGAAGGGACTTAAAGCCCATCTCTCCCACTCCCTGGGACAGCTTCCAGGTTGCTCCAAGCCCCATCCTGGCCTTGGACACTTGCAGGGATGGGGCAATGCCTGGCCACCCTCCCAACAAAGAATTTCCCCCTAACATCTCATCTAAACCTGGTCTTTCTGAGTTTGATGCTGCTTTGCATGCTGGTGCACTCACTGGTGATCAGCAGGGCGAGGAAAGGAGAGAGATGTGCAGCCCTCAGGCTCTTCCAGCTTTGGATTCCAGCCCTTCCCCAGCCAGGGAAGGTCCCAGGGCAGCTGCTGGCAGTGTCCAAGGTGGCACTGACAGCTCCTGGCCCCGTGCTCACTGCTAATGGGAACAGAGCGGGGAATGAGCGGCCGCAGGGTTTGGGGCTGAGCAGTGAGATGCGAGCAGATGGCCACATTAGCCCTGCAAAAGAGCAGCCTCTCGCTCCCTCTGCTCATCACCGGCCCCCCATCCAGCCTCAGCCTTCCAATTTTCTCAGCGAGCCTTTGACAGCTGCTCCAGGGGAAATTGCCGGGGTGAGAGGAGCGCAGCCCTCACCTCCTTTCATTAGCCACGAGCACAGCTCCCTTTGTCTCCCGAAGCAATTTCATAGCGGGTGCACAAACACGGAGCCATCAAAGGAGCCTTTCACAGGTCTGGCACGGGAGACAATGGGAAGCAGATACACCTCCATCAACAAAGGGCTGCATTTCCATTTTGATAACAAACGTGCTGGCTCCCTGTCGAACACCCGCGTCTTGTTTTCCCTCTGTTTTCCATCTCCTTCCCCCAGCCAGCCCCAGGATGGGGTGTACAACAGCATTTCCCTCCGTGCTGACAGATCTGATAGTCCTCTGCCTTTCCTCCCAAGCAGCAGAGGCAGAGAACAGCAGCTCTTGTTTTCCTCCCTTGCAGCGTTATCTCCCTCCTTCATGTCCTCATGGCCGTGGCACAGCAGGGATGGGGCAGAAGAGGTTTGGGAGCTGCCAGAAGGGTGTTTATTTACCTGTGTGTGTTCTTCTGGGTGTGTGTGCACTGGAGCATTCCCAGGATTGCACCAGAGCTGAGTGGGGTTTTTATTTTAGCAGGATGAACAGAGGGGAAGAAGGAGAGGACTGAACTGACACAGGGCTCCCAACCACTGACACCTGCCAGGTACAGGGATGCTGTTCCTTTAGGATCCATAAACGTGGCCCCCTATCATAATCAGAGCACTCCACCCATTTCTAAATCATCCACCTCTTCCCTAAACTGATTATCTCAGGCAGATCCCAGCCATGCTGAGATGAACAATGCTGGTTCCTCTTGATCTGGCAAGAACCAGGCACTGAGTTTCCACCCCTCTCCCCACCTGCTCTGTTGCTGCCCTGTGGTTGAGGTGTCTCCACCAAGACCAGTGCCTTGTGCCAGGCTGCACTGGTGACACTGGATGCTGTGCTAGAGGGGAATTAGCAGGGACAGCCCCCCTGGTTCATGCTGGCTCCCAGGCCCTGCATATTCATGTCCCCACAGCCAGGGGAAATGTGAGCCCCTTGCCCTGGGAGCAGCTCCCAGCTGGGGTCTCCTGCCAGAGGAATCCACCAGAGAGAAACTCAAAGCCAGTGGGGACAGGAGGAGGAGAAATGGGAGAAATTCTGCTCTGAGCACTCAGGCTCCAGCCCAGCCCTGGTGTGTCTGGGAACAGCCCAGTGCCTCTCAGCCACTGGGGATCCCAAAAAGGCAGGAGAGGAGCAGAGAGCTGCAGCTCCCTGTCCTTAGGGGCCCTCTGTGACAAAGCTGAGCACAGCTGCATCCTCAAACGTGGCTGCACAGATGTGGCACAGGTTCCTCCCTTTGCTGCAGTGCTGTGGCAATCCAGGGAAGGGCTGCAGTGCCTGGAGCTGTCCAGAGCCCTGGGACTCCCCCTCCTTTGTCTGTCTAACAAAATCAAGCAGCAGCAACTCCCTCTGGTGATGGTGAGCACCACAGGCACTCGCTGCTGGTCCTCAGACATGGGTGGGCTTTACTCCCCAGAGGTATTTAGGGTCATTATTTCATCTGCCACCAACTGACAAAAATTTTCAGCCTCAGCAGAGGAGCAGTTTCCTTCTCAGGCTGATGCTGGGAGGATGAGCAGACGCCTGGATTGCAGGATCTCCTGGTGCCAAGGCACGGAGCAGGCACTGGGAGAGGAGCAGGGTGAGAGCTGAGGCTGATCTGGAACAAAAAAAAAAAAGAGAGAAAAGGTGAAAGACAAGCCAAGGAAACACAGAGTGGGGTGTGAAGAGGGTGAGGAAATACACAGGAGACCTTTTGAAAGGAATGAGAAACAGAAAAGGAAAGAAGCCTCACATACAGTAGATTGTTCACCCAGATCAAAATGCCAACTAAATTAGGATATTATAGGTCACTGAACAGGGATTGCACAATGGCCGAGCCTCTAACAAAGGTTAAAACACAGAACAAAGACAAATAATGACAGAGCCCAGAGCCAGTGACCATAAACTCCAAACAAAAAGGAGGGCAGCAAGCAGAGGATGTGAAAGCAGAAGAAATCGTTGTTTGCAATCAGTGCTCAGTGGGTCAGACTGAAAATAAAATGGGTTTGCAGAGGCAGAATCCTAGATGGGGACACAGAGGCAGCTTTGACAAGGTCTTTCAATAAAATTAATACACTTCAAGGTAGGAATGAGAAGCTGACATCAGCTCACAGACAGACAGGAAAATGTGCAATATATGAATGTCAGAATGAGGGAAAGAAACCCTGGTTTCTCTGAGCTGTTCTGTACAGCTGTCTGGGAATTCTTCTGTGAAATCTTTGGTTGGAAAAGCACTATTTAGCTAAATTGTAGCTATTTGCATTGAAAAGGGCAGTTTTGCTAAACTTCTGGGTTTGAAAACATTTGCAGAAAAGCACTGTAATGGTTGGAGTGTGCCAGTTCTTTCCTGATTTTCCAAGGAAATGGAGGTATGGGATCACACCACATGCAGCACCAGTGAGAAAAGGCTTTTCTGTCCCCTCCTACAACTCCTGAACCCTCTGAGAAATTTCACTCAGCTGTGACAAAGGGACAGGGGCTCTCAGTGTCATTAAACTCTACATAAGAGGGACTCGTGGAGGAAGGATGTTGGGGAAGCTGCTGGGTTGTGGCAGGAAACACCAGCCCCCATTTTCAGAGCTGGTTCCTCTCTTCTGTCTCCCACTGTTCTGCTTTGGTCCCTGGGCTCTCACACCCTCCAGCTGGGCCCAGAATTTCAGAAATCTTGACTTCTCCCTGATCTCATACAGAAACCATCCCTGCTCTCCCAGACAGGCAGCCCTCTAGGTGACTTTTGGGGTTGCTATGGCAGCAAAATTGATAACTCCCATCTAAAAAGGCAATTCAGTGTTGCAGAGGATGATCAGCAGCATCCATCACGCCCATACCCCATTGGTGCTGGGGTAAATGACCACCTCAGCTGCCCAGATGTATTTTTCACAAGTTCTCCAGGCTCTGTGCTGTCACTTGAGCCATCCCAGCATGTGGAAAGTGAGGGAAAGACATTTTTGCTTTGCCACAGATGTTTTCCTTTCCCTCAGATCAGGGCAGGGGGTGGCTGCAGCTCTTTGGGAGATGCTTTGGGTGCTGTGTGCTCTGATAGATGCTCCCTCAGCTCCATATCTTGTTCTGCTGTGAGGCTGAGATAGCAAAGTCTTTGCCAGATTTCTTTAGGATCCTGTTTTTAATACCTCAGATCTGCCTGGCAGCCAGGGAGGTTGTACAAATCGGGGCAATGTGGGGATGCAGAGGGTGGAAAAGGCAGAGCTTGTGGTCTGTGACATCAAACCAGTCTGTTATCTCTGCCTCCAGACTGAGGGCAGAGCTGGGAGCAATCCATCCTGAAAGTGTCTCCAGCAGCTGGCTTCAGATCTGAACCTGACAGCTCTCCCTGCTCCTGCAGGGACAGGAATTTGTCCCCTCAGGCTGTTCCTTTTCCCTGGCCCTTCCCACAGCCCTGGATCTGGGAGGCACATGGCAAAGCTGAGAGCACAGCCTGCCTGTGGAACCTCCTGGCTCCCAGGAATTCAGGTGACAACAGCATGGGGAAGACCCTGTTACTGCTCCAGACATTGTCAGGGTCACCACATCCCACCTTTTTTTTTTTTTTTTTTTTTTTTTTTGACACAGTCATATCCCTGTGAAATAATGTTTAAATGTTCATTTTTGACAATTGTGTTCAGAGCAAACACTGCTGCTCCTTTTTCCCAGGCAAAAGGACAAGGATGAGATCCAGCTGCTTTTACTGCAGTTAATAAATGCTGCCATTTCTACAGGCAGCACCAAGTATTTTGTTGCTGTTAATATCATCTAAACAGAGTTAACAGGACCCCCAAAATCACCCCCATGCAAACAAAGACAGATTTCCTCTTGCATCCTATTTTATTATTGACTGTACCTCTCTTTTCCTTTTATTATTGACTGTACCTGAGATGTTTCAACAGAGAAGGGACCATCCCAGAGCCCCCCAGAGCTGGGGAGCCCCTGCCCCTCCCTGGCATCAGGGCAATCACAGCAGTCACTGCTGCTGAGCTCTGCTCTCCCTCCATTTCCCTTTTGACCTGCCTTTTTTTTTTTTTCTTTTTTTTTTCTTCTTTTTTTTCCAGGCTGTTTCTCAGAGCTCTCTGAGCCTCACATTTCCTCAGCTTTGATTGTAGTGGCTGAGGTAGCAATAGCAAGTGCAATTTTCCAGCTGTGTTTCATGGATGGCTTAAAATCAAACCCTGCATTAGCCTGAGCAGGTTCCAGGATGCTCTCAGAGCCACTGCCTGTCACACACAAACCCTGCCTTCTGTCCCCTGTCACAGGAGTGACACCACCAGCACCACTGGGCTGCTGCTTCCCACCCCCATCATCTTCCTCAGTGGCTCCAAAGTGAGAAAAGAGTTGATTTGTTGCTGCAGTGATGGAGATGAAGGCTCCTGCTCTCTGGCCCTCCATCCAGCCCTGTGCCAGGTGCTGCAGGGTCCCTCTAGCCAGGGCATGAGCTCTAAATCATCACTTATCCCGAGGATTTTCCAGCTCTCTTTTCTGATGGAAGGATGAATAACCAGGACAAGCCCCAGGATGTTCAAGGCAGGCTCTCCTTCCCTCCCAGGACTCATCCCTGCAGCTGCTGTCACCTTGCCTGCATTAATCCCAGCACTGGGAAATCTCTGCCTGGCTCACAGCTGTTTCATTCCTGGTTGGAGCAGCTGGGATTTGCAGCTCCATAAAAATCTCTGAGCACCCCCAGGGGCCCTGAGCACCCTCATGAATAACAGCACTCAGTATGGAAATGATCTGCCTGGGCAGGGGAGCAGGCACAGCCCCTGGGCTGCCTCTGGGGTCCCTGTCACTCTCACCAGGGATTCCTGGGTGGAAAAGCTTCACCCAGCCCACAGGGATGAGCATCTGTGTTAAATGTCTGGGCTCATGACAGGGAGGGGATAACACAGCCCCCAGTCCCTACCCTTGCTGCCTCCCACAGCCAGGCACAGCCCTGGGACGTTTCTCTGCCAGCCCTGCTCCTCTCCTGCTGTTCCCTCGTGCTGTTCCCAGTGACTCACTACCAAGATATCTGGTAAATACACGAAAATCCCCTCCTGTCTCCCCGTGTTACTCTGAGCCTGGGGGAAAAGCTCTGGCAGAGAGCAGGTTCCAGTCCATCCCTTCCAACCTGTCACTGCTTCAGCAGCTCAGTTTTCCTCAGCATTCTCGAGTGGGTGAGCAGGGCTGGGTTTATCCAGGACTTTATCAAAGCTGGAGCCAGGGAAGCAGTGAGGTCTGCACCTCATTAAATGGATTTAGGGGGTGTGGTGGTGCTGGACAGCTGTGGTCTGCAGAAGGGGAAGTCTTGGGAGCAGAGAGAGAAGGGCTTTGTGTGGAGGAGAAGGAACAAAACCCAGCAAAAGAGCAAGGCTGGCTCTGCCCGTGGCCTCTGAAGATCTCTGTGAAATCCAGACAGCTGGGAGACCTTGGCCACAAAGCCCTGGAGCCATCCCAGAGGGATGATCCCAGTATCAAATGGTTTATCCAGGAACTGTGCCCGACTGGGGATCAGGCAGCTGAGCCTGAGATTAACTGTGCCCAGGGCTACCCGTGCCCACTGCAGGGCCCTGGCACCACACCTGCCCTGGCACCACACCTGCCCTGGGACCACACCTGCACTGCCACCACACCTGCCCTGGCACCACACCTGCCCTGTCACCACACCTGCCCTGGAACCACACCTGCACTGCCACCACACCTGCCCTGGCACCACACCTGCCCTGTCACCACACCTGCCCTGGAGCCACACCTGCCCTGTCACCACACCTGCCCTGGAGCCACACCTGCCCTGGAGCCACACCTGCCCTGGCACCACACCTGCCCTGGAGCCACACCTGCCCTGGAACCACACCTGCACTGCCACCACACCTGCCCTGGCACCACACCTGCCCTGGAACCACACCTGCCCTGGAACCACACCTGAACTGGGACCACACCTGCCCTGCCACCACACCTGCCCTGGGACCACACCTGCCCTGGCACCACACCTGCCCTGGCACCACACCTGCCCTGGAACCACACCTGAACTGGGACCACACCTGCCCTGGCACCACACCTGCCCTGGGACCACACCTGCCCTGGCACCACACCTGCCCTGGCACCACACCTGAACTGGGACCACACCTGTCCTGGGACCACACCTGCACTGGGACCACACCTGCACTGCCACCACACCTGCACTGCCACCACACCTGCCCTGGCACCACACCTGCCCTGGCACCACACCTGAACTGGGACCACACCTGAACTGGAACCACACCTGAACTGGGACCACACCTGCCCTGCCACCACACCTGCCCTGGAACCACACCTGAACTGGGACCACACCTGCACTGCCACCACACCTGCCCTGGCACCACACCTGCCCTGCCACCACACCTGCCCTGCCACCACACCTGAACTGGGACCACACCTGCACTGCCACCACACCTGCCCTGGCACCACACCTGAACTGGCACCACACCTGCACTGCCACCACACCTGCCCTGGCACCACACCTGCCCTGGCACCACACCTGCACTGCCACCACACCTGCCCTGGCACCACACCTGCCCTGCCACCACACCTGCCCTGGCACCACACCTGCACTGCCACCACACCTGCCCTGGCACCACACCTGCACTGCCACCACACCTGCCCTGGCACCACACCTGCCCTGTCACCACACCTGCCCTGCCACCACACCTGCCCTGGCACCACACCTGCCCTGCCACCACACCTGCCCTGCCACCACACCTGCACTGCCACCACACCTGAACTGGCACCTGGGGCTGCTGCTGGTGCCACCAGCTCACACATTGTGCACCAGGGGACCCAGCTGAGGGGATTTGGGCCAGATGGTGGCCAGGATTAGGGTTTTTCAGGAACCCTCGATGATCTAATATTGCTCCAGATGTGAAATTCTTTAATCCACAGGGAGGAGGTCTTTTTTTTGGGGAGGGGGGAAGGGACAGCCCCTGCCAAATGCCTTCCTGGAAAGGAATTCTCTTGCCTGGCAGGGGTGGTGGTCTGGGAGTGTGTTAAAAAATGACAGAACATAGCTGGCTCACCACTGCTCTGTGGCAAGCCACACACAGAACCTCCCTGCACGTAGTCATTCGGGCTAAGGGGGTTTTTAAAAATGCCTTTATTGCAGGGATTGTTATAGTAAGTAGGTTAAACCATCACTGACAATGCCAGCTATCCTGAGGAGACAAAAAAAAATAGTGACTTGGAGGCTGGTGATTTCAAGCAGCTGCCCACCTCCCCTCCCAACCCCACTTTAATTCAGACCTCAGGCAGATGCCTTTTGGCTATGATCTCCAACGCACAAAAAAAAGCCTTATAAATAACCACCATTGTCCCCAGATTGCCATCTCTGCCTCTCCTCTGTCACCCTCTCCCCGGGGCAGAGTCTGGGGCTCCCATTTGTGCTGAGGAGAAGCAGGGCAGGGCTGCTCTGAGCTTTCCTTCCTGGGCTCTGGGGGTTTCTGCAGCACAGAAATTGGGGCTCAGATTTGGGTATCTTCACTTCCCTCCTGCATGAATTGGCCCCTTTAATTTTTTCATCTTGATTTCACACCTGGGTTGGGTTCATCTCTGTTCCTGAGCACTCACAAGTGAAGGAGGATTTTGCCATTCTGGATAACAAGTTCCTGAGCAGGGTTTGTAAATAAGGACTGAGAGCTCTGCTCCACTTTGGGTTCCCAGCTGGACTTCCAGAGGTTTTCCACGTGCCTGATGTGTCCCATTCATGTCCTCTTTTAGGACAAAATGTGGTGAAACACCAACCCTAAAAGGTGGATGTTGGAGGAAACTGAATGTAAAATTCTGTACCTGAGCAGGGTGACAAACCTCTCCCTCCCAGGTTATTTGTGAGAGATTAGGCTGGGACAGCAACCCTGATACAGAGGATTTCCTCTCTCAGATAATACACCAAACCAATTAATTATTCCAAATTAACTTCATCCCTTCTGGCCTGAGGGGTTTGACACAGATGGAGACCCTGATTGCTCACCAAGGATCTGGGAGGGAGGATGGAGCTGGATTCTCCCTGTGTGAGGGCAGAGCAGCTCCTCCCATCCTGATGGGGAAACACCAGTGCCAGGGGGTATTTTCCAAGAATAGATAAGGGAAGCAGAGCGTTTCCTGGAGCTGCTTTATGGTAGTTTTCACACTTACCAGCTGTTTGCACATGAAATTGTTTCACACGATTAGGCAGGTAACAGCACCTCTAAGCCCTGTGTCAAATATTATTACGCAATAAAATAAAACCCTGAGGGAAATCGTCTTGACACACACCCCTGATTTACACCCTGCACCGTGAAGATAATTACATTTCAGTGCAATATATAAAAGGCAGCAGAGGAAGCTGGTGGGGAAGGTGCAGCTCTCTGCAGTACCTGCTCAGTCAGAAGTGTCTTGTTAATCATTGTTTTACAGGAATCACAAAAGCAGCTGGAACAAAGAGGGACTAGCAGGCCCGATCCCCAGGGTGGCTGTGGAGGGCTGAATTAGGGCTGGAATTAGGGCTGAATTAGGGCTGATTGGGGAAGACAGCTCTTGCTGAGCAGGTAACAGGGAGGGGGAGCAGCGTGACCTTTTCCTGCCTCTTCATTTCCTAAACAAGTGTAGAACTCTTATTATGACAATCCTCTCATCCTGTTCCCAACAAGAACAAAAACAAGGCTGAGGGTGAAGCTGTAAATGTAACTGGAGATGTATGGAGCTGGTAGAGAGAGGGAGTTTAATATCCATGAAAAGGGAATGTATTCCTATTCCCTATTCCCAGGTTAAGGGCTCTGGGCTGTCTGGAAGCTTTGCTCTGCCTCTGACCTGTGCATGGGAAGAAGAATTGGATTCAGTGGTCACCAGAATTTATCTGCTGTCCATCCTCACCTTTCCTGAGTACAGACAGATTTTCCTTCTTTCCCAGTCCAGGGGAAAGCACTTAATGGGGAAATCCCAGGAAGGAGTGTGATTTAATCTATCCCATTGCCAGAGTGATCATGCTGTCAGTTCAAGAATTTCAACTTCCTTTTTCCTTCTCTTTCTTGGAGGTTGGTGAGATCAATCCTTCCAGGGGGTGAAAAGGGACCTGAAAATCTCAGTCCCCACCACCTCTCCTGGTAGGAGAAATTGTGGCCTGACAGTGCAGCTCTGAAGGTCTCTGGAATTTCTGGGTGAAACCTGGGATGGGGGCAGTGGATTAAGTTGAGGGGAGCAGGCTGGAAACTGGGATTCACTGGATTTTGCAGCATTGAATTGAGTTCTGACCCACCCTCACATCTTTGCCTTTCTGCTTGTCTGAGCATAGGTGAAATCAACGCTCAGTGATTAGAAAAAAGAAGCGAAAGAAATTAATTACTCCTAACAAACTTTTAAGATCATGGGTTCTCTTCTGAAAAGTCTCCAAATCCCCCTGAAAAGCCAGGACCATGCAGTGCACTTTGCATGCAAGCAGAGTCTAATTCCCTGCCTGATAAAAGCAGAAGGAAAGATAAAAAAGCCAGCAGGCAAATAGGATTAATTGTGTGTCAGAGGTGCCTAATTAGAAAGAATGATGGGCTGGAAGGCAACACACAGGAGGCATGAGCAGCCCAAGCTGCTCTCAGTGGCCTCTTGTGCTTCCAGGAGCAGCAGCTCTGGGCAGTGTAAATGCCCCAGCACCAGCAAGTCCCTTTTCCCATCTGTCCCCTCCACCAGGGATCTGGGAAACCCTTCCCTGGTACCTCCCATGTGCCAGCAGCACCCTGGGGTGATTTCATCCATCCATATTTACCCCTTCTACCTTTCCCCTGAAAAAATCAATGTGATGGAGAACCACAGTCTAGACTATTCTGGGCTATTATACTTTAGATTTGAAGCAAGATGAGCATTATTTAATAATACTCAAATATTAGGGTTTTCTATTTGTATTTTAAATAGATGATCTCAGTTCTTACTCAGTTTAGGAGAAGGGGTGGCAGTGATAGAATTTACAGAAAAGTAAAATAAAAATGAATTACAAATTCAATGAGAGGGCAATATATTAAACACATGGCTGAAAATTTAAAAAAATTTGCACAATAACCTGAAACACAAAAAAAGGGCAAATAAATGTTCCTTCTCCTCGCTCCATTTCAGGGCTTGTCCTTCTGAGCCTTCTCTCCTGCAAGGATTTTGAGCATCTGGAATGTCTGAGGCAAGTGTTTCTCCTCACTTTCAGCCTCAGGGTCCCTGGACACAGAATTGGCTTCCTTGGGATTTCTCTGTGCCAGAGATGGAGCCTGGGTTGCCATCCTGAATGGAAATGAATGGCCAGCAGTGTTACTCTGGAATTTTCCATAAAGAAGAGCAGCTGGAGGGGATCTGGTTATTACACGTGATGGGAGGGTGCCAGTCTCCTCTCCTGCTTGGAGGCTCAGAGAGCTTGAGTGGGACTAATTTCATTTCACCTAAAGCATTCAGAGAATCCTTTTCACCATGTAAAATCCATTGCAGTTTTCTCATTAATCCTCCAAAGTACAGACACTTACTCCAGGCCTAATCCCACTCTGCTATTGTGTTTCTCTACTGCAGCCTTCCCTCATCAGCTTAACAAATTCCCTGATTTCAATAGAAGATCCAAAGCTGAACATGCTGGGCATTAAACTGAAACCTTCTCCCAAGGGCTGCTGCACCTTCCTCATTCCCCTGAGCAGGGATGAGTCCTGAAAGAAGGCAGGGGAGGTGGAGGTCATGAGCTGTGACATTTAAAAATTGCTTCTCTGAGCCCCTGTCAGGTGAGACAAAAAAATGCAACGTGTCCCAGGCAAATTAGAATTGATCACAGCCGGGTTTGGGGGGGGAGATTCTGCTCTTCCCTTTGTGTCTCTTCTGGGAACGATCCCAATTCTGCAGGGAAATAGATGGAGAGTCCTGCTGGTGATAAGGAGCTGGATCTAATTAACAACTTTGTCAAAGGGCTTTGTTTCAGAGCTGGCTCCTGCTGCCAGCACCCCCAATCCATCAGTGCTGAGCATCCCTGTCTGTGCTCAGAGCTGCTGAGCCCCAGCCACCCCTCACACAGAGCTGCTCTTCCTCCAAAAACTTGGATTTCTTCTCACTTTTGTGCCTGCTCTCTCTCCTTTGTAATCACAAAGGTTCAGGACCAAGCTACTCCTTCCCCTCTGTGCATCACCTCTCAAACAGGGAGTGCTGACCCTTCCATCTGCTTGGGGCTCCTAAAGGAAAGGCTGAAAGATGGTTATAATAATATTTTCATCTCCAACTGCTCTGCTTTGCTCACCAGTGTCACTTGAGCAGCTGTTTCCTTAATTTACACCATGAAATCCTGTTGTTTTCTCCCAGTCCAGGCTGGGGGTCCCCTCTGGTGTGAGCTGTAGCAGGGAAAAGTTGCTTTTTACCTCCTGGGTGATTCTCTGACTGGGGTGGGATTATAAAAGATTTCCAGCCAGGAAATCAGAATCAGAAACCAGAATCTCTCTGCTCTGGGTGTCTGTCAAGTTTTAGGCTGCAAAAAGCCTTCTCATGGCTTTTTATCTACAAACAAGTGACTGCAGATGGATACCTGCTATTCCCACAAACCTCACCTTGCCCAACAATTCACCCACTCACAGCCCATTCCCCATTCCCTGGCAGCTCAGGTGAACTCCACAGCTCAGTTTTCCTTCTCCTCCTGGCTCTGATTTTGCTCTGAGGATTCACCTAACACCTAAATAAGTTCCTCAGACACATCTGCCCTTAGACCCCCTTGACACTAATCCAGGCTGATGCCATTTGCTCTCTTCCCATTTATAAGGTCTGATTCCCATGTAAATGTTTCATTTGCTTCCGAAATTACTTTGATCTCTTTTGAATTTTTTATCTCTTTTTATTGCATCCTGGGATCATAATCCAGCTTTATGTCCTGCTATCTTTTGGAGAGGCCAAATGCCTGCTCTGCATTTGTTTTTCAGGCTGGCATTTTCACTGTGCAATTGGCTACATGAGCACACTTCTGAGGGAGAGATTCACAGTGGAAATTAAGCATAAAAGACTAAATGCTCCTGTTGAGCTGTGAGCTGTTGCGTTGCTTTGTTAAATTTTTAAGAGTATTTGGATTGAAATGGTCCCTCTTTTTGGTTTAGTTTTTACAAATCTCCTCTGAGAAACCATAGCAGCCTTCTGGAATATGCAGGGAGGACTTGTCTGTTTTAATAAAAGTGAGAAGGGGAATCAAAATAAACCCAGAAACAGTGATAGATCCTCTAAAATTAGCAGCCTCACAGGCATCCTAGGAGAACTAACTTGGGAATGATGGTGTGACATGCACAGAAAGGGGGGGGAGAGGCTTTTTGATCTCCTCAGCCAAGCTCCAGGCACGATGCTGGGTGGGAAATCAATGTTCTGACTGGAGCCAAAGGTGTGATCACCCTGGAGTAGAACCTGCACACCTCCCTGAGGGAACTCCTGCAGCCTGGGGAAATGGGCACTGCTGGCAGAGCTTGAGCTGAGGAGGAAGAGAAGAAACACAAGGAGCAAGAGGGGTGGGAGGGGGAGTGTGGGTGAAAAGCAGGCTTGGAGGAGATGAGCAGGGTGCAGAAATGAGGTTTTGTTGTGGGAGAATAAGGTTCTCCATCTTCAGCACATTCTGAACAAAAAAACGACAAGACCTGTCCATAAAGCCTGAATTTCCCAGCATTAATTTGTTGGTGCCTCCCATCTCCATCCAGCATCTCCTGTGGTTTATTCTCTTCCATTAGTGAGCCCTTGGGTTCAGGAGGGGCAATGCTGATGAGGTGGTGCCCCTGAATTTCCCTGAGGCACCCCTGAGCACAAAGCACAGCCCAGATCTGGGCAATCCTAAAAGCAAAAGCCTGGCTTGATCAAACCCTGTTCCACTTCAATGCTGGCTGCCTGCAGATCTCCCAAAACAAAGTGCAGCCCCCAAGACAATCATGGCCTCAGACACACCAGGCTGTCCCTGAACAAAGAGTTGGATGCTGATGCAACATTTAAAAAGAAATCACTTTTTCTCAGCCCCCAGCTGGATAAAAACCCACTGGCAGATGGGGCTTGGGCCAACCCCCTTTTTTCCCTTCACCCCCTCCTGATCACTGCAGCAAGTGAGGTGTTTTCACTGTGAGTCCCAGAGTTATAGCTATTATTAAGTTGGAATATTTTTATAGACTTCTCCACTTAGAATATACAGGCGTGTTTACACACACAGCCCTTTTGCTTTAATTTAGTCCTCTCCTTCCCTGCACCCCATCAAGTAACTTCTAATAAATGACTGAATAAATGCATTCAGATAGTGCTGTAATGGAGAAAAATTCAGTGTCTAATGAAGAGATTGTTCCTACCCCAGGACTGTAAAGATGAATGATGGTGGCTGTGGTTTGAAAACTCCTTTTAGTTTAAAAATATTACCCCTTTGTAAGGGGGAAAAAAAAAAAATAAAGGACAAAGGGAAAAAAACAAAACAAACAATTCTGTGTAGTTTTTGCCAGTCAGGATCTGCTTGCACACAGAACAGAAACTGTCTCAGCCAAAATTGCTTCATATATCATAGCCCAGCACCAGGCAGATAATGGCAAAGCCAGTTCTGATCAGGGAGTGATTATTGCTCCATGCTCCCAGCACTGATGGCTGACTGCAGCTTGATTTCCTTCAGCTGGATTGATCTCTCCAGGCTGAAATTAAGAATGTGATCACCCTGATGAGGTGTTGACCTGAAGGAAAATTCCTATAAGGAGCCAGTCCTTCCTCGGTCAAACTTAAATTTTCTGTTTGCAATAGGATTGTCTCTTTTCTGTAGCTCTGGGTGCTTAAAGGGAGGAAAAAACGGTTTTTTGTCTTCCTGACCTGTTACTGACAGACATCAAATTATCTCAAGATCATCTTGAACCTTATAGAAATCTGTGGTCAGACCAGTTACCAGATTGCAGAAATAGACAGCAGAACAGGGGGAATTGTGATGAGATCATTTGGTTTGGTGTCACTTTGCTCTCCCCCAGCTCATCCAACGTGATCCTGGAGCACCCACACTTTCCCAGGCTGTGTGTGTGTGTTTCTGATCCCACAGACTGTCCCTTTCCCCAACATTTTTGTCATTAGGAGTTTCAAAACAGGGACATTTCCCACTGCTACAGCACCAGCCAGACAGGATCTGCAGGGAAAATCACAGCAGTGATAAGAACAACAATTAAATCCTGTCCACTACAAGAGCTGTGGCCACCTCTCCTTGTTTATTGAAAAAGGACAGAAAGTTGGGAGAACCCCAGGTTTGCCCACATCTGGCAATTCCCCTGTGCCTGTTATTAACATTTCACTGCTGCAGAATGAGCCCCAAGCTGGGAAAGGCATCCAGTGGCCAAAGGATCAGAGGAGACAGCAAATAACACAAGGAGAAAAACCATGCACTGATGAATCCCCTGCTGCTAAGACAACAAGTCAAACTCCCACTTTTCATGGCTAAAGCAGCACATTAAAATTAATTGAATGAACCTCAACATCCATGAAAAGGATGTTCTGTGTCTGTTCATCTGAATCCTTGCTTCTCTCAGAGATGTTTCTTTTATTTATTTTTTTTTTTTTGGTGTAATGAATCCAAATTTGGGCTGTAAATTCTCCTTGTTGTAAAGCACAGTGAGACACAGACCCAGGATCTGCCAGAGTTTGTTATTGAGTTTGTAATATGCAATTGTGGTGATGATTATAATATCAGCAACTGGATTTCATCTGTCCCCACACATTGAAACAGGCGAGCTGAAATGAGCAGTGACAGGAAAATGGTCTTGTTTGCACATAAATCCTTTAATAACCAGCAATTTCAGAAAGAGAATAGTAGGAGAAAGAAGAAGTTGAAGGACAAAGAACTCACATATTAAATCCTACATTGAAGTTAAGTCTTAAAAAGAGTATCATTAAGGCTTTCAAACCTGCCTTGAAGAGTGGTAAAAGCAACCAAAAAGGGTTAATTTTCCCCTAAATCTCTCACCCAGCCACTATTTGCATGCCTTTTAAGGCAGCTAGGAAATTACATTAATTTCTCTAATGTGTGCAGTGCCATAAGTTCTTTTTTTAATTACAATGATCAAAATATTGCTTAAAATTAAAGGCAGCTGCATTTGTTTCTGACGGATATCATAATTGCAATTGTAAATTGGGAAATGTAATGTTTCCTGGTGCTGCTGTGAGCAATGGCTCCGAAATCATTATAGATAGGTAGATATAAATAAACCAGGAGATCTGTGAAAATAAAGCAAAAGCAAGCTAAAAGGGTAATTAGCTGAGCGAATGGGAACAGAGGAATCCGGTGCTCAAACAAAAAAACCCCTAAATATTCACAGGAGCTCTGTGACTGTATCATGTTGGAAAAAAATTCCAAAAAGGGAGGAAAAAAAAAAAAAGAAAAATAACAGATTTGAACTCTGAAGGTTTTTTTTTTTTTTTTTTTGCTGTCTTTATAAATTTTTCCCCATGAGTGAGAATAGCACAGAGCCTGATTCCTGTGGGGTTTTGGGGTTTTTCCTACCCTTGGGCTTGACTGGGAGTGTTGCTCACATCTTGTGCTGATCCCTGAGGATTTGCAGGAGGGGAAGGGGATGGTCCTGGGGCTCTGAGGCTGCTGCTGAAAAGCCAAGTCACATCTTTAAATCAGCCCAGGGGATGTAAAACCATTTTTTTGGGCTCCTTGCCCTGGGGTTATCCCAAGCCAGGATGCTGCTGCCCTCCAGGAGAGGGATGGAGCTGTGGAAGAGCTGAAAATACCCAGAAAAAAAAAACCCTGGAGCAGCCAGCAAGGTGCAGCTGAGCCCTTTTTGTGTGCCTGAAAGCCCTTCCAGAACAGGAGCCAACTGGAGATGGGTGTAAATCCAGAGGAATGCACTGTCCATCCATTTAGGTGTTTTAGGGAAGAGAAAAATGAAGTTTTCTGGATGTGAGGCCCGGGCAGCTGGGAAATGGCCAGCTCAGCAGCACCATTTATCAGCAAGCCCTGAGATATAACAAGCAATCACACTCCAGCTGGTTTCCCATCAATAAGCAGGGATGGAATATTAGTAACTATTCCGTGGGATTCGGAAGGCAAACACTGAAAAAAAAAAAAAAAAAAAAAAAAAAGAAGGAAAGAAATAAAAGAGCAGTTGCAAAGTGGAGAGCTCAGCCTGGTTTCCCTGCTCTGCTAAACTCCCTTTTTCCAGCAGTTCCAGGTGGTGCTGCCATGCTGGGAATGGTGGAGTGGACAGATGAGTCAGGGAGGAGAGAAACAGATGGGAAAGGGGAGCAGTCAACAGCTGTACAAACCCCTGGAACATCCCCAGATGGAGCAGCTGACCACGGGGCTGGAATTGCTCCTAGCACAGGCAGGACACAGACATCCAACACTGGCTTGAGGACACTTCCTAGAGATAAAATTAGAGGCACAGGAAACAGAAGAAAAAAATATATTTAAAATAAAAAATAATAATGATAATAATAAAGGTGGTGCTGTGGGACAGCCCGAACTTGGCTTTCAGTGTTGTGCCCACAAAATCTGCAAGCACAAGTAGAGCTGAAAGCATTGAACATCTGCTGAAGAAATGCATGTCCTTGCTTGTGTGAGAAGGCACTTGGAGCTTAATTGGAGCTAAACCAAGCACCAGAATTTGACTATCCAGGCAAAATTCTGAGAAAAGCCAGTCCACCCCAGAAAATTACCAAGAAACTCTTTTCCCTCTGCTCTGGGCGAGAGAAGAAGCCTGGAGATTTCTCAGGCTTCATTAAAGACATGGGGATCATTATTTTCCTTCTTCAGCTGGTGGAATCACCTCCTGAAAGGATCTTTTGAAAGAAAGGAGCCTAAGGAGGGCAGTGAGCCATGGGAGGGTCTTTGTGGGCTCTGTAAACACGATGGATTTTCACATTCCCCCAGAAATGAATTATGTGCCAGTTGTGTGTGAACTGAGCCCGTGTCTCCTGGGCTGGAAGAACAGAATTGCAAAACACTGGGTGAAAGGAAAAGTTAGGGAGTGCAGGTGTGGGGTTGGAAGTCTCCAGGTTAGTCCCCTGCTATTGTCAGTGCCTTAGGAAAGGACATTTCCCAGCTCATCAGGCTGCTGGTAAACCATGTTTAAACTGCCTAATCTCAGAATTCCTTCCTAAAAGAGACCAGAACAGAGAGAAAATGCTGAGTGAATAAAGTGAAAATGGGCTCTCTGCTCCACAAGACTTTGCACTTGCACACATCCAGCTGCATATTTATATCCCCCTGCTTGCCAGATGACAAAGCAGACACCTCTGTGCCAGCCACAAGGAGCCTCAAACCCACAGCTGCAGACAGCCCTGCACCTCTGGCAGCTGCAGGGATGTGGGGTCAGGCTGTGACAGGATGCTGTGACCCCAGAGCTGTGACAAATGACACAGCCCTGTGTCACAGAGCTCTGCCTGCTGCTCTAACCCATCCCCAGCACGATGGAGAAGAGCTCAGACCCTGGAGATGGGGCTGGTTTAATCTTCTGCAGGGCTCTAATAACGACTCTGAACCCTGTGTCTAACATCACTCAGCGTGACTGCTTAATTACAGCAATTAGGGAGCGTGGTGGGAACCTGTGCAGGGTGAGAAGGAGGGGCTGCACTCAAGAAATGCATTCCCTGGGGGTCAGCTCCATTAGGAAGTGATGCTGCCCATCCCTTCCAGCTCCTGGGCTCAGGGCTGGGAGATGCTCAGGAACCCCAAGCAGGGAATGTGCAGCTTCTCCTGCTCCTCCTTCCACTCCCAGCTCGGGTTTTTCTCTCCAAAATCAGTGACAGATTACTCCTGGGTAACAGAGAGGTGTCCCTGGGAGGGGAGGAGGTGACACCACCACCCCAGGGTGAGGAGAGTGGAAATGCTCATCACCTGCAGGTCTCAGGGAGTGCAGGAGGGGATGAACCAGGCACATGGAGAACTGGCACACAGCACTGCTGCCACCCCAAAGGCACGGCCAGG
Source organism: Erithacus rubecula (assembly GCF_903797595.1). Taxonomy (NCBI): domain Eukaryota; kingdom Metazoa; phylum Chordata; class Aves; order Passeriformes; family Muscicapidae; genus Erithacus; species Erithacus rubecula. The sequence goes on from NC_136677.1 coordinate 2,045,834, forward strand.
ACACCCGTGACACTCAGAGGGAGTGGCTGGACACCCTCAAATTCTCCCAGGAGAACATCTCCCTCCTATTTCACTTGGAAAGAGTGGTTGGATCCCCCCAAATCCTCTCAGGAGAAATCTCCCTTCTGTTTCAGCCCCTTGGAGGGAATGGTTGGATACCCTCAAATTCTCTCTGGAGAACATCTCCCTCCTATTTCACTCAGAGGGAATGGTTGGACATCCTCTAATTCTCTCTGGAGAACATTTCCCTCCTATTTCACTTGGAAAGAGTGGTTGGATCTCCCCAAATCCTCTCAGGAGAAATCTCCCTCCTATTTCAGCCCCTTGGAGGGAATGGTTGGACATCCTCTAATTCTCTCTGGAGAACATCTCCCTCCTATTCCAGCCCCCTGAGTGTGTTGCCTCAGCTCAGGCAGAAAATCCTCTGTGTCCTGTGCAGGGAGCAGCTTCCATGGGCTCAGGGCAGCTCTGCAGAGATGTGGAGCTGGATCTCCTGATGCACAAACCCCCTCCCACACCAGCAGCACATCCTGCTGCACTTTGGATCCCTCTGCCTGGAGCACTCCCTCGGCTGCTGCTCCTCACACCTGATCTCCCCTGAGCTGGAACAAACCACATTTCCCACCAGCAGTGCTGACCTTTCCAGTCCTCCCAGGCTCCAGAACCTGCTGTGACACCCCTGTGGTGGCACACACGACTTTTGGTCACACTTTAGCAGGCACTAAAGGGAGACATGGATTAGAACCAGCCCCCAGCCAGGACAGAAATAATCCTGACCCCACAGCACTGCACCGAGGAAGAACCCTGCCTCTGACTTAATGAACCGTAAATTCCAGCTTAATGAGTTTTATGCTGAGGAGAATAATTAATGTAATTAGTGCTGATATGAAAATGATGGCACTCGAGCCTGGGTTAGCAGGGGGAGGGGAGGCTGAGGGTGGGAAGGAGCTTGGAGAAAGTTTCACTCCCTCTATGGTTCTGCCAGAGGAGCAGGGCTGGATGCATTCTTGGCAGCCTTGAAAACCTCACCTCCCATCTGCCATAAAGGGGAAGAAAATAGAGCATGACAGTAGAGTAAAAAAAAAAAAAAAAAAAAAAAAAAAAAGAGCAAGAAAAAAAGAGAAAAGAAAATTAAAAGAGCTCAGCCTGCCCTGTTTGCAGGGTGGGAAATCTTCAGTGCAGCCTTTCCTGTGCTGGCCTTGAGTTTGCAGCTCCCCCGCCCCACTCTGAACATCCTCACCCTCCATGGGGCCCATTTTTTTAGTTCCAGGAGGAAACATCTTTATAAAGGTAATTAGATGGTAAAACAACAGCTTTTCACCTTACACTGCATAAGTATCAATTTACTTATCCTATGTAAGTGTTTTGATAGGTTTGATATATTTAGTGCAGTCCAAGAGCTGTATTTTAGTTTTATACATATGAATAGATGCATAAATTTCTACACAACCATAAAACCACCCAGCAGGAAGTTTTCTGTTCTGACTGTGGCACTGATCAGACATTCAGCACTGGAGAAAGGGGCCACAAAACTCAGTGCTGACCCTGACAGCCAGGAGGAAATAAAAAAGCAGCTGGAGTGGATGTGGGCAGCTTTCACCTGTGCAAGGTGTTTCTGGTGCCACACTGGGTGTTTGTGGGATTTTTCAGCTCACATGGACCATGTTTAAATGGGCTCTGGCAGCAGTCTGTGGGCAAATGCTCTAAAAACTGCCATGCAGGAGGTAAATCCAGAATCTGGAAGAAAACACAGTCCTGGGGGAGATGCCAGGATCCAGAAATGCAGGATAAACCTGTTTTTGTGCAGACTGAGGAGAGCACTGCCAGCTCTGCTCCCACCACCCTGGGTGACATCCTGGCCCTGAGGAGAATTGTGTCTCTCAGTATTTCTGAGAAACAGCCTAGAGAAACACTGGAGTTCTCAGCAGAATTGTGTCAGCTCCTCCAATAAACCCTTCCCAGAAATGAGCAGCTTTGGCTGCTGCTGTTGCAGCTGCATCCAGACCCTCCACCCTCCCTCCATGAACCCCCTGCCCCAAATCTTGGCTGAATTATTCCAAAAAGTTTTATCCTGAGGCAGAGGCTCCATCCTTGTGCAGTGCAGCTTTGCTGTTGAGAAATATCCCTGGGGCTTTTTCATTCTCAGAGTTAGTGCTAAAAAATGCCATCAGTAAATGGTTTATTGATCAATTGTGACTGATAGGGAACCTCCTGAGGAATTTCTGAGTGTTCAGCTGGACTGGGCTCACACCCTGTGCCCCCTGAGTGCAGGTTCAGTGTTTCTCTGCCTCTGGAGCCAGGACTCAGTGTCTGCACAAGGAAATCAGGCCACTGGCATGAGAAGTGGGCTGGAGAGGAGGAGGAACCCCCCTTTTCTTTCCCTAAATAGCTGCTGGCCCCGAGGAGTGGCTGTTTGTGACTGATTCTGTCCCACCCACGTGCAGGGGGAGGCTGGCAGGAGGATTCCCAAACCAAGTGAAGTGAGGCTGGAATCTCCTGAGCTCTGAGTGCTCTGGGCAGAGCCAGGGCAGGGAAGGGCAGCAGCCACAGCCTGGAGGGCACTGCACTCTGCCCCTCTGCTTACCTTGGAGTCCTGTGTCCCCTGGGCTGCAGGCAGGGAGGGATGCAACGGGAAAATTGGGATAATCCAGTCCTGGGGAGCCTCTGGAACTCCTGAGAGAAGGCAGGAGTGAGCGTGGGTGCATTTTGGGGGTGCAGTGCAAGGGATGTGGGGAACAGCTCAGCAAGAAGGCAGCCCTGGGAGCAAGGCAGACATCAAACACCCCACACAGGTCCCACAGGCAGGACAGAAGTTGCTGTAACTCTTCAGCTCACTTTTATTTAAGTTCTGTGATCAGTCTTTACCATCTGCAAGAGCTCTGGTGTCAGTGCCACCAACACATGGAACAGAACCCGTGACATTTCACCCTGCCAACAGGAAGAACAGCTCCTTCTCAGAGGTCTTTTCAACCTAAATGACTCTCTACCCTACAATACCAGCTCCTCCCATGCACTGCCAGCCCTCTGGATCCCACTCCACCAGTTTCCAGTTGGGCTTGTTCAGCAATCCACACCCAGCAGTGCTGCTGGATGGCTCAGCCTCCAGAGCAGGGACCTCTGCAAGTCAATTGGCACCGTGTCAGCAGGAGAACACCTCCCCTTGGCCCTGATTTCTGCACCTGCAAGCTCCCCCCGGGCATGGCAGCCTTATCCTGGAGCAAAGAGAGCCCGTGGCAGGTGCAGGGAGGTTTGGGAAGAGCCATTGGGCAACCTCAGTGTGCCAGCAGGGAGAGGGAGCAAGGAGCAAGAGTCCTGAATCAGAACCATTCCCAAGCACAGATTTGTAAAACCAGAGCAGTGGACTCACTGTTTCTTACTCCAGGGTTTTTCTGCAGGGTTTCCCCCCTTTTCCTAGGGTGCAGAGGAATTTGGTGGTGTGTGGTGAGTCCCTCTTGCCATTTTTTTTTTGAGATCAGCCCAGCTCTTGAGGAGAGGCAGAGAGAACCAGGACATTCCTGGGCTAAACACTGGCATAAGTCAAACTACTGCTTGCAGCTGAGGCTTCTCCTGCCTTTTACCTTTTCCAGGAGGACTGAAATCCTTTTGCTTTGCTGCAAGCCCGGTAAAACCCTTTGTGGCAGACTTCTGTGGGCAGCTGAGATTCAAAGCTGCACGAGGCAAGCAGAGTTTTTCTGTAATGCTGCACTTTGTATCCCTGCCTTCCCCTTCCTCATCAAAGCATCTTCATCCCAGACATGGGCAGCACAGAAAAGCACCTGCAACGTGTTCTCTGCCTCCTCTGGCAAGCAATCATTTTGTCTGCCTTCTTTCCTCTTGTATCTGAAGACCTGAACATATTCCACTTCTCATTTAAATTCCTGGATCTGTCTGAAACCACATCAGGTGGAGGCTCCAAATCAAACCACAGAACAGGCAGCGCTCTGCTATTCCAGGCATGCAGGTAGGGAAGTTTGCAATGGATTTTTCTTGCTTTTTTTTCCTCATGGTCAGTGGTGCTGGGTTGATTCCAGGACATCAGAGACCTGTGGGGCTTCCAGCACCTCCTCACCTTTCCAAAGAGAGGGAGCAAAGGCAGATTTGGCAGATTCAGTGTGAGGTGAATGTGGTGGCTGTGCCTGCAGTTCAGAGCACACTCAATTTCCAGCTCCGTGGTAACCAGAAAGTACCCAAGGTGTGTTGGGGAGAAAACCAGAGAGAAAAATGCATTTTCTGAATTGAGACACAGAGCACTGGAGTCCTTTGGTTGAGGGAATGACCAGCTGAATCCTCTGGATGCTGGCAGAGGAAATGTGAATACAAATGGTTCCAGCAAGGTTTGCATCAGTCAGGACTGGCAGGATGGGGTTGAAAAGCTGTGTGGAGTGCTCTGAGGCTGTGTCCTGCTGGCACTGCCCTGATCCTTGGGGAGTGAGGGTGCTCCATGCACCAGCACGTGGCAGAGCTGCTGCTGCCCGTTCCAGCTTGGCCAAAAAATGCAGCAAAAATTCCCCTTCATCCACTCCTCAGCCAGCCAGACATCCCCAGGTCTCTCAGCTGTCATTTAGTGTGAGGAAAACCCCTCTCCAGGGGCAGCAATTCCCCCCACAAACCTTGTCCTGGTGGCAGCCACCATCCTGTCTCATGCACTGGGCAAGGGTGGGAAGAGCTGGGGGCTTTTTGTGCCATTCAGGGGGATGGTGCCAAACCCCACAGGGCTGTGTTGCCTGACTGAGCAGGGTATAAACTCCTCTCCCACATCCAGATGTGTTCTCCAGCCTGCAGGGAATCCACGAGGCAGAGCGAGCCAGATGTGGAGGGACAGGCAGGATGAGGCTGGGGGTGACAGGGCACAGAGAACAGGCAGAGCTGCTGGCATCCAGATGGACAGAAATGCCTCAGGGCAGGTGGCACGGCAGGAGCTGGGCTGGGACATCAGGGTGGTCACCCCTCCCCTGACAGGAGCTGTCACCTGCTGGGAGTTTCATTTCTCACCTGTACGAGCAGCACTGGCAGGTTTTGGGTACCTGGGCAGCAGGATAAAGGTGTGCTGCCCACCTCTCCTCCCACGTGCCCTCTGCTCAAGCATCCCCACTTTTTCCAGAGGGGTTTTAGTGTCTGCAAAATGCCAAATTCCCAAGCTGAGCCGAAGCAGAGGAAATGCCCTCTGGCCACAAATCTTTATCCCCTTGTTCAGAACCATCCCAGCTGTCCCCTCTTCCATGCCAGGGGTGAAACAGAAGGAAGTTATCCCTGAAACCAAGCTCTTAGGCAGGATGCTCACTCCTTGTCCTCCTCTTCCTCTTCTTTGCTTTTATATACATTGAAGTGTATATTGATTTTTTTTTTTTTCTCTAATACAAGTGAACACAAATGTGATGTGGAGATTAATTCCCTTCTCTAAAATACTTTGTGGTCACAGGAATGTACAGGTTTGGATTTACACACCCACACACATTCCAATATCAAAAAAAGGTGTAGTCCCAAAACTAAGATGCTTTTATAAAAGTTAAAAGGCCAGATTCCTCTATTGGCTTTTATCCTTCATTAAGAGCAAGGAGATTACCTGAAATCCTAATTTATTCTTCATATTCTGCCTGAGTTAATTTTAAAATTCCAATCAACAGATGTGAGGAAGAGAGGGGGAAAAGCTCGTGGGGGGCCACGTTAGGCCTTGGAAGGAAAATTAGAGAGAATGTTTTCCTTTATAATTATTTTCTCCTTTGGGTTTCAGGTTATCAGACCTGTTATTTAAAGGATGCTTTCTCCAAATGTGTTGACTCCAAAATATGTCCTCTTTAAAAGAGTCAATCCAAGAGATTGAGAGTGGGAGCAGGAAGGGAAAAGGACAGAAACAAACCGCCTAAACCAAGTCCTGATCTCTATTTTTGGGTTGGTTTTGAGCATCTTTCATTATAAGCATCTTATGATTTGGTTCAGCATTCTTGGTTGTTCAGCTCTGCACAAAAGGGGATTTGCTATCCCCACTTCCAAGGGGGAAAAGGAGCAGGGGTGGGGGGGGGAAAAAAACCACAAAAAACCAAAACCACAGCCTCAGATCTGAGCAGTGGCTGTGCTGTAAAACCTCACAGAAGCTGCAGCGAGGGCTGTGAATAATCCACACCCGGTGCAGGGAGTGCAGGAATTGACACAGGGGGAAAACCTACGGACACTGGACTGGGCTGGGCACATCCCATCCACCACAGGGCAGCTGTCAGACACATGCACACACAGAGCCAGGAGGAGAAAAGAAAGATGCAGGTGCTGGAGAGGAGGTGGGAGGAGGCAGAGTGTTCCCTTGGGCATTAGCAAAGCCAGGCAGACACTTGGAACGAATCATGGCAATTGCACCCGGATTTAAAAACCAATCAATAGAATGAGCAATGGCAGAGGGAAGGGAGGCTGGAAGGCCTTGGTTGTTGAGAGACAGGAGAGGTGAAAACCATGAGTTTCTTCCTTTTTTTTGGTTTTTTTTTTTTGCCGTGTTGACACTTTAGACATACTGTTCCTTAGGACAGATGTAAGGAGCCCGGGAGCCGGGAGGTGGGCAGCAGAAGGAGATGTCAGGATGGTGAGGATAAAGATCTTGTGGGAGGTCTGACAAAGGGGCATAGACATGAGGGATCTTCTCCAGATATCGATCTTCATGTGAGTAACAGCGGGTCAGGTAATCACTCGCATTCGATATCTCTGAGTGACACTTTCCAAAGTTCTGCAAGTAGAGACAAAAGTCAACGGGTGAAAACTCCGGGATTGGCGGCCAGAAAACACACACAGCCCTTCAGTTCCTGGCTGAGACACACACACAGCAAGCAGGATGGAATATTAACGAGTTCACCAAGCTCGCTGCTTCAGGAAAATGGAAACCCAGGTGATAAATCCTCACGCTGCAAAGGTTTTGTCTCACTCCCTGAAATACCCAGATTGTGGATGAATATGCATGGGCTGGGCACAGTTTGTGCCTTGTCTGTAAATACCTTTCTCTCTGGACAAAACCAGCAGCCAGCAGAGGAAGGGCAGTTTGTTTTCACGCTCTCTAACTCTTTCCACACCTCAGTTTTGGAAAAGCTGTGCTTGAAGGCATCATTAATCTAAGCCTGGCCTGTGCTCTTCCATTTAAAGGGCACCTGTGTCCTACCAGGGCTTGGGATGCAAAATAAGCTGATGTTTACTGGGACACAGGAGTTTTGTGAGTCAAATCAGCTACAGAAAGCACAAACCCACTTTCAAACTCCAGGCTGCTGTCGGTGCTGTGGTTTTCCCTCTGCTGGGGTTTGTGGGGATGCTTTGTTCTCCTGGGGTTGTGGGAGCATCTCTCACACAGCCCAGGGCTGCAGCTCCCCAGAGGGTGGCAGCAGATGGGAAGGATTCCTCCCTGCTCCCAGACCCTTTCCTGCTCTGGAAACCCTGCAGGATGACCCAAGCAGGATGGACATTTAGCCAGGATGTTTTTAAAACCAACCTGCGCTCAGGGGAGCTCACCAGGAGATAATTTCTTCTCCAGGAGGGAGCAAACAGAGCTGGGAAATGCTTTGATGCTTGTGGTTTGAAGTAAGCAACTTGTCCTTGAGTCCTTCCTTGTTCCCTTTGAAAACCCCAGGAACAGTCAGTTTAGTGGAAAGGACAAGGGTTTGACCCTCAGGAGAAAATGCCTGAAGGAACAGAACAATCCACTTGCCTCATCTGCTGCCAGCTCCTGGATGAATATTTCACCAGGATGCTTTAAAAAATATAAAATCCTATAGAAAACAAGGTGTCAACAATAATTTATTGATGGCTCAGACCGCTGGGAGAGGCACAAAGGCAATTTTGGGAAGAGCTTGGCTGAGCCCAGAGAGGGAAAGTTTGCCTGAGCCCCAGGAAAACAGCAGCAATGCTGAGGTCAACCTCATTTTCATTTCCCTTCCACTGGCAAAACTGTTTATCTTACAGATTAAACTTTTAAAAGTCAGTAGTGGAGTTGCTGTGCTGGGATGCTAAATTTGGGTGGGCCATTCCCCCAGTTTATTTTAGCTTTTTAGTTGGCAAGTGAAAATGTGGACAAGTGCAGCACTGGAGATCTTTAACCAGAGGAACTCAAGCCATGACAAAGCCTTACTAACTCAACCTTAAATAAATGTTTGCTGTTCTTCTGATGGCCCCAGCTGAAAAAAAAGAGGGGAAAAGGGGCTCACAGATAGAGAAAATGGGATTGCAAAGTCTTCTCCCTGTACAATCTACGCTGAAGAAATGTCACACTCAACAGAGCCCCTTTCCACACCTGCAATGGGGGAAAAACTGTATTTATAGAGATCATTAATTCCCTGAGTTAAGCTAACCTGAAAGGGAAGTTGTCTTAATTACAGAAATTTATTGAGACAAAGCAGGCAGGGGGTTTCCTTGTAATTTGTTATCAATTAAGTGGGAGGGGAAGTTTGTGTGATTTTTGGGGATTTGCTAGTGCTGCAAAGTTTCCTGGGAGAGATGCTCAGTTAACATCAGTGGAAGCTGAGCTGGGTGTGATCAGGTGGCAGCAAAAGGGGCTGTAAGACTCTTTTATGGGCTGCCTGTGGCAGTGTACAGGGTCAGGAAAGCATTTTTCTTCCTGCTTATCTCCCAGTGAATGTGGCCACGAGCCAGGTGACCATGAGGCACTGCCAAAGACACCAAGTGCAGTTTGTCAGCACTTCTGTTTGCACAGGTGAGTGCAAACAAATCCTTCTCTTCTTGCTGGGCCCTGTTTTGTGCTCACTCCTCAAAGGTGGGGTCAGGGCCAAAGGAAAAGAATTCCCTCTCTCCTTTCACCTTTCCTCAGCACCTGAACCAGGAGTTGCTTTGCTCCTGTTTTGTTCCCTGAACTCATTTAGAGAGTGGCAAAAGGGAGGAGAACAAAACCAGCCTGGTGTTTTTTAACATATTTAGCAGTTGGTGCCCTTTGACTTCCTTCCCCAGTCCCACTGTGACTTTTCCCCAATCTAATTTATCTTTAACGAAGTTTGAAATTAAATTAGGGATAATGAACTAATTAAATTGAACTGGCACATGATTCTACCACCTTCCCCCACCTGACTTCTCCCACTTGCCTTTGTCTCCAGCATGACTCCATGCAATTCTTCATTATCTGGGTTACATCCTCCCCTCTCAGTTTTCTTTCCAAGAGCTTGATTAAAGGGGATGTCAGCAATCTATCCATTTCAGACAGCCTGGCAGATTACCTTTAAACAGGCTTTATTTGATTGAATTAGGGAGCTTTCATTTCTGTCATGACTTTAACTCAACCCTTCTCCATCCCTCCACACCCAATTCCATCTTTTCTTCTATTTGCAGAACATCTCTTTGGGTAGCAGGAGGTGTGAGGTAGCTGAGCATGTCCTGTACTTTTAATCATCTTGGAATAATGAGTTCTTACTGGTCTGAAAGGGAAAAACTCCTTCTCAGTGGTTCTCTGCTATGGTTTTTGGGAAATCTGAAGATTTTACAGGTGAAAGTTGGGAGGATAATGCATTGCTCTGCTTGGCCAAGCTGAGGACAAACATGTTTTTGCACTTGTGGAATGTGTTTACTTGTGTTTTCCTGGCTGGGAAAAGCCTCTGCTGCTCAAAACTCCTGAAATTTTGGGTTGCTACTACCCAACCCTGCTCATCTGTCAGTTTTGAATTTTGGGCTGCAGCACAGGTGATGGCCAGGAAGAAGCAGCAGCTCTGTTGAGTGACAACATCACAAAGCTACTGTCACACTGGGGACCAGCAGTGCAGAGGGGGTGGGGGACAGAAAAAACAATGGGAACCAAAAAAAAAGAAATATTTCCTCCTGGTGTTGGGAGCCCCACATCCTCTAGTGGGTCTCAATTCCCTACTCAAGGTATTCCAGCTGTTTTTCCAATTCCAAGTATGGCCATGATTTTAGGTATCCCTGGGCAGGTTCCTGCTCTGCTTGGTGCTTTATCTGTGAGGGAGTTCTTGGATAATCCCTGAGCAAAGAACAAGCACTGATGTGTCAGGGATGAGCAGGAGCCACAGTCCTGAGCTTGGGCTTCTGTGAGGACAAAAAAGTGGGACAGAGGGATTCACCCCTGGGTTCAGGAAATAAAAAGATTGAGCTGAAATTCCCAAAATACAGAGCAAGGACCTATGGTGAGGGATGCATTCAGACACATGCAAGTATCAATTATGCAGAAAACTTGCTCAGAACGTTGCATTCCTTCTCACAGCATGCTTTGCTCTTCCCCTGCTGCCTCTGGTACCTACCTGCTCCGTGTTCCTACAGCACCTCACACCATCAATCATCCCAAATATTTCCCTCCTTGCTGTTTCTCTCCCAAATTCTCCTCTCCACCCTTTTGGACTCAAGGCAGGGCTGATATCCACATTTAAAAATGGGAAACTAATAAGGAGCAACTTTGCTTTATTTATCCTGCAATTTGGAAATGGGAATCTGAACCCTGGGCACTGATCTTGATCCAGGTCTGATGGTTTCCAGCTATTCTTGCTGCAACAGGGGCAAGAAATTCCCAAGCAAAACCAAGAACTGGAGTGTGGGGGGGGGGGGGTGAAGGGGGAGGAAATAATTCAAAAAGTATAAAAAAAATTAAATTGCCCTGATCTGTGGTGTGTCTTAGCAGGGAGATTACACCTTCAAAGCACCATATGACTGGCTTTATTTTTACTTCAGAGAGACTGGGAGGATTTCCAAATTTGGATTTGGAGGATTACTGTCCTTTTGCTGACAATAAAATTCCCCACCCTGGGGAGGATGAGGAGAGACCTCCCAAGATGGATTAGGGAGCTCTTGCCTTGTTTGGAACAGTGGGAGCAGCCCAAGAATCTGTTGGGAATGAGAGGTGAAGACACAAGGGAGAGTGGCTGGTTTCAACCACCCCTTCCTCAGGGCTGGAATTCTCACCCCAGAGAGGATGCAGGAGGCTGGGAGTGCCTGGGAGTCCAGAGACAAACAAGGAAATGGAGAAAAGGAAAAAAAAGAAAACAAAACCAAACCCATCCAAAACTTACTGTCCACTCTCGCTCGTTACGTCTACGAAGACCTTGATCCTCATTCTGGAGCAGGAGTGGGTGAGACACCACAAGAGAGAGAGGTTATGGGTGTGCTCCAGCCCTGCAGACTCACCCAGCAGGGCTTTAGCTACAGCAGGGCAACTACAGGGCTCTTCCAGCACGGGAAAACCAGGGAGAACAGGGATGGGGGCAAACGGAGCACACCTTGCACCCAGGTGTGTGTGTGAGCTCCTCACTCAGGGACACACTGAGCAGCACTGGCCAGTGATTTATAAAAGTGCCATTTCCTCCTGCTTATCCTCCTTCCCTTCCTGCCCCATGATCCAATGTCCTTTATCCTCTCCAAGCCATCCCTTTCCATCCCCAAGCTACCCCTGCTCTGATCTACCTGGGGTGGCCAGGAGGGATTGAAGGACCTGCAAAGCACCTCTCCATTTGCTGTCTGCCTTTTCTCCTCTCCCTTCCCTTCCTTTGAACCAGCAGGACCTTCCTGCTGCTGGGAATAAAGGGGAAGGAGCAAGGCAGAACCTGGAGTCACCACAACCTCAGAATACACAGGAATGAGGGAGAGCTGGAGCCAAGGAGAGGGACACCAGTGGCATTTCCTTGGCCAAAAACTCTTGGAATAATCCAGCAAAGGTGGGAAAGGAGAAATCTCTCCCTTTCAGGGAGCTGGTGGCTTTAACAACAGAGAAAAAGCTGTGATTATGGAAGAGCTGAAATCACCCCAGTTTTAGTTGTTTTCCACTAAAAAAATCATCATTCAGGGGGTTACTGGAGATGGCCCAGAACAACCAACTGAGTCCAAATCACTCCTTGCCACAGGACCTGAGCTAGAAAGGGTTTGGTGACACTTGAAAACATCAGGAGAGCAGGGCTCAGTCTGTGCCTAGTTTTGAGAAGGAGAACACCAAGGAAAATAATCTCTCCCTCTCTCATCCAAACTTGCCACTTGCACCGACCTCATGCCACGCCAGCCCTGTCACTGTCACATGCACAGTCCCTCTCTGCCTGTCCCTTATCCACAGAGCCTTTCAGCTGCAGGAACCTTTAGGTGTTCCCATGTTCTCTCACATCCTCTCCCACCTTGTTCTTTCACACATGCACATATGCTCCATCCTCTCTAGAGTTACTTCCACATGCACACAAACCCTTCTTTTCTTTTAATTTTCCTTTCAATCATTCCCTTTCCCTTTCCCTCCCCATCTTGCCCTGGCCTGGAAAAGCCCTTTAGCATCACTCGTGATTCCCTGAACCAGAGCAGGAACTTCAAACCCACCTGGAGCAGGGGTTTGGACCCCTGCTGTGCCACGAAGCCCCTCTCCCACATGCCTGGCTGCAGGAAGCAAAGGGAAACACGGCGAGAAGAGCATGCAGAGAGGCAAGGCAAAAGCATTCTGGGCAGCACCCCCAAAAAGCAGGGCAGCAGAGAGACAGAGAGAGAGAGAGAGAGAGAGAGCAGCAGGGAGGGACAGACAGGGAGGAGGGATGCGGGGAGGGGCGAGCAGTGACTTTGAGGGGTGCAGTGAGGGAGGCAGAGTGCCATGAGTACCTGGAGGCCAGAATCTGAGGGGAAAGGGCCTAGAGTGACATGCTCTAGCCTAAGTTGGGCTGGATGGTTGCATACTCGACTAGGTCTCCGCCAGCAGGGATGGAGCTCCGAGGGCTGGGTGACGCGGCCAGAGCCGACGTGTCCAGCTCTGCATACTGGACATCACAGTCCTTGTTGCCAGGGTTCTGGAGAGAAGAGAGCAGCAAGGCGGTGGGGGGGACACGAGGGGGGAGTGGGGAGTGAGGACAGAGGGTCCGTGCAGATGGTGAGGGGTGAGACAGGACGCGGGGAGTGAAGGGGAAGAAAGAAGAGGAGGGTGAGGAGGGAGGGGAGGAGGAAGAAAAAACAGTTAAAAAGAGGGAGGTAGGGAGGTAATGAATAATCAGTCAGGTAAAATCTCAAATAAAGCCAAAGTCCCCAAGGCGCTGCTCCCCCAAATGCAGACTGAGTGAGCAGCACTGCCCCTTTCACTGGGGCTGCTCCCAGCAGCATCTCACTGCTCTGATCCTGCACTGAGCCCCTCTGGGATCAGCATTTTCCTCAGCTGGGCCTGCACAGTGAATTCAGACCTTATCACACACCTGAGCTGTCTGTTTTAACCCACTGAGCCCCTCTGGGATCAGCATTTTCCTCAGCTGGGGCTGCACAGTGAATTCAGACCTTATCACACACCTGAGCTGTCTGTTTTAACCCAAGAGTTTGGGAGTCATTGCAAACTCAGGTTTGGGGAACATGAGTGAAAATCATTGGTTTGAAATTTGGATTTGGGGAAGGAGATACCCGGAGGGAATGGCTTTAAAGCCAAAACTCCAAAGGTGTGGCCACAGGGGAATGACAGTGCTTGGGCATCACTGTTGTTCTGCCCAGTGGAGACTGTGGAGTTCTGAAGTGCCTCATTTAACTCAAGGCTTGGCTGCACAGCTTGGCACTGCAGATTAACTTTTGTCATTGTAACACGGTCTAAGAGATGCTCAAAGCACCCTCCTTTGGCATGGAAATATTTATGGGTATTCCTTCACTAAGCTGGCTTATCAGCAAGGACTGCATGAATGGAATATCATCCAATTTGTCTGATCACTCCTACCCAGACATCTTTCATGCAGATAACAATGGGAGAAGCCTGGAAGGCAGGATGGCCCCAGAGCTTGTGGCTCAGTGGGGAATGTGGATCACCAGGAGGAGCCTTGGTGCCAGCACCGTGTGAGGGGGATCCTGGCTTCTTGCCCCATGCAGTTTCTTTAATCCTCACTTTTGGGGCTGGTTTCAGTGCCAGCATTAGCCAGGCAGCTGAACCTCTCTGAGAGGAATTGTCTCTTCCAAACAAAACAGCTTCCCCTCTCTCTCTCCCCTTTCCAGAATGGCTGCAATGATGCAAGAATTTGAAAGTGTTTGAAAGTGTTCCTCTCCTCTCTGTTTGGAATTGTCCTCAGCCACCTACCAGCTGTGGCTGAACCGTTTTTAGGAGTTTATAGCCCTGGAACGAGCTGGTTGAGTGCCTGTTGCTGGAAGGGGCTGTTCACTCAGTGATTATCTCTGCCTGTGCCAGGGCTTGGCTCCCTGATGCTGCCCAGCCACAGGGATGGGGGGAATGATGGGGAACGGGGCTGCAGAAGCATTTCAGGGCTCAGCAAAGCTGGGGGCTGGAGGAGCAGAGGGCTGCAGTCACCTCTGTCCTGCCCTTGGTGGCCAGATGGCAGTGGCGAGTTGTTGGCACGAAAGCTGCACATCCTGTGGAGTCTCTGCTTCGTGTCTGGACCCAGAGCTTGGACATTTTAGGAAAATTAGCAATGCCAACTCCAGCCTCAGACCTAAATCTAGGCCTTGCAGAGCTCTTTCCCCCTGAATTTTTGTCTCTTCCCTACTCCTGGAAGAAGCCAGAGTACGTTTTACCTCCTCATTCCTACCCTGTCTACTTCACCTCACTCCTCTCCTGCTTCCTTCCCACAGGAGGTGCTTTCTCCATGGATTTCCTTTGCTTTCTCCCACTCCTGGGCTCGCTCCTGCTCCTTGCTGCCTGTTTGGAGCAGAATTTATTACAATATCAATAATGTGCCTTGTATACAAGGCCCAGCACTGCCTCACGCAAGCGCTGGGTGTAAATCATCACCATCGGCACCCCGGTAATTGCCCTGCAAACCCAGAGAAATTATTTTGCTGTCTGCAGCAATGAAACTTCCCCTTCTACCTGTGCAAATGGGCCCTGCTGACAGGGGCACTAATCACAGCTCTGCTCCTACACTCTCTGGTGCCTCCACCTCTCTCTGGCTCCTCACACATGCATGCAGCACCCACCTGACACAAAAGCACTGCCAGAGCACGCCTGCCTCCACCCACTCACCTGAAACACCCTCTGCCTGCTTTGATATCCTCGCTGTTACCCCAAAAGTGAGCACTGCAGGCAGCCCCCACACCCAACCCTGCAGCCTCAAGTGTCCACATCACTCTGCTTGGGCATTTCGGGGCTCTCAGCTCGGTGTTGGCTTTCCCACAGCCTGCAACACCTATAAATACATATTCATCCATCCTCCTGCAGGTATCCTGGCCCTGCAGACGTGCCCCAGCCTCTCCCCTTGTCCTGGTCCCCTGCCAGCACACGTCCACACACACGTCCCTGCACACCCTCCTCCTCCACCTGCCTCTTTTATTTTCTCCTGGCACCTCTCCCTTTCTCCCCTCCCTCACTCTTTGCCATGTCTAATCACTCCCTGACTCCCATTCTAGTGCTGTGAAATTGTCAACCCCAGGCAGTGGCTTTCATGCTGCCTTGTGATAAATCTGGTTTATCCCAAATTACGAGGTTTTGCACAATTCATTTAAAGCCAAATGCACCCACCCCATTTTCCTGCAGAATCCGCTCCCCTTCCACTCTCATCGTCTTCACTCCCCTCCCGAGCCAAATCTGCAAGTGAAGTACAGGCAGAACAAGAATATCCTGCCTTTCTGCTGTGCCTTTTCCTCTCAAGGATCCCAAAGCCACAGATACCCCGGAGCAGCTGCCTACATCTGCATTTTGAGCACGGTGGGAGCAGGGCTGTACCAAAATCAGGCACCAGGGATGTGCTTCCCTCCTCATCCTCCAGCTGACCCAGCCCTCAGGTGAAGGATTGGGCAGCCCTTGCTCCATCCCACTGCTGTTCCCTGGGGGTTCCCACTCCTCAGATGAAAAGGAGACATCTACAGTGCTCTAAGGGTGAAAAAAAGTGATGCAAGCCACTTTTTTTTTTCCCTACAGGGAGGAAGGCAAAGCTTGTTCCTTTGCAAAGTGTGGCCAGACAACACAACCCACCCCTGGCCTGGCTGTGGCAGCACGTCCTGCCTGTGCCATCTGGGAAGAATCCAGCAAAATCAGCACTGCTTGGCAGCCAAGGATGCCCTTGTCTCCCTCACCAGTCCCAAACTGGAGCAGCCAGCTGCCTGCCCAAAGGATGCAGTGATTTAGCAAGGGATGGGAGCAGGCTGGGGCAGAGAGCCAGGGCACAGCACAGGTACGTGCTGGGTGAGCCTGACGCTTCTCCCAGGTGTTGGGAAGGATGAATCAGGAAAAACTGATAAATATGATTGCCTAGCAAAAGATTTTGAGAATATGGAAACCAGAAGCGAGATTGAAATGAAGCCAGCTTTGAGATACCAAACCTTAGTCAGTAAATAACTAGAAGACAATAGGATGGCTGGCCAAAAGTAATCCCCTCTTGACAGAACAATGGTCCAAAGGTCAGAGAAGACCCTGCTGGCTTGGCAGAAGGGGTTCAAAGTGTAGTTTTTAGGGTTTAAATTATAACACATGATGGTAATGTAATTATTCTTATAGGTTGTATGTAAATGCTATAGGATTTGTATCTTGTATTGGATTGGTTAGTGGAAATTAAAATATTCAACACAGAAGAGGATTTATTATATTGTAAATGGGAAAATCACACTCTTACTTTGCTCTCTTACTTCCCTCTCTTACCTCTTAGAACTCTTACTGCCTCTCACTCTCTGCCCTGCTCCAGCTGTGGCTGGCAGCTCCTGGCAGGGCCCTTTTTACCCACACCCCGTGCAATAAACCACAAGTTTCAAGACCTGGCTTATAGAGATCTCTCCATCTGTCACGACCATCCTGACCACCAACCATCACATTGTACAGTCTCCTACACCCAGGGCTGCCAGGAAAGCTGGCACAGCTGTGCCAGACCCATGCCAAGAGCTGTGGCAGCAGCTGGAGCCCCCCAGACTCCACATCCTTGCTGCAGAGCCAGTTCTTGGTGGGCCAGGTGAGCACAGAGCTCCACATCCCATCAGCTCCTGGAGGAACCCACGGGCGAGGAGCAGCCGGTGCCAGGGGTGGGACATGGAAATGCATCTTCTCTGGCCAGGACTGAGAGCAGCAAACTCTGTTCCCATGGTTACAGAGCAGCAACCCATCAGGCCCCATCTCACATCGCTAACTCTGCCACTTAATTAACTGACTGCTCGTTATTTCCCAAAATGAGCTCCTCCATCCTCCCGCTCAGCTTTCAGATGCTTTTCAAGCAGCGGTCTCGCTCCAACATCCTGTGTTTCATTTAAAACTCAGCAAGGGTTGCAAAGAGCTGGGGACCAGCCCCAGGAGTGAGGGAGGGCTCCAAGGGGGAGTTTTCCTTTAGGGATGAAGTAAATAGGATCACATCCATCCAGCTCAGCACAGAACTGTGGCTTTTGATTTCCAGCGCCCTTGGCGTCTGCCTGGCTTCAGACTTGTGCCAGCCAAAGGTCACTGGGCCCTGTCCTTCCATTATCTGCACAGGAGCACACATGGCAGGGTCACACTGGGATGAACTGGGTTATAATTAGTGGTGCTCATAAGAAATTACTCCAGTCTGGGCTGATATTTATCCACCTTTCTCCAGCCAGGGAGTTCACTCTGCTGAGCACTGGGCTGGGTGTGCAGTGCTCTGAACTGCTGGTGAGAAACCTGAAGGATTTCCTTTGGGAAATTTTGTCTCCTATGGATAAAAAGCCAGAGCGTCCCCATGCTGTGGGGTGAGGGAGGGAAAGGATGCTGTCCACAGCTGGTTTTCTGTTTTCTCATCAAAAATCCACTCTAATCTTACCTGTTTTCTGTTCCCTGCACCTTCACATCTAACATTTCCTCACTCCTTGCAAACCAGCCTTTCCCATGTGACTGCCAGCATCTCTCCTGACCCTTAATCTCTCCCTGCTGCTGCTGCCTCACATTAACATCTCCCCATCTGAGGCTGAACAAATCCACACACCAGAGGAAAAAAAAAAAAAAGAAAAAAGAAAAAAAAGAAAAAGAAAAAAAAAGAGAAGGGCTTAAAGAACTTGTTGTTGTCAAGTGAGAGTCAAACGCTGGCATGCTCTGCCCTGCAGATAATTGCTTTGTGAGGCTCTCACTGCTGCTTCCCTCAGCTGCAAACTAACAGGGGCTCCTTGCAGGCAGTGAGGAGTGGCCAGGGTGGGGCAGGATGGAGAATTTGGGCTGGGCAGAGCATTCTACAGCTGTGGGACCTATGGGCAGCTGAATTAGGGTGAGCTGAGTCAGAGTGTGGATGGGATAATCCACATGGGCTGTGGATGGTGGGGATCCTGCTTGGTTAGCTCCTGTGTGGCAGGTGAGGCTGGGCTGAGGTGCCACTGTCACCCTGTGCTCCTTACCAGTTTGTCACTGTAGGGAGAGGGCTCAGGGGCTGCCATGTCATAGTAGGGAGTCTGCAGAGGGAACTTCTGGATCTCCTCCTCGTGTTTCATGTTGTCCAAGTGAACAACCTGGAGTAGAGGGGAGAGAAGGATGAGAAGAGCAAGGGTTGTCCTCTGGGACAGCAAACTCTGCTTTAGGTGACACCACAGCCAAAACCAGCTCCTTCCTTTCAATATCCACCAAAGGGACAGAGCAGAATCCAAATTACAGCTTTTGATTAGTGCCAGACTCTGGGAGTTCTGGGGGGACAAGGCACAGAGTCATAGAACAGTTGGGGTTGGAAGGGACCTTAAAGATAATTTAGGTTGAATTTCCCACAAGACCAAGTTGCTCAGAGTCCTATCCAACCTGGCCTTGAAAAATCCTTTCTTTCTGCTCCTTAAACTCAATGCCAGGAACTTCTTTGCTCTTGCAACCCCCATTTCCCAAATCCAGGCACTGTGGACACTGTTTGGAATCAGTTTTCCATGCCAGAGGCAGGAATTTGCAGGTTCTTACCTGGATGTCTTCTGGAGTCAGGTGGCTTTTCATGTCCTGTTTCCTCTTTGGTGGAGGGGCAGGTTTATGGGATGGAGGGAGGTCAATCCTGCAGGGAAAGAAGAGGCTGCTGAGTGGAAAGCAGGAGAGAATGTTCTGCTGCTTTGATGTGCCCGAGGATTTGATTGTGTTTGTCACCAGCCTGCCAATACAATCACATAGATTATCCTCAGGAACTCCCCGGTGCCCTTTGTCTCACCCCAATTAGAATTGTTAATGGAAATAAACTCCCTCCCAGCATTCTGCCCTTATCCTCGTGTCAGACTGCAGATCCTGAGGGATACCTGCTTGGGAATGGCTGCAAATCCTCCCTTGGGAGGAGCTTGGTGCCATGGCAGGTAATGCCAGCCCCAGTTTGGATGGAGAAATCTGAGTCCTCCTCATGGACCTGCTCTGCCAGCCTGGGACATTTATCCCTGACCCTCACCAAGGATCAGCTTTTACCCCAGAGCACAGGGACTGGCAGCCACGATAATCCCAGCCTAGAGCCTGTCTCTGCACATTCTGTTCACATGCACAGATGTGTCTAATCCTTTTACAAAACTTATTAAAACTCTGATCCACTAATTAGCTGGCTGCCCCCTCCCTTCTCTCCATGCAGATCTATGGAGATGGGCGCCTTCCCTTGGATTCCAGCGTGGGACTGGAATGTGCTGGTGGCAGGGAGGGCAGAGCAGGTCCCTGGGGCTCTGTAAAACATTGACTCCATGGCTCTGCAGAAAAGAAATGCTATTACCTTCGGGATCAGCCTCCACAATAGAGGCAGCACCTCTGCAGAGCCGGGCAGGGTTGTGTTTCTATTCTCAGCTGAAGTGGCTCTTCCCTGAGCCTGGTGGAGGGCCATTGTGGGAAGTGGATTGTCAGAATGCATCTCGATCACAGACCTGCTGCTGTTGATGCAATTTCACCTTGTGGTGCTGGTTTGTTTTTTTTTTGTTTGTCTGCCTTTCTGCCTCTCCCGCTGCTTCCCCCGCTATCCTCCAGTGCCCTCACTCAAATGGGATTAAATGGAGCACAAAATGTGCCCAAGGTGTAACAACAATGAGCTGGGGGTGGGTGAATATTACAGCAACCTCTTGGTGCTGGGCTTTTCGTGCCTCCTCTGCGAGGTGGGAAGGGAGGGAGGGGGTGAAGAGCTGTTCACGATAGAGCTGTTCAGCACAGCCCAGGGTAAATGCTCCTGAAGAGGCTCCTGCTGCACAAAGTGATCTCCACACCATTCCATTCCCTGCCTGGGATCTCTGCAAGCCCTGCCCAAGAGGAGCTCCTGTCCCTGCTGTTGACAGAATTTATGTCACCCATAGGTCCAAACTTGCAATGCTGGTGGGTGTGAGCCCTTTCCAGGCTCTTTGGGATGCACTCAGAGGTGCTCAGGGTCTGTCAGAAACCCCTCTCTGATGGCAGGATGTGATTCAGTCTCACTCAGAGGCCTAAAGCCATTGAGAAAGGAGGAATAGGATCCTCTTCAACCCACGGAGGAGGACAGTGGCACTGAGCCCCACAGCAAACCCAGCATCCCTGAGCTCCATCTTCCACTCCATCCTTGTTCTAAGAGCTCAGAAACAGGAGAGAGCAGGATGCGAATCCCCAGGGAAAGGGGAGTGCACAGGGGAATGAGACTGAAACAGCAGGAAAACATTTTGCTGCCAAATTCCCCCATTGTGCAGGTGTAGGAAGGGCCAGAGGGGCTGTCCCCCATGTCCCCCATGTCCCCCATGCCCCAGCAGCTGCCCCTGGGTGGGCAGGGTTTTGGCACTCACAGGTCGTGGTCGGTGTGGGAGCGGCTCTTCTGCTGCCGCCGGTAGACGACGATGACGGCGACAACCACGCCGATGATGAAGACGGCGGCGACGACCCCTCCCACGATCCCAATGATCCCCCCCGGGGCACTCTGAGGTAGTGGCTTGTCTGCAACACACAGAGAGGCACAGGGGAGAGGGTTAGGATGGCAAAAATGCAGCTGGGGAGGCGCTGGTACCACCAGGAGGAAAAGGTGAGGGTGAATTCCAAAATTTTCCCGAGTGTCTCTGTCCATGGAGGGAGCCCCACCCTATTGAAATGCAGCACTCAGAGCTCAGGAGGAACAGAAATTGTGTCTCCAATTGTGTCTCCAAGAGTTAAACACTTCCTCACTCCTCTCTGCAATTTCATCTCCAGATGTTTATTCCTGGATCCGCTTTTCTGCCTTTGTTGAGGCCTCAAAAGAAGAAGGGTTTAGGGAATAAAGGTGCTTCCAAGCATTCATGTGGACCTGCTGCTTGATACTGTTGAAGTATTTTGAAAGCCTTCTGCTGGGCTTTGTCACTGAATTCCTGGTGCTGCTGGAATGTTCTTACAGTGAGCTAGGCAGCAATGCTCAGTTGATGGAGGTGGAGCAGATTTGTGCCCCCCAAATCATCCCAAAAAAAGGAGTCCTGAGTGCAGGATTTAGGAGACAGACCCAGTCTTGCATTTCATCCCCTGCTCTGTGACCTGGGCCAGCTCCTTGGTGACAAACACGGGCCTCAGCCAAAGGAAACCCATCCCGATGGGAAAGTGCTTTGAAACCTGCGATAAAAGGATTTAATTTGCTCTACCTTCCAACCTAATTAAACTTGAAAACTAGCTAATTGGTACTTTGTACTTACAACTCTGGCAGTGATGAAAGGAGGAGATAATTGGGATGGAGGAAGAAGGAGGAGGAGGAGGAGGAAGAAAAGATATTCAGGGGAGGGGAGCAAGACAGGGATGGGGGAACAAGGGGCTTTGGAGAATTTGTCTGTCACATCCAATTTTTGTACTTTTCTTAATAGTGCAGTACTTTCCTGGCTACTGGCTGCTCTTAAACACCAGATTGGGCTAATGGATCTCATTCTGCAACAATTCTGGCTTTGGGTACCAGTATCTCCCCTAAACTACCCATCCCCAAGGCCTCACAATTAGGCCCAGTTTCCATGTGCAAAGTAATAAAACGAAATGTATGTGGCTATAAAACATCTGCACACATCCCCAAACCACACAGGATGACAAATCCAGGACTTTTCAGGGTGAAAAACCTGCTTTTTACTCCCACTTCCCCTCCATGGATGCAGCACTTGCTTATCTGCAGCCCCACGTGCCAGGTGCAGTCACAAACGAGCTGTGCTGGATCATTTCCAGGAGAGAAATCCCAGCTCTCCCCTCCCAGCCAGCCTTCCCCAGCTCTCAGATTTGCTGCTGTCATCCAGGAGTGAACTGAGGTGTGCAAACATCTCCCTGGGAGCCCCTCCCCTGCTCTGGCACATCCCAAATTGCACAGAGCACTGGAGCTGCCAGCCCCACGCTGAGGAATTCACCTTGGGAATTGCTCTGACACCGATGGCCCATTCCCTTTCTCACAAAATCCTGCTTTTCTCCTGCCAAACTCTGACACCTTGGAGCATCCACTGGTCACATCCCACCCTCCCCCTGCCTTTCCCTGCTCCCTAATGAAGAGTTCCAAGCCCTTCTGCTGGAGTCATCAGAATTCGTGGTGGCAGCCACTTTTCTTCCTCTTGCCTCCTCCATAAGCCACAGCACCTGGTAAATAATATTTGTGCTTCCAGACAGCTCTCTCACAGCTGACACCTCTGCCATCCAAACCCCCCAGCTCAGCACTGGGGATTGTGGCTGTAAAGAATGTCCCAGTCACTTTGGCTGGGGCATTTCTGTGATGAATTGGCCCCTGATGGCTCTGGGGATGGCAGGGAGGGAGCAGAGAACGAGCAGAGAACATCAGCCTCCTGCTGCTGCTGTAAATCAGGTGTGTGGTGGGGGCAGAGGGTGCAAGGAGAAAGAGGGAAAGGAAATAAATAAATAAAATGGATCTCCAGGAGCTCAGGTGAGGCTGGGTAAAAGCAGGAAGGGGCTGAGAAAATTTAGAGAGGGAGAGGTGAATATGGGGCAGTGAGTAAGGGAGGTGGGGACTGACAGAATGGATCAGCATAGGGAGAATTGCAAATATTTGGGGTGTTTATGAGAGTCCTTCCTCCTTCCCAGGCTCTGTGTATGAACATCCTGGTGTCAAGCACCAAACCATGGCACAGGACAAACCCCAGGAGGTGAGGAAGATAAATGAGAGAAGAAAGTCCTGAGAGAGCAGCAAAGTGCCCAGGGTAGAAGAAAATGAGAATTAGAGAAAAACCAATGTTTGGTTTTTCCTCTTACTTTTTTTTTTTTTTTTTTTTTTTTTTTTTTTTCCTTTTAAACCTATTTTTTCATCTATATCCATTGTTTATTTCCCCCTGGGGAAGAGTTGTGGTTGGTACAGTTTAGAGGACAGCACCAGAGCTTTTCTGGAGGGGAGGGTGGCTGCCAAAAGGGGCATTCCAAAAGAGGAGAACACCAGAAAATCACCTCAGGAGATGCTCAGAAGTGCCAGATGAGGATTCAGTTGCACTGACAGGGCTTTTGGGAAGATGTTTGCCAGGCTTGAGAATCAGGATCAGAATAAATTGACAGGACAGCTCAGGGGCCTCCAGATGGGAGTGGGAAAAGACTTTGCCAATTAAGAATGCAAACCCCTGTGCTCTGTGTCACGCTTGAACAATTTAAAATTCTTAAAAAAAAAAAAATCTAAAAAAAGTTTGTGTGAAGCAGTTGGCAGTGATGCAGGTACCAGAGAACCCAGAGGGGCTCAACAAACAGCTCAGCCTTATCTGGATGTCTGAGGGCTGCTGGGAAACTCCTCGCTCCTGCTGGAAGCTGAATTAATTCACAGTATTACAATTAAGGAGAAAAGAAGGGCGTCCCACCCCCAGTCTGCTTCAGAGCTGTTTTGTTCATTACTTTGTTCTCCCACGGCTCTTCTGGAGATGGAGGCAGGCACAGGCAGGGAGGGAAGTGGTTATCTCTGCACAAAGCATCCTTCCCAGTCACCTGGTGGTGCTTTTCCCAAAAGGAGCAGCAGCACAGGGAGATCTGTGCACCCACCAGACATCCTGAGAGGTGCTGATACCATCATTCCCCAGCCCCAGAGCTCAGGAAAATCACATTCCAGCACTGCCAGGGGCTCCCAGGGCAGGGAGGGATTCCCACTGGACATGGCTGTGTGTCCTGGCTCGTGTGGGAATGATTTTGGGGAAAAATGGACAAGCCAGGAAAGGGATAGGAATGCTTTTATGAACCTGAGCCAGGCCTGTAGCTTTGCCCTTGGAAAAGGAATAAGAACAACTGCAGCCTAACAAGAAAACAAGGGGTGAGACAAAGAGAACTAAAGGTGATAAGGGAATGCCAAGGAACTCTGAAACCAGTGAAAAGTAGAAAACCAGAAAAGCAGAAAAATAGAAAACCCTGCATGTTTGCCTCATGCAAAAAGGTTTCTACCAATGATGATCTGCAGGAAGAGAAAAACTGTGCATTAGGGTGAGAAGACAACAATGAAGTGACATTTGCTTGGTTCATATTGAACCATGCAGTGCCCAGCTCTTTATTTTCTCAGGCACTGAGCTGGTGGCACTGGTGACAAACCCTTTGTCCTGCACCCAAACAGCCTCAGGGCTGGTGGCTCTGTGTGTGACTCCTGCCAAGAGCCAGGCCAAAGGGACAAAGGGACAAAGGGACAAAGGGACAGAGCCTGGTGGTGACACAGGGAGCAGCAGTCAATAATCAGCGAGGCACAGGGGACAAGCAGCTTGCAGGAGGGAGAGAAGGATGTTCCCCAAGGCAGCCAGGCAGAGAGGGACCCACTGGAACGTGTCCAGGGAAGCTGTGGCAGAGTGGGAATGACTCACTGGCTCTTGGTGTGGAGGGATTTGTGAAAGGAACAGAGAGATGGGTGTCTAAAACACTTTAGGAAGTGAGGTCTCCTTTCTCAGAGCTACTGGAGTGGCTGGGATGTTTACTGGGACATTTACTGGGACATTTACTGGGACATTTACTGGGATATTTACTGGGTCGTTTGGATCCTGAAGCAGCCTGGCTGTTCTTGGGATCAAGACTTGAGAGTGGGATATGCTGCATCCCCTCCAAGGGCTGGGCCTGTGTGGGACTGGCTTTGTAAAGCTGGGCTCCCACAGCTGGTTCTGCACTCTGTGATGCACAGGGACATCCTGAGCAGGTGGGGAGGAGCAGAGATCTGGGATGGAGTCTGGGCAGGCAGCAAGGCTTCATCTGGGGAGACAGCTGGGTCTCACAGAGGTATTTTTTCTGTTCTGTCTGCCCTGAATTCAGCTGCTCCAAGGAGAGTCTGAGCCCCATCTCATTGCTGAGGCACTGGCCTGCATCCCCCAGGTGGTTCTGGAAGCTGGGCCTGTCTCAGGGCTGCTTTCCAGCAGCTCTGAGTGGAGCTAATTTGCTCCAAGAGAGCTGCACACCCTTCTCCTGTCCCTGCCCTTCCTAAATCCAACCTGATCCCTCTTTGCAAACCACCACACCAACACACACCACTCTGACAAACCCTCTGCTCTGACACCTGCCTGCACCCATAACCAGTTCCAGAGCAGGGCTCCCTTTCCATTAATCCCCTCCCCACAGCAAATCCCATCTATTTTAGCTCTGGGCTGGGTTGATGCTGCACAGCCATGGGAAGGGATTGGGATCTTTCTCTATTGTGCTGGCAGCTCTGGAGCTTCTGTGGCAGCCAGCCTTGCTGGGTTTGATGTAACCTCAGTGCTCCATCCATCCATCCATCCCTGCTCACAGCATTTACAGCCCAAACTAAGCCTGTCCCCAGCCTGGACTGTCACCATGACCTGGAGGAAGGAGACATTTGCTGGACTCTTTCTGCCTGCTGGTCCTTTGAGCAAGACAATGAGCTCAGATGATGCATATTTATAATGCACCCCACCTGACACATTCCAGGGAGCCTGAGACAAGTTCACAGAGCTAAATTAAACCGAGCTGAAAAGCTTGGCAGAACAAATACTTCCCTGGCTTGGTTCTGAAGGCAGGAGCAGGATTGGCTAATTTGAGACACGCTCCAGTAGAACACACACCCCCAGGCACAAGCTGGTTCCCAGCCTTGCTGTGATGCCTTTTGTTTGCAAAGGGTTAATGGGAACTGCTCCCAGGAGAGCCTGAGCCCGAGCTGGTGGGTAAAGGGGAGGATAAACAGTGGGGTTTGCAAGCACTGGGGGTTTTACAGGGATCTGAAGTCTGGGCAGGGTTTCTCTGGGGTCCTCTCCCTGGGCTGTGAATTCAGTGAATCCCTTCCAGGAACAGCCAAGCACCCAGAGGATGAAAGGGATTAAGGAGGAAAAGCTGCACCAGTGGCCCTGGAGCATGAGTGAGTGAGGCTGAAGTTCCCTGAGTCCAAAACCTTCCCAGCCTCTGCTTTGATCCTGGTTTGAAGGGGAGAGGGGGAACACAGCAGCTCATTCTGCTCCCACTGAGGCCCCTCAGACCCTGCTCCAGCTCAGACCCTTCCCTGGAGGTGACCAGGGAAATTCTGCCCTGTGCAAACACAAACCCACACCAATTCATGGTTTGCAGCACCACTTAACCCCAGGCAGGATCCAGAGCCAGCTCTGTCACCAAGTGCTGCTCATCTGGTGGCAGAAACAGGACCTCAGCTCGGGGAACAGGAGTGATTTGGTTAGGAAAAGTGGCTGGCAGGGTTTTCTGAGCAGGAGGAGTGTCTGGGCTTCACTTGGAGTCAAAAGCATCATGTTAGTAATTCCCATGTGAGTTATGTGACCCCAGCAAACTTCTACACATGCTCAGGGGAAGAGTTTTCACCAGGCAGGGTTTTTTGGATGTGATTTTCAATAAGATAATGAAGACAGCTCAGCTGCAGGATGCATAGACCTTGAATGCTTTGCCAAGTTAGCGATGTACACACAGACATCCATCAACATCTTGATTTAACACATCCTCAAGGCTTGTTAGTTCCAGGAGTCCTGCAGTAAGGGATGCTAACTGCTGTCTGTTCCACTGAAAGACAACAACATCTCCATTTGCCACATCCTAAAAATTTGCTAGTTCAGGATGTCCTTGGCTGAGGGATGCTGCCTGTTCCCCTGATTAGGTCTCCTTTCTTCCTGATTAGGTTTGAAAACCTACAAAGATCTGACAGCAGGGAACATCCTGGCTCCAGATAATCTTGACCTATTCCAGCCAGCTAAAGGTTAAACACCAAAAGGAAGGCAGAGCTGCTCTTCTGCCTCCGTGCCCTGATATAAGTCAGATGGAATTTTCAGAGCCGTCACAGCCTCTCCCATCGGGGTGTTTGTTGATGTAACTCTCACTTACACAATCAGCCACCACACAGGCGAGTGCCAAGGCATGGCTGTGATCCTGACAATGCCTCATTCCCCTGGAAATCCCCCTCTGCACAGGCTGGGCCCCCAAAATGTGCTGCTCACCTCCCACACGCTGCTGCTGGTCCCTGCAGAGGGGTGCTGGGAGCGTCCTGGTTTTATTGTGTGTGGCAGGGGCCAAACCAGTGTCCCCAAGGGTGGTTAAACAAGCAAATGCCCTGATCCCTCTGCACTGTCCTTTCTCTCCCTCCCAGCAGTGGGAATCCCTCTTTCCCCTCTCTAATTTCCCTCACTGAAGCCCAGAGATCTGGGTATCCCCTGGCTGCTCAGCTCATTCCCAGCACAGCCATCAGTCTGGGCACTGATCACAGCATCCCCTGAAGATCCCTGACCACTTTCCTTCCCTCTGTCATTTTTGCCAGCCCAACTGTCACTTTGAGGCTTTCCAAGCCACTCTGATGAGGTTTTGGAAGTGCAATGTGTGGCTCCAGCCCTCCCTGGGGTGCCTGCTTTGAAGTGGACACTGGGATGTGCTTGGCTTTGGTGGGGATTTCACACACATTCCAGCCAGGGAATGGCTTTGCCATGCAAGGTTCTCTCCAGTCATGACCAGTTTGTCCCTCTCCTCCCCTCCCCTGAAGGAAGCACCATCCTTGGTTAAACAACATCTGGTTAAAGAGCTGCTGGCCACAAATACATGTCTGGAATGTGGCCCTAGCCCTTGGTGACCTCCCTTTTCATGCTGCCAGTGGCCACTGACACGGATGGGGTTTGGATGCAGCAGTGGGAGCAGGGTGTTAACCCCACGGGATCCAGCAGGGATGAGCATTCTGCAGAACTCTGGGGGAACTCCACCACAGATTCCTCTTCCTGGGCTGGTTTTTCTTCTCTGTGCCACTCTAGGAAAGAGGGGGCAACACGTCTGTCTTGTCTTTGAGGGTTTCTTCAGGTGTGAGACTTTCCCAGAGAGGGCATGCAGGTGGTTAGAAGTCTGTTTTTTTTTGAGGCACTGGCAAGAAAGCAGTTTGAGATGACCTTGTGTTGTTTTAGGGCTGTTTATTTATCTTATTTTTAAAAATGTTTTTGCTAGCCTGACACAGGTTTGCTTTGTAGGTTGACCATTGCAGAAGAACCCCCTGGGCGGGCTGTGCCAAGGTCTTTATACTCTAAAGTACATATACAATATTTATAAATTTTCCCCAATGCCATGCAACCTCTTTACAATGTCCAGTTCTTTCCCCATCTAATTTGTGGTTCCCAGGGTGCAACTTCAGCATGGATGATACAAAGAAGAAGGAGGAAGAAGCCCACCACACCCAGGATCCTCCATCTTGACCACATGGCCCTTAATATAAACAATGTAAAAACCTACATATATTACATTCTAATATTACATTCTAATATTCTAATATTCTGATTTACATCATTATTTTCTGTGTCTCTTCTCTCAGCATTGACAAATTCTCCCAAGGAGCCAAATCCAGTCCCTGCAGCTCCTGGACAGCACTTGGGGGTCTCTGAAGGGTCTGCCAGGGGAGACTTTGCATCCCCAAAGAAGCCAGAAAGATACCCTGGACTCCCACACATGACCTTGCTGCCACTAACCCACCCCAAACTCACCTGGCCTCTCCCCACCTTGCTTGGCCAGACCCCCCTGCCTCCCACAACTTGCATCCCAGGCTGTTTTGGGGAAGAAGATGAGCCCTGGAGAAGAAGGGAAATGTTCTCTGGCATTTCCTCTGCCTTGCAGCCCTTAATTTTAGTTCTGCTTCATTTCCTTGCAGCTTGGCAGAGTAATGAACAATCAAATCCCTTTAGTAATTTATTTCTTCTGCCGCACAGTTTCGAGGAGGTGATGACACTTGAAATTGCCTCTCCTGGAGGGATGGAGGGGCTGGATCCTGCAGCCCATTACACCAGAATGTGCCTGTCCTGCTCTCAGCATCCTGCCCAGAGCACAGTGTGCTCCCAAGTCCATGTTCAGCCAGAGCTGCAGCCCTGCTCCCTTGATGAGTCCATTAAGGTCACGCTATTACAAGCAGCCACCAGATGAATTCTGTCAGATAGAAGGCACAGGAACTGCAGCTCAGACTCTCATCATTTGTGTTAATAGAGTTAATTTGCTCAACAATCCCCAGCAGCACTCCTGGGGACGTCTCACTCTGCCTGGCTGTTTGTCTGCTGCTGCTCTGGGGGTGTTTAGGGCAGCTGTGTCCTGCGTGTCTCCAAAGGATGAGCTCACCTCCCGTTTGCATCCCAGCCCAGGGACCCAGGTGATGCAATCCAGACCAAAAAATTACTCTCCAGTGTTCTGGAGCAGGGAGGGAGCTGTCAGATGTGTGAGGATGGAGTTGCTGGGTGCTTCTGTGGATCTGGTGCTGCTGCCTCCCCTCCTGCCCCTCACACACCTTCCAGGACTGTCACCATCCCTGTCCTGGTGTCCCCAGCTGTCCCCACCCAACCCTGCTCCAGGAGAGGGACCTGACACAGAAAACAGCTCAGATTTCACATTCCTGACCCTTTTCCTGATGTCTCACTCCTGTTGATGGCATTGAAAGCCTTCTCACACACCTCCCCAGCTCACCCAAATTCTGAAATGATGGAAGCACCAAGAATTAGCCATGCAGCCTCTTTGAGCTCATTTCTCAGCTTGGACACAGGGAGCTTCCCCCTTCTCCAGCATGGATCAAATGGAAAAGCAGGAAAAGGAGCAACCAGCAGGACAGAGGGGCTGAAGGACAGGCCAAGGATGCAAAATCCAGGCTGACCCTGGGGAATAAACCACATCCCTGCACTGTGCCACAGGCACTCCAGCAGGTGGGTATGGTCAAGAGGGTTGTAATGATTCAAAAAAGGCAGAATATTCAAAAAAACTGCTCGTGATCTGTCTCTGGAGACTGGCACACATTTGTTTGTGGCTTCTGAGATGACAAAATAATTTCCCTGTGTTTAAGGATGACAAGGCTGAGGAGCTTGCTGGACACCATCTCCTTGGATACTCCACTTATTATTAGCAAACAGAGGGGTTGAAAGACTCAGCTGAGGAGATTCCTAACTCACTGCTGTTGGCTTTTTACTATTTGTTAAAATAGTTAAATTTGAGAAGGTTAAATTCTAGCAGAATGGAGGGGGGCACAGAGAATGACTCGAATCCTACAGGGTAATTTCTTGGCACCACAGAAAAAGCAAACACAGGCTGCAGTTAATAAAGAATTAAAAGGCAGGAGTATAATCAATGCCAGTCTGTGAGGTTCATGGGAAATGGGCCTTGTCAGTCAAACACAATGTCATTTTTTTGCCTACTAAACCAGTCATGTCATCAAAGCAAGCGTAGAGACGGGATGGAAAATAGATTTAGAATGACTGACAGGATTTGGGAGTTGAGCACTGAGGCTGCCAGAGCTGGTCAGTCACAAGGTCACCCCCTAACCCAGGACAAACCCTCTCAAGTCTCCAGATCTCCTTCTCCCCACCCCAATCCCCTGCTGGTTGTGAGCCTCTGGGTGCCAGGGGAGGGGAGGCGACCCCTCTGTGACACAGGGCCTTGAGGAAAGGACATTCCAGGGGTGGCACAGGGGTCTCAGAGCCTCTCTGGAGGGTGCAGAGCTGCCTGTGCACATCCCTCCTTCAGGGGACAGGCTCCACCATCCTCCTCTTTTCCTCCCCCTGTTCTGTTGCTCAGGTAACACTTTCAAGGCAGGTCCTCCAAGCAAATTTTTAGGTCAGTTATAATTGGAGAAGCTCACGTGGAGCCATAAAACATCAGTTAATATGCTGGAACTATCTAGTTAAATGCCAATTATAAAACCCCATAAGCTCCTCAACTCAAATATATTAATAACATAATTAAACATTTACTGCTTATGCAAATTAAAAGTTCAGTTAATCGGACGTCAACCAAACCCCAGGAAGTGACCATTTAAATAACTAATTTCTATTTAATTACCATCCCTCCCCGTTGCAAAGCCCCCCCCCCCCCCATGCCATTGTTCCTGGGCAGTGTTTACTCTGACTTGGCATTCCCACCCCATTCATAACCCCAGACAGCTGCAGCATTCAGAGCACAGCTGGCAGCAGCTGGACTGGGCACACTGGGGGGATTATTTGGGATGAGGTTTTTGGGGTGGGGTCAGCTCCCTGGGTCACAGATCTGTGTGCCAGCAGAGAGCCACTGTCCATTGTTGGGTGACACTGTCACTGGAGGGGCTGGGAGCTGCAGCAGTGGGGTGAGGCAGGAAATGAAGCATTTATTCCTGGAGGAATGGAGGAATTTCCCCTGCAGAGTGATAGGAATGGGCTCCCTCCTCCCCTCCCTCCAAGCCACGGGCAATCAGTTAAACCTGACAGGTGTGAAGTTGGCAAATTTCTTTTCCAAACCGTGAGGAAAACAGGCTGGCAGGAGTTTGGGGGGGACAGGGAGAGGTGGAAACATTCCCACACCCTCTCAGTGGGGTGAGCAGTGCCTCAGGGTGGAGGGAGGAAGGGAGGGAAGGTGCACCTGGGACTCAGGGTGAGGCTGGAAAAGGACTTGGAAACCAGGAAAATCAGAACCCCCTCCTCTCCCAGCTCCTTTTGATGCCTAATCATGTTCCAGGATTTAGCTCTGAGCTCCACAGCAAAGCACAGGACAGTGTCTTCTGCACAGAGGCAGGAAAAGACCATTTACTGTTCACATTCAAACCATTCTCCTCCCAAATTTCCCAACCATTCAGACAAAACCCTCTGCCTGCTCCCTACCAGGACCTGGGTTTGGTCCAGCAGTTGTGAAATCTGTGGAGGAGATGAGCATCCCTAGCTCACCTTGAGCCTGGCTTAGTCAGGTGAGGCCACATTCACCTCAGCTGCTCAGGTGGAGGGAGCAGCTTGGATGGCAGGTATCCATAAATCACTGCCTTTCAATAATTCAGCCCCTGGAGGGTGATACAACATTTTTAACCTACATTTCAGGTGAAAATATCAGCCTGGCTCTCTGATTTCTGCTTGCTAGGATGTGAAATTCCAGCAGTGCAACACGCATCCATTTTTTATTCTTTTTTTTTTTTTTTAAACAGGCTGAGCCTTGTTCTGCAAATATTCTCTAAAGCCAGGCTGCATCTAAACACGTCTGGGAAGGCTGTGAAATGCCTTGTTTGAAGGAGGAGGAGGTGGAGGAGGAGAGAACCAGCCCCCCTTGCCTTCTGCCAGGCACCACTGAGGGCATCTGAGGCTCAACAGCACTTCTGGTGTCACAGGTCCCTCAGCTGGAATCCATTTGCATAAAGCAATTTCCTCCAACAAATATGTTCACACAAATCAAACTCGAGATTGCAAATAATTTGAAACTGAAAAACTAAAAAAAAAAAAAAAAAAAAAGAAAAAAGAAAAAACAAACCCAACCCTAATCAAACATATTTGTTGCTACGAGTAATTCAGGTTGTGAGAAACTTGGAGTTTCTCTTGGTTCCATTTATCCAGCAGTAGCTGGAGGAGATTTAATGGGCTGTGTGTGACCTTGAGTGCTCTGAGCTGAACTGGAGCAGGACTTGCCTCTCACCTCACAAGGAATTTGGGATTGAAGGTCACATATTTCAGGGACCTGAGCAGTTCCAGTGCCCCCTGACTGGTTTAACATCTGCCAGTCCCCACCTTCTCCTCTGCCTGTGGAGCCCTTTGGCTCCTGCACTTCCAGCTCTGATTCTGTGCATCCCTGGGGGATCACCCTGGTTTTGGGTGTTGTGAAGGTGCAAATCCCAGGTGTCTGTTCCAGGGATATTGGAAATTCCCTGATTACCCTGTATCTCACCACAAATCCTACTCCAGCTCACTTGGGCAGCAATAAAACCCCATTGCAGCCAGGTGAGCTGATGGGATGCACAGGGTGGGGACCTGGCTCTGCATCTCCACCAGGGACATTCCAGCCCTGAATTCCACGTGCATCTCCCACTTCCAGGGAGGTGAATCCCACTCTGCTCTGGCTCCTCTCCTGCTGCCTTGATGCTGCTCCTCAGGGCTCTGCAGCCCCGTTTGGGGCTCTCCTGCAGAGCTGAGCCTTGGGGAAGGCATCCAACCATGCTGCCACCTTTCCATGGGCTGCAGGCACTGCTGGCACTCCCACCCCCACCGTGTTTGGTTCCAAAGAAACCAAATCCTTGGGGGCACTGCATGGGGGGCTGCTCCTGCTGCCTTCAGCCCTCTGCAACCCGAGCTGCACAGGAGAGGCCCCAGCCATGGATTTTATCCATCATCACTGAGCTCCAAAGGCTGGGAAACCAGAGCAGCATTTCCCAGGGGATCATCCCAGGCAGGACAACCCCTCCTGTCTTTCCATCTCAGCTCTCCAGTGCTCCTTTTGTTCCTCCCCACCCCCAGACTTGGCTGAAGTGGCTGAGGCAGCTGCTGGGAGCTGGTTCTGTAGGATCTGGTCACTCCTGAAGGAAAGCTGCACTTCCAGCAGTCGCCATGGCTAATGGGGGAAATGAGAGGGGGGAAATGGGTGGAGGGAGAGACACAGCACAGAGAGTGGGCACACGTGCCCTTGGTCACCTTGAAGCCTGGCTTTTCCTCCTCTTTCACAAGGGAAGCATTCCCAGGGCTCTCTGAACCCCTCCCAAGGCAGACCTGAGCTCTGTGAGCAGCACAGGAGTTTGGGAGATGCCACAGGACACTGATAACCAGCCTGGTACCAGCCTCCTGCTGCCCTGACACAAGCCACAGGGACCAAACCACTCCTTCCAGCCTAACCCTGAGCGTTCCCTGTGGAAAAGAGAAAAGCTCCCTCCAGCTCAGATCTGAATTCGGGTCAGCATCCCTGTCCCTCTGTGCTGGGGAGATTGGATCAGGTTCAGGGTCAGCACATCACCCAGTCTGAGTTGGGGTGCATGTGTTGGGTTGATGTGACCAGAAATGTGTATTCTGTCCCCATCTGTTGCAGCTGGGTGACCCTGATCTCCTGGCACACATTATCTGCTAATGGGCCATCTTTAAACCAGCTGGGGCAATCATCTTTATCTTTCTCATGACCCACCCTTCATCCAGGAGGTATCACCTGTTAATGGGCCATTGTTAAAACTGGGTGTGGCAGTGATCCTTATCACTGTGGGAGATATCTCCTGTTAATGGGCCATTGTTTAAAACTGGGTGGGGCAGCGATTCCTATCCCTGTGGGAGATAACTCCTGTTAATGGGCCACTGCAAAAACCAGCTGGGCAATCATCTTTATCTTTCCCACAGCCCATCCTCCCTCCAGGAGATATCTCCTGCTCATGGCCAGTGAGTCCCAGTGCATGACTGATAAAATTCCATCATCCCACTGGGAGATGCTCCAGCCAGGGGAGGAGCCAAGCCTTTCCTACCCAGATAAAAACTGAGATTTTGGACACCAAGACACCTTCTTTCCACTGGATTCCAGAGGAAAGCCAGACCTTTCCACATCATCCCTGGACCCTCAGAGGAAACTGCACCTTCTCCAGGAGCACTGCTCCAGCTGAACCACATCTGCCACTGCAGGAGGATGCAGCCACCATTGAATGGGACTGCTGCCACCACCCTGACTGACTGACGGGTGTCAGCTTGGATTCTGACTCTGGCAGGGTTTGGGATTGTTCTTTGTAATACTGCATTTCTATTTTAATTTTCCTAGTAAAGAACTGTTATTCCAAATTCCTGCACTTTTGCCTGAGAGCCGTTTAATTTCAAAATTATAAAAATCTGGAGGAAGGGGGTTTACATTCTTCATTTCAAAGAGAAGCTCCTGACTTTATTGGCAGATACCTGTCCTTCCAACCAGGACAGTGTCAGGATGGGTGGGTGTGCCCTGGCTCAGCTCACCTGAGCACCCCTGAGCCTACAGAGGGTTCTGAAGCACCATTGCCATGGCAGGCACTAGAAAACATCCTCCACTCTCTGCATCCTGGCCCTGACACCAATTAATTCCACATTTCTAGGGAAATATTGACATTTTTCCAATAGCCTGTCCCATCTGCTGCAGCCAGCAGTGAGAACTTCCTCAACCACAGACACTTGTTTTAGCTTTTCACAGATTTTTGGATGGATTTTTTTGCCCTGTGTTTTTCTAGCCATTTGTTTTTAAGCTCAGGTTAACTTTGGGCCTCAGCCAAGGAATTTCACTGTTTTCATCAACAAAGGGAAATGCTTCCAGCCTCCTTTAGCCTGCACTGGCTCTGCTGACCAAGAATTCCACACAAAACCACTCTGCCAGTGGCAAAGCCAGTCATTCCCAGTCCACCTTCTCCAGCTCATTGCTGTTTTGGAGATTTTTTTAACCCTTAATCTTCAGCCTTTATCTGCAAGCAACTCCTTTTCCAAAATATGAATACAAATAATTGGAATTTCCAAAAAATACTGCATGTCCTGGGATATTTGCAACCCAAGCTGGTGCAATTCCTGCTGCTGTGCCACCCCTCACAGCTCCCAGTCACTGAGTGCACGACGACGCAGCCACGGATGCCCCAAAAAGGAGAAAGTCTCTTTTTTTAAAATTCTTTATTTATAAAAAAGTACATTTTTTTTCCACAGCTCAGCCACTATTGTTTTTTTATACAAGTAAAAGGAAGGGTGATGCAACACCCCACCCACACAAATTATAACCATGAAAATACTCCCCCCCCACCCACCCCAGGACTCGAAATGAACAAATTACAGAGGATGGAAAACAAAACAAAACAAAACAAAAAAACCCCAAAAACCAAAACAAAACAAAAAAAAAAAAAGAAGAAAAAACCAAACCAAAATCATAAAAGTCCATTACATTATAATTATTATTTTTATTTTTTATTTTTTACAAAAGCACTTACAACACAGATTACAAAATTAAAAAAAAAAAAAAAAGAAAAAAAAGTGGGGTTGGGGTTGTTTGTTTGTCTGTCTGCAGTTTTAACTCCACAATAATCATTACAACCATGGGATGAAGAAAAAGAGAGATAAAATCACTGGAGCTGAGGAATCATATTCTTTTAAAAAAAGAGAAAGGCCAAAGAAAAGAAAATCCAGATCCTCCAGCATCAGTGTCTGCCAGTGGAGGATCTGACTCTGTGTGCTCCTTACATTCACCCCAGGGAATCACAGCTGGAAAATCCCCCTGGCCCCAAATCCAAGCTCTGAGCCTCGGTTTGGGAGCTGAGCCCCCCTGCTCTCCCCCAGCCCCTCTGCCCTGGGTCCCACTCTGGGGTGAATTTGGGAGGGATGGGAAGGACCCAGGATCTTCACACCCTGCCCTGCCCCAGAGTTCCCCTGCTCATCCCAAGGAAAAGCTGGAATTGCAGCAGATTTCCTTGGGGATGGAAGGAGGTGCTGGTTCACACCCCATCAGTAAAGAACAGGCAGCAGGACACGGTGCTGGCAGTGTCCCCTGTCACACACCCAAAACTTCAGAGCTGCAACAGCAGAGGTGGAGCGAAACTTAAAAGTGGATTTTAACCCTCTGGCAACCCTGGATCCCCCCATTTCCACACTGGCAAACCTCAGAGCCTGCAGGAGGACACATCTGAGGGCAATGGGGTTTTCCCCTCCATCCCATCTGGTACCCACACCCCAAAATCTGCGTGTGCGTGTGTGTGCCTGTGCACAGCAAAGGGAAAGAGCCAAGCAGAGCAGCAGCCCCCGTTCCAATCACACCCCTTCTCTAATTGCCTGGAGATCAATCTTTGGAATCTCTCTCTCCCTAACCCTCCGTGATTCTTGCTGAACTGCTGTTGTGTTTCTTTTTGACTGGACATCAGGAAAATGGCTCCCTTTGTCCCTCATGTCTTTGCAATCAATTTGGTGCAACCAGCTCAGTTCGTTGATTTATTTCATGAAGAAATCTTCAGGTTATTTTTTCTTTTTTTTTTCTTTTTTTATTTTTTTTTTTTTATCCCTGCTTGAATGAAAATGATTTAACAGGGGAAAAAAAACCCCAGCAAACCTGGTAATTAAATAAGGGAAAATAACATCACTAGGGTGAATTGCAATGAATAATCCTAGAGAAAAGCCCCGGCAGGGAAACAGCTGGAGTGCCTTTGTACATAAAGCACAGGCTCGTTGTGGCACAGACCTGTTTGCTTGTACAGCTCCCTGAATCTACATTGGGAATGGGGGACTGGCCCAAATTCACCTGAATTTCGGGTCACTGATTTCTCTCTCTGCCTGCTCAGTTTTCTCCACCCACCCTGAGGTATCACAAGCTTTGCCATCCAGGATGAGGGATTGGAAAAGGGAAAAGCACCAGGCTGCTGTCTCTGTTCCCTCCTGGAGCAGGATCCCTGCGCGGGGGGGTGATGGATGAGGCACTGACACCCAGCCCCGAGCAGGGTGAAGCATTCCCCGGGCACAAACACAACCCAGGCACAGCCAGGGGGGCCACACCAGTTCGGGACTGGTGTGAAATGGGACAATTCCTGGAGAGCAGCA
Source organism: Erithacus rubecula (assembly GCF_903797595.1). Taxonomy (NCBI): domain Eukaryota; kingdom Metazoa; phylum Chordata; class Aves; order Passeriformes; family Muscicapidae; genus Erithacus; species Erithacus rubecula. The sequence continues at coordinate 2,083,172 of NC_136677.1, forward strand.
GCTCCCTAGCACCGGTGTGGAGGGGACAAGGACCAGGAGCAGCTTCCCTGTCCCAAATGGAAAATCCCACTCGGTCCCACAGGGGCATTTCCCACCTCCTTAGCACCTCTGATGAAAGGGGGGGGGTGGAGAAGAAGGGGATTTTTCACAGGAGGCAGCCCGAGGGTCCCAGAGAGATGAGCCAGCCCTGAGCCCATGTGTGGCACTCCAGCCTGACAGAACTGCAGGAAATTGGGCACAAAGGGACAAGTGACACAATCACCAGAGCCAAGAACTGCCCAGGCTGGCCCTGCTGCACAATCCCAGCACATTCCCTCCCTGCAGAATCCCCCAGGAGCAGGATGCTCGTGGTTCTTCACTTTGGCCTCTCTCCTGAGCTCAGCCCTGCACTCAGCTAGGAACAGGTATCACTTTCTGCTTGATGATGTTGGAAAAACATCTAATTCCCTTCAAGGGCCCCCTCAGAGCAATTCAACCCAGAGAAGGCAGTGATGCTATTACTGGACCAAAACAGCTCTCAGATGAAGCATCAATCTGATTTTCTTCCCCCACACTTCTTTTTTCTTCCACCTTGCTAAGGATTAATGGCTAATCACTTGGCTAATTACCACCCCAAGAGTCCCATGGCCATCTAGCTGACCTTGCAAGGGACAGCAAGAAGCAAATGACAGCACAGAGGGGGCATTTCTCCGTGGCTGTGGTGATATTTGCACCAGGGGAGCAATGCTGAAGAGCTCAAGGATGAGAGAAAAGCAGCACTGAACCTTGAACTCGCAGGGTGCCTCGCTGCTGTGCCAGGCAAAGCTGTCTAAGGATCTTCCACTCCAGGTTCTGGATGAAAAATGATCATTTGACCCCTTTTCTGAACCACTCTGAGGAGGTAAGTGGCTGAGCTAAGTCCTGCATTTGGGCTGGTGGAAAAAGGGCAGGAAGGGAATTATGCACAGGAATTGGAAATTCCACATTGCTCCACTCTCTCCTTTCCTCTCCCTGGGTCCCACTGGGTTTTTGAGTGTGTGAACGGGCAATAAATAAGCCAAGAAGGCTACAGCTCCAAAAATGACACCTTCAAAGGTAAACTAATAACTCCCCAAGCAGATTTCTCAGGGTTGCTTTGGTCACCCCTGAATTTGGGAATACCCATACAGCCCTCCCAAACCCTCTGCCCCAATTGCCAGGCTTTGCACTTTTGTTCTTTAGGACACAGAGCTGTGGGGTGAGTGTGGTGGGAATTTTCCAGACCTGAGGCCTCTGCCTGAATGTGAGGAATTGCTGCTGGGCCCTGCAGATTTTTCTAAAAAATTGTTTTCCTCCAAAGCCACCTCCTGTGCTGGGGGAAATCTGCAGGGCAGAGCTGTGCCACTGATCTCACTCAGTGCCCAGAGCTTGGTGTTGGGGGCACTGTCACCATCCTGTTCTGAGCCTGGCTGTGGCATTCAGATCTAAAGGATTACTCACTGGAGAGATGGAATTTGTTGGGAATTCTCCCTGCACCACACACTGATCCAGATTCCAGGCTCTCCCTTTGGGGCAGTCAAAGCCCTGTGTGTGCTGCTCTGCCAAGGCACTGGAGGGAAGCCATTCCCACCCCTAATCATCAGTAATCAGAGATTTGCAGAGATGCTAAAAGGTTTTATTTCCTTTATTGGGGCTTTCTTGCTATCAGGGTGCTGCTGGTGTCATGGAGGGGACCTGGGACAGCTCAGGCTGAGGGATCCCGAGGGAATCTCTGCCTGCCCTGGCTCTGGGAGGACACAGAGCAGCCTTCCTGTGGCATGTGGCTGTCATGCCAGAAGCCAGGAAGCCTGAGGGGCTGGCAGGAACAGCAGAGAGATTACAGCCCTACAATTGGATTGCCCACTGCCCTACCCCACTAATGCAATCAGAGCACTGGGATGGCTCGGGCTGAGCTCCCTGTGGTCTGCACTGAGCACCTCACAGGAAAGGAAAGATTTGGAGGCTGCCTGGACCAGAGATCTGACCTTGACTCATCTGTGTGGCTCTGCCTCTTCACCCTCCTCCCTTTCTGCAGCTGTGGAACAAAACCCAGCGGGTAAGGCAGGAGGAGAATTAGTCCTGCTATTTTTAGATGTGCATGATAATACAGCTCAGAAAACTGGGGATTTCTTTTCAAACAAAAGATTTATTTATACATCAAATTAAAAAAAAATATATATATAACCCACAAGAAGAAAAATAAGCCCCAACCCAGTGAATCTAATTTGGAGATGGTCGGTGTGAGACAGAGGGCCCTGAAGTCTGGAATCCCATTTATTCACAGAGCAGAGATAGCAGCAATGCAAACCTCCCCAGCACAACAGCTCAAGGCGAGGAGGGTGAGATCAATACCCCAGGCTCAATCCCTCCTACCCTGTCTGCCAGGCCTGTGCTCAGGAGAGGGATGTGATATTGGAAAAGTGGCAATCAATGCCAGCTACGTGGTGCAGCCACGGGCTGGGGTTGTTGCTAGGAGAGAGAGAGAAAGAGAGAGACAGAAGCACCCCCGTGCTCTGAAAAAATAAAAAAATAAAGTGTAAACACATGACAATTAAGTCTTAGTGGTATAATAAAATAAAACTCAGGGGTTGGCCCTGCCCTGCCTGGGCGTGCAGAGCAGAGCTGAAGGCAGTGAATGTGTGGAAGCAAAGTGTCCTCAGTTGGTCCCTTCCCCAGTGGATGTGCCCCAGTGAACTCTGTGGCTGGTACCAGTGACAACAACAGCAACAAGAACAAAAAGAGCCAGCCTTTCTCTGAGCCATCACGGGGGGAAAAGTGTCAGCAATAAATACTCCTTTTCTTTTCTTTTAGAAGAACACTCAAACAAAGACAGAAAAATGAAAAGCCAGGCAATAATAAATTGTAGGAGGAAAATGGCAGTTTTGTTTCCCTGCTCTGCTATCAGCCCCTGCACCTGGGGTTTGGTCTAGGGTTATTTTTCCCCCCTTTCTCCTCATTTTCCTTTTATTCAGTCATTATAAAACTGGGTGTGGTTCTCTCCAGGTGTGCAGCAGGCAATGGGAATGTCACCCAGACCCCACCAAAAAAATAATAATAAAAAAAAAAAAGAAAACAATTAGGGGGAAAAAAAACCCCAAAATCCATTTCACCTGATAATGGCACCTTATGTTTCCATTGCCATAAAACTCTCCTGGCCTCCGTCCTACGGACAGCCCACCTGCCCCCCTCCCAAGGTTAAAAAACAAACAAAGAAGACAACATACAAACAAATTTCCAGTGTTTCAGGGGGGTGGGAGGAGGGAAGGGCACTCTGAGACATGAAGACACAAACAGAGTGTAATATACAGGCTGGGCAACAGTCGTTAAAGCAAAGAGTAACACCTAAGCCACCGACCAATACAAACACCACAGAAGGGGACGAAAGTCGAAGAGAGAAATTAAAAAGCCAAACCAAAACCGAGAGAAAATAATTACCCGACCTCCCACCCTCCCACACTTTGCCCCCCCACCCCCCAAAAAAAAAAAAATCATTAAGCAAAGCTGCCCTCCCTCCCTGCTCGCCGCTGCTGGGAGCATCCAAAAAAGTCTGTGCAGGGCAGCGGGGCGTGCGTGGGGGTGCTGGAGGGATGCAGGGGAGGGAGGGCATCGCTCGTGAGCGCGTGTGAGCGTTTCGTGAGTGCGAGTGCAGCACAGGGGGGGCGTGGAGCTACACGTACCACTCCTTTTTGGAAATAAAAGAGCCGTCGTTCTGCGACACCATGTTGTCGGCCAGGTCGAGCTGCTCGGGGTCGTACTGGAAGCCGAGTGTCCTCTCGTCGTAGGGCTCGGGGTGGGCCTCGCCCTCGTCCACGGTGAAGTACGGCCTCTTGGCGTCCTCCTCGTAGGTTTTGGGGCCGCCCAGCTTGCGCTCGCCGCCCGCATCCTCGTCCTCGTCCTCGTAGGTGCTGCCGCCCAAGGGGCCCGGCTTCTTCTCGTCGTCCGAGTCGTCGGGGTACTGCAGGTTCTGTGCCATGGGGGGGTGGTGCTGGGGGATGCCAGCCTTGCTGTAGCCGTTGCCGTACACGTGCTTCTTTGTGCTGTAGTCCCCCTTGAAGGTGTGCCGCCGGCGCCGGAGCACCACAAAGAGCACCACGGCCACCAGCAGGACCAGCGAGACGCCTCCCACTACGCCCCCAATCACCGGTGTGGGGATGTTCGGCTGCACCATGGATTTGTGATCATCGATTGGAGACGGGGTGTAGGGAAATTCTGGGTAGGAAAAGACAGATGGAAGGGGGAACAGTGTCAAACCATGCGGAAACGCGCCCTCCCTCCACGCTCTCATTGCCAGGTCGGGGTGGGGGGTGAGGGGGTGGGAAGATGAGGGTAAGGAACAGGGAAGGGAAAGACTGGGGAAAGGGGAAGAGGGGCGTCCTCACGGGGGTCAGCTGTGCCTCAGCAAGGGGAAGGTGCCGTGCCAAGCTGGCCAAGCCTCATGCAGGAGCCCAGCAGGCTGGAAGCAGTGATTTCCCCTCCCCAGCCCTCCAGGTGTGCTCAGATCCCACCAGCCCCATGGCTTGAGTCCAAACGCGCTCGGTTTTACCAGAGAACAGAATTCCAGTTTCCCAGAGAGTGCTCCTGACAGGGAATGAGACCCAAACCCACCTGAGCTGCTCAGAGGTGCCACGCTGGACCCAGCAGCTCTGCATCCCTCTCCTCACGTCCCAGCCCGCAGCAGAACCAGCACTTTGTGATCCCCCACACACCCACAGGAGCCCTGTGGCTGCTCAGGGCTGCTCAGAGCCCTGCTGGCTCCTGACCCCCTGTGCTGACCCTGCAGCACAAGGACACAGCCCTCCCACTGCTCCTTCCCAGCACAGTGCCACTCCTCCTGCTAATCTTGCTCTTACAGTTACCCTGACCTATTTAAAAAATAAAATAAATAAAAAACACTCAGAAAGAGGCAGAGGAAAGAAATGAGAAAGCAGCTCTCTTCTCTTTCATGCAGTTCAACACCTACACTTTGACACAGATAAAGTTTGAGCCAGGACTTCAATCAACCTTCCTGGGCACAGTTACAGCCCCTGGCTGAGCTCAGAGCCTGTTGAACACCCGTGTCCATGAGGAATTAAACACCACGTGGTTGTCTCAGCCCTTCACCTGCCTCCTCATTTAGGCAGCAGGTGCCTGGTTAATGCCCTGTGGCAGCTTTGTCTTTGCACATCAGACCTCTCCCAGTGTTGTCTGCCAACCCTGGATCCTCCTGGCCTTCCCTTTTTCCCCAGCAGCCAAGGAGAGCTGCAGACCCAGCAGCAAACTCAGCATGGGGAAAGAGGGGCTCAAAGGCAGCAGGTTCCAAAGAGATGTGAGGCAGGGACTGTGCCCACCCCATTTCATGTCCCTGCTGGCACAGCTTAGCCCAGCCACTGGGGGAGAGGGGGGAAAAGAGCTTCCCCCAAGTGAAGGCACAGCAACAGCTGCAGCTTTTGGACAAGGGCACTGAATTCGAGCAATTGCTGGCCTGAGCCATAAATGCTTGGGGTTTTTTTGTGCCTGGGAGATGATTAATTCCTGCCTTTCCTGAGACATCAACCCAACAACAGAGTCTTGGTTTCTGCAGACTTGCCTGGACTGAAGCCTCCTAAGGCTGAACCCACACAGAGAGCAGCCCAGTGGGCAGAGTGGGCTGGGGGACAGATGGAGGGTCCCTGCTGCAGCCAGAATGAGCAGCAAGATGTTGTGCAGGCAGGAGCCAGCATTTTCCCCCAAAAACAGCCTCAGAGAAGCAGCAAGAGCATGTCTTGCAGCTCAGGGAGCCAGGCTGGGTTGTGGAAAGCCAAAGCCACATGTTGCATCAAGAGAAGGTTTGTCCCAGCCAGCTGGGTGATGCAGAACCTCTCTGCAGGGACACCAGGGACTGTCACATCCATCCCCTGTTGTCCTGCCTGCTGAGGGCTCTGGATGGTGGCACAGCCCTGTGGGTGGCACTGCTGTGACCCTCTCCTGCTGTCACTGGTGTTGCCAGCAAGGGCTGTGCCCTGTGACAAGGTGCCTCAGCTCTGGCAGGTGGTGAGCAGGGACCAGAGTGTCACCTGTCCCCTCATCCAGCTCCATTAACCATCTGCCAATCCCACCAAGGGGACCCAGCCCTCTGCCCACCCCGAAACAGAGCAGCACCAAGGGGAGAGGGGGAAGTGTGGGAACAGGATCCCCTTTTCTTGTGTCCGAGGGGGGCGTGAAATTTCTGGGAACGGGTGCGATGCCTGAGCGTGCTCGGGGGCCCCATGTGAAAAATCCATTAGGAAGAGTCTGGAGAGAATTAAAGCTGCTGTGAAAAGCAGCCTGGAGAAACAGGAGACAGCGGAGCCGAGGGAGGGGGAACAAGCCAGGCTTTAATGCCAGCATGAAAAGCCTCCCCCCCTGCCACCCCCCAGCCCTTATAAAAAGAGGGAGTGCTGTGTGAATAGGAATTAAAGCAGCAACACTATCTGCCCGTGCCCGGCTCTGCCAGCTGTTGCATTCAGCCCAGCTTCCTGTCCCTGTGCCAGCAGCCAGACCTCTGGGACAGCAGCTGGGAGAGCAGGGGACAGGAGGTGACCCCGGGCTCAGCCTGGCACCTGGCCCAGCCCACAGGCTCTCTTTGATCCCTTTGCAATGCTCCATGCATCTCCTGCCCTCCTAGTGAGGCCACAAGCTTCCCCAAACCTTCATCACAAGAGTGGCTTCAAAAGCACAGGTTTTTTATAAAAAATCACATCTTTTTCTTAATGGCTGTTTTTCAATAAAAATGAGGTGCATGCAAATCATCCCACCTGTCCATCAATCCTTTATCTGCTGCTTTTTTGAACCTGCTGGCCAATTTGAGTGCTATGTGACAGAAGGAGCTGAAATTATCCCTGTGAGAAAGCTCCTGGAGATGGCTGCAGTGGGATCCTTGGCAGAGGTGGGAGCTAAACCTCATTAGACATCAGAGAACCCAGAGGGACAGGAGGCTGGTCCCAGGGGCAGGAAGGGCCCAGATCAGAAAAAGGGTATTTTTAGACACCCAGTAATTCTTCTGTGATATGCAGATCCACGGGAAATCAGCTTTCAAAAGCTCTTCTGCTCATCTGCTGGGATATTTTAAAAGACTGCTTCCTGTGGACATGTTTTTCCTTTAAGTCCCTTTGCCATCTTTTTGCCCTCAATCCTAAGGATGAAGGGAAAAGCCAGCACCAGCCCAAATTCTCCCTGTAGCCACAGGCACTGAAGAAAATGTCAAACTCCATGAGTTGTTGGACACGTGTCAGCCCAAGCTCTTCCAGAGGAAAACTCTGGATTTCCTTCTTGGAAAACCAAACATCCACACACTGTGAACAGCAGCTCCAGGGAGGAACAGGAACCTGAATTCCAACGTATTCATGGGGCTTCCCAGTTCCCAGATGGCCTCAGCAAATACAGAAATGACCCTGCAGAGTTTGTTTAGGAGCCAGATTGCTGATGGCAAACTCTCCCTGCCGGAACAGTCCACGCCAAATTATCTCAGGACTTTACTCCTGTGTTAAGTTATGTACACGAGGGAAGATAAGGAGAAACCTGGGGACAAAGCTGCAATTTGAGAAGCCCAGAGCACTGCTGACCTTCTCCCTCCCCCCCTGCACCTCTGCATGTCCATCTCCAGCTTTCCAAGGGCTCCTGCTTTCCTCTCCCTCCCAGGGGTTCCTGCAGGCTGGAAAAACCACTGGCAACTAATCCAGAAGTTCAGCAGCTGCCCCTGGCGTTTCAGAGTGTGACAGCTTTCAGGCCAGATGCCAAACGTGTCTTAGGTTTTAATCTCTCTCTCAGGTCACCTATCCCCTGTCAATCACGCCCTGCTCCCGCGGGGGATGCTGGCACAGATGCCACCAGACAGGATGCACGGCCACTCTGGGAGATTAGCATCAGCCAGACCCCCCCTCGGGGCTTGCTTCTCTTTGGCCCTGCATCCTCCCACCTAAATCTGCCTTTGGGAGCACCTGCTGCAGGGTTTGGGATTTAGGGCTTCCCAGGAAGGGCTTTCCCAGCTCGGTGGCAGCAGCTCCCACTGTTTGCAGTGACCTTGATGGGACGAGAGTGTTGCTGGTGTGTAAATAACTCCCTGCTGGAAGCCAAATGAGCAGGGGGGGTCAGAAACCCCTGCCAGCTTCTCCTCCCCCCCAGCCTGTAGCAGATCCAAGGCCAGGGCTGCAAAGCTGCTGGCACAGGCTCTTCCTGCTCCCCCAGCTCTGTGAGTCTCCTTCAAAGGACCATTTGCCATTTTTTTCCCTTTCTCCTTGTGCTTCCTCTGGCTGGAAGCAGTGCACAAGTGGGTGAATGTCTCCTGCACAGGGCCAGGGCATGTCCATGCTCTGCTGCACCCAGAAAAGCCCATGGTCATGAATCCATGGACATTCCCAGGTGTAAATGATTCATTCCTGCCCTGTGCTGCAGGGCATCCCATGCAGGTTTGGGGAAACCATTCCCACAGCCAGGATGAAAATGGGATCACACCTGTGAATGTCCATGGGCAGGATAAAAATGGGATCACACCTGTGAATATCCATGGCCAGGATGAAGACTGGGATCACACCAGTGAACATCCATGGCCAGGATGAAGACTAGGATCACACCAGTGAACATCCATGGCCAGGATGAAGACTAGGATCACACCAGTGAGTGTCCATGGCCAGTTCTCTGTGCAGGACCACCCCACACGTGCAGCCCACAAGCACAGCCTTCCATTCTGTCACCCACCCACCCGTAATAAATAGTTACATGTCACACTACATGGCTTGCCTGCGACTGACAAAGGTCCTGCAAGGCAGGAGAAGCTATTATGGGAACAGATTGCTGGAATAAAATATTAAATTTCCACTTATCAATCTCTTTAATGCGCCATAACTCTCATAGAAGCATTCAGCCTTCTCCCTCTGAACAAATTGCCCTCCCCATCAGGAGGCTGAATCAGCCCTGCACTCTTCCTCTCTGGGGCCTGGAGGGAAGATTTTGGGTGGCAAAAGGGGGGAGAACAGGGAGACAGAAGGGGGAAAAGCTGCTGCAGGGTTTTCTCTGCATCAGCCTTCTGTGTTGTGTTTTTTTTTTTTTTTTCTCCCAAGGCTGGCTGCTCACTAGATTGAACTCCATTTATTGCATGCAGCTCTTGAAAGAGGTTTCGTGGTCCACTGACAATCCCTAAATTGCCTGCAAGACCCAAACAAATGTACCTGTAATAGCTGAGTGAGGAGGGCTGAGCCCTCCCCAGCACTGGCCTAATCGCTCCTTGGGGAGAGCTGGATAAACATATTCAGATCCTATGAATTATTAAAGGATTTTTTTCTTTATAATGTGGTGCTGGCCTGGCCTGTGGGGTTGGCTGTTAATCCCTCCTAGCAGGGCAGCTGTGGGTGTGCCCTTCATTCTCTCCCATTTAACCCCAACCCCACAGCCAGGACCTTTGGGAACCAGCTGAGGTTCCAGGCAGGCAGACACAACCCCAAGCCCAGAAATCCTGCCACGTCCTCTGCCAGGAAGAGAGACAATTCCAATCCCAAATTCCAAATCCCAAATCCCAGAGGGTTCTCCCTGCACAGCCCTGCTCTCCAGAAGAGCCTGTGCAGGTGAGCTGGTGCAGCACCTGTGGTGCTCAGACACCTCAAAAATGGGCAGGAAACATGAAGAGGTGTCCTGACACCTCCAATGGTGTGGGGTGGCTGGACAGGCAGAATGACAGCAAGAAATGGGCTCAGAGGCTGTGGGGGATGGAAAGTGAGAGCCTGTTAATCTCAAAGTCTTCAGTCCCTCTCCCACCTCATTGTCTGTGTCTGAGGGCTGAGCTGGAGGTTTTTAAGCTCTGCTCACTGTTTGGAATGGATTTCTGTTGCCAAAGGGAGTCAGCTCAGTTTGTACCAGGCACTGCCCCAGGAACACTGAGGTGACAGCTCCCCTGGAACGGCCAGAGCTGATTTTGGCCATGACCTTGCCCTGGTTTTGGGTGGTTGGGCAGGGCTGGGCACAAAGGGCTTTGTTCTTCCAGTGCCTTTTCCTGGCAGAAGAAACAACCCCCAGAGAAATGCAGGAGCTCAGCAGGCAGGGATCCAGGACAGGAGGTGTGAATGAAAGGACTGCTCCAGTGATAATGATCATAAATAAATACCGGGTAATTAGCATCTCATTAGCACATCCCATCCAGTGACCTCCAAGCACTTGGGTAGAGGAAGATTAGCCTGGTTTGCCCATGTTACAGAGAGGGGAGCTGAGGTGCTGAGGGTGCCAAACACTGAGTTATTGCTAATTTTAGCTGTCCCAGACTCGGCTCTGTGTTTGCTCAGCATTTTCCACCAGAGAAAGCTGGGGGAGGGGGCTGGAGTTCCTTCACTCAGGTCAGACAAGGACTGGGGTGGCAGGAGAGGCTCTGCCTGCCTTGGGCAGGACAGAGGGAGAGGTGACAGCCCTGGGAGCCTGTCCTGTGCTCCCCAAGCCCCTCATCCACCTCACTGCCCATCCTGTCCGGGGTCTCTGCAGCCCAGAGCTCACTGAGGTGTGGCTGTGCTCTACATCACTGTTCCCAGAGGCACTTCCAGCCCTCCTGAGACCCCCCCAGTCACTGACCCCCTTTACCCAAATCGCTCCTTTCACCCCAAAGGAATGGGATAAATCTCCCTTTCCTGCTCTCAAAGCACCCACAGCCACTTTTCCCCTTTGGTGTCTCACAATGTCACTCTGATTTCAGAAATCAGGCCATTGCCATATGTTATTTCTTCTCTTGAAGCTATTTCTTGACATGATTTTCTGTCCCTGACACTACCTAAGCTTGCCCACATCTTTCCCTCCCTCCTGTGCTTTGCAGGCCATCAGATTCCTTCTGTGTGACATCACAGCATCCCTTCCCCCTGCGTCCTGGGATGTCATCCCTTCCTGGAGCCCAGACAAAGCTCCCCAAGCACTCACAGGAATCCTTGGCAGGCAGGTGAGCGAGTTCACAGAGCTCAAATGAAGAATCCTGAGAATTGCCCAACACCAGAAGCACCAAACACCATCCTGAACAAGTGATTCATCCATCTCCTGCCTTTGTGGCAGTCCACATCCTCATCCTGCCCCAGCAGAGGGGCAGGGCAGTTTTGCCCTTGCTAGCAACGTGAGAAATCCCCCATTGCAGGATCTAGTGCTTATAAAGTTCTGTCTTTGCTGTTAACACAACCATCTCTCTGAATCCAAAGCAGAAGACAAGGAGGGAACAAACTGAATTGGTGTAAGAAAGGAAAAGACCACGAGAGGAAAGGAGGCACAGAAAAATCCAAAGCCAACCAGTACAACACCAAAACAAAGCCAAGAACTCTGCCCCATTGGCACCATGAGATTCCCAGCCCTGAAAGGTGATTGAGATGTCACTGCTCACACCTTTGCCTCCCTCCCCCTTCCTCCAGGTTCCAGGTGCTGTCCTACCTGTGACATTGACCTCCACCAGGCCCGAGCGTGTCCCGATGGCGTTGGTGGCCTCGCAGACGTAGGTGCCAGCCAGGCTGTAGGACACGGGCCCTTTGAAGTAGATGGTGTTGTTCTGGATCTCCACACTCCCTGGCAGGGTCCCGTTTGGCCTGGGGGGGACAGAGGCAGTGGCTGAGCCCAGAGGTGACACTGGTGTCACCAACATTCTGGGCTGTGCTTGCCCGTGGGTGCTTGTTGGGAACGAGGAAATAGAAAAACCTTATAAATGTGAGTGCTTAGTGAAAGGTTTTGAAACCATAAGTGAAATAGAAATTATAGCAATTTTCAACTGTGGGGCTGAGAGCAACCATGTGAAAGTTTGAGGCCTCTTCCTTTGCTTAGATAATGCCAAATGCCAAAGATACCCAAGAGCCAGCAGACATCGTGTTCCAAGGTTTAGAGATAAGGTTTAGAGATAAGAAAGCCATAAAACATGGCAATAGAGTGATTCCTATAGGTTGCATGCAAATATTAGGAAATTAGTATTTTGTAGTAGATTGGTTAATGGAAATTAGAATATTCAGCATAGAAGAATATTTATTGTATTGTAAACAGGAAATCACTCTCTTATTCTCTCTATTCCTCTCTCTTATTCTCTCTCCCTCTCATACTTCTCTCTCTGTCCTGCTCTGAGTTGTGCTGGCAGCTCTTAGCAGGACCTTTATACCCATGCCCTAACAATAAATTACAAACTTCAAGAAAATAGAGAGCTCCTGAGTCTGTCCTGATGACCATCCCCCTGGCAAAAACTCCCACAGGTGCTGGCTGGGAAATCCTCATTAATTTGTGTCTCCCATTAAAGGGACACAACCTGACCCTGTTCTACCCCAATTTCCTGCCCATTCAACTCTCCTGATCACCCAGTGTTAATTTCAGCTCGAATTCAAGGACAGAAGTGTTTAGAACAGTCAGGTAAGTGTAAAACTGCAAAAGTAAACCCAGAGATACAGAAAATAAATGAACAAAGGCAGATGAAATAAATAAATAAATAAATAAAAGCCCCTGTGTGTTAGGAAAAGACACACATGGCCTGGTTATTCTTAATTACTGAAGCAAAGTAAAGTAATTACTTCTCTTAGGCAATTAAAAATTACTCAAGTAATTCGTTCCCCTCCTCCCAACCCAAATGTGCACATATTGTCAGCAATTTGTGAGAAACAAAAGGGAATAACGGGGGTATAATTAGGACTGTAAAGAAGTGCCTAGATGGATGTATTTTACATGGCTGCATATACACACATGTACAGAAAGCAGAGTTTTTCCAGTTGCATCAAGAAAATGATCCCAAAGTTGATGGAAAAACACCTTAACTGTGGCCCTATAGACCCTGAACCTACAAAAATGAAAGGGTGCTGTGGGATCTGACAGCTCCCCTAACTGCTGCTCATCCCCACCCAAATGGGAGGAGAGGAAAAGCACTGCTGGCTTTTCCATTCCAAAAAAGCAGCAGCCCCCAGGAAGGGGAGGAGGCACAGAAAGAGCCTCAAGTGGCATCTCTTGTGCTTGGGTGCATTTCTGCCTCTGAGCCTTCCTGGAAATGTTGTGAGGAACCTTCAGAGTTTAAGTCAGACTGGCAGAACCAACAGATGGAGAGAGCTGGGGATGGAGAAATAGGAAAAAAGGCAAGAAAAACAATCCTCTTCAGACTTCCACTTTGAGCAGTTTGATCTGGGAAGTGGAATGAGAGAGAATGTGCTCCTTGCAAAGCCATATTGAGAGCCTCTCTCCTGATGACAAATGCCAGCTGAAAAGAAGAAAGGATCCATTTGATCTTCCTCTTTTAAAGCTACATGAGTGCTTACAGAGAAGAAAGAGCAGCAGAGAACCACATCAGGTTGTATCAATTCCCACCTGACTGCCCAGACACCCCTCACTCACTTTTCAAGTCCCTTTTCCAAAAGCTGGAAACCTGAGGACAAGGAATTGTTGCTGTTTAATGTCAGCCACGTGGGAGGCTGCTGGAGCTGATTCCAGGGTAAGGTTGTTCACACACAGACAAATTTTGTGTTATTTGTGCCCCTTCAAAGCAGGGAAATCCTGGGTTCTTTCCCAGCTCTGCTACTGAGGCACTTGGTGGTGCTGGGCACATGAATCACCTTGTCACATCCCAGCTGCCTCACATCACCAGGGCAGAATATTATCCCAGAGAGGTGAGAACAGTTTTTCCTGGATATTGAAGCTGTGCTGTGCTGGCAGCCACCTCCACCACAGGCACAGGTTTTACCTTGGAGTGACACTAATGGGACTGGGCCCTGAGTGACCAGAGGGTGAGCGAGGTGTCTGCAGGGATTCCCTGTCCCTGTGGGGAGGTGACATTTGCTGCTGGCAGCAGGGGACTCTGGGGACACTTACAGCTTCCACTCGTAGGTGTGAGCTGGGGGGTTGGCATCAGATTTGCAGATCAGCTTCACATCCTTGCGGTTCAGGTACCAGTTGCCATCAAAGCCCTCGATGGTGACTTCTGGCTCATCTGCAGGGTGGGGGCAAAGGGAGGAGAGCAGGAGGGGAGAAGAAGAGAGGGAAGAGTTGTAGGAAAGGGGAGGAAATGAAATGGGAAGAGATGAGGGAGCAGAAGTGGGAGAAGGAAAAAGATTGCAAGGAGGTAATGGGACAAGGAATGTGGAAAAGGAAAAGGGAGGGAATGAAATAGGAAGAGATGAGGGGGCAGGAGTAGGAAAAGGAGATTAAAAGGAGAGGAAAGAGTTATGGGAACAGGGATAAAATGAAATAGAGAGAGATGATGGGGCAGGAATGGGAGAAGGAGAGAGAACACAAAGAGGGAAAGATGATGGGACAAGAAATGTGAGGGAGTGCAAAAGAGAGAGAGAAGGGGAGCAAAAGGGACATGGCAGGGGCAGAGAAAGCAGGCAAGAAAAAGAGAAACGCCACGATTACTCCAAAGGATCCTTTCCGCTTTCACTCTCCAAACCAAGCCCAACCCCTCTCCCCACAAACCCCCTTTTCCCAGAGCGTCTCCCCAGCTGTGGGCAGCCCCTTACACTGCACGTTGAGGGTGATGCTGTCGGTGAACCTCTCCAGCTGGTAGTTGACCACGCAGGCGAGCGGCTGGCGGTGCGCCTCACGGCTGGGCACCAGCCGGTAGCGGCTGATCACCGTCACCGTCCCGTTGCTGTGCCGGATCTCCTGGAATTCCGCCTCCCCCTTCAGCTTGGTGTCCCAGCTGACGCTGCTGGGGGGTTTCCCGTTGGAGGAGGTGCAGGTGGCCACCAGGATCTTTTCTGTCCTGCCGGATTTGGCGATGAGCGGCCTCTTGGTGCCCTCCATCCAGTTCGTGGGCTTGGCTGCAGGGGAAGGGGAAGAGGAGGAGGAAAGGGTGCAAAGGGATGGTTAGGAAAGCAGTGCTGCTCTGTTTGCTGCTGTGACAGAGCTTGTGGTGAGTCCAGAGCTGTGCAAATTGTCAGCACTAATTCCCATGTACTGGTTGCTTTATGGCAGTGCCTGTGCACCTTGCACCATCTACCTGCATCATTTATGGGGAAACAATGGTGGGGGTGCCCTAAATGCACAGATACATGGAAAGTCAATCCTTTCCTCCCAGAGGTTTTCATCTCTTTGTTAGAAAGGAACTGAAATTGGAGACAAAATGACTCATGCAGACTTTGGGTGGGGTCTGTTCACTCACAGCCCAGAGCTCCAGGGACAAGCTCTGCTTGAGTTTAGGCTCAATCTGTTGTTTTTTCTTCCTTGACAGCCCCCAGCTCATTAAAACTCCCCACTCCCACAGAGACCTGGTCACTGTTACTGCACCTGCATGAGGAGTGTAGGTGGAGGGAAAAGGGGAACTGAGACCTGCAAAGAAGAAAAGGTGAGACAGCTCAGCTGTCTCAGAACCACCTGCTCTGTGCTCCCTGCTCTTCACCTCTTCCCTGTCAATTAAAAATCCATCCCAGCCACGACTGACACCCCAAATTCGCCCAGATGTGACTGGAGGTTCACCCTGCAGAGCCTTACCCAGCACGGTGAGGTTCAGCTGCCCTTCCCTGTTGCCGGTTGGGAAAGTGGCAAACTCACAGATGTAAACACCCTCATCCTCCAGCTCCAGCCGGGACAGCTGGATGGTGCCATCCTTGAAGGAAGGGTTCCGGAAAATCACCCTCTCCTTGTAGGGGGACAGGATGGACACGCCCATGGCGGGGTTGTAGATGGCCACATTCTGCTTGGTGCCGTTGGTGGCTTTCTGCCACGTCACCTGCGTGATCTTCACGTTGGGCAGCGGGTTGGTGAAGCTGCAGTGCAGCACCACGTCCGTGCCGATGAACCCCGAGACGGAGTCATTGACCAAGACAGTCTGAGCTTGCAGCCCTGCAATGCAAAAACAGCATGTGAGTGTTTGGGTGCTTCCCAGAAGCAGTGTGGTTATTGGGCATCAGGATGAGGAGTTCCTCTGTTTGTTCCTCTTATTGTTTCTTATTGGCATGGCTGATAAAAGAACAATTTGTGGCTACAGGCACCATCTGCAGCAACCTGCAGCTTCATTCTTGGTCAAAAACATTGTTCTCCCACTGTGAGCAGCCCAGTTTAGGGCTCATCATCATCATCACCCAAAGGCACAAGGATAGATTAATAACACCTTCCTCCCACAGTGAGCAGCCCAGCTTAGGGCTCATCATCATCATCACCCAAAGGCACAAGGATAGATTAATAACACCTTCCTCCCACAGTGAGTAGACCAGCTTAGGGCTCATCATCATCATCATCATCATCATCATCATCATCATCATCATCATCATCATCATAATCCAAAGGCTCAAGGATGGATCAATAACACCTTAATCCCACCATGACCAGCCCAACCTAAGGCTCATTATCATCATCACCCAAAGGCACAAAGATGGATCAATAACACCTTCCTCCCACAGTGAGCAGCCCAGTTTAGGGCTCACTTCATCATCATCATCACCCAAAGGCACCAGGCTGGATCACAAACACCTTCACCCTTTTGTCTTCAGCTCCGGGTGACACTGAATCAGTTCTGGTAAATATGCAGGGCATGTGTGTCTGCAGGCATGTGAAAGCCCTGATGTTTATCAGCACAGCACATCCCAACATATGCTAACACACACTCAGACATCCATTTAATCCCATTGGAGCTGCAGCAGTAATTACAGGAGCTGCAAAGACTCAGCCCTTATTTCACAGCAGCAACAATTCCCATGTGAAAACAGCTTTATGGCACTGCCCTACACCTTGTACGATCTCCCTGTATCATCCAGATAATTTCTGTGTATTTTTATAACCTCAGATGTGGCTGAATTTAGGAGCCTTCCACCTTGGTTCTGTGGAAGGTGCCCATGAAAAGTGGGAGCTGCAGTTCATGACAGCTCTTCTGTCTCGGTTGATTCCTCCCCTGACAGATGGAGAAAAACATCTCCCACCAGACTGACCCTGAAATTCATCTTTGCTGCCACTGTGTCTTTTCCTAATCTGTGTGTTTAGAGATAATACCCTGGTAATTACACAGCCAGTATTTGTATGATAAATACAATAGAGAGGCAAGGTGGTAAGAACCAGAAAAGCGGGTTCTGCTCACTGCTTCTGGGAGAATCTGCAATTGGATGGATTCTGGGAGTTGGGAGGAAAAGAAAGAAAGGGATAATAAAAAAAAAGAAAGATGTACAGAGGGTGAGGAACATGAAAGAGTGATGGAACAGAGAGAGGGGCTGAGGAAAGAAAAATGCAGAGCAAGAGAAACAAGACAGCACCTCCTAACACAAATGTCACCCTACTCTGTTCCTCCAGGGATGAATGGCTCCCTGTCCAAGGCTAAAATGAGCTCCTCAGTGCTGGTCCCTGTGGCAGATGTGCCCTGGGACTTCTCCAAGAGTCTCCTTCCTGCAGTTCCACACACACACACAAGTGCAGGCAGACAAAACTCTCCTCCACCCACCCACACTCCACATTGCCCCCTCACTCCTGCTGTTCCCAGCCTTATCCCAATCCCCACATCTCATCCACGCCTCTCCTTTCTCCCTTCTCCTTCCTGTGACCCTGAGGACAAGCCCCAACAGCCCAGCCCGGCCACGAGACGCCACCAGCTGACCACAGCCATCAGCAGTTCCGACCGAAACTCGGCCTCCAGAGCTTTGTGTCAACTTGCCCCCTGCTCCCCGAGCCAAGCCCCACACCCCAGCACTGCAGCTGGATGCTCAGGAATGTTTCCCAGAGCTTCTTACGGCCACAGCAAAGCGTTGGTGCCCTCATGTGCCTGCACACACGAAGCCACTGCATCCTCTGGGGCTGGCAGGGTGCACCCTTCCCCTCCCAGCACAGCCAGGGACAATTTCCCCATGGCTTTCCCTCCAAAGCAGAGGGTAGGGATGTCCCCACTCTGGGAAAGTCACATCTGGGCCATGCTTCCCCTCTGGAGAAGGATGTCCCAGCAGCAGGACACAGTGCCACCAGTGCCCACAGCATCCTCCTGACAAAAGGAGGGCACAGGCTGGGTTTAGATGAGGCCAGGCCGGGATCTGAGGGGAGGGTTGGTGGCCAGGGGAGGGGGAGATGTCTCCAGCCTGCTGTGCAGCATATGCTGCTCCTTCCAGCCCGGAGGTGAGCGAGCATTGCCCACACCCGCCGAGGTGAGGAGCAGCTTTGCTGAGCAGTCTGGCTCAGGAGGCTCCAGAGCCTCCTAGAACGTGTGGCAGCTTGCTGGGGAGCTCTCAAATCACATAGCCAGGGCCTTGGGAACGGCCCTGCCTGGGTGGGTGTGCTCAGCACTCCCTCCTTCTCCCAGGGCTGGGGGAGCCATCAGTGCCTCTTGCACCAAGGGCTGTTCCCCCAGCAGCCCTGCCTGGGCTGGGGCGCTGGCACAGCTGGCTCTGCTCCCCACAACCCCCCTGACCCCCCCATGCCACCCCTCTGAACCCTTTCCACACCCCAACAAGCAGCCCCAAAGTCACATCTCTGCAGCTCCTCGTGGCAGCAGAGGAGCCAAACTGCAGAGAGGAGAGGGTGGGATCCACCAGCCTCTCCCCAGAGTCACCCCTGCAGCTGGAAGCCCCTCGTGGCACTGGAGGAGCACTGCCAGGCCAAGATGTGCCCCTCAAATGAAGATAAAGTCAATCAACCCACAGCCATTCCAGCAGGGATTTTGATGGATGGCACAGGGGAGGTCAGCCCAGTCCCTCACTCCATCCATCATTACTCTGCCCTTCCTTTCTGCTGTGATTTCCTTGCAGATTAATGAACTGACCCTTTTAAAAATCAAGTTATATATCTTGACCTTGAGCAGCAGCAACAATTCCCAGTTCTACCCTCCCCCTGCCATGGGATCCATGCCTCAATACAGGCTGGGCTTGGATATAAACTGGAGAAAAAGTGGGTTTTGGAGCTGATAAACCTTATCCTGACCCTGGAATTGTCCTGCAGAACCCAGGTGTAAAGAGCCAGACTTCTGGCCAGGAAAAAGCTGGTGCCAGTTGAGTGAGGACAGCGTGCCAACAGCCAAATGCTGCCAAAGCTGGGATTCAGGCCCTTACATGCAGCAGCTTTGACAAAAACACATTCCAAACTTTCTCGAGGCTCCAGGGGAAAAGGGAAAACAAAAAAACAACACCCGGCAGAAGAAATAACAAAACAAAACAAACAAAAAAACACCCTGAAAAACCCCAAACACAGCACGGAAATTGCGTTTCCTTTCCAGGTGACTGAACAACTCTTTTGCAAGACAGGAAAAACTCTTTCTGTTCCACTCCTCCAAGCTTTAAACCAGGCAAATAACACACCCAATTCTGCTCCAGGAGCACCCAGACCTCAATGCAGTGATGAGGAAGGGGGACAGATGGAGGAAAGGGGTTTGGGAAGTTGTTGGATCAGCTTCTCATCCTAAATCAGAAGCCAGAGGGCAAAGCTGGCTGTGCCAGGCTCGGGGAGCTCCTGTTTGCAAGGTGACTGAGCTGGGCTGGCGAGCCTTCCCTCGCCCCGTTACACACTCAATAATTCATCAGGGCAAATGCATAGATAATTGATGGCAATGAGCACGCACGGCCGGCAGAGGAGGAGAAAATAAAATCACTAATCAGCCTCTGGAGAGGTTTGAACATATTCAGCTGGATGTGAAGTGCTGGGATTCGCCTCGTTTCCCCTTCGCTGAACGATCGTGTGGTTGGTAGGGCAGGGAAAAAGCTTGGGATGGATCCTGCTGTTTTCACACCCCACATCTCCCAGTGCCCACCAATCCATGCTGACACCTCCCAGCACTCCAGCAAGGATTAGCTGGATGGGTTGCAGCTTGCCCATTTGTGTTTTATTCATTAGTTTAGTGGTGTTATTTTTTTTTTGTCAGGGACTAGAAAGGGCCCAGCCGTGCGCCAAAGACGTGTTGGTGCCAAGAGCTCGTTAGTGCAGGGCTGGGAGATGCTGCTCCTCCACCTTGGCCTCTGAAGTGGTTTGTGTCCATGCCTTTCCCCACGATCCCAGGTCCAGATATTCACCTGGCCTCGGGGGCTCCTGCACAGCTCAGAGTGCCCTGGGGGGAGGGAGGAAGGGCTGCACTCCCTGGGTGTCAGGGGACAGAGAACAAGTGGCAGGTGCTGGCTCTTGGAGCTGAGAACCTTTTCTCCCAAAAGCCCAGGAGGTGCTGTTCCCACACTTGCAAATCAGGTTCTTGCTCCCCCATATAGAAAGCTCTGGAAATGATCTCCAGGCTCTGGGTGAGCTCTGTCACAACCTCACTCAATGGCTCTTTGTTAAGAGCCATGTGAACTGCACTCTGCTTTGCACAACCTTGCCTCTGCTGAGCCTCTCACCGGTGTCTCTCCCTCCTGCTCCCTGATACTCATCTCCCCCCAAGGGCACTGAAACAGCCCTTGGCAGGAGTGTGATGAGCCACCCTTTGGTGTGGCAATATCATGACTGATGCAGATGTCACAGGGATCGCTCCTGACAGCCTTAGTCACAGCAGCTGGGATCTTACAGAAGGACAGATCAGTGCACCACACTTCAACCTGCACAAACTCCCACAAAAAAGCACCTGATTTTGTGACAGCACCGTGGCCGTGGGCAGTGATGTCCCATCCATGTATCTCTCACAGACACTGCAAATTTTCCATGAAGGAAAAATGGAATGGAACAGGAGCCCAAAACCTTCCACTCGGTGGCACTTAAAAATTTCTCTCCTGGTGTTTCTGAACTCATCTTTCCAAAGGAAAACAAGGTCTGAAATACAACTCCTGTGGGGCAGAGCCTCCAACAGCCCAAAGGAACATCCCAGGTGTGTGTGGCAGGGTGGGAAACACAGGAAAGAAGATCCTAAATCCCAGCAGGGGAATTTCAGGTGGCAAGAAGCAAAGGTGTGAGGTGGAGCTTGGCCAAGAGGTTGGGGTTAGTACCTCTGCTCTTGCCAGGGAGGCTTTGCATTGATTGCCAGGCATTTAAATCAGGATTCTGCTGCTCTTCCAAGAGCACAGGGCCTGCCTGGCCCTGCTGGGAGCCCCTTGCAATGAAGGAGTGGGCTCCAGTGAGTCAGTGGGCTCCAGTGAGTCACCCCCAGGCCCTTCCTGTGGCAGCAGGCTTTCACTGGAGGTCTCTCTGTCATCCACTGATTCACTCCTGCAGAGCCCGAGCACCACAGGGATTGTAAAACTTGAGTTTCCAACACAAGGGGAGGGGGAGCCTTGGAAGGGAGATGAGAGAGATGTGGCAAGATTATAGCTCCAGGTGACATGGCTGCACATGAAAGGCCTGAGATAACACTGGGGTGGGGTGGGGGCACCCCAAGAGAGAAACTGCACGCCCAGGCATCCCTTCCCCCTTCCAGTGGGAGCTGGGAGAGATTTATGGGAGCTGTCGGGAAATGGCAGCGCTGTACAATGGCCCGCCTGGCCCTCAGCCAGAAAAATCCTCCTCCAACAAGAAAGGACTGGGCTGGGCTTTGGCTTGCAAATGGGAAACACGGGGCCCTCTCCTCGAGGTCACTGGTTCAGACCCAGATCCAGCCCATGGCAGCAGAGCAGAGATGATTTTATCCCAGTCAATGGCTTGTATTGAGTGAGGTCTCCATCCCTGGCTGCCTTTGGGGTAAAGCCTCTCCTGCCTGTGCAGGGTTTCCTCTTTGGATAAATGGAGCACAGAGCAGCCTCAGGAGCCCCTTGAATGAAAGCTCTTCCCCAAAGGGCCTGATCCATCCATGCTCCAGTCATTCCCTGTTACACTTTGGGAAATCTGGTCACTGTGCTGGGACTCACACAAGGCCTCAAGCAAGAGCAAAGCCATGCTTATCCCAGTGCTCCTCACAGAAAGAAATGAAAGAAATGAAGCCAAGATTGAAGAGGCAGAGATGACCACCAGGCCAGACCATGAGTTTGCAAACATCCCCATCTGCATGCAGGCAGGAAAAGGGCTGCAGACAGAGGAGTGGGATGGGAACAGCAGCCTGCCTCTGTTCCCAGCTCTCCCTCCCTGCCCTTCCTTCCCTGCCTTTCTCACAGCTGCTTTGCTTCACCCCCCAAGTCACGGGGAGGGGAACATGCCCCATGGCAAAAGCAGGGAGGCTGGCAGAGCAGAAAGAGCTGACACAGCACTGGGAAAGGCCTCCCTGCAATAAAGCTCAGCTTGCAAAGCCCGTGCTCAGCAACAAAGCACAAAGGCTCCGCTCCCGTCCCGGCGCACGCAGCCGGTGCTGGCACCCACTGCAGCTCCCACACACCTGGGCACACACCTGGCTGCTGTGCCCTGCCTGCTGAGCCCCACTGCTGCCCACCTGGCCTGTTTTGCCCTCTCCTTTGGGCTGGATGTGACTCCGGCTCATTCCTCAGCTCATTTCCCACTGTGTGTCCTTGCTCCCGGTTTCACAACTCCAATTTCCACCTCCCATCTCCTTCTCTCCCCACTGCCCATCTCCAGGATTGCCTCTCCAGCTGGTCAATGCTTGTGCCTTGCTTTGATTTGCCCTCCTTCCATTGTAGCCTTAAAAATCTTCCTATTCATCCCCCTTGTGTCTCTCCACCTCAGCCCACTCGCTTGCCTCTTCTCATCCCCAGCCACTATTCCACCAGTGGATATATCCAGGGTGACAATTCTGGAAAAGCAGGCAGCTGGCCAGGCAAGGACAAAGAACCAAAAATCCAAGACTATTCTCTCTGGAATCATCTCATTGCCTGCCAGCAAGGGAAAAACCAAGGTCTTTTTGCTTACCAATTCTCACCTGCAAGCAAAAGAAAGGGGACCACAAGCAGAGCCAATGCTTATTTGGTGGTTGGGTGGGGAAGAAAAGCTGGAAAATCAAGTGTGGAGGAAGGTAAAGAAGCTGGAGCTTTGAGAAGAGGAAAGCTAATTAAGCTGAGACTGTCCTGAGACCTTATCTCGATGGGCTGAGTCCCCAAATGCACACGAGTGTTTGCTCTGCTCTGCCTCTTTCTTGGACTTCCTTGTTGCTTTGGGTGTTGTTCAAGGAGTTCTGGTCCATCTCCTCACTACTGGAGATGCTAAGGAGAAGGGATTTCATGAGGAACTGTGAAGAAGGGATCAAGACAGCAACCCATGTAGAGCCTCATTTCCGAAGCCAGACAACTTGAGGCTGAGAGAGATTCAATAAAAAAAACAAAAATAAACTTGATGGCATAGAGAAATGAGAGAAGATCAGATCTTTCCTTCCCTCGCTGGTCTGTGGGCTCGGAGCTGGAGCAGGGAATGACTCACTCGCCTCCACAATGGGAACGGGACAAAGCCGAAACTCTGCTGACTCAGGCGTGACTCCAGAGCCAGGGTTAATAACTGGCAGCCTCCCCTGGCTGGCCCCAGCAGCCAATTCCCTCTGTCCCCACTCAAACCAAGCCTCTTTCATCAGCATAGATGCCCGGTCACAGGAAATTATCAAAGATCCAAACGCTGGTGCTCAGCCCGAAACGTGGTGAAAAAAGCATCCCTGCCAAACCACGCTGGTGCTGGCCAGCCCTGTAATTTTCATGGAGAAGATCAAAACTCTGACTTTCCTATAGCTGAAATGCATGTTTAACAGTAGCAGCTTTCTGCCTGTGGTTTTGCTTTCCTCCCATTATCTCTCAGGATATAACATATTGCTGATATCTCACTATCTCCCCAAAGTTAAAAAGAAATGTTTCCTCCTCTTGTGAGCGGGAATGCCACGCTCTGTTCTTCTGCAATTTGTTTCAAAAGATGGAAACAAGGTTTTTTTGGTAACCAGGAGAATGTGATATATGTTCTGGTGGCTGACAAGTAGGGAAAAGCTTTGCAAACAAGGCAAATGCAAACATGGCACCAACAGATGCAATGGACAGACACCCTTCGCTGGCTCCCTGCCTGTGATTTCTCTTTTAATGTGTTTTTATCTTGCCCTAGAGATATCTCTGCAGGGAAGTGGGAAAGGCTCAGACCTCCCAACTTTCTCTGGGTTGTTTAAGGATTCCTGCCCGTGAAAGAACAGCGAGTACAAATAACCCCAAATTCAGTGCTCTGCTTGATTTCCAGCCTGCTGCTGCTCAGCTTTCTTATCATAAGCCACTGTGTGAGGAATTTCTACAAATTTCACTTCTTCCCGGGTTTAAGAACTCCACAGAGCAGAGGCAGGCACAGCTCCAGTCCTACCTGGGCCCCATCTGCAAGAATCACTCTGCATATTTATGGAAAAAGCTTTGCATCTTCAAAAGGTTTTTCAAACAGCAACTAATTAATCCTCCAACACCCTGAGAGGCAGGAAAGCTTTATTACCCCTGTTTCAGGGGTGGGGAAATCAGAGGTGCTGAATGACAAAGAGATGTGCCCAAGGCCACCCAGGCAACCTCACCTGGTTAGAGGCGGGGATGTGAGGATGGTGGCACTTCTCACCTGAGGATGAAGGGATGGAGGCATTTGTGGGGAGCCCCACAGCCCCACCCACCCCTCATGCAAATGGCAAAGTCACCCTCATTTCCATGGCTGAGGAAACCGAGGGAGATGAAGTGGAAAATCCATTTAATAGGCAGAGCATGGAAAATGAAACATTTCCCAGTCAAGATCTCCACTAAAGGCTCCCAAAATGTTATTTCTGACCATGAGATAACTGCTTGCAGCCAAATCTCCTGAGATTTTGTACTAAAGACATGACAGAAGTTAGGAGAGGTTGGGGGTGAGTGTCCCATTCACCCAAAATCCAGCCCCACATTTCTGAAATATTCCACATACTCAAAAAGAATGGGGTTAGATTAGAATTTAGGAAGAAATTCTTTACTCAAGAAGCTGTGGGTGCTCCATCCCTGGAAGTGACCAAGGATGGGTTGGACAGGGCTTGGAGGACCTGGGATCATGAAAAGTGTCCCTGGCCATGGCAGGGGGGTGAAATGGGATAATTCTGTGCCCCCCGTGCTGGGTGGAGATGCAGCTCTCCCATCCATTAAGGTCCCAACCTCCTCCAGGATGTCTGGGAATGATTGCTGGGCTTAGAGGGGCCTGCAAGAGCCAGGGCTGTAAACAAGTGACAAGACCACCCATCAAAGGCAGGCTGAGCATGGCAAGGGGGGAGGAAAGCAGGGAGGGAGGGTCAGAGACCTCCCAGCACGGGTCACCCTCCCTGCCCCATCCTCTGGGGTGCCTGGGCTTTGCTTTCCTGGGAGACCAGCACAGGCACAGCCACTCTTCCCTGAGAAAGGGGCTCACAGAGCACGAGGCCAGAGGAGCAGGGAATTCTGCAGAAAAAAAAAAAAAAAAGAACAACAAAAAAAAAAAAGAATATTTTTCCTGCAGAGAAGAATTCACAAACTCCCTTGGACACCTCTCAGTGGGAGCATTACTCCTTCTGCTGAGTTAATGGGGAGTCAGACTCAAAATTTGTATCTGTTCAGTGGTTGCAATGCAATGAGGGACACAGAACTTCCAGGAAGAGAAGTTAAGGATTTCTCCATTCCTGATTATCCCATCCTCCAACAAGGTGTCTTTGTGCTTCCAGGTAGCCCCAGGGAGGAGCTGGGTTGTGCTGGGACACTTAGAGGGAATTTGGTGACAAATGTCCCTCAGGAAGGGGAGTGACAGCAGTGCTGAGTGCCACCAGTGCTGAGTGACACCAGTTCTGAGTGCCACCAGTGCCCAGGGACAAAGCTGTCCCTTCAAACCCTCTGCACTGAGCTGCTTTTGGAGCCCTCTCTCACTTTTATCCCACATCTGCCCAAGCAGGAAGGTTGGGATCCCAACAGCTCTGACCCTGTGGCAGGCTGGAATCCCACATTTGCTCTAAAAAATGTTCCTCAGGTCTTGATTCACAAGAGACAAGCCAGGACCAAAAAGCCATCAGCTCCCTGTGGAGCTGCATGAGCAGGATGGAGCAAACCAAGAGCCAACACCCCACTCCCAGCCTCCTGCTGGGATCCTCAGGGTTAAACAGCCCAGTTGGCTTTAATTGACAGATTTCATTGACTTTCATGGTGATTTCATTGACTTTTGTTCAACTCCATCAGCAGCAGGCTCCCTGTTTCCTTCTCAGGGAGCAGCAAGCCACGTGCAGAAGGATGTGGATGCCAGATGGATTTTCCTGTGCCACTGGGGAGAGCTCCAGGGAGTCATCCTGCTCTTCCAAAGACCAGGAGGTCAACTGCTCTCAGGGGACTCCTGTGTGCTTTGTCCCAGCTCAAACTGGAGGCTGCCACAAAAATGGAAAGCATGCTATGAAAAAATAACCAGAGCTGGTGGAAAATTTTCCAGCACAGCATATTTTTCTGATGGAAAGTGTCACTTAGTCCAAGCCAAAACCATCTTCTGGAATGTGCTGATTTTGGCAAAACTCGATTAAAAAAAAAAAAAAAAAAAAAAAAAAAAAAAGCCCTTTTGATAAGTTTGAAATGTTTTTTTTCCTTGTGGACTCTCATTTCTTTTAAATGGCATTATGGTAAAACACTGACCAGGAGTGCAGCCAGGGTGGGAGGCTTTGCTTCCCATGGAATGGGGACAGCTTGGATGAAGCCAGGCCAAAGTTTTCTTTTGAAATTTCCTTTCTGTGGAAATTTTCAAATGACAGCCTCAAAGCAGAAGAACTCCCTCTGAAACGCCCAGCACCCCCACTCTGCCAGCCCATCCTGCCTTAGTCATCCCCAGAGTGACCTTTGAATCAAATCACCTCCCTGAGCCTCTCCCACCTTCACTTACAGCCCACTCCAGCCTCTGATCCATCTGCATTCATCCTCTGCTGGGTCTCATCCCACCCTGTCCCTGGGTCAGGAATGTTTCTGGGGGCTTGGGCCAGCCCTCCAAGCTGTGTGAGCCCCTCTCCAGCACCTCTCCCTCTGGATTCCCTGTCGATTCCTCCTTCCTGACAGACGGATTTGCTCCCACCCTGCACCTGCCTGCTGTGCCCACCTCCTCCTCCTCCGTCTGCTGCTTGTGCCTTGCCACTCTCTAACAACTCCAGGGGAGGCTGGCTGAGAGAACTGCTGTTCCTTTCAGATTTGGGGGCAAAAAAGAGAGAGAGAGAACACAGACTATTACATTTTTTTTAGCAGACATGACAATATGGGCACAGTGCATATTTTAAGACAAATTTTACCCCAAAAATGTCAGCCAGCTCTCCTGGTGGGAGGAAGAATGAAGGAATGAAAGGGTCCTCCAGGTCTGCAGCAGAACTTTTATCTTGGGAAAGCTGGAAACTCCTGAGCACCTTCCCCAACACAGCAAGTTGATTGCCTGTTGCCTCCCCCAAGGGCTGGAGCGAGGATGGATGCTCCAAAATATCCCATTTCCCACAGAAGCAGCTCTGTCCTGCATCAGGGGGGTGCCCAGGATGGGGAAATGCCTCTGCAGACAAAACACTGGAGGCTTTGCCCAGAGATGTTCTGGACTCTCCATCCCTGGAAGTGTCCAAGGTGAGGTTGGGATTTAGGGTGCTGTCCCTGCCCATGGCAGGATGTGGAATTAAATGGTTTTTGAGGTCCCTTCCAACCCAAAGCAGCTGTGACTCCATGCCTTGACCTCCCATGCCAGGAGCATCACCCAGGTGAGGAGGAACTGTGCAGAAAGAGACAAAAACTTCTCCAGACAAGGAAAGGACCAGCCTGGCTGTGGCTGCCCTTGGGGCTCCACCACCTCTGGATGTGGCAGCTGGGCTGGGGCTGCACAGCAGCTCAAATGTCACTTGTTCACCATCCCTGCTTGAGCTAAGAACTGCTCAGAACCATCTTCACTTGTTGCTTAGGGACCAGAGTGACAGAGAGAACACAGCTGGATGCTTGGCTACCTCAGGAGATGGATGAGAGGTTATAAATAGCTAATGGCAAGAGGAAAGAGAACAAAAAGTCCCATTTCCAATTTGGTAAAAAACTGACCAGAATAGTAGTGGAGGAAGACTTCCAGAAATAAGCACATGGATATTAAATGAATGGAAAATGAATTAGAAGACAGGGAAAAGAGACTAAAAGGATATTCTGAACCTGTTGGAAGAATAATTGTCCCATCCTGGAAAAAGTTTATGTCCCCTGTGTGCCACAAATCATTATTGGAGGTAACTCCAGAGTGACAAGAGGCAGTGGAGAAGGAAGATAAGTATGTGGATAAATGTCATTAATCCCTGTTAGTGCAGGGCTTAGGGAGTTCAAAGCTGCAGTGAAGGGTGGAGGTCTCAGGGACTGTGTCTGGTTTGTCTGTAAAAGCTCTGAGAGGAGGCAGTAAATAAACAAGTTTCTTCTAGGCTTGAGAACCTGCTGTTTGTGATGGCTGTGACAGCCACAGGGAGCTCAGCAGGTCAGTCCAAGTGTGCCAAGGTGGGTTCTGCATCTGACCCACAGGGATGGAGCAAAAGCACAGAGGGTGAGAAGGATGTGCCCCAAAGGGAAAGGAAGAGCTTTTATTTTGGGGAGGGACACACCTTCCTCAGGAGAGATCCCATCAGAGAGAAACAACAGCCCTGAAAAGGAAAATAACAGGCTCTTCCCAGGGTGAGCTGAGAGGGAGCCCAGTGTGCTCCCCATGGCTCTTCCCAGCCCCGTGGGCCACCCAGCCCCAAAAAACACTCAGACAAGGACTGGGATACTTTGCTGTGGATGTCCCCAAGCCAAGGACTCAGACAGGGAACAACACAAAGCCCAAGAGGAAGAGGAAGTTTACAGCTGTCCTCAGAAAAGTCAGGGTGGCCCTTTCCTCTCAGAGCTCCCACATCCCTTGGGAAAGCACAAACTCATCTGCAAGTCTGCACAGAGCCCTCTGGGAGTCAGAACCTCGGGCTGACAACTCAGTGGCAAAGTGTGAATCCAAAGTAATTGCACTGTTTGCTCTGGGAATACTCCAGATGCACTTGGCATAACAGAGAAACACTCAGAATTCTCTCCTTGTAGCATCCACAAACCCCCTGTTCTTTCACATCCCTAGGATTTTCTCCTCTCCCATGCCTTCTTTCTTCCCATTGCCCTGATTTTAGAAAAAAGGCATTTGAGTTTCTGCCTTCACTCTCTGCCTGGGTAATGAAATCTTTTTATCCTCCAACCCTGCCTTGCAGAGGGGGGGTTCTCTGGAGCACACAGGGAGGGCAGGGTCCCTTGGGCATCAACACAAACCGATCTGCAGGCTGGGGCTGCAGGGTTAAACCACTTTAATTACCTGCAAGCAGAGCACCAGCCCAGGAATGGCCAATGTGCAAAGCAAGCCCTGCTGTCCCATCGGGGCTGGGATGTCTCACCAGGCTCCTGCTGATCCTCTGGTTGATTAAATTCTTGGGTGAGAGCTGCCCTCCAGTTTTATGGCAGTGGGGATAATTTCCCTGCACCCATGCTGGGGTTGGGGCCCCAGAGCTGTGAAACTGCAAACTTCCCACCTGGATGGCATCACTGTGAAATCCAAGCAACTTCAGCAGGGTTTGAAGTCATTTCTTTTCACTCCTAACACAGCAGAGAGGCAGATCTCTTGTCCCTATCTGTCCCCAGCCTCCCAAGCCCTTCCCAGCTCCCAGCAGTTCCCTGTGGTCACCTCATATCCCTGCATCTTCCTCAGATGCCCACAGCAAACCCAAGGGAAGGAAAATGGTGTTTGGGTGTGTTTATACGTGGGCAGAGGGGAGGGAAGGAGCAGCTCTTTCCCAAGGGACTCAGATGGCAGCCAGGGCTGAGCAGCAGCTCTTCCCAAGCAGGCACAGCCACCTGGGTCACCCTGGCTTTGTGGGAATCCATCAGGGCTCCTTCCCACCAGGAATTGTGCTGCCAAAACTCACCCTCTGCCTCCTTCCCAAGCACCCCACAGGGCAGCTCAAGGGAATCCTGTCCCCCCTTGGTTCCCTGCCTCCCTGCAGCCCCAGGGAAGCCACAGCTGTGTCCCACGGGATCAGGGTCCCCACTCCTCCTGTTTCCCTCGCCCTGGTTCAGGGGAAGCCGCACCCTGACCTCTTCCAGCTCCAACTTGCTTTCCCAAATTGGGCTGGTTTTGGGCAGGACGTGCTCGGACCTGCTGCCACCTCCCCGAGCCTTTGAAGGCAGCCACGTAGGCAGCTACACCCTCAGACTCTGCTGGGGAAAAGCCACAAATCCCTGAGTCACCTGGCTCCAGCCTCTGGAGGCTCCTGTTCCCTCCCTCGGTGGGACAGAGGCTCAGGGCTACAGGACTCCCAATAAATCCTGGGAAGGCTGCTGTGCCAGCCTTGGCAGCAGGAATTTGGACCTCACAAGGGAGAAGGGGAGTTTTGGTGCAGGATTTTGGACCTTAGGTTGGGAGAAGGGGTGGCCTTTTTTGCAGGATTTTGGGGTCCTCATGGTGCAAGAAGGGGAGGTTTTGTGCAGCCTGCTGTGAGAAAGGGGGAAGGGGACAAGGGATGGGGTTCCCAGATAACCAGAGCAGAAGGAGAAGCCCCAGGTCAGGGGGGTCTGGTGTTCTTCAGCCTCAGCAAAAGAACCTGCCTGGCAGGGGGATTCTCTGTGCTCAGCACTGAGCCATTTCCCCTTTCCCAGAGAGCCCCTCTCCCTCTCAAACCCATTTCCATCCCATTCTCCCTCTCTCCTGCTCCCCCCAGTGCTCCCCAGGGAGGGCTGAGGTGAGCTGGGTGTGGGAAGGGCAGGGAGCAGGGTGTGTGCCCAGGGAACATTTGGGGGGGAAGAGGAAACACGTGCTGTATTCTGAGCACACACAGAATACAGGAACAAAACACTCCTGGATTTCCTCAGCCTGGCTCCAAATCCCCCACCAAGGTTTCCTCAGCCAAAGGGACAATGGGGACCTGACATAAACAATCCCATAGGATCAGCACATGGATACCCAGCCCACCCCCACTGCTGCCTCGCCTCCCCCTCAGCCCAGCTGAGGCCAGCAAGACACAATGTGTAATTAGGTTAATGAGCTAAGCACGGGTTTTAATTGGGATTCCCCGATTTACTGGTCTATCTCCTCCTTTTGTTTTACTGCTGGTGCAAGTTCCTAAAAGCTGCCCTTGCTAAAGGCCCTGATATTAGAAAGGTCTTACGGATCTTTAATTGTATTTAATCATCGAGGTAATTAATGATCCTTGAGCAAAATGGAGATTGCATCTAGAGTAGTTCCAGTCTTGCCCTTCAGCATCTGTTGTGTCTGGGCACAGGAATTCTGCAGGAGAGGGGTTCACACAGAGCGAGACAAAAGGATGTAAGGGAGAGGAGAGGGCAGAGAAAGGGCTGGGGGAAAAGAGCACATTTGAAATGGAGAAGGAGCTGAGTGGAAGAGAGGGAAGTGGGGAAAGGGAAACAATGCCTTTCCTTCTCACAGACAGGAGCCATTCAATGCCACAGCCTGGAATGTGGGCTGGGGGGGATGGCTGGCTGCTCCCTGTGTCCCCAAACTGGACAGCCTTGACCAGCACTCAGCACTCCCACGAGACAGCCACCTGCTCCTGCTGCTCCCCTTCTCCATTCCTTGCTTCCCTCTGGCACCGTTTCACACCCCTTTTTTTTTTTTTTTTTTTCTCAGGGAGACATTCCCAAAGTTCAAAACCTTGAGCTGGAACAGGGGAGAGGGGGAGTGATGGACAGCAAGTCCCAGCACGTCCCCTCCCTCCCAGGCCACAAACCCTGCACCTCCCATCCCTGCTGCCAACCCCTCCGCTTCTCCCAGAGCACAAACAAAGCCTGTCCAACCAGAAACGGGGCTGCCTGCTCCAACTTGCCCCACAAAGGCAGATTTAGTGAGAAATGTCACAGGCAAAGCAGCAAGGATGTGGAATCAGTGTCTTGGGATGTGCCAGAGCTGTCCTGAGCACAGGGGGCTTGTTGAGGAATGTCCCCTGGCTCCCAGCCCCAGTGACAAGGGACAGTTCAGCCCAGGAAAAGCACTGCCCTCCCCTCCTGCAGCCCCAGCCAGGCTGAACACAGAACAGTGGCACAAATTGCACATGAAGCCTGGTAGTGGGTGATATTTGGGACTGCACGAGTCCTCCCCAAAGGGAAAAATCCAGCTGCCACAGCAGATCCACCCTTCTCATTCCCATTCTGTCTGTGCTGGAGCACGAGTGAAAGGTCCTGGCAGGGTGCTGGAATGAGCCTGCTTTTATTCTGTCACTGTAAATGAGCTCCAGCGTGGCTCCAGATTGGGCCCAGATAAGCTCTGTGAGCTGGGACTTGCACAGAGCAGTTTTTGGGCTGGGCTGGAGTTTCCAACTGCCCATAAACTGAGCTTGGGGCAGCCTGGAGCCAGAGTTTAGTGTTGGGGGCAGAGTTCCCCTTCAGATCCTGAAATCCCAGTTTTTCCTGGAAACCTGGGGCTCTGTTACCATGGGAAAGGCACCGTGCAGAGCCAGTCCTGACTGGGAATCTGCCCCTTCCCACCCTGGAACAAGCTGCCTTCCCAGGCAGGTTCCAGCTTGCTTGGGCCGTCAGCTTGGCGGATCTCATTTCTGCTGTTTTCTTCTCCTTTATTGCCTCCTTATCTGCCCCAGGGCTTGAGAGAGGGCTGCCTCCTCCTTTAGAGCATTAGCAAACCCTGCCAGTTTTGCCCACTTGGAATATTTCATGCTCAAGTCCTTCTTTCTCCCACGCTCTCTCCCCATCCCGTGTCCGGCTGTGGCTCCTGTGGCAGCTCCTGGTGGCTCCAGGTGTGGCACAGCTCAGGTGCTGTCCCTGCTGCCTGGGCTTCACCCCTGCAGCCACAGCACCACGGAGCAAAGGGCAACATGAGATTCAGGGAGATACAGGCAGAGGCAGAGGGAGGAGTGACACCCAAAAACGGGGGGCATGGAGCGAGCACAGAGGGGACAGCAGGGGAGGGAGTCACAGGGATGAGCCTTGAAAAGGGGAATTGCAGTGAGGAACAAAGAGCTGGAAGATTGGGAAAGCCTGGCTGGGTTTGGTTCTGCTCCCACAAAAGCCTCATGCTGGCAGAGCAGGGTCCAGCCTCCCTGCCAAGGCTGATCCCCACAGCCCCTGATCCTGGGAATGGCTAAGCTGATTGCAACAGCCCCTGAGATCTGCATCAAGCCTCTCCTCCCTCCCTGCACACCAGATCAGGCTGCCTGATTGTGTCATTTATTCCCCCGTAAACAAAGCAGCCAAAGGAGAAACCCAGCCCAGAAATGAGAAACCTTCCTGGAGACTCAGCTGGGCCAGGCAGGATGAGGCTCCCTGGCCTGACCTCACTTGTGCTGGAGCAAAATCATCTGCAGACAGTGCCTGGGTGGCAAAGACCCCTGGTGGGTCCATCCTGCCTCACAGGACCCCCCAAAAAGCAGCTGGAAGAGAACACAGCCAGCCCTCAATGCTTCAGGGCAGGAGCTGATCCTGCCCCTTCCAGGCATCTTCCCTGCTGCCACTACCAAGAATTTTTCCTGGGCTGAATGGCAGGCCAGAGGTCCAAAACCAAAATCTGCAGCAGTGGGGCTCAAATCCTGCTGCCTGCTTGCAGGGGTTGTGTTGTATCCCACCAGGGAGTCACTTCCAACAGCTCACACCCTCCTGTGGGGATGCAGGCTGCTGGACTCCAGGGCTCCTGCAGATCCCAGCTCAGGATATTCTGTGATTCCAGGACTGTGACTTGGTGAGCAGCACAGCTGGGACCCCACAGAGGCACTGAGAGCTGTCCCAGTGTCACCAACCACTGTGTCCTGCCCTGGAGGAGATGCTGGGCAGTACCAGCATCCCCAGAGCTGGAGCATCCTGAGGAGCAGAGACCTCACCCTGTGCCCCAGCTCAGTGCACCAGAGCCCCTCCAGGTGTTTTGGGGAGCTCCCCCCAGCCAGGGCTGTCCCTGGAGCTGTCCCTGGAGCTGCCAGCCTGGCTGTGCTCCTTCTCCTGGGCTGGAGTGTGAGGCTGTGCTGGAGCTGCTCCCCAGGGTGATTTCCCTCTCGTGCCAAGCAAAGCACTGGCTCTGTGTCTCAGCTCTGCCTTCCCAGGAGGAAGGGGAAGAGGCAAAGCTCAGAGGTAGCACACAGGCACCTGACTCACACTTCCCATGTCTTTTCTCTTTCTCCCACCCTCCTCACCACCTCTGGCTCTGCCTTTCTGGCACCTCTGCACACAACAGCATCGCTCTGCCGTGCCAGGAACAGCAGCCTGACAAATCCACAGCAGTGAAATTCAGTGTACAGGGAGCCAGGGCTGTGGGAAGGGGAGGGCAGGGGGGACCCTCACTGCAGAACACTTCCCTGTCACCCCAGCCTCAGAAACTCTGCCCTTCACAAACACGAGTGCAAAGACTGGAAGCACCACAACAGGAGTTTTTAGCCACAAAACAGCAAAAAGCCCCCACTGTCCTTGCTTGGAGCTGCCAGATGAGGAAGGATCAGGCCAAAGCATGCACAGAGATTGTTTGAAAACTCTTCTTGATCCACTGCCTTTATTTTGTTTTGTTTTGGTTTTTTTCAGAGGTGGAAACACAGCAAAGATTGGAGGAAGGCAGAGAAGTCACTGGCTGAATGCACAGCCTATGAAACCTTGCCAAGTCACTGAGAAACCTCTGAACCACTGCTCAAATAGATTTTAAATGGAGTCCCAGGCCTTCCTACACTGAGGGTGACGAAGAATAAAATGAACTGAGAGCTTTTAATGCACAGACTGAGGACAAACGACTTTTTAATTGATAATGCCAGGAACTGGAGCCAGGGGATTCATCAGCATGTTTTGGCACTTCTCAGGAGTGCAGGATTCCACCCAATCCTTGTGTTAAATGACACATTAACAGGAGCAGGAGTGCAAGAGGAGTGCAAGGGCTCACAGCAGCTCAAAGAACTCCAGAAGCTGCTGCCAAAATTCATCTCTGAGTCCACCTATGGAGAGCAGCTCCTGCAGTGCAGACAGCAGCTCCCAGCCAGGTTGTTTGGCTTGGATTGTCCCCTCAACCCCACAGCTGTCCCAGGTGCTCTGGGCTGGGGTTCCCTGCTGTGAGCACAGATGATGGTTCAGCTCCATCCCTGCCCTGCCTCAGCCCCAGATTTTGGGATGTCCTTGTGCCCTGTCCACCCTGGCTGTGTGTTCTGCTCTCCATTCCCCTCAGGAAGCTCTTCCCAGCCTTGCTGTCACAGTTATGTGACTCCTGGGACCATGTAGGAGCCCAGGCAAGGAGATAAATCTTGGAGAGGCAGTAATTACTTCTGTCAGATTAATAAATTAATAAACCTCCCATTTATTCTCCAGATTTAATTTCCAATCCTTGCGTTTTCCCTTCCTGTCATGCAAACATGGAAAAATATGGGAAGAGAAAGAAAGAGGAGAAGGAGGCTCCAAGAAAAATCCACTGTGAAGCTGCTCAGCACCTCCAAGCCACTGAAACAGCTCCTAAAGTTGCAGAAAGGTGAGAGGAGGAGGAGAAACTCTGCCTGCACAAGAAGCAGCCCCCCTTGATGGAAAAAGCCAGCTCCCAGTGCAGACACCTTCATCTTGGCTCTCTGTCTGCTCTCGCTGCAAAGTCAATGAAGAGAAATTCCTAATTCAGGCACTCTGCATAAGAAATTTACCTTGGGCTGGTTTAATCTGGAAGTGCCTATTTTTTACCTTGGACATGAGGGAGTCTGGATGATTTGCTCCATTGTCCCCTTTTGTCTCAAAGGAAGGTTTTGCAGGGAACTCTCTCACTGACCTGGACAAAAGGGAGAGCTCTGTTCATCCAGAGACTTCCCCAACCTCTGCTAAAATCTCTTTTACAGAAAACCTCAGCCTCTGTTTGCTCAAGGAGCTGCTGAGAGCCCATTTCTCTTCAGAAATGACTCTGGAGTGCTGCTCTCCTTAGTGGGGGTCTTAACCAGGACAACCACAAGGGGAACATCAGCTGAGCCTGCCTTCTCCTCCTTGTCACCACTAGCTCTTGCCCAAATTTCTGAGCAGAACTTGTCTTTCCCCTTCTCCCTTTGAAAATTCCCCCTGTGAGACAGGTGACACCAGCTGCTGATCAGATTTCAGACTCATCACTTAAAGATGATGCACTTTGGCCCAATGCTCAGTCCAGCCTTGGTAAAATGATGCTTGGTCCCACCCCCTCCTGCCCTCCTGGACCAGTCTGAGGCAAAAACAGTGAAAACCCAGCTGGGTTTCTTGCAGGGGAGGAGGAACTGCAAGGACCTGCCCCCGTTTCCCAGCTCAGTAGAGCTCAAGTGGAGCATCCATGTAGAAATAATAAGAAGGGGAGGAAAATTAGGATCCTACTGTGGGCCATCAGGCCTTTTCCATTCCTTTCCCAGTCATCCATCCCTGGATGACCCTGGATTCCCTGCCTTGCTTGCAATTTCTTGCTGGCAAACACACAGGCAGGAGGATGAGAGGCTTCTTGCCAACAAATAGGTGGTCAGGGCAGGAACAGGAGCAGAGACATTAGAGAAGCCAATAAAATCCAGTTCTCCTGCTCAAAACATTCCTCTCCTGTGCATCCCAGACAGCAGGATGCTCACCTGGGCAGGTGCAGGGCTAAACCAGCGCTTTTCCTTTTTATTTTAGAGAAGCAGAAAGCAAATCCCCCAAGGATGGCCACAACCGGGCACAGAAGGAAAAAAAAAATAGTAAAAAAAGCCAGAACAAAAGGCAGCAGCGGCTCCCTGCCCCCTCCCTGCAGATGTCCGCTGGCTGTGCCTAATCCGCCCGGGCAGGCAGTGTCACCCCCGGGGGGACAGCGCTGTCCCCTCCCCGCATCCCGCACTGAGGGGGGGTCACTGGGGCCGGGGGTCTCGTCCCCGCTCCGCCGAGAGCAGGAACAAAGCGCCGGGAATTCAGCGCGACCAGCGGCATTTCCATGCTAATGAGCGCTCCCGGTTCCATCCCGCCGCCCGTGGCAAATTGGAGCGAAAATCCAGGCTTGAGAGGATGCAACTTTTATGTCCGATGAGCGTCGCTGGGCTCCGACACCAATCCTCTCCCTCGGTTTATTTTTAATTGACTCCCACTAAGCCGGAGTGCATTTTCATCCGTTCCAAATGGAGCAGCTGTTGAAACTGAAAATCAGCAGCAGAAAGTGCGGACGTTTCTATTTTGCGGTGTTCACTCCTCAGCGCTCCATTTCCAAACCTCAGCAGCCTGCCCAGAACAAAGGATGGGCTCTGCCTTGGTGCAGAGCATTAACCCCATCCTGAAACCTCAGAATCCCCATCCTTGCAACCCTCACATTCCACTTGGAAACCTTCACATTCCATCCTGAAACCCTCACACTCCATCCTGAAACCCCCACGTTCCATCCTGCTGCGTTTTCATCCTGCACTCCTGACATCCCCATCCTGTTTCTCTTTATACCCCCAAACTGCCACCCCTGCATCCCAATCCTGCACCCCTCACCTCCCCATCCTGAATTCCTCCTGTCCCCATCCTGTACCACTCACACCCTCTTATATCCCCACCCTGCACCCCTAACACCCTATCCTGCTTCTCTCATATCCCTACCCTGCATCCCCATTTTCCATTGCTCACATTCCCATTCTTCATTCCTCAAATCCTCATCCTGCACCCCTCAAATTCTCACCCTTCAACCTCTGCATCCCTTTCCTGCAATCCCCATCTTGCATCCCTTCCATCCTCATCCTCAGTGCAGGATCCAGGGAGGGATAATAATCCACTGGCACTGCAGGATGGAGATGTGAAGGATGCAGGTTTTGAAGGATGAATATGGAAGGATTGCAGTTTGGGGGTGCAGGGGTTCCTAATGCCAGCAGGATCAGCACAGTTCTGTGCACAACTGACCACACACAAACCCCAGCACCTCAGACAAGCCCTGGCAAGGCTCTGGCCCC
Organism: Erithacus rubecula; assembly: GCF_903797595.1. Lineage (NCBI taxonomy): Eukaryota > Metazoa > Chordata > Aves > Passeriformes > Muscicapidae > Erithacus > Erithacus rubecula. The sequence goes on from NC_136677.1 coordinate 2,120,670, forward strand.
TGGGATGGACAGCTGGACACCAGGAGCTCATCCCAAAGCTGGGATTTAGCATGCAGGATGTTGGGATCAGGCACCAGAGCTGACAGGCTGGGGCTTGGTCCTGCTCACAAATAAGCTGTGCCCTCCTCCACAAGGCAAACACCAGCTGGCCAAGCTGTGGCCATCCCACTGCTCAGTCCCACGGGCTGTTAATCCACAGACCTGGCACTGCAGAATGCTCTGGAGAGCCCTGGCCATTGCCAAATCCCTGCACCAAGCCAGAGTCAACATGGAAACGCTGCAAATGGGAAATGCTGCCTGGGAAGCAGCCTGGGAGCTGGGACAGGATCCCTCAGGCAGGGATGGAGCTGTGGGGTCTGCCTGGCTCTGAGGACACCCAGAATTCACTCCCTGCACAGAGGGGAGCAGCCAGCTCCTAGGGGTGTGTGCCAATGGTTTTGCAGGTAGCCTGGCCATGGATCCAGCTGCTGGAGAGGTTTCTGCACATGGCAAGAGTTGCTAATGGGGGAATAAAAGCTCAGCTTCTCTCCCTCAGCAGTCTGCAGCAGGGTTTCTACAGGAGCAGCTGTCCAGGACCTGGATCCCTAATCCCAACAAAGCCAGAGGGAAGCTGGACCCTGTGTAGGAAGGATATCCTCCTCCCCTCGTCTTCCTTGGAGAGCAGAATCCAACCCCGAGAAGGAGCAGGAGGAGGGGGAGTGGATGCAGGTAACACTTTGCTGGCACATGGCAGCAGGGTTTGCTCTGTAAATAACATTTCACACCAGGGGCATGCTGAGTGCCAGTCACTTCAGGTGCTTTGGCATGTATGAGCTTTGCTGGGAGCTGAGGTGTTCAGAAAATCTGTCACTGGCCAGTGTGCTCCAATCTTAAAATAATTGATTAATTAAAAGCCGACCCTGAGCTTTTATTTGAAGGTCTGTCCCTTACTCTAAACCCCAAAAAAGCCATTTTTATCTTTTGCCAACCAAACAAATCCAGCTTCAGACCTCTGATTAAATATTAACAACTTTGCACAGACCACAAGCAAGCTCCACAGCTATTTATTGCTCCAAAGGCAGCTGCAGCAAGAAACACAGAACAAAACAAACAAAAACCAGCCAGGAACGAACGGTGTCATCCACATCAACAAGTTTCCCTTGTGTGCCTGAGTCAGCTCAGAGCCAGGGGGCATTTCAAGCACGTTTCACTGGGCTCAGAGCTCAGGACCTGGTGCTGTTGGAGCTCTCCCAGCTCCAGATGCTGCCCAGTACCCCTTTCTGGAGTGCTCCACGTGCTGTGGTGTCAGTGGTCCTCACCTTGGATCTCACTGCAAAACCCCTGTGATGCCTGAAGGGCTCAGTGAGGGTGATCTGGCCACTGGCTGGATTTTTCAGCCTTTCATCCCCGTTTCCAAGCCCAGTTTGGGGCTGGCAGTGACATTTAGGGACACAGGGATGAGATGAGGGTGTGCAGGAGTTTGTCCCTGTGCAGTCACAGCCAAGGCCAGGTGAGGGGCACCACTGGAACCAAGGTCAAAGCAATGTCCCCATGCCCAAAGTGTGACCCCCCTTGTACACCCCATACATCCATCAAAGCCTTTCCCCTGTATCATTCCATCCCCTGGAGCAACAGCACAAAAGGGGATTGTTCCCCATTGCACTCCCAATCATTACTGGAAATAAAAAAGCAGCTGTGCCTGTGTTTGGGCACTGAGCCAGGCTGGGATCCCCCTCCCCACCTGAATTCCCAGGCACGGGCTCAGGTTTCTGATGCACAGGATCAAATAACCCATCACTCAGGGCAAGATATTATCCCCTATTACCAATTCCATGCAAACAGCTCTGCTCCTGCCAGGATTAAAAGCCAATTAGGGAACCTTGCTTTTCAAGGGGAGAGGAAGATGAGAGGAGGAGTTTTTGTGGGTTTTTGTTGGTGTCTGGCTGGTAGGAAATATCCCCCAGAAGGACTATTGATGAGTTCTTTTCAGATCACATTGATTTTGCTCAGAACCATTTGGGACTCGTGTCTCCAGAGGAAAAAAGAGAAACACAAAGAGGACAACAACAAAATCCCCACAAGCCATGTCCTAAAAAGGGAAAAGAAAGAAATTTTATTTGCAGGAGGATCAATGGTGTTTGCTGAAGTCAGCAATTGGTGTTTTGGGTTTCAAAGCTTTCTCAGGGCAAGGAAGCTTTTCTCTCAAGGTGAAGAGCAAGCTCATAAATCTGGGAGAAGCTTCAAGCCCAGGATCTGCTGATTCCCCACTGCAGGGAGGGCAGAGCCTGCAGGAAAAGGGCATTTGCTCTGCAAACAAGGAGCAGGATGAGCACCTGTAAATCGCTGCTCACGAGGGAACAGGTGACATTCAGCCCTGCTGCACTCAGATCTGGGATAAAGGGGAGCACAAAGGTGACTTTAAGCCAGCTCTGCACTCACAAGGGCCATGTGAGCACCTGGTTCCTTATCTCAGCTCCCAGTGCAAGCCTCAGGTCTGATGCTGGGAAAACAAAGCTTGTCTTCAACACTTGACCCTGGCCCCAAAGTCTAAAACCATGGAATGGGTTGGAACTTAAAGATCAACCTCCCACTCCTCTGTCATGGACAGGGACAATTTCCAGGGTGCTCCAAGCCCTATCCAACCTGAAATATGTCCAGGGACATGTCCAGGGCAGGGGGAAGGCCAGAGATGGGAAAATCTCCAGCTGGGACTGCAGCCAGCACAGCCAGACTGCACCACAAAAGTGCACAGGGAGAAATCACCCCATCGATCCCACTGACCCGGATTTAGGAGGAACAAACAAAAAGCCTCATCATCAAAACCCCCAGACTGCCTGTGCAGCAAGTGTCCTGCCCAAAAGGAGCCTGGCTTTAGCATCATCAGGGTTGGAAAAGCCCTCCAAAACCAATCTTTGCCCAAAAACCCCCTTATCACTAAACCACAGAGCTTCCCCATCGTGCTCCTGCTGCCCCCCTGCCTCTCTCACGCTGCTCCCAGCCCCAGTAGCACCAGTTTGGAAGCAGCCCTGCCACTGGTGCCAGGGGAAGGGGCAGCAGGGCTGTGGAGCTCTTGCCAGTGTTTAGCACACCCACCTGCCTCGGCAGGCAGGTATGTGACCCCTCAAGGTCCCCTGCAGACCTGAATTATCTCTTGTTTCTATCAGGATGCTAAACTAGCACAAAAACATGTCTGTCTTTCTGTCAATCTGTCACTTTGTGTTCGCTTCACTTTCGTCTGTCAAACATTAGCCCAGATCTCACTGTCAACGAGCAGATATTTATTTGTTGTTTCCTCTTTTGTTTGCTTTTTTTTTCCAGGTCATTTCCACTTGAGATACACCCAGGCAGGCAGAGCCATACGAAATCAAATAGCAGGGCACCATTTTCACTCCATTCCAGGCTTTTTTTTACTGGAAACACTGGGAGTAACTCGCTCTGACAAGTGACTCTTTGCATTAAAACCAAGCTGCCAGGCTCCTCTTGGGTGCACACCTGGGCAAGGTGAGGGGATCCGGGCTGGGCAGGGATGATCTGGAAGGTGCTTCCAACCCAAACCAGTCTGACATTCCATGGGAATGGTTCCAGGGCTGGGGGAGAGGCAGAGCCCCCTGCCAGAGCATCCTCAGTGCTTGTGGCCATGCCAGGGGGGGCAGGAGACCTCCCAGACCTCACCTGAAGAGATCCAAACCTGACCTGAACAGATCTAGAACTCACCTGCACAGCCCAAACATCACCTGAACAGATCCAGACTTGACCTAAATGATCTAGAACTCACTTGAACAGCCCCAACCCTCACCTGAACATCCCAAACCTCACCTGAACAGCCACAACCCTCACCTGAACATATCCAGACCTCACCTGAGCACATCCAGACCTCACCTGCACAGCCCCAACCCTCACCTGGCCGCTGCCACACACCTGGATGAGAGACCCAGCCTGGAGAGGAAGGGAGAGGCAGAGAGCAGGAGGAGCCTGGGGACAGCACAGCCCTGAGGGGGGACACAGGGAGGAGCCAGCAGGATCCCCTCCCTCTGCCCTCCATTTCCACCCAGGATATAGAGAAAAAAAAAAAAAAAGAAAAAAAAGAACATTTTTCCTGCCTGGATTCTTTTTCCCGGCGTCCCCCAGCCCATCTGAAGCCACCCCATCTCCATGGCAACGGGCCGAAGGAACAGATGGGCCTGGCAGGCAAATCCCCCTTGGAGGAGAATGCTCAGGGCCACAGGCCTTGGGGACAGGGACAGGGAACTCACCCCTGGCATCCCTTCCCTCACCCCCAAACCTTGGTGGCACCTCAGGGTGGAAGAAGGGACAGGGATGCTCCCGTCCCAAGGGGCTGAGATGCACCTGGCAATGGGAAAATCCACATTTTCTCAGATATCTGGAGCGTTTCCCTGCCCTTCTCCAGCAAACCTCACCCCTAAAGCAGAGCATGGCACAGCAGGATGGGCACAGGGGACAGAATTCCCATCCCTGCAGGGAGTGGGCACAGGGCTCAGCTGTCCCAGCCTCGATTCATCCGACCACACCGGGGTGGGAGAAGATAAAACTCAGCCTCTAATCTCCCTGTGGATTAACCATCCACGTGGGGCTGTGGTGTGGGGCTTTGGAGCAGGCAAACAACAGCTGAGCCCCTCTGAGATGCCACAGCTCCTCTGGAATATCTGAGAGGAGCAGCCAGGCCTGGCTGGGCACCCAGAGACAGCAGGGTGTTCTTCTTTCACCTCATCTTTCACCTCATCTTTCACCTCCTCTTTCCTCACCCTCCTTGCAAACCTGATGCAGCTTGTTGTGCTCAGCCCAGAACTGGTTCCTTTTTTTGGGGAGAACAGTGAGTGTGAAGCTGCACTTCAAAGCCTGCAAAGCTGTCTGGGCCTGCACAGGTGGGGAAACACAGGCTGAGGGCATCAAGAAAAGGAAAAACACAAAGGGATGGCTGTTCCTTTAGGAATTTTAGCCCAGGCTGTCTCAGCTGCTGGGGCCTGTTTTCTCCTGAAAACCCAAAGCAAGCCTTGCTCTCCAGAGCCACTTTGGAGCTGTTTCCTCCATTATCCCAACTCCTATCGCTGCATACAAACCCCTGTGGGTCATGGCTGGTTCTGCTGCCCTGTCCCCATTCCCACACAGCTTTTCCTTGCCCGTGGGAGATCCTGGGGCTGGGAGCACATTCCTCATGGTCTGGAGGTGAAGGAGGCTGTGCTGAGGGAGCAGGGTGGGCGATGATGGGGAGCAGAGAGCTGAACCCCTGCTGCTTTCCCTGCTGCCTTCCCTTCCCTGCTCCTTCCCCAGGGTGCTCTCAGGGGTGCTGGTGCTGCCCTGGGGGCCCAGCCCAGCCCAGCCAGCTCCCAGCCCCACCGTGGGAAGCTCAGAGCCCGTCCTGCCTCTCAGGTGTGGCCCTTGGCCCGCGGGCTCCCACCCCAGAGGGAAGGGCAGCACAGCTCCCGAGGTGCTGGCAGCACCACCACCCCTCTGTGGGGTTCCACAGAATAGAAAAAAACCCATTTTTTAAAATTTATTTTCCTTTTTTTTTTTGTTTTGTTTTTTCTGCTGGGGTTTTTCAGGGATTTTCTGCCCCATGAGCCCACCGCTTTCCTTCCCTCTGCTCCCTTTCCCGGATCAAAGCTGCCTCCCCTCCCTGTATTGCAAACATTATTCAGCTCTGAGATAAGAAGCTCTCCAGCAGCACTTTATTAATCCCACAGGAGGCAGAAAGAAGCAGAGTGAAAGGCTTTAGTGTGGCCAGGACGGAGACTAATGCTCCACGAAACACCTTAGCAAGAGAGAGCCACGTCTTTTTCCCAGAAAGTCTCCTGGAGAGCTTGGGTAATAATTAACAATTATCGAACTTTAAACTCTCCATCTCTCTCTCTGTGTCCTGAGCAGGTTCTGTAATCACTCCCCCAGTCTGGAACACTCCCAGCCCGGGGTGCTGGGGTGTACTGGGGCTGCAGGGTGAGGAGGAGGAGGATGCAGACAGACTCTGTGGGCAGCTGCTGACTGCTCCTTCCCTGCTTCTCCACTGAGCTGGGATGTGAACCTCCCTCCTTCCCTTCCACCAATGAACCCTGCAGCTCCTTTGGCCACAGAATGAAGTGGCTCTTTGTGGTTCTTCCCAGGGAGGTTTCTCCCAGCCTTAGACTTGCATATGGCTGAAATCATCATCTACCCAGGAGAGAGACTGGAGAGCTCCTCTAGCACAGAGACACTTGCTCAAACCCATCTGCTGTCTGAGGCAGCCACCATCAGTGCCATGTCAGGCTCACACTGGGGCAAACTGGGTGGCTCAGCTGGTTCCATCCCTACCTGGTGGAAAGACCACAGAGTTTTGCTTGCTCATGCAACAAAGGGTGTTTCTGTTATCTGTTTGTTGTTATCTGCATCCCACCACAGGGCAGCCCAAGTGTCAGGAATCCTGCCCACAGCCATGTGGGGAGTTTTTGGGAAAAGCAAAACTCGCTGCAGGTGTCTGGAGACTCGCAGTGCTGTCATGGTAGGAAATCCTTGATGCCTCAGCACCCACAGCAGACCCAAGGACAGGGCACAACGTGAACCCCTGGCAGCACTGCCCAGCAAAGAGCCAGGGTGTGGGTGGGAAGGAGCAGGGAAGTGCAGACATGTCCATCCCACACCTCTCACCCACCTGCAACCTCTCTTCTGGAAACCAGAGGTGATCCAAATGCAAAACCAGCAGAGCAAGAAATCAAGAGACCTTTGAATTCAAGCAGGCTGGGAAGCCAATGGGCTGTGCTCACCCAACTCTGTGATGTCAGCCCCACATCCCACACCCAGAGCAGCCAGAAACTGAGCCCAGTGTTTGCACTAACAGAATATTTGTACATGGATCCATGCAAAAGCATTTCCTGCCTTCTAAACTCCCTGGGCAAGGAGCAGCCTGCTTCTGCCTGCTGTGAAAAAATGCCCAAGTGAAGGGGAGTCACCTTTCCCTGTGCTCTGCCAATGTCTCCTGCTGGGATCAGGAGGATCAGGTGTGCAAGGCACCCTGCAGACACGGGGCAGGGTGAACAGGGCAGAGAGGGACAGCTCCCAGCAGCTGCTGACAGGGAAAGGCACAGAGCTGAAGTGAGCTGGCCAAGGATATTCCAGGGAGCTCGTGGCAAAGCCAGGAAACGCTGCCAGCCCTTCTGAGCTCAGCCTGCCTTTGCCATCACCTCCAGGCCATTCTTTCCCTGTAAGTAAAAGCTGATTCACGCCTGGTAGGAGTCAGTGTGAGGCAGCAGATATTCCCATTTCCAGTGAGGTGCTGTAAGGTACTCCACGGCCATGGCAGCATTTGAAATGTCAAGAATACAAAAAAATATATGTACTTAAGGAGAGTGATTTGAGCCTTTTATTTCCAAAGTGAGTTTAGAGGCAGTGAAAGGTCTCAGATCAATACCAGCAAAACTGCAAATTGGAGTTCTCCCCTTTGCCACAGAGAGGGTACAGCTGAGCCAGCATCTGCACAAGCAGCCTGCCCACAGCCCTGCCAGCCTGCTCAGCTCTGACCTTGAGGAGCTGCACAGGGAAACTCCCCCTTCCCTTGCAGCCCTGGGCTTTGTTCCCCGGATGCTGATTTATTTAACTTGGGTACATTCTGTCCAGGGAAGAACCTGAGTCTTGATAAACTCCGTGTGAACATGGAGGAGAAGCTGCTTCATCCTTCAGGTGGAGAGAAAGCCCAAGGGGGTCTTGCAGCACAGATTTGGAGGTAAATCCAGAAGAGAGCTCAAGTGCCAGGCTGGCTGTGGCATTTTGGAAGGTGAAATGTAGTTGTCTGCTCAAGTGCCCCATTATAAACAGGCTGTTCTTCCCCTCCCTGCCCCACAGCTGTCCCTGTGCCCCAGGGACCCCTGGAAAGGTTGTCCCCATCCAAAGCTGGGATCAATACAGCTGTCAGGCTCTGGCCACATTACCCCTGCTAATTGGAATTACAATAGGCAGACTGCAGCTTTCACTCCATCTCTCTGTCGCTTGTCATAATGTAATCAAAATCTCTCTCTCTCTTTATCACCGAGCGTGACAGCAGCAGAGGCAGCCAGGAGACTACAGATTCCTCCAGATCTCACTGGGGCTGGGAGCTCTGCCACAGGGCTGGGGAAAGAACCCCTCACTGCCAAAACTCCAGCTTTTGGATAAGCAGGATAATGGGAGAGGACCCTGAACCCCAAAAGTGGCTGGGAAAAGAACCCCTCAGTACCAAAATTCAAGCCTTTGGATAAGCAGGATAATGGGAGAGGACCCTGAACCCCACAAGTGGCTGGGAAAAGAACCCCTCAGTACCAAAATTCAAGCTTTTGGATGAGCAGAATAATGGGAAAGGACCCAAGGGGCTGGGCAGAGCAGGGAGAAGGGATGAGGTGCTGTGGGGTGCAGCAGCAGGGTGTGACCAGAGGCAGCCACAGTTGGTTGTGGAGCTGGGCAGAGCCCAGGAAGGAGCCTCCCTCCTCTTCCTCGCTGCCTCCTGCCATCCCAGGCTCCTGCTTTGCCCCACTGGCTGCCAGAGCCAAAAGTGAGCAGGGGATCACTGGATGGGGCACTGAGCACAGAACAAAGCTCTGAGCTCACACAGGAGCCTTTACATATCTCACTCCCCCTGCTCTGAGGGCTTGGCCAATTTACAGAGCCAGGGTGATCCATCCTGGGCGAATGGTGCAGCACCAGTGATTTGTTGGTCATTATTAAACACCACTAATGCAGGCCTGAATTACCCAGAGGAGGGAGGGATCAGCAGCCTGGACATACCCAGCTCCCCTGAGAGTGGCCATAAACAAAACTTAAATAATTAGAGTGCTTGGGTGGAGATGCAGCCTCTAAGTATTCTTGCACAAATACGGGAAATAAATTCTTGGAAGGTGCCAGGCTGGATGGGGCAGAGGGAGGCTCATTTTCCAGATCACTTGAGAGCAGCCATTATAAATCTCAGTGAAAGATGCACCTCCCCAGGCTGGCGATATTTTTAAATTCCAAGGGAGAGAGAGAGAGAGAGAGAGAGGGGGGAGAGAAAAAGCACATTTTAGTATTTACACCACAGGCGAAATGGGTATTTAAAAATCAGGGTACATTTTCCAAAGTCTGTTCCTGCCATGCCAACAAATAAAGAATTTTCTTTCTATAGTGTGCTAGCTGGCAATATTAGCCCCAGAGAATTCACTGCCACCACCATCATTCTGTTGTGAGCTGAGAAATCAAACTCCCAGAAGGACTGGGGGAGTCAGGGGATAAAGGTTCTTTCACTGGCAAATTGCTACTGCAGCTCCCAACTGAATCAGCAGCAAATGCAAATCCTTGGGATCCTGAGGGTGACTCCTGCCCTGTCCTGGGATGGTGTCCCAGAGGGTGGCCCAGCCCAGCTCTGGAGCTGGGAATCCATGGCTCAGCATGGGCAGGATCACCAGGCCACTTGTCCTTGCTGATGCTTTGCTGTGCTGCAGTTGGTCAGTGCTGGAGGGAGCACACTCTGCTGGTTTTTGGGTGGAAATCTTGTCAGGAGCTGACTGATCATGGGTTGATTGAGGCTGCAGGTGACAGGATGTGAGGATTCCCAGCCTGGCTCTCCTGGAGAACCCCAAATAAGAACTACCAGGGCAGTTCTGCCTTTCTCTGCAGCCTTCCTTCTCCTCACTCCTGCTCCTCTTTCCCTCTCAGGCACAGAGAACATTCCCCTTTTACAATCTCTGCTCTGTTCAATCCTTTCTCCCTTTCTCCCAGCCCTCCCCATCCTGCACAGGATCCCATCCAGCTCCTATCAAAGGGATGCACCAGCACACCCATCAGGCATCACAGCATCCAGCAAATCCCCAAAGAAGCCTCCTGGAAAGATCAGAGCACTGTAATCACTCCCTGTGCAAGGAGATCCCAACAAACCCTCCCCCACTTTCCCTGGGTTCTCACTGAACCTGAGCACGAGGTAAATTTGGCAAAGGGAGAAGTGTCTCCAAAAATCTCACACACAGAGAGCTCCTGGCCTCTCCCATGGCAGCACCCAGATGTTGGGGGGCTGAACTGGAGTAAAGAGATCCAAGAGCTGCCCTTTCCCCTCAGCACCTTGCACACAAAAATAAACTCTTCATTCCCAGGAAAATCCCCAGCACTCCATCGAGCCTGGCAGAGCCAAGAGGGGTCCTGTATCCAATGGAAACTGGCAGCTGATGTGAATTACAGCATGGCAGGGATGCTGCTATGCAACACATCCCTGATCCTCAGCGGCCACAAATGGGCACTGCTGGGGTTCTGCCAACACCCAGAGGTGTCCCTTCCTCCAGCACAGTCCCCAGACACTCTGATGGTGCAGCTGACCAGGGGAAGAGCCCAGAGAGGCCCAGGAATGAGCAGCTTGTGCAGTTGGGCACCACCAAATCTGCTGCTGCCTCCTGTTCCAGCCCTTAAAACACCATTGCCTTGGCTGAGTGAGGAGAGAGGCAAGAAAAAGGAAATACAACCCCTCCAGAATGGGGGAGATGTTCCTGTGTGTTCCTACAGCTCCTGAACTGACCTGGATTATCCATCTCTAAAATTTCCTCTAGTTCTGGCATGCCCAGGTTAGGAAAACCATCAGCACTGGTGGGAACAAGACTCTGGGTTTGCCTCCAAGGGGTCTCTGCTGATTGTGTAGCCCAAGAAAAATCAGAGTAAAGCCCCTTGGATGCCTCTTCCTAAGAAAAATGCAGCCAGAGCTTGATGCAGTTAATTCTCCTGACTGCAGACTGTGTAGGGTGTTCTTTCCAGGAGAGGTTTCAAGGCAAGGGGAGCCTCCACTAGGGCTGTGGGTCTGGGTGAGTTATGACTCCACAGAACTGATAACTCAGAGCTGGTAAGTCAGAGCTGATAACTCATGTGGCTGCTCAAGGACAGGGCAGGGTTCATCCCTCCCTTGCTGCTCTCTCTGCCCTGAGTGCCACAGCTCCTCAGCCAGGGCAGCAGAACCATCCCATGTTAAGCTGTTCTGCACAGAAATCAGGAACAGAGAGTGACAGAAACTCTGACCTTTCTCCTCCCCTGCTTCTCCTATTAAACTCTCCCCTGGGTCTGTGATTTCTGCCCATCAGTGACCATTTGTAACCCTTGGTTTTGCCAGGACACTCAGCACAACAACCTCTAATTACAGCCCTCTGCTCTTGAGTCACACCAGCCTCTTGTGCACATCAGCATCAGACCCTGAGCCTACAGCCAGAACTCTGCCCCCAAACTGTGCCCTTGGGCAGTGAAAATGGTCAGTGGAAAGCTGCTCAAGCAGCATTTCCCTTGGTCCAGAGGGTATCCTGCCAGGGGATAAAAATGAAACCTGGTTTTGCCACATGTGAGAACCTCAGTGCAGAGCAGACACCAGCTGAAATCCCTGGACCCTCATGAGAGAGCTGCAAACCCTGCACTGCAGCAGCCTCACACAGAGCACTCAGGTGGCCACAGAACACTTCATTCTAGCCCCCACAGATCCCTCACAGCCAGGCCTTTGTGCTGGAAGGGCTCTGGACAGGCTGGATGGGACCTGCACAGACCCTCTGTCACTCCAGGGTGTGCCTCTCTCCAGCACTGGGGGAGGGAGGGATGGATATTCCACAAGAGAAGCAAAATAGCCTCAAAATCAGCCTGATTACAGGGATGAGAGGTGGAGGCTGAGTCCTCTTGCCTAACCAGGCTTGGGAGTACCTGCTGTCTCTCAGCCAGGTGGTCCATCTGCTGCTGCTGCTCCGAGGCAGGGATGTGATTTGCAGGTCCTGGACCACATCTGGAGCATCCCTGCATGGTTGGGAGCAGATGGAAGCACTTTGCTGTTTCCTGCAGCTAGAAAGGCAAATAGGCTGGGATGGAGGACAGAAAAGCCCTTCAGTGTGCTTTAACTCCCAGGGAGGAGAATCACACTGATCCTGCCTCTCTTAGGCTCTTCTCCCTGCACACCTGGAGGCTGAAGTGCTGTCCACCAGTCCCCAACTGGTCTGGCTCAGAGCCAGGGAGGGCAGGCCTGCAGCAGAGAGAGGCAGAGTTGGGTGGATAATGCTTAGAAATGCTTCCCTCTTGCATCACAGCCAATAATGTCAAGGCAGGATTATAAAACTCCTGCAGGGACTGCTGGTGGTGGGGGAATGGAGCAGAGATGGTTCATCAGGTTGGGTCAGTTCCTCCCACCCTTCCCCAGCACCCCACAAAGCTGCTGACACGACAAGAGCCCTCTGTGCCTCCCTCACCTGGGCCCTGCTGGGACTGGAGCTGGCTCCCCTCCTCATGGCCAGGGCTGCAGTCAGTGCCCAGACAGGACAACACTCAGGGGGCAGCAGGAGTTGAGCCCCACACATCCCCAAGTGCCTTGGGGGCTGGGACACAGCACAGGGCACAGAAAATTGATAATGTGGTGCTGCAAAGGGCAGCAAATTTCACTTCCCGTTTTCCATGTGACAGAGAAGGGACGTCAAACCCAGTGTGGTGACAGAGGAGAAATTCCCTTTCCTCCCACGAGTGGCACCTCAGCATCTGAGATTTTCTTCTGCTACAGAGCCAAGGGGCTCCCCTTGAAATCGCTGTGTGTGTGCTGGGATGTGCCTCAGTGCAGCCAGGGTTAACCCTTCACTGGGAGGAGGCAGGGAAATGTGCACCTGGGAGAACACCCAGGGCTTATCAGCAGCCAGGAGGAAATGCCTCATTTCTGAGTTAAACAAACCTTCACCTGAAATGAATTCTCCGTGCAGGGATGGCTGAGCCTCTGGTAATTAACACAAAGAGGTGTCTCCAATGCAAACTGGGTCCCTGCTCCAGTGGCTGGCGGCACCAGCTCACCCTTCTGCAGAGCTGCCCTGATTTAATCTGACGTTATTTGAAAAAGCAAGATCTCCAGGGGCTTCGAGATTGGAGTACCTTTCTTTGTCCCTCCCTCATTTGTTTCTGCTTTTTTGCACTGATAAGCCTGGCTGGGAAGAGCAAGAGCCATCAGCACCTCGGGCAAAGATGCTGCAAGACTCAAACCCTTTCTCAGCAGCCCTGAGGACTGTGGACATCCTGCTGAGCACCGGCCAGCTCATCCCTGCAGCTCTCACACACAGCCCAACTCCAGCACTTCCAAAAATGTTTGGCTTGGAGCAAACCAGTCTGGTGGAAGGTGTCCCTGCCCAAGGCAGGGTGTTGGAAGGAGATGATCTCTAAGGTGCCTTTCAATCCAAATTGTTCTGGATTCTGTGATTAAAATCCCTTTTTCCTGCAGTGCTTGTCCCCGTCCCTGCCTGCTGGCAGTGCTGTGAAACTCCCCAGGGTGCTGGAGGTGGGAAAAAACCTCCCCCTGGCTCAGGGTGGCCACTTGCTGCTGTCCCCCCAGGCTGTCCCCATCCTGAGTGGCACTAGCAGAGGGCACGAGGTGCCAGTGGCAGCCAGGCCTGGGAAACAGTTCAGGGACAACCAGCTCTTCTGGTTCCTTCCATGATTCAGCCCTGCTCAAAGGAGCCCTGTGGTGCCTCCCTTTAAGCCTGGCTTTTGTGGCTGGTCCAGCTGCAGCCCAGAGCAGGGGTGATTGCAAGGAGAGATGTGCCAGCATCTCCTCGGCCACCAGCTCATCCCAAGCACTGGATGTGTCCCTGCTGATGGGCTGGGCTGGGAGCTCCTGGTGAAAGCTGCTGGTTCAGGGGGCAAAGAGCATCAGCCATGGGGCAGACACCCTCCTGCTCGTGGGCTGAGCTGCCTCTGCCCCAGCCTGGCGCCTCACCCACGCTGACACACTCAGCAGATCATCCACGCCAGGCTAAAACCCGACCGGTCGGTTTAAGTGAGGTTTAATGAGAAAAAAATCAGCCAAAGACACGCTTTTGCTTCCTGAAATAGCCTGATGCTGCTGTTTGTAAGTTTTGGGAGGAGGCAGGTGGCGGGAGAAGAAAAAGTAACAACCAAGAACTCAACCCAAAGTCTGAAGGAGAATCTGGCAACATTTTTGCATTTTGGAAGCTACTTTGGGATATTAAAGCAGCACTAGAAAGTACAAGATGGAGCAGATCCTGCTCTTCCCAGCACTCCAGAGAGCTGCTGTACCTCCCCAAAACGAGCCCTCCCTCCAGCTGCAGCCAAGTTTGACCTCAGCCCTGCAGGTCACCACGGCTCAGTCAATGCTCCTTTCGAGCGCCGCGGTGGAAAAACCCTGTGTCAAAGCAGCTCCAGCCACCTCTGCTGCTCTCCCCTGTGGAGCATCTCAAAGCACTTTGCAGAGTGCTGCCAGGCCCCTCTGGGACATCAGGAGGTAGCCCAGCAATGGCAGAGAGGAATTTGTCTGCAGCCAGGATTTGGGAGCAGAGGCCCAGATGTGCAGAGGCAGGACCAGGCACAGATGATGCCTCAGCTCTGTGTGCCTGCATCTCAAGCTGCAGGAGCTCCACAGGGATAAACAGACAGATTGTTAAGGCTTGTAAAGCACAAATTTAACTGCAAGTCTTCTTAACCTCTGCAGATCAGCTGCCTGGGATCTCTCCTCCCCTTCCCCCATGGCTTTCCAGCAACCCCTGTTGATACCAATATCTTGAATGGAGCGTGAGTTGATACCTGGTTCCAAATGGATGGGCATGGAAGGCTGCAGGAGCCATGAATTGAATCTGTTCTGGACGATTGAACTGCTCACATTAAAGATAATTTGTAAAGCAGATTTTTATACGAGACTCCTTACAGCTTTTACAGCGGCGGAACTTTTATTTCCTTATCAGAGGAAAAAAAAAAGAAAAGCTAACGTTGTCTGAAAGGGGAGGTGGGTGGGAACAGAATGAAATGGCATTGATCAGCTGGACATGAAAGGTTTTCCAGAGAGCAGGCACTGCTCTGATCCTTCTCGGGTGTTGGGTATGAAACTACATTTTCCAACAAGTCCACAGCTACTAATTCACTTGTAGTAGAGGATCCTGAGTTTCCTCTCCTTGTTAAGCAAGCTTGTCTGTATAAATACAGCTTTAGATGTGTTTGTATATATGATTTTGGCACAATGCATCGTGAACTCGAGGAACTCCTCAGGAAGGCATCCAGACCTGGGGTCTGGTAAAGACTCTCTTAGTGCAGCACTGTGCTGGTCCTTCCCTGCATCTCTGGGTCCAGCCACAGCACCCAAACGAAGGAAATAAATGAATGAATAAATATTTAACGTGCAGGATCAGACACTCCTGCAGCTGCGGTGCATCCACCACCGAACTGGTCGGGCCGAGAGTCTCGCCCACACAGGCTGCAGGGCAGCACTGCTCAGGGTTTGGGAAGGATTATCCTCCTGGAACACTGCAGAGATGGCTCTGCCCTGGGCTTGGCAAGGCACCACGAGATGCACCACTGGCTGATCCTGGCAGAGCTGGGACAGTGCAAGACAAACTGCCACGCTACTGCAGTGGCAGGAGATGAGCCCGCCTGGCTGCTGGCAGCACAGCCCCAAGAACAGCCAGAAATAGGAGATGTGCAGGGGAAAAAGTCTTGGCAGGACAAGGTGAGCTGCCAGGCTGTGTCAGGGTCACTGCGTGTCTCCTTGGTGAGAGCAGTTCCCAAGGGAGCACAAAGTCCTTTTGGTTCAGGCAGCACAGTCAGCACAGCGTTACTGCCCCTCCAGTGCCTTTCCCGGGGCTGTGGGGAGGAGCTGCCCGGGAGGGGATGAGGAGGGAAGGGTGAGGAACAGCATGGAAAGTTCTGAGACTCCTTGAGAGGAGCCAGGGCTCAGCCAGGCACCTGCCTGCAAGCGCAGAGGAGCGCGGGGAGCCTGAGGCTGTCCCTTCCGTCACCTCTGTTTGCAATGCACAGCAGATCCCTTTGTCCTGGGAATACCGAGGTGCACCCAGCCCTGCTTTCTCATTGCCCTGTTAACCTTTTCCCTCTCACAGCCTCCCCGGTTTCTGGATCACCACCCCCTCCCATTTCATCTCTGCCCTCATCCATTTTAACCAGACCATCCAGTCGCTGTGATCTGTTGATCTCTCGTGTCCTGATGTTATCACACCCCTGTCTTTGCCAGCACCGGGGCACTCCGGGCCCTGGCATTTGCTCTGATGGCCCAGAGCTGAATCCTGCAGCCACATCTCAGCCTGGCTGCTCCTCTGGGACGCTGCCCCAGCCCCAATACCGGAGGAATGGACGCAATTCCACCCTGCCTTCACCGCAACTTCTCTCCAGCTGCAGATCCCGGCGCTGCTGCGGGATCGCTCGTGTGCCCGCTGCCAGCGCTCCAGCCCCAGCCACCAGCAGCCGAGCCCCAAAAAGGCAAAACATCGCCTCTGTTTGCATCTCTCACTTCATTCACAAGCTGTAAACGCAGACTGCCGATCCCCTTTCCACGGCTCCGACTCCCGGAAAGCCCTCCAGCATGGCATTAACCCGTTCTGCACTGGAGCAGAATAAATGAGTCCCCGCAGGGCACTCGCCAAAGTGGGTCACTCTCCGCTTCCCAGCGCTGTGCTGGAGCCCGGGGCAGGTCCGAGCCCCGGGAAGGGACACGCGGACGGCTCTGCCACCGCCCGGGTGGCTCCAGCGAGCTGGGGAGCAGTGAATGCACATCTCTGCCCGTTCCCCAGACGGATCAGAACCCAAGGGATGGATCGGAACCAAAGCGACGAATAAGATGCCATCAGGCAGCCAAGCTCAAAGGCAGCGAAAGGAAGCGCTGAAAGCTGGGAGCGGTCCAGCCCCTCCGCTAGAAAGCCCGTGGGAAGTGTGTGCGGAGGGGAGCGGCGCTTTTGGGGATGCTGGAGAGCCGAAACCCTCCATCCCTCCTCCCGAAACATCTGCGCTCCGTGCCCAGCCTCGTGGCTGCCTTTCGGGGGAAGCCTGGCTGCTGCGCCTCGCTAGACGCTGCTCGATCCAAAAAGCAAACAAACGGCCTCAGCTCCCCGGGCTGCGGAGCCCGCTGCCTGCAGCTGCTTCCAAAACAAACGAGCGTCTTGTTCCGAGCCGAGCCGGCGCTCAGAGCGGCCCCGGCTCTCTCCCACCCTCACACAGATGCTCCCACACCTGCTCCAGACCGGGGCGCGCACCCCAAAACGCCGATCCCACCCTTCCCCGCCGCTCCGCAGCACTCCCCGCACCCCTTTTCCCCCCACGGGTACCCCGCAAATCCCCTCCGGGGCTGCGTCCAGCCCCGCAGCGCCCCGACGGAGCCCAGTGCCCTCCGGGGAGCGGCTCACCTGGTAGGAGCGCGGCTGCCAGGATGCAAACTCCGATAGTCCAGCACGATGCACGGCAACTTGTCTGCAGCCGTGAAGCCATGAGAGTTCCTTAAGAGCGATGGGCAGGGGTCGGTCTGGCAGCGCCGCGGGGCCCCCCACCCTCCCAGCCCCCGGTGATGCTCAGGTCTGCTTGAAAAAGAAAAAATTAAAAAAAAAATACTAAAAAAAAAGATCGTAGGTGAGGAGGACAAAGAGGTGGCGGGAGGGCGGGAGGGCTCCGGGGGGAGCTCCGCACATCCGCGGGGCGCTCCGGCCGCGGGGCAGCGCGGG
Source organism: Erithacus rubecula (assembly GCF_903797595.1). Classification (NCBI taxonomy): domain Eukaryota; kingdom Metazoa; phylum Chordata; class Aves; order Passeriformes; family Muscicapidae; genus Erithacus; species Erithacus rubecula. The sequence continues at coordinate 2,138,069 of NC_136677.1, forward strand.
CGCTTCCTTCCGCAGAGCCCGGGCGAGTGACGAGGGAAGGGCGAGAAGGAAGGGCGGGGGGGTGGGGGGGTGGAAAACGCGATTTAAAAAATAAAAAAAAAGGAGAACAAAAAAATTGAGGGGGGAAAAAAAAAAATCAAAAAGCAACCCCAGACAAAAAAGAAAGAGGGGAGGCAAAACAAATGAAGAGCGGCTCGGCAGAGCCCTCCGCGGGCTGCGGCGCTGCCGTGGCTCCGGCGGCGGGGCTCGGCAGCCCCCGCCCGCTGCCCGCCCTGCGCTGGGGCCCCGGCGGCGCTCAGGCGGTGCCGGTGCGGGGCCGCTCCATGGCCGGGCGGGGGGCGCGGGGCCGGGCCGGCCGCGGGGCGGGGGTGCCCGGGTGCGGTGCCCGGGTGCGGTGCCCGGGTGCGGTGCCCGGTGCGGGGCTCGGCGGCCGCGCTCGCACTCACGCACACACTGGCGGGAGGAGCCTGGCCCGTGATGTCAGCGCTGAGAGAAGGAGGGCGCAGCGTTAACCCTTCGCCCGGCGGCTCCCGGGGATGCGCGGCGAGGGCGGGACGGGGTGCTCGGGCTCGCCGCCCGCCCCTCCGGATGTTGGCAGCTGGCGGCAGCTGGGCTTTGTTCGCCGTGTCCGGCCGCGCCGCCAGCAGCCCAGGGCGCCTCGCCGTGGGCTGGCGGAGGTGCTCCTGCCTCGCCACCCCGGGATCCTGGACTCGAGGCTGTTCCCGAATTCCCTTCGGACGCCGGAGCGCCCCGGGCTCAGCCTCCCAAACCCAGCGCATTTTTCACCGTGTGAAATACGCGGAGCCTAAAGCGGCGATCCGAAACGCCTGGGATGTGGATGGCACAGCGTTTTCCTGGGGCCTGCTGAATGAAGGAGCTTGTTCTGGCCACCCTCTGTGTGAGCTGATAAACGAGGGGGATTCAGAACTGGCACCGTTCTGATGCGCAGGAGGAGGGGGCAGCGGTTTCGCCGCGCTTTGTAGCAGCCTTTATTGCGCGGACACAGACACGGCCTTTGTGGATCTCTGGCGAAGGAGGTGTTCAGCCTGCTACCGCCGGCTCCTGAGCTGCCCTGGCCTCTGCAAGGATGCTGAACCCCAAACAAAGATGTGAACAACAATGACAACAACCAACAACAAAGTCATGTTGATTTCAAGCTCCATTAGAACAACACAGGAACAAATCAATGCCTGGCAGGCAGAAAAGGATGGAATCAGTGGGGAAGGATACCACACATAGAGGGAAAGGGAAAGGGGGGGCAGCCAGCAGCTATAAAAAGATACCCCTAAGGACCCCTTCAGCAGTCTCCTCCTCCTTTTAATTCCTTTAGAAGTTAATTCCTGTTCAAGGGAAGGATGGGCAGCTCTGTAACAAAGCGGATTAGGCAGATACAAGGTTTGTTCTGAAATAACAAAAGTTATTACGTAGTAATGAGGTTTAGTTAATAGATTCACAGACTGTAAGGCCGCTGGGATTCCTTTGGACATCCTGCCTGTGGAGCTGGGGCTGCTGAGCTGGTGAATACTGCCTCCTGAACTTCTCTAAAGCTGCAGACCCGGGCTCAGGAGTGCAGCCCCCCATCCTTGTGGGCAGGCAGGATGTGAGGAGTTCCCAGCATCCTTGTTGCTGGTTGGTTTTCCTGCCCGTGGAGTGCTTATCTGTCTAATTTCAGTTTTAATCCATAAAATCTCATTATTTCCTTTCCCAACTCCATTAAAGAGATACCTCCGATGAGACATTGTTCCCCTGGGCAGGTCTCTGAGTTACCATGGAGTTCCCCACATTAACAACTTCCAGTTTACATTATTCCCAGAGTTACACTCCCCTTTCTCCTGTTTATTCTGTTGTCACTGCACCTGAGCTGATGTCCCTGAGACCTGTGGAGCAGCCACACCTCAACTCTCCTCCTTTCACCTTCCTGCATTTCAGGTGGGGGAAAAAAATTCAAATTTCTCTTCAAGAATCTGGGGAGATTTCATAGAGCCTTAGGGCCTTGGCCTTCCAAATCACAGACCTCAACCATGTGAGACAAAAATGTAAATCCATTTAGCAGCAGCAGCAGCAGCAGCAGTGGACCATTAGCCCTGGTGCATCAGGCCTGACTTACTGAGCCAGAATGTATTATTTTCATGATCCTGCACAAAGCAAAACCCATCACATTTGGCACAGTTCTGGCTGTTAACTTCTAAGATTTATTACACAGTGCCATGGGGCCCCTGTTCTGCAGCATTTTGTGAGTCCAAAATTTCCGTGAAGCCCAAGAGGACTTGGGAGGCAGGAGCAGAATGCTTTGGTTTGGCAGTTTTTTGTGATTTCTAGGGGAGGAAGATAATAATATGTAACATATTTAATTGCATCATACTTTGTTTTTTTTTTTTTTTTGTAATTTGGGAGGTCTCTATGTGCATGTCCTCTGGGGGGCTGGGGGTGCTGCCTTCTGCTTTGCTGGATCTGCTGGTTTAACCCATTTTTTACTTCCTTGTTCTACCCCTCACAACAGTGGGTTCCTAAAACTCATCCCAGCCAGAGATGTGGAAAAGGAACCCTGGCTGTGCCTGCAATGATAAGACAGGGGATTTCAAGGTTCCTGCTGCAGGAACCACTGTGAGACTCAGAAATCCCTTCCATAAATCTATAAATGTGTTCCACTAGAAACAAAGAGAGAAAGAAACAATCCACCTGTGCCTCAGATAAAATTGGGCTGTGAGGAGTCCCACCTTCTCCAAGGGAAATGATTTTTAATACTGTGATAGGCACAGCCCCTGGACATGGTGTAGGAACTTGGACCACACTTACATAAGTTGTCACACCAATATTGCTCTTGAAAATTGCCATTAGAGCATGAAACAACATTTGGCTGGGGGAAAAAAAATAAAAAAGGAAAAAACAACAGGCTTGCAGTGTTTTGTCCTCCCAGCACTTTGGCTGTTCCGCCAGCACTGGGGTTTTCTGCTGATGCTGCCGTGTGAGGTAACGTCTCCTCAGCAACCTGCTGGAATGGGACCTCCCCAAACCCTTCCCACTGGAAAAACATGGTCATGGCAGTGGGCAGGAGCTGGGATGGGGCTGGGATGGGGCTGGGATGGGGCTGGGATGGGGTTGGGATGGGGCTGAGATGGGGCTGGGATGGGATGAGGTTGGGATGGGGCTGGGATGGGGCTGGGATGGGATGGGGCTGGGATGGAGCTGGGAATGGGGCTGGGATGGGGCTGGGATGGGGTTGGGATGGGGCTGGGATGGGGCTGGGATGGGGTTGGGATGGGGCTGGGATGAAGTTGGGATGGGGCTGGGATGGGGCTGGGATGGAACTGGGATGGGACTGGGATGGGGCTGGGATGGGGCTGGGATGAAGTTGGGATGGGGCTGGGATGGGGCTGGGATGAAGTTGGCACTTTCACAACTCCTCTGGATGGGATCCTCCCTGGCGAGCTGATGCACATCCTTCCCCAGGGTGGAACAGTTCCTGGAGTCAGGCTTGTCCAAATCTTTCTGAAGCAGCTCCTGTCTGCTGTGGGAGCACAAAACCAGAGCTGGGCTGATGGATGGCCCCCAGGGGAGGCAGGAATTCCCCCAGTGCCTTCCCAAGCAGTGGCCTCTTCCCAGTGGCTCCCTGCCGCTTGAAAGGCTCAGTGGGGCCAGACACCTTCTCAGAGATTTTCACAGCTATAACTACCACAAAGTCTTGGAAGGAGGGGAGGAGGAGGGGGGGGGAGGGATTGCTCTTTAAAGCATTCCTCCGTAGGGTTGTTCAGCTGCTTTTGTTTGCTGCAGAGCCCACAGCAGAGAGCTGTCACTCCGAGCTGGGAGCGCGTTTGACACTCTGCCTGTGCCGTGTACCTGGTGTGTATTTGCTGCAGTGCTGATTGCATTAACTCCCGTGTTTATAAACATTTGGAATCAGTGCAGAAGGCTGCGCTCGATGGAATTTTAAAGCCGGCATCAGTTTTATTTTTGCTTTTTCGTCTGTAAACACACATCGTGCAGCCAGCAGTGGGGGAGCAAAGGTGCAAAGGGTTTCTGTGCTTGGCTTCACTGCTGAGCCCTCCTGCTCCAGCCTCCTCCACGAACTCACATTTCCACAGCACTGCACAGGCAGCTCACACTCCCCCAGACCTCCATGCACCATCCCATTTTAAAAGGCAATTCTGCACTGATCGTCGTTCCTGCCCTGCTGTTCCCTGGATAGGGCCAGCAGTTAGAGGAGGAATTAAGTCTGAACTGGGGAGAAAATTGCCTCCCAGTTAATGGGAGCTGATGTGAGCTGCAAACAGCAGTGGGGGATTTTTCTGAGCCCCTCTGCTGAAGGGTTTGTAAGAGCCTGGCTGCTGTGCTGTCTGAGTGCCTTAGCCCTGGCAATCCCCACAGCACCCCCTTGTGAGGCAGGAATTAAACCGTAATCCTCATTGTACATGGAGAAAAGAAACCCGGGGGGATTAGGAATCCCAGCCCTGCAGGAAGCAGGATGAGTTCTGCTGTGGATTTCTAGTGGGAAGCAGTTGGAGTTGCAAGGCTGGTGGGCTTGGGGGCACCCACGGTTTGGAAATGCCCCACAAGGGCTGGAGTGACTGGCTTTCAATCCAGCCAGCCACATGCTGGGGAGGAATTTGGGCTGGAATTTGGGGTCTTGCTTTCAATCCAGTCAGACACACACTGGGAAGGAATGTGGGCTGGAATTTGGGGTTTTGCATGGATAAGAGTGATGCAAACAACAACCACTGGCTCGAGGTTTGACCAGCAGTGCTGGGCACTCCAGTGCTTTGTGTGGGCTCTGTGTCAGCCTGTTCCCATCAGCAGAGAATAATTCCATCATCAAAGCTATGAAATGCCTGAGAGAAGGAGCTGCTGTCTGCCCAGAAGGAGCTGATACAGAAGAAGGATGAAAAGGTCTCTTGCATGCACACACAGCACTGGGGATGGTGTGTGCAGCCCATGGAGAGCCAGAGGCAGGCAGGAGATGAGGCACAGCATCCACAGGGACCCCGTGGCACAGGGAAAGGGGAACCAGAGGAGAAATAAGGAATGAAGTCAGCAGGAACACTTCAAAGGGCATTGCTGATGAGGTCCAGCAAGGGGAATTCTGTCTCAGCTCCAGGATCTGAACCCAGGCACGGCCACAGCTCGTTCAGAGCCGGGTGCTGTATTAGAAAATGACATTTATTATTGAGCAGCACTGTGCCCTGCCATCCCCAGAGCCCTGGCAGTGCCCAGGCAGGGAAGGCAGGGCACAGAGTCCCAAACCAGCCTCCTGACAGAGGGTGTCAGGAGCTGCTGTGCAGCCATCCATGAGGCAGAGCTCTCAGAGAGGATTTCTGCTGCCCTGCAAATTCACTGACACGCTCTGCTTCGGGTTTGAATCGGGATCAGGACTTGCTGCAAATTTACAAGTGGAAATAAGCCTTTTGCTTTTAGTGGTTGGACAAACAGGCTTCTCCTCCTGCATAAGCTCTTCTGGGGCCTGATCTCTGGGTCACACAGGGCCTGTCTCATTTGCAGCTGCCATGGCAGTGGCACGAGAGGGTGAATTTGATGCTGTGGCAGCAGAGCTGCTGTGATCAGTGAGCTGTGCTCCTGCTGCCATCCCAAATGTGAGTGGCACATTGCCACCAGCAGGGTAAAGCCACTGTCACCCTCTGGAGACCCTGAAAGGGACCAGATCCACACCAAGGTGTAATTCTGCATCAATTCCAATGCATTATGTTTAGCAAATCCGTGCCAGATGTGGGAATTTTTGGATTAATCCTGGAGTGAGTTGAGCCCCAATCACAGGGAAGGGACTGCCCCACTCAATCCTTGCCATTATTTCTGAGGCACATCCAGCAAATCTTATCTTTCATCTTCCTTTCTTTCAGCCATGTCATTCATTTCTGGCCATCCCCAAAAACAACAGGACCCTGTGCCCCATCCAGCAGGCCAGGTGGGACACAGGAATCAGCACATTCCAGAGATGCTGGTTTATCATCCCCAGCTTTGATAAGCAGAGATATGAATGCTAAAGGCTGAGTTTACCTTGTCTGCATCCATGGATCTCCTGTGGAGGTTTCCTGTGCACGCTCCTCCTGCAGCCCAGGAAGGGAAGGGTTTTTACTGTGAACAATGCAGGGTGAGCCCACAGTAATCCCCCTCCCAGCCTGTTTTGTAAATGCCAGCCAGGCCTGCCTGATGTCTATTCAGAGGGATTTTGCTGCAGTCTGAGGAGTTAGCAATGGGAATTTGGAGGGACTCCAAGGGGAATGTTTCTGTCACCCTGGAGTCACTGCAGAGGGGGCAGTGGGGTGTCCCAGCTTATCCAGAGGACAAACTCATGGGGCAGTTTCTTCTCCTGGCTCCTTGTGGGGTTTGTTCTCCTCCATCCTCGAGTTTGTGCTTTCTTCTGCAATGCAATCATGAAACCTTTCCAGAGGCTCTGGGAGGCTTTGCCCATCTCCCTGGGACAGCTCATCCTCCTCCTCATGGCAAGGCTCCCCAAACTTTCCACCAGCCAAAGAAACAAGCTCTGCTCCTAACTCCTGTTTGGCTTTATTTGTGATGAAAAAAAAAAATACTTGGGGAAAAAAACCCCAACAACAGTGGATCAATGGTACTTTAGATCCTTCCCATGAGGAAGAAGGCTTTGGATTTTGGGGAGCCAAATTTATTTGCCCTCTCTCCTAAGTGTGACTCTATTTCCATGTGCTATGTGCCCCTGCCAGCCTGGGCACTCACCAAGAGCTGTAAAGTGACTTAATGAGTCATCTCTTCCCGAGCGGGGACAAAAAATGTCACATTAAATTCCTGTTTGCAAATTTTTCAAATGCGTGGCTCCAGCTCTGTGACACAAAATGAGCTCACAGTGGAAACTGTCTGCAGGGCTGCATTTCCACGGGGTTTTGGTGGGGGGTTGGTGACATTTCTGGGTTCCAAATCCCATTCTCACGGGGGGACAGCTAAGCCAGCACCTACACAGGGTTTGGTGGGGGTAAAATTCAATGTTTTTGACAGATTTGTGGCAAGGAGAAAAATTTCAGCAGCAGGAAGAGATCCCTGAGTTCAGCCTGTGTTTTTGACACCTTTTTTCCCATGCAGTTCAAGGCCAGGTTGGGCTTGGTCACATTTTATTTTATCCTGATACAAACAATTGGGATAAGAATTCAGATCTCCCAATGCCTGTCTATAGTATTTATTCTACGTGTCCAGATTTAAGGCTGAGCCTTCATCACCTCCTGCCTCAGTTTCCCACCAAACATGGGAAGTTTGGAGGCCAAAAACCTTTCAGCCATTTAACTCAGGGCTGGGATAAATGAATAACTGGTTTCCATCTGGAGCATTATGGGGATGTCAGTCTGTGCTGAGTGTCTCAGGTGAAGTGTTGGAGATGGATAATGGCAGGAACAAGCTCTTAAGGGCTTTTTCTCCTTCTGTGGGCAGCAAAAGTCTCTTTCCTCTACCCAGATAACCTGAGAGGAGCAGGACTGTGGGCTCACTCCATTTGTCAAGCGATTCTTTTAAATGTATTTAAATACTTTCACAGCCTCTGTTAATGAAACTTTGGTGACCCTGGGGCTCCTGAGGGAATCCATCTGCATCTAAGTGATGGAAAATGAACTCGTTAATGGCTGGGCCCTGCTTAGTCAATATGGGATATCGATTCCTGGTGATGAAGGGCTGGATGGGAAGGGGCTGGGCTAAATGGGCTTAATCCTGGGATGAGCAGGGCTGGGTGGGCAGTGATTGATGTGGGATAGCTGGGAAAACACCTCACCCTCCCTGCTAACTGCAGGGATTTGGGAGGGCCTGCCAAGCTGAGCTAGTGGTGCCTGAAGGACGTGGAAGGGCTGTTTGAGATCTGACTCAATCTCTGTTTTCTGCTTCTGCACTGCTCCTCACCCAACTTTGACAAAATCTTTGGATGTCCCAGCTTCCCCCTCTCTGAAGGAGAGATGTCTCCCAACAAATCTAATTTCCTCCTGTCACAGCTGATACAGCAGGGGCAAGGAGATTGGATCTGGATAAGGCAGGAGATAAAGTCTGGCACCTCCAGAAAGCCCAGGAAAGTTGTGCTCTGGGGGCCTGGATCCCCTGGGAAGTGCTCTGAGAGTTTGGAATGTTTCTCATCACCTGATGGGAGTTATCTTGGGGGAAGGGCTTGTCCTGCTCTTGCTTTTGGGCTCACAAACTCCCCTGAAGTCTTTTCCCTGTTGCCCATCATTGAGGGGATCTAAGGGGGAAAATCATACCTGGAAATTTTGGTATTTGCTGCAGGAAATGGGAATTCCCTGTGGGGCTGTGCCAACACATTGCACAGCAGGAAAGGAAGGAGATGGGGGAGGGATAAAAGGTTAGAAGAGGGAATAGGGAACAAAACCCTATTTTGGGTGCATTTTGTGTGCAATCCTCCTATAAATTGGTTGTGTTCTGCTGCTATCCACAGGATGATGCTGATTTTCATTAGTGAGATCAGAACTGCAGGGCTCACTCAGGGTCCCTCTGCTCTGCCCCTCAACTAAAGGGCTTGCAGGGAAGAAAGGCAAGTTTGGAAAAAACAGCAGAACCTTTCTGGCTCTGGAGCAGGTTTGGATGCCCACAAAGGGCTTTGGGATGGGCAGTGGGCAGAGCTGAGCAGTTTTATGGGGTGGGATGGTGCTGTGGCCTGCAGGGATTCCCACAGACCCTGGGTCAGACCCCGAGCTGATAAAAGCTGCAGAACTGGGCTGATTTATGGCCAGGGAAGATGAGCTGCAGCAGGCCCACAGGAGAGCACTTGCTGCACACTCTGCTCCCTCTCCTCTCTCTCCACTTGCCTTCAGTCACTAAAATCTGCTTCATTAACAAACTCTCCCTAATCACTGCTCCTGAGCAGCCGAGCACTCTGCCCACTGGGGCTCTGCGTGGAGCTCCTTCCCAAGGATTTTTCCAGACAATAAAACACACACTTTAATGACTTTGCTTCTCCTTAGCCAGTTGTTGGAGGAGGTGGAGCAGTGGCTCTGCACAGTGGCTGAATGTTAGATGTGAATCTGCTGACATCCTGAGCAACCAGACATCTTCCTTCCCTGGAAAGGGGGTGGTCTTTTAGGAAAAAAAAAAAAAAAAAAAAGGAAATTTAAGTCAGTGAGTTGGTGGAGGTGATGCTCCAGCTTTTAGGGCTGTCATGGAAGAAGTAGAAGGGCCTTTAAGGATTTCAGTTTTGTATCTTCAAAGGAAAAACTCTTCCAGAAAATGCAAATCTGGAAGCGATTAGATTGTGGCTGATGAGGGAGGCATGGAAAGAGCAGGTCCAGGGCTGGAGTGACGCTCAGGATTTGTGCTCAGCACCCCAGCGGTGACAGAGCCCCTCTCCCAGCCCTGATCCCACACTCAGAGCATCAGCAGAGCTGTTCTATTCCCATCCTGGCGTGGAGCCACCTGTGTGAGACGTCAGAGTCTTCCCCTCACCGCCCCTTCCAGCAGCACCTTTGCTGGGGGAGCAGCCCAGCCAGCCTCACACCCCGTGGGCGGCTCCTTTTCCATCCTCCCCACCCTCCCGGCGATGAGGACGCCTATTTTTCTCCCCTTGCATGCACAGAAATAGCTCGTGCTTGTCGTAAATCACCTCGGCTGCAGATAGTGAGTCATTGGTTGATCAAAGGAGAGACCCTTTTCTGGGGCTGGGAGGAAGAGTGGATGCTTCAATAAATCATTAGGAATCAGCAGCAAAGAGTTTTTCCCTTGGGTCTGAGGAGAAAACCTGGCTGCCCCCACCTTTGTCCCTGTGGCCCTGGCGTAAATCACAGGTTTTAGTGGGGACACCTGATTTAGGATCCCTGTCACAGCAAGGGGCAGGCACTGTGCCAGCAGCAGGCAGTGAGAAGGGACAGAGTGTTGGCATGTGCCACTCACCAGCTGAAAACCAGAGGAGAAACCTGGGATCAGCAACAGCGGGGCACAGGGTGACAGGATCTGGCCTGGGAGTGACAGGAGCTGGCCTGGGGGTGACAGCAATGGGCAGCAGGGGAGGGAAAGTGCCAGCCTGTGACATAACGTGACATAACACATCAGGCACCTGTGGCAGGTAGGAATGAGACTGGGAGCATCAGGGCATCATCCCTTACCCCTCATCTTCATCCCTATCCCTCATGCCTCCATCCCTCACCCCTCATCCTCATCCCTTATCCATCATCCATTACCCCTTATCCTCATCCCTGTCCCTCATCTTTCCATCCCTCATCTTTCCATCCCTCACCCCTCATTCTCATCCCTCACCCCTCTCATCCCTCACCCCTGGTGGCTGCAGTGCCCTGCCCAGGACAGAGGATGGGTCCCAGCGGAGCAGAGGAAGGTGTGAGAGCTGCCAGGGAGGAGGGACAGACCTGGAGCTGTTCCTGTACCCTGAACACTCGTCCCTCTCCAGCCAGCCTCTCCGGGAAGGAAGAGACATCAATGGCTCTCGAGGCAGAGTCTCCGCAAAAGCCGAGCAGATGAAGGGTTTGCCATCTGTGAACAAGTTGTTCTGATTGAATTAGAGAACATTTAACATTTACAGATAATTAGGAACAGCCACCCATTACAAAGGCAGCGGAGGGAAGGGGAGCTTTTGAAAGGAATTGGAAGCTCCTTGACACATCAACCAGGGGAGCTTTTCAGACACAACTTCTGAGCCTTTCCAGATGCTTTGTGCTCCTTACATCCCGAATCCTGGGAGCCGAGAATCTCTCCCTGTCTCCCTTCTGTCCTCTCCATTACTTTTGAACTGCCGTTTGCCTTTTTCTCCCAACCAGTGCTCAGCCAGCTCCTCTCTGGGAGGTTTTAACAGGGTTTTCCTCTTTGTGGCCATCAGCTGTGAAGCAAAAGGGAAAGAAATTTGTTTTTCTGCTCCATTACTGTCCCAATTCCTTTGGTCTGGAGTTGGGCTGTGCAGCCATGGGGAGGGACAGCCCTGAATGCAGAGGCTCCTGTGCTATCCTGACCTCTGCAGGAGAGACCTGGACCTAGACCTGGTTAATATTTTATTCAACCTTTATTACAGAGCTAGATAAATACCCTTATAATAGAAAAAAAATAAATGTTGTTGTAGATAAAACATAGCAAAATATGTAAAATATTCTTCTTTATGCTCAAAAATACATTCTCCTCTTTTTATCCTTGCACTTCCTTAATATGTTTTTACATCAACAGTATTAAGAAAAGCACGTTTGCCATCCTTTTCTTTTGAGCGCCAAAGAAGCTCAAATTCCCCAAAACACAAAAAGAGATGATTTCCATCCCGAATTTCCTCTGAAAAAAGAGCTGGCATTTCTCAAGCAGCTCGAGCAGTAATTGCCTCGCAGCAGTGCTGGTAATTTCCCTGCATCTGCTGCAGAGATACCCAAGGGGTGAAGCCATAAAGCTGCAGCTGCCCTTTGGCTGGAAGGAGCCTCAGTGATGGTTTTTGGGCAGCACATCCAAGGCTTGGCCTCTTCTCCCAGAGCCGGGGGCAATTCCAGGAGCAGAGCCATGGGATCCCAATGGGATTGCTGTGCCTGGCAGGGGAGGGAACCCAGGGAATTAAGAAGTTCTCTGAAATGAATGCTTAAAGAAGTTCTGGAGGTGTTCAAATAAAGGGTGGACAGGGCTTGGAGTAATCTGAGACAGTGGAAGGTGTCCCTGCTCAATGGTAGGGAGTGGAACAAAATTATCTTTAAGCTCCCTTTCAACCCCACCCATTCCGAGAGTCTGTGAAATGGCAACCCGAGGTTTTTCCCACCAAAAAAAATCTCGGGATTCCTGTCTGGGACAGTGATAGCCACACGGGCACAACTCGTAGCCCGTCCCTGTCCCCCGCTCCCAGGCTGTCCCCAGCAGGCGATGAGCAGGACCCTGACAGACATCTAGTGGCATTTGCGATAACTACAGGGTACCACAGGAACGTGCGGCTGCCCCGGGCTGCGGGGCACTGCAGGAATCAGCATCAGCCCGGGGAGCGCTGAGCTGCCATCGTGCGCTCGGGAAAGGGGAAAGGAGAAAGGAATCCGTGTTCCAGCAGGGCTGGTAATGGGAGAGCCAGGCTGGGCACTGCTGGATTACCCTGCACTGCCCACAACTGGGGGAACTGACAGCGGTGGGAATGGGGAGGGGATGGATGGTGGGTATGGGATGGTGGGAATGGGGAGGGGATGGATGGTGGGTATGGGATGGTGGGAATGGGGAGGGGATGGTGGGAATGGGGAGGGGATGGATGGTGGGCACGGGGATGAATGGTGGGAATGGGGAGGGGATGGTGGGAATGGGGAGGGGATGGATGGTAGGCACGGGGTTGAATGGTGGGCACAGGAATGGATGGTGAGCGTGGGAAGGGGATGGATGGTGTGTACAGGGATGGATGGATGGTGAGCAGGGGCAGAGGATGGTTTGTGCGGGGATGGATGGATGGTGTGTACAGGGATGGATGGTGTGTACAGGGATGGATGGTGAGTACAGGGATGGATGGTGGCCATGGGGATGGATGGATGGATGGATGGATGGATGGATGGATGGATGGATGGATGGATGGATGGATGGATGGTGGCCAGCGCCTCCCCGCCACACGTGCCCGCACCCCGGCTGCGAGCATGAGAAAATGCCTCCAAGGGGGTGTCAGACGCAGTTACAGTGAAACACGATATTTATAACAAAGTGTGGGGGAAGGTGTCACATCACATTACGCTGATGCTCGGGCGCCCGGGACGGAGCGGGACGTGGGGCGGGCCACAGCAGCGGGAGGGGCTGGCTCTGCCAGGCTGGCTCCCGGCTGGAGCCCACCCAGCAGGGCTTTCCCTGGGCAGGAGGGCAGCTCTGGAATCCCCTGGTGGTGTCACTTGGCTCTGGGAGCACCCAGAGGGAAAAATAAACTCCAGGTATCTCCGGTGACCTTACCCACTGCTCCATTGTAGCTTTTCTGCATGGGCACATCCCACTCGCTTGTGCGTCAGCTGCCTGAGGAGCACAGCCTTGCTGATAAACCTCGCCTTACCAAGCTCAGATTAAGCCCCCTAATCTTTTGAATAAACAGTTCTTTGGAGAAAGTCGTGTCCCTGCACGCAGCTGGCATTGCACAACCCAGAGAAGCCAAGGCCAGCTCTCAGAGCTGCAGTTCCCTGGATCCTACGTGGAAATTCCCACACTCACACGAGCATATTCCTGTGGTTCATCTCCTGCTCCTTCCCCCTGCCCTGGCAGTGGCACAGTAAGGCAAGGATGCAGCCAGCACAGCCTTTTCTCAGGGCTCATTGCCCAGCAGAGCTTTTGGCAGCTGCCTTTTCCCCTTCCCCAAATACAGGAGCATCTCCTGAGGGAGCAGCATCACACTGGCAGGCAGAGCTGCTGCTCCTCCTGTGAAGGTCTGGTGGCAGCTACGGGCTGTGGATGGCTGTGTCCCCACAAGTCCAGGCTCAGGGAATGTGCATCTGAGCCCTTCCACCCCTCCCTGCTCTCTGGTCCCCTGTGATTGACTCAAACCCAGCCATGCTGCCCCACAGTCCCTCGTGGGCCAGCTCAGCCTCTGCCCTGCCCAGCTCTTCCCCCCATTTCCCCCTCCATGCATTCATTTCCTTTTCAGGGACTCAGCTGCTCAGTGCCTGCAGGGATCCCTGCTCTCTCCCAGGGTGGTTTGAGGTCACTTTGAGCATCACAGCCCTGTCCAGAAGTGGAGCCCTCATCACTGCTGGCTGTCGGTGCCAGCTCTGATTCTCCTGGGAGTACCTCTGTCTGCTCTGACTGCAGTGCCAGGGTGCCTGGGGTGACCTTGGCCCCATTGCCTGCCCTTCTGAGGCTGATTCTGAGTGTCTGCAGCACTGCAGCTGCAGTGCCTGGGTGGGGATGCCTGCAGGAGGAGTCTGGGGTCTCCCTGGGAGAGAACATTCCCTGGGAAATGCACCAGCTCCTGCCTGCTTTGCAAGGAGAAAGCAAATATTAGTTTTTCCAGGGAAATGAGCACTTGATCTCAGCCTGAGCCAACCTCAATCCTGTCAGGTTCCACAGTCAGTGGTGATCATCTGAGGCAGAGGTGACATCAGCAGGCAGAGGTGACATCAGCACATGGATGAGAGATGCCTGTGTTAAGTTATTGCTCAAGGCTGGGCCCCTTCACTCCAGGCATGAAAAAGAGCCAGGAGAAAAGAGGGGTGAGAGCATGGCTGGCATTTAAAGCCCAGAGAGAAAGGCTGGAGCACCTTGACAGGCGTGCTCTGTGGTTAGTGGCAAATTTTGGCTGCTTTGGGGAAGGAAAGGTGCTGGGAATGCTCAGGGAGAGCCTTTCAGGAGGTTGTACTGTGTGTTATTGTACAGGGGTGTGCTGGGTGCATTTCATTTGTATTGTATGGTCTGGATAACACATCCCTGTTATTCCCATGATCTGTAGGGTCTGGATAACATCCCTGTTATTCCTATGATCTGTAGGGTCTGCATAACACATCCCTGTTATTCCTATGATCTTTAGGGTCTGCATAACACATCCCTGTTATTCCCATGATCTGTAGGGTCTGGATAACATCCCTGTTATTTCCAGAAGAGGAATGCACAGGCCAGCTGTGGATGTGGATCTCAGGGAGATCCAACACACAGAGAACATTTCCCAGTGGGGTCACCAGGGGACACAAAGCTCAAGCACAGCCAGAGGTCCCTGCTGGCTCCCTGCACACCCCACAATGTGGGTGACACGTGGTGACAGGGCTGGCTGAGCACAGTGCCACCTCCGAGGAGGGGTGGCAGTGTCACCGCCAGCTCCGTGTGTCACCGCACAGCCCGCACACACCACGCCCGAGCCACTGCTGCTGCCAAAACCCAGCCTCGGGTGCCAACGAGGGGTGACAGTGTGAGTGCTGGGGACATTGGGTGTCCCAGTGCCAGCCCAGCCCATCCAGCCCGTGGATGCAGCCAGAGCTCCACTCCTCTGAAAGGAGATCGTCCTCATCCCGCTCCCTGCAGTGACTAAGGCAGCCTGGCATTTACCCAGGGTTTATTTGGACACTCCAGAGCCAGCTGCACACTTTTTCTTTCTTTTTTTTTTTTTTTTCATTTGCTTTTTGTCTGACTTCATGCCCTTTTGGTGCTTGCTTATAAACTCAGTGTGGAGAAGGGAGCAGCTCTTACTGCTTCCAAGGGAAGGAGGCTGGTGCAGCATCCACCAGAGGCAGACAGACTGAGAGGGAAGCAGGCTGAGAAAGAAAAAAAAAAAAACCCTCATGAATTATCTGTCCTGGAAACAGCGTGTTCTTTTTACAATTCCCTTTGACTGTTTAGGAAAGATTTATCCTCTCCTTTCTCTGACAGCAGAGTTTGCAGTGTTCCTGTTAACTTCAGGCCAGCCTGGATTAACTGTGCATCCTCAGTGTCTGATTAGCTCTATTTGCTGTGTTTTTATTGACCTATGCAAGAGGAAAATCTAGGTCAGGCCGGGCTGATGAGGCTGGAGCTGGCTGTGTAATATAAATCAGTACAAACGAGGCCATGCAGCCGCTGAGCCATCAAATCACGCTCTGGGGTGGGTCGCCTCCAAAGTGTCCAGGGGACATAATTAGGAACTTTCCCAAGCTGTCAATCACACAGGGAGCCTGATTTGGAGGTGGAGGGTGGGGAGGGTTTTTTTAGGAGCTCCTTGTTTCTGGGTGAGGTGCGTTTTATCAGCGAGTGGCTGCAAATAGAAACGGCCCTGCCTGGCTGTGGCTCTGTGTCTCTGTGCACAGAGGAGGGATGGAGACAGCTGAAGGAAGCCTGCAGGGCTGAAATGAGTTTTTCTACAGAAGCAGGAGGGGAGGTCAGAATCTTTTACCCAGCTCCCCCTCTCACAGACCTCACTGATGGCTTTTGCCATGCACAGCCAAGGGGGAAGCAGTGAAGGCTGCGTGCTCCTGGCAGTCCTGGATCTCCTCTAACATTGCCACTCCTGGTTTGGTAGGATCAGAGCAGGGATCAGCCTGTGACCCTGCAGCTGTGCTCATCACCCTGCTCTGGGGGGGAAGAGCAGGCAGTGGTGTCTGTGACAGGCTGATTGCAGCTGCCTCACAAAACCCCTCCACCGCTGGAAAAGCTCTTTGCAGGGACACAAAGGTGTCTGGTGCTGGAAGTTTCCGGGCTGGGAAGCAGGGAGCAGCCTCAGCTGGTGCTGTCTGGGGTGTGTGATGTGCTGGGAGTGCAATGTCACACAGCATTAGCTTCACTTTCAGCAGGGCTGAAGCACAGTGACAGCGCAGGGGACCAAAAGCCACCCTGGGCAGGGACAGGGGAGCAGCAGAGCCCTGCACGGGGGTCACAGCCCAAAGTGGGCACCCAGAGAGGGGGTGCTTGGGGCACAGGGGGCAGGACAGGCTCTCCCTGCTCTGGGCTCCCCCTGGGGCTGCCAGAAGGCGCTGCTGGCTTAGTCTCAGCTCAGCAGAGCGGGAGGCGAGCTCAGGTCAGAGTCACGTTGTGCTGCCAAGAGCCACACATGCGATGGCCAGGCAGCCACGGGGAGCTGGCCCTGGGGAAGGTCACCTGCCTGGGGAAGCTGCCTGGGATCTGCTCTTGGAGGAGCAGATGGGTCGTGCAGGGTGAGCTCAGCCCTGGGAGCAGAGCAGGGAGCTCAGGGTGCGGAGGGAGGAACAGCTCCCACTGCCCGTGGGGATCTCACAGATGTCAGCCCTCAGTGAACCTGCGGTGCTTTCCCACCTGGAGGGATTTTGGAACGTATGGAGCAGCAGCACCTTCAGTGGGAGTGTCAGGAAACGTGTTTAGGAGCAGGGAGAGCTCCACACCCAGGTACAGCAGGTGTCCCGTGCTCTTCTTCTGGGAAAAATCCAGTCAGGACAAGAAAAAGATTAGTTTTATGGAGAGAAAGAGAGAGACCTGCTGCAGATGCAAGGCATCCTCCATTCAGCCACGTCCAAGGGGATGTTTCCTGGTGGATGCAGCCCCTGGTGCTGCCTGTCCTGTGATCCATCCCAAACCCTCCCCTAGGCATTGACATTCCCTGCACACGCTGCTCCTGCCTCCCCTGCTTCATGGCTGGGATTTGCTGTCGTCACAGGCGCGGCATCACGGAATTGAATTTACGGGAGGCTGAATTTATGATTAGAGAAATTAACCCTTCGCCACTCTGTGCCTCCCCCAGCCCCTTCTGTGTGTGCCTCGCTCTGCTCTGCAGCACAACACCCCGTGGAAAACCCGAATTCCTGCAGGATTGCTGCTGCCCTGGGATGAGGGGATCAGGGAAAGGGTTCAGTGGGAATTTGGGCATGCAAAGTGTCTGGGCTCTGCCCACAGACCTGCAGCCTGGCACTGCAGCCACTCCATCAGGCTCCTGTCTGCTCGTTCTGTGTTAACAGTCCTCTCCATAATGATGTATTCCCACTTCTGGGTGCTTTCCAAAGCATTCCCAGCAGGTATTTCTCAGCCTTGCCATCCCCTGCCCCTCCTCTCCGAATTTCACCTCTCTCCAGCTGAATTGTTGGATAAACTGCAACACACAGAAGCCAAACAAAGAAGGAAGGGGCACAGAAACGAGACACAATTTACAGGTCACAGGCCAAACTCGCTGCAGGACGTTTGTGCTGGGTTTGTGGTGTTGGAATTTCTCCATCCTCAGGAGCTAATTTGGGACATCCTCTGCTCCCTGCCTGGGGAGGAAATGGCTCCTGTACAGCAGGCACTTGTCTGTGACAGATCTCTTGTAAACAGCATAATAGCTCTGTGTCAGACAGGCTGAAGACATCTCTATCAGGTGCTGTGCCAAAGCCCCAGGGGGAGTGCAGGACACAGCCTGGTCAGCAGGGATTTCTCAGGCACAGCCTGGCTGAGATTTGGAGCCCTGGCTGAGCCAAAGGCTGGGGCAGAGTGCTGGCTTTATTTATTTAGTAATAAATAAAAAAAGGAGCTCGGTGTTGTACCCACAGCATCACACAGCAGAGCTCTGCTCAGGTATTCTCATCAGAGGCACTAAGGAAAAGATGATGTCAAATCTGGAGCAGTTGGGAGAGCAGGATGGAGGGAGAATCTCCTCTTTGGGGAAAGTCAAAGCCATTTTTTTCCCCCAAAAAATGAAAATCCTGGTGTTTTTCATCAATTATCAAACCCCATTTTTATCCAGGCTTGATTACAATGATTCATTTGGGCCATTTTATATTTTTTTCCTACCCCTGTAGGTGCATTCACCACCCTTCCCTTCGTACCTACACTCCCCAAACCCAAGTTTCAAATCTGGAACCAAAGTGCTGCTGTGCTTCTTTTTCTCTGGGATTGCTGTTGAGTGAGGGGAATCTGTCTTGTTTTAAATGAACCCTTTGGGATTTTTCTTTCTGCTGGAGGCTGAAACCAGAACAATTTCTGTGGGCATCAGCGTTCCTTTGGTGATGTGATTTTTCCCTCTCCTCTTTCAGCCTCTGAAAACTCACACTCCTGTGAGTCCATCCATCCATTCATCCATCCATCCATCTCCCCATTCTCATCCTTCCCTGCTGTCAGAGCAGCCCCTGGCTGTGCTGAGACATCCCAAGCTGCAGAAATCCTGCTCGAGGTGGAGAAACTGCAGCAGCAGAAGGAGCCTTTACAGCAAACAGTCTGTTTATTGATATTTTATTATGCTGTTTAGCAGGACCCTGGTGCCTGTAATAAAGCATTAAGGAAGTGTAGCAGCACATTCTCATTGATCCCATTCAGTGCTGTGATATTTCTGGGAGGATCAGGGATGAAGAAAAGGAATAATTTTGCTCCCCTCCCCTGTGCTGAGCTGCTGATGGCAAAATGCCCTGGGAGCCTGAGGATTAGCTGGATTTGATGTGACCCCCAAGTGAGTAATCACAAACCCCATGGCAAGAAGGAGAAGCTTTGGGGGTTTTTGATCTGTACAACTGCACAGTGAGGGATCTGGAGAAATCCATGGTGATCCAGGAGGGCTCAGATCTGCCCAGCCTGGCTTTTCCTGGCTGAGGATGGAAATGCTCTGGGCTGGTCCAGGCAAGGGATGAGCTGGAAATGCCTCAGTGTGACAGAAGTGTTTGAGGTCTTGTCTGCAGCACAGGGAACACCCCTGAGCTCTGTCCGTGGCAGGGCACCATTCCTTCTGTCCCCAAGAACACCCAAATTTTATCAGGCACCAAAACTGATAAAAAAACCCTCTCAACTAGAATTGAACCAAAACCAGGAAAGGAACTCTTAGGTTAGAGCTCAAGGAAAGCTCAGCCTTGTGTTTGAGACCTCTGTACCTTCCTTCTCCTCCTGGGCAAAACCTGCTCCCAGGTGAGCTCCAAGGGCAGCTTTTATTCCTGCATCCCTCCTGGAGCTGCTGCTTCTCACCCTGGGAAGAGCTTGGAGCCTCTGGCTCTGCCATCCGTATGCAGGCACATAATTCTGTCTGGAATGGAGGTTTTATTCCTGTAAACATTGTATTTATTATTAAAAGAATACATATATATAGGCTGGAGAATTCATATTGCACATACACACACAAAAAAAAAAGTCATAAAGCTCCCACTAAAGAGGCAGGAAAATGCTGTGAGGAGAACAAAGCAGGAATTTATCACTGGGTTTGGGCAATCTCAAAGCCAGGCATGGCATTGTAAATAAAATACACAGAGCTCCTTTCACCACAAATGTACCCTCAATCAGGGAAAAAAAAATACAAATAATTTCAGATCTGATCCTCAATCAGGATGTGACTTATGCTCAGGAATCAGAGAGATAAAAAATGGGGGCAATTTCTAAATCACTCCAGTCTCCAAATGCTGGGTCTTCAAGGGATGTTGGAGGGTGGAGCTTAGAGAATGAGCAGAGGAATTTAGAATGCCTCAAATTTTGAGCTTTAACCCCAGTTTTCTTAAATTCCAGCACCCCACAAATGAAGGCAGCCAACATTCCTCATATTTTCTGAACAATTGTACCAAGTTCCCCACAAAAAACCTTTTCTCTTTATGGAATGATTTAACTCTTGCCCTGCTTGGTGCAGGCTGAAAAATTCCAGGATGGGTTTAAACCAAGGATTTCATGGCTGAGATTTTTTTAAGGGATCATTCGGAGGGATTAAGGAAAGCAAAGCTCATTAATATCAGGCTTTAATTTGCCACACTGCTGCTGGTGGATTTGTGGGGCCTGCAAATGAAGGTGAAAGCTTTGTAGCCACTAAAACCACAGTGGCAGTGACTTGTGGAGATCCTGACAGGGTGTAAAATCCCTGGCTGTGGGAATTTCAGCCCTGTTTTAAAACCCTGACCAGACACATCCCAGCCCTGTGTGCCAGAACTCCCAATGATGCTGCAATGCAGAATTATTTGGTGCCCTAATACGTCTGATACACTTTCAGAGCTATTTAAGTCCAGCTTAACTTGTTCTTGATCCCTTAATTGTATCATTAGGAGCATTTCCAAATCAGTTCTGTAAAATATCTCACTCCTGAGTCTGAGGAGAGCCATTATCTGAGTTTTGATCCATTTCCCTGATAAGACTGATTGAGTTTTAGTGAGGCACTGCTTCCTGTGAGTGCTGAGGAGACCAGAGACAGTCTGTGCCTTTGGGTGACAGCTTCTTCAGGTGACACTCAGGTGTTGGTCTGTGGGGTTTTGAGAATTTTTCGTGGGGTTGGTGACATTTAGGTGTTGGCCTGTGGGATATGGAACAATTTTTGTGGGGTTTTGTGGATTCTATATCAGCCTGGTGTGGATAACTCATGGTGTGTGCAGGTGATATTGGGGATTTTGTCTAAATTCTGCCCCTGTGCTGTGGCTCAGGTGCTGTGCAGGGCTGGGGTGGCCCAGAGGTGAGGGCTGAGCAGCAGCAATGTCACTGCATGCCTCCTACAGCTGGGGGCTCTGGGGCACAGCAGGAGCAGAGCTCTGTCCTCTGCCCATCCACTCCTTCCCTCCCCTGTTCTCCTGGTGCAGGATTCTGCCTGGGTTAGGGTTAGGAGCAGCTGCAATAAATCTGCAGTGCTGCCCCTCCCTCCTGCAGTCCTTTCACCCTGTCCTGGTTTGGAGGACAGATGTCTGCCAATAAAGGCAGAAACTTTTCTTTGAAATGCAGAATGGAAACCCCCTCCCTCCAAATTATTATAATTTTGAAATTAAGGGGCTCTCAGGTAAAGAGATGGGAATTAGGAATAACAGTTCTTTACTAGAAAAATTAAAATAGAAATGCAGTATTACACAGAACAATCCCAAACACTGCCAGAGTCAGAATCCAAGCTGACACCCGTCAGTCAGTCAGGGTGGTGGCACAGTCCCATTCCATGGTGCTGCATCCTCCTGCAGTGGCAGATGTGGCTCAGCTGGAGCAGTGCTCCTGGAGAAGGTGCAGTTTCCTCTGAGGGTGCAGGGATGATGTGGAAAGGTCTGGTTTTCCTCTGGAATCCAGTGGAAAGAAGGTGCCTTGGTGTCCAAAATGTCAGTTTTTATCTGGGTAGGAAAGGCTTGGCTCCTGCCCTGGCTGGAGCATCTCCCAGTGGGATGATGGAATTTTATCAGTCATGCACTGGGACTCACTGGCCATGAACAGGAGATATCTGCTGGAGGGAGGATGGGCTGTGGAAAGACAAAGATGATTGCCCAGCTGGTTTAAAGATGGCCCATTAGCAGATAATGTGTGCCAGGAGATAAAGATCACTGCCACACCCAGTTTTAAACAATGGCCCATTAACAGGAGATATCTCCCACAGAGATAAGAATCGCTGCCACACCCAGTTTTAAACAATGACCCATTAACAGGTGATACCTCCTGGATGAAGGGTGGGTCATGGGAAAGATAAATATCAGTCATGCACTGGGATTCAGTGGCCATTAACAGGAGATATCTCCTGGAGGGAGGATGGGCTGTGGAAAGATAAAGATGATTGTCCCAGCTGCTGTGGTGGTGCCTGGATTAGAGGGGACTTTGCTGCTGGGCTGGGGAGATTCTGTGCTCAGTTCCAGAGCCTGAGCTGCTGTGAATTCAGCAGGGATGGGCTGAGCAGGAGCTCTCTGTGCTGCCTGGTGCCTCCAGTCCTCAGCTGAGGTCAGCCCAAGTTCATTACTCTGCCAGGAGTTTATGATTTCTTTGTTATGGAAGTTCAATACCCATTGATTTTAAAATAAACTTTTTTTTTTTTTTTTTTTTTTTTTTTTTGGGTGGGGGTGAAATTTAATAAATTCACTTTATTGTTTGGCCTTTGATGTTATTTTCCATGTGATCAGCATAAAGCTTTTCCCTTGATTCCCCCACCAGTGGTTTTCAGACCTTCAGGCCCTGCTCTCCCTCTCTCCTGATCAAAAGCTGGGCATGGACTAAAGCTCAGCTGAGGCTCAGGTCTAGAGGCCAATTTTGAAGTTGTAATTCAGGAATTCAGCCAGCCCAACTCACTTTTTAACTCAAGCCTGTATTTTCCCAGGTATTTTTGGTTGGAACCAAGGAATTTCAAGTCTTTTTGATGAGTATTAACAGATGGGAAATTTCAAGTGCTTGAATATTTGCATCATGGTGTCATTTTGATAATAATTGTGGCCATTCCCCAGGGATGTCTGGGAATCAGCTTGGCAAGGAGGGATCTTTTAAAAGAAACTTTATACACTTTGCAAACCTGAATGAATTGTGAAATAGGAACTTCTCCCTGACTTAAACACAGAAATCCATCAGAACAACACTGGTGTGCTGTCAGAGGGACCTGGGGAGGAATTTGGGATTTCTGGAGGATAACTGGCAGGAGCACAGACACAAGGGTTGTTCTAGGGAGTTTCAGGTGAATTCAGTGTGAGGAATCCTTGGCCATGCATGATCCCATTCATTGGGATAATTCAATTTTAAGTTTTTGCCTTGAGAAAATATTCTCTCCTGTCCTCAATATAAATTTATTCTGTCAGTTAAAAATCACCTACAGCTGCTACCAACCCTCTAAACCTTGACTGGCATTGGAGCAAAAGATTTTGGTGGCAACTGAACCAGGTTGTAGGAAATCTTTTCTCAGGTGTTTCAGATAAAGTCAGCGTCCCCAAATTTTCATCAGCTGGGACATCAGTCCTAAAAAGGGGATTTATTGAGCAGCTCAAGCTCCTCTCTACCTTTTGGGATGTTCTGCTTGAGCTGGAGATATTTGTTGATTGTTTTATTTATTTGTGGTTTTATTTTTTTGTGCATTTTAAGTTTGCTGTGGCTGTAGGTGCCAGGTGATTTTTCCATCTGTGCTGCTCTGCCTCCCTGGACCTCAGAGCTGCAGAATAAGGCAGGAAAACTTGCTGCTTTTTGTGCCTCTCCCTCTAGCCTGGAGTGCCAGGGGAAGGAGCAAAAATCTCTCTGGTGAAGATGAGTGTGTTTTAAAGAGCACTGACATCTGTCAATGAGACAGCAGCTGCTCTGTAATTCATTCCCTGCTCTGCCTCCTCCTCCTCTTGGCCCAGAAGTGTCAACACAGCACTTTCCTCTCTCTTGGGTTGTTTATTGAGGGGTTTTTAAAATGCTTTCAGTGTGTCTTGGGGCTGTAGTGAGGAAAGGACAAAGAAAATTAGGGAAAACTCAGAGTGTGTGCAGCCCCTCCCTGGAACTGTCAGTGGTGGATGAGTTAATTTGACCAGGCTGGGCCACAGGAGGCCAAAGGGGAGCTGCTAAAACCTTTCCAGAAGTGCCCATCTGTTAATTTGGCATCATCCTGTCCTGCCCAGACAGCTGCAGGGCACTGGGGGTGTCCCAGAGCAGCTTTTTGGGAGGTGCTGGAAGCAGCCAGGCTGCCCCAGGGAAGGAATCCTTGGCTTTTGTTGGGTGCAAAACACAAAAAATGGAATTCTGCTATTCCCCTGAGTCTCTGTGTGACCAAAAACATTTTCCTCAAGTCCCTGTCCTGCATTTTTACACCCTGACCTTGCCTGTGCCAGACACCTCCATTAGCACCTCATTTTTTGGGGTATTACCAGGGAAACCTGGCTGCCCTCCCTAATTATGGAGGGATTATTAATTATTCCTGCCCTGAAACCGGGCTGAATTTACCAAAACCAGGAATTTTGTCCTTTTTCTGTGAAAGATTAATGAGGACAGCCATGGTTTTGGTGGGTGACTGTGAGGTGCTGAGGAGCTTTTTGTACCTCTAGATACCCTGGATATATCGAGATTTAATCTCTGAATTAACAAAGATTGGTAAAAGATGAGTATTTGCTAAAAAAAAAAAAAAAATAAAAGTGCTAAAAAAATATTTAAGGAGGTGCTTTTTTCTTTTTTCCTCTATATTTTTGGTTTTCTTTTGCCTGGCCTGATGGGTTGCAGGGGAGAAATGATGGTTTTGTGTGTTGGAAATTCCCTGGAAAGGGTTTTCTTTATAATTTTTTGGGCACCTGTCCTTTATGGCTGCTGCAAACCCCATTCCAAGAATTCCAGGAATGCTTCCTCACCTGCTCCAAATCTTCAGGAATAGCTGAAAAAAACAGTGAAAGGTTTTAGTGTGAGCTGCTGGGTTTATCCAGGGTGATTAAAAATGCTTCAAGTGAGGAAAGTAAAACTTTCCTTGAAAAACTTCCTTATTTCTGCAAAATTAGAGGGCCAAGTTGTCACCTGGAACTTCTTTCTGGAGCAGAATTTGGGTTCCAAAGCTGTTGTTTCAGTGGAAATCAGTTGATTTATGCCAGCTGAAGATGCATTTCTAAAACTGCTTAAAGCTGAGCGTTCCTCTCTCAGCATCCCTGTGAGATGAGGATTTACTGCAGCTGTTGGAAAAATGCAAATTTTCTTTTTTTTTTTTTTTTTTTTTTCTCTTCACGAAATATGTCTTCTCATAAAAATGCTTCTTTGGTGTGTGAAAATATTTCATGAGCATCTTTAAGGTTTTGATGGGAGATGGGATCCCAGAAAGCAAAACACTTTTTTTTTTTTTTTTTTGAGCTTTCTTTTTTAGAATGCTGGGCTGATTTTTTTTGGGAGGGGGTTATTTTTTTCTTACTGTCTCAATTATTTACGTTTTCCCTGCTGATAAAAAAGTGTGATAAATGAAAGCAGGCAAGTTTCTCCTGCACACAGAAAATGGTGTTTGGGGAGAGTGAAGAAATTGCAGTATATTATGGTTTTTCAGGCAGCTCTGCCAGTGACAAGCTCCAGCTTAAAATAAGCAAATCCTGGGTTCAATTTTTATTTGGCAGATTTTTTTTTTGGTTTTTTTTTTGTTTTTTCTCAGCTCCTGCAAAGCAGTCCATGCTTAAAGAGCAGAATCAATACCCAGGAAGGGTCAAGCAGCTTACAATTCATTACATGTGTGTGTTTCTGTCTGACAATGCAATTCTTGCTTCTCATTTTTCACGTCAACTCCTTCTCAGAGAGAAAAAACAAAAAAAAAAAAAAAAAGAAAGAGAGGAATAGACAAAAACCCAGAGATTTACCCAAGTTATCAAGTGGGATAGAAGCTGACAGGTTTGCTAATGTTACAAGCACAGAACAAAAAGGATTCCTGCTCTGTAAGTGCTGGAGAATTCTTTGTGTCCTTCAGCTCCAGGATTCCCCAGGAATTCCTGCAGGAATGTTCCCTGGCCCGGCAAAAATCACCCAGCAGATCAAAGGCAGCAGCAGTGAATGGTTGGGATCTTCTCCCGGTTTTGTCACTGGATGTGCCCAAATTCCCCCAGGCAAACCAATTCTTTTGGCTTTTTCCCAGAGATGTTTTTATCCTTATTGTGGGATCAGAGTAGAGGCAGCTTTGGGAAGGGTCAGGATTTCAAACAGGAACATCCCTGCTGGGGAGGGATTTTCTCTCTGATGACCCAATTTATAATTTTCAACCTAATCCAGTTTTTTTTTTTCCCAGGTCCTGCCGTGTTTGCAGGTGTTTTTGGAGGTCCCAACCACCTCCACTCAGCTGTGTCCAGCTGGGAGCTGCAAATCCAGGGATAAATCTTGGTTTGGGGTCCCAGCCCAGCAGCTGGAGCTGGTTTTTCTGAGGTTGGTGGTGGTGGGATGTCCCTCCAGCCCTGGGGCAAGGTGAGGGAGGGGAAATTACAAAATAAAATTTAAAAAAAAGCATCAGGAGAGATCCAGGGTTGTCTCCTGTCATTCCCTGTTGTCACTGACAGAGCCTCCATGGATATTTTGGCTGGAATCTCCCAGGGAAAAGCTCATGGATTAAAAGGAGGTTTTGGGTTTGCTCCAGAGGGGTTTTTGGGACTGCTTGACCACAGCCAAGTGTCTGGGAGGTGTTGGTGACAAAACTTCCACCCTTGTGAAGCACAGGTGGTTGTTTTCTGTACAAGATCGTCCTGAAGGTTGTTTTTGGGCAGACCTCGTTTAGATTTGTGTTTTCAACGTGGGTTGGGGAAGACCAAAAGGAAATTTGGTTTTGGCAGTGAATTTAATTAAATGCAGCCCCTCTTCAGGGCTCCTGAGGAGAAATTAGCACCATCAACTTTTCAACTTTTTCACTTTTTCTCCCATCTTGAATTCGCAGAAGAGGTTTTGTCATGGAAAAGTGGGGCTGGTGGGACTTGGGGATCATTTAATCCATCCCCTGATCCCCTCTCCAACAGATTATATCACACTAACCCTGATGGAAGTCCCTAAAATCCACCTCCAGCAAAGATTCTGTGCTCCCACCTCACTGATATTTACCCTCAGCATTAAAAGTTTATCCTAAGGAGAAATTTAAACCTCTCTTTCCCCATCTCCTCCCCTGCAGCTTCACCCTGTTTGCCCCTGTCCTGCCTCCCATGGCCTGAAGGATAATTGCCCTCTTCTCTTCTCAGAACAACCTTTTACATAAGAGGAATTTGCTGTATCTCCAGTTCAGAAAACTCTTCTCCAGGCTGGGAAAGGTCAGATGAAATTGCCTTTCTTTGAGGCTTGGCTTTGCTAAGCCTCCCATCCATCTCCTGGCTGTGCTGGGTGTTGGTGCAGAGCCCAAGGTGAGATTTTAGTCCACCACAATCCCTCTAAACAATTGAATTCCCACACCCTGCTGGGGCAGGATGGCAAAAATGAGGATTCTGACAGCCAGGGTGAGTCCACAAACTGTTTGTTTTTCATGTCAGAGCTTTTGCCACTGTCACCAACCTCTTCCCAGCCATCCTTGGACACAGAATATTTCCCAGTGGGATCTGCTGATCCCTCTGAGGTGCAGTTTATTCTCCCTGCCAGCCAAAGCTGGCTTGGAAATCAGCAGAATCCCTTATCCCAGGAAACTCTGGATCTG
Organism: Erithacus rubecula; assembly: GCF_903797595.1. Taxonomy (NCBI): domain Eukaryota; kingdom Metazoa; phylum Chordata; class Aves; order Passeriformes; family Muscicapidae; genus Erithacus; species Erithacus rubecula. The sequence continues at coordinate 2,165,124 of NC_136677.1, forward strand.
GTTTTACGCCTTGGGCTTCTGTCAGTGCTGACAGCTACAGCTTTCCATATTAGCTGGGAGAATATGCAGAAAGAAACCACTCGTGCATCTCCTTCCCCGAGCCTGCTGTGGCTCTCCTGTCATGTTTTTCCCCCAGTTCTTGATGTTTGCAAGTCTCTGATTCGAGTCACAGCAGCTCCAGGAACAGAACACGAGAGCTACAACTTCTCCTCACTCCCTCCCCTCAGCCTGAGTGTTTAATTTGCTCCCGACTCTGCTTGAGCAATTTTTTTTGAGAGCACAGTTTATATTTGCCTATGCAAATCAGCTGAGCAAATATGCTGAGGAGCTCCAAAGATAGATCAGGACGTTTCAGCACATGCCCAGCCCAAAGGAAAATCATCCCAGGCCATTTTGCTCTCTGTTAACCCTTCTGTTTTCACTGATTTGGGTTTTTTGTTTTTTTTTTTTTTGGCAGGGAGGTGCTGTCCCACCTCTTCTGAGCCCGTGGTGTGGCTGTTGTGCAGCAGGAGCACACAGAAGGTTGTATATTCAGAAATCAGTTGTCTTTCATGTCCTTTTATTGGAGAACAAGCAGTTCCAGGAGCTGCAGGAGCCACAGCCAGCTTTCCTTCAGCCCTTTGATTTATGGTGGAGTCTCTGGTGCCTTGTAAAATTCTGCTCTTCTGAGGCTCTGGGCACGGCTGGGGAGTTCATAAAAATCCTCTTTCCTCTGGGTGCTCTCTGAGCTGGGCCCAGCTGTTGTCTTTTCTTTAGGGGCAGGGAAAGAATTTGACCTTTCTCCTTGAATTCCCGCCAGCGGTTATAAAACAAGAAAAAAAAAAAAAAAGATTTTTCCTTGAAACTGGTGGATGGCTGAAATCAGCTCCAGCATCTCCTGAAGAACTCTGGTTTCCTAACTCGATTTGCTCTCCCTACAAGGGGGAAAGAGCTGCTTGGAATTCTGTGGGGCTGACAAACAGGGTGAGCTGTTCAGCCGGAAACATTCCGGAACAGCGCGGCCACACTCCTCTGGAGCACAAGTGACTTCACTGGAGAGTAATTACTCCACTTTGCAGGAATGCTAATTGCTTTGGAGAGGGTTTTTATCCTGGAATAAAGACCTGCTGTCGCAGTGTCCTTTGGGAGGCGTGAGGGAATGGTTTCTCTGCTCCAGATGTTTTCCTCTTGGAGATGAGGGCTGGAGAGGGAGAGACTGTGGTGGTGCCGAGCCTGGGGAAGGAGACAGGGATTCAGAGATGTTTTATAGCAGGGTTGATTTAACCTCAGAGCATGTGGAAGACGACACAGCTCCTCAGTGCTGTTTTTAGCTGAGTTTCCTCAAGAAATGAGCCTTACATAAGCAGTGTCTGTATCCATCACTTCTGCACCATTAGCTCACTCCAGCCGTGCTTAGCACAGCACAGGAGGGGTCAGAGCTGGGGGCTGCACGTGTTTGGGTGCTCAGGGAGCTCCTATGCAGAGGGAGAGGCTGCAGGGTATCCTTAATCCTGATAAAACTTGGAATACCTGTGGAATTGGATGGCTGAGCGTGCTTCTCCCTGAAAGGAAAGCTCTCACATGGCAAAGCCCATCACGCCCATCCTCAGGACTGATTTCTGTGGCCACAGTTTTATTCTTGGTGGTTCAAAGCTTCAGCAGCACCACAAACTCTTCTCTCAGACTGAGCTGGAACCAGCTCTGAGGACAAAGAGCTTCTCCTCTCCTCTCCTCTCCTCTCCTCTCCTCTCCTCTCCTCTCCTCTCCTCTCCTCTCCTCTCCTCTCCTCTCCTCTCTCCTCATCCTCTCCTCTCCTTCCTCTCCTCTCCTCTCCTCTCCTCTCCTCTCCTCTCCTCCTCCTCCTCTCCTCTCCTCTCCTCTCCTCTCCTCTCCTCTCCTCTCCTCTCCTCTCCTCTCCTCTCCTCTCCTCTCCTCTCCTCTCCTCTCCTCCTCTCCTCTCCTCTCCTCTCCTCTCCTCTCCTCTCCGTCTCTTTTCTCCTCTCCCTCCTCCTCTCCTCTCCTCGCCTCATCCTCTCCTCTCCTCTCCTCTCCTCCCTCTCCTCTCCTCTCCTCTCCTCTCCTCTCCTCTCCTCTCCTCTCCTCTCTCCTCCTCCTCCTCTCCTCTCCCTCTCCTCTCCTCTCCTCTCCTCTCCTCTCCTCTCCTCTCCTCTCCTCATTTTTGCTGTCCCAGCCTGACTCCCAGCCCAGACTCACTGGAACATTTCCCTCTCACCCTCCCACTTGGGATTGTTCTCTTGCAGATCTGCAAAAGGGGAAGAGAACTCTGCAGCAGATCCCCCCAGACAGAGTCAGATGGCAGCTCAGGGTGGTTGTGGTGGTTCTGCAAATGTTTTACTGTGCTGGCAGCCAAAAGCAGTCTCACTTTGCCAGACACTGGAATCCAAACCCTTCCCCCTCAGCTCTGCACTGGATGGAAAGTGAGGGACCCTTGTTCCTCTGAATTGTCCAAATGAACATTTTGGGTTGAGATTTAGTATTTTTCACACTACTGCATGAGGGAGGAACTCCTCTGATTGATCTGGGTTACAAGGGGGAGAACAGGTGAGGAAAGTTCTGCTTTGGATTGGGGACTGCTCACCACCTTCTCTTGGTTAGCTGAGGAGCCAGGCTGTAGAATGTGCTCACATTTACAACTTCTCCTGGGTCCTGGGCATTTTAATGAATTACCTCAGAGCAGGATATGGATCCACCTGTTGTGATTATGCAGAATAGCACAAAGGGGGAAGAGAATACTGGGAATTGGAAAAATCATCCCTGCTGGGGCATGGGGGCCCTTCTTGGCATGGTGTGCACCCAGAGAAGAGTGGTTTGGGGGAAAAGGAAAACAATTTTTTGTGTCTATGTTGGGTTGATATGACCAGCAATGTGTATTCTGTCACCATCTGTTGCAGCATTGTGGGGCAGTGACCCTGATCTCCCTGGCACACATTATCTGCTAATGGGCCAGCTTTAAACCAGATGGGGCAATCATCTTTGTCTTTCCACAGCCTATCCTCCCTCCAGGAGATATCTCCTGTTCATGGCCAGTGAGTCCCAGTGCATGACTGATAAAATTCCATCATCCCACTGGGAGATGCTCCAGCCAGGGGAGGAGCCAAGCCTTTCCTACCCAGATAAAAACTGAGATTTTGGACACCAAGGGACCTTCTTTCCACTGGATTCCAGAGGAAAGCCAGACCTTTCCACATCATCCCTGGAGCTTCAGAGGAAACTGCACCTTCTCCAGGAGCACTGCTCCAGCTGAACCACATCTGCCACTGCAGGAGGATGCAGCCACCATGGAATGGCACTGCTGCCACCACCCTGACTGACTGACGGGTGTCAGCTTGGATTCTGACTCTGGCAGTGTTTTGGGATTGTTCTTTGTAATACTGCATTTCTATTTTAATTTTCCTAGTAAAGAACTGTTATTCCTAATTCCCATATTTTTGCATGAGAGCCCCTTAATTTCAAAATTATAATAGTAATTTAGAGAGTGGGGATTTTCATTTTCCATTTCAAAGAAAAGTTTCTGTCTTTATTGGCAGACACCTGTCCTTCAAACCAGGACAGTGTCCCATCATGGTTCACTGAGAAACCCCAGCTCAGGCAGGTTTGGTGTCACTGTCCTCCTTCTGATGGCAACTTCAGTTCCCTTTGCTCCTGATTGTGCCACAGCAGAGCCAAATTCAGGGCATATTGCCCCAGGGTACAGCAAGGCCACCCTGTCCCCAGCAGTGCAGGGCAGGTGACACTCCTTGTCCTGTTCCAGCCCTGTCCCAGCTGTGCCAAGGGGCTCTGGGGTGTCAGGGTGACCCTGCAGAGCTCTCTGCCTTGTCCCCAGTGTCCCCTGGTGTCTGCTGGTCCCTGTGCCAGCCAAACGCCTGCAGGAAGGACTGGCACCTCTCCTGGCTCTGGGATGTGTTCCCAGATCCAGGCACAGCAGGCACAAATTTTTTTTTTTTTTTTTTTTTTTGTGTGTGTCAACATTAGAAAGCAAAAACCAGACAGGGAAACATTGAAGGATCTCTCGCCCAGCCCAGCTCTTGTGCTTTTATTTGTCAACACTCATTTTTGTTTCCTGACACAAAGTGGAAACATTTGGTCAGTGTTTTTGGCTCGTGTCCCTTCTGTTTTCCCTGTCTCCTGCAGTGTCATTTGGAAGGACATTCCAGGCTTTTTTTGTCATTTCTGTCAGGCATGAAGCTGTAAAATATTTGGCTGGGGGGGAACAATGTTCTAGTCCCATAAGATTTTTTTCCCTGGCTCCAGGGCTGCCCTTTGGGTGAGGGAATGTTCTCAAAACCTTCTGCAGAGATGCTAAACTCATGATTATTTACCTTAGCAAATGATGGCACAGAGAGCTGGACAGAAGCAAAAATAATTTGGCTGAGCTGATGCTCAATGGTCCAAGTCTTAGTTGGAGTTTTAATAATTTTAATGCAATTACCCTCACAATTATGGTCAGATAAATCAATGCTCAGAGATCAAGGGAATCTTGAATTTCTTTTTGTTCTTTGTCCATCTCATTTTTGTATCTGGATAAAACAGAGCAGTGGATTAGAGGGAACAGGGATCTGGCCCAGCACAGCCTGTTAAACACAAAATTAAGGTTTTGGATTCACCATTTCCATCACTTATTGGATTGAAGAACAGAAATGTCTTGCAAACAGAGGATTGCTCAATGAAGGAATTCCAGTTTATAGCATCAAAGCTGGGGGAATTTGAGTTAGGGTTTATAGCAGGGAAAACCTTTACCCCTTTTTTGGGATCACTAGGGGAATGGGAGTGAGGGTTTATGGCTTTTACCCCTTTTTGGGATCACTGGGGGAACGGGAGCCAGGATTTGGCTCCTTGGAGAAGCCAAGCAGGGCTGGGAATGAGTGACCAGGACAGCACACACAGTCACCAGTGTCCTGCTTTTCCCCTGGCACATCCCTCAGTGGGAGCCTGGATTTATGGATTTAACCTCCCCCTTGGCAGCTCAGGGGACCTCGATTTCCATCTTGAAGCTCTCCAGTTCCCAATCTCCCTCCTTTGCTTTACACCTCTCATTTCTGCTCCTTTCTCCCTCTGACAGGTTCTGTAAATCAGCCCTGAACACCAATCCAGGGGATGTGAATCCCTGTGCTTGCTCCTGTTTCCAAGCTGCCCTTCCCTGCCTTGTTCCCAGGCACTTGAAGCTGAAAAAATTGGTTTTGAGCAGAGGCTTGGAGGCTGCCTGCTCCAGGGAACTTCACTGCACCCTTGAAGGATTACCTAATGTGGTGAGATCCACTTGTCTGTTTAGCTAAGTGCTTTGTTCCTGCTTTTCCAGGGAGGAATTGCTGACTCCCATCAATGTGTGCCCTGAAATTGTGTTTCCTGGAATCTGCATCCCTTCCCAAATGCCAGAGCTCCATTAGATCAGAGGAGGGGACAGCAAAAGGCCCCTCAGTTTAACAGTTCCACCTACAGGGATTGATAAAAATTCCATCCTTGCCCCAGAACTTCCTCTGTGACATCTGCACCATTCCATCCCTCACACAAACCAGCCACAGCCACCCTTGCTGCTTGTTTGAAACCCCTCAGGGCAGCTGCTGCCTGGATATTTACTGCAGCCAGGTAGGAAATGTAGGTCCTAAAAATACAAATTATGGGGCTTTCTGCTTTTTTTTTTTTTTTTTCTGGGTGTGTAACTTTTTTTTTTTTTTTTTTTTTACTCCATCCTGAAAGATAAAGAGCAGAACTTTGATTTAAGGGAATTTTTTGTACCCAGCAGGAGTTTGGATTCACCCAGCTCTGTTGGCTGGGGTTGATTCCTGGGGTGAGGATCTGCAGGGTGCTGCAGCCAGCCAGGGAGTTGTGCTGTCTGCACAAACTTTCCATGAGGCTTTGAGGGTTTTTCCTTTTGTTCAGGGTGCTTTGAATGTGGCTGTTCATTATATGAATGGTGCACTGTGTGTGTATATATATATAGGTATTATATATTTAATTTTCTTGTGTGTGGTAGGAGACATGCTCTGGCACGTGTGTGAAGGTGAGTCTATATAAATTTATTTTCTATTTTTTATATATAAAGAGTGTTTGCATGCACAGTGGTGGGAGGGACAGAATCCTTGGAGAAGGAGGTGTCTGAATGGAACATTCATGGGGAGCTGAACTGGGGAATCAGCACTGCCAAAATCCAGTGCAGAATTCAACAGGCACCAGGAGGCTACTGGGACACTTTGGAAAGTGTAGGGATTTTGTCTTGTTCTGAGAAGTGAGGCATGTACAGACCTGGATAAAATATCTAAAAATAAGGGATTGTTCTGTGGGGTCAGCTGGCAGGGCTGGAGCTCCTAAAACCACCCCAACTCTGTGCTGCTGTCTCCATCCACATCCTGGCAGCATGGACAGATTTCTTTATCTGTGCTGCCTCAAGAGCAGGATTTCCACGAGGTTTGGATTTTTTGTGATGCCCTTGGACCATCACCTGTAATCCTCCCCAGGTAAGAAAGCACTGGCTGGCTCAGACTCTCCAGAACCCTGGCACTGCACTTCCTGCCCTTGAAAACAAAGGGGTGATGAAGAGATAGTGCCTGGCTGGCCACCAGAATGGGTGGTTTTCATTAAAAGTGTGTGAAAAGCCTTGCTGTTTTTCAGCAGTGATTAAATGAAAATATATGTACACGCCAGAGACCTGATGTCAGCCCTGTGGGCAACACAGCCTGAGATGAGAGACTGAAGAAATAAGAAATTGTCACTGATGTTATGAATTCGCTGTGCCCCCAGGTCTGAGGGTTTTCCTTGATGACAATTTTTTAATATAGTGCGCTGAAATCGCTTTGAAGCCGAGAATTCCGAGTGCAGCTGGCAAAAGGGGGGATTTGCCACTCAGAGCCTGGCAAAGGGAGGGATTCCTATGAAAAGCAAACTGGGGGGAACCTGAGAAGCTCTTCAGGGCTCTCCTGCTTTCTGATGTTGAGAATGATCAAAACTCTTGAGGGTGTGGATTAATCTGGATTTTTCGCCCCTGGAGGTCAGGAAGGAACTGGGAGTTTTTCAGAACACCAGATTTGTCTCCTCACAGTTGGATGTGTTGCAGCTTTTTTCACCCCTTTGCTGCCCTCGACATAAGAGTCAGAGATGCTCAACAAGTACCTGGTGAGATATTGTCCCCAAAGATCTTCACTGCACCCCAGCAAGTTGCAAATGCAGCTCAGGGCTCAGCTGGGAGCCAGGTGTTCCTCACTGCTGCTTAGTGGAGCTTTTTAGGCCAGCACAGAATTCTCTTCTTTCCCCCTGTTTCATAGCTCACCTTCAAATCCTCCTCAGACAGCAGAACAGGCACAAAGCTCAGGAAGGGCAAGAGACATCCTTGTCAAAATCCTTGGTGTCAAAAATAGCTGCCTGAGATGTTCCTCCTCCTCCTGCTGCTTTAAGCTGAATTATGATCATAACTTTGCTGTCCTGGGGTTTTTGCAGAGCAGTGTCCTTCCCTCCACAGCATCTCCCAGCCCTGGGTGGCTGCAGGGCCCAGTCCCTTCCTCTCATGTCAGACATCACAGAGAGGCACCTTAATGAAGGTGGAGCCTGTGCCTTCATTAGTTCAGGAGTAACAGAGCTTTAAAAAGCTCCTTGGAGCAGGGGAGGAGGACTGTGGGGTCACTGTTTCGGGCTGTTCGGGGTGTGCAGCTGCCAGCTCAGCCCCTCACAAGTGAATTTGAGCAGTTCTTTGTTGACTTTTTGTTCATTTTAGGGCAGAGCTGGTGGTTGCCTTTTCAGGTGTTCCTCCTTAAATCTCTGGGGTGAGCTCTGCCCGAACTTAATCCCTTTTTATCCTCCCCTTTCTGGATGAACAGTTGGATTTGCAAACCCTCATCTCCCAGTGGAATTATGTAATTTTATCAGTCATGCACTGGGACTCAATGGCCATGAACAGGAGATATCTCCTGGAGGGAGGATGGGCTGTGGGAAAGATAAAGATGATTGCCCCAGCTGGTTTAAAGATGGCCCATTAGCAGATAATGTGTGCCAGGAGATAAAGATCACTGCCACACCCAGTTTTTAACAATGACCCATTAACAGGAGATATCTCCCACAGGGATAAGAATCACTGCCACACCCAGTTTTAAACAATGGCCCATTAACAGGAGATATCTCCCACAGAGATAAGAATCGCTGCCACACCCAGTTTTAAACAATGGCCCATTAACAGGAGATATCTCCCACAGAGATAAGAATCGCTGCCACACCCAGTTTTTAACAATGGCCCATTAACAGGTGATACCTCCTGGATGAAGGGTGGGTCATGGGAAAGATAAAGATGATTGCCCAGCTGGTTTAAAGATGGTCCATTAGCAGATAATCTGTGCCATGGAGACAAGGATCACTGTGACAGAATACACATTTCTGGCCACATCCTGTATTGCAGCCCAAGACACTGGATGAGGGTGGAAGGGCATTAAAAACCTCCCTTTGGAGCTGCCCTGTGCCCCTGGCTGTGCAGGCACAGCAGGGCTGGACTGGCTGTGCTGGGGCAAGGTGCTGAATGCAGGGATCAATACTTCAATCAACAGCGCTGGTGTAACTTGCCTGAACTGGGAGGAAATGAATCCCAGAGATTAATTGGAGTGCAGGAGCTCCAGTCTGTGAATAATTAAATCACTGAAGCAGGTGAGAAGGGGCAGGAGTGGGATGTGGCCCTTTCAGGATGGGAACGAGGACAATTCTCACACTCGAGTGTGGCTGCTGCCCCTCTGAAGAGAGAACTGGGAAATTCCAATTTAGTGGATTGGAGTGACCAGTGGATTATTTGACACCCTTCCCTGGACTCAGAGAATTGATGTGACCAATGGATTTTCTGTCACTCTTCCCTAGGCTCAGTGAATTTTTTGTCACCCTTCCCTGGGCTCAGCTGCCTCTGGCTGCTGTTCCCTGCTCACCCTGGAGCCCTCTCAGTGAATTTTCCCTTTGACTTGCAATGAAAGCCCTGGCAGTGCTCTGCCTTTCTAGAAGCTCTCCTTTTCTCCTTTTCCTTCACTTTTTTTTCTTCCCCCTTTACATCAAGAGGACTTTTCTCTGTCCACAATGTCCCAGACTGATGAGATCTAACACGGAATGTGAGCTCTGCATGGTCCCAGGGCTCCTGGAAATCAGCCTGGCCAACTTCAGATGTGTTTTGAGTTTGGATAGACTGGCACAGGCAGAAGAAATCCCTTTGTGCCCATGAAATCTAACAGAAGGAAAGGGAACTTTGTGGGGTTCAAGCATTGCCAAAGCCATATGATTATTTTTAAAAGGATTACCTGAGTGGAGAACCCTGTGGGGATAAGGAGAAAAAAAAAATAAAGCTGTTGTGGAGTGATTCAGGAATTTTTCTTTTAATTTAAAAATTAAGGGCAAAGCTTGCCAGTGTAAGGATTTTAATTAGGGTGAATTAAAAGCTTAGAGAAAAGTGGAATTGTTTGTAAATAAATAACTCTTAAATAACTTAATATAACTTAAAATAACTCTTGATGTACAGCACTGGAAGAGAGCAGAAATCCTGCTGGAATAAATACAGAACATGGGCTGGGTTTCAGTGCTGTCACAAGGAACTTGTTTGGCCTTTAAAAGGCCCAGACAGTTTGTGATAAGGGATGAGATCTTCTTCTGCTGGCAGCGAAGAAATATTGGCAATAAAAATGCTCCAGCTGCTTTTAGACTCTGTCCCATGATTTGATTAATTTCCTAGATTCTATTTATTTTTCGTGATGAATTGGAAATCCCATTTCCCATTGATTTTGTCAGTTTGAGGGACACTACCTGCACAAAAACATGGCTTCTGAATCCCTCACACCTGCTCCAGTCTCACTGTTCCCTCCAAGGTGATTTTAGTTCAATTTGGGAGTTTTGGAAGGACCACACCCCACCCCAGACCTGAAAACCATCAAACCCCCTCCTCCAAAGCACCTTCAGCTCCATTTGCCTCCAATTTTACATCCCCAGAGCCTTTGGTCAATCAGTTTTCCTCTGCCTCCCAAATTAATTGGTCTCCAATTAAATCCTTGGGAAACATCCAGATAAAATTGTTAAAATTAAAATTGCAGCTCCTGTTTTGCTTCTCAGGGAGGAGAGATGAAGATTTCTTTTTAAAAGCCCCGTGCAAATGTGCAGCTTTTGCTGCTGTTCAATAAAGTTGATCATTTTAGTGAGGAAGTATCAATGCAATTTTCCACCCCACTGCCTTAAAGATTGGCTCTGGGTGTAAATGCAGCCATTCCTTTTCCTCTCATTTGGGTGGGGAGCAAACAAAAGGGAAGAAAATCTTCTGTTGTCTCCCTTATAAACGTTATTATACCCTAAATAAATCTCTGGAATTCTGCCTCAAAATAGGAAGCACCACTGCATTTTTGCAGGTCCTTATTCCATCTGTGCCTCAGCTGAATGCAGAACTCAGGAATGTCTTTCCAGCCCATTACATTTCCCAGTGAAAAATGTGAGAATTACCCCTGATGCTCGTGGGAATGTAAAACACCTGAAAATGAAATATTAACTTTGCCACCCAAGCCAGTAATGGCTGTTATGTTTGGTATTATAACACATTAAGGTGAAGTTCCTGCCTAAGAAAGAAATAAATAATAAAAAAAAAAATCCCCCAGCTCCCATCCCAGGAATGACAGGCTGATGGGGAGAGGATAAAATTGGAAAGTTGGGGGGGGGGAAAAAAGTTTAATATATTCACAGTTTAGATGACAGTGAATATAAAGACAGACTGAGCTTAAGTGGAAGTTGCAAAATATCCTTGGGAAGTTTTATTCCCTCCAGATTGCTGCCAGCTCTCCTGGAAAGTGTGTGTTTGTAACAGAAGAAAAGCAAAACCTTATGGATGGAGGAAGTTAAAGCATCTCTGCTGCTGTTTGGTTCGTGGAATTGACAGAAAAATTCAATATTTGTCCCTTTTTACAGCAGTTTCCTGGCCCTGCTGGTCAGGGGGGGTTGAAGACAGTTCCAAACCCCTGAGTGTTTGTTTCTTAAGGTTTGGTTTGCCTTGAATCTTGGAAAAAAATTTTGATTTTTTTTTAAGGTTTTTTACCCCTTTACTGTGTGATGGGATCTGCTCTGAGCTGGAACTGCAGACAGCAAAACTACCTGAGAGATTTAGAGGAGAATGGATTTAAAAAAAGCTTTAATTTGCTGTTTTTTCCTCACTATCCCTTCACTTTTTGCTCCAAAAACCTCCTTTCATCACTTAGGAAGGAAAATAATTGGGAAAAAAACTCCTCCAACCCTTTTTCTGCTCTGTCCCCTCCAAAAATCTGAATTTCCCTTCCCCACAACTGCTCATTTCTGTATGAAAAGGAGAATTTTAGGGTCCCATTTTAGGGTTATTTGTGTGAATTTTGTTTCTGTCTAGGGTTCTTTGCTATTCCTTGAGAGAGAGCTTCATTTTTTTTCTCAGAAATAAAAAGTTTGAAGCCATATTTTATGGTCAGCAGATGCCAACAGGAATCCTCTGCTCTAAAGAGCCTTTAGATAAATGGATTTTACTCCAGGTCTGCTAATTAAACAGTCTGGAGACTTCAAGGGCCCGGAAAGAGGGGAAAAAAGGTGATTAAAAACAATCCAGCTGATAACATTTAGGTTACAAAATGATCTCCAGTGACTTAGAGGGGCACCAGATGTTCCAAATGAGCTCAGAGGAAAAAAAAAATCATGGATAAATGGGAAGCAGTGGATAACAAGAGGCAATTTTTAAAAATGTTTTTTAGGATGGAAGCTTTGTTTTAAAGCAATTTTCCTGTCAGGAGCTAAAGCAGGCTGGGTGTTTTAATGGGATTATTCCTATCAGGGATTTTTTTTTCCTGGTGTTTTTCCCAATTTTGGTGACTCCACAATGAATTCAGCTCGGCCCTGCCCTCAGCCCAGCTGCTGCAGGTCATTCCTGGCACTGAGGGCAAGAAATTGGGAGGTTTTTTTTTTTGGGGGGGGGGGAAGATTTGGCAGTTCCCTGGAGTGGAATTATCTAATCAGAGAATTTTGGCTGATTTTCCCATCCAAAAAATAATGGTTTTGGCTTCTTCTGGTGCCCAGTGTTATTTTCTGCTGTCCCTCCCCCTTCCCCACGGCTCTCTGCCTTCCCAGGGAGAGGATTTGGGATCCCAGATGATTTTTTTTTTTTTTAATTTTCACCTCTCTGAGCCATGGGATGTTCTCAACCCAGCTGCTGCAGGTGATTTTTGGCACTGAGGATTTTTTGGGAAGCTCCAGCCTCAGTCTGTGACCTCCCCCTCCCTCCTGCAGCCCCCGGGCAGATGCTGGAGGATAAATTTGTTAAACCCAGCTTGGAAAGGGCTGTTTGAACTAACAGCATCATCCAGAATTCCACTGGAGGCTTTTTTTGTTTGCAGCACGCTCAGAAATTAATTTTTATTTGCAGGCTCGTGGGGGGAAGAGTGATAAAAAGCAAACAGAGGGAAGTGCAGGCAGAAACTGCAATAGAAATATTTGGAAAAGGCACTGCAAGGTCTTCCAGGCTGGGCAGAGAGGAAAGTTTTCCAGCTAAAGAGTCCCACACAGGGATGGCTCTGAGGATTAATATTTAGGATGAAAGCAATCAATTATGATGAATAGCAAATTATTTTCCAAGTGTTTTGTGCTATTAAGGACACATAAAGCAGAAGAGGAGAAAACCATCCCTATTAATAATGATTAATCCAGCCCTGTCAGCAGCTGGATCCTCACTGCTGCCTAAAGCAGAGCCTGGCTGTGTAATTTAACTCTCAGAATTCAGCACAATCTGGATTTATCACCATCATTTTGTTGTTCTTAGTTTTGACAAATATGATCAGTGAGTGTTTGTAGCTTCTCACTCAGGTGGGAGCACAGGCTGAGCCACACGTGGTGCTCTGCCAGGGGGTTGACATGATTTATTTGAAATAATAATAATAATAACAGTAATATCCCTCATCTGGAATAATCCTAATATTCCCTAGCTGGGATTTGAGGTGCCTTTAAAAGCTGTGTCACCCCAGGGGTGCCACATTCTGTGCTAAAAATCAAATTATTATTGAGACCTCTTAATCTCTGCAGTAAGTACAACATGTTCTGGATGATTGTTTCCAAGGAATAAACTAATTTTTTTTTTTTTTTTGGAGGGGGTTTGTATTGGGATTTTTGGAGCATCCAGGAGTTGTCAGAACAAGGGGTTGATAATCCAGGAAGGGAGAAATGAGGAAAGGGAGATGTCCCCAGCTCAGAGGGGACATGGCTTGGGGTGCACAGGTTTGGGGAAACTGGGAAAGTGGATTAGGGGAGGGAAAGAGGAGGGAAAAATGAAAATTCCTGCTGGAGAAAGTGCCTTTGTCCCCTGTAATCCATTCTATGAGCCAAATTTTTTGGTGAAGAAATATTTCCCTAAAATCTTGAGGCCTCTCCACCCTCATTCTATCACTTGTTAAATCACAAAAAAATTACAATTTAACCATTTCTGCTTTCCATAATTTATTTATCCACACGTTACATGCTGTTTAATGGGAATTTGTGAATTTATGAAGGTAGATTTTGCTGATTTTTGTGTGTGTGTGACTTGTGGGTTATTCCTTTCTCCTTTATCTCTTGAAATCTTGCTTTTGGTGGCTGGGTCTGGGTTTCAAGTGATGGCACAGCTCTCACAGCAAATTCTTGGTTCAGAGTGCCTCAAAAAGTGCACCAGGCAAAGCTTTGTTGTGATAAAGGAAAAATAAAAGGTTTTAAAAAAAAAAAATATTAGAAGATAAGGGAAACTCCTGACATCTTCATGGTGGAATTGGACAGATTTTAAAGAGTGTAACTAAGAATCTGCTTGTTCTAGGTGAGGCTTCCTTGCCCCAGTGCTGTAATTAATAATTATTTAGAGAGAAAATGAACCCAAACCAGGCAAAACCTTTGGATTCAGAGGCCATTTGAGGCCACCTGCTAAAATTGGCCACAGCCAACCCCTCCCCCTTTGGGACTAAAAATTCCTCTCCCCACCCTCAGCCCCATCTGAGATGTGACTCAGAAGTGACAGAGATGTGTGGATTCATTGGCAGCAGCACAGCCAGGAAGGAATCCAAAGGGAGCAGCTCCAGCTCTCAGCCCAGAATCCCTGAAAAAAATATAAATTCGGGGAAAAAAAAATTAAAAAAAAATGGGAAAGGCTGCTGGAGGAACCAGAGCACTTGGAATGTCCTAACACATTATCAGAATTTTGTAGAGTTTGACTCCAACTCCTTCCCTTCCATCCCTGCTAATTCTTCACGTGCAATGTACTGATTCCATTTGCTGGAGCATTCATTCCCTTAAATATTTTTTCCATAATGTGGGGTTGAACACGTTCCTAATGGCTCCTGCATGCCCTGTGTTTCAGTGGCACCAATAAAGTAATTTGGTTTAAATTGAATTGGACTCAGCCAAACAAAGAGTGGAAATTGAAAAAGGGAGCAGAGAAGTGAAGGGTTCTATTGGAGGGGAGGGGAAGCAAAGGGAGAGAGGGTTTTTTGGTTTTCCTTTCTCCTAAAGGAGAAAAAAAAATGTGGAAAAAAAGCAAGGAGAAGTGACATAAATATCAATACCAGTGGTGACTCTGCTGTGCTGGGATCAGAGTGCACGGGTGTGAGGATGTTTGGAACACACAACCCCTGTGCCTGGCAAAGAAAATGAGAATTTTCCTGTTGAATTTCATCCTCCAAAGGGAATGTCCCAGTTCTCAGTTGATTTCCAGCCTTTGAAAGGAGGGGGAATGGACATGGTGATACCTTTCCATGCCTGAGCAGCACAGTGAGAGTAGCTTTGCATCCAGCTGTTGCTTAGGATGTCTCCAGATGTTCAGACACTTTTCTTGACCTGGAGGTGAAGCTTTTGATGTTCAATTTTATTTCTCCAGGTCTGGGGCAGCACTGAAGTGATCCAAGGCAGAAGGAACTGAGCTGTGCTCCCATTCCTTCCCCAGAGGTTCCTCTCCATACTTTCCCCCATTAGGCCACAGCTGGGTCACACCACTCTGTACATTTTATTTCTTTCCATTCTCTGCTCATTTAAAAAAAAAAAATTATATAGAAATCTTATTTTACTTTGATCTGATTGTCTGATTGACAGGGAGTCAATTATCCCCCTGAATAGGACTGTCACACTCTCAGCAGCAGAAATTGTCAGGTGTCTCTTTTGGGGGGAGGAGATGAATGTCACCTCTCCACCCTCCCCTTCCTCCATTCCCTTTGGGTTTGTTTCCCCTCTCAGGTTTGTTTTATTGAGGATTGGATTTGAAAACAGGCTGTTAACTGAAAGGTTGGTGGTTCGTGCCCACCCAGGGACGCCAGGTGTCCTCACCCAAGGGTCTCTCTAGATGTGACACCTCCCCAGAGAGGACATGCAGGTGGTCAGGAGTCTGGTTCTCTCAGAGTCACTGGCAGAAAGCAGCTGGAGACATCCTTGTGTTGTTTCAGGGTTATTTATTTATCTTATCTTTTAAAATGTTTCAGTCAGCCCGACACAGGTCCTCTCTGCAGAGCGACCATTGCAGAAGGATCCTCCCGCGGGCTGTGCCAGACCTTATACACCCAAAATTATGTATTCTATATTTACAAATTCTTTCCAATGCCATGCAATCTCTTTACAATGTCCAGTTCTTTCCCCATCCAATCTGTGGCTCCCAGGATACAACTTCAACATGGGAAGCATGAAGAAGAAGGAGGAAGAAGCCCACCACAACCTGGATCCTCCATTTTGACCACATGGCCTTTAATATAAACAATCCAAAACCCTACTTATTCTACAATCTAGTATTCTTATTTATACTCTACTCACTTTCATATTCATTGCTTCTTCCCTCAGTGTTGGCAAACCCTCCCAAGGAGCTAAATCCAGCCCCTGTGGCTCTTGGATATCACTCAGGGGTCTCAGAGGGGTCTGCCAGGGGGGGGTTTGCATCCCCAGAGGAGCCAGGGAGATACCCTGGACTCCCACAGTAAAACATGAAAATGTTGGATGATGAGGGAGCAGGAAAGGATGGGGTGAATTTAATGGACTCCCTTAGGAGGGGCTGTTGCTGTCTATCAGGTTCCCATTGGATTGGGGCCATTCCCTTCTCTTTTGGGTCTTTCCTGTAAAACTATGGGGAAATTCTGTCCTGATGAGTGAAGGTTTTTGCACCAGGAGCACCTAAATCAGCCAGGAGCTGTTTGGGTCTGAACCATCCCTGATGTGCAGGGATGAATATTGCAGGGATGATAATTTGAATGGCTGGAAAACTCCCTTAATCCAGCCCTGGCTGCTGCTGTGTGCCTCAAATCCAGAGTGGGGGGCCTGGAGAGCAGCATCCTCATCCCCACGGGAATCTGGAGAGGTGGAAACCCAGGAATTGTCACTGTCCTCTCATTTTGCTTCCTGGAGGGCACCAAGAGCAGCTTAATGGCATCTTGATATTTCAAAACCAGGCAGGAGCTGAAACCTCTTGGCTTTTCACGGGTGCCTGACATTTGGGAGAGCTGTGATGGGATAAATGCTCGGGTGAGGAGCTGATGAGGTGTGAGGAGCTCCAGCCACGGGGAGATCACACCCGGGATAACAGAGTTAATGATGGTTGGGGCACTCTGAGAGAGATGATGGGATGGGGAGAAATGGAAGGGGTTCAGGAGGGAGAAAGGGGTTGGGATTGGAGAGAAAGGGGAGATGGGGATGGGGAAAAGTGGGATATAAGGCTAGGGAGAAAGGGGATAGGGATGGGGAGAAAAAGGAATCAAGCTTGGGAGAAGGGGATGGGGAAAAAGGGGATGGGGCTGGGGAGAAAGGGGATGGGGCTGGGGAGAAGGGGTTGAGCCTGGGGAGAAAGAAAAGGGACTCAGGAAAAAAGGGATGGGACTGAGGAGAAAGGGATGAGGAGAAGAGGATGGGGCTTGGGAAAAGGGGTTGGAGAAGGGGATAGGGCTCAGGAGAAGGGGATGTGGCTCAGGAGAAAGGGATAGAGAGAAGGAGATGCGGAGAAGGGGATAGGGCTCAGGAGAAGGGGATGGGGCTCAGGAGAAGGGGATGGGGATTTTATGGTTGCTTCCACTGAAGCCACCCAGAGCAGCATCTCACCGAGGGATCTCTGTGCCTGGGTGATGCTGAAGGGGCTGTTTTAGGAGCTGAGCATTTAAAAAGGACAGAAGGGTGACTCAAATACAGGAATGAGCACTGAAATCTGTGCAAGAGCCTTGGCTTCAGTGCTCCTGACGTTTCCATATGCCTGGTAATTAAATTGTGAGTCAGGGGAAGGAGCCCAGCTCCTCTAATAGCAGGGAAAAGGAGGCAATCATGGAACTTCCATCTGTCTGCAAAGATCCTTTCTGGGGCAGATCCATCAGCAGCCCTGAGCCGTGTGCCAGGCTCAATTAGACTAAACAGGATCAGAGGGCAGCCTGGTAATAAATATCCCTGCAGAACCCAACTGGAGTCTTCCCACTCACTGCTGGGAGGAATAATAACCATTAGTGAGGGGAGTGAGGTCCACATCCAGAAAAGCTGGGCTTGGGATGGGGATGATTTTTTGTTAGGTACTAAAAATCTCCTTTCCTTATCTCTGCAGCAAGCTGCTGTTATTCCCTGGATTGCTTTTTGGAATTTGGGGAAGGACAAGCCCTAAACTGATTATGGAGAGCTGGCCCAGGAAATTGGGAAGTGTTTAAAATGTACATGGAGTAATTGAGAGCTGCTGTAAAACCCCAGGCCAGGCTCAGAACCTCCTCTCTCCTAATGAGGCAGAAGGTGGACACAGATTGAGTCTGACTTGCAGGGAATTGCTTTGCTCTCCTGTTTTTAGGGCCCTCTGTGTGCTCGTGGAAAACCTTCCAGCACAACTTTTGTGGCACACTTCCTGTAGGAAACATAACACCAAATGTGTCTGGGAAAGAAAAAAAAAAAAAAAAAAAAAAAAAAAAAAAAAAAAAAAAAGCTGAACTAAAGCCTCAACTACAAATAAAGAGAGAATAAAAATATTTTAGTATCAAGGCTTGCTTTCCATCAAATTTCCTCCTGCTCTTGCAAAATGATGCAACAACAAAAAGTAGCTGAAGGAAAGAAAGGGGAATTTTCAGGAGATGAGGCTGTTGTGATATCTGAGTGTGTTATCAGTGATCAGCTGCTCAGGAAATGCAGTTTTGCTGGAATTGTTACCAAGGGAAGCCTTGCTGGGATGTTTCACTGCCTGCTCTGCTTTGAGCCTTCCCTAGCAGGGAATTTTAGGAAGAGCTCAGTGACTTTTGAGGCAGATCATAACTGACCCCTCCTGTCAGCAGCTTTTTCTCTTTTTCTCTCAGGTTTCTTCAGGGGATCAGAGGGCACAGCCAAAAAAAGTCAAAACTTTTTTCTGGGGAATGCCTATGGTGTGAAATGTGTCTTGAGCATTGTAGGCCAGCCTAAAGTGGAGTTTAGAACAACAGGATGTGTTAGACTGGATTGAAGTGGGAGTTTAGGCTGGCCTGAAACAGGGTTTAGATGATCCTGAACTGTTCTTAGACTGACCTAAAGTGGGGTTTTAGACTGGCTTGAAGTGGGGTTTAGATGAACTTGAACTGTTTTAGGCTGGCCTGGAGCAGGTTTTAGACTGGTGTGAAGAGGGGTTTAGGCTGGTTTGCAGTGGGGGTTTTAAACTGGTCTGAAGTGGGGGTTTAGACCAGCCTGAGCAAAGGTTTTGGATGAACCTGAACTGTTCCTACTGGCCTGAAATGGGATTTTAGACTGGGCCTGAACTGGGGTTTAGATGAACTTGAACTGTTCCTACTGGCCTGAAATGAGGTTTTGGACTGGGCCTACAGAGTGGTTTTTGATAAATTTGAACTGTTCTTAGACTGGCCTAAACTGGGGTTTTAGCCTGGCCCAGCCTTGATTTAGAGCTCTGGGAAGTGACCACGATATCAGACAGTGAATAGATCCCAAATTTTGTTAAATTCTGCCTGAGATCAGAATTTATTGATTCAGCACTTTCCTCTCTGACACTCCCTTGTCTGAACCTCCCATTTTTCACCTTTTTTAAACGATTTATTTACATTTTGCCTTTTTTCCCCACCCTGCTCCACATTGACAGCAATGCTGAGAATGCTCAAAACCTATAGAGTTTCCAGCACATGAAAATATTTACCTGGTGTCGCTGCTTCCTGTAAATATTGTGGGTTTTAGTGCGTTTTTTCCCGTGGTGTTATCACTGTTTTGGAGTTCTGCCTGTCAACTTGGAGCTCATTTGCATAAAGATTTGCTAATTGACAGCTTTTAAGCTGCTAGGGAACAAGAAAAGAACTTTTTTCTCCCCGTGTCAGCAGCAGGGCACTTTTATTTTCTTACATGCAGTTCAAAATATCTTTTTTTATTTATGAAATTAAAATTCAGTCGTTTATTTCCTTGCATTAAATGCTGCTGATTATTCTGAAATAATTCATTTTCTAGTGATATTTTGAATTTCTGTCAGAAAACTTTCCCATTCTGCTACACCCCAGCATTACAGAGGTCACTGAAGAATTTGGGGTTTGTTTTTTCCTCTAGCTCCACACTGGAAAATAAAAATATAACTCTAAATCTTCCCTTGTAGTTTTCCCCAAAAAATATCCTTACACCTTTCTTAATATCTTCTCCTCTGCCTGCCAGATGCTGATGATCATTCAGAAATGGATTTGAGGAAAGCAAAATTAATCAGCAGCACCCAGAGTGTTTATCCAGCAGCTGTAAATTTTAATTATTTCCCTATTTTGATATCCTTGTTGGGCTTTTTCCTTCTTTATTTAATTGCAGTTACCTTGTCTCAGTTTTCTGCTGGAAAGGAATCCTGGTGTTCAGGGTATTCCTGCTTTAGGACAAGGGAAAACTAATTAAAATTAATATAATTATGGGAAAAAAAATCCCCAAATCCTCCCTTCCTTCTGTGCTGCTTTGGCAGATTGGGAGGGTAAAAGGGGTTTGGGACCTTTGGGTATTGAACAGGACCTGCTTTAAATTCTCTCTGTTGTTTTATTTTTTTTGTGAGTTTGTTTGTTTTTTCCCTCCCTGGTCTGCCCACTGCCTCACACCCTGCATTTGACCAAAACATTTCTCTGCTATTTTGTCTGGGACCCCTCCTGAAACACTTCCACAGACTCTCCAGGGCTTTGAGGGTTTGATTTGTGAGTGTTTTGAACAAAACCTGACCTATGGAGTTATGGATTTGAAGAGTCTGACCACTCAAATAATCCAAGCCACACTTTTCTCCAGCAAGGGATGTTGTGGAGGGAATGGTTCTTTCCCTCCTCCATAAAAGCAGAAGCTCTCAAAGCAGCTCCTTGTAGCTGTAATTTTACACCTATCTGAGCTGTGCTTCGGCTGGGATTTATGGCACAATATACATTTATTTTGGATAGCATCTTTCACACAAACACTGCCACTTGAAGGCTTTTCAGAGGCAAATAAAAGCGAGGCAGAGCAGAGTACAAATTAGAGAGAGGAGTGCTCAGGAGGTGTGGGCTGGGGAATGCATTCGAGGCTGGCAAATGAAGGAGAGAGGGAAAAGCTGGAGCATGGGAGAAGCGATATATTGAATTTGGAAGGGTTTAAAATGAGCAGGACAGCTGTGGAGTCGTGTGAGAGAAACTGGGGGTGAAGGTGTGTGCTTGGTGGAAGGGTTGGAGGGTGGGTGGCAGCATCCCTGAGAGAGGGAGCAGCGAGAAAACTGGAATAGAAAACAGGAATAGAAAACAGGAATAGAAAACAGGAATGAAAATCTGGTGCAGGCACACTTGCACCAGCTGCTTGTCTGGTGATGGAGCAGAGCTGGAGCTGAAGCTCCTCCAAGTGCGGTGTCTGCTCCCCTGTGCCAGCTCTGATTTGCAGTTTCCTGCTAAAACTGTGGATGCTCCGAGGGCTGTGGAATCTCTGCCGTGTGCTGGGGCCACTGGCACAGGAAAATGAGGGAGTTTGGGTTCCAACAGAGGAGTTGTCACTGCTGTCACAACGAGCTGGCTGCTCTCTGCAAGGACAAACTGAGCCTTGCTGGGATCTCCAACAGCTCCAGAAAACTCTGAGTGAAGCCCCTCACACCCCATAAAAAAATATCTGTATTAGAATTTGCCAATCCCTAATCTCAGGATTAGGGAGCAGGAGCTCTGCTTTTTAAGGATGATATCCTGGCTGGGGTGGAGGTGTCCTGGCACCAAGGCTTTGATCCCTCAGAGCTCAGGGATGATGTGAAAGGCCACAAAACCCCTGGTGACATCGCCCCAGGGCTGGATTTGTCCTCCTGGGGCTGCTGCCAAGTGGCAGCACAAATGTAAAATAATGAGGCAGCAGCCCAGAGTGTCTGGAGCAGGCGGGGAGGAATGAAGATGGATGAGTGTAGCTAAGAGACAATTTGAGAAGGGATAAATACAGGCAACAAGTTATTCACCGCGGCAATTTGTAAGGAGTGCTAAAAACCTTCAGACAGGATTGTTTCACATCGCCTCGCTTTCTATTTGCAGCCTGACAGTTCTCATGTAAATGGTGCTGATGGATGGCTGCAAACCCCTGGAGCTACTCCTCTGCTGTTGATCACATTAACTCTTCTCGTGCTGGGCTCTGAGGAGTGGAAAAGTGGGTGATGGAATGGGAAAAAACTGATGCTGGGTGCAGAGGAGCAGTGGGAAGGGACAGGGATACAGGGGGAAGGTGCTGAATGGGAATTTGGTTGGGATTTAATGGCCTGAAATGCAGGGAAAGATGGGCAGGAAATGGAGAATTTTGCTACAAAGTAAAATGATTGAGGAGTTGTCCAGAGAAAACGTGGCATCCTTGGAAATGTCCCAAGGTCACATTGGACAGGACTTGGAGAACCTGGGATAGTGGGAGGTGTCCTTAGGGATGGGACAAATGGGCTTTAAGGTCCCTTTCTGCTCAGGCCATTTTATGATTCTGTGATTCTTCACTTGGTACTTCTCCATCATGGTTTTAACCTGGACTGACCTCCCCACATCATCCTGGGACTGGCAGGATTCCAGGGAATACCATGATGGCTGTAGCAGCTGGGGGAAAACCAAATAAATCTATGAATAAAGATACAATTACATTAAATTCAGCATTTCTTTCCCTTTCTTAGGAATGAGAGGGAATTGCTGCAAGCAGCAAGAATGGGCAGGAGCTTTGTGAAAGAAAGATACAGAAAATTTGGTGTTTTATTGGAAGGCTTTGAGCCAGGTTAGGCCTGGTAGAAGAGGCATTTTTATCCTTCAGGATTAACAGAGAAAAACAAGTGGAGGGAGAGGAAAAAGCCAAGGCAGACTCAGCTTTTAACCCCATTGTGGGGATTGGGATGAGATTGGCTCCTGTGCCTCCTGCCCACCTTCCAAGAGCTCTTTGTGATCTGTTTTACCCAAAATGAAACTTTTCATCCCCTACAAAGTCACTGCCAGGTGATTTTTGCCAGATTGAGCCTGTAAAGAGTGGCTATGAACAGGATTCTCCCAAGAATCTGGAGGTCCTGCTCCCTCTGAGAGCAACAAACTCCCAATTTTTATTCCATAATGGGAATTTCCTGTGCTGGGAAACCTCACTGAGGTGGGCAACACTGAAATAGGGTTATTGTGGGTTTTTTTGCCAAATTCCCTCTGTGTCTCTGACACGAGCACAGATCTCTGCTGTCCCCATGAAGATTTTTAACCCCCTGGTTGCCAGTACAGAGAGGGGCTCTGGGAGGGGTTGCCATTATCCCTGTGGGAAGGTTGGAGCTGGTGACAACCTTTGTCCCCGTGTTTGGAGGAGAACTGAACTCCCTGAAGGCTGAGAAGGATTTTGGCTGGGAACAACCAGATTCCACAGCAGGACTGTCCCCAGGTGCTTCACTGACCTTGCTGCCTGCAATCCTGCACAGGATGAGTTGGTGCAGTGCTGAGTGAGCAGCGCTGTCCCAAAATTTGCTTTTAGTGTGGAATTTTTCTTCTGCAGCCACAGCCAGCAGGATGAGACGTCCTGGGACAGGGAGGTGACTCCTGCCAGGGCTGTTTGCCCTTTCCAGATCCCTGCAGAATCATCTGCCTGTGACTCAGCATTCCAGGCATTTGTGGCTCTTCCCTCTCTGCTGCAGCATCTGCAGCCAGGTACCCAGGTGTGCCCCAGGTATCTCTTCCTCTCCTCCTTGAGGAGAAATTCCAGGCAGCCTCTGGATTTAGAGGCCATGGTGAGCTGTAAATCTCATCACTGAGGAGCCTCAACACCAATGGAAATCTCAGTTTAGGTGCCTCCACTTGAGAAAAAATCAGCAGTGCTGCAGAAATTTCAGGCTGAAAACCAGTCAGAAGCAGGTCTGCAGCAAAGAATTTCTGCAGAAATCTGAAAATTCCAGGCTTATCCTTCACCTTGAGTTGATTTTAAGTGTAATTCTAGGAAGGACAATGTTCTCAGCTAAACTGATTTATCTGTGTGCGTTCAGCTCCTTAATTCATCTGAACTCTTCAATTAATTCTGATTTTAGACCCATTTCCACGTCTTTCTCAGCCAACTCATCTTCAAATCTCCTCTTCAAGGAGTATCAGGGTTTGGATTATAATTCATGTGATGCTGTACTTTTGTCCCAGCTGGATTTTCTGCCTGTGCAAGGAGGAGCTGTGAGGTTTTTTGGGTCCAGGGGAATCATTCCTGGGAGATTTTTGGGATGTGGCACAGCACGTGGAAACTGCACTTCTGAAGGTCACTTTATTTCTACCAAATAACTTAAAATGTGCTTTTATGCAGCATTTTGATTTAGGAGTGGAAGATTTTTTTGAGCTCTCCTGCTGGGATCACTGATGAATATTAAATTAAATAAAGAGTGAGGGAGTGTTGGCCCTCGAGTTGTGGCTCTTGGTTTCTCTGCCTGCTGATGGTGTCACCCTGGGGAAGATGAAACCTGGGATAGAAACCTAAAATTTCATCCATTTTCTCTTCTGACTTCACCTTTGCAAACTACATTTTCCTTTCCTCATCCCATGGTTAATCTTCTTCCAATCACTCTCATTAATTGCATGATCTCAGTAATAGAGTTTTAGGCTTCACACAATGAAAATCAGGTTTTATCCCATCAAACCTCCTCAGTGCAGGGGTCAGGAATTCTCTTGTAAAGGGCCTTTCTTAAATCTGATAGTCTCGTACTTTGCTTATTAATCCTCTTTTTATTTTTCTTTTTTTTTTTTTCACTTCTAACCTCATGTCCTAATCCAGGAAGAATTCTAGGACTGCTACAACTATGCAACCTTTGGAGTCTGAAGCCAGAAAACCTTTTGTTTTCCTGGAGATGAAAATCAGATTCCTGATTTTCTGATCACTTTAATGGAAAACTCTGCAAGTTCCTTGGCGTTTTGTTGTTTGTTTGGTTTTTTTTTCCTCAGGTTTTTACCAGGAATCTTTGCAGAGAGGAGCAGGCCCAGGGGAGAGAAGTTCTTTATCTGAAAATCAGTGATGCTGGAGCTTTGCAGTCCCTGTGTCACAAGCAAATTGACCTTGTGCTTCAATGGTTGCTGTGGGCATTCCAAGGGGGATATTGGCTGCAAATGTGTTCCTGCCATAATTAAAATGTACTCACTGCCTGGCTTTTTATTCCTGGCAATGGTGCAGATCAGCCCTGGAGTGGCAGCAGCTCCTCCTTGCCTCAATCTTTACCACTACGATTAATTTTCATTACAGAGGAAATGAAATTCAGCCCAGGAGACCCTCTTTGATTCCCAGGGTGGAAAGTCTCTTGCTTTTATGGCAGGAAACCACACTTTAAACTGCTTTTAGATCACCTTGCAGGCTGGTTTACACTTCAAGCCCCAGTTTGTCAGCTGCCAGCTACCTGCTGCTTCCCCTGGGCACCTTTTCTGTCTGCCTTTGGTTCCTCCTCTCCATGCTCCAGGGCACCAGGCAGCTTCTAATTAATCAGGGTCAGGAAGAAAATTTCCCTGGGGAAAAGTTATTTTCTCTCCACCTGCTTGCAAGGCTTTCTGAGCTTCCTAGCAGAGCTGCTGGGTAGAGAGAGTGGATGATGGTAAATGAGGTTTGTGCCCAAACCAGCCTGAAAATGTCAGGGCTGGAGCTCTTCTCAACTTTTTTTGGGCTTTTGTGCCTTTCCCTGCTTGTTCTGAGCATTGGGAAATACTGGCTGGTGGGGGAATCTGTTGCCCAGTGGAGTTTTGGATTTTTTTTGTTGAAGGATTGGGGGAATTTAATCCTGCTGGTGAGCTGCAGTCTGAGCATGGAATTCTCAAGGACAGGAACGAGGGGGAAAACTCAGGGATGGGTCTGGTTTGAGTTTCCACATTAGTGATGGCCACCAGGGGAGGCTGAGCCAGAGAACAGCAGATTTTTCTTATCCTTTAGAGGAAAAGGGTTGAGTTTATCTGCTGATGCTCCCCATGTTCAGTTTGCCCATCTCTTGTGGTATAAAAACATTTCTCTCCTATCTCCTCCCAAAAGTCTGGGGATCCTGTTACCTCTGAGAGCAACAAACTCTCAATTTTTATTCCAGCTGTATAATGGGAATTTTCTGTGCTGGGAAATCTCACTGAGGTGGGCAACACTGAGGGGGAAATTGGGTTATTATGTTTTTTACCAATGGGATGGCTTGTCTCTGCCAAATTCCCTCTGTGGCTCTGACATGAGCACACATCTCTGGTGTCCCCAAGAAGTTTTTTAACCCTCTGGTTGTTTCTGCCAGTACTAAAAATTTTACACCTCAACACCTGATGACTTCCTTCAGTCCATCCTCTCTAATCCTAAAAAAGGGTCAAGTTTTCTTCTCTCAGGTTCCAAAAATAGGGAGCTCAAGTTTTCAAAGAGCTGCTCTCATGCCCCACATCCCCCCCAGTGCTGAGGACAGGGTGTTTCAAGGACTCTTTCAGCTGCCTAGAATTAATCCCAAATTATCCTTTAAACATTATTTAGAGGTAGAGCCTGGGAGAAGCTTGGAAAGGAATTTTATGAAATTAAAATTTGGTTTCCTCCTCAAACAGCAGCTGCCCTGAGTTCTGCATCAGGGACAGATCTTGCAGAGCTCCAGGATTTTGGAGGGAGCTGGAATCCATCCCATCCCAATCCACTGATCTCCTCCTTCCCCCTTTCCAGCACAGTCAGCACTTTAACCAGATAATTCTGGTGCTGTTGCCTTTGGTGGGGTCAAGCTTTGCTTTTTCTATTTGTTCTCTCATCTTTGCTGGCACAAAATTTTGGATAGAGCAACGTGTCTGGTCAGGATTTATTTTTTGTTGTGTTGGGCAGATTCCCATTGAGTTGGTGATGCAGCAGGAGAGGAGCTGCAGGATTTGGAGCTCCAAGGCAGCTCTCTCCAGGTTTTGGGGATGGCTGAGTGATTTCCAGGAGGGAATGGGCTGGTTCAGGGGGACAGAGATGCTGGAGAGCTTTGGGTGGGATACAGGGGGAGAGCTGCTATGATAAAACAGAACTTTTTAAATCCAGCAGTCAGCAAAGGCAGTGACAGCTAAAAATACAAAATGAGGCAACTCTGGCTTCTATCCTAATGAAAAAAAAAACCAAACCAAACCAAACTAAAAAAACAAACCCAACAACTTTCTGTGCCCTTTTACCAGGATCCTTTTCCATTTCATAGAATCCTGAAGTGGTTTGGGTAGGAAGGGACCTTAAAGCTCCTGTTAGGAAAATTAATCTACAAAGACCAGAGGTTTATGTCCAAAAAGGAGACAGAGGAGTCCTTTTTGCTTTATTCCAATAAAGGGAGAGGCCATGGACCATTCCCCTGGGATCTCTCCAATTTTTGGAGGATGCAGCCTCCTTTAATCCCAATTTCCCTCTCTCTTTCCCCATGGGCTGAGGTACCTGAGAGGCACAGACTGCCCAAACACCTGATACCTGAGATTCCCTCTAATGTACAACCCACCCTTTTCATTTTTAATTCTTATACAATGCATAGTTTTTCCCCAATATCTCCTTTCATCTTCCAATATCCAATTTCATTTACCAGCAAACCCACAGTTTGTTTGTAAAGGCAAATCTCTTTTTCCATTCATCAATCAGTGGAATCCATCCCATTGTTTCTTTTATCTCTCAGTGCTGGTTTTATCCACCAGCAGACCCACAGCTGGTTTGTAGAGACAAAATGTGACATTCCTCTCACTGCCATGGGCAGGACACCTCCCACTGTCCCAGGCTGCTCCAGCCTGGCCTGGGGCACTGCAGGGAATTTAGGAAATCCACCCCCAGTCCTTGCCCAGGTGCTCCAGGCTCTGCAATGTGCCCTGGAAGGGAAGAACACCCAGAATTTCTTGTCAGAGCTTCTGACTGACAGCCAGGGGAAATCTCATCTCCCTGATATTAAACTTAACCTTTATGGGTTTCAATTTGAGCAGTGTGGAATTGCTCAATCTTGGGAGGGGTTTTGTTTAATGCTTCAAGATTTAGTGGGGAGGGGAGGGAGAGGGCAGAGGAGGAGGGAAAAGAGAGGCAGCACTCATGACAAGACCAGGGAGTTTTCAGGGAAATGCCTGCATTAATTTGGGCCAGGAGAACACTGGAAATGGAATTTGCTGTGCTTGGGAAGGGAATTATCTGTTTCTTCCCATCTTGGGGAGAATAAGACAGAAATTTGCTGCTCCAGGCACAGAAAATATTCAGAACTGTTACAAGTCAGGACAGAATAATGTGGAATGTTTGTGCCTTCTGTCCTTCCTCTTCAGGCCCAAATATTCCTTCAAAATCCTCTCCTGTCCCTCAGTGCATGAATATGCCCCACACACAAATAATTTATCAAATCCTCCCCCAGTTGGACAAGCTCAGGAAAAAAACCAAATACTGAGAATATTCCCCTCTGAGTATCATTGCAGTGTCCCCACTTCCTGCACTGGAGCCCCTTATCTTTAATTAACACTCCTAAATTCCCTTTTCTCTCCTTCCCAGACCAGTTAATAATTCTTATATCTCATTAATGTTTTTATTTTTCCTCAGCAAATTCACATTTTCTTTCCAAGTCGGACTTTTTAACAAATAATGAGTCTAATTTATGCTTGTAAAAACGAGCTGACCTTCACAGCTTTACATTGCAATTTGAAATAAAATAAAAAGGGAGGGGAGGGGTGCTGGAAAGTGACTCCAGAAGTGGCTGTACAAGAACTCGTTTGCCTCATCATTTATTGGATTTTTGCATAATTTTGGCCTTTCTGGAGTTGGGAACAAAGTGTCCCTGCAGCAGCAGCCCCACCATGAGTCAGCAGCAGCTGTCACCATGTCCCCACCTGGCCAAAATCCCCACTCTGCCTTTGGAGGATGGGACAGGAGCAGAGCACAGAGAGCAGGGGATGCTTTATTGGAGGAGGATGTATTATTAGAGAGGGATGAATTTATTATTAGAGGCTCAAAACTTGAAATCCCACACCTTTAAATAGCTGTGAGGTGAGCAGAGGGAGGGGTTTGGCTGCTCCACCTGGGCTGTCCTCAGCCAACCCTCAGCCAGTTTTGCTGTGAGGCTGCAAAAATAAATGATCTTGGAAAAGCTGGGGCTGAAGGAGGTGGAGGTGATTTTTCCTGGAGATTTTAACAGTGGGATAGAGCAGGGAATGCACTCAGTGCCTGTGACACAGAAGTGATTTTGAATTTTGTGTGCTGGGTCAGGAAGGGGGCCCAAATCCACTGGGTGGAGAAAAAGGTGCAAAAATAAAAAGGAATTTCAAAGCAGTGAGCTGCAGGGGGAAATGCCCTCGGGGGTGGCACCTGCAAAGGGACATTCCATCCTGCTGTCCCCTGAGCCACCCAGGTGAGGTTTGTCCCCTCCTGCAGCTGCCAGGGGTGATGCAGGGATTTATTGCCAGATTCAGCACAGGCATCAGGGCTGGGCTCAGCACTGAGAGACAAACCAGCAAATGCAGCAGGGGAAAGGAGCTGCAGTTTGGGATGGTGGGGGGGAGACAGATAAAAGTTCATTGGGAAGGATTTTCAGAATCTGGAAAAGCTGATGGATTCTGTTGTTTAGGATGAGGAGAAGTTTTATCTCCAAAATTGAGAGAGTTCACAAAGATATCTGGGGGATGGAGGCACAAGAAGAAGAATTCCATGTTTTCCATCCCAGTTTTGCCATCCCAGGGCAGATTCCTGCAGAGGAATCCTCTTGGGGACAGTCTGGTGAAGGATCTGCTGCCAAACCCCAAATGATGCTGCAGAACTGAGGGAGTTCAGAGGGAAATCAGAGATAAAAGTGCCCGGGCTGATAAGAGGTGTGAGGCTGAGCTGACAGGAAACAAGGCTGGGTTTAGGCTGGAATCAATAGCCCAGGGGATGGGGATGGATTCAGCAGGGCAGGCTGAAGCAGATTTCACCCACCCTACAATTCAGTGTGTGCAGGAGAATTAAGGACTTTGACTTGCCGAGGGCTGACAACAGAAAGGGGGATTTGCTGCAGATAAATTCAACTTGCAGAACTCTGTAAAGGCTTAGAGGAAGGGGAAGAAAAAATTTCTTCTTTTAACAGGCAGCTTTCCCATGTTTTCTCTTTTGTTCTGCCCTCTGTAGTGTGAGGAACCATGCTCCCAGTGCTGGAGAATAGCTGCATTTTTATTTTCTCTTGCATTTTGGTTCAGTATCCAACCAGAATTTCAGTTCCTGCTGTGTTTCCATCCTCCTGTGCCTGTCCTGGGACCCTCTGCTGGATCACAAAAATACCCTTTGGCAATGGCTTGGCTCAGACTTTTCACCTGGCTCCTAGATCCAACTGTAAACTCTTGGAATAATATAATGTAAATAAGGAAATATGTAGGGGGTGGCCCAGGATATGCAAATTAAGAAGTGGTGAAGTCCAGCAAAATGCAGGAGTAAGGAATCTGGTTTTTTTTCCTTCTGGGTGTTTTTGATGTGCTCCACTGGGGAAAGGACACTCACAGGGAATGTGTAAGGAAAACTCTTTGCATAAGAGGGTTTTTTTTTTCCCCCTGTACTTCCAAATATTTCTGCTGCTGCAGGTGAATCAGCTGAGCAGTGTGAAAGCCTCTTTAGCATCTGCTCTGCTTGATGTCCTGGTAACTCTTGTGTGGGTTAAAAAAAAAATAAAATTAAAGCTCCTGCTCTGTGCAGAGGTGGCAGGGGGTGGCAGGGGGTCAGGGTAATGAATGTGGCAGTGCTGGGACAGGGAATGGAGAGCAGGGGAAGAAAAGGAGATATTAATCCACTCCTTGGCTTGATTAATCCAGACTTTGGCTGAGGGCTGTGCAGGATGATGAACATTCTCAAAACTTTTCCAGCTCACTGGGGAGAAAGTGGGGGAGAAATTTCCCCAAGCCTGGCCATGGGTCAAAGGACAAGGTGCAGGGACAAAGATTAATTTCCCTGAGAGAAGGGTTTTCACCAAAGAGTAGGTTTTCTCTCCTCCTTCCAAAGGGATGTCTGCCACCTTGGAGGGAATGGTTTCAAAGGAGCCACCCAAAAATGTTTCTTCTGTCCATCCCCTGTCCCTGCATGGCACCCACAGCAGCAGGAGCTCAGCCCCAAAGGGCTTTTCCTGCCTTGACTGAGGAAAACTCAGATTTTGCAGGGCTGTGCGGCCTGGGGCTGTCCAGGAGGCTCAGACAGGGACAGAGCTGGAATGTGATGAGGATGAGGAGGGACTCTGGGATTCCCAGACTAATGAGCTCTTGTGCAAGGGACACATTTTCTTTGTTTCAGCAACCCCCAGGGTTTTTATTTCCCCCTTTGCCACTTGATCCATGCAGTTTCTTCCCCACCAGGCACAGGGCTGGTGGAGCAGCCCCAGCCAATCCCTGATTAAATATTTCCAGCTTGTGACTGAGCAGGGTGGAACAGGGCAGATGTCTTTGGGCAGAGCACAGAAATCCTCCCCTTTTCCTCTGGAGGAGGAGGAATGGATGCATGAGGGGACAGGAGAGCCCTGTGAGAGGCTCACTGTGGGACAGATTGTGCTGCTCCTCCCAGGGCAGCATCCTCTGGGGCTCCAGGAAATTCTCCTTTGGCCTTTGCATTTCACAGTGGCTGAGGATGACATTTCCAAAGCAGCCTATGGAAATCAGGTGGCTGCATCCCACTGGGAGCTGGACTCAGGGATAACACTTGGATGAGCTGCTGAGCCTTCTGTGCCCCTTCCCTGGTGAAAATCTGATTTTGGGGCTGTTCCACACCTCCTTGGTACCCTCAACCACCACAGGGGGTTTTGGGATTTGCTATGAGGATACAGGATTGAGTGACACCAGCATGGAGGGAGCTCTGTGCTCTTTGCAGGATCTGTGGGAATGGGAAGTGTTTCTCTGTCTCACTTCACCCACCTGAGCAGGGATGATGAATTTCCTTCTGCCTGGCTTCCTCCTGGCTGTGTGAAGCTTTCCAGATGAGCTGCAGCACTCCACAGGCTTGAGCAGCACCTGTTTGTTCTGGGAGAGTTAAGCACCTAACACAAGGTCTGGGAGCAGGATTTTGTACCCCTGTGATGGGAATGCCAAGCAGAATTAATAATGAACAGCTCAGGTCCTGCTGCTGCTGCAGAGGAGGAGGGAAGCAGCTGGTGTTTGTTTGGTTTGATGGCTCACAGGAACACGAGGCCATAAACAGTTAAATTCCTGCTGACAGCTGGGGCTGCTGAGTCTGAGGCTTCTCCAGCACCTCTGCAAAACTCGATGTTTCTCTGTCCAGTGCTTTGATCAGAGGGAGAGAACAAACGACACCTTGATGATTACTCACATTTTCAAACACAGTCCAACAGCAAGAGCTGTCACCTCTCATAACCCCCCTGGCTCTGTGTCCCCTCTCTTGATTTCTCACAGCTCTGCCTCCCTGGGAGATCTGGATGAAGAGTTGTTTTTTCGTGTTGTTTTTTTTTTTTGATGGCTGGTCAAGTAATTTCTGATCAGTGAATAAAAACAAGAGCTGCTTGAGAAGTCAGGAAAAAGCTGGGGATCAATGGGATGTGAAGTAGTTTTTTCCCCTCAGGGGGGCTGAGTGCTTCCACACGAGGGTTATCAGTGGATAAATGAGTTGAGGAGGTCAGCTCAGCTTTGCTGCAAGAATGGCTTTTTCCAAATCGGGCCATGATTTAATTAGACCCCTGAAACTGCGACAACACAGTGCTGAGTGGATGGATATTGGACAAATAAATATTATAGAGGCCACTTTCAAGTTGACTGAAACGATTCATAAATTAGTGCTAAAGTTGGGCAAATTGCTTGAGCTGGAGGAGAGGCAGGGAGGGGATTTTGTGTGTGGATTCAGGATTAGCAATCCCCAGCAGGCTGGGGTGAGGCTGGATCTTTGTTCCAAAGGAAATTTAGGGTGCAGCAGGAGAAAACCTTGAATTGTAGATCACAACCCAGAAGTGAGAACTGCTTAAAGCAAGATTAATTGATATTCAAAATCGCTGTTGGGATTGCAGGTCACAACTCTGTGTGTTTTTAGAGCAGAAGTGCTGGGTCAGGGAAATATTTCAACCTTGTTCTGTGCTTTTTCACCCAGGCTTTGTGCTCTGCTCACTGCTAATTAAATGCCTGATTATTGAGGGTGGAAGCCCCCCTGTGCCTTTGGAATGCTGGAGAAGGTGGTTCAGGCTCCAAAAAAGAGAGGATTTGCCATTTGCAGCAAGGTGGGGATTGATGTTCCCCAACTCAAACCCTCTCCATGCTCCCTCTCCAAACCAGCCTGTCCTGAGCAGGCTCCTTTACCCTGAAAACCTCAAAACTGCAAACTCCCTTCCTTCCCCTTCTCCTCCTGGGAGTGGCCACCCAATTTCTCACTCCTTTGAGCAGTTGGGGCTCCTGGAAACCAATTTTGATGAGCTGGGGCTCATTTTTCAGGGCAGTGAAGCCTTGCAGCCTCCACTGCCCCTCCTGGCTCCCCTCACAACCTGCACACCCCCTGCACACCTTGACAGATGGGGATGCTCTGAGGAGCTGCTTCCATTTTTTTACTCCTTCCTATAATCCATGGCTGCAGTGGCAAATGCTTTAAAGCTGCTGCTGCTCCATAGATCACCCCAAAGTGGTGAAGTCCAGTTAATAACAGCCTGGAAAATGCCATCAATCAGCAGAGGGAAAACGTCTCCAGCCAACTCCTTAGTGCCCAGTGTGGCTGTTTGTGGCAGAGACAGATGGAGCTGTGGTGCTTTGGGGGGCTTTTTTTCCCTTTTACACTCTCCCTAAGCCTTTTATCAGAGTTTTTCTGATTGAGGCAGCTTGCTTGGGGCTGCTCTTTCTTCCCCCTGCCCTGGAATTCCTTCTGTACTCTGAGCCAGATGTGTGCAGAGGCTGTTTCTGTCCCCATAAATGCACAATTTTACATTTTAGATAGTTCTAAACACTCCTGCTCAGGATTTCTTCCTCCTGCTCTCAGATCTCTCCTGTCCTGACATCATTTCTCATCTGGGTCCCTGCACATCTTTTTTTCTGTCACAGCCTCCAGGTCTCAGCTGCTGAATGCCACAATTGTCACAAACCAGGGGAGTGATGTAACACCAGGCAGGTGATTTTGCCTCCCTCCCTGTGCAGTTTTTTCTTCCATGCATCATCTCCTGCTGCTGCTGGAGCTGTCACAGGCTGGGGGATGGCAGCAGGGATGGGGAATTTGTGGCCCTGCCAGTTTTCTGCACATTTATATTCCAGTCAGAGGAATTTCTATGAGTGCATTTAGATGCCAGGGGTCAGGGTGCCACTGTGCCAGGCTCTGCTTTCAGCCACCATAATGAGAGGTGGCAATGTGAGAGCCATGCAGAGGGAAAAGGAGTCTTTATTCAGGGCAAAATGAGGAGCAGAGGTTGCCTGGTGCTGGTTTTCCTCTGAGAGGATGGAATATCCACCATCCAGAGTGTTCCTCACCAGCTGTGCTGTGCCCTGTGTGCACATACCCCAGAAATGATTAAAGCTCTGTTCTGGAGTTGCAAATGTCCTGCTCTAGGTGATCCAAACCTGCCAGAGTCACACAAACGGGAGGTTCCTCAACATTGTCCCTTAATAAATGTCACAATGGCCTCAGTTTGTTCTGAAGCCAAACTAAAGCCCCTTACCCTGACTGGTTAGCTGCCCTGGAGTATTGTCTTGATTTGCAATACAGGCTGTGGCCAGAAATGTAAATTCTGTCCCCATGTGTTGCAGCCGGGTGGGGCAGTGACCCTGATCTCCTGGCACATATTATCTGCTAATGGGCCATCTTTAAACCAGCTGGGGCAATCATCTTTATCATTGCCATGACCCACCCTTCATCCAGGAGGTATCACCTGTTAATGGGTCATTGTTTAAAACTGGGTGTGGCAGCGATTCTTATCTCCGTGGGAGATATCTCCTGTTAATGAGCCATTGTTAAAAACTGGGTGTGGCAGTGATCTTTATCTCCTGGCACACATTATCTGCTAATGGGCCATCTTTAAACTAGCTGGGGATATAATCCTTGTCTTTCCCACAGCCCATCCTCCCTCCAGGAGATATCTCCTGTTCATGGCCAGTGAGTCCCAGTGCATGACTGATAAAATTCCATCATCCCACTGGGAGATGCTCCACCCAGGGGAGGAGCCAAGCCTTTCCTACCCAGATAAAAACTGACATTTTGGACACCAAGGGACCTTCTTTCCACTGGATTCCAGAGGAAAACCAGACCTTTTCACATCATCCCTGGACCCTCAGAGGAAACTGCACCTTCTCCAGGAGCACTGCTCCAGCTGAACCACATCTGCCACTGCAGGAGGATGCAGCCACCATGGAATGGCACTGCTGCCACCACCCTGACTGACTGACGGGTGTCAGCTTGGATGCTCCTGCCTTTCCCCCACATTTATTTCTCCTTTCCCAGCTCTGGGATGGGTTAATAGCTTATTATTGCTCTGCCTCCTAGAAGGTGTTTGGGACGGCTCTGAGTGCACTCTGAGTTATTAGCAGCAGGTTTTAATGGCTGCATCCCTTCCCTGCTCCTTCAGGGGATGGGTGTTCACTCACCTTAACCAGCCCCCAGTAAAGATCTCCAGTCTCTCTAAGTGCCTGCTGCTGGCTGCCAGCAGTGCCTGATGATCCAAAGGGGATCTGGAGATCTCTGTGTGCAGGATAAATGACCACACACTTGAACCTCTTAATTAAGAGCTGTCTGTGCCTCAGAGCAGGAAAACTTTGTGCTGGCTGTCAGTGTACAAAAATTCTGTCTCAAACACCAAACAAAGCCCTGGGGGTTTATTTCAGTGTCTCCAGCCAAATGCCAGGACTCAGGCTTCTCCAGGAACTGGGGAAGGAATTTTTCCTTCCTCCTCCATGTCCCTCCTCTCCCAAAATCCATTCCTGGCTAGACAATGAGCAGGATCAGCTTGGAGGCTCCTGTGGCACCAGCTGGACAGGCTCTGTAATATCTGAGTCGATTTTCTTTGGTTTGAAATAGGAAAATAAAGAGAAAATAGTATAGAAGGAGGACTGTGATAGTGACAGAGTTGCTGTTCCTTTCTTTTGAGTCTTGTTCTGAACTTGCTCACATTTGCTAAGTGCTTGTTTCAATTGGAGCAGTATCAGAAACTGAGGCAATAAATCTAAATTAGGATCCCCAGACCCTTCCCACAACTGATCTCCTGCAATATTTCAGCTGGCTTTGTTCTGCTCTGGGGATTGACCTCTCAGCCTGATGCTGAAGCATCCTGAATCCAGCCTGGACCCAAATCCAAACCCTCTTTTATCCCATTTTCCCTCCTCTGTCTCTGGTGCTTTGCTGATCCCTGATCCTCTGAAGAATGAGCTTGGCCATCACATTTGGGAACAGCTCTCCTGAGTCCACCTGGCTCCAAAGAATTCCTAAACCAAAGCAGCTCCTTTTTTTGGCAGGTGACAGCACTGCAGAACCACCTGTGAATCCCACCTTGGCCGGATGTTCTCATCTGACAGCTTAAAAATGCTCAACATCCCATAAAAAAGTAGGAAATCCTCTGAAATCCATTTTTCCTCTTCCCTTTCCCCCAAAACCTTGCTGTTCTAACGTCCAGCATCAGGGAACTCTCCGTGAAATCTGCACTACACTTTTGGGAAAAAAATTGATTTTTTTCCAAGGAAAACTGCTGTTGGTTGACTCTGGAGCTCAGCTTTTAGCAAACAGGCCCACACTTGATTGCTCTTTTGTCTTTACAAAGGCAGCAGCAAGGAAGTGGCTGAGCGAGTAATGTACTTGTCTGTGTCATTATTAAGTAACCATAAATAAAGCAGATAATAAAAGCAGTCTTTTTTACTCTCTCTTTTCAAACAGTGACAGGAGCTTCCTGGAAAATTACCTTTTTACCTTTTTCCTTTCTCTTAGAGTACAAGTTAAAAGGGTTTTGGTATTTCTCGACATCTAATAAACAACCACTTTTCCCCTCATTTTCCCTGAGCTGAAGTGGAGGTAATGAATGCATTTTATCACTGTTCTCCAGAGAAGAGCAGGAATCAGGGTCTCAGGGAATAGGAGGAGCATCTCCTTCCATCCCCACAGCCTGGGTGCTGGAGGGAAGTCAGGCATGGCAATTCCACTGTTCCATCCCAGAATTCCAACCTTTCATCCCATGGAAAAGCAATTCTTTGGAGAATGACTTCATTTGATACATGGGATGGGGGGAAAAAAACTGCCTTTGAGATTTCCCTGAAATACAGAGAGGAAAATTTAATTTTTATGATACCCCATCAGGAGCAGGTTTTAGGGAAAAAGCAGTTCAGGAACTGTCTGTGACACCAGAGAATTCCTTAATTCCTTTTTTCTCCCCATCAGGAATCCTGCTTCACGTGCAGTGTTTAAAAATGAGATTTTATGTCCCCATATCGCTTCTCAGCTCTGACTTGGCAATAAAAAGTCTCTCGAAGGTGTTGTTGAGGCTGTTTAATTATCACTGGATGGGATGAAAAACCAGGATGGATTTTGGGGCAGGGGAGGAATCCCCAGTGCACTCCAAACCTCTTTTCCCTTCCTGCAGCTCCCACCTCCCCTGGGATTTTTTTTATCAGTGAGAACAGCAGAATTGGAACTCACAGGGCTCAGAAGAGTGAAGCAATTGTCCAGCAAAGATTGCTTTCTTTTTCTCCAAATGGAAATGCATTTATGAGCTGAAAAATCATTCCTGGCAGCTTGGTTCAAAGAGAAAAAAGGGGAAAAAAGTAAAGATATAAAGGGATTAGATGAAAAGTGACCATTTGATATTAGAGGAGAACTGGAGAAACCATAATTAATGAACACAAAGTTCAAGCTGATCCTTTTTCTGAGGGGTTGTGGGGTGAGGCTCTCAGGGAGAAGCAGCAGCTCCTTCCTCCCAGCCCAGCCACACTCTGGGAGCTCCTGGAAAACTTCCTGATATTTGGGGCAGATCAAAAGGAGATGTGGCTCAAAATCCACGTCACTTTGCTGTGAGCCAGGTGCCACCCCAGGAGTGGTTTTGGTCCAGTGGTGGAAAAGGGGATTTTTTAATGGTTTAGGATTTGTGATGTGCTGCCCACCAGGACAATTCCTGCTGCAGAGGCACTAATTTGTGATTTAGCTGCTGTGCCCTCCCACCTCTGAGCTGCTGGGACACCAAAAGGTCATGAAATGTAAAGGAAGTGATTTTAATACCAATATCTTGTTTATTTGGGGAGCTGATTGCTGCTCCCACAAGGGAAATAGAGACCCCCAACAACCCCAGCGTGGCTGAAGCCCCTGGGGAGGTGCTTTGGTATTGGGTGCTGGATAAAATTCCTGCACAGTGCAGGGGGTGTTTTTAGTGCTTTGCACAAGGAGCTCTGCAGAACAGCACAGATGTGCAGTGCTGGTGTCAGGTGAACAGCTGGGGGATTTTCTTAGGGCTTTGCAAAGCGGTTAAAATTAGCAAATTAGCCACAGGGTGTGTGAGATATCATTGAATTTTTAATTATTCTTATTTTTTTCTGATAAAAATGAGCCAAGCTGGGGAGGAAAGCTGCTCCTTTTCCAGGGGTGTCCTCTCAGCAAAGCCCAGCCTGGCTCTGCTGTGGGCACAGAGGTGTTGTCATCCCCTCTCTTCCCAGTCCCCCGAGCAGGAGGCTGTTCCAGCAGTGAGTGACACTGTGGGAGGATGGAGTGACAGCTCACAAACGCATCAGCAGGAAGCTGGGCTGATCTTTCAAGGCAAAGGGTCTGTTTTCCATCCAGGAGCAAAATTGTTTCCGTGTCCAAGTGGATCACAAGTGACAGGCACAGCCAGGAGGGGAAGGACCCCCTGCCCTGCCAGCAGGGAGTTATCAGGATTTATTTAGCTCTGTGCATCCTTCCAAACATCAGCCTCGGAAGGGGAAAGTGGTGGCAAAAAAAAAAAGGAAAAGAAATTGAGCCACTAAAAAAATGTGCAGGGATCTGCCATCTCTCAGGGAACCAAGCCCTGCATTCCTGCTCTCCTCCAGGTGCTTTTCCATCTCATTTTTCTCTCTGGAAGCATCAAGCCCAGGGTTACACATCAGTCCTGGAGCCTCCTGTCACACAGCTGTGCCTCTGCAGCCCCTGAGCCCAGCCCATCACAGCTCTGTGCCCACGTTTGAGGGGAAAAAACCCAAACTTGACCTCAATTCTTGTGTCAGCCCTGCTGCTGGAGGGGCTGGGCAGGGCCAGGATGGGGTTTCAAGCTCCATTTAAATGGAATGGTTAGAGGAGTCAGTGTGGATGAGCTCTGCTGGCAGAGCCAGGGCTGTGGCAGTAATTCCTCTGGGCTCTGCAGCTCCAGCTGCATCACTGGGACATTTTTGGGGCTCAGGGCAACTTTTCCTTCCTTCAGCTCCTCCCAGGCACTGACCTGTGCCTGCCAGGACAGCACTGATGTGTCCAGGCTGATCAGCTCAGTGTTATTCTCATGCTGAATAACTCCCTGCAGTGACCTTGGAAGCCAGGGGTGGCAGGGAGCCCTTCCTGCTTGACAAAGCAATTTTTTTTAGACTGAAATCTTCTTTTTTTTTTCCTCTCCCAGGGGCTCCTTGGCAGTTTGAATGTACAAGGAGGGCTGTGGATGCTCGTGATGATGTTGACATTGCCTTCTCCTGTGCTTGTGCTCTGTGAAATGTTCCTTGCAGGGAGGGTTTGTGTGTTTAACTCTTGCCTTGATGGGCTGAATTCCACCCTGGCTTTTCCATCCTTTAGCAGGATCTCCACTGAGAGGGCTAAAAAGAGGAAAGATCTCTGTAAATCCCTTCTAGCTGGGTTTTGGGGTTTTCCTCACTGAGGAACACCTGCTGCAGGAATGGTGTGGAAGGCAAGGTTATTCCACACACTTCCCCAAAGAAACTGAGCCATGAGCTGTGAAATTTTAGTTTTTCCTCGTGCTGCAAGGGAGGGAGAATGAAATAAAATAAAAAAGTGAGAAGTGCTTTCATTGCTGTCCTAAACAGACAGAGCCTGGGATGCTGGAGACTTCCTCCCACAACAAAGCAGAATAATTTGGGGGTTTTTCTCTGCCTCCTGCACCTCTCCTGCTTTTGTCTTCTCAAGGCTGAGTTGAGGAGCTGAAAAGGTGCAGAGGGAAGTGAGGCAGGGAGCAAAATATTATTTAACTCACCTGAGGTGAGTTTTACCTGTGATTGGTGTTACCTGTGATGCGTGGGGGAAGGAAAACAGAGGTTGTGTTGTGTTTGAGCTGCTCCTGCCCTGCTGGTTTTGGCTGGGTTGTACCTGCACAATAAACAATGGGGTGTTTAAAACCAAGGCACAATCTGCCTCATCAGCATCATTAATGGGGAGATAATTAGCACAGCGGGGTGTAACTCTATTTATGGCCCTGCAGAGGTGAATCCTCACCCCAAAGCACACGGGCTTTGTTCCCAGTGCTTCTGACTTCCCCCAGCATGAATGAAACCCAAATTAAGTCCAGTTTGGTTTTGGACTTGTTTGTTTCTTTTTTTTTTTTTTTTTAACCAGCTTGAGAGCTCTGAGCATTCATCTCCTTTCTGGGAGTAAATAGCACAGTGACCACAGATTAAGGAGCTGCCTGAAGAACAGCTTTAGCTGTGAGTGGGGAGTAAATGTGTTTTTCCAGTTTCTCCACTGAATATTAATGTCCCATCCCTGGAGCTGGTTGCTTTAGCATGAGATCTTTCTGCAGGAGCCCTGCAGGGTGAGAAACTGAGCTGAGAGCCCCAGCACGAGGGAAGGGGCTTGTCAGGGGTTTTATTTACAGAGCTGATGAAAATAAACAGAGGCATGAAATATTGGTTTTCTGGGTGGGATTTTTTTGTTTGTTTGGTTTTTTTTTGGTTTTGTAAACACTCAGGATCGCTGCTCCCCAGCAGGTGAAAGAATGAAAATGGAACTTTGAGAGGTGTGAGCAAGGACAGGGCAGTTTTGAGGTGCTGCAAGGACAATTTGCTGCCCATCCTCCACCAGCTGCAGAACAGCCAAATTCCAAATTCTGCCCCGGGACAGGAGGCAAAGCCTTTGCTGAGTTAGGGGATGATGTGGGGGTTATGCTGTGGGGGTTCTAGTGGTTTTTATTTGTTTTTTTTTTAATGATCTGGAGGAATCATTGCAATCCAACAGCCCAAGATGTTGGATCACATCCCCCCAATGCCCCAAGGAGCAGAATTCAGGATTTATTCAGGGTTTATCCACACTCTCTGGATCTCCTGGACTCCTGCATGTCCCTCTGAGCATTCCTTCTCCTTATAAACCCAATATATGGAAATGCAACACGAAATTTAAGCCCTCAGCGCTTCTTTAATCCTCTCCAGTAACACAGGAGTCATTCACTATGCATCCCATAATCAAATTTCCCTGGGTTTATCTGTCACTTGCAGACCTCCATCACCCTTACCTGGGAGCAGGGACTTGTAACACCAACCATGTCCTATTGTTCCCATTTGTTTGCTGAGCATGCGGGTGGAGAGGCATAAATATTAAAATATCCCCATTATAAAGCCAGGCCTCCACTGATAAATGATGTATAAAATCAATTTACAACCCAGGAATAAAAAGCACCCATGAAGTGGCTGCTAGCTCCAGGTACTAGAAAATTATTCCTCCATAACTTGCTCTGACTGGAACTCATTACACACTCTGTCCGTGGGAATGATTTTGTTGTTAAAAACTCTGTCATTCAGAGCTTATTTATTCCCTCTTCTGCAGAAGAATCCTGGAGTGGCTGCTGCTTTTGGGTACTGCCAGTCCCTCACGCCTCAGTGCTCAGCAGAGTTCCAGAGACAGGGCAGGATGGAGAAAATCA
This sequence comes from Erithacus rubecula, assembly GCF_903797595.1. Classification (NCBI taxonomy): domain Eukaryota; kingdom Metazoa; phylum Chordata; class Aves; order Passeriformes; family Muscicapidae; genus Erithacus; species Erithacus rubecula. The sequence goes on from NC_136677.1 coordinate 2,206,147, forward strand.
GGAATTGCTGATGTTTCCTGAAGCTTTGGCACTTGCATGTTTAACTCCAGACAGGTGAAGTGTCCCACTTGTGTCTGATTATGCTGAATTTAACCCCTTGGTCACAATCACCAAAGGGAAAAGTTTCCCTGCCAAGGAAACAAAACCTCTCCAGGTTTTCTGAGCTCTGTTTTCCTCCTCTCCAGGTTATCCAGGTTTGTCTGAGCTCTGTTTTTCTCCTCTCAGGGTTACCAGGTTTGTCTGGGCTCTGTTTTTCTCCTCTCCAGGTTATCCAGGTTTTCTCTGAGTGCTGCTTTTCCCTGTGGTTTCCATTTTGGGAAGGAGCAACAGCAACACAGACTTGAGAAATCTGGAATAAAAGTATTTTCCTCCCCTAATACACAGCTAAATTAGCTTTGTTGTTAGCTTCTCCCACAAATTTTCTAGGACAAAAAAAAAAAAGAAGAAAAATGGTTTGGTTCTTGACTGGAAGGAGATTTGTGCCACCAGCTGTGTGTTGTCTCAGTGCTGATGGGTTTGTGAAGGGTTTTGTTGTCAGAGCACCTGAAAGATCCCAAAAGGAAGAATTTCCTGTGCTGAAGGTGACACCTGAGAGAGTAAAAATGGATGAGCTTTAAGGTTCCCTCCACGCTAAACCATCCTGGGATTCCATCCTGCTCCCAAAATAAGGGCACTGAGACCCCTCAGGGTTCAAGGTGTTCCTTTGAATTCACCTTTGGGGAAGGTGAGGGAAGTGTGAAAACCCTCCCAGCCCTCACTTTCAAACACTCTGCCAGGTCCTCTGAGACCTGCAAGGCTGAAATGAAAGCACAAAAAGGCCAAAGCAGGTGGGCAGAGCAGCAGTGAGAGGTCAGAGCTGTGTTACACAGAGAGGCTGAGCCAGCAGGACAAAGCAGGGGATGAAAATCAAACCAGTGTGAGTCAGCAGAGCATCCTCTGAGGTGGGTCCCATCAACCAGAGCTGCTGGATTTCTGACAGCTGAGAGGAATGTTGGATTTGTCTTTACAAATGAGCTGGTGGATAAGAGAGAGATAAAAGAAACAATGGGATGGATTCCACTGATGGATGAATGGAAAAAAGATGTTTGCCTTTACAAACAAACTGTGGGTTTGCTGATAAATGAAATTGGAAGGTAAAAAGAAGCAATGGGGGAAAACTATGAAGTCTATAAGAATTAAAAATGAAAAGGGAGGGTTGTACATTAGAGGGAATCTCAGGTGTTTGGGCAGTCTGAGCCTCTCAGGTACCTCAGCCCACGGGGAAAGAGAGAGAGAAATTGGGATAAAAGGAGGCTGCATCCTCCAAAAAATGGAGAGATCCCATGGCCTCTCCCTTTATTGGAATAAAGCAAAAAGGGCTCCTCTGTCTCCTTTCTGAACAGAAACCTTGTGCTTGTGGATGAATTTTCCTGACACAGGTGAACACATCTGCCTGCTGTGGGAAGCTGTGCTGCCAGAACATCCTTATTTTCCTCTCAGGGCATTTTGATCAAGGAGAACTTTGCTGAGGTGGAATTAAGGCGAGGTGGAGGCTCAGGAGCAGAATCCCTGGAGGAGGGTGCTTAAAGCAGCTCCCCCAGGGATGGATTATTTTGGTCCTCAGCTACTCAATACCTTCATTGATGACTGAGCTGATGATCCATGGCCTCTGCTGGGCTCGGCTGCAGATGAACTAAAGATTTGTGATGTTGCAAATAATGCAGTTATTGTTATAGCATCAGGCAAGCTGCCTGCTGAGGTGGCCACCATCCAACAAATCACAGCTAAAAGCATCCAGTGCTTCTGGGATTGAGATTGCAGGGTCTGGAAGCTCAGGATTTTGCCAGAGGTTGGCCTTGTTGACCTGCTGGGTGTTTTTTTAACCACTCTGTAGCTGTTTAATGCTCAGAGCCTCCCTCCACAACAAGGGATTTAATCACACCCTGCTTGGAAATCAGCCTGCAGAGCTAATCCCAGTCTAAACCAGTGTAAGCAAGGAGAGAATCCATCTCCCTGAGACTTATTAATTCACAATATTGGCACCTCTGCAGCCTCTGGAAGAAGCAAAACCGTCCATGGCTGGTTTTAGGGATTTTGATGTGAATTGAGTTACCAGAAATCAACCTGGTGGCTCTGGAAGGAATGTTCCAGCAGCCACCTGGCCAGTGGCAAAATTGGTGTGTCTTACTGCTTGTTTTGTTGGTTTGTAGAATAAAAACAAAAGTTAAAAAAAAAATCATTAAAGCAGAGCTGAACTCTGCTGGGGACACCGTGGGGGCTAAACCTGTGCTCTGCAGGGCACAATCAGAGGGTGAATGACACAGAAATGTGTGACAACACTGAAATTCAACCCCACTCTTCCCTGGGGGGATCCTCACAGCTCTTGCATCATTGCTGAGCTTATTTTCTCAGTCTTTTACTTAGAAATCCCAGAAATCTCACTGGATTTTGAAGTCATTTTGGTTTGGTTTTTTTTTAGTGGAGACTTTAGGAGTTTTTCTGGCCATTTTTCGTGCAATTTCTAGGGGATTTTTGTGTTTTTAGTGCGTATTTTATAGGATTTTTCCTGTTTTTTAGGCTGAAATTTTCCTGGAATTTTCCAGATGTTTTTCCCAATAACCCCTGGAATTCTGACAGCTTTGGGGTGTTCCAGTGCAAGTTTGGGAATTTTGGGGTCATTTTCAGTTTGATTTTTAGGGGATTTTTATTTCTTGGTGCAAATTTTCAGGGATTTTCCTGGTTTGTTTTTCCTGGATTTTTCCTGATGTTTTCCCCAGTATTCCTTGGAATTTTGGCCGAGTTTAGGTGTTTTAGTATAATTTTCAGGAGTTTTTGGGCTATTTGTCGTGCAATTTTGGGGGTTCAAGAGCCACAACTGCCCCTCCATACTCTTTTTCCCCCCCCCCCCCCCCCTTTTTCTCCTCTGAGGCAGAGCTGGGTGGCATTCACCTTGTTAAAAAGCCATTATGCTGTAAAACAATCTCTCTCTTAATAACGATATTAATTTTAAATGCCAGAGACAGAGACATAAAACCTCCTGGTGGGTTGTTACAAGCTCTGAGCCTTTTCCCTGCCAGCAGGATGAGGCTTCTCCCCAGCTCCTGCCTTCCTCTACGGGCACTGCTGAGCTCTGGAACTCGTATTTTACACCAAGTACCCTGTTTGAAAAGGTCAATGGCTGATGTTATTCATGGAAGGGGGAAAAAGGAGGAGGGACAAGAGATCTTCCAGATTCTTGCTGTGGAAACTTCCCTCAGTTCTGCTGAGGGGCTTTGGCACCTTCTGGGAGGATGCAGAGGAGAGGGGTGTTGTCCTGGTTTGAAGGACAGGTGTCTTCCAATAAAGGCAGGAGCTTCTGTTTGAAATGAAGAATGTAAACCCCCTCCCTCCAAATTATTATAGTTTTGAAATTAAGGAGCTCTCAGGCAAAGATATGGGAATTAGGAATAACAGTTCTTTACTAGGAAAATTAAAATAGAAATGCAGTATTACAAAGAACAATCCCAAACCCTGCCAGAGTCAGAATCCAAGCTGACACCCGTCAGTCAGTCAGGGTGGTGGCACAGTCCCATTCAATGGTGGCTGCATCCTCCTGCAGTGGCAGATGTGGCTCAGCTGGAGCAGTGCTCCTGGAGAAGGTGCAGTTTCCTCTGAGGGTCCAGGGATGATGTGGGAAGGTCTGGCTTTCCTCTGGAATCCAGTGGAAAGAAGGTGCCTTGGTGTCCAAAATGTCAGTTTTTCTCTGGGTAGGAAAGGCTTGGCTCCTGCCCTGGCTGGAGCATCTCCCAGTGGGATGATGGAATTTTATCAGTCATGCACTGGGACTCACTGGCCATGAACAGGAGATATCTCCTGGAGGGAGGATGGGCTGTGGGAAAGATAAAGATGATTGTCCCAGCTGGTTTAAAGATGGCCCATTAGCAGATAATGTGTGCCAGGAGATAAAGATCACTGCCACACCCAGTTTCAAACAATGGCCCATTAACAGGAGATATCTCCCACAGGGATAAGAATCTCTGCCACACCCAGTTTTTAACAATGACCCATTAACTAGTGATACCTCTTGAATGAAGGGTGGGTCATGGGAAAGATAAAGATGATTGCCCATCTGGTTTAAAGATGGCCCATTAGCAGATAATATGTGCCAGGAGATCAGGGTCACTGTGACAGAATACACATTTCTTGTCACATCCTGTATTGTAACCCAAGACAGGTGTTCATGCAGTGCTTGGGAAAAGATGATTTTAAAGTCAGCCCCAGTCTCTCTCTCACAGAAAACCTGGATTTCCAGCAGGTTCCAGCGTGTTTGGGTTTGTAGGGGTCTCCAGGTTGAGTGCTAGGCAATTCCAGAGCTTCTTTCGTGTTATTTAGTGTTTCTTAATGCTCCACTTAAATTAATCCTGAGCTGGACTAAGTCAGGCTGTGCAGCCCTGCCAGGGTGCACCAGACAAATCTCAGTAGAAAGGATTTACTGAGTTTTAACTAAAGGGACACAATCCATGTTCTTTTCTAGAAAAAACAAAAAAATATAAAAGTTCATGTTCTCTTTCAAGCCTGAATTTTTTCAGCTCTAAGCCCCCAGTTTTTGTTCTGCCTTTGGCAGATTAGAGAGACCTTTACTGTCTCAGGGTGGGTTAGAAAGACCAACAAAGCCCTTTATTCTGTCAATAGGCAAATAAAGCCTGGCTTTGGTTTGAAGTTCAGCTTCTTAAGGCTGGGATTTTTTGTTCTGAGCATGACTCTGGTCTGGACTTCCCTCCCTGCTGGTATTTCTGAGCTCCAGGGCTCTCTCTGTGCTGGTTTGGAGGTTTAGGGGTGTCATTCTGCAGCCAATATTTACCCAGATAAAAGCTTTCTCTGAATTCTCTCCCTTAGAGGCATCCATGAGAAATGTTTGGGTTTCTGTGGTTTGGGAGCATCCTGGCAGCTGCTCACCCCTGGAACATGGAATTCAGGGTGGGTTTCAGAGCAGGATGGAAAAGCACAGCACCATTTCCTGAGCTGCTCACTCTGGAGCCTTTGGCTGCCATCTCCCACATTCCACCTCCTGGACTGAATTCCAAAATTCCAGTTTGCTGGAAGAGCAGGAGAGAGGGGCAGAAGCCATTGCACAGAGGACATCAGGAAAACCCAAAATCCTGTTTGTGTTGAGCTCAAGCTGCTTTGAGGCAGGAGCAGCTTGGTGGGAGAGGAGATGTGAGGGCTCAGCTGGCTCAGGAGAATTCCCATTCCTGCCACCCTTGCATCTCCCCGTGCCACTGGGACATTGAGCAGAGTCTGACACACATCCCAGGCTGGGAATGAAACCCAAAACCAGGTAGAGATGGTGTTCAGTGACAAATATTGAGTGTTTTGTGGTCAGTCCTGCAGCTCCAGCTGAGTGCTGTGAGTGCAGACAGGAATTAATGGCCAGGGTGTGAAGACAGAGGAGTTTTTGTTGATTGTCCACTTGTCCCTTTTCTCGTTTTTTTGTGTGAACAGTTTCACTTTTATCCCCAGCCCGAGCACTTGCCATGTCCTGCCTGCTCATCTGTGCTCATCCCCTCCTTCCTTCCAGCTCAGGGCATTCCTGTGAACATTGTCTGGTGAAAAAGAACCCGAATTCACCCTCCTAAGCTCAATCAGACACAACATTTTTCAATCGCAGAGTTATTTAGACTTTATGTGTCCTCTGCAAGACACAGAAATGCTCAGAATGAGGTTGAATGGCTCAAGGGCTGCGGGAAGAAGAGGTAAATAATTCCTGTGTTTGATCCAGCGCTGGCTTTGTCCCTGTTTGTCAGCTGTGATCGATGTCACCCGCTGGTCCCTATTGTTATTCCGTTGTCGCTTGTCACACTCACACCTTCCCTCGAATCCTGCTCGTGTCTCTTTTCCCTCTTTTTTTCCCCTCTCCTGACACCGAGCTTGTGAGTAATTTACCTATGACAATAGGAGACTAATTCTGTTGTTCTGGCAGAGGGAAATTGAATCTGGGGCTTGAGAGCTGCGAGAAATCTTCGAATGGATCTGGAGCGCAGGAAAACTCCGTGTTCGATTCTCTGCCTGCCAGATTAAGTCATTATGAAGGGCAGGGAGGAGGAGAAATGAGGGGAAAAAAAAAACCCTGAGAGATGGAAGGGAAAGGAGGAGAGGACAGGAGAAGGAAGAGCAAAAATACGAGGAAGGACAGAGATGGCAAACACAGTAAATGGAGATGTTGGAGTGCTCAGCTGGACGTGTGCTGAGCATTCAGCGAGGCTCAGTGAGGATCAGGCAAAGGTTTAGGCTGGTCCTAAATGCCCAGCAGAGCAGGGACAGTGCTGGGGTCAGGAGAGGCATGCAGAGCCAGCCTTGGGTCCATGGGATGCTGCACATCCCTGCTCTGCCCTGCTGGCAGCTGCTCACCCCTGGAACATGGAATTCAGGGTGGGTTTCAGAGCAGGATGGAAAAGCACAGCACCATTTCCTGAGCTGCTCACTCTGGAGCCTTTGGCTGCCATCTCCCACATTCCGCCTCCTGGACTGAATTCCAAAATTCCAGTTTGCTGGAAGAGCAGGAGAGAGGGGCAGGAGCCATTGCACAGAGGACATCAGGAAAACCCAAAATCCTGTTTGTGTTGAGCTTAGGCTGATTTGAGCCAGGAGCAGCTTGGTGGGAGAGGAGATGTGAGGGCTCAGCTGGCTCAGGAGAATTCCCATTCCTGCCACCCCTGCATCTCCCCGTGCCACTGGGACATTGAGCAGAGTCTGACACACATCCCAGGCAGGGAATGAAACCCAAAACCAGGTAGAGATGGTGTTCAGTGACAAATATTGAGTGTTTTGTGGTCAGTCCTGCAGCTCCAGCTGAGTGCTGTGAGTGCAGACAAGAATTAATGGCCAGGGTGTGAAGACAGAGTTTATGTCAGAGTAATGGGAGCTGAAATTCAGGGGTTGGAGGAAAAAAGAACAGAACAGGTGGAGAATTTTTGACCTTTGTCCACTTTAGTTGAAGCAGCAGAAGTCTTGCATGGTGTGCGATTCTCAGTGCTGATGGAGCTGGGCTTCCCCTTTGCTTCCTCAGTTTGTCTTGAGGAATGTCAGGATTTACAGAGCCCTGCTCCCTCCTTGGTGTGATCTGAGTTTGCTCATTTGCACAACTTTGTGCTCATTTGCACAACTTTGCCCCCAGCCCTCGTGGAGATCCCAAAAATCCTCTGTGCCCAAGGACTGGCTGCTCCACCCCCCCCAGCATCATCCCTCACCCCAGCTCCTGATGCTGCTTCACTATTAATTGGCTTGTGTAATCTCTGAGATTGTTATTTATTAATAGATTGTTCTGAGCCTAGCAAAGTTCATTATTTAAAGCAGGAGGCTGAGAGAGATCCAGAGGAACAGATGGATGCATGGAAGTATCAGAAGAAGGAGTAGTTAAAATTCCAGGCATGTGCTGAGCCTTGACAAAGGATGGAAAACAGAATCAATCATCATTATCTAGGAGAAAAGCCATCAGTCTGTGTTTAAAATAAGCACTTTGGGTATTAAGCCCACGATGCCAGACTTTACAAGAGTTTTGCCTGGTAGCTGTAGACCCCAGGGTTAGAAACAGAACTGGGGAGCAGAAGAAAAAATAGATATTTAGGCATGAAAATGCAAGGAGAGATGGTTTTGGTGTCCACCCAGCCCTGCCTGGCTGCAGACAAAGGTTTCTCTTCATGGCTCTGGTGGTAAAGTCACCCCAGCAGTGCTGCTAAAGCCTTTTAGATGACAAGGACTGCTCTGGTTTGGAAAAAGACCCCTGATATTTATCCTAAAAAAGGAATTTCCCCACTGGAATAATCTGATTCCTCACCAGACTGCCTGAGTTCGGTTCTCAGTGCAAGGTGATCAAGGTGCCAACAGCAAAGAAGGGAAGTGTCCAACAGAAATCAGGGAAAATTTGGGAGCCAGGAGGGATTTTTAGGTCAGCCAAGCCTTAAATATGGCTAAAACCAGCCACAGAGAGGCAAAGTCACTGCCACACTGAGCTGATGGCAAAGATGAGACCTAAATTTAGGAATTAAACCCCTAGACCAGTCTCTAAGCCCAGCTCCCAGTGTGTTTTTCTCTGCTCAGGTGGGTTGTTCTGGTACTTGCCAACACAAAAGCTTTCTTCCCACAAGCAATAAAATAATATCAGCCATCATCTCTCTGTTGGCCCCCTGCATGTGAAAGCAAAGGTCAGCTCTGTTGTGAACTCTTGCTAAAATGCCTCTAATTGCATCCAATTTTCCAGACATGAATTTATCTCCCATTAGCAGACCCTGGAATACTCAACTCTAATGGCCAAGCTGCTGCTCTGAGCTGCCTCTCAGTAATTGGTTAATAGTGGGGCTGTTTGGTAATAGGTAAACAGGTCTTTTTTTCCTCTAAATTTAAAATTTATATCATGGCTTTTCCTCTGAACAAGGTTATTTCTGGCTGTGCCCTGGCTGTGCTTTCATGCTGAACCCACCACGTGTTGCTGGGCTGTTGCAGCATCTCCTTTCTGCCCTCTTGGGCTCCAGGGGGAATTTTTGGGATCCTTGCTGCACACAGGAGGTTATTTCACCCTCCTACAGAGGAGCAGAACATGCTCAGCTTGTGGGGTTGTCTAAACACCTTTTTTTTTTTTTTTTTTTTTTTTTTTTTTTTTTTTTTTTTTTTTTCAGAACCCACCTTCAGCTTTCTCCTAAATGTTGAGATTTCCTGGCATGGCACCTGGGAGGCAGTGCCACTTCTCCTTCCCCCTGCCAGCTCTTCTCTCATGGAGCCTTGTGAGATTTTAACACTCCCTGAGTCCTAATGTGGCTCTTCCTTGCACTGGGAGGATCATTCTTGAACTGGAGATCATCTGACAATGTCTGGTTTCACTTCTCTCACAGATTCCTCTTAACCCTCTCATCCTTTTCACCTCTGGCTTTCTTTTTTACACCAGAAAGGGAGAAAATGAATGAAACTGTGTTCTTCACACCTGCATCCCCTACAGGAAAGGGGCAGGGGTTGTGAGGATTTCTGCACAGATCCTTCCAGAGCTGCTGGAAGAATTCAGGTGATGGATTCAGTGCCTTTGTGGGACATTTTGCAGATCCCAGCAGAGGAAAATGCAGCCTGGGCAGGTGGGAGGTGAATCCTGAAAGGTTTGGTTGATGTTTCTTTTCATAATCCTTGTTTGGGGCACAACTGCCCCTGGTTTTTTTGGGTTTGGTCTGGGGTTGTTCTTGCTTGGGATGGAGCAACAGAGAAATAACTTTGGGTTTGTACAGGATGTTTGGATCACCCCATTCTGCACTGGTTCTGCAGTGGGACAGAGCAGCTGGGGCTGCCCCTGGATCCCTGAAGTGTCCAAGGCCAGGCTGGAGCAGCCTGGGATTTTGGGATGTGTCCCTGCCATGGGATGGGATGATCTCTACACCCTTCCAACCCAAACCATTCCCTGATCCTAAAAACCCTTCCTGTTCCCTCAGTCTATAAGAGGAGCTGGCACTGAACAGGACTTGGAGCTGCCACAAATTCTTTAGCAAAGAGAATTTCAGTTGTTCTGGTGAAGGTGCACAAAGCTCCCCGGTGATCTCCATCAATCTGTCCTCTGTAAATTCTCATCCCACCACCTGAGGGTTAAGAAATTCCTTTACAATCACCAAACCCTGACTCTTCAGCTCAGAATCTGCACCAGTTCAACCACACTCTCAGATTTTATTGCTGCCTGCACCATGAGCCTCCCTCTGCCCACTCAGCCCTCCCAGCCAGGCCAGCCCAGGCCAGAAATAGTCCTTGCTGGCAGGGATAATGCAGGAGAAAACAGATTAAGGAGGTGTAGACAGGGATTTGCATTTGTTTCACCAGCTGTCTTCTCATTCCTCCTGTTCCCCACTCGGACATACCTTGGCAAAGGATTGGAGTCAGGGATAGGAACAGAGAGTGGTGAAATTGGAGTGAAATATCCTTTAAAAACTAAAGCTGAGGCTGTGGCCAAGCTGGTAAGAAAACTCAGAGCTCTGCTTTGGGAGGGGGAAATTTGAAAAATTAAATTAAGTGGGAGTGAGGTGAGGTGTGGGGCGAGCTGAGCACAAGCTGGAGGTGAATCTCCCTCTCTCCCTCCATCAGTTTGAGTGGATTGGGAGCACAGGCTCCCCCAGGCTGCTCCTGCCCTTTCCAGGAGCACAGAGAAAGGAACACCTGGAAATGCAGCCAATCCATCACCAGGCAGTGGCTCAGCCCCAGCCCTTGGCTGTCACTGAGCGTTTGGACCTTGGCCCAGGGGAGGGACAGTGGCTTCTCCTCAGCTGCCTCAGGGGAATCTGGGCAGGGCTGGGGGCTGATGGATGTGGAGTTTAGCAAACCAAGCCTGGGAGATCAATAGAAGAATACACAGCCCATGGATCATGCGAGTTCCTCTTGTCTGGGCAGCACTAAATCAAAAATGATGGATGGCATCTCCCTCAGCCTTGGCCCCTCCAGTCTGCCCCAGTGCAACACAGCCAGTGACTGAGAGGGATGGTGCTGCTTTCCAGCCTATTTCCTTTGCTTTCCTAATAATTCTGGCATTGAAACATGAGCCTGTGTGTTTTAATATCCTTTCTTTCCCTGGTGCTGCCTCCCTCTTTCCCCAGGTCATTCCCAGCTGGCAGTGCCCAGCTCACGTTCCTCCTGCTCTCAGGGTTCACCTGATCAATCTGCTGCCTTCATTTTGGAAGGATCTGTCCTCAGGGGTTGTGTGGCAGCCACAGGAACAGCCAGGAGCTCTGAATTCCTCTCCAGGTGTGAGCTGGCTGCTGTTGGTGCTGATCAGGGCCAGGATTTTCCAGTTTTTGGAGAGGGTGCAGAGGTGGCACCAGCTTTGCAGAACTGCCCTAATCTCAACAAACAGCACCTGGATTTCCTCAGGAACTGATGTTTTTGACTTGGAGCAGGAATTCACAGCACAGAGAGTTCCACCATCCCCTCCTGCCTTTGCAAGGTCATTTCCACCACGAGGAGCAAAGCCTCCTTTTATTGAGTGACATATTTATAATAAATGTTCTCAGCAGCAGCTGAAGTGACACTGATCTCAGCAGGGACATTTCCTTGGATCTGAGCTCTCTGGCTGCTCCAGTGGGAATATTTCCATCCCCTCTGTCACAGCTCTCTTGGCCCAGTTGCTCATGATGAGTGGCTGCTTCAGCTCTTGACGTAAATGTGAATTTTGCCCAGTCAGACTCGTGCCACTGTGACAGGAAACAATAAAGTCAGAACATCAGCTGGCCAAAAAACCCAAAAACCTTGGGAAGTTACCCTTAAAAATGGCCTGGGTGAATATGAGCTGGTGGAGAAAGGCCATCAGCTCTATCAGGGCTGAAGTGTCCAGCAGCAAAGCAGAGGAGGTTTAAAGAACTGCTTTGCAAATATCAAACTGTGAATCATGGAAAGCCAGCCCAGACTTGTGCAAAAAAAAAAAAAAAAAAAAAAAAAATCCAAAAAAAGGCCTTGAGAGCCATCTGGGAATTTCCTATTTTGTGTCTACAATGACATCATGATTGCCCTGCAAGCAGCAGCAGAATCCTCCTGGGTTGCTGGCAGAACAGGATTCAGCAGTATCTGAGGGACACATGTGCTCCAAAAAAACCTCATTATTGCAGGATGGGGACAATGAGAAGGGAAAAACCTAATTCAGAGTCATGACAACAGCACACCCCTGGAGAGAATGCTGAGCACACAGCCCAGAATAATCTCCAGTGGGTGAGAGACAATAACAGAGAGAATTGTGTCTTGATCTGGCTCTGAATGAGAGCTTCTAGAATGAAAGAGGAGAGGCAGAAGATGCTGTGTTATCTATCAACCCAATTGATTGTTGTATCCAGAGCCTGGCTCAGAAATAAATGAGAATGCCACTCATCTGCTTTTCTGGTCTATTTAGAATATTTTTAGAAGCCTTTCTGAAAGATATTCTGATTAATCTGGTGAATTTTCCTTTGCTCAGTGAGACTTATAGCAACATCAGATTTAATTACCCCGTGACTGGGAGGGATGTAGTGAAGGAGATACAAATCCTTGTGACAGCTGAGAGTGGCAGGGAGAACATTTATCCACCGAGGAGCTGAGATGACAAGTGCTGAGCTTGAGCCTGAGCCTTTGGGAAACAAAAAAATGGGATTTTTAGCTGCCAGTAGGGGCAGAGCTGAGGTGCTGGGAGAGTCCTGGGGTGGCAAAACCAGCCGGGCAAAGCCAGATTCCAAATCCACAAATTTAGGGCTTCGTGGAATTGTTAAGATTGGAAAAGATAATCAAGTGCTGGTGACCTTCAAGCAATGCAGGAATGCATATCAAAGTAATAAAACCAACCCCGTGGAGACCAGAAAGGTTTTATGGGTTATAGGGAGGCTGAATTTTGGTGTTGCATGGATTGGGACAGACCCTGAGCAGACCCAGCCTCCCCTGGTGTCACATTTGTGACACCTCCAGGTGTGTCCCCACAGGTAACTGCTGGTCCTGCTGAGCCTCCCAGGCAGAAAATAAAAATATTCCCTCAAGCTGCAGCTGCTTGGCCAAATAATTTCCCAGAAAAGAAGCCACTTCCCAGGAACTCATCACCCAGCCCTTGTCAGCACAAACAAGGCACAGATTTCATTGTTTTCCCCTCGTTGTTTAAGGGTTTCCAGCTCAGCTCCTCTCTCACTTTCCCACTCTCCAGCTCTGCAGCACAATCTTGGCAGGTTGGGGACATTTACATCTGGTCTGGGCTGGGGTTTGTGCCATAGTCTGAAGAGGAAAAAAAAATAAAATCCCAAACAGCTTTTTCATGTGGAGGGAAGGAAATGGGAAGGCTGGAGAGGGCACAGAGCTCCAAAATGTCCCCAAAATGTGCCAGTGTTTTCCATCCAAAGCTTGGCTTTCCATCCAAATTTTGGTTTTCCATCCAAAGGCTGCACCTTTTAATACCATGAGGAGGATGCATGACTGTGGATGGAGATTTCTAGGACAGGCTTTTTGTGTCAGGGACGCTGCAGATGAGATTCTCCTGGTCTGTGACTTCCTGATTTATTCCCTTTAGCTGGTTCCTGTGGAATGCCAGGATGGATTTGGTTGAAAGGGACTCTAAAGATGCAGTTCCAGCCTCTGCCATGGGCAGGACTCCCTCCCATGATCCCAGGTTGCTCCAACCTGGCCTTGGACACTTCCACCTTCTCTGTGCCAGGGCCTCCCCACCTTCAAATTAAAGAATTTCTTCCCCAAATCCAACTCAAACCTACTTTTTGTCACATTCAGCCATTCCCCCTGTCCAGTTCCTGATCCAGAATCCCTCCCCAGCTCCCCTGGAGCCCTTTCAGACCTTGGAAAATGCTCTGAGTTCTCCACACAAATTCCCCTCTCCACCCTGAACAGCCCCAACTTTGCCAGCCTGAAGAAACCTTTGACATTTATTATTATTTTTAATTTCCCCATGGCTTCATGCTATTTAAAAAAACAAAACTTGTCTCCAGAGCAAGAATTTGCCAAGTTTCTGCCACCAGGATGGAGGGGAAGTTCATCCCCACATTTTGAGGTTCTCTCACCATGAAGTGTGAATAATAGCTGGGGGAAAGGCACCTTCCCCTTCATGCTGGAATTCCTCTCACATCAATTATTTTCCATCAGCCTTTCCTGCAGGAGAATGCAGCTTTGAAAGGCTCTGGCTCAAAATTAACCAGAGTTGTGGGGAAGAAAGGGCAGGAAGTTAAAAGGAAAACTGCTGATGCCTTCTCCTCTGGAGTTTGTCATGTAATTAATTTCTTGCTTCTTTAGAAACCTTGATTTTTTTTTCTTTTTCAGTTTGGTTAAAGCTGATCTCCAATAATGAGCTGTAAATCCTATAGAATGAATAGAGGAGAGTAAAATGATGATTATTGTCCTCTAAGTTGTGTTGTCACCTCTGTCTGCAGCAGGTCTGGCCTTGGCTGAGGGTTATTTTTGGGATTTAATGGAAGTTCATTCATTTATTTTGCTTAAAGTTTATTGGCAGGGCTCAGGTGGGGGTGCCCCATCACATAAAGCAGCAGGAGAAATGTTATGTGGGAGAGAGGAGCATGAATAACAAATATTCAATAATAATATCAAATATTTTAATCACTTCCAGCCACGGATGCTCTGCTAAATATCTTCTTAGGAGCAGAGCATCCCTTTTCCCAGAAAATGGAATTTTCTGAAAATTCTCTTTTTCTTTGGGAAGGAAACTGTTCCCAGCACTCTGAGCTCAGTTTATCCAGGGGCACAAGGAGCCAAATGCAGCTTGAAGGAAAGAAATACAAATAAATCAGTGCTGGAATGCCTGGAATCAGATGCAGACCTAGAACTGGACTCATGAATCCCTACAAAACAATATTTTTCTCTTACAAAGCCAAAGCTCCCCTGTGACCTATTGGTGAACAAGTTCAAGACCATTTTGTCCCAATCCAGCAAGAGAAATATCTCAAAATTAGCTTGGATTGTAATTGGTGGTTTGTTTTTGTTTTGGTTTTTTTGGGGGGAGGGATTGTTTTTGTTGTTGTTGTTGTTGTTTCCTTCTTTTTGTACCCCAAAACCAACTCTAAATTCAAAATTAACTCTTGGTTGGGCAGGAGCAAAGGATTAAATGTGCTGCCTGCAGAGCTGCATGATAACACCAAGTATTTTTTCATCTTGGAGTTATTCCTTGCAGGGAATTCAGAAGTTTGGATGTTTTCCTGGAGTTTTTCAGGAAAAGCAGGCACAGGGATCTCCTTGCAGACTTGCTGAGCCACTGTCAGGCAGCCTGGCTGTGGAAATGAGAACCTTCAGCATTGCTGAGGGAGCTCCCAGTCTGTAAAGGATTTTTTGGGATGCTGAGGGACATTTGGACTCTGCTGGGATGAACACAGCAATGTGAATTCCCCCAGCACTCCACATCTTTCCCCATTTCCCTCTGTAAATTTTCCCCCCCAAGCTGGGATGAAATAGGGGAAGCACAAATCAACTCTTGTGGGAAAGGATAGAGAGCAATATAATTGATATTCTCATCTCCCAGGCAAAGTGATTTAATGCTTTGTTTTTTAAAGAGCACTGAGATTTATAAACTTGCAAGGCTGAGCTGTTGTGGTGTAAATTGACAGTGCAGTTTGGGTTTGCCTCAGCTGTGATTCTGGGTTTTTGGAGCTTATTAACAGGCTCCTGTTGACTGGCATCATTTGCATTAAGCAGGAATTTCCAGCTCCCAGTCTCCACATCTTGAAAGCCATTCCTCACCTGGGGCTGTGTTGATAAAACTGATTAGCAGGAGGGAAGGCAGGCAGGGAGAAACGTGTTCCTGGTGAAAAGGGCACTACATCAAGCTGAAATTCTGGAGAAATGCTGAGTTCACAGAACATATCAGGAGTTATTAACCTCTGCACGGGAACTGTGCTGCACAGGGGGAGGAAATTGGGCTGAGCTGAACTTCAGCATCTCTCTGAAGCTGTTTGAAAGTGCTGCAGCAGCACTGAGAGCCTGGTTTTCACTCCACAGCTCCATCCAAGGATGTCAAAGCACCTTTGCCTGAATGAATTTATCCGTGCAACAACCCTTGGCTCTGGGTAAATCCTCCCCAGGTGAATTCCTCTGCAGGAGATGTTTCCACTGTGGAAATGCTGCTGGATCTGGGTTTGTCTCCTGTTGAATGCATGGAATTGGAGGCACTAAAACATCTCCCCTCTGCCTCATCGTGAGCATCAATCAGTGCAGTGAATAATCCTGAATTTCCAGTCACAACCTTGGTCAGGGCAGGGTGGAACAGCCCCCAGCAGGGAAATCATCAGCTCTGGGAACCTCTGACATCAGCTCTGCCATGGAAATCCCACTGCATTTCTCTGGATCCAGAGAAAAGTTTGGATCCTTTTCAAGTAAGAAGGTAGAAGTGGTGTGGTTTTGCTTCTACTAAAATAATTATTTACATATTCCCCTGAAGCTGCATGATTTACTACAATTAAAACAAAAAAAACCCCCAAACAATAATAGCAATAGCAATAGTAATAGTAATAGTAATAATAGTAGAAATAGTAGTAGTAATAATAATAATAATAATAATAATAATAATAATGCCACCTTTAGGAAGGAACACACTCCCCAAATCCCCTGCAAATGCAGGAGCAGCTCAGCAGTGCAGGTTTGATTGATGCTTTGTTTGACATGCAGGGTGCAGGCAGCTACCTTGCTGTGCCATGTCTGCCTAAATCATCTGCTGTCACTTCTCAGAATATCCACTTACCAAGGGTTACATGCTCGGTAAACCAGAGCTTAATTACTCTGCATCACCATCTAGAGAGCACAGACTCTCCAAGGCTGGGAGAAATCATTTGGATGGGGATCCTTTCTGCTTTTGTGCTGTTTGCTCCCCAGAGCAGCTCCTCTCTAATTTGTGCTCCGTTGCCACATCTGTTTTGGTGTATGGAAATAACTTTGCATTTTTACTCCCTTTCCATGCAGCAAGAGGCATTTTTGGGGGTGAATTGGGACAATAATTGAAAATTCTTTGTGACAACCACCCTAGAAATGTGAGGTTCTGGCCTGGCTTTCTCCCAGAGGGAGCTGTGATCCCCATCTGGGGAGGATTTGAATATTGCCTGTGACAGTGCATGGGAATTCACATTTTCCTTTCCCTGTGTCCCTACAAGAAAAAAGGATGTAAGTGACAGATGCTGAGCTTTGCTCCCCCTCTCCAGGAGAACTCCTCTGCTCTTGGCAGGAGCAGATCAGAAGATTGCTTTTAGTTCCTGTGGTGGAAAGTCCTGTGGGCCAAGATTTCTCTGCAGCCCCCTCCTGCCACTGTTCGGAGCCGCTGCGATCGCCCCGTGAATAATGGAACGTTTTCATGTTTTAATCAGATGCAATTTTCCAAATGGTTTTTATGATTTAGCAAGTCCATTAAAAATGACATTTGTTCTGCTCTGACACTCCTAAGGAGCTCCACAGAGCATAAACACTGGAAATTACTTGTAAGGGGAAGAAGATATTAAAATTCCCCAGCCCTTGTGTGCCTGTCTGAGAAATCCTGGTGCCTCGTGCCAGCTTGGAGCAGAGCCACTTGATGTGCTCGGAGTCCTCCTGTGATTAGGGGCAGCTCCAGGCTGCTGCAGAGACAAAACCTTGATATTTCTCGTGCTGTGCCTCTCAGATGCTCTACAGGACCAGATTTTAAGGCTGGTGTCCTGTTTGAAGGACAGGTGTCTGCCAATAAAGGCAGAAGCTTCTCTTTGAAATGGAGAATGGAAACCCCCTTCCTCCATATTATTATTATAATTTTGAAATTAAGGGGCTCTCAAGCAAAGAGAAGGGAAGTAGGAAGAACAGTTCTTTACTAGGAAAATTAAAATAGAAATGCATTATTACAAAGAACAATCCCAAACACTGCCAGAGTCAGAATCCAAGCTGACACCCGTCAGTCAGTCAGGGTGGTGGCAGCAGTCCCATTCCATGGTGGCTGCATCCTCCTGCAGTGGCAGATGTGGCTCAGCTGGAGCAGTGCTCCTGCAGAAGGTGCAGTTTCCTCTGAGGGTCCAGGGATGATGTGGAAAGTTCTGGCTTTCCTCTGGAATCCAAAATCTCAGTTTTTATCTGGGTAGGAAAGGCTTGGCTCCTTCCCTGGCTGGAGCATCTCCCATGGGATGATGTAATTTTATCAGTCATACACTGGGACTCACTGGCCATGAACAGGAGATATCTCCTGGAGGGAGGATGGGCTGTGGGGAAGATAAAGATGATTGCCCCAGCTGGATTAAAGATGGCCCATTAGCAGATAATGTGTGCCAGGAGATAAAGATCACTGCCACACCCAGTTTTAAACAATGGCCCATTAACAGGAGATATCTCTCACAGTGATAAGAATCGCTGCCACGCCCAGTTTTTAACAATGGCCCATTAACAGGTGATACCTCCTGGATGAAGGGTGGGTCATGGGAAAGATGCAGATGATTGCCCCAGCTGGTTTAAAGATGGCCATGAGCAGATAATATGTGCCAGGAGATCAGGGTCACTGTGACAGAATGCACATTTCTGGCCACATCCTGTATTGCAGCCCAAGGCAGCTGGAGATGAGGCTGAGGTTTGGATGTAGCATTTAGAGGTGGAGGGTTGGTGAATGCAAAGTGTTTTATCCCAGGTGTGTGGTGTGGAACAGCACCAGGACCAACTGCTCCTGCCCATTAGCACCTGTATTTATTGACTGATCTCCTTGTGCTTCTCTGCTGAACTCGAGATTTGCACAGTGCTCAAAACCACATCCCTTTCTCCTGCCACGTTCAGAGTGAAGATGGAGCTGGTGCTGCTCCTTCTCCCCCTGTTTCCTGTTTGCTAGAGAAATTCCTAGAGTTCAGCTCCCTCCTGTCCCTCCAGGGATGCTCTGGAGAGTGACTCCAGCACATCTGAGCATCCTCAGGAGGTTAAAAATGCCTCTTCAGGAGACCTGAAGGGATGTATTTAGGGGAGAATCACTGAATCTTTAATGTCCTTCTTCTTCCTCTGCCCTAGTGAGGCAGGAGGGCTCTGTTATCCCAATTTTCCTGATGGGAGCAGCAGTGCCAGCAGGCTTTGGGCAGTTTCTGTGCTGTCTGATCACACTGTCTGCACCTGAGCAACCAAAATCTCTGCAAACCTCCTGTGAGAGGAGCATTTCAGCCAGAGCACACAGCTGGACAGCTCTCAGGAAGATTTTCCAGCCTTGCTTCCATATCCTTTTCAGGCACTGAAATCTCTCTGAGTGGGGAATAGCTTGCTGGAACTTTATCAAACTGTTTGCTTTTTTTTTTTTTTTTTTTTTTTTTGTTTCGTTTCTGTTTTTTTGTGTTTTTTGCCCTAGCTACCACTTTGGCACTGGTTTATTTCTTGTGCATCTTTTAAAATGTTTTTTTGCCCCTAAATTATGGATTATACCTCTCTGGGCATGGAATGCTGCTCAGGATTTCCAGCTGCCACCATGGGCTCTGCCAGGAAGGGGACAAGAGTGGATTTTAACTTCCAATGATTCCTCTGAAGCCCATTCCAAGCTGGATTCAAGCCTGAATGGACTTCCTTTTATTTTCCTTTACTTCTGCAGCCACCAACCACACACTGGGCCCTTGATGCTTTTTCAGATAATTTTTCCAAGTTGAAGCTTTCACTTTGCTAAAGTGAAAAACCTCAAATCAGGGACCATCCAAAGGGAGCAGAAGATACCCCAGGGGAAACCTGTGCTGGGGAAATTGGTCACCACTCAGAAAATTACTGCTCTAGCCCTGATTAGCCATTAATTAGCCAGAACAAGTTGCTTTTCCAGCCTGCAGAATGTGTTCCCTGCTGCTCCAGCTTGGAATGTTATTCCTTTTCTCTTCAGTCCTGAATCAGGCATTGATTTAACACCCCACAGTTGGCCAGGCAGGAACTTTGTTTTTTGCAGAACTGCTGTATTCAGTCCAAATGTGAAGTCCAGAATTTCTTCCAATTTTTATCTCCCTGTCTCCCCTTCTCCCTTGTTCAGGAATTAAGGTTTTTCACATTAACAAGTGCCCAATTTTCCTGGATGTGGAAAATAGCTGGAAGTCAGATTTTCCCTGTTAGATTCCACCTGTAAGAGTGGAGAGTTCTGCCTTTCTCCTCTGGAATATTCAACTACAGCCAAAACTATAAAAATAAATCCCTGATTGCTGATTGTGGAAGGTTTTGGGGAGCAGTAAAAGTGTTCCTGGGAATTGCCAGGGGAGGTTGGGGACAGGGAAAACTGGGAATAAGGAATGATTTCTCATTTGTTGCCTTGAGGAACAAATTTCTTGGAGGTGCCAGAACTTCAGTGGAGTTTTGGAGGAAGAAGCAGAGCAGTGTGGGCTCAGGGTGCCAATAGAAAGGGAAATACACGGATGGGGGAATCCTGACTCCTGGAAACAGCAGCTCTGGGCTTTGGGGAAGGGGAAATTGATGAAAAACAACTCAGGTGTTGTGAGACACTGAAAATTGAGTATTTCCCTTGGCTGGGGGCGTGCAGAGGGTGCAGGTTGTGACATGGGGAAAGGCTGGAATCTGATTTTATTTGGAAACTCCATGTACAGATCTGATGGCACTGTGACCTTCCAGGGGATCCTGAGTGGGAAATCTTCCCTCACCATAGGAGTGGGGCTGGATTAAACCAATCCCAGTTCAGAACCTGCATTCTGCAGTTTCCAGCAGGAGCACAGGAGTGGCTGCTCCTGGTGTCCCCTGCTGCCAGCAGGTGCAGGTGACATCCAGGCTCTGTCACCTGAGCTCCACCTGCCTGCCACCAGTGCTGGGAGCTGAATCTCAGCAGCAGGACGTGCCTCAGGTTCCTGCAGCCCTCCTTTGTTCTCCTGGAAGCTTTGGATGAGCATCAAGAGCTCCATCCTTGGGCTCTGCAAATTGGCTCCTCTGAAGTCAGGAGAGCTCTTCCCAGCTGAGGGGAATCTCATTTCTCTGCTCCCTGGGGATGGATTTAGGGGAGAATCATGGAATCTTTAAAGTCTTTCTTCTCTCTCCACCCCAGTGAGGCAGGAGAGTTCTGAAAAAATCTGAAAAATCCCAATTTTCCTGATGGAAGCAGCAGTGCCAGCAGGCTTTGGGCAGTTTCTGTGCTTTCAGTTTCTCTGATCACACTGTCTGCACCTGAGCAACCAAAATCTCCTCTGGCTGTAGATTCTGACCCTTGAAAACAGAAAGAAGGAATGGTTTGGATTGGAAGGGTTTAAATCCTATCCTGCCATGGGCAGGGACACCTTCCACCAGCCCAGCTTGCTTCAAGCTCTGTCCAACCTGGCCTTGGACACTTCCAGGGATTTTTAGAGATATTTAAAGTGCTTTATTCCTACTGAGAAGCTTAATCCTTTCAAAGGGGTGTTTCAAAGTTTCTGCCTGAAATATCTCAGTGGGTTCTGGGAGCTGAGCCTGGAAGTCAGGATTAGCAGCTAAACCCAACCCTCCCTCTCTTTATTGCTGGAGATCTCCCTGAATCAAATAATCAGCATTTCTAGTCCCAATTCCCAAGCCTGATGGTGGACTTGAAATTATTTAGAAAGGACATTTCTTTCTCCTCTTCAGAGAAACTAGAGGCAAAACCAGCTCATCCCCTCCAAAAGATTTCCCCCCTCCTGCTCAGATTTAAATCATTGTCACAGAGAGACAGAATAGCAAAGCTCTGTGAGATTTGATGGTTTGTGAAGGAAAGGAGATGTAATCCCAACCTGGGGAGTGTCTCCCATCCTGCTGCTCCAGCTTTCACCTCTTATTTTGGCAAACAAAATAAATGTGGAGGACACAGTGCTGGTGCAAACTGCTCCTGGAGAAAAAATAGAGAGTGATTTGGAGCCCCTTTAATTTGAGTTTCAGGCTGTGCTTGCACAACAAAGGGAAGGCATTTCATGGAGATCAGGGCTGGAAAGGAACCCCTGTTTGCCAACAAAGTAAATGTGTGGTTATCTTCTCATCTCAGGTCGGGTTTGATTGGAATTAATCTGCACTTGAGTGTTCAAATCCCTTGGGCTGCCTGAGCAGTGACACACTGAGCTAAAACCAGGAGATTTATCTGCTGGGGAGCTTTGGAGCTGCTGCTGTCCTGGGGCTGCAGATCCATCCTGGGTTTGGGTGATCCTGGAGGGATCCTCAGGAATTTCTGGGATTCTGGTGGTGCCCAGTACGAGCAGAGTGACCCAGCTGGGTCGAGAGAGACATCTCAGAGCAAAAAGTTCTTTATCCTCTGCACTGATCTGACTTTTCTCAATTTTTGCTGTCACTGGAGGGTTGTTGGTTAGCAAACCCAAGCACTGCAGGGACATGGGGGATGTGGAGAGGCATTCCCAAGGACTGGGACAATCTTTGCTCCTGGAACAGTTGGAAAATGGGGAGAAAATTCAGGAGTTACAGAGGGACCCTGGAGTTCTCAGAGCCACGAATGAAACATTTTAAAAAAATATCTGCAACTGAGGGAATCTGTTATCGGGAGCTGTCAGTCAGGGAGGGGGAGAGGGGAGAAGAAACAATTTAAAAGAAAAAAGGCAGAGCACAACTCTTTTTATGAAACCCTTATTTTAAGTGATATTTGCTGGATTACTTGGGGGTTTTCTTGCCTTTCAAGCTTGAAGAGAATAAAAAAAAAAAAAGGAAAAAACACTGATTCTTTTTTTTTCTTTTGATTCTCAGATCTGGAGAATGTTTATTTAAGGAAAGGGAGATTCACCCAAAAGGGTTGGGAGCCTAAAACCACAGCATTCCTTATTCCCTGCCCTGAGCTAATGGACCTGTGGAGTTCAGAGCCTGGAAGGGAAGATAAATATTCAGCTTTTATCTTTAATCCAAAAGCCTGTGAGCAGAGCTGATATTTCCTGTGTGTTCTCTGCACGTTCAGCTCTGCTCTGGATGAGAGGAAACAGCAAAAGAGGCTGGACCTGGCACAGAGCTGCCCCCAGCACCTCCCTTTTCTTATCCAGCTTTATTCCACCACTGAAATTGCTGGGTTTGAATGTCAGCAGGGCAATAACTTTGATATCAATCATCACAGGTGCTTGGGAAATCAAAACAGAGACAGAAGCAGAGTCAAATGCAAAATTAAACCGAGCTCAGGCTTCAGGCTTGGCTGGGGTGTTGGGTCTAAGCCTGAAGATCCTCATTTAATTCTTGTCCTGCTTCCCACTGCTGGGCAGTTCTGGGATGGCTTCCTGTGTTTATTTGGATTTTCTTGAGGCTGCACTAAGAGAGGTCAGAGAATTTCCTCAGCACTGGAAATGGTGAAAGCTGTGGTGGAGTGATTTGCTTAATTCTGGATGAATCAAAATCTCAGGGTTTTTCTGTTAAAAATTAAAAGTTCTGCACAAATTAAGTTGGAAGAAGCCTGTTTGGGCTGGTTCTGCTCTCCAAAAGGTCCAGGAATGTCCTCCTGGATCCAGCAGGAAGGATTAACTGGGCTGGGTTAACCTGCCCCAGTGAGCAGGGATGGTTACAGACCACTCTGGCTCTTAGCACAGCTCCTCCCTTCCCCCAAACCCAAAATCTCGATTTTTAACCCCAAACCAATCCTAAGGTTGCTCAGGTGCTGCCAGGGGATGGAGGCAGAGGAGGGATCAGGACATCTCCAGGTGGCACAGGGAGGGAGGGAATGATTTTTTCTCTATTTTTCTGATTTTTCATTAAAAATCTGCAGTTATTTTCAGGACCTCTGGGCAGGCACTGAGTGTTGATTGCAGACATTGTGGGATTTATCCCCTGCTCTCACACCTGCACCCCCAGCCTGCACAAACTTCTGAGTGACAATTTCCATGTGTTTGCTTTGAATTTTCCATTGCTTTTCAAAGGAAAATCCTCCACTGGCCTCTTCTACCTTTCTGCTTTCAGATTTTTCCTCGGAGAAATTCCTGGAAAATACAACAAACCAGAAAGTCCTGGGGGGCAGAAGGTGGACTGAGGTGATTTCTATTTCATGCTTTTATTCCAAAATCTGTGAGGAATGAAGGAAATTTTGAAACAAAACACTGTGATTGCTTTTTCAAAGCTTTGTAAAGCTCCATCTCCACGTAGGAGCTGGTGAGGAGGTTGGAACATTTCTTCTATTTAATCCAATCCAATCCCATTCATTCTTGGGTCGTGATTTTCTAGCCCAGCATGAAAAGTCTTTGATGATTCTGGCACAGGTCTGTTATTATCTAATTGCTTTTCCAGAAGGCTTTCACCTGGTAATTTCGATATTGTTACCCCTACTGAAGCCTGATAATTCTACTCCACCAAAATCTGGGTCTATTTTTTGTTAATTGTGGTTTGGGAACAGCTTCAGGCTCCCCAGGTCCATCATAAGGGACCTTCAGAAAATTTGGGTGAGAGAAGAGAAACAAAAGAAAAAGAAAGAAAATCAAGATCTCATCAAGATCACTCCAAAATTGCAGCAGAGTCTGAGACATGACCCTGGTTCCTGCAGAAATCCTAAAATCCCAGCTGGTGTTTCACTGCAGGAACCACAGGGGACATTTGGGTCGGGGTTTTGGAGGTTTTGAGGCACGTGGAGCTGGCCTGGGTCTCCACAGCTTTGAGAGGAGAGGATTTCTGTGTAATCCATGATTCTCTGAAAGGTGCACCCACACTTCTGCAGCTCAGAAGGGTCATTAAAGAATTGGATAATTAAACAGAAGGATCCTGAACTGATTGCTCAGCAAATCCCTCCCATTTCTCTTTGACCTGTAGATAATTCACATTTTCAGAAAGCAACTCTGCCTCATTTTTTTCCCCCATTCTTTTGGACAATGCTTTTGTTTCCACGAGTGGTACAAGGATAAAATCCATAAACTGTCTG
Organism: Erithacus rubecula; assembly: GCF_903797595.1. Taxonomy (NCBI): domain Eukaryota; kingdom Metazoa; phylum Chordata; class Aves; order Passeriformes; family Muscicapidae; genus Erithacus; species Erithacus rubecula. Next base: position 2,230,361 of record NC_136677.1, read on the forward strand.
CAAGAACAAATGGAACTAGCCCAAATCTGTGCCCAGCAGTCAGATTTGGGCAGGAATTGCTCCTGCCTTGAGTTGTAAATGCATGACACGAGATGAGAATGCCAGAGCAGAGCTGCTGGTGTCAGAGGCTCTGTGTTGGCTTTGGAGTGACAGAGGTTTGTGCAAAGCTCACATTCCATTCAAACACCAAACCCTGTCCTTGTAATCTCACTCATTTCCCAGGACAATTTTTAATATTCACCCTCCTTCACACTGTCCTCTGTGCCCACCTCCAAAATACCAGATTTTTTTCCCCACACAGTCAAAATTCAGCAACACAAAGCTGGAGGGCAATCCTGGTGTTCCTGAGACTTGAACAAATTACCCTCCAGAACATTAACTGGTGTGCCATGAAGTATTATCATAATTAATTATAACTAAACTGCAGTTGTCAAATAAATGAACAAAGTACATTTCATGATGCATTATCCTTGCTCTTTTATTGTTTGTCCTCTTGCTTGTTAAGCTGGGGATAATCATTCATTTGCAGTTGGGCTCCTGGGTTGCTAAAGTGGAAGTTCCACTGCAGCCATGGAGGTGTGGGTGCTAAAAAATATGAATTTTTTAAAGAGAAAAGCTCGAATGACAGCAAAACTGAGGTCAGAGGAAGTTTTTTTTTTTTGGGTTTTATGGAAGAACAGGGAATCAGGAGTTGTTAAAATGTTTGCATTGTTGTGCAGTTTTGTCAGAGGCAAAAAAATAAAATCAAATTCAAGCAAAGTGTGGATGGGGAGCGAGGAAAAGCAATAAAATAGAACCTTGAGGGCACCTATGGCACCTTTCTCCAGGTAAAGGAGACAAGATCTTTGCAGGTAATGTGTAAAATGACCTTGCCAAAGACTGTGAGGTGGATCCTCTGCTCCCAAATATTGGCAAAGCTCCCCTGGAGAGGTTGGGACTCAGGTTTACTCTCCCAGCTGCCTGGGGACTCCCCCAGAGTGGCTAAAACGAGGCATCACTTTGATCCCTGAGCTCTTGACAACTGTTGGATAAACCTGTCCTGGTTTGGAGGACAGGTGTCTGCCAATAAAGACAGAAGCTTCTATTTGAAATGAAGAATGTAAACCCCCACCCTTCAAATTAGTATTATCATTTTGAAATTAAGGAGCTCTCAGGCAAAGATACGGGAATTAGGAATAACAGTTCTTTACTAGGTAGAAATAGAGTATCACAAAGAACAATTCCAAACCCTGCCAGAGTCAGAATCCAAGCTGACACCCGTCAGTCAGTCAGGGTGGTGGCAGCAGTCCCATTCAATGGTGGCTGCATCCTCCTGCAGTGGCAGATGTGGTTCAGCTGGAGCAGTGCTCCTGGAGAAGGTGCAGTTGCCTCTGAGGGTCCAGGGATGATGTGGAAAGGTCTGGCTTTCCTCTGGAATCCAGTGGAAAGAAGGTGCCTTGGTGTCCAAAATGTCAGTTTTTATCTGGGTAGGAAAGGCTTGGCTCCTCCCCTGGCTGGAGCATCTCCCAGTGGGATGATGGAATTTTATCAGTCATGCACTGGGACTCACTGGCCATGAACAGGAGATATCTGCTGGAGGGAGGATGGGCTGTGGGAAAGATAAAGATGATTGCCCCAGCTGGTTTAAAGATGGCCCATTAGCAGATAATGTGTGCCAGGAGATAAAGATCACTGCCACACCCAGTTTTAAACAATGGCCCATTAACAGGAGATATCTCCCACAGGGATAAGAATCACTGCCACACCCAGTTTTAAACAATGGCCCATTAACAGGTGATACCTCCTGGCTGAAGGGTGGGTCATGGGAAAGATAAAGATGATTGCCCCAGCTGGTTTAAAGGTGGCCCATTAGCAGATAATGTGTGCCAGGAGATCAGGGTCACTGTGATAGAATGCACATTTCTGGCCACATCCTGTATTGCAACCCAAGACAGAACTGTAAGTCCCTTTTCCCTGGATGTGACTGAATTTCTCTCATTAAAAAGCAAAAATTGATTGTCTCAGCCCAAACCTGCCAGAACCTCTGTGCAGAAATTTCCAAGCCAGACCTGTGAAAATCTGATTTTTTTGTGTGACCCATGTGAACATACACAGAGCTGGCAAATGGTGGCTGTGACTGCACAAAAAGCTGCCTGAAAGTGGAATTTTCAGGATTTTTGCTACGGAAAGCACTCAGGGAAGGAGCAGGGACACCTGGCTGCTGCTCCACTGAACATCTCGAGGTGGACACTGTAATTCTCTGCAAGGCAGATGCTCCTGTCAGTTCTGTTGTTTCCTTGCCAAGATGCATTTTACCTCTGGGAGCCCTCAGGGGCCCATTTACCAGGGATAATTAATTAAATTAACAGGATTTTTAGGCCTGCTGGAGGTTGGCTTTGAAAGCAAAGCTGAATTTCCACAGCCCTGGGTAAACAATGTGCAGGTTAAAACTCCAGGCCGTGTCTTTCATTGGTATTAATCAGAGAAAAAAAATCAAATTGTGCCAATTTACCCAGCTCCTTTCATCTGTGCTTTTCTCTTTCATATCTGCTCTGTCTCTGGGAGGTGTGGAAAAGCTGTTTTTCCATGGATCCCACAGGCCAAACTCAGCACCCCCTCCCTGTCAGCAGATTTTTCATCATCTTTCATGGAAAAGAATTAAATCTCATTAAAATCATCCCTTCCCCCTGAGCAGGGCTTGTTCTCTCTCCCCAGTTTTTTCTGATGAAACAATTCCAATGTTTGCACCCATTCCCTCCACCTTGAGAGGCAGGGAATGATGGTAGGGATCAGCTACTGTGGACATGTCTAAAAAAACCCCACAAACTATTTGAAAATTCTCATTTTTAGCAAAGACAACCCTGTTGGGTTGGAATTACCCCGTAGCTTTCCACTGGGACAGCTGGACAACCTTTTCCATGGAGAAATTCCTGCTGATTTCCAGCCTGAACCTCCCCTGCCACAGCCTGGGGCCATTTCCAAACTTTATTAATTATATATATATATATATAAAAATTATAACAGAGTTATAATAAAATTATCTTTATGGTCCCTTCCCACTCACTCTGGATTCTGTGAACATTGCAGGCTGATTTTGGGAAGTCTCAGGATGCTGCAGCCTTTGGGTTTGGTTGATTTTTTTTTTTTTTTTTTGAGAGGATTTGTTTTGGGATTTTGTTTTTAGATGTTTCTTATCCCTACCCACCCAGCAAATAATTGCATTTTAAACCAAGGAGAAAGGTGCACCTCCCCAGATTTCATCCTCAGATTCTGCTTTCACTTCTCTCCATCATCACTTTCCTGTTTTAACACTGTTTTAATATTTCCCACAGGGATCTCCAGGTCTAGCTCCCTGTATCCTCTTCCTCCTTTATTAATTATGGATTGCAGCAGTCCCAGGAGGGCCCTGACTGCACAGGAAATTTGGGGGAACTCCAAATAAAACCTGGCCCTGGGGACTTTCCTGTCTAACCAGAAAAAAATCCCAGGCAAGATCCTTCCAGCTCTGTTGTTGCCACTCTCCAGGTACAAAATGGGATGAAACTTCCACTAATTAGGAAGCTGCTGAGACAGGGAAATAGTTGAAAAAAGTTGGAATTCTCACTTCCTCCTGAGTTTTAAATAACTCATTTAGCTGTGGTGTCTTTCCAGGACAGAAATAATTGCAGAATTTAAGAGTTGTGGTTTATCAAAGCAAATAAAGGGACTTTTCAATGAAGGATTAAAGCTGGGATGTTGTTCTAAGCCTCCCTCAAGTCCAGGTGGCAGATTGGTGAAAAAAATATATAATTTGAGGAGATTCTGAACATGTAAGAGTTGAATTTGAATGGCAGAGTGGAAAGCTTGAAGGAAGGCCAAGACCATGAAACACCAGTGGACAGGGAATGATGTCAGTGTGGAGATTGTCCTGAGAGAAATAAATCCTCCCCTTCAAGGTTTCCCCCTAAATTCAGTCAAACAATGACCTGCAAACACTTGGGAGCACAGCTGAAGCAGGATTTTGGTTTTTCAAGGTTTAGGAGCCACGAGTTGGATGTTTTCAGGATGAATGTTGTGTTCTCAGCATCTCTGTCAGCCCAGGACTCCCCAGCTGAGTCCTTTGGTTTTGGATTTTTCCCAGTGAGGGTTGCAGCAGTTAAACCTTCACCTGCAAATATCAACTAGGAAAAGATGGAACAGCTCAAGGATGGGTTTGCTGTTCCCTGCACCATTTCTTACCCCACTCCCATCTCCACAAGCCTTGATGAAAGGGTAGAAAATGCAGAGCTGGGCTCTGCCTGACACAGGATTCATTTATTTTCATCAAGGAGTCAAATCTTGATCTCTAAACCATCAATATTTCAGGGCCAAGGCAAAGCCCAGGGTGGGGGAGGAGAGCTCCCTCAGTCTCCAGGCTCTCCTTGTAGTTAAAAGTTCACCGCAGAAAATTTGATGCTTAATAAATTGGAGCCTTCTCTGCTTTAAATCATTTCTACAGCAATTGCAGAAGAAAATATAATTATTACAAACTGGCCATTTGTTACTGAGAAATCTCATTAAATTGACTCCGTGCTGGAAGGTTTGGTGGGGGTGGAAGGGGAGAAGAGGCAAAAACCTGACAGAGGGGTGGGAGAGGAGTCTCTTAATTACAGATTGATTCTTCCTGGTGATTGAATGTAGAACATAATCAGCTCATCCTTTCTGCTGGGGCAGCTGGGAGCTACAGGGACCTTTTTGTCTTCCCTGCCCTGCCAGCACAGTTTATAATGGCCTGGGGATGCAGGGAATAGCCTGGAGGAGTGGAGAAAGCACATCCAGCTGGAGCCATGGGCAGGGCTGCTCTCCCCCAGGACCCAGCCTGGGCCAGGATTTCATGCACTGTTGTCTCCTCAGCACATCTTCATTTCGTGCTGAACAGGGAGAGTTTGGGAGTCCAAACCCAACCTGGGGCAGCTCTGGAATCACAAAATCCCTGTGTGGTTTCTGGCAGAAGTGTCAGGAAAATTAGTCCACAAACACCAGGGGTTTATATTCAAAAATGACACAGAGGATCCTTTTTGCTTTATTCCAATAAAGGGAGAGGCCATGGGGCATTCTCCTGGGATCTCTCCAATTTTTGGAGGATGCAGCCTCCTTTTATCCCAATTTCCCTCTCTCTTTCCCCTTGGGCTGAGGTACCTGAGAGGCACAGACTGCCCAAACACCTGACACCTGAGATTCCTTCTAATGTACAACCGTCCCTTTTCATTTTTAATTCTTATAGAATTCATAGTTTTTCCCAATTGCTCCTTTCATCTTCCAATATCCAATTTCATTTATCAGCAGATCTACAGTTTGTTTGTAACTGCAAACATCTTTTTCCATTCATCAATCAGTGGAATCCATCCCATTGTTTCTTTTATCTCTCAGTGCTGGGTCTGGACCCATCCCAACAGATCCATGTCTTTATTGGACACAGCAGAGCAGGAAAATAGGGAGAATCACCCTCTTTTTGGTTTTTTTCTCTTGATACATCCCAAGATAAGGATTTCCTGGGAAGCTGGAAAAGCAGGAGCTGCTAAAATCTCCCTCTCCAATCTCAGCCAGCTCCCAGCAATGTGTGTGTGCAAATGCAGATTAAATAAATTTACAGGAACGTTCTGAAATGGACGAGGATTTAAGGTGGAGCCTCTCCAAAATCAAACAACAGAAATTAAAGTTCTGTTATCACTCTCAGGAAAGATATCCACGACCACAAAATGCCAGAATCACAGGGGGAAATGATTGCTGCTGAGGGGGATGTGATTTTTTAGAAAATGTTCTTTCCAAGGAGGAGAATATTGTGTGTTTTGACATCCAAATGGAGCAATTGTTTTTGCAAAATGACTTTTCTCCAGTTTTAGGCCTTTTTAGCGGCTTCTCATCTTGGAACCTTAAAGGAAGAAATTGCTGAAATCTGACAAATTGATAGACCATAATGATCTAATGGTGTGTGGTGTGATTGTGAGAAAGGAGGGGAAGGAGAGCAGAGTCTCTGCTGGCATTTTATGGAAATTATTCCTGGACGTTTGGATTCTCTTTTCCCAGCACTAAGAACAATACCAAACACCCAGTGGATTTCCATCCATAAAGACAGCAAAACTTCCTGCAATGCTGGGTGGAGAAGGTTATCCAAATATTGGAATATTTATTTCAAATAAATCCAAATATTATTGAAATCAGTTTTTTATTTTTTTTTTTGGTCCAATTACCAATGCACACTCAGGATCTTGGGCAGCAAAGCCCCAGTAAAAAATTAATAGAGGCTGAAGCACTCAGGCAGCCCCAAGGGAGCTGTTATCTTTCACTCATGGGTTAACACCACATTTGGCTTAAGTAGGAGAAGCAGGATAAAAAAGAAATAATTTAAGAAAAGAAATTAAAAGTGATTGCAGTGACAAAACTAAATAAATGCTTGGCAGTTCTGAATTTTTTACAGATTCTCGTCCTGACTGCAAAACTTCCCTCAAATCGCTCTGATTTTTGTAGTTGCTTCCTGCTGGTTTAAAACTGTTCCTTTTCTGATTCTGGATACATTTCACAAGGAAACTGAAATGTCACCCAGCTTCAGCACTGAACTTTTGCTCCCTTTTTGCATCTGAAGTCACTGGAATAGAGATTTCACCCAGCAAAATACAGCCCGTGAAATTAGGGAGGCAAAAATTCCAAAACAATACAAGCCAGCAAAAGCAGAACTCTTGGATGGTGGCCAGAAGTGGAAATAATTGAATATTTTAGGGATTTACAGCAGCCCAGGGCCAGGGCTGGTGGGGGTTGTTTGGAGCTGCCTCCTGTTGGAGATGCTCTGCTCAGCGAAGGTTCAGGAGAGGGAGGCCTGGATGGGGTTTATCCCTCTTGGAAAGGGAAACAGGCATTCCAGGGGTAGGGAAATATCCAAAATATCCCCTTTTTGGTGCCTTTGTGAGGTTCTCTTGGTTGGCTGGAAAGGAGCTCAAAGCTCATCCAGTTCCACAGGCAGGGACAGCTCCCAGTGCCCAGCCTGGCCTTGGGCACTTCCAGGGTTTATCTTTGCCTGTTCAAGGGGTTTTCTGGGAATTATGGCTTTTGTTTTGTGGTGTTTTGGGGTGGGGAGAGCACATGGGTCACTCCTTTGCTTTGTGTCCACCAGAGATGTGGGAGAGGGGGGAGTTGGATGCCCCTCAAAGTGGTGACACAGCCCAGATGTCACCGTGTCCTTCCAGCAGCATCTGCCCCTCCAAACCCATTCCAAGCTGCTTCCCAAAGAAAAGACAACTGCACCCAGCCAGGCTTTTCCCTGCCCTGCCAAATCCTGGGAATCTCCTCAAAAACAGCTCCTGGTGCTGACCCAGCCTCATCCCAAAGCAGAGCTGCCAGGACCTGCTTGGTCCCACACAGGGGGAAGGAGAGAGAGCTCTGAATTCCTGCCAAGCAGCAGAATGTGGGCTGGGGAGCAGCTCCTATAATAAAGTTATTTCAGTCATTAATCCAGGCCAGGAAACTCAGACAATAGCCTTGGATGCTCTTGATATCCATAAGGAACTGGGAAGGTGACAGCTCTTGTTCCACTGAATGACCAAATAAAAATTTCCAGCCTTCAATGCCCAAACCAAGCAACAATAAAATATTTGAAAGACAAAATCTAGAGAGCACCAGTCTTCCCAACCAGACCCAAAATATCATCGGGCTGGCAGAATTCCTACAGAATAACAGGTCAAAATACCAACAAATATGAAATCCTTCTCCCAGTCTGCCCAGACATTGGTATTCAGGGTGTGCTGGTGCAGCAGCAGTGCAGGGATGTGTCGAGGCAGTGCCTGTGAGCTCTGGCTGCTGTCTGATGTTCAGGTTTCGTCTCAGCTGTGACAATCCTATCTGATCATTAATAATACAATAATGAAATAGCGACTGGAGAGACACTTGGATAATCATCTGAGCAAAGGCTCATTAGTGCCGCAGAACAATCGCTGCCGTGTAATAACAGATCCCAGGAAATTTCAATTAAAGCTGGAACTCTGTTGCAATTTCATTTTATTTCCAGCCAGCCAGCGCACGGTGTAATTGCAATCAGCCAAGGCAACACAAGCTCCTCTAACTCAAACCTTCCCATGGGAGTGGAGGTGGGCTGCTTGGCTGGATCCTGAGGTTTTTATCCAGCATTTCATTTCATTCTGACTTAACAGAGCAGACACAAGTGGATGTTGTTCCTTGCAACAGAAAATGTTCCCCTTGTGCTGCTGTGCTGAGCTGGAATTGGGAGAGAATCACAATCCCAGGCTGGGACCATGGCAGGGACACCTCTCAATAGACCAGATTGGCCTTGGACATTTCCAGGGATGTGGAGTCCCCTCTGTTGGATTAAGGAAAGCTTTCCCAATATCCTGCTGCTCTGCACAAGAGGGAAAACTGACAGCACCTGCCATTGTACAGGGAGTCAGGGGGCAGGAATAGCTGGGAGATATTTTTTGAGGGGAGAATCAGGATATCAGCATGTTAAAGTCCAACATTTAACCCCAAATATTTCATCATTTTGTGCTTGGGGAGGGATGAGGTTTGAACACTCTTCTTTGATTCTCCCATCATGCTGGACACAAACCAGGGGTGTCCTGTGCTGCTCCATCAGAGCTGCCCTTCCCTTTGTCCTGCTGCTCTTCTGATGTCCCCTGTGCTCCCTGCCACGTCCCTTTGTCCTTGGGCAGGACAGCAGGGTGTCCTCAGGGATTTAACCAAAGGTCCCCAACCCTTTTGTCCACCCAGCCCGCTCGGATATTGGCTGGCAAAGCTCCAGGATGAGTAATTGCATCTCACCACCTAATTAGCATTTCTCGGTGCTTTCAGATGGACGCTGTGCTCTCCTTCCCTGCCTGGCCCCTTTCATCTGTCCTTGGGTGCTGTTCCAGGGAAATGCAGGGAGGTGTGTGTGTAACAACTGCTGGAGAGTGGGGTGAGTGCTGAGGAACCCTCCTTGTCCATGGGCAGCAGCTGGAGAGGAGTTTGGGAGGATGGATGCCCAGACTGGGATGGTTCCTGTGGAAGATCAGGGTTTTCTCCTGCTGGAGAGAAGTGAGGTTTCCTCCCCAGTGAGGTTTCCCTTCAGGAGTCCTGGCAGTCCTGGCACCCCACACCCCTTCCTGTGCCCAAACCAGCCCTCTGATATTTCTGTCTGCACACAGCATGCTGTCACCTGGCTGTCACAAAGTCACTCACTGCACTGGGAGGGACATTTCCAAGACAGGGATGAGCCTGGAGTCACCATGGACTTCATAACAGAGGGACATTCACAGCAAATTTGGAAAATCTAACTCATCAACACTTTGTTTTATTTGCAGAGCTGATGGTTTTGTGCAAACCAAGCCTTGTTTCCTTAGCAGTCACCTGTGGAGGCAGTACCTGGGGAAGTTTGGGATGGAAAGCGATTTTGTTTTCATACTTTATCTAAAGCTTTTTAAAGTTATTTGTTATCAGCTTGCATTTCCCTGTAAGCACCAGGATCCTGGTGGTGCAGAACAAGAGGTCAGAGTGTGTGCAGCAGGCAGCAAGGTGCACTTGGATCTCCCACACTTTGACTTTTAGCTGGGGATGCAGAAAATGAAATCTTTTGGCATCGTTGCTCCCTGCTCTCCACAATAATTGTGTACATATTGAGTTCCACAGTATTTGCTGGCATTTTGGGAAAAAAAAAAATGGCTCAAAGGGCTCACAGCCTGACCCAACCCAGGAATTTTTATGTTGTTGAGGAGCTGTAGGGGTCAGCAAAGGCACCTCAGGGTTCCTTTGGAATGGAGATGAACTCCAAATGCTCTGGGGCCAAGAGGCAGCACAGGGCCCCCTCCAGCCTGGTGTTTGTAGGGACTTGACTGTTCTGGGGGAATATTTCCATCAAGGCAAGCAGCCACACATTCCCTAAATTCCTGATTTTGTCCTCCTTCCCCTTGCCAAGGTGCCCTGGGGAGGATTCCTTCCCAACCATCAGCTGCACCCTCACAGCCTGAGGCAAATTCCATCCCATTCCTGGCTGATTCACTCCTGAGCTGCTGGACCCTTCCCAGCTGTTCCCACCCACACCTCTCACAGCCTGGAGCACCTTCACCCTCCCAAAATGCTGCTCCCAGCTGAGGGAGAGCACAGAACCCCCCAGTGCCACTTGCAGCAGCCCTGCCAAGGTTTGGAGAGGCTCTGGCTGCAGGGGCAGCAGGAGGAGACAGGAATGTGTGATAACCAAGGAGCAAACACACCTCAGGGAAGGGAGGGATGTGTTGGAGGGATGAAAGAGCATTCCAGAACAAGGAAAGGTGCTTTTGGCTTGGGATACGTGGTGAGTGCCAGGGATAAGCGGAGCAGGGCTGTGCCCCAGCTCACCTGGCACAGAGAGTGACTGTCTTGGGTTGCAGTACAGGATGTGGCCAGAAATATTGTGTATTCTGTCACAGTGACCCTTATCTCCTGGCATATACTATCTGCTAATGGGCCATCTTTTCCCACAGCCCATCCTCCCTCCAGGAGATATCTCCTGTTCATGGCCACTGAGTCCCAGTGCATGACTGATAAAATTCCATCATCCCACTGGGAGATGCTCCAGCCAGGGCAGGAGCCAAGCCTTTCCTACCCAGATAAAAAATGACATTTTGGACACCAAGGCACCTTCTTTCCACTGGATTCCAGAGGAAAGCCAGACCTTTCCACATCATCCCTGGACCTTCAGAGGAAACTGCACCTTCTCCAGGAGCACTGCTCCAGCTGAGCCACATCTGCCACTGCAGGAGGATGCAGCACCATGGAATGGCACTGCTGCCACCACCCTGACTGACTGACGGGTGTCAGCTTGGATTCTGACTCTGGCAGGGTTTGGGATTGTTCTTTGTAATACTGCATTTCTATTTTAATTTTCCTAGTAAAGAACTGTTATTCCTAATTCCCATATCTTTGCCTGAGAGCCCCTTAATTTCAAAATTATAATAATTTGAAGGGAGGGGGTTTTCATTCTCCATTTCCAAGAGAAGCTTCTGCCTTTATTGGCAGACACCTGTCCTTCAAACCAGGACAGTGACTCAGGGCTGCTTTTCCCACTTTTCCTGCCATTTTTCCCCCCATTCCCATGGCAGGTGAAGGGCTGCACGTTCATCCTGGCTGCTGAATCCTATCTCCCCCTGACAGGTTTCTCCTCTTGTGTTTTGGCAGTGCTTGTAGTGCCTGTCATGTCAATAAAGCCCTTCCCCTAATTTGAATTTATCTGAGCATTTGTGCAGGTTTATCCATGTGTGAGAGGAGCTGTGTGTGAGATGGATTTATTTCAAGAGGGATGTGCCTGTGTTTGCCAATTGCCAGGAGTTACAAACACCTTGGAACAGCCATACCCTCATCCTCATCTTGTTCTGCTGATGCTCAGACAGCCCCCAGAACACAGCTGGGACACAATGTTCCTTGTCCTGCTTTTTCTGGTATGACAGGAGCTGTTTAGCACCTCTGAAAGAATCAAACCTTAAACAAATGGCCCTAAAAACCCAATTTCCTTGCTGTGGCGTTCTCCTGGCACATCCCAAACTTCTCTGAAAATGCCTGAGCCTGAACAGAGATGGATAAAGCAGCTCTGAGGTCAGGGGAGGCTGAAGCTGTGATTATTTGGATCTGGAATTGTCCCATTCCCTGCTAGATCCACACTACACTCTTTTCCTGGGGCAGGATTTAGGATCTAGGGTTTAGCTGGACCCTAGGACAGGTTTTAGGCTGAAATTTTGTTCTCCCCCTGGTGTCTGCTCCCTGCAACATCCTGGATGCTGAAAGCTTTGTCCTCTGTGATCTGAGCTTGGCTGGGTCCCCATCTCTGTCAGTCTTTTGTGTTCTTTCCTGATATTTGTCTCATCTTTACTTGTTTCTTTAATTAGCTACAGCTTTTTTCTCTCTTTGATCTTGCTCTGGTCTGCTGAGACCATCAATAATCTTAATGGAGAAAAGGTGCTTTTTTTCTTTTTTTAGCTTTGAGATTTTTCCTTTCCTTTTCTTTGAGTCTTTTTTTTGGGGGGGGGGAGGGGAGTATGTGGAAAGAACTCAAGAAAAGGAAAATTATCATCATTTTACCTGTCTTACCTGCCACTTCCTTATTGAAATCTGGAGAATGAGGATGAAATGGTGTTTCTGGATCTATTCTTTCACCTCCCTGCATTTCTGAGTGCAGGTGACAAATCCTTGGGCTCGTGCAGACAAATCCCAAATGGGGCCTTGCTTTGCTCAGCAGTCAGGTTTGCTTCCTAATCCAAAGCTTTGCTCAGGTTTAGATTGGATTTTAGGAGGAAATTCTTTGCTCAGAGGGTGAAACCGTGGCTGCCCCATCCCTGGAAGTGGGATAATGGAGATCAGTGAGCTCAGCACCTCATCTGCACCCCAAAATCAACAGGCACTCATCAAGGAATCTGAGATCCAGAACTCATCCCAACAAAGTGGCCAAACCCAGGAGTTTTTCTTAATTCTAAATAAGAAATGCCCTTATTTATTATTAGGATTTTTTCCTATTTTCTTAGTTTGAATTATGCATTTCCTGTTTTTTCTCAGACAGCCCCTGATTTATTTCCATTAAGGAGCTGGGATAATCCTCCTCCCCAGGGGAAACATCCCAGCTGCCTGGATCCCCCAGAGAAAAGAGGGAGAGGGATCAGTCTGGGGGCTGCTGTGGGGAATGAAGGAGAAGGAAGTGGCTTCTCCAGCACAGGCACCATGCTTATTAACTCCAGATCATCCTGCTCTAATTATTATAATTATGGCCTTGATGAGAATCTGTTGACATAATGTTCCTCAAGCCATGAAGCTCCAAAGTCTGTTACAAACACAATTTTCTCCACCCAGGGCAGAAGGAATGACTGACCATGGATAGTCTGGAAGCTTGGCCATGCCTGGCTGGGAAAATGATCAGCCTGGAAGCCAAATGTGCACTGAAATATTAGTGATGAGGAGGGTGAAGGAGAATTTGGCATCCTCACCCACTGAAATTGTCACAGTTTCTGTGATTTTGGAGTTTTACTACAGCTCCAGTGAATGCTGCAACTCCCAGCTCCTGATGTAATTCAATCAAAAAGGAACCGACAGGGAGGTGGGGGAAAAAAAGACACAAATCCTTAAATTCCATATAAAAATAGATAAAAGCAACTGGCTTAAAGGATTTGGTTGAGCCTTATTTAAGAACTTTTTTTTTTTTTTTTTTTTTTTAAAGGAGAAGAAAATGAATTTAGCACACACAAACTCTTTTACTTCGCTCATCAAAGGGTCACAAATTTTCGCTCAGATCCAGATCAGAGCAAGATTATAAAGGTCAGAGAGGGGAAATAATCTGGATAGAAGAGGTGGGAAGGAAGGGCAGCTGCACAATGTCCCCAGCACCTTCTAATTATGCTTCCCTCTGCTTGCCAGCTCTCAAACAGAAGTCAAAATTTGAAATAATACATCCATTAAGGCACCTTCAGTGCCTGTCAGATTTACTCTAAGAGGATTCTGCTTATTACACACTGGTAAGGTTTTTATATTCATAAAATTCCATCAGAGCAAGCCAAAGAAAAAGAGGGAGGAAGAGGAAAACCTACCTCTGGAATGGGGCTGGGCTGGCAATTAAAATCCTGCCCTGTGCTGGCAAAAGGCACAGGTGTGGACAGGTTGGCCTGTGCCACTTTGAAGTGATGTTCCTACCTAGTTTGGGCATATCCAGGGAGTGCCAGGCAACAATCTTGAAGAAATCTGAAATTCTAGAGAAGGAAGGTGGCAGTATCAGGGATTTTTGGGGTGCTGGGGCCTCACTGTGGGGTTTGGAACCATCCAAGGCAGCAGTGCCAGTTTGGTCAGGAGAGGAAGGGGGATAATTAGAGAAAGGGGGGACACTCCTGGAATGATCTGGGATTTGCTTTTGGCTTTAAAAAAAATAAAAAGTTAAGCTCTGCTGTCCCTTTGCCAAGCTCTGGGTGTGGAGAGGAGCTGAGGGCAGGGTGTGCTGTGATAATTCTCCTTCTGCCTCTCAAACTCACCCATCCTTCCCTCACCCATCCTTCCCTCACCCCCACGGCTCTGGGGAGTGTTCTGACTCTTATTTGGAGTTTTTATCCCAAATTCAGAGCTGGGCTCTGGTTTCCAGGCTTGCCCAGGTGTCCCCCTGTGCTGTGACCAGGGACAGGCTCCAGGGAGAACAGAGCTGGGTCAGGGAGGGTTAGCTTGGGTACCAGGAAAAGTTTATTTCCCCTGGGAATGGTCCCAACCCCGAGGCTGCCAGAGCTCCAGGAGGGTTTGGACAGGCACAGGGTGGGATTTGGGGATTTATCCACCTCAGCATATTCTGATTCCCTGCAGTTGTCTCTGGCACAGATGTTCCCCCTGAGATCCTCCAGAGGAAGATTCTGTGTCTCAAATCAAACCCTGAGCATGCCCTGCAAAGAGGAACACTCTGAGGATGAGCAGCACTGGAAAAAGGGGCAGAATCTCTGCTGGGGATCAATGAAATGCCTTTTCTGTGTGATAACTCTGTTTTCAGCACTGCCCCTCTGTCTCTTTGGACAGACACAGAAGCCACCTCTCCCTTCACCTTGCTTTGATGGTTCCAGTCCAAATCTGTCAACAGATGAGTGGTAGCAACCTACACAGGCAGCACTTTTATTTAACATGATGCCTTTTCCTCCTCAGCAACGTTTTTCATTTAATCTTTCAAAGCCATAATTATCTAATATTAATGATCTCATCATCACAACGCTCACAGGAAGACAGTGGGGCTTTTGTCCACAGAGACAAAGATCTCTGAAATTAATATAACTCTTGTACAGAATTGATTTCAACCTCAGAGTTGCCCTCAGCCGGAGGGACCAATCTGTTTAAAAATATCTGCTGCTAATTACCCAAAGAGCCATCATTCAGCTGCAGGATTGAGTGAAATTGTCCTTCACATGTCACATCCACCTACAAATCCTCCCAGCCTTCATTGTTTTCGTGTGGCTCCAAAAACACTGTCATGGTTTAACCCCAGGCAGAAACTCAGCTCAGCACCCAGGGTGGGATGGGGGAGAGGAGTGGAGGAGGAGAGGTGAGAAAACTCGTGGGATGAGATAAAGATGGTTTAATAGGTAAAGCAAAGGAAAACAAGGAATTCATGCTGCACGTTTCATCATCAGGTGTTCAGCCATTCCCAGATGGGCTCTGAACATTCCCTGTGTCCTCTTCTTCTTCTTCCTCTTCTTCATCTCCTTCTCCTTCTTCCCCTTCTCCTTCTCCTTCCCCTTCTTCTTCCTCTAGCTCCATATGCTGAGAGAAAATCAACTCCATTCCAGCCAAAACCAACACAAAAAAAATTGAGATATTTTATATCTATTCCATGAGAGAAGGGAGAAACTGGGAAGTGAGATGTGCAGAAGTGGGATCTGTTATTGCAATGAGGGATCTGCCCCATCCCTGGAAGGGTTCATGGGCAGGGTATGGAGAATCCTGGTTCAGGTGTCCTTGATCATGGCATTGTTGGAATGAGATGAATTTTCATGTCCCTTCCAACCCAAACCATTCTGAGATATGAGAAATGGTCTTATCTCCACCTTCCTTCAGAGCTTTGAGAGAGCCCCATTTGGAGAAAATGACAATAATTAAAGGTACAAGGCTTTGGGTGTGCAGATGAGTCAAGACCACAGAGATTTAATCTTGGTTTTAACTGCCCTGTGCTCCAAGAGAATGAGGAAAGCTGTGACATCACGAGCTGGCACAGGGAAATAGAGGGGCAGGAAGGGGACAGGAGGGGCTGAGTCCTGCAGAGTGTGGCTGTTTGTGCCTCCCTCGATGGCTCCAGATGGCCCAGCCCACGCAGCCTGGGAGCTGAGACAGCCCTGGGGAATGTGAGGCACGACAGAGGCAGGGCTGGGAGCCAGGACCCTTCCCTGAGCAGCTCCAGGGCACTGGGAATGCAGACCTGGCAAATCCCCCCTTCCCTGGGCTTGATTCACCAGAAACCTTCCCCAGATATCCATAAAAATCCACAGGAACAAACCCTCCTCCTTTTAGTTTTCATCTTGTTCTCTTCTTGTGTTGATGAAAAAGGGTTTTGCTGGAGGAAAGCAACTTGGATGAAAAAAATATCGATATTTTGCTCCCTTTTGCACATCATCCCTCTTCTCTCTCACCCTCAAGGTTGAGCATCCACCAGAGTCACTGGAATTGTGTGGGATTGAAGCCAAGGGGGGGAATTCAGGAGTTTTACCTGCACAGGTGTGGCTGTGGCTGCTCAAGTTCTCTATTTTAGGGCTGCTTTGGCTCATTTTGCACCTGTGATTTTTTGGAAGGCTCCACACTCAGAATTTATCTGCTCCTGGTGGCCTTTGCCTTGTCCCTCTCCAAGTGCTGATCGTGTCCTGCAGCCAAATCTCCATTTTCCTGCCACCCCCCAGCACATCAAGGTCAATAATTAAAGTCTTTTCTTCTTCTCCCTGACACAGCCCAATCCTGAAGGAAATTGGAAGCTCTCACAGGCCACAGGCAAATCTGGAATGGCTGCTGGTCCCATTAATTTCCTTCACATGTCATCAAGACAGGTGCAGAACGAGCCTAATTAAGCTCAAAGCTCCAAAAAAATTCAGGAGCTGGGTTGGGTTTTTTTTTAGGAATTCACTCCAGCAGCATCTGTCTGATGGGTTTGGAGGGGAGAGAGGTGGGAAATGCTGGATAAGTGGAAATTTCTTGCAAAGGACAGGAGGGGAAGAAGTTGAGAGCAGGAATGTCCAAGCCCCTGATGCCTGAAAGTCCCACCCAGGTGACACCACGGCTGTTGTTGGGTTTGCAAAGAATTTTACTGCAGAAAATTGGGGGGAAACAGCAAAAAAAATGGGAAGGGAGAGATCCTTGACTATCTCAAAATTGCATCAAAAATCTGATATTTGTGGCAGTGCGTGAAAGGGCTTGGGAAAAAAAAGAGCAGCACTGAGAGGAAAATCTAGGAGTGTGTGGATTTTGTGCTTGGAATTCTGGCAGAGGAAGATCTGCCTTGCTCAGGGGATCAATATCTCCAAAGCCAGGCTGTAAATGCCCCAGCCTGGCATTTAGGAACTTATTTTTACCTCGGTGTATAATCCTAAATGGAATATGATCGCGGAAAATTACGCTTTTCTGGCCTGAAATGCTCTTTTTAAGGGGATATTTCTGCCTCCCCCTTATTCCTCCTTCATCCCCAGAAGCAGAGCTGCCTCTCCCCAGCATGACTCAGTGCTGAATGAACCAAACCTTCCCCAAAAAAAAAACAAAAACCAACCCTGCAGTGCTGGGAGCTGCTGCTGTTTGATCAATCAGAGGGGAGTGAAAAAAGAGCATTTGCTGCAGCACCACGAGCTGGGATGTGCTGGGGCTGCTCTCCCAGTTTGGAGCAGCTGCTCCAGGCTCTGGGAGCTGGGGAAGAGCCCTGGAAAAGCAGCAGCAGCTCTGAACAGCCCGGGCACCACGGGAGAGAGCCATGGGATGCTTTCAGATGAGTCCTTAATTAAATGAGCCCATGCAGAGAAGCTGCAGCTCCAAGTGGCCTCCCCAGCACTTTGTCTGAGTCAAATCCAGGGAAATCCCCGTGGAATTCCAGCTGCTGGATGTGAATTCCTGCCTTTTGTCGGGGAGTTTGGTTCCATCCTTCAGCACAGAGATGCTCTGTGCTGTGCTGGCAGCAAGGCAGGGACTTTTCCCAGCCCTGAGGAGTTGCCAGGGTGGGATTGGGATCCAGGAGAATCCCTAAAGCTGCAGCCAGCCATCCCTCATGGGGGAGGAAATCCTCCCTCAGCCATCCTCAGCTCCTCCACCATCCAAATGGAGATTTTAGGTGGGATATGGGGGAGGAATCCTTCCCTGTGGGGGTGGGGAGGCTCCAGAATGGATTTCCCAAAGGATGTCCCTTCCCTGAAGTGTCCAAGGCCAGGCTGGATGGGATTTGGAGAAATCTGGGATGTCCCTTCAGCAAAGAACAGGGAATTCTCAAAGGTCTGTTGGGAAAATTAATCCACAGACACCAGAGGTTTATGTCCAAAAAGGAGATAGAGGACCCTTTTTGCTTTATTCCAATAAAGGGAGAGGCCATGGACCATTCCCCTGGGATCTCTCCAATTTTTGGAGGATGCAGCCTCCTTTTATCCCAATTTCCCTCTCTCTTTCCCCATGGGCTGAGGTACCTGAGAGGCACAGACTGCCCAAACCCCTGAGATTCCCCTCTAATGTACAACCCTCCCTTTTCATTTTTAATTCTTACAGAATTCATCATTTTTTTCCCCATTACTTCTTTCATCTTCCAATATCCAATTTCATTTACCAGCAAACCTACAGTTTGTTTGCAAAGCCAAATATCTTTTTTTCCATTCATCAATCAGTGGAATCCATCCCATTGTTTCTTTCATCTCTCAGTGCTGGTTTTATCCACCAGCAGACCCACAGCTCGTTTGTAAAGAAAAATCCAACATTCCTCTCAGGTCCTTCCCAACCCAGGCCATTCCATGACACCAGGAGGGGGATAAATGGATGTTTGTGTTTTCCAGAAGAGCTGCTTTGATGTTTGGTTTTATTTTTTGAGATGACATTAGCACAAGCAGTCATCTGTAACCTCTGGGCAGATCAAAACCCTGCTGGAGCAGCTGGCTGGGAAAAAACAACCACTGAGGTGCTGCTAAATGCTTTTATTTCCTGCCACTCTGTTGTTTGAGATCCTTGTCAACGAGGAAAGGGAAAAAAAAGTTTAATTTGCTCTAAACCCGTGTTCAATATCTGGGTCCCGGCCTAGCTCAGCAGCACAGACACTCCTCTGTTGTTCTCCCTCCCTTGAATAATTCTGTGAATTAAATTGGGAATTGGGTGATTCACAGCGTTTAGAGCCTATTTTGGGAGGGAATGAGCAGGGCTGTGTGGGCTGAATTCACACCTTGCTGTGGCTCTTCCCTCCCGTCCCTTTGCTGCTGCCACTCATCCCAACCATCCCAGTCCCTCTCCAGGATCCATCCAGGCACTCAGCACCTTCCCAGCACATCATTTCCTCGAAAAATGCCAAAATTTGGCTTTACTTCTGCAAAATTACGTTTGTTTTTTTTTTTGTTTGTTTGTTTTTTTTTTTTTTGTTTCCTCCTTCTCCCATTTCTCCCAATCCCACTGTGCTGCAGAATTGAGATTTTTCCATTATCTTTCCTAAAAATGATCCCATTCCCTCATCATTTCCTTTTTGGAGTTTATTGCCTGACAAACCCATTTGGGAATAATTCCTACCACTGTGACACCTCCCAGACAGGCAACATGAATTTTGGGTGGCCACAGGTGGCATCAGACACAGGAAATGTCACCAGGATTTGTCCCTTCTCCCTCCCCCAGGGATTAGTTCAGGGACCAGCCCCAAAATCTCTGCTGGGGGAATTTCAGAATTCCAGTGAAGTTCAGAACTTCTACTCTGAGCTGGCTCTGCTCCAGCTCTGCCCATTTCACCTCCTTTAGCTCAGCATTTTTATCACTTTTCAGGGTTTTTTCTGTCAAAACCTCCCCTCTGTACCTTTGGAGGGGCTGCGCATCCTCAGGGCAGGAAGAGGGGAAGGAGATGCTCAGAAATAATGGGAAAAATGGTAAAAATGGGAGAGCAGGATTCCCAAACCCCACTTATTTAATACTAAAGACTGAGCTAAGTCAGTCTCTTCCTATTTTACTGAAACATTTGGCCACACTGTCTATTTAGGTCAGGAAAAATATGTTTTTTAAGTGTAAATATCACATTTTGTAGGCTAAAGGAGGAACAGCCCAACACAAGCAAGGAAAACACACAAACCAACCCTTGAATTTTATCTCAGTGTTTCAAAGTGGAGGAAGGGAGAGGTGTCCCAATATATTTGGATTTCCCGAGCAAAATCCCTTTGAGAACCTCTCCCAGGATGGATTTTCCTTCCAGCCAGTTCTGGTGAGGTGCTGCTCATCCTCCAGACGACTTTTTGCAGGTCCCAGCCCATGTCAGCTCCTTTCAGCTAAAAAAGGACCCAACAGATGGGTTCATGCATACATTTAGCTCAGACACCAGGAGGTTTTTATAAGCAGTGATTTAACAGAAGCAGGAAAAAAATAAAAAATCAAAAAAACTTTGATTTTTTTAGGTTGATCTTGGTCAGCTTTCAAAAAGGAACAGGTTTGCTCCAGTGTTGGTGTTTGTAACCTCTCACATGATAAATTGCAATTGAAATCATCTCCCAAAGCCACAGCAGCAAAATTATTCCAAAACTGCCAAAGCAGAACACCTCATCATTGTCAATATTCTTTTATCCCCCTCTGGTCAAAATTAGCACAATTTCACAACATAATTTGCTTGGGGATGAATGACATTTTCAAATGGAAAACAGGCCCCATTCAGCTGCTCATTCATTTGATTGGAAATGAATTTTTTAGTGGCAGTTTCACACACTTTGCTTTCTGTGAATACTCTGTGATTGCAACTTTCTCAGACGTGTGTGTGTTGGCAACAACAGATTCCAAAAAAGAGTTTCTCCTGATAAATCTTGGCCTAAAGCTTGTCACTTCTGGGTGTCTGGGAAGAGTATTTGGAGCAGCTTTGATTCTTGTCTGTGGCATGTTTTAAATCCCTGATTGGATGAGCATAAATCATTTCCTGTATAAATTTTCGTGTTTATCAAGCTCAGATTTGTTTTTTTTTTCCTTAAAACGGTGTCAAAGACACTTTTTTTTAAGCAATCAATTTACTGTGTTTCTTTAAAAAAAAAAAACCCAAACCAACATGAAGAGCCTCTGGACACTTCTTATCTGGAGAGCTTTTATCCATTTCCTTTCATTGCCTACATTTGTTTGTTACTTATCCCCATCGTGCTTAATTCTGGTTGAGATCACAGGGGCTTTTCAGCAGCATTTATCTCCCCATGTGACCACACAATTTCCAGCATAAAAGGAGCCTGTTCTGATAATAAATAGCACTGGAGGAATTAGATTTTGGTGAGATATTGGGAAGAAATATTTCAGGATAAAGGTGGGGTGGGACTGGCACAGGTGGGGCTGCTCCATCCCTGGGAGTGTCCAAGGCCAGGTTGGACAACCTGGGATTGTGGAAGGGTTGGAACTGGATGAACTTTAAGATTTCTTCCACCTCAAACCATTCTGGGACTTTATGAAAGAATATTGCTCATTTTTGTAGTGGATGTGTTGGGGGAGCCTCACCTGATCCCCCAGACTGAGGCTGGGTCTTGCTGCTACTGAACTTGAAGAAGGTAAAAATGCTTTAAATAGTCTTTAATTATTGAAATTACTTTCTCTCTCTCTCTCTCTCTCTCTCTCTCTTAGCTGTAAAGGTGGATTTTTTCATTCCAGAGCAGAGTTTAGGACACTTTTCCCCCTGTTACTGTCACCACACTGCCACTGATGGGTGCCACAAGCCAGGGCTGCAGTTTGAGGGTGTCAGTGCCACTGTGGCCAGGCAAGATCTGATCCCAGGTCATTCCCTTCCATCAAAAAGCTGCTGTGGACAGGGAAAAGTCCCTCAGGAATGCAAGTGAGGCTTTGGGGCAGCTCTGCTGAGCTTCTCCAAGGGAAGAGTCTGCATCCCTTTCAAATCCTTTATTCCCAAGAGCTGTCCATGTTCTGCTCTGGGGATGTTCCTTTTTTTGGGACAATCCTCTCTGTCGGTGCTAGATTGCCACTGCCTAATTGTTCTGCGTGTGAGAAGAGTATTTCCTTTTATCAGCTCCAAATGAATCCTCTTTTAATGTAATTGCATCCTTTTATTATGGAAAGCAAAGCCAGGAGCCTCCATCTGATCTTCCCGTGCCATTTATCACCTCACACGCCTCTAACACACCACCTTTCCTTCCTCTCCTCCATCAACTAATCTACTTCTAATATTTTTAATCTCTTCTAACACAGAAGCCTTTGCAATGCCCACATCCTCAGGGCTGCAGCGAAGCCCTGTTCTGAGCTGGGTTTTAGCTTTGAATGCTGTAAGGAACTTTTAAGGAGTGATGGGATGAGTGATTGCAGCTCCTGGCTGGGTGTCCTGGTTTAAGGACAGGTGTCTGCCAAAAAAGGCAGGAGATTCTCTTTGAAATGGAAACCCCCTCCCTCCAGATTATGATTATAATTTTGAAATTAAAGAGCTCTCAGGCAAAGATATGGGAATTAGGAATAACAGTTCTTTACTAGGAAAATTAAAATAGAAATACAGTATTACAAAGAACAATCCCAAAACACTGCCAGAGTCAGAATCCAAGCTGACACCCGTCAGTCACTCAGGGTGGTGGCAGCAGTGCCATTCCATGGTGGCTGCATCCTCCTGCAGTGGCAGATGTGGTTCAGCTGGAGCAGTGCTCCTGGAGAAGGTGCAGTTTCCTCTGAAGGTGCAGGGATGATGTGGAAGGGTCTGGTTTGACTCTGGAATCCAGTGGAAAGAAGGTGCCTTGGTGTCCAAAATCTCAGTTTTTATCTGGGTAGGAAAGGCTTGGCTCCTCCCCTGGCTGGAGCATCTCCCAGTGGGATGATGGAATTTTATCAGTCATGCACTGGGACTCACTGGCCATGAACAGGAGATATCTCCTGGAGGGAGGATGGGCTGTGGGAAAGACAAAGATGATTGCCCAGCTGGTTTAAAGATGGCCCATTAGCAGATAATGTGTGCCAGGAGATAAAGATCACTGCCACACCCAGTTTTAAACAATGGCCCATTAACAGGTGATACCTCCTGGATGAAGGGTGGGTCATGGGAAAGATGCAGATGATTGCCCAGCTGGTTTAAAGATGGTCCATTAGCAGATAATGTGTGCCAGGAGATCAGGGTCACTGTGACAGAATACACATTGCTGGCCACATTCTGCATTGCAAACCAAGACACTGACTCTGGTGGCTTGACTGGACTCGCTGTGAGCCCAGAAATTCTCATTAATGATCATCTCCTGGGCTGGGAGTGATGGTGTGCTGGATTCCCCATCCCAAATGGAGATTTGGGAGGTGGCTGACAGCTTCCCAGGGGCTCAGAGATGGGCAATAAATCCCTAGAAAAGCTCTGCTCCAGGGTTTTCCATGGATAACACCAGCTCAGAGTGTTCCCATGGCACAGCCTAAGGGTTAATCCTGGCCTATCCCAAACCATCCCTACCTTTAGTGGAGGCCTTGCTCTTATTTCCAATCATTAAATCAAATTTTTCCTTCTCTTTCCCTTTCTCTTCTCTGTCCACATCCATAAATCCTTAATGATAAGAAATTTATGGAGCTAATTTGAACTTTTGTGGTTTTTTTTTTTTTTAGCAGAGATGCTCTTGACACTCCAACTCCAAACAGAATTCCAAGTGCTCCCTCTTCTCTTCTTCTGCTCCCAGCAGGGTTTTATTTTAGAGTTCCCTTTAATTGAGACTAAAACATCCTGTCCTGATGCACACCCCAGGCTGGAAGGACCCCCTGCAGGAATTTGTGCCAAATTTCACCATTCCCATTGAAATCAATGGGGTTATTCCAGATTTTTGGTGAGATAATTGGTGTTCAAGCCTGTGGTTTTTCCTAAGGAAATAACAACAGAAGATTCAGCCACTGGTCTACCAGAACAATGTATTTAATCCCAAAATAAATGGAAAATAAAGATGATGGAGAGGAGGTTACCAGTGGATAACTGGGAGTGTTTCCTCCTGGGGAAAACATCTCCTAAGAAAAACATTTCTTCTCCCTAACATCAGGATTGATATCCTAAAAAAAAAAAAAAGGAATAAAAGCAGATTACTGAGCTCTCCCTTTTTTATGTAAGTATTTTTTTCCTTGAGGCTTAGTGCTAATTGCCTAGCATTTAATTGTCTTGTATTTTTATTTGCTATTAATTTTTCCCAAGGATCGATGCAGTAATTCAGATAAAAGATTGGGAATCAGCTGCTGAGCCACTGAGAATTTATCATTATGTATCGATTCCCACGGCATCAGCAAATGAAACTCTTGTCCACATCATGAAAAAAATAAAGCAAAGTGGGATAAATGAAAAGAGCAGGAATTGCAGGGTGGGGTTGAGGAAGAGTTGCTCCATTTTTGTGTGGCCTTTGTGACCCAAAGAGGGCAGGGAAGGGAGGAGAAAAGGGAAATATTGTGGAGAAGGGGAAAAAAAGGAAAAATTGTGGAGAAGAGGAAGAAAAGGGAAATATTATGGAGAAGGAGAAAAAAAGGAAAATATTGTGAAGGGGGAAGAAAAGGGAAATATTGAGGAGAAGAGGGGAGAAAAGAAAAATACTGTGGAGAAGGAGGAAGGAAAGGGAAATATTGTGAAGGGGTAAGAAAAAGAAAATAGTATGGAGAAGAGCAAGAAGAGGGAAATAGTGTAGAGAAGGGGGAAAAAAGGGAAATAGTGTGGAGAAAGCTGCCAGGCTTTTGTAGAACATATATTTTATAGAATATATGTTTTATAGAATATTTATTTGATATAATCTATGTGTATAAATATATACATAAATATATAATATGAATATATATATATATGTATGTATTTTACATATAGAATGTATCTATTAGAGCTACTCAGTGCAAAATCCTGATTTTATATTCACCTTAAACTTGAGGCCAACCAAGAATCTGATCTTTTTGCTGCCACAAATCACCAATAAAACCCTGCTCATGTCATCAGAGTCTCCAGGAGACTTTGTTTTCCTGCTGATCCCATAATGTCTCATTCCCTGAATCCACTTCAAAGCTCTTTTCCTTATCAATTTTGGGGTCTCAAAGCTGCTCCCTCAGCCTCCCATCCCACTCCTGGAACTGGATTCCGAAATGTTTTTGTGTTCTGTTGAAATCTCCATGACAGAATTATGATGTCGTGATTTTAAAAGAAAACTGGAAATTCCCTCTGAGGAAAGTGAGCAAAATGGATCAAGAATATGCAAAAAATTTTTCTAAGTCCCAGGAAGAGCAGGAAATTGCTGGGCAATCCTGTGGATCCTGAATTTTTCAGCAATCATTTGTCAAAATGGAACCTTAGTTATTGACATGTCCTCTCCTTTCCCTTTGTCACAAGCAGTTAAAGCAGCCTTGAAATTTAGAGTAGTCCCCAAAGTGCTCTGATGAGACAGGGAATTAAAAAAAAAATAAAAAAGAAGAAAGAAGAGGGGGGTGAAACCTGAATTCAGAGATTTGGGAGCCATTTATAGCCCAGCAGCACTGGAGTTGATGATGTTTTATAATGGGATTGCTGCTGTACGTGAGATAATTATTTCACTTTTTGTTTAGGAGCTTCAGGTGCAGCTAATCCCTCCGGTGCTGAGAGGAACAAGGACTCTGCAGAAGGATGGTCCTTCCCCTCAGACAGCTGAAATTAAATGTGCCAGGAGACAGAGAGTGAGCACAGACAGCAATGAGGCGAGGAGCAGGGGTAGTTTATCATGATGGGCCACAGAGGCAGCCCCAGGAAAAGCTTTTTTTTTCCCCTTTTTTTTCCCACTGCTTTCCTCTGCAAAGGTGTTTTCAGGAGAGCCATGGAGGGGAACAAGGGTTTGGCTTTGTGCAAGTTGCTCCTCTGGACTCTGAGAAAGCTCCAAAATGCCACACAAATGATAAAATAAATCATGAGGGCTTGGCAGCTTTTGGAAGAAACATCAATAACTCAGCAGCCAAGAGGTGAAGGGAGGAGAGGAAATGAGAAAACCAAAGCAGCTGCTGCTGTCAGCTTGGCTGGAGGACCAACCTCACACCAACACTTCTGTTTTATCTGTAATTAAACTGCAGTGCCAACAGGGCTCCAGGGTGGGGTGGATCCTGCAGGGATCCCCAGAACCTCTCTGGAACCCCAGGACAGGGATTTGGCTGGACAACACAACTTTCAGATTTTTATTTTGTCTCCCTAGTCAGGCTTGACTTGATTTTGCCTTGGGGAAAGGAATTTTCTTTCATTTTTTTTAAAGAAATGTGCATCACTCTAAGGAGATGGGCTTGAGGTACCAACAGAATGGGAGTAGCCCAAAGGAAAATTAAATGCATCAGTGGAACATCAGATTCTGTAATGGGCAGCTGAGAAAATTTGTGAAGAATCCAGAACTTTTCTTAAACTCAAGACTGTGTGTAAACCCAAATTTTGGAGGATTGAGGGGTGGGTAGCCAAGAGTGACACAGGAATACAGAAAAAATAGGGCAAAAAACAGGGTGAGCCTGGCCAAGGGGAGAAGGGAAAATCCAGGAGGGGAGGAAAATTCAGAGGTGGAATTAGAGGGAAATCATGTTCCTGCAGAGGGAAGGACAGATAATGGGGAGAGGCAAGAAATGTGAGGATCAAAGTGGGAATTGATGCTGCAGCAGGCTGGGGAGGGATCAAAGGGGAGATAAAACAGGTTGCCAAGGCATCCAAGGCTTTCTTCACATCCCAGCCCCCCTTCCTTGAGAGGGAGGCTGAAGGCACAGGAACAGTGAGTGCAGTGCCAGAGAGGGGCTGGGGAGCTGCAGCAAGGAACCCCAGCCCAGCCTTGCCCTTTATTTTTGGTGCTTTTTATGGTGAAATCCAAATTCTCCCATTCTCCTGATGGGTTTTTCCCTGTTTCTGCACAGTTTGGGTCCAGCCCTTCCTAAAAATGGCCCTGAGCTCCTCACTCCATCCTTCACTGACACACTCAGGGCTGCAGCCCCCCAGAGCTCCCCCACCCCATCAGTGCCTCACAAAATCCCAAATCCTGGGCTCCTCTCACCTGAAGCCCTGTGACCACTGCCAGCCATTTGAAGTGGCCTCCAGGTCAGGGAATTGAATGAAAATAAAGAAAATAAGAGATTTGGAGGAAGCTGGAATGCTCACTAACATTTAGGGTTTTTTCCTGAGCTATTCTTGCTGTTATCCAGATGGGCCCCGTTCCAGGTGGATGTTTGTGCAGCTCCTGAGGGGCATCAGAGCTCTAGATCAGCATTTTAATCTTCCTTCAATTCCTATTTTTCTTGTCTGGCCTCTGGGGAGCATCTCAGAGCTTTTAGAACATTAATGGGAGATTTGAAGTGGAACAAAGGGAGCTGGGGCACAGTAGGAGATGCTGACCCCAAAAAAATGGGAATTTCCCCAAAGTTTGCTCAGCTGCTCTGAGCTGTGATCACTCTGGAAGAACCTGCCTGGCAACCCAAAATGCAGACACAGCTCAATTTGAGACAAATTCCCCCCTGCCAGCTCCCAAAATGCACAAAGAAACCTCCCAGCCTTCAAAGCAAACCCCAAATTAGCAGGAAATGACTCATCCCACAGATACAGACTCAGAAATATTCAAGTTCTCACCCAGGTAGGAGAAAAAAAATCCCTTCATGAGGGTTTTGTGGGGGATGTTTTGGAGGTCTCAGGTGCTCTGCTTGTCCTGTGATGGTTTTGAGCCTCTCCAAGTGCAGAGAGATGCAGGTGGAGCCTCTGCTCTGTGGTTTATATGTGGAAAAGCTTTTCCTGGGACTCAGAATTGCTGCCCACACCATCCAGCCCAGCAGCAACTCTCTTGCCAGAGAGGCACAGGTAATTAGACAGGCAATACCCAGGTAATTAGACAAGTAATTAACTCTGACTGACAGGAAACTTGGGCACCCCTTCCTGGGGTCATAACTCCAGGATGCATTTCCCACTCCCTCCAGAAAATAAATGTTATCCAGGGTGTGTCTCTACTGTTTAGGCTCAACTAAAATCTGCTTTTCCTTGGCAATGCCCAAGAATTCTGTTCCACTTTTATTTCACGTGGGGGGAAGTGGATAGGGAGTGACAGAAGAACAAAACAAATCCCAAAATAATCCCCTGCCCTTGCTTTTGCTCTGTCCCTGGCTCCCTTTGGCTGTGCTGACATCCTCTCATGGGCATTTAATCACATTGATTACACTGAGATTCTTCTGTGGGGCTTGCTCTGATTCTTGGGAAAACAGAAACAAAATAAAACTCTGCTGGAGCAGAGGTAGCTGAAGAGTTTGGGGATGTTTTCCTACACAAATTCAGGTTTTGGGATTTTCTCTGGGGGAGAGGTGGAAGCAGGGACAGTGGAAATATCGAGGTCTGTGTGAGTTATTTTGATTCCCACCCTGTGGCCCCTTTGCTGTGCCCCTGCTGGGTTTAAATTTCAGCTCATCTTCGTTCTGCTGCTCCCATCCCACAGGGAATTCTCTCCTCAGTGCTGGAAAATGCCTCATTAGGAAAGAAGTTTGCTGAGACAGGACCTAGGGGGGTGATATTGAATTATTTTTTTCTCTTCCTCAACTCAGCTGTGGTAATTCTCATCAAGGATCCTTGGGTTGAGTTTTCCTGATATATTAACCCCCCAGATTTGGGGGGTTTCTGTTATTAATACCCTGAATTGTTATCCCAACACCAAAACCCAAAAAATCCCAAATAAATAAGCAGAGCTCAATCTCCTCTTCCCCATTTAGTGTCTCCCTTTTTGGGGATGTGTCAGACACTGAGCTCATCCTTTCAAGCACTGTGCTAATGTAGAGGAGTTGTTCAAATTACCATGTGTAGATGAATTAAAAAAGCTTGATCTGTTTATCTGGTGGGTGGAAATGTTTTCTCTTAGGAGGTTCCAAGCAAAACTTAGTCCACTTTTCCCCACTGTCTTTCCACTGAACTGAAAAAAGATTATTTCGTCAGATTTCCTTGATTTTTTTTTTTTTTTAAGGCTTTTCTTAAAGCTTCACCTCCATGAATCATGTGTTTATCTTTTAAAATCAAAAAGAAAAACTCTCTGGCTCCCCCCTCCTTGCAGTGCCATTAAAAATTCTAAAAGCTGTGTAGCCTCAGAGAATAGCCTTTCCAAAGACATGAAAAAGAATTGCTGATTTATTTATTATTTATAGACCTCATTATATTTTAACTCCAGGGGGTGGCAAATATAGGAGAGACTCCTTCAAACAACTTGTGGGCCCTCCAGTGGTGCTCTCCATGGTTTTTGTGCTGGGGAAGGGAGGGAAGAGCAGAAGAAAAGTGAAGTGAGGACAGGTAGGGTGGGAAGTTTTTTGGGAAGATTTGATGGATAAGTTCAGCCGGGACAGCTGGGAATTATCTGGAATGGGATTCAGAAATTTGGGGGCTGGAGGGTTGGAAGAAGGGAATATTTTCCTTGAGAGTGCAGTGAATATTGAGAATTTCCAGCTTTTCTCCCCTCTCCCTGCTCCATAAAAGTAAAAGGAACCTGCAAAGGGTCTGAGATGGAAAATGAGCCCTGGGAGCAGAAGCTGAGAGTGTGGAAAGGCAGAAAAATGGCCCAAAATCCAAGTTTTGTGAGCAGGGGAATTGTTTGGAAACCCACTCGGATTTCAGGTGTTTTTCCATCTCACTGGTGCTGGGAAAGGGAGAAAACAGTTTTTGGAAGGGACTGAGCTGATTTTTGGAGCTCCAGACTAAAGGGGAAAAGACAAACAAAGACCTGCTGCTGCTCAGTTGTTACAAACCAATATCCAAACTTTTATCTGCCCTGAACTCCCTCATCCCCATGGGCCTGTCTCAAACCACATCTTATGCTGGTGGCAATGCAAATTCAGGATAATTAGAGGAGAAAAGTGCCCTGCCTTAATTTCCAACACTCAACCTTTCAGCCTTCCTCTTTTTAGAGGGTTGGTGATGACAAAATCCAGATTTTTTTTTTTTAATCCAGTTTTTGTTGGTATTTTTTTTCTGATTGTGACTCCATATCACAACTTTGGTTAAATTCTCCCCAAACCCTGCTCATTACCATAATTTGGGTGGATTTTTTCTTCAGTGCATCTCAGCACTACCCCTGATTATTTGTTGATCACAAAAAACTTTGATGGAGAAGGAGAAAAATACACCCTCCCTTTGCCAAAAATTCCTGATTCAGGTGAGTTTGGGGGTGCAAATAAATGCAATAAAACATCCTCAGTTGAGGCAAGGAGAGAATTTTTGTGTTCCTCCATCAAGTGTAACAAAATTCCAGGAGTTGCACACACTTCTTGCAAGTATTTATATTTAATCTGGGTTTTTTTTTCCTTTTTATTTTTTTTTTTCTGCTGATTAGAGCTTTCCTAATATTGAGGGTGTTAATTTATGTAAATTTATGCACCCTGGCAGTATTTATGTGAGTGCACATCAGGAATAAGGGGGGAAATTGTGTCAGAGATGTCCAGAGTGAGGAGAGCATCTGGAGAGGGAAGCAGCTCTGCATCCAAATAAATTCCATCATTTTGGACATGAGGAACCATCTTAACCTCAACAGGGAGAAAATCAGGAAAATCTCGAATTGTGATAATATTCCAAGAGTTTTTTGCTGTTTAAATTCTCCATGGGGAGAGGCAGCTCCTCCTGGGAGCTCAGCAAAACTCACCCCAAAATCCCAAATTCCCAAATTCCCATGGAATGAGGGGATGATTGTCCCAGCAGGAACAGGGCCACAGAGCCTTTCTTGATCCCACCTTGGAATTCCTGATCCCAACTTGGAATTCCTGATCTCAACTTGAATTTCCTGATCCCAGTTTTGATTTCCTGATCCCAACCTGGATTCCCCCATGGAAACTCACTCTGTGTCCTCAGCAGCTCCTGGATTGTTTTCTCCTTTGGGAAAAATGAGGATTCACATCTTGTTTGTCACTGTTGTCTCATTCCTGATGCTGACCCAGGGATAAGGATCTGGTACAGAACATTTTATCAGCTGTAGTAGATGTTCTTTCTTTATTAATTCCATTTGGGATCAATAATTAATGCTGCTGTCTCCTTTGCAATCCCCCTCAGTGGGAGAGGAGGTCAGGATATCTCAGCTTTGTGTTTCTTGAAGCCCTCACAATCCCAAAATACACAAGGATTCCTGTATTAATATTTTTTTTTCCTTGTTTAGGGGGTCAGCAAGATCCCAATTTATGGGGACAAGGTGGATAATTGGGAACAGAATTCCCAGCACAGAGAAAAGATGGCAAAGATTGAGCCAAGATCATCCCATCCCTCCCTGATCAGAGCCAGAATAATTCAGAGAGACTTGTGGGGCAGAAAGTGAAATTTAAACTGGCAGGAAAAGCAGAAATAGAGAGGATTTCTCTGCCCATCACAATGCTGAGTTTCCTGACCAATTCTTTTGGCAGAGATCACCAAATTCCAGGTTTGGAACTCCACGTGCCAGTGGTGATTGCAGGGTGGAGATGCTTAGTGATCAATTGAGCCAATGCACATCCCTGGAGCATCTCTCACCTCAAAAAACCAAAGTGCTGTGGCTTCCAAATTCCACAAAACAAATGGGGCAAGGCTCAGGAGCCAGAATTTCTCTGGTTTTTAGCTGTCAGCTCCCCTTGGGCCAGTGCACAGCACGTCAGGGCTCTTTCTTGGCTGCTTTTCTGAGGCATTAACCAAGAGCAGATAAATCCTAAGCTGAAGTTTATTTCTGGAAACAGCAAAATGCCAGGATGGGATCTCCGTGCCAGCAGCACAAATCTCAGCCCCACGGGTGGCTCTTGACCCTGCTGTGGGCAAAAAGAGAATTTCCAAAGGTGGCAGAGTAGCTGATAAAGGCTCAGTTATCTCAGAGTGAGAATGGCAGAGGGATTTTGCACACCCTGCTGATCCAGGAGATGTTTTCCTCCTTCCATGTGCCAAGGAAATGAGGATAAAATTCCCAATTTCCATCTTTTCAAGTGGTTTCCTTTTCCTGTTGTCTTCTCACAGCTTTTTCCCTCCCCTTCCCCTTTAGTCAAATCCAAATGAAAAAATTGGGTTTAAATTAATTTACCTGACAAGGTGCCACAGCACTAAGCCTGAAGCAATTCTGGGATGGATATTCCAAAGCTGCTCCTCCTGGGAAGCTCTGGCTCCTTTATCCCAGCATCCCAGTTTGCTCCAGTTTGGCCCAAGCTGCCCAAACTCAGGAGAGATCTCCTGGAGCAAACTCCAGTGTGGATAATCCTGCAGAACCTGCTGGAAAAGCTCCTCCTGCCTCTGTTGTCATTTTTTCTGTTGTTTTCCTCTTGCATCCCCAAATTTTTGCCAGTGGTGGGGTTGATTTCAGTGCCCAAGCATTTCTCCTGGTGTACCACTGTTATTTCCTCATTCCTGGCTCTTTTTGCAAAAGATCTTCAAACAAAAATCTTCAATCCCAGACTCAAAACTTTATTCACTCAGCTGGTTGGTCCTTGCCCCCTGTTTGAACCCATGGATAAAAACTGAATTAAAATCACCTGGGCCATCCTCTGCTTTTGCAAACACTCACTGGAGCATTCTGATTTTTGCCTTCTCCTCCACCTAAGGCATAAATGGGATTATTCCACAGCATTCCAGTCAGCCCCCAAACAGGGAAACAATGGAGCTCTCTGCCAGCAAAAGTGAGTGTGGGATTCAGAGCCTAATTAGATGGGGAGACTGGGAGCAAATATGTAAATAGCAGGATGACTATTGTAAAAGATATTTTCAGTTATTTGTACTGCAGGATTTCTTGATTTGCTGCTGGGACCCAGAGGTTTATCTCCCTGGTCTCTTAGGAAAGAGGGGGGGAAATGCCATGTAAATCAAAGCTTTGTTTATCAAATGTGCTGGAAAAGGGGGAAGGCAGGTGAGCATCACTCAATTAAAAGGAATGTGAAGGAGAGATGAAAAAAATATGTCAGAGATGCTTTGGGTATGAGTATGGAGTGAGTGGGAATGTCTGAGTGGTGTAAAATGTGAATAGATCCACCAAGGATCCACTGAAGGAATCAAGCAGTGACACAAGCTGTTATTTTTTTTGTTTTTTGTTTTTTTTTTTTTAATAAGTAGAATAAAAAACGTGTGGCAAGAAGAGTTTAATGAGGAAGGGATGAGGCAGATAAATGTCCCTCTGGATGGGGATCTGGACATTGCATCAGGTTCACGTGGGACTCAGGGCTTTGGAAGCTGCTGAAACCAGCCCCAGGCAGGAATTTGGGTTGTGTGGCAGGAAACAGAGTTTGTGCTGCCCTGATTGTCAGAAAGAAAGGAAGAAAGGAAGGAGCTGGGCTGGCTGGTAATGCAATTGCCATCTCAGACTCACAGGAGGACTGAGGAAAAGCAGCTGCCTGGAGGAGAGTGGCCTGTGAGTAAAACTGAAGGAAATTGCAGTGGGCCCTCGGGGGAGGCTCTGAAGAGCTGATTTCAGAGGGGGCAGAGCAGTTCTTAGCCCAAATTGCCCTCTGTAATTTCTGCCAAGTGCCAGCCCATCCTCACTCAGAGCCCAGCATCTCCCAGAACCTTCCCTGCCACCATCATCCCCCTCCCCTGAACTCTGAGCCCATCTGCTTGAAATAAAAACATCTTTCCCTTTTTCTGTGAAACACAGACTTGAATTTATCCCTCCAGAGGAAGCAGATCTTTGCACCAAAGGGTTTCTCCAGTGCTGGAGCTCCAGCTCTGTCTTTCCAGCCCACCAGGGACCTGATTCCAGACAGCCAAAAGCTCAGCAGCTGAACAGCACCCCTCAAGCACACCTGCAACTGAAAAAATAAAATAAAATAAAATAAAATAAAATAAAATAAAATAAAATAAAATAAAATAAAATAAAATAAAATAAAATAAAATAAACATCTTTTCAGCTGAAAACTTTTGCCCTGTGTGTTTTTTCTGTGGCAGAATTCCTTCCAGTGAATATCCATGGAATTAAAAGGGGATTCCATGAACTGGCCATAGTTGTGTGGACTGGCATTTGTTTACCAGAGGTTGTTCTTGTTTAGTTCATCTCATCAAATTTAATGTGCCTGGCCCTCCACACCTCTCTGGGAGTCCAAATTTTGCTGCTGATCCCTTTCTTGAGAAAAGCTCTGAAAGTTCCCCCAAATTTGTGGCCACCACCTTTTTCTCAGGGTAAAACTGCTCATTTCCTTGCAAGAGTTTGTGTTGCTCCTGATTTCTCCACTTTTTTTAGGTGCCTGCAAAGAGCAGAAAAGGAGAAATTCTTCCTCTTCAAGTGGCAGGAGCTGTGAGCTCTTCTCCTCTTTTTACCAGGGAAAGTATGGGCTACTTAATGAAATAATTGCTCCTTTAACAAATTACCCCTCATTAGCCAAGCCACTGTGGCTGTGCACACTCTGATCTGCAGAATGAAAAGATATTACCTTAAAAATCCTCCTAATAATTGGCACAGCTGAGCTGCCTGGCCACTTTTATCTGACAAAAAGTGATGTCCTGTGCTGCTGACAGCTATAATAATAATAATAGTAATAATAATAATAATAATAATAATAGTAAAGAATCACAACACAGCTTTGAACTCCTACCTGGCTGGTTCAGGGTGGAAAATCTTGGGTTTTCCTGCAGGCTGAGGAGTTTGATCCTGAGGTAACAGAGGGAATTTTATTTTGGGGTAAGCCAGAATTGCTGTCCTGGCTCAGAAAAATGAGAAATCTCCCACTGAACCAGTACCATGCTGGCCTTGGACACCTCCAGATCTCCACATTTGTTCTGATATTCCATCAGTCCAAACCAGCTCTCTGTCCTTTATTTAATTCTCTATATTCCAGTCAAACTCACTGCCTCAGAAGTGATGGAATTGGGGCATGTGGAGAGGTTCAAACGAGGATTAATAATTTCTCTGGGTGATGAAAATGCAAAGTTATTGTGTTAGCTGTGAAGGGCAGGAGTCCCTCATGCCTACTGAACATGAGAGGATGTCAGGATGAGATTTTTGTTCTTGATTATTTCCCTCTCCTTCCAGTACAGCTGTTCTTTTAGCAGAAGCAAATGGATTTGGGAATATTCAGTCATTACTTCTCCCTGAAATTATTTTTCTTCTAAGTATATCAAATAATAAGTGTTTCAGCAGGGAAAATTTTCATTTTCTCGTACTTTTTTTTTTTTTTTTTTAAGAAAATGCATTATTCTCTTTAGCTTCTTCTGCTTCTTTCATTGTGTCTTTTATTCCATCTCCTATCTGAAGCATCCACACATAAAATATTCGAATTATTAACTATATTCTGCATTGGCCAAGGTTGCCAGAATAGAGAGAGATTTTAGACTAGATATTAGAAAAAAAAAAAAAAATAAAATCTTTACTGTGAGGGTGATGAGGTCCTGGCACAAGTTGCCCAGAGAAACTGGGAAAAAAAATTCCTCTCCTCATGGTTTTGCTTTGCTCCAAACTCCTTTTCCTTAAGCAAACCTCTCTTTGTGTTTCTGACCCCTTTGGCTGTAAAACGGGCACTCACATTTGCTGGGAAAAATCAATTCAATAGAGATGCTGATGCTCAGCTGTTCTGCTAATGGGCAGCCACCTCAGGTATGTGGTTAAGATGATTTAAAAGTGCTAAAAGTGGCATTAATTAGGGCCATAAGCCAAGTGCTCACTGATGGGAGCGTGAGGAAAAAGCTGTCCCCAAGGGCAGCTCCCCCACATCTGGGGTGACAGCAGCAGCTGCTCTGCCAGATGTGCTCCTCAGCCAGCTGGCCTTGCTCTGCTTCCCTCTGCCTCTGCTCTTGCACCTCCTGGCTGATTTCCACCCCCAAAATGTTCCCCTTTTCCATCTGCAGGGTGTCAGTGGGGACTGATCGCTGCAGAGCACGATCCATGTGGAAACCTGGCACACAGCAGGCTCAGGAACTGAGACCCTTTCACCCCCCCAGTAAAACCAGAAATCATAAATGCTGCTGGCTGCTCACCTCTGCAAGCCCAGCTGGGAATTTTTCCAGCCCAGCCACGTTGTTGCCATCTGAGGTTTGGGTGGAGGGAGATCCTGAGGATGCTGCTAAATTCCCATTCCTTATGGAACCAAACAGGACAATAAAAAATTTCCCTGATGATCACTAAAGTCTGGTAACAGCTTGGGGCAAGGAGTTGGGCATCCTCAGTGACAAACTATGGCCCAAAATTGACTGAGCAGAGTGAAATAAAAACCAGAATTCAGCACATGAAGTGTGGGAGATGGGATAAAGCAGAGCCAGGCTGCAGGCTTGGCACTGCTGTCCCAGCCCCACACAGGTCCTGACAGGCCTGTGACACTAGTGGCACCAGCCAGCTGAGTGTGACACCAGGCAGGGCTGCCTGCTGGATTTTAATTAGGCTGAGACTAAATTACACGGGGCTCAGCGAGCCCGTCCTTTTCAGCGTGGCTTGGGGAGAATGAAAAGACGAGCATTTTCAATTTAAGGTTTAGTTAGATAATGCCTGTTGGTGCCAGTAGATTACAGAGTGGATATTAAATCCTCCAGGATTTGCAATGGCAAAGTACTCCCAGAATCCATAAGCAGGGAGGAGAGCAGGGCTGTGGAGCTGTCGTCCCCTGGAGGAGCCGAGCAGGAGGAGAAAATGGGAAGTAAATCTTCCCTTTGTAGGAAGCTGCACGTAAAGAGCACACACAGGCAGGCTGTGGCCTTTAAACACCCCTGGTAAGGAGATTTCCTGTTCCTGACAAGGAAAATGTGATGGGGTTTGTTTGTAGCAGGGGGGAGAAGTACCAGAGCTCTTGCTGGGGGTGTGGGGACAAGGATTCCCTGTCCTGGTTTGAAGGACAGGTGTCTGCCAAAAAAGACAGGAGATTCTCTTTGAAATGGAGAGTGTAAACACCCTTCCTCCAAATTATCATTATGATTTTGAAATTAAGAGGCTCTCAGGCAAAGATATGGGAATTAGGAATAACAGTTCTTTACTAGGAAAATTAAAATAGAAATACAGTATTGCAAAGAACAATCCCAAAACCCTGCCAGAGTCAGAATCCAAGCTGACACCCGTCAGTCAGTCAGGGTGGTGGCAGCAGTCCCATTCAATGGTGGCTGCATCCTCCTGCAGGGGCAGATGTGGTTCAGCTGGAGCAGTGCTCCTGGAGAAGGTGCAGTTTCCTCTGAAGGTCCAGGGATGATGTGGAAAGGTCTGGCTTTCCTCTGGAATCCAGTGGAAAGAAGGTGCCTTGGTGTCCAAAATCTCAGTTTTTATCTGGGTAGGAAAGGCTTGGCTCCTCCCCTGGCTGGAGCATCTCCCAGTGGGATGATGGAATTTTATCAGTCATGCACTGGGACTCAGTGGCCATGAACAGGAGATATCTCCTGGAGGGAGGATGGTCTGTGGGAAAGATAAAGATGATTGCCCAGCTGGTTTAAAGATGGCCCATTAGCAGATAATGTGTGCCAGGAGATAAAGATCACTGCCACACCCAGTTTTAAACAATGGCCCATTAACAGGAGATATCTCCCACAGGGATAAGAATCACTGCCACACCCAGTTTTAAACAATGGCCCATTAACAGGTGATACCTCCTGGCTGAAGGGTGGGTCATGGGAAAGATAAAGATGATTGCCCCAGCTGGTTTAAAGATGGCCCATTAGCAGATAATATGTGCCAGGAGATCAGGGTCATCTCCAGCACATCTCCAGCACATGGGGACAGAATACACATTTCTGGCCACATCAACCCAACACTTCCACCAAAAACCCCTTTGGGAGTGTCCCTGTCACCCAGACAGCTGTGCTGTGGTGTCTGAGCTACACAGACTTTATAACCAACTCTGGCTCTGAAATATTGAGTAAAATCACCCAGAGTTGGTGCTGAGCTGATGCAGGGGTGAGGAGCAGCTCCAGCAGCAAAGCAAACCCAGGCCAGCCTTGGGGTGTGCTGGCCCTTTTAGCCCAGCTTCAGCAGGATTTGGGGCATCCAGGATTTGTCCAGCTCTTCCTAGAGCTCCTCAAAGCCAGACTGAACCAGGTTTGGGGTGCCAGCCACAGGAAAATTAACTGGGATTGGGTTCTATCAGGGTAAATAAACACTCTGAGGCAGAGTTTGACAGAATTTGCTGTGAATCCTCCCCAAAACACATCCCAGAGTGTGGGGCTCAGGATCAGCAGGGCCAGGGAAGCTGCTCCTGTTGGTCATCTGTGTCCTTATCAGGGGGAAAGTGTTGAAAACTTGCATTTACACCAACATGAAAACTCTTATTGACAAAATACTGAAAACCTGGTAATAACAAACAGATAGGACAAAACATTTATCCTTCATTGCTCTCATACATAAGAAGCTTTACAACTCGAGGTCTAGATACATGGCTGATGGCAGAGTGTAAGATTAATTCGTTTAAAAGCACTAAAATGTGCAAATTAATTACCACAACCATCCATGCGTGTTTTAGCTGGCTTAAATGCTGGGCTGTTTTTTTCCAGGTTAAGGGAAATATTAACCTGTAAGGAGCTCAATCCATCTCTGTAGCCTGAAGAGCTAAAAGCCCAAAGATCTGAGTCCTGGCAATGAAAATTCAGGAGCTATCATAGCCTTTGATTGAACATCCCAATAGTTTCATTAAGACCTCGTCCCTGCGTTTTATGTTTGCTAATTAGCAAATTCAAACACTTTATCTCCGTGTTATCTTTGTGCAAGAGAGTGGCAAATTTATGTCATTATAAAATATTGCGAGAATTTAAAGGTTCACGAGCAATTAGATTTTGTAATTCTTGTTTATGCCTCGGAAGGATTGTTCATTTTCAAACTTTGTAGTCAATATGTACAAAGATAAAACACTGTCCTGTGTTGCTCTGGTGACTGAAGTCAAGTGGTTGAGCGAGCTGAATGGATTAGGAGGGAAAAATGTTTGGGAAGTGGCTGCCCTGATGCTCAGCTGGATATTTTAGGGAATTTACACCCGAGCAGAGTCTGTGCCCAGTTTAGTGAGATTTTCCTTGGCTTGGTGCTGGTCAGGAAGCCGGGGGGGATGCACGGGGAGCAGGATGGAGCACAGGCTCTCTGTGCTGGGTGTCACAGCCGGGTTTTGGTGGGTTTTGAGGATGACAAGCGATGGAAGCGGTGCTGGAGCGGCGGGATGCAGCGCGGAGGAGCGATGACACCTGCTGGCAGCAGAGACCTGGGACTGGCCAGGAGTGCCACATCCCTGGGACTGTCCTGGCACTGTCCTGGGATTGTGCAGAGATCCAGCACATCCCCTGGGATTGTCCTGAGATCGACCACATCCCCCTGGGATTGTCCTGGGATTATCCTGGGATCAACCACATCCCCCTGGGATTGTCCTGGGATTGTCCTGAGATTGTCCTGGGATTGTGCAGAGATCCAGCACATCCCCTGGGATTGTCCTGGGATCATCCTGAGATTGTCCTGAGATTGTCCTGGGATTGTGCAGAGATCCAGCACATCCCCTGGGATTGTCCTGGGATTGTCCTGGGATTGTCCTGAGATTGTCCTGGGATTGTGCAGAGATCCAGCACATGCCCTGGGATTGTCCTGGGATTGTCCTGGGATCAATCACATCCCCCTGGGATTGTTCTGGGACTGTCCTGGGATTATTCAGAGATCCAGCACATCCCCTGGGATTGTCCTGGGATTGTCCTGGGATCAACCACATCCCCCTGGGATTGTTCTGGGACAAGTGCCAAGCCACCTCCTGCCCTTGGTTTGTCCCTGGGACTGGTCCTGATCCACTTCCTCCCCAGGACTGGACCCAGGGATGACCCCAGAGCTGCCACCTGCCCCTGGGATTCATCCTGGAATTGTCCATGGAGCCACCTCCT
This sequence comes from Erithacus rubecula, assembly GCF_903797595.1. Classification (NCBI taxonomy): domain Eukaryota; kingdom Metazoa; phylum Chordata; class Aves; order Passeriformes; family Muscicapidae; genus Erithacus; species Erithacus rubecula. The sequence continues at coordinate 2,269,647 of NC_136677.1, forward strand.
GTCCCAGCACCCTGACCCAGCAGGTGACATCCCTACCCACTGCAGGGTGTGGAATGGGATGGCCTTTAAGGTCCATTCCAACCCAAACCACGCTGTGATTCCATGATCCAGGCTCTCACAGCTGCTGGTTTTACCCTGTGGGTGTCACTGAGCCTTGCTCTGACAGCCCCAAGTGTCCCCTGCACCCCCCAGCTGCTGGGGACCAGGGAAACCCATCACCCAAATTCTGTAGGGAATCATAATTTGGGTGGGAAGCGACCAAAAAAAAGCTCATTTAATCCAACCCCCCACATTAAAACATTAATTACTCCATTCCAGCCCTGCTCCCTGCTCAGCTCCATCATCATTTCCTGGTGTCACCGAGCCCAGGAGCTCAGGGGATGCTCAGAATTCTCTCTTCTGCTCCAGTGGTGGAGCTGAGAGGTTCTGCAGCAGTTCCAGGACAAGAAGAAGATGTATCTTTGATTGCTTTTTAATCACACTAATAACAGTAATGGAGGCAATGAGTGGAATTGATGGGAAAGAGCTGAGCTCTCTCCTCTGCCAACTCCCTTGTGGGGTAAACAAGGAGGATTTAGCAGCTCCCCCAGTGAATTGTTGGGATCCTTGCTCTTCAGGATGAGTGGTGGTGATGTCTGGGGAAAAATCGCTGGTGTTTAGTGCCTGAGAGCAGAAATATGCCAGGAATCCTCTGGAAATCTTCCTGTGAATAACCCTCCACACACAGAGATGTACAATTGCTCCTTTAAGCTGCCATCAGTGCTTCATCTGCTTGGTTTTGGCCTTGAATCTGCACCTTTAGCACCCCAGAGGGGTTTTATCTCCTCTTCAGGGCAAGGAGAAGCTGTGATGGACTCGGCACCTTTGGGTCCCAGAAGGGCTCAGGTGGGTGGAGGGTCCCAGTGGTGCCCAGAACCAAAGTCCTGAGGAGATCCAGCCACAGGCTGGGGCAAAATAATCTTATTTTAGCCAGTGGATACAGGAACAAGAGTTTCCCTGCAGAGGGAACTGCTGAGGTTTGACTCTGGCACGGGCTGAGGGGTTTTTCAGGATTTTCGTGGCACCAGAGTTGAGAATTGACCCAACTGGGTATTTTGGGGGTGTTGTACTAGAAATGCCTCCATCAGCTTTTGACCCTCAAGGATGTGGGAATCTCCTCTGACCTTAAATATAAAAAATAAAGCAGTGGAACAGCTTCTGAGAGTTGGCAAAATGGGTTCTCCAAGCCTGTTGCTCACAGAGGAGAGACTCATCCTCACTGAGAGCACAGAAACAGCAAAGACAGAGCTCACCCCGTGGGTTTTGGTCAGACATGGAGTTTCTCCTTTATTTCTGCAGTGTGGTGCACACATGAGGGGCCCCTTTACATCACCAGCCGTGCCCTGCCTGAGGAGGAGGAGGAGGAAGGAATCCAAGACACGATCCAAACAGTTCCTGCCCACCTCAAAGCCTCCCTGGAACCCCCTGGGAAGCAGAGGGACCACAGGGCTGGGGTGTGCCCCAACCCTGGGGGAAAAGAGACCCCAGTGAAGTCCTGGCATCCTCCAGGGCTCCATTCCTGGTGGGAATTTGGGTGTGGAAGGGCTGTGGGGGCACAGAGAGGGCAGGGGACAGCAAAGGGACAGGGGTGGCCTCAGGCAGGTGCAGCTGGCACCACACAGCCTTGTGTGGGCAGGGAGGGATGTGAACATCCAAGCTGAGGAAGAGGAGGAGGAAGAGGAAGGGTCATGCTCATATTTTGGAGCATAAAAAGGAGGTGGTGGAAGGTTTTACTGGACCTGCTCAAGGGTAAAGCAATGAGACCTGGAGGGGGCTGGTTTTATCCTTTCACACATATCCTCAAATCCCTCTGTGCTTTTCCCAGCAATTCCATCCTCTATTTTTCACATCCCTTTTGTCACATCCTGCCCTACCACACCAGCCCCTTCCCCCTCTGGTCTTTATGGGGAAAAAAAAAATTAAAAAATCATCATAAAGTGACATTTCAAGTGCTCTGGAGCAACAATTCAGCCCCAGGAATTGAGTTAAAAAGCCATGATTATCTTTGTGAAGGGATGAGCCAGGAAGGAATTTTCAGGTGGGACCTCCCTCAGCAAGGTGTTGCAAGCAGGAAAAAAGTGGGGGGAAGCCATTCCAAAATTGCTTGAATATAACAAACCATGAAAAGGAGCTTGGTTTTCACCATTTGAGGGCTCTTATTCCCATTTCTCCCCCTGCATGGCATGGACTGAACCCCTCAGCTCATCCATGCAGAGGGAAAATCACCTCAGGGAGATCATGGAATGGTTCTCCAGCCCTGGACATGATTCATCTGTCCAGGGGACAAATATAAAAATATTATCTTGAGCAAAAAGCTGTGGCAGTAATTCTCATTGCCCACTGCAGGGAAAAAAAAAATTAAAAAAAAAATACCTGAACTACAGTATATAAATCAATTTTGGTTTAGGGGAATTAAGAAAAACTACCACAAACCAGAAAAGCACCCAGCACCTATGGCATCTAATCAATCTTGTATTACTAGGATGGATTTGCTTTTTATTTCTTAATTTTAAAAAGGTGGCTGGAGGGGCACTTTAATGGGCTGGAAATTCTCCCTGCTCTCCTCCAGCAGCTCTGGGAAAATCCTGCTGGGGTTTTTTTTTGGCAGGTGAGGAGCAGAGCTGAGCTGCTGGAGGACCCTGGGGACAGGTGATGCCACCAGGGGATCTGAGCCCAGAGGGAGCTGGGTGTCCCCAGGGAAAAACTCGAGTTTCTCAGTGCTGGGAAGAGCTTTGGGGACACCCAGCAGGGTTTCTCAGCTCTGGGGACAGCAGGGGGGTGCCACCCAAGCATCCACAATTCCCAGGAGGGGCAGAGCAGCTGGGGACAGGGAGGGGACAGGGAGGGGACAGCAGAGGGTGTGAAGGCCTGCAGAGCTCTCAAGGTGAGAGATTTGGGGGAGATTTGGGGGAGAAGTCCTGCTTTGCTCAGGGCAGGGCCGTTCCCTGGTGCACTGCCCTGGCCCTGGCAGGGATGGGAGCAGGAGGGTTGATAGAGGAGCAGGAACATCCATGGAAATCTGCAGCTGAGCCTGTGCTGCCAGCTCTCCCCAGTTCCTCAGCAGCTCAGGGGGCCTCGTTGGAGGTGGCTCCGTTGCCTTTGTTGACGTAGAAGGGGCGATAATGTGACTGCAAGGCAGAATTTGGGGACATCAGTCTGACCCCCCTCCTCTTCCTCACCCACCCATCCACACCTTCAAATTCCTCAGCTTTTCCTCCTGGACAGCAGCACTGCTTCCTTCCCCTCCTAAAGGTGCTGGGGACATCAAATGCAAATAATTTTCCCTTTTCCCTTTTTTTTTTTTTTTTTTTTTCCTGAGCCAAACGATGCCTCATGTAAAATCTCAGACTGTGACTCACAGCTTGATAAGAGGGTTTTTTGTTGGGTTTGGTTTGGTTTTTTTTTTTTGGCAGAAGGGGAATGTCACCTTTATTTTTATGCCTCTGTCAGTGTGTTTTAATTGCTCACTAAGCTGACAGCTCAGGGGAGCTGTCACACTCCCAGCTATGAAAGGTGTGTGGGGTTTTATTTGTGCTCTCTGCCTGGCAGACCCCAAACTCCTGTGCATGGGAATTCTCACACATTGGGGCACTGCTGGTTTGGTTTGGGGAACTGCAGCACCCAGTGTTTGTGGAAACAGAAACAGAAGTGGAGAGATGGGGTAAAACCAACAGGAATTGGCATTTTCTGCCTCTCCAGCTCTTTTTGCTGCAGTGATCTCACTCCAGCAGGACCTGCCACTGGAATTTCACTGACCTGCCCCATTTCTGCCAGCAGCACGTGGCAGAGCTGGGCATGGTGCAGAAACAGCAGCCAGTTTATTTGCTGGCATCAGCTTGGGTGGGAACATCCTCCCACCACTGAAGGAATAACCACAGAATTCAGGAAAAAAAAATGGGTTTTTCATGCCCAGTCTGCCTCTGGTTCGTTCTCTGCACCCCTTTTAGTGCAGAACAATTTAATATCAGGAGCAGCAGGAAGCACAGGCAGAGCAACCCCAGCCCATCTCCCTGCTCAGTACCTCCTGCTCAATGTTCCCTTTTGTCAAGATTCTTTTCACTTTATGGCTTTAATTTCCAACAGAATTAAGATATGAAAGAAGGGGGGGCTACATTTAATAGAGCTCCCTGAGTGTGAAAAAGACCTTCCTCCTTAAACAGCACAGTCCTTGGTGAAAATTCATATTTACAGACCTTTTAGAATGTATATTACTTAAATACACATTTAAGGCTATTTTAAAAGCCAGATTATTGGCCCAATAGACCATAAAAGCTCCTGCAGAGATACTGCAGCCTGGAGTATGTATTTCTATTTTGGTGCTTTTAAATGCTTGTATTTATCAGCTCAATTGTTGGGTTCAGGGCTGGGTGGGGAATATTGGCTATAAAAAGGAAATGGTCATTACAGATGTGTGCATGGGAGAGGAAGGGAAACAGGGAAGGGATGGTGGGAGAAATCACCCAGATTTTCTCTGTGGGGATTGAGGAGAAATCACCAGGAACACAATGGGTGTGGGTGATGATGTTTTAGAGGGTCAAACAGGGATGGCAGAATTTTGCTGCAACACCTTCAAAGGCTCCAGGCTGGATTTCCTGGAAGAATCTGCCAAGGAACATCCCTTGCACAGGAATTCAGCTCCTGGGGAGCCTTGAAAAGGGAGCAGGTCCAGCTTTCTACCTGTGTGTGTTTGTGGCAATGCTTTCAGCTCCTGACCCTCAGCTCTCATTACCACCCAGCAGTAAATCATCTCTCACAAATGTGCAGCCAGAAATTACCAAAAAAAAAAAAAAAAAAAAAATTAAAATAATGTTTCATTTGTGGTGGCAAAAAGCTCGACAATCTTAATTCAGATCATGCCAGGCCTTAATGCAGCACGATGTGAATAAAACCAGATTAACCTGGTGCTCCTGAGGCAGTGCATTAATTTTGAGAGAACAAACCCTAAAACATCACTGCCCTGTGCCTCTCATCATGATCAGTGTGAAATTAGTGGCTCAGAGATGTTGTGGTGATTTCTGACCCCTCATCTTTGATCCTGCATTTGCAGGACCAGCAAGGCACTTTCATGTGCTTGTCTCTAGTGGATGTCACAGAGTGACACAGAGTGGGTGACACCCCTGCAGGCAGGAAAAGTCCTACCAGTATCATTTTACACGATTTGCACAAAATTCTGCATCAAATTTTTACACCAAAACGTTTTCAAATCATCATTTTTGCAGCATTGGTTAGAGCTGTGAAAGCTGGGGAGGTTAATCTGCATCCTGAACAGGAGCAGTGGGGTTGAAACTTTAATTTCCACGCTCCCAAAGGACCCACCCTCATTCCTGAAGCCCCTCTGGAACAGGCTGAACCTCTCCCAAGGCAAAAATTGTTTTTTTTTCTTACCAATACAGACTGCTTGGAGGAGGATTTCCACGTCTGTGGTGTCACCTTTGCAGACTGGTGCCTCACTATGGAAGGGTAGGCTGGGAAAACACAAAAACAACCAGTGATGGGTCAGCCCTGTCACTGTCACCCCCCTTTGCCCTGGGCAGCAGGACTGGAAGTGCCACCTCATCAGCATTGCATTGCTCAACAGGGAAATGCAGCCATCCCCGGGCTGGGACAGACAGACAGACAGCCCTCAGACAGATGCCTCTTCCAGCACCCAATCAGGCAGGAAAAGGCAGGAGAGAAGGGCTGGCTAATTAAAAGGTCTGAGGAATGCAGAGAGGCAGAATGCAATCAGACCAATTAAATGCAGGCCGAGTCCCCAAGTCAGCATTCTGCCTCTGGCAGAGAGCACTGCAGGCTGTTCAATTAGTGCAAAGAGCTGAGCCCAGGCTTCCTGCAGCTCCAGAGAGCCTCAGCCCCGTGCAGCAGCCCAGCCCTGCTGTGCCTGGGGTGCAGCAGTGTCACACCACCCCACTCCAGCACACCTGGCCCTGCTGGGCAGGTTCTGGTGCCCTTGGATTCCACATCTGGTGGGCAGTGCCAAGAGGGTGATGAGATGGTGAATGGGGGTTTGGTTCAGGTGAAGGAGGACAGGCAGCTCCTGCAGATTTTTATTTTGTAAGGTTGTGCTGTTTGTGTTATTTTGCAGAAGGGCAAGTGGCCTCAAAAATCATCTACAATTTATTTCTACCCATTGCCAACAAAATCAAAAATCCCTCCACCTGTTCCCTAGACAAAACTTTAATATTTTTTAGCCCTCCTTGTCGCCCTGAGAGCCAGGCCAAGGTGTGGGGCTGCTCCAGAGCAGGCTGAGGGTGTGTGTGCCCCCAGGAGGGGCAGAGGGAGGGGAACACTCAGCTCCTAGTACCGGTCTTAGTGAAGAGGCTCCCGTCAGACTGTTTGCTGAAGTCACCGGGCGGATTCTGTCCCACCGAGGAGAACTGAAAAGGCAGCTTAGTGCCATTGCCTACTGGAAGACAGAAGAGGTTGTGTTATTCCACGGGGCTCTGTGGGCTCAGCAGAATTTCCAAAATCCTACCAGTCTGCCTTCACCTGGCTCGGTGGCCCAGGCAGGGACAGCAGTGTCCCTTCTCTCTGTCTCAGGGACAGAAGGCAGCTGTGTGTGGGTGTGAGGTGATGCCAGTGCCCCAGGCAGGGACAGCAGTGTCCCCTCTCTCTGTCTCAGGGACAGAAGGCAGCTGTGTGTGGGTGTGAGGTGATGCCAGTGCCCCAGGCAGGGACAGCAGTGTCCCCTCTCTCTGTCTCAGGGACAGAAGGCTGCTCTGTGTGGGTGTGAGGTGATGCCAGTGCCCCAGGCAGGGACCAGCCTCTCTCCTGGAGCCCCAGAGTGCAGGTGTGGCTCAGAGCAGCAGGTCCTGCACCTCCAGAGCAGCAGGGATGACTCCAGCCCTGCCTCCCAGCAGTGCAGGCTTCATCCAAACCCCACTGACATGAAAGCTGCTCCTCCTGGGGGTCAGGGCTTGGCTGCCAGGAGGAATCTGAGAGCAGGGAGATGGGAGGGACACAGCCCTGCTGTGGCTCTGAGTCACCACAGCTCCCCAGGCAGGGTGGCCCTGGCTGCTTCCAGCACCAAGGGAAAGGCTGGACCTTGGAGGAAGGAAGCAAAGGAGGAGAATGTTGGAAAAGGAAGATGGGGATCTAGGAAGAAAAGGCATGAACGTGGGCCAGGCTGTGCCTTTGAGAACTTATTAATAAAGGTGTGATGGGAAGAAGCACCTTGTGCTTCTGATACTGGCTGAGAGGATTTGGTTGTGCCACAACCTCCACAGAGTGTTCTGAGCGTTCAGCATCTGGGGATCTGTGCAAAGTGCCTGCTGTGTTTTCCACCTCCTTTCTCTGTGGACAAGGAGCGCCTTTCTGGAGAGCCTGGCTCAGGTGTGTGCAGGCAGTGCTGCTGGCCCAGCAGGAGCTGGCTCTGGGGTTGTTCAGGTGCCAGGGCAGCCAGGAGGGGCAGCAGGAAGGGGGGTTAGTCAGGCAGAAAGCTGTGGCACGGGGGGTTAGATCCTCTCACACTGAATTACCCGTACCAAGTGTTTCCTCGGTCGCTTGGAAGGAGGAAAATTCCCATGACCGTGGGTTGAAATTGGCTGCAAAACAAGAGCATCCAGTTCAGCAGTCAGCTCCTGTACCTGGCATTGCTCTAGGAAAAGGTCCCACAACAGAAATCTGGGCCCAGGCAGCAGAGGAGAGCCTGGGTTTTACCCCTAGGAAAGGGGGAATAAGGGAAATTCTGCTCTGAGCAGAGCTCTCAGTGCCACGAGCTCAGGAAATTGCCAGCTCAGGGTTGGGTGCTCAGATGAGAGGTTTGGGTTCAGAGCCCCAAAGACACCAGCACAGGGACATTTCCCAGCCCTGTGTGGCCCAGGCTGCCACCAGGACACACACTGGTGCTGCTGCAGCCCTTTGGGGAGGCACTGGGCTCCCAGCAAAGCCAAAAGAAGATGGTTCTGGGAGCTGCTCTGCTGCCATCCTGTGGGCTGCTTCTCTCTTTAAGATGTGTTTCTGTTTGCACAATTCTCTGTGTGTGTGCCTGAGTCCCTTCTACTCTTCATTCAATGACTTTCAAGATAATTTTTCCAACCTTTTCCTGGCTTTGGCCAAGTTGTTTGACACATCAGGAGAAGAAAGTTTATGGGAGAGGGCAGAAAGGAGTGTGGAGCAGTTGGACAGATTGTTCCTCTGTCCTTGAGACAGTGTTTGAAATGTTTTATCACCCTCTGCCTCATCCTGTCATCCCTGCAAGAAAATATTGGATCATAGAATGGGTTGGGGTGGAAGGGACCTTAAAAATAGTCTCATTGCAGCCCCTGTCATGGGCAGGACACCTTCCACTATCCCAGGTTTGTCCAAGCCTCATCCAACCTGGCCCTGGGCACTTCCAGGGATCCAGGGGCAGCCACAGCTTCTCTGTGCCAGGGCCTCACCACCTTCACAGGAAGAATTTCCTCCTAATATCCCATCTAAACCTCCTCTCCTTCACTTTGAAGCCATTTATTATGAAACTCAAGATTCCTTGAATTTAAGCTGGGCTTAAAATCCAATAAATTCAGCTGGAATCCAGGCAGCTCTTCAGTTTGGGCTGCTGTAATTAGCACAGAGCATTCCTCAGTCCAGCAAACAGACTTTCCACCGTGGCCTGGGGCAGAATCTGCAGTGACCCAGCCTAGGCAGAAACAGGGTGTGTAACAAAGCTGCTGAGATATTGCAGGATTCCCATCGTGTTACACAATGCAAAGGGTGGTCCTGACTCTTCTCCTCCCTTTTTTTGGCATCCTTTAACAAAGATGCAATCAGCTGCTCTGCTGGACTTTGATGCCACAGTGGCAGGGCACAGAGAGGGAAATGCTGCTGGGGATGTGGCATTATTCATGGGGTAGCCCTTGGCTAGCAGCCTGCAAGCCAAGAGGGTCACATCTCCTGCTTTGCCTGCTGATCCACCATGCTCCCCAAATCCCCCCCAGCGTGTGGGATCCCTCCTGTCACCCCTGAGCCTGCTGGGGGCTGCTCAGTCCCCCTTCAGCACAGCTCTGTGTGCAGCCATGGCCTTGCTTGTTTTGGCCACAGTCACTCTGTTGATAGAAAACTCGGAATGAGTAATTGGGAAGGCAGCATTGTCTGTGTTTCCAGGAAAACACGGATGTGGAGGTGGAACAAGCCATCCCCCGGGGTTTGGGGAGTCAGCAGAAGAGGGGAATTGTGCAGCCTCACTCTGCTCTGCACACAGATCACTGCATGGAGCTGGCAGGGCTGAGATCCCTCCTGGACCTCAGGGAGGTGGGAGCTGGATCCCAGCTGGAGCTCAGGCACTCATGGCAGCACTGACCATGCTGTGCCACTGCCAAAATGGCTTTTTCCTCCTTTTCTCCCTTCCTTTTAGCCAGGCTGGGCATGTCCCCATCCCAGACACAGGTGGGGTGACATTGTCCAGTGCTCATCCCTGTCAAACTCCTTCAAAGTCTTTGGGGCTGTTTCCACCTGAAAGCTCCACATTTTGGGTAGAGATAAGCTCAGCTTGTGCAATGTTAGAGTTGATTTTCATTTCCCTGGGGGTTGGAAAGTTTTGGGTGAGTCTGTGGCATCAGCAGAATTTCCCTGACAGCACAGGGATGGAAACCCTGAGGCAGCTGAGCAGCAAAACAAACCCAACCCTAAAAAAAGGCCCCTCTGCCCCTGAACTCATGGGTGGGAATGCCAGCCCTGCTGCAAACAACACCCTCAGGGTGCCAGGGAGTGCCAGGCGTGGGCTGAGGGCACAGGAGAAGGGCAAAGGGACAATGCAGACAAAGGGCTCAGTGTTGGGCTCTGGGTGATGCTCAGAAAACCCCAGCACAGGCAGGAATGTGCCCTCAGGGGGTGTCCCTGTCCCTCCTGTCCCTGTCCCTGCCCACCCTCTGTTGCAGAACAGCAGCTGGAAACACCTGGTGAGCCGAGGCAGGGCTGCAGTTTGGTTACTTGTTCCATGCCACTCTTCCTGTTCTTTATTTCCTTGCCTTGCCTGGGCTTCCAGCACTCTCAGCTCCTGGCTCTGGATGCCAGTTTAGCAATGCCAACTGTGATTTTAGAGCTGGATGTGCTGGAGACATTGGTTCACTCCAAAAATTCATCCTGCAGTGGTCACACAAGTGGGACATAGCAAATCACCCCAGCTTTTCAGAGCTCAGGGAGGAACTCCACACTCCTGCTTTTCTTTTTTTAATTTTAGGACACATTCCTCATTTCTTCTGTCATTTCCCTGTAAGGAAAAATTATGTTTGGTGGTGAAAGTAAAATCTTAATGCTTAGTGCAGCTTTCACTTGGTAGCACAGAGAGATAAGCTTTGGGTGGAGAAAAACACTGATTTTATGCTGGTAACCCTTGATAAAACTCCCCTAAATTCACTCTTGGAAAGAGTTCAGTCACTCCAGCTCTTCCCCATCAAACTGAGAACCTTTTTTGCCTGATTTGAGGCAAAAACTTGACAAAGCTCTTTAAGCTGGAGAAAAAACACACAGAGGGATGGATCAGAGATGTGAGGGAGAGCAAATTTCGGGACACATCATCAGTGAAACTGCTTTGCTGGGCTGGGAGGGAGCCTGGCCACCTCTGGGATCCATACCTTTGGGAGACAGGAACATGGAAAATCTCTTCAGGTTGTCAGGCTGGTTCCACTCGTAGTTGTTCATCATGAACCGGTGATCTCCTGGAGAGCAGAGCAGGGGTGAGCTCAGGAAGGCACCTTGGGGGTCTTGAATCCCTCTGTGGCATCTTTCCCTGTCAGCTAAAGCAGTTCTGGGGCTGCCCAGAGTCTAAAATAAAAGATTCCCTCAGAAGGAACCTCACAGCACACAGGATTTTCTAAAATCCATAGGGACACCTGAGGGTTGAGGTATTTCCTTACCAAAATATTGGTGTGGCTAAAAATGACTCCAAAAGTTTGAATTTGGCTCTTTTGTGCCAAAGGGCTTGCTGATGGAGAATTGCTGCTGTTTAAACTCCAGAAATCACTTCTGGGAGGGTCACTTGGGTTGGCTTCTCCAGTTTTCAGAGAGAGATGCTAAAGCTGAGCTGCAAACAGCTTGAAATTCTGGTTTCATGGATCAAACTTACCCCTCCACAGCCTGGCTTTGGATTTCTGACCCTGATTCACAGGAAATGAGGCTTTATCACTACACTTGCTCATAAAAAACATCCTTTGAAGGCCTCTATAAACCTATTGTTCTCTGCCAGGAAGTAAATTTGGTTTTCATGTTTAAATACCTCCATTCTTTGATTCTCAAGTCACTGAAGAAACTTTTCTTTTTATTTCTCCCATTTATTTCAGTGCTATTTAAAGCTCCCTGATTATTTGTCTCCTTGCCACGTAGGTACCTGTTATGACAACTAAAAGGACATGGATTCCCTTTGGAGTCTGCTATTAAGCAGCTTTCATTCCATTAATATAATATTTCTTCCTGGGAAGTTTTTTTACAGCAGAAGATCAAGCCAGCTGCAAATGAATTTGTTGCAGTGACTCAGGGGGAGTCCGAGTTAATAACTCCACAGTTCCTTAATGGATTTAATTCCCTGGATGCAGAGTGCTGCCCTCTTTCATCTGTAACCATGCCTTGGAGAAGGGAGAGCTCTGAAGCTCCTGGGACTCACCAGAAATAACATTTCCCAAATTTTCATTAGGGCAGAATCCAAGCTGTGTCCCTGGTAAAGCTCCTGGAAGCATCCAGGTTTCTGGCAGGAGTTAGAAATGGTTTTGGCACTTGAATTCCTTGGATTTCAAATAACAACAAGCTCTTCTGGCATCAATAACATGGAGGAGACCCCAATTAAAAGATTCAAGAAGTAATCAGGTTTTATCCTGAGCTGCCAGGACTGAGTAGAGCCTTGTTGGGTTTTTTAAATGTCCAAGGAAAATGTTCCAGGAGGCAAAACTCAGCCCAGCAGATGGAAATTCTGCACAGCTTCAGGTGAACAAAGAAAGGGAAATGCACAGAAGTGATTTTTGGGTATCTGTTTGTCATCTATTGATACTGAGTTTTTGTCAAATTTCTTGGTCATTCTGGAGCATGTTGAGAATTTAGATAGAAATGTTGCAGTGTTGAAAGATAAGTAATGTTCAATTTCTGGTGCTACTTTAAAGGCAGGAAGAGTTTTAAAACTGTGTCTAGCTGAGCACTTTGGGATCCCTGACCTTCCTGAAAGTTTGGTCCAGAAGGATCTGATTATTTAATTCATGTCTAATGCAGAATGATGGCTCCGGACAGTGTAATTATTAATAGAGGAGTGTCCAGTAAATCCTGTGAATTTGAGCGAATTATCAGTGATTTTGCAGATTTGCAGCAGAGTTCCTCAGCTGACTGTGTTGCAGGAGCTGCCCTTGAGGTTATTCCTGCCCCTTTTGGACTCCCACATCCCTCTGGAGGAGCAGGCTGCTGTTTATCCTCACATCACCCACTGCTGTCCTGCTGCCTGGGGTTCCTCAATGGCTGAGAGATTCCACCCAGCTGAGATAACCACTGTGCCATCCCTGCTATTCCTGGGGCAGGAGGTCATTTCCAGGGATTAGGCAACGTGCCCAGGGTTACAAAGGCTGCCTGTGGGAAGTGCAGCCAGCACAGCCCCATTGTGGTGCCCTGTCCTAATCTCAGGTGTGAGTCTGATGCAACACAAGTCCTTCATTCACAGCTAATTGGGAGGAAGTGGGTTATAAACCTAAAAGATTCATTTTGGTGCTGTGGTGTTGGCTGTGACCTCTCTGTTCACCTCAAAGATCACCCTGAACATCACTGAGGTGTGGGGAGCAGCCTGGATCAGGGCAGGCAGGAAAACTCTCCTGAGTGGAGCAGGGAGTGTGATCAGAGTCAAGTTGTAACTTAGCACCCAAATGGAGCCCTTTGAACTGAAAAAAAATTAGATTTTCAAATATTTCCTTCTCAGTGACAGCGGCTGGCAGGGTATTTCATGTTCCAGGCAGAGGCTGGAACCCTGCACTTGTAATATTTGATGTCACAGCAGCAGCCCACATGTGCTACAAATAGGATTTCAAACTTGCCATCCCACATCCACCTTGGTGCCACTGCCTTTACTGAGCTGTGGAATTCCACATCTGTGGAGTTTCCCCTGCTGGAAAATGTCCTGCTAAACCTCCAGGGGTTTGCTGGAGCCTGGCACAGGGCAGGAGGGAAGGGTGGCTGTTCTGGGTTTCACACAGGAGGTGGCTGAACCCATTAAATCCTAAACATGAAACCCCCAAATGAACCAAGAATCAGAGAAGTGGGGCCAGTTTAGTGTCCTACATGAGACACCCTAAATCCCTGACAGTTCAACTGATTCCACCCCCACACAGGAATGGTAAAATAACTCTGATATTCCAGAATTCATGTCCTAACAACTCCCATATTCCAGCATTAATTCTGGCTACAGGAGCTGCTACTCCCACTTTTCCCCCAATTTCTTCTTCACCAGGAGTGCTCACCATCCTCCTCACTCTGGGGAAGCAGGGAGGGAGGGGAGGGGAATATTTGGGATGTTTTACCATTCTCCATGTGGTTCCTCTCGATGAAGTTGCGGCCCAGGTCTGCCTTGCAGATTTTCTCCACGTGCCTCATGCAGACGTTGAGGAGATCATCCCTGAGCAGTCCCATGGATGGGCTCATGCTCTCCCCTTCCAGCAGCACGCTGTAGGTTGGGAGGGATGGAGGAGGCACATAATTCCTCATCAGAGCCCCGAATTCCTGCCAAAAAACAAAACAAAAAAAAGGATCATAGTTAATGAGGAGCATAAAGAGGCTGAATCTGAGGGAAGTGGTTGATGTCAGACCCAAAGATGGGCAGGGAAATGTTCTGCTCATGGTTTGCAGCAATGGCACAGCCAAGCCCATTCCTCACCTCCCAGAGCACAAAGTGCAGGTGGATCCCTGCCATGGATGTGCAGTGACCTGGGGAAGGCTCACACACCTCCCACTTCTTTGGGATCACCTTTGGGACAAGTGCCATCCTCACAGGGACAAAGAAAGGGGAGATGAGGTCTCTGTCACCTGCAGGAAGAGCACGGAGTCGCTGATCTGGTGGATCTGCTCCCTGTTCTCCTTGTCCTCCCGCAGCAGCTTCGCCCTCTCCTCCAGCTCATCCACGATTTCCTTCACGTTCTCCGAGGCGATTTTTTCTCTCTGATCCAGGGCAGCCTTCACCTCGTCCCTCTGCCTCTCCAGGTCACGGATCAGCTCCTTGAAGTGCTGGTCCACCGTGGCTTTCTCGTTGGTGGTGTAATTCTGGATGGGGAAGGGGCAGAGAAAGGAGGCAGCAGGGAAGAGGAGCAAGAAAATATTAAAAATTCACCGAGTTCTTTGCTGACAGGGAGACACAGAGGGGGATAAATCCAAGGATTCAGCATTTAGAGTATGGAAACTCCAGCTATGCAAGTAAAGTTGTGCCAAGAGAAGCAATACCTGTTCCTGCAATAATCACATGGATGCAATCCAAAAGAGCTACTGCCTTCCCAGTGGTAAAGAATATCTCCTATTTCATGCACTTAAAAACACTCTGCAAATTTCTAAATCAGGGTTCTGGCTCCTGGACAATTTAAGGAGCAAATTCCCACCATTTCAAAGGATGAAAGGTGCTGAAACACTTTTTACAGGCCTGACCTCGAGGTGCCTCTGAAATATTCCTGAGAAGGACTGGGGATGTAACTATATTGAGAGACAAAATTTCTAGGTCAGGTTTCCAATAATAATAATAATAATAATAATAATAATAATAATAATAAAGCAGATGAAAAGCAGAGCTGGTGAGCCAATGTGCTTGCACCACATAAAAGGGAGAAGAATGGCTTTGCCTGTTAATATTATGCAAATTTTCTGGGGTGTCTCCAACTTGTGCTTTCACTGCTTTATTCAGTTAGGTTATAAATGAAAAAAAAAAAATACCATGACTCTATTCCAGCCCTTACCACTGTGCAAGAATTATAAAGGAATTATAAAGGAGCTCTCTCTCAGCATGGAAACAAGCTGTTCCACCATAAATAAGATGTTTGTTGGGGGAAATTCATCTGCTCCTGCTGTCTTATCTCAGTTTGGGCAACCCAGAGCCCTTTTGTAGGTTATTTGTGGGTTTTGTTTCTAAATCTGCCTGGCTACTGGTGATGGAAGGGCCATAAAGGACCTAAAAAAGGAGGCAGAGCAGGGAGGTGCCTTGGTTTGTATCAAGGCTTGATCTCCCCGCAGGGAATGTCGCAAGATGACTTCAGTGGGAGTTGTTGTTTCCAAGATTTGGCTTGGAGCTGGGGATAGGGATGAGAAGGAGGCTGGGGAAGGGATGGAGAGAGGGAAGGAGAAATCAATCAGTGATTACAGGAGCAGGAGGGGATTGGCCATCCCGAACGCACCTTGATGCGGTCCCTCTCCTTCTGCCACTTGTCCACCTCATCTTCCACCTCGATGATCTTCAGCTGCAGCTGCTCCTTCTGCAGCGACAGCTCAGCCTGCAGGGAGGAGAGGAGAGGGGAGGGAGCCTGGTGAGCTGGGGCTGAGGGTGGCTGGAAGCAGCAGCAGGGAGGTCCTTGGACGAGCATCCCTGCTGCCAGCGGGCACCATCCCAGCAGATTCAGCACCCACCTCCCAGGCTGCCAGGGTGCTGCTTTTAATCACATGGAGTCATGAGCTCCAGGGGAAGGCAGCTGTTTCAAAATTCAGCTGTGTGTGCAGAGCAGGGCCCAGCCCAGGGTGTGCCTGTGCAGCAATAACAGTTTTCATGCAATTACGGAATGACGTTTGACGAGTGTTGCAACAAGAGGATGATGCCTCCGGCAGGAATTCTGTTTAGACAGGATTGTGGATTAATTTGCTCTGAATTGAGAGCTTTCATGTAGCAATGGAGCTGGGGAATGCTTGGAAAAAAAAAAAATAAAAGAGAAAAAAAAAAAAAACCACATAAGGAGGAGGGAAGAGGTGTAGTCAACCTGCTTGGCTGAGCTCAGCAACTCTGCTGGGATTCGTTTGCATTTTGTTGTGCAGTGGCTTCCCAGAGAAGCTCAGAGCTGAGGCTTGCACAGGAATTCGTGGCAGTGGAGCTGCACAGACCATGCTATGCTTTCCTGCATCTTTTTTCCTTAGATCAACCCAGGACCTGGATGTTGGCAAAGCCTTGCCCTGTTAACTCCAGCAACTCCTGGCTCATTGCCATTCTCCATCCCTGTCCCACAGATCCTGCCCCGGCCTTTGCTGCTGCATTTCTGCATTTCATGTGTGTGCACAGTGCTCTGGGCCATGGCTGGAGGCAATCTGGCTGTGGGACACCCAGCCCAGAGCTGTTGAGGAATTCCAGAGCTAGCAGAAATTCCCTGTGCTCTGTCATGAGAACCTGCTGCTCACCTGGGATCTGGAAAATCGTTGGATTGACTCAAACCACTTAAATTCACACCAACAATTACAGGCATGGATGGATAAATCCACTCTCACACTCCAGAAGAACGTGATGGGACATGAAAATCTGGCTCTTCATTGATCAGAGTGTGAAAATTTTCAGCTCTCCACTCAAAATGAAGAGCAGGGAAGAAGCTGTGAGCCAGCCCAGGCAGGAGCTCTTGTCCTGATGCCAGTCAAGAGTCTGAACAGCCTCTGGAGCTGGAATCCAGCACAGCTGCTCTGAGAGCCACCAACCCCAGCTGCTCCCATTTAGAAAATCTCTGTTTATGGAGGGAGAATGATTGCATGGTGCTTTTGCTGCCTTAGAAAACACAAGAAAAGTGGGCAGAGAAAAGGGAAGTGTGTTCAGAGGTGTCAGTGTCACAAAAGCTGCATCCTCACTTGCTTTTAGGAGTCAGGAGAGCACTGACTTTCTAAATTTCATCCACACACCCTCAGTAGTGGCCTGAACTGCCATGAGCTGATTCTCACCCTCTCCAGGGGTTCAGGGCACACAGGAAAGGATTTTGTGGCACAGCTTCAGCAGGGAACCCCCACTGGCTTCCAGATGAGAAAATCTGCTCTGCTACTGATGGGAAGAACAAAGACAGGAGTTTGATCCTGTAATTTTCACATTTTCAAGACAGTGACTTGGAGGAATTCCTGCTGGTTTCCATTCCCACCTGCAGTGGGAGATGTCCTGTGCATCAAGACTCTGCACAGCAGGGAAATGCAATGAGATGAAAATATTTTACATCCATTTATCCACTGCATTAAGAAATGTGAGAAATTACACCCAAATTCCAGTTGTTTCCTTGTGCCATGAATTGTTTGCATACCAAAAAGCTCATCTCCAGAGCAGTTATTTCCCTCCTTATCCCCAAAAATCAGGACATCCTTACATGAGGATCCTGTGAAATTATATGACAATGTGAGGGAAATCCTACAGAGAAAGACTGGATGGAATTTTGGGGGAAGAGCAGAACTTTCACAGCCACGTAGACACTCCCAAACTCAAGGGATTTGCAGAGAAAGTGACAGGAAAAAAAAATCAGGTGATGGCTGGAAGGTGGTGATGACAATACTATGCTTTTATAGTCCTTTCTAATTAAAATGAGTCTCTGAGGAATTTTGGGAACTATTATTTGTAAAAGTGATCCTGACTCTCAGCAGTTTAGACATCCCCCAGAAAGATGTTGTGGGGTGTAATGACCATTTAAGAGCAGAGGCACACAACAATTTGGATTTATGACTTGCAAATGGAAATTACAGAGATGGTCCCAGCAGCCAGGATGCAAATCCCACACTGAGCCAGATTTGGCAAAGGGGAAACACCAGCACAGACTCCAGCAAGGGCAGGGGAGGTGAAGGGAGGTGTCACTGTGAGGTACTGCAAAAAAATTAAATAAATACTACAAAAAACCACCACAAAAATGTTAAAGAGAGGTGCAGGGAAACTCTGGACTAGTGGAAAAATTGGTGGCATGGGTAGAAGGGTTCAGGAAGGGTGCTCTGGAGGTGGAACAAAACATCAAGGGTTCAGGAGGAGATGGATTTAAGACCTTTTGTTGTCTGCAAGTTACTTTAGCTGCCCATATAAATCACAGATTGGGGGCCACAGGTGTTAGGGACAGGCAGTGCCTCAGCTTCACTCCCTAAGAGAAAACTCCCATATGTCATCATATTTCTCAGATTTTCCAGGGTCAAAAATCCTTGATGGACCATCCAGAACAAATCCATTGGAAGATTTGGGGTTTAGAGAGAAATAATACAGCAACACCCTCATCTTGGGGATGTCTCCAGAGCAGAAACAACAGGAACAGTGGGGAAAAAAATCCAGAAAATCCAGATTGAGACAACTTTTGAGGCTGAGTAATGAAGGCACTGAGAACCTTCAAGCTAAGATTGGGCCTCCTATGAGAGCCTCAGTTAATTAGGGCAGTTAAGAGGCTGCAGTGAAAGTTCAGAGTGTGCAGTGCCCTGCTCTGGAGGAGCTGCAGCTGATGAGCCCTGCACGATGATGCAAGTGGTTTGTGCAAGGCAGCAGCAGCAGCACAAGCAGCATCATGCCCTGAAAGCTCTGGGAACAGCCCTGTGTCCCCAGCCTGGGAGAGCTCTGCTAATTAACCTGCCAAAGGAAACCTGGGAGCTGCACAAGTGCTGTCCCAACTCGTTGTCCCAGTGCAGGGCCAGGATGAGCCAGGCTGAGAAGTCAGGGAGTTGTTTGAGATGATCTCTGCTGGGTTCACTGTTGTATTTTCCCATCTGACAGAGGATGACACCTCTGGAGATTCTGCCAGCATCCTGTGAAATGCCACACAGAGTCTCTCTGCACAGCTTGGAGAGAATTCCTTGCTTGCAAGGATTCTGGATTCTGTCCTCAGTGTAGAGGATTAATGCAGAATTCAGGCAAACAGACAAATTTATTCCCATTTCCAGCTGGGAAGAGTGCCCTTCCTGCAGGAAATTGGGGAAAGAGCTTCTATTTTGAGATGTGTCCACAGAGTAACCACAGCTGGTGGAGATAAAATCTCACAGCCACGCTGCAGCAGTGAGAAAGGTCCTCAAACCCTTCCAAGGCTTCATTTTGTTTGCTGTCTGCTCAGTGAAAGTGATGCAGGGATGGGAATCCCTCTGGATCCATCCCTCTGGATGGTTTTCTTCAAAAACTGGCTCAGCTTTTGTGAAATCCCCCTCTCCTCAAAGCTGCTGTGTGGGAAGGAGGAACACCCAGCTCCCCTTCCTGAACCTACAGTGAACTTTGCTTTAAAAATGAAGAATTACAGAAAAAAAACCAAACCAAAGTGTTTTTCAGCAGAGCTGCCCCAGCATGCTGAGCACCAAGGAAGGAAATGCCAGGTTATTTACAGCTCTGGGACTGGCAGGCACAGCTGAAGTTGTCTCCTTCAGAGAGCAGCCCTGTAAAACAGGTTTGGGATGAAGGATCCCCTTTCAGAGTGAAGGATGCTGGCTCCAAGGGGGGAGCTGATAAATCAAAACTTTTATTGGACTGTACAAGCTGCTGTGGAACATTCTCACTTTTCAGGTGTAAGTGGTTATTACTCAGCCTCACAGACCTGGCTGTTTTTTGTGCTGCTTCTGGTGCAAAATATTACTTTTTCCTTTAAACCTGCAGCAGGAAATGAATGCAAAGTGGATCTGGGGAGAGCATTAAAGGTTTGCTGGGTAAAATAGGCAAATAGCACTGGGTGGGAAGTCAGGACAGATGTCTCTGTCTGAGTCCCTGTGCCTTCCACTTGTGTCTGCTCAGCAGGAACAGGGGGTGAGTGACTCTCACCCCAGGCTCCTGAAAAGTGGAAGATGCTGCTGTTCTGTCTGAGACAGAGATATCAGGCTCTGCACTGCCCTAACTACAGGTCTGTGAGTTCTGGCTTGTTTGCATTCCTCTTCTGTGTCTGAGACAAGCAGCATTTCCTAATTCCACAAAAGGAGCTTTCCCAGCTCTGAAACACAGCTCCTCTCCTCCCTACAGCCCTACAGCAAAGACAGGCTGAAATCTGCATTAATTCTGCAGAATGAAGGGCAGATGTACCTAAACCAAGCTTATTCTGTGCCACCTTTGTGCCACCAAACCTCTGAGCTCCCAGCTTGGCAGTGCAGCACAACAAACCCCAGTTCTGGACTCCTCTGCAGCTCTGAAGTCACTCAACAATCAGGGAAGAGAAAATCCTGCAGATAAATCCTGAACATCAGCACTGTGTGAAGGGCTCTGTCTGGACACAGCTTTGTTCTGGTCACCACTCCAGGGCCAGGATGGATTTGGAGGGTTTAAGCTACTCTGGAGCTGCTGGGATGCCAAAACAGGCAGGGAGGGGGGTGACCTGGTGTGAGGTTGGTGCTTATCCCTTCCAAAAGGGCAGCAGCACCAGCCACTCACCCTGGTTGTGGTCACATTCCAGCTGGGCTGATTTGATAAGAAGAGGTGTTACACACCAAGGGCTTGGAAATATTCATTGCTCTTTGTGGCTCCTGCTGAGGCTCCACCTCTGGTGAATAAATCAGGGGTGGGAACAAACATTTGTAGGCAACAGCTTTCGTGCTAATTGTTTTTGTCTGAGTGAATGCCGGCTCGAGTTACAACATGATCAAACTCGCTGTCAGGAGAAACTCGCACACGGGCGTGATTCATGTTGATAAATCCCAAACCCTTCAGCAGAGCCAGTGCAGGAGCTAAAGGTGGCACAAGGACTCTGAGAAAGGAATCAAAAAGTATTTCAATCTCTGCTCATCCGTGGTTGTGTCTTTAAAATCAAGGTGCTGGAGGTGTCCCCAGCCCCAGGAGGAAGGATTTGAGCAGCTTTGCTTCCTCAGGAAGCAGCTGCTCCCCTCGTTCCAGGCTGGGCTTGGACACCAGGCACAGCTTTGTGTTGGAGCTCTGCAGCGCTCAGGGCTGACATCAAAACCACGAGGACAGGCAATTATGGAACAAACAGCAGGCTGGCAAGCCCTGCAGGAATTTGGGGAAGGCTGTCTGAGACATGGAAAAGGCTTTGTCTGGTTCCAGCCAGGCTGCAAGTGGAGATGACACGGCAAGAAAAGAGCAGAGATAAGCTCTACACAAGATGCTCTTTCAGCCTGGTGAGATAAATCTTTCCAGCACCTCAGAAAAAGTAAAATTGTGTTTCCCATTAAGGGAACTCCATAATTTCTCACAGCAGGTAGCTGTGTTTGCCACATCACAGCTCTGGTTTGGGGTTTAGGAGATCTTTGTGCCCTTCCAGGTCCTGACTGTGTGACTCCAGGCATGTTGTTTTATATAATCATTATTTTACAGGTCTCCTTTTTTGGCATCTCTCCTGTCATGTCTGATTAGAAAGTTTCTATGCCAGGCCCTTTTGCCACGGGGATGTGCAGTAACGTGGTGATACTCTGATTTTTTGCTAGAACAAGTGGAATCCTCCTCATCCACCCAGAAAGCAAACAACAGGAGGCTTTGGGGAAACAAAGGTGAAAGAATTTCATTAGTGAAATCTCCCTGGATGTCCATCCTCTGGACCTGTTGTAACACTTCAGGGGAAATCATCAGGTTTTGTGCATGCACCAGGGTTTGTTGGTTTTTTTTTTTTTTTCCATTTAAACTTCAAAAGATTTTTTCCATAGGTGTGGCTCAACAGAAAAGAAAAAACCCCAAACCTAATCTCCCTCTAAGGAGCTGAGATAGCAATTTTCAGCAGTTATTAGCACCCATGAGTAATTTCAACAGCCACTGATTTGACAATTTGTATTCTGGAGGTGCTGACCCTGAGCAGTGCCCACCTTTCTGTGGGTAACACCATGCAAACAATGTCAAAACTCAAGAATATATTTTTTTTAAACTTAGCATTTTAGGGCTCTGCTGGAAGTCAGGTATGCTGGCAACCAGGTTCTCCATCCCTAAACCAGCACAACTGCAGCCAGGATCAGGAGAACAACAATCCCATGGAAACAGCAGCCAGGAAATGGGAATTCTCCACTAAACCCTTCCCATCCTCCCCACTGCATCCCAGGATTACATCCCAGGCATGACCCAAAGAGGGATTGCAGGCTGTGCTGTGACACTGGGATCTGCACAGGAGGAACAAAAGGAGGAAGAAAAGGAGGAACAAAAGAAAGAATAAAAGAGGAATAAATGAAGAATGAAAGGAGGAATAGAAGGAGGAATAAAAGGATAAAAGGAGGAAGAAAAGGAGGAAGAAAAGGAGGAATAAATGAGGAATAAATGAGGAATGAAAGGAGGAATGAAAGGAGGAATAGAAGGAGGAATAAAAGGATAAAAGGAGGAAGAAAAGGAGGAATAAAAGGAGGAATAGAAGGAGGAATAAAAGGAGGAATGAAAGGAGGAATAGGAGGAATAAATGAGGAATAAAAGGAGGAATGAAAGGAGGAATAGAAGGAGGAATAAAGGGAGGAAGAAAAGGAGGAATGAAAGAAGGGATAGAAGGAATAAATGAGGAATAAATGAGGAATAAAAGGAGGAATAAAAAGAGGATAAAAGAAGGATAAAAGGAGTATAAAATTACCTCTTTCCCCGCCTTCTCGATCTCCACTGTCACCGTGCTGTGGTTCTTGTGCTCCTGGAACATGCACAGGTAGCAGATGCACATCTGGTCAGTCTGGCAGAACAGCTCCATGGTCTTGCCGTGCACGGGGCATTTTCTGGCTTCGAAGTCCCTGATGGGGTCCAGGAGCTGGTGGTCCCGGAAGGCCGCTCCCTCCAGGTGGGGCTTGAGGTGCAGCTCGCAGAAGGAAGCCTGGCACACCAGGCAGGACTTGACAGCCTTCTGCTTGTTGTCGATGCAGGAGTCGCAGAGAACGTCCTCCAGCTTGACGCGGGGCCGGGAGCCCGCGGCCCGCTCGGCCTTGTGGAAGGGTCGCCGCAGATCCCCCGTCTCCACCAGGGGAAGGGAGGATTTCTTCAGCTCCCCCGCAGAGAACAAGGACTTCCTCGCTTCCCCATCAGCGGGCAGGAAGCTCTTTTTGGAATCCAAGGAGAACAGGGACTTCCTGAGGTCGCCTTTCTCCGGGAAGTTCAGGGCCGGCCTCCTCATGTCTCCGAACTGCATCTTCTTGGAGTCGGCCGAGTCCATGCTGAAGTAGGTCGACCTCTTCTCGTCGGATGACTCCACAAACTGGATGATGGGCCTCTTCCAGTCACTCCCAGAGAAGAGGGAGCTCTTGATTTGCCCTGTCTCCAACGCAGCGCCGCCCGTGCCTTTTATAGCTTCTTTCTCGCCTCCGCCAGGGCTCGTGGCCTTCTTGGCCTCCTCTTCTTTTTTGGGGGCAGTCGGGCTCTTCACGTCCTCGGCTTTGCTGGCGGTGCCGTTTGTCCTGGCTGTGCTGCCCGTCTCCATGGCCTGGCTGCCTCAGTGCTTCCTCTGCTCGCTGCTCTGCTCCAGTCCAGGCTCTCCGAGAGGAATGGCTCTGGAATGGCTCTGGAATGCGGGATCCAGGGAATCTTTCTGCCCCAGTGACGCACCCCGAGCTCCTGAGGAGGAGCAGAGCGCCCCAATCGCGCCCAGGTGGATGCAGGGGGGAAAAGAAAGGAGGGAAGGAAGGAGCAGACGTGGAGGGATCAGAAGCTCCAGCTGTGCAGTTAATTATACAAGGCAGTCCACACCCAGGAACATTCTTGTCTAACCAGGTTGGTGAGGAAGGGCTGTTTATATACATAGAAATGTCTCCTCAAAAAAAAAAAAAAAAAAAAAAGTCATTTTCATTAAGATGTAGCAACCAGTTCCACCGCTTGTTTCAAAAATAATTTGGCCAGCAGCTGAGGTTCCCTCCTTGCAGAGATGGGCAGGGTCAGGGAGACCATGAGATGCCCAAGGTGGGTTTGTCAACTGGGTCATAGCCGTGCACCAGAATAATTAGGGTTGTAATTAAAATGAACGCCTAGAATAAAGCATTCTTCAAGCAGGCTCCCCCCAGGGCTTGCTGCATTCAGGAGGGAGGAGAAATTCATGGTTAATACTGGGTTTAAACAGCTCTATTATCTTTATTTTGGTTTTATTTTGGGTTTGTGCAAGGTTTGTCCACCTAGACCTGGAAATAACCCAGCCACAGATCAGGAGAGGTAAAAATTGCCTGGCCCTGCTTTTCCCACAGGCCACACAATCTCCAAAGGATGAGTGGTGAAATAAAACCCCCATTGTGTGCTCTGAGATAAAAATTCATGTTTCTCCTATGTAGCTCTTCCCAGGAAAGTCGTCAAAACTGGAACACACCTGGAACACACCTGGAACACACCTGGAACAAGAACCATTTTGCAGCTTAGATGGTCAAAATATCTCTTGCCAGAGAAAAGTGAAAAAGTTTTAAAAATTATCTGTCTCCAGCAGCTGAATTCCTGGGAGATGTTCACTTGTTGGAATCACAGAGGATTTCAGGAGAATAAAAGCTCCTTATGAGCACTGGTGGATTCCAGTGGCTTCTAAAGGATGAGGTTGATCTTCCTTTCACATCCCTTCAGATCAAATTCAGAATTTCAGTGAGATATCTCTGAGATGAATGCCCAGGGTGCAAATTAACCACACCAGAGATTTGGGCTTAATTGACTTTTCTCAGAACACCCCGGTGGTGCTGCTGGAGAAGGTTTTTACCTGTAAAAAATCTCCTTAAACATCCACCAGGAACTCCCTGTTGCAAGGAATTTGAGTAAAAATCCAACTCTGCATTTTCCATCTTTTTTTGAGGTGTGAAGGAAACAGAAGCAAAGCAGGAACAGCATAAAATCTAGATCTGGTAGGAGAAGGAAAGAACCTGTCTTACAAATGCAGTTTCTAAAGGTTTTGTCTGTACAAAAGGAGAGAAAAAGAAAGTGAAATTCTTTTTCAGGGCCCCAGGCTCACAGATCCAGCCCCTCTCACTGCCTGCATGTCTTTACAACTCTCCCTTTATGAAAAATGCCTCAGCATTGTGCATTTTTTTGGATAATGGTCGTTGGGAAAGGGCATTTCTTTCATTAATAATTTTTTATTAATAGGCCCACAGCCTTTCATGAGTCAGAACTCATTCCCCAGCTCAGGAAAGGGCAATGCCATTTTTTAAGACCCGATTTCATAAAGGAAAAATTTGACTGACATCAATGCATTTCTTTCCCCCTGGCTTGCTGGGCTGAGCTGTTCTTCAGAACATCAACAGTCCTGTAAGTCTCCAAGTAATTAAAAATACTGCAGGGTGGAGGCTGCTGTTCTCACGTGTACTGAGGAGACTCAGCAGAGCTGTTCCAGCCAAGGTTAATCCTGGAGGAACAAAAAAACATCCCCAGGAAGAGCTGTGCCTTGGACAAAGGTGGCCTTGGTTTGTTTTCCTGATGCTTTCATAAGATTTTGGTGTGGGTAAGGAAGATAAAAGGTTAAAATCCAGAGTAAATCCCAGAATAATGGGATGGGTTGGAAGGACCTTAAAACCCATCCAGTGCCACCCCTGCCATGGCAGGGACACTTCCACTGTCCCAGGCTGCTCCAAACCCTGTCCAGCCTGGCTTTGGACACTTCCAGGGATCCAGGGGCATCCACAGCTGTGCCAGGGCCTGCCCATCCTCCCAGGGAGCAATTCCTTCCTTAGATCCAACCCAAATTTCCCCTCTTGCAGTTCAAATCCATTTCCCCTTTCCCAGTTCCTGATCCAGAGTCCCTCTCCAGCTTCCCTGCAGCCCCTTCAGATCCTGGCAGGTGCTCTGAGGTCTCCACACAACCTTCTCCTCTCCAGCCTGAGTATTCCCAACTCTCAGCCTCTCAGACCTGCTCCAACACTTCCACATCCTCCTCGTGTTGGGCACCCCCTATTCCAGGTGCCAATTTGTGCACACATTTTCCAGACAATTTAGGAACCAGCCTGGACATCTCCTTATCTTTGCCCCTCCCAGGGGTGGCTCCTGCTGCCTCCAGCATGAGTTCATTTTGGTAGGAGCATCCCCTGGGATTGTTGCTGTGGTCCCTGCACAGGACAGGTGTCCCCTGGCGGGTGCTGTCCCAGCACACAGGTCCTGGCTGTGCTGTGACTCAGAGCACACACCCACGGGTGGCATCTGCAGCGCCTTTCATCTCCAGGACTCGGCAGAGCTTTTCAAAGGTTCACAAATTAAACCTGACAACACCTTTGCAAAATAGGTCTGGGCTGGTAACCCCACGTAGCAATTAGGGAGACTGAGGTATGCACTGGGGAGCTGGCAAATTTTTCAGTAAAATGATTTTTTTTTTCCCTCTGAAATCGTTGTGCAGCCTTTTTGCTTTCTCTTATTTTTTATCTTTTGCATTCTCATCTTCTGCATCTTCTTATTCTTCATGGTTGTGATCCCTCTAAATCCTTCCTCTTTTTTATGAATACCTCATGCTGCTGCTGTTGTTTAGAATTCCATTTTTTTGGTCACTCTACCAGAAAGTTTGGATATTTTATTGCTGGTACCAAACCATTTCCACTCCACAATATCGCCGCACATGGTTGGTGTTGGAAAAACCAATCTCCCCAGGATGAAAAGTGAAAGAAACTGGGTCCACTTCAAACTAAATAGAACAGAAACAGTTAAGCCAACCCCGGGGCACTCCTTTAGACAGGCTCCAGAGCAGGTTTTCAAACAGCAGCCGGTGATGAAGTCATGGGGAGTCAGGGAGAATTAGCTCAACCAGCCCATGATTCACTGGCCCTGGTTCTCACAACAACTCTGAGCCAAGCAGAGCAAGGAACCTGCCTGGTAATTGCTGCTCCCTGCTCTGCCCACTAATCCACAGTGCCTTGCACATCCTGCATATTTCCAGCCCTTTCTCATTTCTTCCACCTTTACATGAAATAAATCCCCGGTGCAGAAACACGACGCCGAGGTGCAGCCGGGCTGTTCCTGCTGCAGGAGAGCCCTGGGATCCATCCTGGAACCACCTGGGGACCACTGGGCAATGGCAGGGCAGGAGAGCAGCTCCCAGGAATAGCAGAGCCCTGGGATCCATCCTGGAGCCACTGGGGACCACTGGGCAATGGCAGGGCAGGAGAGCAGCTCCCAGGGTGACAGAAGAGCCCTGGGATCCATCCTGGAGCCACTGGGGACCACTGGGCAATGGCAGGGCAGGAGAGCAGCTCCCAGGAATAGCAGAGCCCTG
Organism: Erithacus rubecula; assembly: GCF_903797595.1. Taxonomy (NCBI): domain Eukaryota; kingdom Metazoa; phylum Chordata; class Aves; order Passeriformes; family Muscicapidae; genus Erithacus; species Erithacus rubecula. Next base: position 2,296,607 of record NC_136677.1, read on the forward strand.
GGATCCATCCTGGAACCACCTGGGGATCACTGGGCAATGGCAGGGCAGGAGAGCAGCTCCCAGGAATAGCAGAGCTGGCTGAATGAGTCCAGGGCTCTGTGCTGCTCTCAGGGGGATCAGCAGCACATCCATGGCTCACTGGAGCTCTGCTGGGCTGTCATTTCATGGTTTGGGGGTGGAAGGGACCTTAAATCCCATCTCATTCCACCCCTGCCATGTTCAGGGACACCTCTCATTATCCAAACTACTCCAGCCTGGCCTTGGACACTTCCAGAGATGGGGCAGCCACAGCTGCTCTGGGCACCTGTGCAGGACCTAAGCATGCTCTGAGTAAAGAATTTCTTCCAAATATCTGTTCCAGCCCTGCCCTCTTTTACTGTAAAACCACTGTCCTCTTGTTATCTACCCATCCAAAAAGTCCCTCTCCTACTTTTTATAAACCTCCTTCATACTGGAAAGCCACGATGAGATCTGCCTGGAGCCTTCTCTTTGCCATGCAGAGTTTATGTGGGATGGACTCAGTTTAGGTGAGATGGACTCAGTTTAGTTGAAATAAACTCGATTTAGGTGAGATGGACTCAGTTTAGGTGAGATGGACTCATTTCATAGATGTTTGTGATGATTTGACCATCAGCTGTGTGTCTTAGATCAGGGGATGAAGGGAAGGAAAGCTGAACCAACAGGATCCAGTAATTTTAGGGATGGTTCAATTCTGGTCAAATTTAATTTTAATTTTAATTCTTACACCAAGACTTTGACTTTTAGGGTGCCTTGAGCATCCAAGGAGCTCCTCCAGGGCACCACACAGGCCAAACACCCTGCCAGGGCTAAAAGCAGCCTGCAGGCTACGAGCAGGACCGTGGGGAGTCTCAGTTATTGGCAGAAGTTGCAGCAGGACAGAGGCCCCGTTGTGTAAGAGTGATACTGGGTGGGGCACGGAGCAGGGACAGGGGTGTGACACTCAGAGGATTTGTGCAGCCTGGGGGACAACCCCTTCCCTGGGCTTGTGCTGAGTCTGGAAAAGCTCTGAAGGGAAAAAATGACAGCTCAGCACTCAGCCAGAGGACAGACAGAGGGGAGTCTGAGCTAAAGGCCAATGTCAGATCCAAAAAGGTAAATTACCCATTAAAAATCCCATTAAAAATCCCATTAAAAATCCCATTAAAAATCATGGGAATTAGGGGAGCACCACAGGGGCAGAGGCCAAGCTTTGGAGCAGCCTTGGACCCCAGAATCCAGGACTTTGCCACCATCCACACGTTGCATAACTGTGCAGAGGATCCTGCATGCCTTCCACGTGCTCCCAGGGCTTGTTGCACCATGTTCATATTGGTTTTAATTAATTAATTAAAGCTGCCTTTCAAGGCTTCTGCTGGTTGCCTGCTGAGGCCAGGAAGGATCCCCCCCACACTTTGATGATTAACTTGGTTTCTGTGTTATTGGGTTTGAGTTTTTGTTTTCTTTCCCACCTCCTTTTCACTGCATTGGCCCAGGGGAGAGGGGGAATTTGGGTGGAGCTGGCTGCTGCTCTCAGGTGTCTGTTCAGCACTAAAACACCAAATTGGGGATCAGGAGGGGACATTCCCCAGCTGGACTGGAAAAGGATCACTGGGGGTTTCTTGGGACTGTGGTCAGTGACTCTGGAGCTGGGATTTCATGTATGGTTCCCCAATTAAACTCTGGGGATGGAGATCCTGCTCTGCTCCAGCCTCTGTAGAGTGCTCTGGGATCCTTGGGAACAAAGCAAGAGAGAGATTATTTATGTGGAATTGACAGTTTATAGAATCTTACACTTTTGGGGAGCTGTAGAAATCTTATAAAACATTCTGCTCTTTTCATTGTTTATTTATTTATCCTGCAGCTGCAGAACTGGCCCATTGAGATCTTGGTGGCTTCAAGAGGTTTTATTTCCACAAAAATCTTTGGTCCTGAGGTGTAGCTGCCATCAAGGGTCTGTGGCCCCCAGGATCTCCTTTGAGGACACTCTTTTTAATCTCAAATTAAAACTTTCAGCATAATTTGCTGTTGCCCCCAGCAGCAGGAACCCCTTTGTTAGTTTAGCTCTCTCTGGATTTGCATCCCAGCAAGAAATTCCCCGAGTCCAAAGCTGCAAAAACATCTCCATCTTTTTAAAATGAGGGAAGCAGCTAAGAGTTTCTAAACCATTATTTATTGTACAAGCACATCAGTTTTAAAAGGCACAGTCACAGACATCAAAGTTAATGCTAAGTTTTAAAGTTCTAAATAGAAGCAGGAGCTGCTCCCAGAGGTCCTGGTGGGGCAGTGGTGCTGCTCCCCAATACATTCTTTTTTATAGAATTTTCTTAACAAGCTAAAATACAAACTCAGACTACTATTTTTTAATTTATTAAAATTCTGTTTTTTAACACACTAGGTTACGTATAAACTACACATATGACATTCTATTTTAAAAATGTAAACAATATTTTTACTATAGCTCTATTATGTTTAAGCATTGTCTACAACTGTGGTCTTAGAACTTCCACTGAAAACATCAGCATGTTTTTTTAACTTGCATGAAAACTTGCACTTTTACTTTAATATCTGAACTTACTAAAAGCATTAGAGCTCATACTAAAACTTATTTATCCTAAAATTAAACTTGCACCTCTACCTTATGTGTAAGTAGCTCAATAGACTTCAATCTATCCACAAGCTTTAATTCAATCTTTGCATTCTAACTTCTCTCTTAAAAATCAGAAACTCCTAACTCACCAACTCCAACATGGCTGGAAAAAGCTGTGGGTGATTAGAGGGTGTTAGAAGGAGCATCACCCCTTGCTCCTCCTCACTCTGTTTCCAAATTTTCTCCCTTCCCTTCATGTTCCCTCTCTGCCTCTCCAGCTCCTCTGCTGCTCCCAATCCCCCCAAGCTCCCCAAGCTCCAGGAGAGCTCAGGAGAGCAGAGCTGATGGCATTTGTGACTCACAGAGCCCAGCCTGGAGAGAAAGTGGGGAAACAGCAGGAGAAAGAGCAGCAGAGCAAAGCCTGGCAGGGAAAGAGGGGAAAGGGCAGCCAGGTGTTAACAGAGGCTCCTGTGAAATGCTGTGAAACCCTCTGGATTTGGCAATCCCAAGCCAAGCAGGCCTGCAGGCCATGGTCCAGCAAGAGAGCTCTGCCCTGGGGACAGAAACTGTGGCTCTGTCCCTGCCTGGGTGACCCAGGGTCACTGGCACGGTGGCAGGGACAGAGCCAGGTGAGGATGAGGAAGGGGCAGTGCCCCTCCCTGAGCTGGTCAGGAGCTGGGCATGTGGTCAGTCATGGATTTTGGGACAGCTCTGGGCTTTTGGCCAATGTCTTCACTGCTCAGAGCACACGTGGTGTCCCCCAAATGTCCCTTCACCTCTTGGAAAAGCCTCCAGTGGGATCTGGAGGGGTGGGAGGCATCACCCAGCCAGGGCAGCAGGGCTGAGCAATCCCATGGGTGAGGGAGAGCCCAGCAGAGAAAATCCTGCATAGAAACCTCCAGCCATGGCTTTGGAGCCAGCTCAGCACCTGGGGAGCTCCAGCTGCCCTGCAGGGAGGCTTTGGGTGGGCGTTGGGCTCCTGGAAATCAGGAAAAGGAGGGGAAAATCCTGGACACCACACACAGCAAGGAGAGTGAGCTCAGCCTGGTGTGTGGCTGTGCAGAGGAATTCTCACTCTGCAAAGCCCCTGGGAAGTGCAAAGGGAAAACGTGTTGGAACAAGGACACTTATTCACCCTGTGACTGAGCAAGACAAATATCCAGCCCGTGTGTGAGCCTGCACGTGTGGATCTTGATTTACTCCCCTCTCCCTTCCCACTGTAAATACAGAATGAAAAAATAGGGCAGCAAAGAAATGAAAGATAGGGGAAAGGGGGGAGAGAGCAGGAAGAGGGAAAACACTGGGAAAAGGAAAAAAAAATCAGAGCAATTCAGGGAGATAAACACAAATATAAATACAAAATCTAGATAGGAGCACGACCTTGTGCCTTTACTCATGGCAATAAATTCAGGATGCAATAAATTCAGAATACAATAAATTCAGGATATGATAAATTCAGGATACAATAAATTCAGGATACAATAAATTCAGGATAACGTGACAGGAGCTATGGCAGGTGGAGGGTCAGGACCAGACCTCAGGGAGGGTTTTGCATCCACCACTCTTACTCAGCAGCAGCTCTGAGCTGCCTTGTCTGGGCTTGCAGTCCTGGGTCAGCATTATCCCTCTGCAGCCCCATCCCACCCTCTGGCTTTAGGGTGGTGGCAGCTGCCTGGGAAACAGCTCTGTGTGTGTGTGTGTGTCATTCCATCCCCTTTTCCAGGAAAAAGCAGCAGGGTCAGCAGCTGCAGGCCAGGTCAGTGAGGCTGCTGTTCCCCAGAATGGGGGTTTTGGTGGCTGGAATTGGGATGGAAATGGGATCAGGGAGTCCCTGACACAGCTCCTCTTCCCAGCTCCCTTATCTGCTCTGTGGTGGAGGCTTGGGGAGGGATCTGGAATCCAGCAGGAGCATGTGGACACCAGCCCTGGCTTGCAGGAATGGGAGGGAAATTTGGCATCCAAAGGAAGCAGCACTGGATGGAAAAATCTGATGTTTGCCTTGGAAAGGAGCTGGGGACAGGCTGAGCTCTGACGTCAGTGGCACTGAGCTCATGGCCTCCCTCCACACCTGTTTGTGTCTGCTCCAACCCACCCTCACTGCCCTGCCTTCTGCAGGGGCTCCATCCTGGGGAGCCCCAGCACCCCAAAGTCAGTCTGTCCATCCCTGTCCATCCCTGCCCACCCCTGTCTGTCCATCCCAGCCTGTCCATCCCTGTCTGTCCACCCCTGTCTGTCCATCCCTGTCTGTCCATCCCTGTCTGTCCATCCCTGTCCATTCCTGCCCATCCCTGTCTGTCCATCCCAGCCTGTCCATCCCTGTCTGTCCATCCCTGTCCATTCCTGCCCATCCCTGTCTGTCCATCCCAGCCTGTCCATCCCTGTCTGTCCACCCCTGTCTGTCCATCCCTGTCCATCCCTGCCCATCCCTGTCTGTCCATCCCTGTCCATTCCTGCCCATCCCTGTCTGTCCATCCCAGCCTGTCCATCCCTGTCTGTCCATCCCTGTCCATTCCTGCCCATCCCTGTCTGTCCATTCCTGTCCATCCCTGTCCCTGTCTGTCCATCCCTGTCTGTCCCTGCCCACTTCTCCCTGTCCATCCTTGTCTGTCCCTGTCCATCCCAGCCTACTTCTCCCTGTCCATCCCAGCCTATCCATCCCTGCCCATCCTTGTCCATCCCAGCCTATCCATCCCTGCCTCTCCCTGTCCATCCCAGCCTGTCCCACCCCTCCAGGGCAGGATTTGCTGTGTCCCAACTCTCTCAGGACTCGGTGGCAGCTCTGTCACTGCAGCAGCTCTGCGTGGGGAGTGAAGTGCCCAATATAAAGTGCAGGGAGCAGGTTGGGCAGCAGTCCCTGCATCACCCACACTGTCACCCTGCACTGCAGGGTGGTCACTGAGGCTGCAGAACTCCCGTGCAGCTGCATGGGAGCTTTGGGAAGTGCCAAAGGGAACTCCTGCATTCCTGCCTCCCCACGGTGCAGAGCCTGCTCCTCCAGCAGGATCTCACCTCCCTGTGGGTGGGAGGGTTGTGAAAGAGGGGAGAATCACAGGGGAGATTCCCAGGCAGCTCTGCAGGAACCCAGGGAGCAGGGGAGGGATGGGATGCTGCTTGTGCAGGGGCAGGGCACAGCTGGAGCCTGGGCAGGGCAGGCAGCCTGGCTCTGTTACATGAATTTCCTGCAGGCTGGAGGCTCCACCAAGCTTTGTGTGACGTTCTGGGGCAGGCTGGCACCCGGGGAGGGGAGCCAAGGGGTGGAGGAAGGTTGGGAGAGGAAGCTGCAGCTCCCTGCTGGAGCAGGGAATGGCCTGGCCCCACATTCCAGTCCCCTGGCACGGGGGAATGCTGGCACCCAGGGATGGTGGGCATTGCTGGAAAAGTCTGAGGGGTTTCTCTGTGAACAAGGGGGGTGGAGAGGGGGATGGAAATGGAGAAAGGAGAGGGGAGATGGAGAGAGGGGAGATGAGGATGGAGAGGTGAAATAGAGATGAAGGAAGGAAAGATGAGGATGAAATGGGGAGATGGAGATGGGAGAGCAGAAAAGGACATGGAGACGGAAGATAAAGATGGAAAGAGGAGATGGGAGATGGAGGGAGATGGAAATGGAGAAAGGAGAGGGGAGATGGAGATGGAGAAATGAGATGGAGATGATGGGATAAAGAGAGGGGAAATGAGGATGGAGAGGGGAGAGCAGAAAATGATGATGGAGATGGCAGAGCAGAAAAGGACATGGAGAGGGAAGATGAAGATGGAAAGGTGAGATGGAGCAGAAAAGGACACGGAGAGAGATGAAGATGATGGAGAGGATACAGAGGGGAGAGGCTGCAGAGCTGTGCCCAGCAGAGCAGCTCCTGTGGGGCAGGACACCCCGCACGGGCTGACAGCCACTAGGTGTCCTCCGTGGCCCACACACGGGTGTCAGGGGCCCCAAAAATCTGGGCGTGTTGGAAAATCCCTGCAGAGCACGGCAGCTCCGTCCCTCTCCAGTTTGGGGTGGGAGCTGAGCAGGGGCGGGGGTTTTACCACAATTCCGTGGATTTGGGGGGAAGGTGGAGGCCTGGACCTGGAGGGATGGATCCACCCCTGGTGTAGGACACTGGGTATCATCCTCCTGGATTTTCCGTGCTTTGGGAAAGGGGGAAATCCGCGGGGATTGCCGTGCAGCTGTGCCTGGAGTGCCTGTGCTGCTGCTGCTCCGTGCCCATCCTGCGGGTCCCCTCAGGGCTCCTTCCCAGGAGGAACCCAGGAAAGCACCAGTATGAGTACCAGGGACCCCTGGGGCTCGGATAATCCCCTTCCCTCCCCTGCTCCCCGCTGGAATGCCCCGCGTGCTGGGAAGGGATCCGTTGGCTTTACAGCAAGGTAAACGCCCCAGATTCCAGCCGGGGTGAAATCCTGGAAATCGCAGCTCTGCTTTATTGTCCTGCAAAGATCTTCTCCCTAAGAGGAGAGTGCGGGAAGGAGCGGTGCAGTCCCTGCAGGGTGCGGGAGGGTATTTCCCAAACACCCTGCGGAGCACACCCGGCTCTCCCATCCCATCCCATTATCCCATCCCATTATCCCATCCCAAGGCAGCCCCGTGTTCCCTCCCTGCTGAAATCCCTTATCTTATCAGCACACTCCTTATCCCCTGCGAAGCACCGTGTAAACAGCCCGCTCTCCACGCCAATTCCCTTGCCGAACAAAGGCACTTCCCGGCTCGAGTGATGCTCGAGAGGAGCATTTCTGTACCTGCTGCTGTTTGAACAAGCCGGGAGCAAACATTGCTCCCTTTTCTGGGAGCTCACCGTGCACCTGCTCGGCCGAGTTTCATCACAGGAAGGTGTCTGTGGGAACTGCTCATTAAAATCCTGGCAGCTCATCACGGCTGCTTTGTGCAGCTCCCGAGCTGGAATTTGGCTGAGGGAGGGAGATAACGCCGGCAGAGCTGCCAAGGGAGGGATTTTTACACAGCAGGCTGTCAGGGATGATGTCTTATTCGAGAGGATGGCACCTCCAAGGGCACAGCAGCTCTCACCAGGAGTGGCAGGACACTCAACATCCTCAGCCCCTGTTTCTTTGTTCTTTCATTCTTTCATTCCCTGCCACTGCTGTGGGATTTAGAGCAGTCCCTGGGCTGCTCCACTTCACCCCAGGTGATGCTGGAGATAGGCCAGCACCTGTCAGGGATTTCCAGAGCTCTTCTTCAGCGTTTCAGCTCAGCCTGAGGAAGCCCTTCCAGCCTTCCCTGGTGTTTGCTCCTCCTGTGAGTGACCAGCCCGGCTGGAGCAGAGCCCTTGGCCGCCTTCCTCCCTTATTGAGAGAGAGAAAGAGGGAGGATGGCGAGAAAGGGGCAAAGAACAGAAACTAAATTAGTCTCCCAGCTGGCAGCAGCCATTCCAGGAACCTGTCCAAGTCCTTCTCACCCCTCACTCCTGCTCTGTGATAACCCCTCCCTGCTCTGGGCTCTCTGCTCAGATCCCACCCTGCCCCTATTTCACAAAGATAGGTTTTCCCCTCCTTTCCCTGTGTAAATAACATCACAAACAGCCCCAAACTGTGTGTGCAGCCTGCCAGGCTGCTCCTGAGCAAACTCCATCCCCTGGCCTGGGCAGGCTGGGGAAAAGCTCTGCAGCTCAGGGAGCAGAAAGAGAAAAGCTTTAGACAGGAGCTCAAATATAAGGTGGGAGGAAATCCCCCTGGGTGTTTGCATGGATTGCTTTGGTTTCAGAGATCTGATGGTGCTGGAGATAATTTCTGTGTCACTCCACAGCCCTGGTGCACATTAAAATGAGGTGCTGGTGCACAGGATGCTTTGCACTCTTGCCCTGTGTCCACACCAGTTCTTTGCATTTATCCAGCAGCTGCTGAATGGTGACTGAGAGGAAAATTTAACTGCAATCTTGGGGTTTAACTCTGGCTTTTTGGAGAGATTAGAAGTGAGAGAAGGGGTAAAATTTTGTCCATTCTGGGCTGAATCCTGGTTTCAGCAGCTCCCCAGTTCAGGGAACTGCATTTCCTTTCCATTTGCAGAGGATGGGTTACACCTCTCTGATGAAATGCAGGAGCACTCTGAGACCAGATCTGAAATCATTACAATTCCCCTAAGGGATCTACAGTAAAAGGGGCAATACAGAGTTTCACAGTGAGAATCCTCCAAGTCCTGACTTGCTGTAAAAAGAATCTATAAGGCTTAAGATCAGTGGGGAAAGAAAGCTGGGCTGGTCCTGGCACTGTCAGGGTGTTCTGTGCATTCCCAGGGTCAAACTGGGACGTGGAAAGAGAATTCTGCAAAATTATTCACCCGACACAACCTGAGAAAATGTGTTCTTAGGAAGAGTCTCTTACTTTACCTGAAAATCAATGACATGAATAACAGCAGGGAATCTGTTCTGGCATGGGCTGGAGGTGAATTTCCTCAGCAGTGAGGAAAGGCATTGTCCTGTCCTGGCTTTGATCAGCAGTGAGGGCACCACGCTAAGAAAGCAGCATCAGACTCAGAGATTAACTGCTGATCCAATGAAAATGAAATGGAAAGACAAACAAAGCCTGCAAACGAGATCCTCGATTTCAAACAGGCAAAGCCTCGTTGGTGGAGAGAAATCCACAGGAATGAAAATTGGACTCAGGAGCTCAGAGGAGCGATCACAGTTTTTCTTGAAAAGAATCCAAAAAAAAAAGACAAAGCTGAGCAGAGTTCAAAATGGTTGAGAGGACACCTTCCAGAGGAGTTTTCCAGTTCCAGCTGGATGAATAACCACCTCAAAAGGATGCTAAGAGTCATCAGAATGCCTGCAAGGGATGGGGAAATGGGCCAGAGCAGCAGGGAGAGCAGAGGTGGTGCTGGAGGGATCAGCTGTCAAAAGCCAGGCTGAGGAACCTCGACAGAGGCACTAAAAGAACCTCGAGTTCTCTGGGTGCACAACAAAAAGGGCAGCGAGGAGGGGGAATGGGAGGATTTTGCAATCAGAAAAGGGTTAGGGATGAATCTCAGGATTGCCTCACAAAGGCTTAACCATCAGTGGGGAGAGGGCTGAGTGTGGGGCAAGTGCAGGCAGAGGTCCCAGAGGGAAATTGCCAAGTTCCTGGTAGAGGCAAAACTCAGAGCTCGCTCTCTGGGGAGGAGGATTTGGGAAAAACCTTTTTCCCTCTGGTTCTGAAGAGTGAGGGAAGCCATGGGTCCTTCAGCAGGGTTTTCAACACCTCAGCATATCACAAGGTCAGAGCACCTAATTCAGGATGTGCAGCTGAAAAGGGGATGGAGCTGTGAGAAATTATTGTAGATTTATACAGAAATGCTGCTTCACTCCTCAGCAGGATGTCACAGAATCCTGGAGTGATTTGGGTTTGGGAAGGGACTTTAAAAACCATCTCAGTCCACTCCTTCCACTACCCCAGGTTGCTACAACCTGGCCTTGGACATTTCCAGGGATGGGGCACAGCTGCTCTGTGCCAGGGACTCCCCACCCTCACAATCAGAGCAAATTTTTCAGTACAGATAAATGGAAAATAAATTTAACTGTGGCCGCCTGGGTTGTTTTTCTGACCGGTTGTTTTTGTTTTCTAAAAGAATTTAACTTGCAGATAAAGCCTTGGGGGTGGGAAGGAAAAACCTCTCTATTTTGAGGAAGGCAGCTGTGATATGGTTTATCCTGGGATTACTCCAGCAGATCCAAGCCCTGTTCTGTGTCCTCCTTCCACGTGGCCATGACCTGTGACCTCAACTCAGAGATTACAGGGCCAGAGAGATTCCAAAACCTGCTGTTATTCCCAAACCCAGCAAATCTGCTCTGCCTCCCTGCACAAAGCAGCCAGAAACCTGAGCCTGTCCTTCCCCTTTTCCTTACTTTCCTCTTCTCCTGCTCAGGCATGTCCTGAGGAGGCCAAAAGTCAGGGCTGCTCCAGGAGGGACACAGGGGGAGGGGAGGTAGGAAAAGGGGAAAAAAGGGGAGAAAAAAGTTAAGGACGGAGAAAACATTTTTGCTCCAGTTTGTGAGAATACTCCTTGTTGTGCATTAGCAAAAATCTTGTTTTGTTTTTTTTTTTCCTGCAACAGCTGCTGCCTGGAACTACAGCCTGGAAACTGGGGAGGATGAAAGTGAAGGAGGAGGTGGGAGAGGGCCCAAGCCTTGCTCAGGCAGCGGGATGTGGGATGGATGGATGGATGTGGGATGGATGGATGGATGTGGGATGGATGGATATGGGATGGATGTGGGATGGATGGATGGATGTGGGATGGATGGATATGGGATGGATGTGGGATGGATATGGGATGGATGTGGGATGTGGGGCTGCAGCAGTGCCTCGCTGCCAGTGCTTTCAGCTGCTCCCCAGCACTGCCCTGGCAGCACATCTGAGCCTGCTGTGGGCATGGAAGGGAGGGGCAGGGGGATGGCTGTGCTGCCCAGGGGCACCTCAGTGTCCAGCAGTGGCCAGAGAATCCCTCAGGTCAGCCAGGACCTTGTCCAGCTCTGCCTGCTCAGATAAAAGCTGCTCTCACCGCCCTGGCTGGCAGCAGCAGCTCCACTCCAGCACCAATTCTCCTCCTGGCACTGCAGCAGCAGATGGGAAGATCTCCTAGCTCACTTGGAAGAGCCTGGGCCAGCTCTGGGGTTTGTTCTTTCCCTTATTTAAAACCACAGTTCCTGTCTGCAGCGCTGAGCTGCTGCTGCTCACCCCCAGCCCCTGCACTGAGCAGGTCTGCTCCTGCTCTGGCTCAGGGCAGCTGTTCAAAATGCTCCTGCAGGCCAGGGGAAGGGGTTGGCAGCTCCTGGCTTCACCATCCGTTTCAGAGCTGTTTTTTGACTCCCTTCTGTCCACCCCAGACTGTGGGTTCTGTGGGCAGATGTTATAAATGAGAAACAAAAGTCTCGATATTCAGCAAAATTTAGATTGCTTTATTTTATATAGACAGAGCAATGCAGTGCTGGGGATACATGGGGGCCACTGCCCACTCCATGCTCCACCAAACTTTGCTTTGCAGCTCCCTTTTATAGCATGGTTTCCTTGTAGCCATCAGTAATTGTTATTTTTTTTTCTGCCATAATTCTGCCAGGTAAGCAGTGGTGGTCCATGGGGTCCCTGGATGAGGTGAATCTCTAGACAATTTGTCAAGGCCCCTAGACAACCATTGGTCTTGGTAGATAAGGAAATGGCAGAAGTTGGGAAGTCTGGTCTCAGTGGATGGGCTGCAATTGATCACACCAAGGCAGGAAACCTGATTTTGCAGAATCTGTTGGGCTGTGTGAAAGCCTCGTTTGGCAAGCTGTCAGTAATACAACCTACTTAGAAAACATAATATTCATAGCAGGGAGATTTAAAACAAAATTATTTAATCATGTATTTTCCTTTCTTTAGTGTCATGCTTCATTTCAGACCTAAGTATACTGTTTTATACAAACCCCAATACTTTTATGATTACACAAATCTTTTATCAATTATCACACAGAGCAGCCCTGCCTTCCCTCCAGGGGCTCCTGATGGACCTGCTCACCCTCCAGCAGTGCCAGCTGAGCCTGGGGCAGTGCCACCATCCTTGAGAGACAAAGCACTCCCCAAAGAGCAGGACAGAACCCACCTCCCAGAGCAGCCAAGGCACTGCCCAGCCAGGATTAATCATTACACCAAATGCAGCACTTCCACCAAACCCAGTGCCAGGGGAGGGTTCTCCTGCCCTTTTCTGTGTCCTGCCCTTTTCTCTGCCTTGCCCTCCTCCCCTGGCAGTGCTGGGGGAGTTTCTGCTCCACAAGAACAGCTCCAGGTCTCTTTGCAGCTCGTGTTTGGAGCAGGGGCCTCTCTTTCTGACCCCACCTCCTTTCCCCCTTTTACGAGGAGCTGGCCCCTCTCAACTGACAGCAGGGCTTTCCTGCCAGGCTTGTTAGCTTTAGCTGGAACAATTTCCTTTGAACTCGGCTTGAATTAACATCTCCATGGCAATGGGATCAGGGCTTTGTCTCTTTGCAACCTGCCCTTCACCCTGAGCACCAGGGATGGGCAGGGCACCCTGGGCAGCAGCAGCAGCCCCTGCTGGGGCAGAGCATGGGCAGGGAGGGCTGGTTCTGCTGCCCCAGGGGCAGAGGATGCTGGCAGGGCACTGCTCACGCTGCAGCAGCTGCACTGGTGGATGTGTGCTTGGGGTGAAAGCAAAGCAGATTGCCCTCTGTTGTAAATAATCCCAAATAGTGTTCCTGGTGCTGGGTTTCTCTGGTGCAGTGGAAGGAAAGCAGTGCTCCAAATTCAGCTTGTTCCCTTCTTTGCCCTCATCTCTGCCACAGCCATCTGCATTTCTCCTTCACCTCTGTGGTTTGGGAATGTGCTGCTGCCCAAGGAGCTTCTCCCCTGCTCCCAGGGACCCTCTGCCTGTTTGCTGCTCAGATTCTCCTCCTCCAGCTCCCCAGAAGGAAGATCCCTCTCTTTGGGCTGTTGGGAAACTTGACCTTTCAGTTCTGCTGCCTGTGCATCACCCCCAGCCCCATCCAGCCTGGCCACCACATAAAGAGCCACTTTATTCCCTGCCTGTGCCACTCCTGCTCCCAGCCCTGGCCCACGTGGCTCAGGCTGTTTGGCAGGAGTGGGTTCTCCCCAACAATATGGGTTTTTTCTCCTCTTGTGCAGTGAGAGGCTGTTTCTGCAGCCAACTCCGTAGGTGGGAAAAAATAATAATAAAAAAAAGGCCTTTTCTTGGAATGTTGGGTAAATTCTTTGGGAGCTGCCTGGGGGGAGTCACAGTTCAGCTCCTTCTTTTCGGAGGTGATGTAAACAGTGCAGGGCTGCTCCTCTTCATCCTGCTCTCTGCTCCCCAACACCCTGGGCAGGCAGTGCCCTTCCTCCTCTCCAGCATCCTGGGCTGGGCTCAGGGTGCCTGGCAAACCCCAGCTGGGGGTTCATGTTTCTGGGGGTTACACTGCTGCTCCAGCTGTGATCCCCCAAAAGATTTGGGGAGCAGGACATGCTGGGTCAGCGTGGGTGCAGCAGGGTGCACAGGGACAGGAGTGCCAGGCTCTGATTCCCTTTTCCACCTCTCTCTTCCCCCTGGGCGCTTTCCCCCCTCCTGGGAGGGAGCTGGATCCCAGCAGGCACTTTTCATTCCCTGTTAATGAGAAACTCCTGCACTTTGTCCCTTGAAACAGAGCCAGGATCTCCACGTGGTGCTGGGGAAGGGCCTGGCTGAGGTTACAGAGAGGAGAGGGGATGGAGTGCCTCCTGTCCTACACGTGGTTCCAGGGCTAAGCTGGGGAAATCAGAGCCAGAGAATGGAACCCCAGCCCCATCCTGAGCACAGCAGGCATGGAGCAGCCCCCACACTGCCAAAATCCTGGCTCAGGGGTGCTGGGGTGGTGTCCTGGAGCTGGACCAGGGCTCGTTCCTTCCTCACCTCCTGGAGCTGGACCATGGGCTCATTCTGTCCTTGGGGGGGAACAGCTTTAGGGCATGACCAGGGAATCCCAGATGGTCCCTAAAGCAGATTCAGGAGTGACCCTGGGAAGGAAGGAAGAGGAAATTTCTCTTCCATGAGCCTCAGGAGCTTTTCCCCTCCTGCCTCTGCTCTGAGCAAGCAAAGCCCAGTGCACAGACCCTGTGGTGCTGTATTAATGCCTCTTTTCTCCAGCAAAAAGTCTTTCTTTCCTTGCTTCCCTTTGCTGACCCTTCTGTGGCTCCATCCCAGCCAGGAATTTGTGTTCTCTGCCACTCCTGGCCCTGAGCTGTGAAGGGAATCTGCTGTGACTCCTCCTGCTCAGTTAATGCTGGGCTGCAGATTTCCCCAGAGCCAAGAGGAAATTGCTCCCCCAGCAGCAGCAGGAGGATCCTCTCCAGCCTGGCACTTCCAGCCCCAAGTCTGCCTGGCCCTGAAGTGCTTGGCAGGGCAGCCACAAGCAGAGAATCCTGGTTTGTCCTTAATCAATCCCTGACTTCTGCCACCAACATGCTTTGGGCAAACAAAGGAGGATTCCCACTGGCAGCTTTGTCTGATTCCAGCTCTTGAGCCCCCTTGCTGTCTCCTTTTATGCTTTTTTTGCTTCCCTGAGTCACTATCTGATAGTGGAGCCCACTGGCTTTACTCTGCAGAAAGGCACATCCCAAACTCCAGAGTCACAGCTCCAGCCAAACCTCTCCAGCCTCTGATATGTGAAATTCAGAATTTTGGACTTTCATGAGGGAGGGTTGGGAGCTCTGGGATTTGAATCTCTTTTTTTTTTTTTTTTTTGTGTATGTGTGGCTTCTCAAAAGGTGCTGCTGATTTCCCTCACCTGCCACAGAAAGGGGGAGGGGAGAAAAATATTCCCAGCTCTGGAGGCTTCTCAGCTTTTGCATTCCTGCTTTCCCCACCTCCTTAAAGGGGGGAGGGCGAGTGAGGGGAACAGGAAACTCTCAGGCAGCTGTGATTTTTCACCAGAACCCGAGAAAATGCCTGAGCTCAGCAGCTGCACTTTGAGGTGGGTCATTAAAATGACACAGCAGCTCATCTGGGGAACAGGGCTGGGGGAAGCCCCTGCCTGAAAGAACTGGGAGAGAGACAAAAAACCCAAACAAAAAAAACCAAAAACAAAACAAAAAACATTGGAAAGACTGACTGGAGATATGGAAAATATTCCTGGAGCTGCTGTGGTTGGGGTGGGAGCAGGGTAAAGGGTCACCTGGAAGAGTTTTGTTTCCTTTGCTGGCCTATCTGAGAGCTGAGGAAGGGATTATTTATTGGATTCTGCTTTGCTCCATCCCCCAAATGCCACATCAGCAGCAAACTGCAGGATGACCTCAATGAGGAACAGATTGTCCCTTGGCCTGCCTCCATCTCACTGCCTGTGGGGACAGCAGCCTTGGGCTGGGAGACAGAGATGAGGGAGGCTGGGCTGGATCCAGCAGCCACACGTCAGGATAACAGCAGCAGGGAGCTGGGGCAGGGCTGGGGATTCCAGCAGGGTTGGGGATTAGAGCAGGGTTGGGGATTAGAGCAGGGTTTGGGATTCCAGAGGGTTTGGGATTAGAGCAGGGTTTGGGATTCCAGCAAGGTTGGGGATTACAGAGGGTTTGGGATTAGAGCAGGGTTTGGGATTAGAGCAGGGTTGGGGATTACAGAGGGTTTGGGATTAGAGCAGGGTTTGGGATTCCAGCAGGGCTGGGGATTCCAGCAGGGTTTGGGATTCCAGCAGGGTTTGGGATTCCAGCAGGGTTTGGGATTAGAGCAGGGTTTGGGATTACAGCAGGGCTGGGGATTACAGCAGGGCTGGGGATTCCAGCAGGGCTGGGGATTCCAGCAGGGTTTGGGATTCCAGAGGGTTTGGGATTCCAGCAGGGTTTGGGAGCCTCTGGAGGGTTTGGGAGCCTCTGGAGGGTTTGGGAGCCTCTGGAGGGTTTGGGAGCCTCTGGAGGGTTTGGGAGCCTCTGGAGGGTTTGGGAGCCACTGGAGGGTTTGGGAATTACTGAAGGGGTTGGGAGTTAAGGCAGGTTTGGGAACTGCAGGGGGGTTTGGGAGCTGGATAA
The DNA here is from genome assembly GCF_903797595.1 of Erithacus rubecula. NCBI lineage: Eukaryota > Metazoa > Chordata > Aves > Passeriformes > Muscicapidae > Erithacus > Erithacus rubecula. Next base: position 2,312,652 of record NC_136677.1, read on the forward strand.
AGGTTTGGGAATGGGATGAAGGTTTGGGAGCAGCAGAAGATTTTGGGAGAAGGAGCAGGGTTTGGGAGCTATTTCCCAATTCCCAGCCACTTCCCAATTCCCAGCTCACTCATTCATTCCAAGATTCCCATCTCATTCCTTCCAGCCTGAGTCAGGCTGGGATTTAGGGAATCACATCCTCAATTCCAGGAAATGGGTTTTGGGAGGTTTGGCTGGAGGAACCTTAAATCAGAGACAGGGTGGCAAAAATGGGGACTCTGTCCTGGTCATCTCCAGCTGTATGGAAAAGAAAAGAAAAAAGAAAAGAAAAGAAAAGAAAAGAAAAGAAAAGAAAAGAAAAGAAAAGAAAAGAAAAGAAAAGAAAAGAAAAGAAAAGAAAAGAAAAGAAAAGAAAAGAAAAGAAAAGAAAAGAAAAGAAAAGAAAAGAAAAGAAAAGAAAAGAGAAATATAATTTACAAAACTATTTCCAATGAGATTTAAAACCCCATTGACACAAATGCTGTCCCCAGGTGTCCATCTGTCCATAAATAAACTAAATTGACATTTGGTCAACTTGGGTTTGGGGTTTTTTGTTGTGTTTTTTGGTGGTTTTTTTTTTTGTTTTGTTTTGTTTTTTTGTTTTTGTTTTTGTTTTTAGGAAATATTTCCAGCTAAATCTGCCAGAAAAATATTTGCATTTACCTCCAGGCTGATTTTTGAACATAAACTGTTGGGGTTGGGGGTTTGGGGAGGGGGTTGCTGCTTCCCAGTGAGTAAAATAGATTTTTTTTCCTTTTCTCTGGAAAAAACAACAAAAAAAAAAAAAAAATTCAGGCCACTGCAGATGCTCAAATGCCAAATGACTTTCAAGCAGGAGAAAATGTTGGAATTGCAGGAATAAAACATATGGTGCTTCTGAATAAGATTGGAAAGGAAAAGCACAATTGTAAAGCTGAACTGAGGGTGTTTTTTTTATTCAGAATGAAAATACTTTCTTTTAGCTAAAGGCAGCCAGAATTTTAAGCAGACCTGGTTATTTTTTGGAATTGACTTTTTTTTTTTCCCCCCCAAAGACAAACAGCATTATTGATTATGATTATTTGGATTGTGGCTGGTTTAGGTCAATTATTGCATCACTTAAGTGAAAAAAAAAAAAAACAGAAAAAAGAAAAAAAAAGACCTTTAGCAACTTATTTTATGTGCAAGTGGAGGGAAATGGAAACTACAAATGAGATTTTTTTCAAGTTTAAGGCAAAAATAGTCCCCACTCTGACAGCAGATTTGGGACAGCTCTGCTTTTAAACACAGGAGGTGAAAGAGAAGGAGAAAATCCCCAAATCCTCCATTTTCTTTTTGTTGTTTCACTGAGCACAGGAAAATCTGGGTTGGGAATGAGCAGGGGGGGAAATGTCAGGGCTGAGTTTTCCTGAGCTCCCACAAATTCCTGCTGGGCTGAGGATCCCCCAAAGCTCCCAGAGGATTTTGGAAGATTTTGTGCTTCCCCTGGCATTGTTTCCTATTTACCCCACAAAACCATCCCCATGAAATGTGGGTCAGGATAAAATGAGATTCACTTTTGGGGAACTGGAGCTTCCCTGACCCTTTTTGCAGCACCTCATTAACCTTGGCTGATTCTTGGGTGTTTTTATTGTGTTGTTATTTTATTCATAAACCTCTCCTGGTCCCCTTTTCCAGCTCTTTGGTGGGCTGTGATTCTTCTCCAAATGTCCATTTTATAAATCACTTTAATTAGTTTTAGATCATCCTGCTGTATTTATATCACTTGATTTAGGGTTCAGATTGCTTCCCTTACATCTTCTCTATTGCTTTGATTTTATTTATGGTGTTTCTGGTGCATTTGCATTGCTTTCCTTAGATGGATATCATTTTGGCTGGATTTACAGTGTATTTCTCCTGTTAGATTTATATCACTTTAATTAGATTTATATCCTTTTAGAATTTGAGGGCTTCACTGAGATTTATAAGATCTCTCACACCAGGCTTGCCTTGCATGGAAAATTCACATCCTTTTTGTTTTAAAGGATATTAACTCCACACTGGCATTGCTTTATCTGCTCTTTGGTCAGCCTCCCAATTAAAAATTCACCACTTGGAGTTTTATTTTTTTTTTCCTCTTTAATTTCCACAGGAATTATTCCAGCCTAAACTGTGCTGGTTTAAATTAACCTCTCCCAATCCAGCAGCAGCATCTCCCTGCCTGGATTCCCCAGGAGTGGAGGGACACTTGGAGAGGCACCACTTTTATTCCTGGAGTGGTTTGTGTTGGAAGAGACATGAAAGCTCCTTCCCCCCTGTCCCTGGGGCTGTTATTTCAGATATTCCCAGCAGGATATTTGGTTGCTTTCATGGGAACTTGTGATCCAGAGCTCAGAGCAGTTGCTGCTCCCAGACCTTGCCCAGTTTTTTATCTCCAAACGAGCTGATGGACTTTAATTAACGTTTAATTAACCTGGATTGTTTCATTCCCCAAATGCAGCACGGAGCTTTCTGTGTGCCCAGGGATTTGCACTGCCCCAGCTGTGGCTGTGGGAGATCCCTGCAGAGCATTCCACACCTTTCCCACCCCTGGAAATGGCTGGAAGGGTTTCCCTCTGCTTTCACAACATCCCAGAACAGTTTGGGACATCAAAACTCTTTTTGTCCCATGTGCAGGGACATTTCCACCAAACCAGGCTGCTCCAAACCCTGCCTTTGAACTCTTCCAGGGATGGGAGCAGCTCCAGGAGCCTTTTTTTTCAGTGGGGTTTAATGGGATTCCTGCATTTCTGCAGCATTTGAGAGCCACACAGACCAAGGGCTGAGCCCAGGAAAGGAAAAAAAAAATATTATTGAATCTCCCAACGTCTTCATCATGCCCTGTTCTCCTTTTCCTCTCTCTGGCCTCCCCCTCTTTGTGTTTATTCCCTCTGTGAACAGGACAGGAGGAGGAGGGAGGGGAGGAATGTGCTGCAGAGATCCTGCTGCTGGGGAGTTGGATCCAGATGTTGCAGGGAAGGAGCAGGGCAGAGAAGGGCTGGAGCAGGAAAACGACTGACTTAAGCCTGACTTAAACACAAAGGGAATGGGAATCCCACTCTTCAGGTAAAACTTCTGCCCTCAGCAGGGGACAGGGGGGCAAAAGGGGCACCTGCCCAAATCTCCAGTGCCACAGGAGGAGCCCACAGAGGAGTTGTTACTCGTGCTGACCATGAGGGAGATTTTTCAAATGATTTCCTTGTACTTCCCAAACCCACACCATCAGTGGGAATTCTGGAGTGTCTCCTGGCTGACCACAGGATCCTTCCCAAGAAAGGGCAGCCCAGTTCTGCCTGGGTATCTCCACCAGCTCCCACAGTTCAGGATTTCTCTCTCTCAGGGATCCTCACCTGGACTGGGTGTGTGGCTTCAGAATTATTATTTTATGGCACTTCCCTCTTGCACCTGAACCAGGTAACACCAGGTTTGTCCCCTTGAGTCCCTTCTCACTAACTGATCCAGGAGAAAAGGGGCAGAACCTCCCCCACTGCTGCCCTTCCCCTCCTGCCCTTCCCACCCTCCCTGCAGCTGCATCGGTGAGTGTGGAATCCCAATTAACGCTTCTAATCAGGGCAGCATCTCCGGACAAGCATCTGCAGCAGCTTTAAAGCACTCCATGAACTTCCCAGTGCTCTGCCACCAGAGCCTGCTCATTTAATTACACCCAGGCTGCTGCACTGCTCAACCCCTTAATTGCCCAGGACAGAGAATGGGGTGGTAACCAGGTCAGAGCCAGAAGATGCTGGGCATTGTTCTAAGCCACTAAAGCTGTTTTTCACCCCCATTCAGAAGCTTGGTTTATGTAATTGCCAAGGAAAGGAGGGCATTCAGGAGGGGCAGCAGGAACACTCCAAGGGATGTGGAATTGCTTTTAATTAACCAGAAATGACTGGAAGCTTGATTCCTTTCTGCAACTGTAAGATCTCCCCTGAACACAACACAAATCCTTTCCCAGGGCTTCAGATCAAGCCATAGGTCCTTGGTAGTAATATTCCTGATAATAGCTGGGATTTAGTCTACAAGTTGGGGGACCAGGAGAGTGAAAAAAAATCCAATTAACTCTCCCTGAGCTCTTTTAGTTCTGTAGTGCTGGGAACAATAGCAAATAGCTGGGTTTTGTGTGTTCAGCTCCCCAAAATACTTGCCCTGATTGAATCCTTCAAAAAGCACTGATGGTTCCTTCGTGTAGCTTTGAAAGTGGTTTGGCACAAAAAATGAAGGATGGGAGATTAAAGAGCTCAAGGCAGAAGGTTTGGGTCTGACCCCTGACCTCAGTTACACCAACTTGAGTTGGGATTAACACCAGAGTAAACAAAAAGAGAACTCAGGCACTGAGCAGGCAGAGAAAGCTTGTTCTGGGTGGATTGTAATTTGGAAAATTTCAGATCTTTCAGGCTGGTCTGGACAATGGCTGAGGGGGGTTTGCAGAGCACAACCCAAAGTCTGGGTTTCCTCCCCCTTGGCTTCACATTCCTCCATCTGTGCAAGCAGTTGCAGAGTGCTGGAAGGAGCTCTGAGCTCTCCTCAGTGCAGGCAGGAAAAGAAACCTGCAGGGGCCAGGCCAGGGGACAGAAAACCCAGAAAAAACCCTCCATCAACCCCACCCTGCTCCCCAGCTCCTGCAGGGCCAGCACTTTGCTGCTTCCCAGGTTTGAGAGCACTCCTGGGCTGTTGTGAGGGAGCAGAGCCTGATGTTAAACATCTGGCATTGACAAACCCAAAATACTGGCGGGTTTGGTGCTGCTCCATCGCTCTGCTCATGGCCTGCCCCAGCTGGGGGCTCATTAGGCACAGCCTAATTAATCACCCCGCAGGGGGAGGCTTCAGGATGGATGCTCAAGGCTCCTTGTTGCTCCTGCCTGGCTGTGTCCCTTCCTTGAACAGAATTTCTGCCCATTGATCTTATTTTATTTTATTTTTTTGACCAAGGCAAAGGCGAAGAAGAAGCTTTTTGAAGAAGCAGAGGCAGTTTGGGGGATGTGGAACTTCTCAGGGAACCCTGAGATTGTTGATTCAGCACTCAGGGGAACCAGAGGGGTGAAGCTGTTTCTGCAGCAGGGACTGACACCTGGCAGAACTGTGGGGCTGAAATCCCCCTGCACCACCCCAAAAACACAGGGCAGGGATAGAAGAGAATTTTTTGCCTTTTTCTGCCCCATTTTTCAGCCTCCCCCAGCCCAGAGTCACAAGGATTGTTTCTCAGAATAAGCAGCTGGTTCACAACAAACATCCTCCCTCTTTGATGTGTTGTTGTGGTGGTTGGGATACTTTGGTTTCGTGCTCATAATGAAGCAAACTGGCCACAGAGCTTTACTGTAAACTGATGAGAAAGTGGCAGTAATTATTGTTCTCTCCTCCATGGGAAGGGAAACTTTGGATGTTAATGGCCTCTGGAGTATAGGCTGATTACTCACTTTGGGGTGAAGCAGCAGAGGGAAAAAGCCTTCATTTTATTTGCTCTTAAATGCTCCTCTGCCAAGGATGTTGGGCATCCTGACTGCATAAAAGAGATTTGAATTAAAAGAGGAAAAGATTTTATTTTATTTTATTTTATTTTAGTCAGTGGAGGGGTACCACACCCCACAGATCAGTGCCATTCCTGGAACAGGTGAAGGGAGAAGATGCTGCAGGAATTTCTGCATCACCCCTGGCAGCATTCCCACAACAGCCAGTGGGTGAAGATGGGGTGGCCACAAACATTTTGGTTTGCCAAATGGAGAAATGAGAATTGCAGAGAATCTCTTGCCAGCAGAGCTTTGTGTGGATGCTGCAGCACCTCTCACACCTCTGCTCTGTTTTTCCCTCACTTTCAGGGCTCTGAGCAAATCTTTGAGCCCAGCCTTAGTGGGAATTGATCCCTTTGTGGTTTTCCAAGGTGCCACCATGAGCTGGGAGGTGAGGAAGAGGCAGTGAGGATTTGCAGCTTGGCCAAATCCTCCTGGTTTTCCCCGGGGATGGCAGAGGCACCAAGGCTCTGGCTCAGATTGCACCTCCCTGCTCCCACAGCAGCACATTTTTCTTCCCCTTAACCTCGTGGCTGAGGTATTTTAATGGAAGTTTTCTCCCAGTAAAAAGCTGCAGTGTGCTCACATACCAGAAAATCTTGGCCCAGATCATTAACATTAAATCAGACTGATCCTGCCAGAGGTACAGTGAGTGTGGGGAATGTTTCACCTTCCCTGGGCTTCAGGAAAGATTCCATCCATCCTACAATGAGTGCACTGAGCTGTGGGGAATATTTCACTTTTCCTGGGCTTCAGGAAACGTTTCATCCATCCTACAATGAGTACACTGAGCTGTGGGGAGTGTTTCACCTTCCCTGAACTTTAGGAAAGATTCCATCCATGCAGCAAACAGCAAAGGTAGAAAGGCTGATCAGCATCAGTGAAATGTTGGTTTTGTCACTCAGACCTGTCCCAAAATCTTGGAGCTGCACTTGCTCCTCAGGAATTCTCTTTTTTTGTCACCTCCCGTCCCTTGGCAGCTTCCAGTCCCTCTCAAATCTCAGAAAATCTATCTCTCCTGTGCTCCCAGGCTGTTTTTCTGCTCCCTGCTATCTCCCAAACACCTCCTTGCTCTTTAATTCTGCCTGGCAGTATTTTTAATCCCCTCTCTGTATTTCTTATCTGTGTGTCCGTCCATTTCTGGGACTGGGATCAAACCCACCCTTCCCAGGTCTGAACTGCAATCTGCAGGAGCACTCCAGCATTCCTGGCAAGCAGCTGAGCCTGGGGAAGAGCTCCCTGAGCCAAACTGCTGATTTCCTCTGCTCTAGGAGCTACCAGGAGGAAAAGAACACCACGTACTCCAAGGCAGCTTGGCTGCAGCAGCACAGTGAGTCCCGAATCACCTCTCACACCCCGGGATCCAGGGCTTGGCTAAAACCTGAATTATTCCCAGTGGCAGAGGGATGTGGATTCCAGATCTGGGGTGAGAAGAATTCTCTGGACTCCTCCGAGGGTTGTTTGTGCCCACTGACCTCATGGCTCTTCCCTGCAGCCCCTGCTGGGATCTTCCTGGGTTTTTGCATAATCTCCTCTGAATAAATCCAGTGTGTGAGTGGGGCCTTCTCCTTTTGCAGCTTTTGTCACGGGGATCTCTCTGTACCTTGTGGTCCCTCCCTCTCTTTTTGTATCCGAGCTGAGCCATCGCTTTCCTCCCCCGTTTGCACCTCTTAACTTTCCCTTCTCTTATTTTTAGCGCTGCTATTGTCCTGAAAAAACGTTCCAAGGAGCCAATTTCGCTTGAGGGGAGCTGTGAAAATTTAGGGTTAAAGCTCGTGTGAGGTAACACAAAAAGCACTGTTTGGACAAGAGTGATCTCCCTGCCTGGAAGCGTGGCTTTAAATGGTTGTTTCCATTTATTTCTGTGCTCCTCCTCTCAAAGCTCTTTCTCTGAGGCTCTGATCCCGCTGCCACAGTGACCTTTGTGTTTGCAGAGAGACCTTTCAAAATCAAAGGGGCCCTTCAGCAGCATCTGCCCATCTGGAAATGATCACAGAGCCGGGAAGGGCAGAACGGGGGCGTTTGGAGAGCGAGCTGCAGGCTCTGCAGTAACACGGGTCCCTCATTTCTGGGGGAGAGGCTTTGAAGGTGTCCCAGTGACATCCTCGGGGTGCCTCCAGCGCGGCTCACACCAGACCTGTGGCACTGGGAGCCTGAGGAATCGCATCCATGCCGTTTGGTTCCGAGCTAGAACCCGTTCAGGCAGCTCCGAGTGCGTTTCGTTGTGGCTGCCGCATCCTGGAGCTGCTCAAGGCTGGCTGGGATGGAGCTCTGGGCAACCTGGGCTAGTGGAAGTGTCCCTAAAGCAGGGGTGATCCTTAGGGCCCCTTCCAACCCAAACCATTCTGTGATTCCATGATTTGAGCGGGGCTGTGCCTGAACGCTGCTCTCCCGTGTCCTTTCCAGCGGCGCTTTGCAGCCAGCTGGGGACACAGGGTGACAAACACAGCGGGGATGAGAGAGCGGGCAGGGACAGACCCGCTATCGGCCCGGGGCTGCGGGAGACGGGGCTGGGATTCGAACGATGGATCCGAGTGTGCGGGGTTGGGATTCAAACGATGGATCCGAGTGTGCGGGGTTGGGATTCGAACGATGGATCTGAGTGTGCGGGGCTGGGATTCGAACGATGGATCCGAGTGTGCGGGGCTGGGATTCGAACGATGGATCCGAGTGTGCGGGGCTGGGATTCAAACGATGGATCCGAGTGTGCGGGGCTGGGATTCGAACGATGGATCCGAGTGTGCGGGGCCGGGATTTAAATGATGGATCTGTGTGTGCGGGGCTGGGGTTCAGGATGATGGACCTGCATGTGCAGGGCTGTGGATGATGGATCTGTGGGGTCGGGGGTGTGGATGATGGATCCATGTGCATACTCTGGGCTTTGAATGATGAATCCGTGTGCTCAGGGATGGATCCATGTGCTCAGTGATGGATCCATGCGGTCAGTGATGGATCTATGTGCTCAGTGATGGATCCATGTGCTCAGTGATGGATCCATGTGCTCAGTGATGGATCTATGTGCTCAGTGATGGATCCATGTGCTCAGTGATGGATCCATGCGGTCAGTGATGGATCTATGTGCTCAGTGATGGATCCGTGTGCTCAGTGATGGATCCATGTGCTCAGTGATGGATCCATGTGCTCAGTGATGGATCTATGTGCTCAGTGATGGATCCATGTGCTCAGTGATGTACCCATGTGCTCAGTGATGGATCCATGTGCACAGTGATGGATCCATGTGCTCAGTGATGGATCCATGAGCGCACCCACGGCTCTCCCTCTCGCCGCCGCCCCGCCCGTCCCGGCGCTGTTCCTTTAACGCCGGGGCGGGCGCTGCTCGGCGGGGCCGTCCCGGGTCCAGGGGGGAAGTGACGGGCGGGGGGCGAGGGCAGAGCCCGCGCGGGGAGGGAGGGAGCGAGCGAGCGAGCGGGCTCTGAATGAGCCGGGCGAGCCAGCCACCCCCTCGGGGCCGGGGGCGCGGCGGGGCCGCCTTCCCCCGCCGCCTTCCGCGCTCCGGCCGCGCCCCCCGCCCCATGCGCGCCCTGCCCTGAGCGCTGGCCGCGGGGGGATGCGCGGCCCGGCCCCGCGGCTGCCGGCGCTGCCCGCGCTGCTGTGGCTGGCGCTGGCCCCGCTGCCCGGCCCCGCCGCGCGGGCTGAGCTGCGGGTGCGGGTGCGGCTGCCCGGCGGGCAGGTGACGGAGGAGAGCCTGCAGGCCGACAGCGGCGCCGACTGCGTCAGCCTGGAGCTGAGGGCGGCTGACGGCGCCCTCGTCACGCTCACGGCGGATTTCAGACAGGTACGGGGTGGGGGAGAGCATCCCCGGGGGGTTCGGGTAGGGACCGAGCCGGGGAGAACATCCCCGGAGGTTCGGGTAGAGACCGAGCCGGGGAGAACATCCCCGGGGGGTTCGGGTAGAGACCGAGCCGGGGAGAACATCCCCGGGGGGTTCGGGTAGAGACCGAGCCGGGAAGAACATCCCCGGGGGGTTCGGGTAGGGACCGAGCCGGGGAGAACATCCCCGGGGGGTTCGGGTAGGGACTGAGCCGGGGAGAACATCCCTGGGAAGTTCGGGTAGGGACCGAGCCGGGGAGAACATCCCCGGAGGTTCGGGTGAGGACTGAGCTGGGGAGAGCATCAAGAAAGGAGCTCGGAGAGCATCCCTGGGGGATTCAGTCAGAAAACGGAGCTGGGAGAGGATCCCCGGGGGAATCGGATGAGAACGGAGCTGGGAGAGGATCCCCGGGGGATTTGGATGAGAACGGAGCTGGGAGAGCATCCCTGGGGGATTCAGTCAGAGAACGGAGCTGGAAGTGCATCCCCGGGGGAATCGGATGAGAACGGAGCTGGGAGAGCATCCCCGGGGGATTTGGATGAGAACGGAGCTGGGAGAGCATCCCCGGGGGATTTGGATGAGAACGGAGCTGGGAGAGCATCCCCGGGGGATTTGGATGAGAACGGAGCTGGGAGAGCATCCCCGGGGGATTTGGATGAGAACGGAGCTGGGAGAGCATCCCCGGGGGATTTGGATGAGAACGGAGCTGGGAGAGCATCCCCGGGGGATTTGGATGAGAACGGAGCTGGGAGAGCGTCCCCGGTGCCGCGGGGTCCCGCGGTGATTCCCGGCGCGGCTGGAGGAGGGTGAAGCTGCGGGATGGGAGCGCTGGCCCCTCGCCGGAGGGTCTGCTCAGGGATTTTTCTGTGAGTGCTGTTTGTGGGATGAGCGCTGGGGATGGCGATCCTTCCCGTCCTCCTTCCAGACCCGAGTCCATCCCAACTGGGAAGCTGGAAAATCTTGACTGGGGGTCCAGGAGCCAGAACAGTTTCAGAGGTGTGGAAGAGCCCTCGGAATGCACGGGGGAAATTCCGTCCATCCCCTGGCTCTGTTTGAGCTGTCCCCCCAGCTGCAGGACAGCTCACCAGGCTTGCTGTCCCCTGCGGTGTCACCCCTGTGCCCGGGGCTGGAAACAGCTGGTGAAACTTCCCAGTGGGGACGGGCAGGAGTTTCCCAGCTGAGTCCAGCACTGTGATGCTCCTGGCTGAGTTTTTCTCAATTCCTCACAGGCTCAGCACAGGCAGGCACTGAGGAGAGGCTGGGCTGGGGAGATCTGGGGCTCCTGCTCTGCTGTGGGGGTGTCCCTGCTTGGGGATATCTCCACGATGCCGTGGGGTGCAGGAAATGCCTCAGGTGGGCTCCTGCTGGCTTTGGGGGCTCGTGTGTGACTGGCAGCTGTCCCTGGGGTCACCACTGCCCTGCTGTACAGCACCCTCTGCTCCCAGCCAGCCGTGCAGGCAGCTGATGCTGCTGAGCTGAAACCCCAAATCCCACATATCTCATGGGCACAGAGATGCCAAACCTGCCTGGATGCAGGAACCTCCCTGAGAAGAGCAGTTTGCCCCAGTGGCAGGGCTGTGTTATCTCATTCCACCCCCCCATCCTGGCTGTTTGCTCAGGTGGACTTTGCTTTGCAGCAGGAGGAACCCAAACCCATGAGATAGGAAGGTCCCAGCCTGCTGTGAACCTTGGAGCCTTTTTGCCAGGGATTGTCCTGGTGCCTCTTCCCCTTTCAATCTCCCTGCAAGTCCCTCAGATGTCCCTTTTCCTCTCTGAGGTGCCAGCAGAAACTGTGGTGATTTTGGAAGTGGTGGCATGTTTCAAATACTGCAGCACATGTGACTCCTATTAAATGAATTATTAAATATAAATATTAAATATTTGCAAGCCATGGCACAGCAGGGAAGTTAGGAAGGGCTCTGAAGCTTGCAGATTGCAAACTTGCACATTCCCAGGGGTGGGAAATCCAAACTCACTACAGATCTCTAGGCAGGTCCTTTGGGATGTGACCTGTGCTGAGCTGGTGATTTTTTTCAGCATTTTGCATTTGCTTCAGCTCTTCCTGAGAGCTCAGAGCTCACCCACAAACCCAGCTGAGTGGGAGTTACATATTCTCTCCCTCCCATCCTTATTAGAGCTGAGTTTCTTCAGGGTTGGGGTTCCCTGGAGGTGTTTTGAGTCCATAGGTTAAATCCTGAGCTCCTCAGCCCCTGCTGGAAGTGATGGTCCCTGGAGGGCTTTGCAGGCATCTGACATGTAGAAATGCATTCCTGATGCTCAGTTTTAGGGCAGCTGGGACCTGGCTCTCTCTGCTCCATGGATTTGCTGGAAAATAGCTGGGGAAAGCCAGGGGAACATAAAGGAGCAGGGAGCTAGCTGGCTTTGTGGTGAGGTGAGTAATGTGTGAGCAGGCAGCAGCTGGCTGGGCTTCCCCCCCTGCCCTGCTCTGCCCTGCTGCTCCTCTCCCCAAAATTACACAACTCCTGCCTGCACTGAAGGTCGTGGGGCTCTGAGTGTTCCCAGAAGCAGCTGGGGTTGTTGATCTGCTGCCCTTGAGCCTGATGATGTGGCCAGGATGCTGGGGTTTTTCCACAAATGATTTTTCCATTCCTCTGGCTCAAACTGCAGGGGGTTTGTCCAAAAAGTCAGGCGTTTATTTACTATTTTTTAATTTTATTTTTTTTTTTTTTCTCTCTCTGCTGGCAATTTGTGGTTGCCAGACCAGAGGCTGGAGAAGAAAGGAGCTAAATGAGATCATTGTTCATTGCTTTGCTCTGACACTGGTGGGACTTGAGCAGTGCCTGGGGCTTCCACAGGGCTGGGATTTTCATTGCTCTGACCTGGAGGAGCTGTGTCCTCACAGCACACCAGGTTATTTTCTCCTTGCTGCAGCACAAACTGCTCAGTGCAAGTTCCAACTGGGACTCGATGTTTTCTGGCCAGAGCAGGGGTGACCCTTTCTTTTCTTGCACTTTGAAAGAAGGGAATGAAAATGCTTCTTTTTCTGTGGTCAGGCATAAAATCCACTGCAAAAATAATAATGAGGGGGCTCAGCAGCCCTGGCTGTTGTGTCTGGGTGGAATGGAGTGATGTTGCCAGTTGTTAAACACAGCCTGAGAACAAAGTGGGTGGGTTTATTTCAAGGTCAGCACAAAGATATGGAGAAGTTTCTCTTCCCTTTTGATTGCTGGAAAAGTTGAGGTTGGAAACACAAGGGAGGAAGCCTGGGTAGTGTTTTAACCCCTGCACTGCCAGTCCTTTCAGTGTTGGTAAAGCTGCTGTGTGATGTTTTGGGGTAGTGGTGTCAGAGTTTCCTCGTGCCAAGGGGCCACGTGTTAGGTGACAAATCACCAGGTGACACAGGAAAGCATCTGACCACAGATTTTATCTGTGTGATTTGGAAAGTAAATTCTTCTCTGAACAGATACCAAGAGTAGGAAATGAGAGACGTTCAGGAGTCTTTGTGAGGGCTCAGTGAAACACCCTGGTGTTCATTACTCTGTGGAATCTTATTTATTGCACACAAAATGTGCTTTTTATTCCCCCTCTCCCAGCACATTCTTGATTTGCCTTTACAGATACCTGAATATAAGAGGCAGCACACCCAAAATCTTCATTCCAGCCACTTCCAGAGACAGAGGAGTTAAAAACCACAATCCCCACCCACTCAGGGTTGCTCAGCTGGCTGGACCCTCAGTGTGGATGCAACAGCAAGTTCCCTGTGCTGTGCAAACTCAGGGAATTCTGGGCAGCAGTGCTGATTCCCTGGGGCACAGGCTGCTGACAGAGTGCAGAATTGGGCCCAGCAGTGCTGGTGTCACCCCATGTCCCCAGCAGCACATCCTCCTTTGCCTGTGCCACTGCAAAGACAAAACTGGGTCCCCACAGCAGCACTGATGTCCTCAGGGCAGAGAAATTTGGCAGGAGAGCTGAATGGGCTGCAGGGAGGAAGGCACTGAAATGATTTATTTCCCTGGGAACTGGTTTGCTCCACTCGACGTGGAATTGTTGCTGGGCTGGGAGCTGGACCACACAGGCTTGTAAATCCCTGCTGGAATAAACCCCAGGCAGGGGGGGAGCTGCTCTCACCCCCCAGATGAAGCCTCTGGCTGAGGACAGAGGGAAGAAGCTGGATGATTTGTTAGATAATAGTTTAAAAGAAAATATGAAGTTTAATTGGATATTATGCTTTTGCTTTGCTTGCTTTTAGTAATACAGATTTGTCAATTAGCCAGCTTTAAGTAACTTCAGTTAATGCATTAAATTTAAATATCATATGTCTGTCCAACACAACCCCAGAAAAACTCTTTTTCACTTGTTTAGCTATCCTTGTAGTTATGTTGTTAATGCAAATCTGTGTGTGCTTTGCCATTGAATGAAGCAGGTGAAGTTTTGCTTTGGTGACCAGGTGAAGGCATTTCCTCTTGGGAGTACCTTGAGTAGGGAGAGGCAGCTGTGGGATTTTGGGAGCTGGGAGCACTGGAATCTGTGCTGCCTTGAGGAGCTGCTGTGGCCTTGCTGCAGGGCTGGCTGCTCCCTGGAGTGTTTGTCACCCAAAAACAAATCCAGCTGTCACTGCACCCGCTCAGGGCTGAGGATTCCCTGCCCTGGGTTCATCCTGAGACTGCTCTGCTCTGCTGGGACTTGTTCCCTGCTGGGGAGTTCTGCAGGAGCCCAGAGTGAAGGTGCTGTTTGCTGCCTTGGCTGGGTACCCACCTTGGCACCAGTTCACTGCTTTCCCTGCTGGGAAGGAGGAGAGGAGGCTGGGCAGGGCAAGGAGAAAAGCTTTGGAGCCTCTTTCCCTGTGGAATCTTCTTCAAGCAGCAGGGTTTGGTTCTTGCTCCACCTGGGGTGGCAGGGAGAGCTGGTCAAAGCCAAGCAAGGGTTTGGGACAGAGCAGGGAAAAGAAGAGACTCGGGGCAGAGTGGTCACTGCAAGGTTCACTTTGGCTTTGCTCAGATCCAGGTAAAGGTGGGATTTCTCCCCTCAGAACTCCTGCTACACATCCTTGAAATCACAAATCCTTGAAAACACAGCTTTTAAAAGCTGTTTCAATGCTGGCAGCCCAGCCCATTCCTGCCTGTCCCAGTGCATCTCCCTTGGTGCCAACAAATGCTCTGGAAATCCCTGGCACTCGCAGTTTGGGCAGAGGGAGGTGTGAATTCCTGTCTGCATCAGCCCCAAGGAGGAAAGAGCCAGGCTGGCTGAAGGCTAATTCTTAAATAGATGGATCAGGAGGATTAATCAGCTGCTCAGCACGTTCTCATTTTACAAAAATTGCCTCCAACCTGGGAAGTGCTGCACTGTTTTTAATCTCCTGCCTGTGGAGGTTTTCGGCCTGAATGCAAAACGTGGCTATCCCTGCTTGCTTTTCCCAGACTGTTCAAAGGGAATTACAATTAAATCCACAGCTGAGGAATATGCCAGAGTCAGCTCCTGGTTTTAGTCTGCTCATCCATGGGTTCTGCTGCTGTGGGAGCTCCCAGCTGGAAGCTGTGGAAGGGGAATGTGGATTGTTCCAGTGGTGCCTGTGCCTCAGTGGGACATCTCCCCATTAAATCTCTCGGAAAAAGTAATGATTCCATAGCAATTTCACAAGAATTTTTGGAATCTCTTTCTTCTCAAGCCTCCTCTGTGCCCTGCTCTTCTTTGTGCAGTCAGTAATTCCACCAGAAAGATGATTTCTCCCATCCTGGGGGTGGAAATGCTGTTCTTGCAGCTGTCCAGATGTGCACTGCATGACATTCCCATTTCTCTTCTGGGCATGGAAGAGAAGGCAGGAAATAAATAGTGGGCTCCCTGAGCAGGAAAGCTTAGGAAAAGAGAAATGCTCCTTTCTGAGGCAGGAGAGGCCAAGGCAGTGGGGAGGAGAGGGATTTGAGCAGCTGGCACTGCAGGAGGTGCCAAAGGCAGGGATTGCCCTCTGCTCCAGTCCTGCTTAGCCCTTGGAGTGGGATGGGATGGCAGATTCCCACACGGGGCACCTATGCCCCTGAAGCCAGAGCCAGGGATTGATCCCTGCAAAGAAATCAGGGTTTGGTGCCAGAGCAGGACACAGAACAGGACGACTTTGCTGTTGCCCAGGGAATTCTGTGACTCCACGTGAAGTAACTGTGACTGATTTCTGAGCTGGTTCTGGAAAGGACTGCAATCCATGTCATGTAAAATGACAAAATTAGTGGCCTGCACAGAAAAGGAAGTCATCTGCAGCTGATCATAACAGCTCCTTCTGCCTTTAACAATTTCATTTTCACTTCTGTTCCACACGTTCAGGGATGAGTAACTTTTTCTCCAGGATGTCACTTGTCAAGAAGCAAGTGAGGGAAGGCAGCAGAGGAAATTTGGGGCTGCTTACTCAGTAAGGCATGAAGATAATGGCTGTGTGACATTTGCTCAGCAGAACCAAAGGAGGCTCCTTGGAGCTTTGCTTCCCTTCTTGGGAAAGCACAGAAACCCTAAGCTCTTGGATGTGGGATGTGACCTGGCAGCAATTGTCCTTGCCACAGTGGGATTGTGAAAAGCCTCCATTCTCCATGGCCACCAGGGATTCTGCTGCAGGTTTTGGGGTGGGATTGGAGCTGGGACCTCAGGTAGCACAAGCATGAGACCTTTGGCTTTGCTTTTGTTCTAGATACTTTCTCTTTGACCCCAACCTCAGTTCACCTCACTGATGCCAAAGATTCACAGCTCTCACTCTTGTTATTTCCCTCTCTCTGTCAGGAGGTGAAGATTTTCCGTGCCTTAATCCTGGGGGAGCTGGAGAGGGGCCAGAGCCAGTTCCAGGCTCTGTGCTTTGTGACCCGGCTGCAGCACAACGAGATCATCCCCAGCGAGTCCATGGCAAAGCTGCGGCAGGTGAGGGGCTCCTTCCTTCCAGGAATTCCCAGAGCTCTCCTGCTTGCCCTTCCCAGCCTTTGAGCCACCTCTGACCTCCCCTCCTGCTTGAGGGATTTGGGGTTAAACTCAGTTCATCAGTTCCTGATGCTGTTCCAGTGAAGCACTTCTGATTCAGTTGAGTTTGAGTCGTGATTTAGTTGAGCCTAATTAGTGTCAGGGTGGGTGAGTGGCTGTGAAAATCCCTGTCCCAATGAAGCCAGCACTGATCTGGGATCATTATCAGGGCAAAACACAGAGAATCCACCACAGGTAATAGTAAAACCTCGTGGTTTCAGTATCAGTGGTTTATTTTAAAGTGCCCCTCCCCCAGGTAGGATGCAGGTGCACATCTGCTCTCACAGCTGATGTTGGCACCACACCCACACTGGAAGGAATAAGATGCAGCCAGCATTGAAGCTCTGATGATTTCCTCTGCAGAAGAACCCCCGGACGGTGAGGCAGGCAGAGGAGGTGAGAGGGTTGGAGCATCTCAGCATGGACGTGGCTGTGAACTTCAGCAGGGCAGCACAGCTCAGCTCCCACATCCACAACGTGTGTGCAGAGGCCAGGGAGGCCATTTACACCCGCCAGGAGGATGTCAGGTTCTGGCTGGAGAAAGGTGAGCTCTGACTTCCCTGTTTTCACTGCAGCTGCTGCTGTCCTGTGATGGCTCCTGGCAGCTTTCTGGGGATCAGCACCCCCTGTTCTGGCTCTGAGGCACTTGTGTCACCCTGTGTGTCACCCTGTGTGTCACCCTGGGTGTCACCCTGGCTGTTAGCAGCTCTCACTCCTCCTGCTGGCACTTCCTAAGTGAAGCTAATTTGGGATTTAAAAAGCAACTTTCACCTGTTCCATCACCCAGAGGAACAATGTTGGTTTTGTGTCTTTTGGTTTACTCTCTCTGGGGTCTTCTGTTCTCCCGGTTTTATTCAGATTTAAATCCTTACAAACGTTCTGTCCAAACTCCTCCTCAGCCTGGGGGCTGTGCTGAGAGACCACTGCTGGTTCTGGGGGCTGTTTCCTTGGCTTTATCTCTTGGCAGCACCCTGAGGGATGTCTGTCCACCCTGAGGGATCTGTCCACCCTGGGGGATGTCTGTTCAGTTTGAGGGATGTCTGTCCACCCTGGAGGATGTCTGTTCAGTTTGAGGTGCTGCCCCAGGGCTCGGACCTGCCTGACCTTGCTTTCCTTGGAGTCTTTTCTTTCTCCCGTGGTTCCTATTCAGATTTAAATTTTTGGAAACGCTCTGTCCACCCTCCCCCTCAGCCTAGGAGCTGTGTGGCTCTGTCCTTTGGCTGCCCTCTGTCCTGAGCACTGTCTGTGCCTGCTCCCACAGGGGTGGACAGCTCCACATTGGAGGTGCTGCCAGAGGGCTCGGACCTGCCAGACCTTGCTTTCCTTGGGGTTTTTTGTATTGCCTGTAGTTTCCCATTCAGATTTAAATCCCAATAGCCCCTGAAAACATAGTCCAGCCTCCTCCTCAGCCTGTGTGGGGATGGCTTTGGTGGCTCTCTCCTCCATGCTAAGCACTGAGCTTGCTCCTGCAGGGATGGAGGGCTCCACGTTGGAGATGCTGCCGGACCTCGCTTTTCTTGGGGTTTTTTGTTTCTTCCATAATTCCCATTCAGATTTAAATCCCAATAGCCCCGGGACATCTTTGGTGGCTCTCCCCCGTGTCCCCCCTAGCATTGTCTGTGCTTACCCCGCAGGCATGGACAGCTCCATGCTCGAGGTGCTGCCGGACCTCACTTTTCTTGGGGTTTTTTGTTTCTCCCGTAGTTCCCATTCAGATTTAAAACCCAATATCCCCAGGACAGTTCCGTGGCTCTGTCCCTTGGTGGCTCTGTCCCTTGGTGGCTCTGTCCCGTGTCCCCCTCCCTGCCGAGCGCTGTCTGTGCTTGCCCTGCAGGCATGGACGGCTCCACGTTGGAGATGCTGTCGGACTTCGCTTTTTTTTGGGGGGTTTTTTGTTTCTGCCGTAGTTCCCATTCAGATTTAAATCCCAATAGCCCCTGAAAACATTGTCCAGCCTCCTCCTCAGCCTGTGTGGGGATGGCTTTGGTGGCTCTCTCCTCCATGCTAAGCACTGAGCTTGCTCCTGCAGGGATGGACGGCTCCACGTTGGAGATGCTGCCGGACCTCACTTTTCTTGGGGTTTTTTGTTTCTGCCGTAGTTCCCATTCAGATTTAAATCCCAATAGCCCTGGGCCAGTTCGATGGCTCTGTCCCTTGCTGGCTCTGTCCCTTGCTGGCTCTGTCCCTTGGTGTCTCTCCCCGTGTCCCCCTCCCTGCCGAGCGCTGTCTGTGCTTGCCCCGCAGGGATGGACGGCTCCATGTTCGAGGTGCTGCCGCAGGGCTCGGAGCTGCCGGAGCTGCCGGAGCTGCGGCGCTGCCGGCGCTGCCCGGACCGCTGGAAGCCGTGCATCTGCAGCTACTCGCTGAGCATCCAGTGGTACCCCTGCATGCTCAAGTACTGCCGGAGCCGCGACGCCGCGGGCAAGGTCTCCTCCTACAAGTGCGGCATCCGCAGCTGCCAGAAGGGCTACACCTTCGATTACTACGTGCCTCAAAAGCAGCTCTGCCTCTGGGATGAGGAAGCTTAGAGCTCCCCAGGAGCTGTCTGTGCTCCCGAGGAGGAATGCTGTTCACAGTGGTGCCTTTCCTTGTGGCCTCCTGTGCCTCCCTCCCCACCTGACGCTGCCTCGTGCTGTGCCAAGCAGGCTCAGCTGGCTGGGTGATGCTCTGGCTCCCTGGAGCAGGAGATGCAGGTTTTGGGCTGAAGCAGAGGGGAAGGGGTGTGCTGCCCTGCTCTGGAGCTCCAAGGGGCATTCCCAGCCTTGAGCTGAGCGGGCAGGGCAAGGATCTTGCTGACCTGGGTTGCCAAACATCTCTGCCACTGAAGAACCCCCTTCGCTGCCTTCACCACCTCCTGGTGCCACAACCACGGGGAAACAGCTGTTTTTTGGGACCACAGCCCCTGAACAAGCAAGGTTTGGAGCCCACCCTAAGGAAGAGCCTGCCTGTAGCTTTTCCCAGTGCCTGGCTGGCTGTTATACCCCCTGTGGATGGAAGATACACTGGGAGGATACAGCCCAGCATCTCGTGCCTCTAAAGGGCTGGAAATTAGGGCTTGAATTAATCCCTACCTAGAGAAAGCCCAACTTTTTGTGTTGGTCTTGTGTCTGTTCCACTAAGAAACATCTGGAGACTCGTGGCTGCAAGGGGAGAGGAGGATCCCAGGTGGGTTTGGAAGAAAACAGGATTCTACATCCACGTCCAGTTTTATGTCCTGCTCTGCCAGCTATTCACAAGAAGCTCTTAAATAACTGTTCTGCTTTGCTGTGCCTTGTTCCCCCCATATGTTAAACAAGGATGACACTGAAGTTGTCCTTGGCCCTGGAATATTCCTGGAGGAATCAGACAAAAAGCACTGGAAGTGCTGCTTGGTTCTCTGTCCTCTTCCACTCAAATTGGGAGA
Organism: Erithacus rubecula; assembly: GCF_903797595.1. NCBI lineage: Eukaryota > Metazoa > Chordata > Aves > Passeriformes > Muscicapidae > Erithacus > Erithacus rubecula. Next base: position 2,332,357 of record NC_136677.1, read on the forward strand.
AGCACAGAGGGGAGAGAAGCTCTTGGAGTCTTTAGGAATCTCTGTGCCTCCTGGTGAAAAGCCTTCACAACGTGCCTTTTTGCCTAAAATACAGAAATTTTTGCAAAAGAAGAAAAAAACCAACAATTTGGTCACAATTATTTTTGTATCGATCACTTAAGGGGTGGGGGGAGAAGGGAAGGGTATTTTAATATTGGAACATGAAGTAAAACACTTGAAATGATTTTTTTTTTTTTAAGAAACAAATTATTTATCATTTGTAAGGTAAAATAAACTGATTTTTTAAAGCATCCTTGGCTTAAAAGTTTCTCTGTGCATGATAAGAGTGTGAATTCAGATTTGTTCTTTTACGAGTAAATCTCAAACCTGCACTTGGTGAAGAGCCATGGACTGGGGGAGAACATCCAGGAATTTCTGACTCAGCAATGTGATGCTGCACCTCAAACACTCCATCCTTTCAGACCCTCCATAGGCAGGCAGGTTTGGCTCATCCAAAGCTGCTGTGGGAGTTTTGAGCTCGGGCTCTGCTGAATAAACCCATCGGTGGGGGAGGCTGGGGGTTGCTCTGTGCTCCCGGGGGGGCTTCTCTGGCTGCGGTGAGCATTCCTGGTGAATTCCTGGTGAATTCCTGGTGAATTCCTCCGCAGCTTCAGCCGATGAGGGCGGCACTTTCAGAGCTGCAGGAGGGAGAACCGTGGAGCTCTGATTCCCTCTAGTGTGGGGAATGCAGCGATGGGGCAGCGAGCACTTCCAGCGTTTCTCTTCACCCACCAACAATTCCCCCTTTTCCGGAGATGGGGGAGCAGGGATTTGTTCTCTGCTGTCTCAGCTCCTGCTCCGTGGGGTTTTGTGCCCGTTCTTGGGGTCAAACCCACTGTGGGCAGGTGGGCTGTGAGCAGGGTGGGGTTGGGTTTCAGGGATCGCAGCCCGTTCCTGCCGCTGCCGCCTGCACAGGGATGTCGGGACAGACCCGGGTTCGCCCTGGGAGCGTCGGGACACATCCCAGAGAGCTTTATTTCCAAATCCCGAGGCTCCGGAGTGGCCGGCAGCCGGTGCAGTTCCCTCGCCTCCAGCAGTGGGTGCTGGCGGAGCGCGGCTGTGCCCAGCCGGGTTCGGGATGTCGGATGTCGGGATATATGTCGGGATGTCGGGGAAGGATGCTCGTGGTCCAGCCGGTCCCTGCAGGACCGCAGGATGTCCCCAGCCTTGCCCGAAGAGCACTTTGGGGATTTTTGTAGCATTTTGTGCTTCCATGAATCAGAACTTATCTCCCTCCAAGAGGGGAACGAGACTCGGCAGCAGGAGAGGAAGAACACGGTGCCTGCAGTGAGGGAGGAGAGTGGATAAGTCATTGATGACCACAGGGAAAAAAAAGAGTTTGCTGGTGCCTGGGAGTGATTCTAGCACTGATCAGAGTAAAACCAATCCTGCCTTGCCTGATAATTTCACTTCCAAGCAGAAAGAAGTGGTGATGCTGTGATGCATCCCCTGTTTTTCATGGGGAGGGTGCGTTGTCCTGCACATCACCAAAGTTCAGGACACTCGAGGGGATGGGCTTGGCTGCCGCAGCTATTTGGAGAGAAAACCACCTAAATATTCCTTTTTTTTTCCCTCCCGATGTTTCGTTGAGTACAAAATAACAGCCAGGAAAAGTCATTCCCGGCTGTGTCTGGGGCCAGGAGAGGGCACTGGTGCCCTGCCCGTGGCCGGGACAGCATCCCTGCCCGGAGGATGCCCGGGATCCCTGTCCGGCTGGAGATGCCACCCTCCTGGTCGGCTCTGGAGGACGGGAAAAGAGCCAGGAAGAGCAGAAAGAGAAGATAAATTCCTTTTGGTGAACAAAAGGTGCTCTGATGTGGGGGAAGGAGAGCTCCCGTGGTCGCCAACCTTTCAAGCTGGCTGTGAGCCAACAGCAAATAAATTCCTGTTTGACGCAGTGAAGACACCCGATCACGTCAGCCTTCGGGATGGGGAAAACCCAGAGAAAAACACTCGAAAAGAGGGCGGCAGCTGCCCAGGAACGCCGCAGGGCTCAGGGCCTGAGTGGCTGGACGGGCTCGGTGGCTTCCAGGAGCTCCGTGTCGGGGCCACCTCGCTGCTTCCTGGAGGCTGAAATCTCCCCTGCTCTGGAAATAAATGTCAGTGCGACCCGGGAACCCCCAGCTGGCCTCCGCTTTTTCCTTGTTAGGGTTTGGCGGAGCTCCTCCGCCCTCTCCTGCCATGCATCCCCCGGGGATGCTCTCCCGGACCATGGGCAGCTCCGCACTGGGCTTGAGGTGCGGCTGGAGATCCTGCCCGCCCACCCATCCCTTCGGAGAAACCTGTCTTTCCAGGGAGGGAGAGCGGCATGTGGGAAAGCCGAGAGCCCTGGAACGCGAATTACCCAGGGAGAGATGAATGTGCGATAGCTTGTACCTGGCAGCTACTAATTGAGCGTTAACGCTTTCAGCAGCGCTCGGAGCAGCGCAGCCGCTCGGCCCCGTCACACGGGTGTCCCCAGAGCTGCTGGGGTCACCGCGGTGGCACATGGCACAGGCAGCAGCTGTCGGGGCGGCTGGGTCTCTGTCACAGCACGGAGCGTGGGCTGCGGCTCTGGCCTCGCTGCTTTCCGCAGAAGAAGGCAGCGTTAGGGGATTTTTTTCCTTGCCTGGCTTCCCTGGAAGTTGGTAAACGCTGCAGCCTGAAGCAGCAGCGGTGAGGAGGAGGAGGCTGAGTGCCACTCGTTTGCTCAGGGGACAGAGATGGAGCACATGTCAGGCAGGGTGTCCATGTGCCAGCCCCGACCCTGCTCTCATTGACAGCTCAGACAGGTTTCTTTGATGCTTTTAACTTTCCCTCCTTGTTTCACTCGGCATCCAGGTTCGGCCCCAATGGCACGGGCGGCTCCCAGGATTAGCAGAGAGACCCCAAAGCGCCCCAACACCTTCCCTCGGGGTGCTCAGGGCAGAAAGGGGGGGACAGCTGAGCTCTGGGGCAGGTGCTGGGGGTACAGCTGAGCTCTGGGGCAGGTGTTGGGAGTGCAGCAGAGATTTGGGGCAGGTGTTTGGGGGTACAGCAGAGCTCTGGGGCGGGTGCTGGGGGTACAGCAGAGCTCTGGGGCAGGTGTTGGGGGTACAGCAGAGAACTGGGGCAGGTGCTGGGGGTACAGCTGAGCTCTGGGGCAGGTGCTGGGGGTACAGCTGAGCTCTGGGGCAGGTGCTGGGGGTACAGCAGAGATTTGGGGCAGGTGCTGGGGGTACAGCAGAGCTCTGGGGCGGGTGCTGGGGGTACAACAGAGATTTGGGGCAGGTGCTGGGGGTGCTGCCCCAGCCGGCCGAGGGCGGGCGGAGCTCAGCGCCTTCCTTCCTGCCCTCCTTCCCACCCCACCCCGCAGCCTGGCAGCGCTGCAGGGACTCATCCATTCCCGAGTTACTAATATGCAAATGGCAGCGTTTGCATGGGCCTGCCGCCAAGCTGCTGGGTGTCAGGGCACCCGAGGGAGCCGGAGGTGGGGCGAGGCGTGGCACCGCGCCGCATGCTCACCTGGCCCTGCATGGCAACAGGCAATGGAGCTCTAGGTCCCTTGGGCAGCGGACCCACGGCCGGTTCGAGAGGCAGCGGGTGGCAGAGGAGGGAGGGCAAACTGGCAGCCCCTGGCAACCTGGGGCTGACGGCAGGAGGCTGGGCACACCGCGGATTTCCCCCCGCCGGCAGGATGGTGAACCTGGAGTCCGTGCACGCAGGTAAAGGGCACAGGAGCGCAGCGCGGGGCCGGGGCCGTGGGCTCGGGCAGGAAATGGGTTCACTCTCATTCCCGTCACTTTTCCTCGCTCTTTTCCCTCCTCTTCTCTCCCGCTGGGGCGCCTGGTGAAGTGCCTGCAGTGCTGGCGGGGATGGATGATGCCCTGATCTGTTTAGGGGGCTGCCAAGTCGTGCCCACAGTGCGGGAGCAGCGCACAGGGCTCCGGGGTGCCTGGAAAATGAGATTTTACTGCCTGACCTGTGTGTTCTGTCACTGGAATAAAGCTGGGAGGAGGGAGAAGGGATAAACCCACGGAGGGATGCGGTGTGTGAGAGAGAGACGGGACACGGGCTGAAAGGAGAAAAGTTCATGGCAAAGAGGGAAAAGGAGGAAAGTTCAAAGAGGGAAAAGGAGGGAGAAATGAATGAGCAGGGAGCTGAGGGAGGCTGAATTGAGTCAGGAATGAATGAACAGCGATACTCAGGAACTCCTTCAGGGGTTTGATGCAGAGGCGCAGCTCAGGCGCTCTCCCATCCCCTCCGAGCGGCGAGCTGGGAACCGGCAGCGCTGGGAACAGAGCAATCCCTGCCGAGCCCCCGGAGCAATCCCTGCCGAGCCCCCGGAGCAATCCCTGCCGAGCCCCCGGAGCAATCCCTGCCGAGCCCCCGGAGCAATCCCTGCCGAGCCCGGCTCCCCCTGCCCCTCTGCCCCAGCCCCAGGGCAGCAGCACATCCCGGGCACACGGAGCTGAGGCTGATGCTGCCGCTGGAGCAGCGTGGTGGCAGCCGGACCCTGACACCTGGCCGGGCAGGCAGTGAGATTTTGGGATACAGGAGCCACGTGCCCCTTCAGTGACTTTTTGGTCAGGGCTTTGTGCAGCTCAAAACGCTCAGCTGGAGGGGAGGGGAGGATGCATCCATCAGTGTTTGCCATTCCCTGGGATACCCCTGTGGGTGTCCTGCTGCTCGGGGGACACCTGGGGGGCCCCTCCAGCAGCCCTGCCTGCCCTGGGCTCGCAGACAGGCCTGCAGGGCAAGGTGCAGCAATGCCACCACCTCACCCAGTGCCAGCAGCATGGCAGAGGTGGCCAAAGCCTTCACTCCACAGCTGGACCACAGCTGTATCCCATCCTCTGCATCCTCTGGGATGTCCCTGTGGGGGCTGGAGAGCCCTGGCCAGGAGGGGAGGCTGCCACAGAGGGTGTGAACACCTGCTCTGGGTGTGCTGTTGGTGTCCCTGGGGCTCCCATCCGCCCATCTCCAGCCTTGTGAGCGACCCTTTCCTCATGAGCAGATCCCCAGATCATTATTGTGCCCTCTCTCAGAGCCTGTGGCATCACTCCCAGCCTGGATTTGGGGCTGTGGGTGCATGTGGAGCTTCCACTCCCCCAAACCATCCCCCTGTGCTGTTCTCTGGGGCTTTAAGGAGATTTTTTTGTAGGGAAAGGAGCCCAGCACAGGTGGGAGAAGTTTTTTTTCACCCCTGTACAAAAGCATTTCAGTTGTGGGGTCCCTGAGTAGCTTTCAGACCCCTCTGTAACAAGCTGCTTGCAGAGTTGTGCTCAGCTTTAACCCCAGCTTTTATCTTGGAGGTCTTTTCCAACTTGGATGATTTTAGGAGAAAGCACAGCCCCGGGAGGGGCTGCCCAGGCTCCACACACCCTCCCCTCTGCTGAGACACTTCCCTGGTGGCTGCCCCCACCCCTTCCCGGGCATTTTGGATATTTCACCTCCCTGCAGCCTCCAGAGGGGCTGAGGCCCCTAAAGCCCAGAAAACCCCGGGTGATGCTCCCAGCCCAGCCCAGCTCCCCATCCTCCACCATGGCATTTCTTTGGTTCACCCTTCATCCATGCCTGAACAGCTACGGGGAGCCAGGGCTTGGGAAAGGCTTTATTTGCTGACACCATTTGTTTCAGCAAAAATAGAGATGCAGATACATCCCTGGAGAAGTGTCTGTGCTGGCAGAGCTCCTCTGGTCTGGCTGAACCACCCAGCCTGCCCCTACCCCAGCCCTGCTTGGGAGCTGGGGCAGAGCAGCACATTTTTAATATGGCCCAGGCCACAGTGGCGGCTCCTAATAGAGCTGTGGTTTAGAGTTAGGCAGTCCTAAGCTGGGTTATTTTTCCCAGAGAGGTTTTTTTTTTTTTTTTCCTTTTGTTTTCCAAGCCTGATTATCCTGTGTGTATTGCTAAGCTGGCAAAGCTTAGCAAAAGTGTGGCAGGAGCTGTCTGAGGGTGTGTTTTAGGATGGAGCAGAGTTTGCTCTGGTTGTAGTGGAAGGTTGAGTGTCCATGAAAAGGTGTTGGCTACAATTAGATAAGAAAGTGATTGCTCTGTGTGTCTGCTCCTTGTTCCCAAGGATCCCTTGGAGGGTGCTGGTGCTGCACTGGGATTCAAAATCCATCCTAAACCTTAAACCTCTCAGATCAGCAGGCAGACTTTCCCTTTTCTTTCTGCTTATTTTTCCTTTTGTTTTCCCCTACAAAATATTCAAGCTGCAATAACATGTGCACATTCATAGGGGGGGATTTGAATCTGGATGAAAATAAAATTCTTGTGCATTGGGAATCCCAGGGCATCTCCTTATCTCCCGACTGCAGGAGGAGGGGATTTACCTGCTGGATAATGTGATATGCAATCAAGTTGCAGCAGCAATTCCTCCTTCTCTCCCCACCCAGCCCAGTTTTTAATGGGTGTGGGGGGGTCACTCCTGCAGGAGGGACAGAGCTTTTCATGCTCTGCTTTTGTCCCTGTCCTTCCTCAGCTCTGTCCAAACTGGTCCAGCTTGGGAATTCGATATTTTCTTTCCCCAATTTTATTTTTTTACAAGCTTTCAAGCTTTCTCACCAAAGCAAGCACCAAACTTCTGCAGGCTTTTAGATTTTTTTTTCCCTTCCTCTATTTTATGAGAACTTGACTTCTTTTTTTTTTTTTTTTTTTTAATACTTTTTTGGCAGCCAGTAAAACTTTGTGCTTTGTAGATTGCCTAAGTTAGGGTCCCTTGGCAGTGGTACAAGACAAGAAGATGTTTATAGCTGATGGTAATTACTTTTCCTGCAGTAGAAATGCTTAGAAGCCCCACTAAACGTTCATGTCTTAATTGCACAGGGTTTATTTGAAGGGGGGAAAAAAAAAAATCCCACAACTTTTTTCACCCTCCTTTCCCTCCCCTCACTCAATATAATTTAAGGAAAGGAAGTTTCTGAAGTATGTGAAAGTTTCTGTGCTGATATAAAATCCTGATTTTTTTTTTTTTCCTACTTTCATTCATTTGCTGGAGAAAGTTTCAAACTTTCAACTCGATCAAAGTTACGAAATCTTGGCCAAAAAAGCAGATTATCTGCTGTTCGCACACGAGGGAAACTTTGAATATGGGGAAAAGAAAACCTGCACACACACAAAGCCCTGCCTGTTTTGGTGTGAGCAAAAGAGGGAAACGGGGATAAAAATCCAACGGGGCTGCTCTCATCTGTTTGGGAATAACAAAAGGTGGATATGGGGAAGAGGAAAAGGTTTGCATGATGCTTTTAGGTGGCTTCCACCTGCCTTCCCTACCCCAGCAAAACCACAGCAAACACTGGCCCAGCTTCCCCAGTGTTGTTATTCCCCGATGCAAATGGGAAGAGTCTGTGGCCGGGATTGGCTGCACGAAGCACATGCAAATCACTCAAATAATAAAAAATTATCTCGTTTTTTTAACCTTTTTTTTTTTTTTTGCCCCCACAACTAGCGTGGAAACAGTTAAAATTCCCATGGAAAGGGTGGAAAAAGCTGAGGGGGCGTCCATCTGAATTTGAATAGATATCCCCTCTTCTCCCACCTGGGTGTCCTTGGCGTTTTTTAAGGAGGGGATGAGCAGCCCGGTGTGAAGTTGAGCATTCCCACCTTTTCTTGCAGCTGTCCCCGAAGGAGAAAGTGGCCCCGGGTGTGGTGGCAGTCATCACTTCAAGGGTAAATGACAAATTTCTTGGCTTGGGGGAGGATGGAGCTGGGAGGGTTGGGGACAACACTTTGGAGCAAGGCAGATCTTGGGTGGCTTTTGAGGGCTGTGAGCGCCTGCATGTGACAGAAAAGAGGATAAATAAAGTGTAGATAGAGGCAGTGGGGAAAACAAGTTGAGTTTGAGCCTCTTGAAGGACAGGGAAAGGATTTGGGAGAAAGCTGGAGGGATCCCCATCCCTGCAGGTGTGGGAGGATGGTGACACAGCCAGACCATCACAGCAGGTTTGGGAAGCCTGGGCAGGGCTGGGGAGCTCCCAGTGCTGAATCCACCCCTTCATCCCATGGCTGAGCAGGGATGAGAAGGGTGAAAACCCCACAGCAAAGTGGGGAGGGGGCACAGGAGTGAGGGGGGGCTGCAAAGAGCAACAGGAGGGAAAGTGCATCCTCAGAGCTGATGAATATTCTAGTGCCTGGATGTTGAGGAATCAGAAATTTGAAAGTCTGATGGTTTATTATAATTACACACATTCATTTGTGCTGTTTAGTGGAAGCCACATGTGCCTGTTGCCTGGGACTGTGACCTGTTATTAAAATCAGTTGTTCCTCCTTTTCCAGAGATCAAGATGAGCGGGGATGCTGCAGATTCCACAGACACCCGGCACGAACCTGACCAGGTGGAGCCAGGTAAGGAGGGTCTGGGGTGGCAGGAGAGGGAGAGAAAAGGAAAAAAAAAAAAAAATAAAGAGGGGGAATGTGGGTGCTGGAAGTTTCTCCCGTGCTTTTTCTCGGCTCTTGCAGCCTGGGAGTTGATCAGGAATGTGCTCTGGGCTAGGATTGCGTTGGTATCTTGATCAGATCCCTCCTGTGTGACAGCAGCGAATCCCTGAGTGCCTCCCTAATGTGCCTCCCTAATGTCCTCGGCGGGTTTGACATGGAAATTTGGAAATTGGCTCCCGCCTCTGCCACGGCAAGAACGGCTTGGGAGCAGCCCTGGTGCACCCAGCCTGGATTTGCACAGCCAGGGGCTGCTCCTTAGGGAAAACAGCCTTTTCTGGGCTCTGTGTGTGTGTGCAAAAACGGGAGGGAACAATCCAACCCAGAGAGGAGTGGTTGGTTTCTCACCTCACACCTGATGCTGCTCCAGCATCTCCAAGGAGCCCCCACATTCCTTGGCAAGCTGAGGCTCAGGGTGACCCTTTGAAGATGGCAGGGATGCTGTGAGCACTGATTTCTGCCAGGTTTGCCCACCACGAGGTGTAACAGGCACCTGAAAAATCAGGTTTGTGTTTTCGGGCTGCCTGGAGTGAGATTTGAATATAAGGCCTGAGCCCTGTAATTTCCCAAAGGGTCACAGTCACATCCCTTTTTAGGCAAATGAGCAGCAATGAGAAATCATTTTAGCACCCACTAGGTACAGCAAATGAAGATTATTAGAAGTTGTGCTATACCTTAGAAATCAACACCTTTCGAAACAAAAGCTGGTGGAGAAAATGTAGAAGAATCAAAAATTCTCTGGGTAATGAAGAGCCCTAAGCTTGGGCCATGGGGATGTGTAAGAGCAGGTGAAAACTTTGCATGGAATGATTTTTCTCCTATAAAGTTTGAGATAATTTAGGAAAAAAAATAGATTTTTTGGTTTTAAAGGGATTAACCCCACCCCCTGATTTGTGCTCTGGGCTGTTAAACTGGGTTATTTGACACAATCTAAAATAGAAATCCAATCTGGTTCTGTTCACATCCATGAACTCTGATTGACTTTGGCCAGCTCCTGCTCAGGGCTCTCAAATCACCCCAAACTGGGATTTGGGATAATAAAGGAACAACAAACACATCCCCAACTCCCCAAGCTCCTCCAAAAAACGCTGGGAGCTGTTACGGGGCCTTACATTGGGAACTGGAACCCCGAAATATTTGCTGCTCATTGGTGGGTGGCAGGATTAATCAAGATGAAGGAAAATGAGGATTTAATTGGGGTATTGGCTGTTATTAAATGTAGAGGGAGGCTCTGGCTGCTGCTGCTGTTGGAGTCAGAAGTGTTAAACCAGAAGCTGGCAGCACATTTGGTTGGATAAAATATGGATTTTTTTTCAGCTTAAGCATCCCAGACAGCCATTAGCGTGAGCTGCAGCGCCTCTTTCTAGTGGTAATTGAGAAAAGAAAGCAGAGCAGCGAAGTCAATTTGTTTGAAAATAACAAAAAAATGTTCTCGGCAGCAGCGCTCTCGGAGCCTTCAAATCAAGCAGGGAAATCAGGACGAGTAAATCTCCTTCATTTGCAAAGAGTGGCACAAAGAACCTGTTTAAATCGCTTTATTTTTTTTTTTTTTCACCCAGTAATTTTTTTTTTTTTTGTCTGTTCGGGTTCTTCTGGGAAAGGAGGGTTGGGAGATTCAGGCTGACACTTTATAGGACCCTGGGGGTGGCATCACCTCCTCCCTCACCTGTCCCAGGTGGAGCTCCGGGGACTTCACCCAAATATTCCCCTCGTTGTTCCCTCGCTCCTCGCAGCCCTTTCTGTTTATAAACAACAAAGGGAAGTTTTGCTGCTCCTTTGCACTCATTGTTAGAGGAATATTTACTGCAGCTCCTAATAGCGGCGTGTTTTGGTTACCTGCTTCATGTGGGAAAAGGCTCCGTGTGTTTGCTGATGAGTCATTAATTGAATTTCCCATTTCCTACTGAATTAGGGCAATCCGCAGGAAGCTCCTTCCCCCCCAAAGGAGAGGTCTCTTTACCAAATTAACAATATTAGACCCAGAAATCCACCTAGGTGAAGGTATCATCACCAAAAGATGTGGGCTGGCTCCAAGAACTTAAAAAAAAAAAAAAGGAATTAAGAATCAAAATTCTTTTGTAAACCAAGCCCTTGATCTAAAATTGATGCCTAAAGATCTGATGGGAAGTGTCAGTAGCAGCAGAATAATTTCATCCTTTCATATCCCCGCCAATTCCAGGCTTAGAAGGGGGGGAAAAAAAAAAAAAAAAGGTAATTTGGGGCATTGTTTTACTTTGAAAGTGTTTGAAACAATAGTGGGGGGTTTTCTTTTTGGAGAAAATTGTTAAAATCGTTCGCCTTCTGTAGGAGGTTTGGAGAGCTCAGTGCTTTTTTTTTTTTTTTTCCTTTTTTTCTTATCCTTTCATTCACACCAATTTCATAGAAAATCTTTCAAAGCTTTAAAAAAAAAAACAAAAAACATATATATTCTCCAGAAACTTGTGGGTTCTGGATCCCAAATCTACCATTTACAGCGAAATGACTCCATTTTACAAATTATTATTTAAAAATATATAATTTCTAAGGGTTCTCACTGCCCAGCCCTGCGGATATTAACCCTTCCTTTCCTTCAGCTCTGAATTTTTTAATCCTGTACCCAATGGAGAGCAGGCAGGAGGGGCGTTTTACCTTCCCCATCACCCCGGGGATGCTGATCACGGATCATCCCTCTGTTTTTTGGGTCCTTTTCCCCTTTCCCCGCGCTGTTCCAAGCCTTGGCAGCAGGGCTGGGCTCCCAGGCAGCCTCCATGGGGGGTAATGAAGAGTTTTCTGCTTGGCTCGGAGCTCTTTTCATCTCTTTCAAACTGATGAAAGCCACGCCAGCCAGCTCCGCGCTGATTTTTTTGATGGGAACTGTGGGGGCTTGGCAGTGCCGAGTGTCGCCCCTGGTCCTGCAGCCCCGGGGGCAGAGATCTCCCCCTTCTTGTGGTTTATCTAAGCCCTCGGTATCTGATGCAACAGAACGCTGAGGTGGGACTTGCCCCTGTCTGTCTGTTTGTTTGTGTCAGACACTTGTTCCCCGCTTATCTCCTCCATCAAAACAGGTTACACCAAGCAGAGCTACTTCCCTTTGATTTCATCTGTTGAGGCTATGGGGGGGAAGCCAAAGCTTTTAGAAAAAAGGGAGATAGGGAAGAGCTTCAAACACAACCACGGGGAACCGAATAGCTGCAGGCACCCCGAGCATCTTCCCTCCCCACCCTGAACCCGGGGAGCTGAGCCCTGCCAGCAGCCCGGGGTGGGGAGTGCTGGGCACCCCAAATCTGGGGGGATCTGGGGTGCCCTGTGGGTTTAGGGTGGCTCCTGGGGTGGGGGGGATTGGTTGTGCCGAGGGAAATTCAGGTTGGATGTTAGGAAGAGGTTTTTTGCTGAAAGAGTGATAAAGTGCTGGAATTGTCTGCCTGGGGAGGTGGTGGAGTCACCATTGCTGGATGTGTTTATAAAAGGATTGGATGTGGCACTGGTGCCATGGGTTAGTTGGGGTGTTGGGGCATGGTTGGATTGGATGGGTTTGGAAGTCTCTTCCAGTCTGGTGATCCTGTAATCCTGTGATTGTGAGATGCTTTGATTCTGTGACCCTGTGATTCTGTGATCCTGGGATTCTGTGACTTTGTGTTTCTGTAATCCTGTGACCCATTGATTCTTTGATCCTGTGATTGATTCTATGGTCCTGTGATTCTGTGGTCCTGTAATTCTGTGACCCTGAGTTTCTGGCTGGGCTGGTGGAGCTCTGAGCCCCTGGTGTCCATGGGAGCAGGGTTATCTCAGTGACTTTTCTCAGTGCTTTAGGATCACAGAATGTGCTGAGCTGGGAGGGACCCACAGGATCATCCAGTGCAGCTCCTGGCCCTGCTCAGACACCCCAAAATCCCTGGGAATGGTGTCCGAGTGTCCCTGGAGCTCTGGCAGCCTTGGAGCTGTTCCCATTCCCTGGGGAGCCTGGGCAGTGCCAGCACCCTCTGAGGGAAGAACTTCCCCTGAGCTCCATCCCAAATTCCCCTGACCCTGCTCCAGCCATTCCCTGGGTCCCAGAGATTGGAGAATCCTGTGGATTCTGCCCTTAGTCCCCTGCAGAGAGCACTCACTCAGGTTTCTTCCCTCTGGGAGCAAGAAACCCCATTCCCTTTAAACCTGGAGAAAATCCAGCACTGTGACACACCTGGAGACCCTGCTGTGACACCCATCCCTGTGGATGCCACCCTCCCCCTTCATCCCCACCTCAGCAGAGCCACAGGACACCTGGGGTGCCCTGGCAGTGCAGCACAGGGCAGCTCTGAAACTGGACACCAGCCTTCCCCCCCAGCCAAATCCCCTCCCTGTGCCAGTGATTTTTGCATCAAATCTGTGTCAGGGCAGATGGAAAATCAGAGACTTGGCCTCAGTCTGCCTCTGCCACAGACTGAATGAAGCCCTGAGCTCCCAGGTGAGGATCCTGCTCTGTTCTTGTGCAGGTGTGAGCTGTGTGCAGGTGCTGCTGTGCCAGGGAAGGGCAGGACAGAGCCCTGAGCTCTGCTGGGCAATGGAAGGGCAGGACAGAGCCCTGAGCTCTGCTGGGCAATGGAAGGGCAGAGCCCTGAGCTCTGCTGGGCAATGGAAGGGCAGGACAGAGCCCTGAGCTCTGCTGGGCAATGGAAGGGCAGGACAGAGCCCTGAGCTCTGCTGGGCAATGGAAGGACAGAGCCCTGAGCTCTGCTGGGCAATGGAAGGACAGAGCCCTGAGCTCTGCTGGGCAATGGAAGGACAGAGCCCTGAGCTCTGCTGGGCAATGGAAGGGCAGGACAGAGCCCTGAGCTCTGCTGGGCAATGGAAGGACAGGACAGAGCCCTGAGCTCTGCTGGGCAATGGAAGGACAGGACAGAGCCCTGAGCTCTGCTGGGCAATGGAAGGACAGGACAGAGCCCTGAGCTCTGCTGGGCTCAGGAAGGACAGAGCCCTGAGCTCTGCTGGGCAATGGAAGGGCAGGACAGAGCCCTGAGCTCTGCTGGGCAATGGAAGGGAAGAGCCCTGAGCTCTGCTGGGCAATGGAAGGACAGGACAGAGCCCTGAGCTCTGCTGGGCAATGGAAGGGCAGGACAGAGCCCTGAGCTCTGCTGGGCAATGGAAGGGCAGGACAGAGCCCTGAGCTCTGCTGGGCAATGGAAGGACAGAGCCCTGAGCTCTGCTGGGCAATGGAAGGACAGAGCCCTGAGCTCTGCTGGGCAATGGAGGGACAGGACAGAGCCCTGAGCTCTGCTGGGCAATGGAAGGAGGCTCTTTGTGCCATTCCCAGGGCAGAGTCTCCTGGGATGGTGATGGATCATGCTGGGATAAGCTTTGCATGTTCTGGCCTCTGTGTCAGCCCCTAACTCAGGTGAAAGCATCCAGAACAGGAAAGGGATGGCAGATTGGGCTGCAGCCTGTGCTGCCTCCCAGATTTTTGTATTTTTTTCCTTCTTTTTTTCTGGGAACTTTTTATTTTTTTTTCCTTGTGTTGTTCCCTGCTCATCTCGGGCTGGAAGCAGCTTGCCAGGCCAAAGTCTTTTGAGGAAACTTGGCCTCTCCTGGCCCCACACTGAGCTCAGTCCTGGGCTACGCCTTTGCTCCCTGGTGAAACTTTCCTCAAAGCCTCCAGGATTTCTCTGCTCTCTTCCCCCTGCAGCCATGCACAGCCCCAGGACAAGTCCTGGTAAATGAAAGCTGCAGCAGTTGGGCTGGAAACAGCTGGTTGCTATGGCAATTGGGGCTGCTCAGGATTTGCATAAGGCTGATGATTTTCATAGCACAGCCACATTTAAGGCAAGCAGGAGAAATTTCCATATTCCCAGCTCCGAGTCAGTTGGGGCGTGGGGGAGGCCAGGAGGGGGATATTTGAAATTCAAATGAAGGTGATTAGGGTTTGAGGTTGGGTTATTTTATTTTTTTTTTTTTTTTTCTTAAACATCCCATTATGGAAGAGGATAAAAAAGGATGGGGAGGGGAAAGGGGAACAAAAGGCTGGTTTGACTTGAATTAGAGGGGCAAAGGAAGAGCTGGTCTGATCTGCCTCTTGCCTCTGGTCTAGGAGAAGAGACTTGCCCTCTCCCAGCACCTGCAGGTGAAATGTTTTCCGTGGGAACAACTGCTGCCCTCGGGTTTCCTTCTGGAAGGTGCCCAGGTCTCCCACACTCTCTGTCCTGCTCTCCCCTTGCCCTGCCCTGCACTGAGGGGCTGCACAGGGACCCAGCCATGGCTTCTCTGAGGGAAGGTATTTCTATAACCCAGGGGTTCCCAGCCAAATGGAGTGTTCAGTGAAAGCTTCCCCTGGAGTCTGGAGCTGTCTGAGTCAGCACAAGATTCACTTTTGCTCACCAGCCTTGGCTTTCCCTTGGAGATGCTCCATGGAGATGCTCTGGGGGGTTTTGTGCCTTCAGATTAAAGCTGCAGCCTTACCTGGCTGCCTCAAGAACTCCCCAAGCTGCTCACACTTTAAAAAGCACTTTTCAAGTGCCTTGGCAGCAGCAAGCATCCCAGCAGGGATGGAAATCCAGGGAATTGAGTGGTGCCAGCTCAGCTGTAGCTCCTGCTGCCCCCAGTGCAGGAGGGAATCAGGGGTGGGCACTCCATGGGGAAAAGGTGACTTGAGTGAGCTGCCAGCATTCATGGATCCTGCTGCCCCTGGAACAGCAGCATGAGGGGTATGCTTTGGTTTTTTGCCTGAATTTCCAAAGTCAGTGGGAATCCTGAGGTGTATTTCATGCTGAATGTCTTGTTTTGCTTATTCCTCCAGTGCAGGTGAGCATTTGGCTTCACTTACAGCTTGTGAGGCAAGTTCTGGTTGTAGCTGCAGTAATTGCCACTCTCTTCTCTAGCAGCACTTGGGCAATCTCTGAACTTCACACCTTGTTCGAGGTGATAGATCTGAGCAGTGAGTTTGTCAGAAATGCCCCTTGAAAGGGGCACCAGGCCAATCTCCTGTGGCACTGTGCTTCATCAGATGGAGTGCTGGGATCCCCAGGATAGCTGAGATTAATCTTAACTTGAGGTACTCGATCCTCTGAGGCTGCAGCCTGACCTGCTCACCCCAGGCAGTCCCTGATGGGAGCAGGGATCTCCAGAGGCTGATTCATCCCTGTGCCATCTGTCTGGGTGAGGAATTGCCCTCTGGAAGCTCCTGCTTCCTCTGCATGGCTGCAAAGGGAGCCTGCAGCAATTGGCTCTCAGTGAGGCACCCAAAATTCCCAAGATCTCAGCCCAGGCACCGAGCCCCCTGCCTGGCACTGCTCCCCCAGCACCCTTCAGCTGTTCCCCACTTCCCTCCCAAATGTGCAGCAGTAAAACTGATTCCCTGTGGGAATTCCCCAGCACCTGCTCGAGGCTGGGATCAGCTCCTCATCCCCCTGTCCCTGCAGAGCTGAGCTCACACTGGAGCACTGGGAAGAGGGATGAGCTCTTCTGCTGTGGCCAGGTCACAATGTCCCTCCCTGCAGGTGAAGATGAAGGCCACCCTGATTTTATTTCCCCCCATTAGGGTGTTTTTACCCTGCAGGGCTGGACTGGCTCTGCAGCTCTGCTGCTGCTGAATCCCCTGTGTTTTCCAGGGGGGAACTGCCCAGAACTGCTGCTCTGCTCCCATCCCCAGAGAAACCTCCCCAGGCAAACTCGCACCAGATCTGATGCCAGGGCTATGCAAAACAGCTGCCAGGTGAACCAAGGAGAGCTGCACAACCCTGGGCTGAGCTTATCACTGCTTCTCCAAACGCCCAGGAACTGCAGGGTGAAGCCTTGCTGATGGGTTGGGAATTGGAAGGCTCCAAGCTGCCTTTCCCCTTTGAAATCCCCAGGGCTTCCCCAGCCTCGTGGAATTTCAGCAAAGGGAGGACTGATCCAGCAGATTCTGGAGGTTCTGGATCCCATTGTGTCTGGCTCGTGCAGCAAAAATCAAGTTGTTGGCTGGGCTGAAGCTCCATTAACATGAGTGGAGTTCTGGCAGTTTGCAGCAGGAGAGAGAATCTGCTGCCACTTACACTTTTCTTTCTTTTTATCTCCTGGAGCTAGAAAAGATTAAATCTTAAGTGCAGATTGTTTGAACAGCTCATTCCTTTAAGGAGAGAAATGACTACTGCAGTGAGTCCTGATGTTGACAGAAACTGGGAGGAAACTGAGGCTATTTTTATAAAGCATTTGTAGGAAAGTTACAGTTCAACTGAAAGAGGAGAGTTGTTATCCCTATCACACCCAAACCTTGGCTTGCAGCAGCAATCACTTGAATTTTACATTTACTACAAGAGAAAAAAAAAAAAAAGGAGGGGGCCAGATTTGTTTGCAAATAAATCTGTGCCCAAACACTGGTTGGTCCTGCAGAGATTTGTGTAACCTGCTCCCATTTACATAACCACTGGGAGCAGAAATCACCCCTCCCAGTTTTAAATCTCTCCCTCTTGGACATCTAAGGCTGAACTGGTTGCCCCTGGGTCCCTTGGGAGTCAGTCAGGAGGAATAGTCATCTCCAGAGGGCCATTCATCCCGGGAGATGGGTGGTGAGATAGGGGCAGGAATGGCCTCTGGAGGTGCCTGCTGCTCTTTTTGTCTGCCCAGGCAGCCTGGAGCAGCTCCCCACACTCAGACACCCCCTCAGTGCCATATTTGCACAGAATTCCTGGCTGGAAAAAATCCCAAAGTCGATTTGAGGATGCTGTGAGTGACTTTTGTCTGAAAGGAAGGGACAAGGGAAAGGAAGCTGGAAGGAGGGAAAGGCAGAGCTGGAGGACGTGGGGCTGAGCAGGGAATTCTGTTCCAGCTGCTCCTCTTGGGTTCCAAGTTTTGGGGTGAATGGTGGTGACTCAGCCATCATCACTGGGACCCAGGGATTCCCTGCAGCTCTTTGCATCTTGCCTCATCACCAGACTGCTCACCCCAATGGGAGTAAAACTCCTGTCTCCAAGAAACCAGGAGATTACCTTTTCCTTCCTGTTCTATTTTAGCAGCTGGGAACTTTTATTTCCTCCTTCCCTCCTGGCTTTGCTTCCCTTCAGCTGCTGCCTCCAGATCACATCAAACACCCCCCCACGTGCCTGGGGGGGTTTCAAAGGCAGAAATTGCAGGCCTTGAAGATGCTCCCCTCCTGCTCAGGTGTGTGGATGCTGATTGTGATCATCCATTAACACTATCAGCATTCCCATCGCTGGATGTGCCCTCCTTGGCTTTTGGGGCTGGAACAGGAGCTGGAATGCAATGAATGAACCCCATTCCTGGGGAGGGAGCAGCTGGAGAGAGCTGGACAGGGAGCAGAGAGGGTTGGAGCCAGGGAATTACAGAGGAAAAAGAGATAAAGGAGTGAGATTGGGGAGGGAAAAAGCTGGGAGACAGCAGGCTGGGAGGAAGGAAGGAAGAGCAGGGCAGAAATGCAGCCAGGCTGGGGGAGAGGGCTCAGAGGAGATGGAGCAGACCTTAAATTTGGGGAGAAGCTCAAAGTTGGTTGGGATGCAGAGAGTGAGGAGATGGAAATCTCAAATTTTGGGGGAAGCTCAGAGCTAGTTGGGGTGTGGATGGTGAGGAGATGGAGGAGATTTTAGAATTGGGGAGGCACCTCAGAGCTGGTTGAAATGCAGAGAGTGAGGAGATAGAGATGTCAAACTGAGGGGGCAGCAGCTCATTCTGCCATGGCCCAGTCTCACAGCTCTGTTTCCACAGTCAGTGCTTTTTAAATGTCACAGATTAAATCTCCAGGGCTGTTTCTAGACAGCAGAGAGAAGCCACAAAGCTCTGTTATCCCTGACTCTCCAATGTTTTGCCATCTGTGGATAATTGTACCAAGCACACTCCCCCTCAGGATCCACGCTGATTCACCTGGGAATGCTCTGTGCCTGGAAAAAATACATGCTGGGATGGCTGGATTTGCCCTCCTTGCCTGCACAGCCTCTCCCAAGCACTTTGCAGCTCTTTGCAGCAGCCCTGAACTGCTGGAAAACACGATGTGTTGGAGCTTGATCAGATCACAGGGCTCTGCTTCATGGGGAACGTTATCCTGGAAAAAACAGCAGGAGCAGGAGGCCTGGGGGTTTGTGCTGGTGGGATGTGAACAGTTGCAGGCTCTTTGGCTGGACTGGCAGGGAATGGCCTGGGGGATGTGCTGCAAAGGGAAGGGGTGTCTTGGGGTTGCCTCTGCAGCTCCAGAGCTTCGTGGAATCCCTCAGAGCATTGAGATCTGTGGAGAGCACAACCTTTGCTCTGTGATGTTCTTGATGAATTTGGCAGGTGTGATGGAGGGGGGGGGTTGGTGTTTATCATCAAAGGGGAATGAGTGAGGGCCTGTGCAGTACCTTCAGGCTGGAACCTGTCTGATTTTCCCCCTGTGCCTGCCAATCTCTTCTGGAATCAAGGAGACGCCTCTGGAGCACAACCCCACGGCACCCTGTGTTCCTGCAGCTGGAATTACCCTCTGCAGCTCCTGAGCCTGGCCACCTGCTTGCTGCCCTTCCCCACAGCCAGCCCTGCACTTCCCTGCACATTGGTGATGTCCTGCAACTCACCTCTGCTGGAATCTCCCTGGTGCTCAGTGAGACTTCCCCCAGCCTTGGCCAGGAACATTTTCATTATCCCTCAGCAAAGGCTGGCACCACCTAAATGCTGCAGAAGCTTTCACCCTTCCATTTCTGCACCTTCCTCCTCCTCTCCTTGCTCTCCCAGGGCCAATTTTTTGGTTATGTGTAAAGCTCCCAGCAGTGCTGTCATTAATACTGAGATGTTTTTCTCTTTGTTTTGTTGTAGGGAATGAACAGAATGGGCTGGACTTTAACAGGCAGGTAAGATCCTCCCTGGCTTCCCAGGGATTCTCCTCCTTTCTGGAATGGCTGTTTTTTACTTGCTCATCATCCTGCAGCTGTGAAGAGATAAAAACTGTTAGGTCACAAGCTGCCATTAAACAGACCACAGAACTTCTTCCCAGTTCCCTTGTGGGATAAAATGACAGATTACACCTCTGGTTTCCCTCTCCCTACTTCATAGAAGCTCAGCTAATTATAGAGTTCCTTTAAATGACCCTTTGCTGGGGGGTTTTCTGGCTTGTACAATTTTTTTATATCATAATTTAGAAACAAAAAGCAGCTCAGTTGTGGTGGCAAGGGTACAACTCTCTCCCCAAAGCCCCAGAGCTGTGACACTGGCACTGGCAGCATCGTGGTGTGCAGGGCTGACTCAGGAGTGGGAGCCAGCACTAAAAATGAAGTGGTTTGAGGTTTTAGGGTGCACAGGTCAAAGTCCTGTCTGCAAGGCAGCAGGGAAAGGAAAAAGATAAATCTCTGGGGGAAGCAAACCCCAACTGGAAAGGAGCAGCTGGGGGGGGGCATGTCCCTGCTGTGTGTGCTCTGCTCCCCCTGCTTTGTCCAGCTGAAAACATTCCCTGGCTCACTGGGTGCCTGAGTGCCTCCAAAAATCCCTGAGTGCCACATCAGGAGGTGACAGCCCTCTGCAGCCCTTGGGTGGGTGCAGCCACGGGAGCCCTGCTGGCAGGGGGGGAGGCACAGGGTGCCCAGAGCAGCTGTGGATGCACAGCTGGATCCACCCCTGGATGCCTGGCAGTGCCCAAAGCCAGGCTGGACACTGGGATGATGGGAGGTGTCCCTGGATATGGCAGGGATGGAACTGGATGAGCTTTAAAGCTCCTTCCAGCCCAAACCACTCTGAGATTTTAGGAAAATGCTGTCTGAGCCCCGAGCTGGTGCCTGCTGTGGCCAGCAGGGAAGGCAAAGAGGAGTGTGGAGAGCCAAGCTGGGATGGCAGCTGCAGCCAGGAAAGCAGCAGGGGCTGCAACTCCCTGCACAGACTCAGGCTGCTGCTGGCACATTCCAAATGCCCTTCCAAAGTTCATTCCCCAAGCCCAGGGGCTCAGCCCTTCCCAAAGGCTCCTGTGAGCAGCTGCACCTTCTCCACGTGGCTTTCTGTCCCTGCAGCTCCCCGTGGTGACAAATGTCAGCCAGGCTGCTGTTTGTTTGTTTGCTTTGGCTGCTCCAGCCCTGGGTGGGTCTCCTTTCCCTATCAAAGGTGTCCTAACACGCTCAGCCATCTTCCAGGATTTTGGAATCCCCAGCTGCAAACAAAAAGCCCTGTGTCTCCAGCCAGAGCAGGGCTCGCTCCCCACATGCCAGGAGAGGAATCCAATCTGCTCCCCAGGGGTGAGAAAAGGAAATTCCTTGCAGATAGAAGTGAGCACGAGATCATTACCCACTGCAAACTTCTCCAATGGCAACAGCAGAGGTGCTGGGGCTGAACTGTGCTGGGGTTAATTGTGGAGCAATGCTGATTTACACCCACTGCTGATCTGCCCCACCATCCTCTGCATTCCTCTCAGTGCTGCTGGGGCAGCCAGTAGAAATATCCTAAAAAGAAATTTTAGTTTTATGATTTTTTTTTTTTAAGCATTTCCACTTTTGTTTTCTTCCTTCCACCAAAACAGCAGCTCAAAATCCAATTTATTTATTCCAGCTTGTGTGTGTAACTGAATAACCAACTTAGCTGGGGATTAAGCGAGGTTTAAAAAGCAAAAAGATTGTTTTAATTTTATTTAGTTTTATTTATTGTTTTGTTTTATTTCTAATCTGCTCTGATGCCTCAGAGCTCACCAGAGGGGTTTGCAGTGATGCCAGGGATGGGGATGGAACAGCCCTGAGTGGACACAGGTCTGTGCCAGTGGCTCTTTGTCTCCCTCTCTTGGCCCTCCCAAGGCCAAGAGATTTTTTAAAATCATTATTATTTAAAATAATAATTACTATTTGAAAGTATTGTTATTTAAAATAATAATTATTATTTTAAATTATTCTCTTAAATGAGCAGGAGCCTGAACACACACGGGCTCCACACTCACATTGAGGGTTGACCTCAGCTGTTGGTGAATTCATCCTCAATTCAGCAAATAGATTCCAAATGACAGAGAAAAAAGGAAGAGAGGAGAGCTGGAAATATCAAAGTGTTTTCATGTAAAATCAGGTGCTGTGCTCTTTCATTAGGGGTGGAGGTTGGTGGGTTTTTTAATTTGGTTTGGGGTTTGAGGTTGGCTTTGGGTGGTTTTTTCCTTCCCCCCCTTTTTCGTTAGCTTGCAATTCAAGTTTTCAAACCGAAGCCAGGGCACGATGGTTTGAAACCCAACTCCAAACCGACTGCAGGAGCTCTCTTTGCCTTTATTTGGAGCGCTGGGCTCTAATCACTTTGAAGATCATAAATCTCACCTGGCTGAAGCCTCTCCCCCAGCCTTTGTGGATGGCCCAAATTTCAGCTCTGCTTCCCTGGCTGCCTCCCTGCTGCGCTGCAGGCGGGATGGGAAGGGTGGAGTGACCTGGTTAGACCCCATCCCAACTCCCTGCTGGGGCTGCTCTCACCCTGCAAGCGCCGAGGGAGGGAAACTCCTGCGGAGTTTGAGGTTTTCTAGCAGTTTGTGGGTCAGCCCTGCGCTTTATGAGAAAGCTGCCTCTGATCCCTCGGCCTATTTGGCAAAGGTTTCTCCTCTCCCCCCTCCTCTCCCTCCCCTCTTCAAACTCTCCTCCCACCTGGATGCAACAGTAATTTGTATGTGAATGAGAGGGGAAAGGGTGTGGATGGAAAAAGCAGCATCTTCAGCCTTGCCTATCTGGTTTGGCCTTTTTCATTCAGCGAGTCTAATACTGGTTGTTTCCTGTTTATGGCGAGGGAAATGCAAAGGCACAGTAATAAACTTTCACCTTCGGTGCTGGCAGCCTGCTCAGGGCCATCTGATGGGCTGGGATGGTGGCCAGAGCGGGGCAGGGACACATCTGAGTGACTCTGTCCTCTCCTGCCAAAATCCCAGCCCAGTTTGCCTGCAGTGGGAGCAGGGCTGGCAGTGCTGGCATGGCAGATTTTGCTGTGGTGATCCTGCCCAGGTGCTGTGGTCTGCCCAGCTCTGGTTGGGTTTAATTCCCTGCTCAGCCTTTAGGAAATACTGGATTGTTTGTTTGTGTGGCTGCTCTGGAGAGCCAGGTGTCTGGAGCTGAGCCCTGGGATAGTGCTGCCTGCTGGAAAACACACACAGGGATGGAGGGCTGCTGGTTTTGGGAGGTGCCAGGGCCTGTGTGAGTGGTGTGAGGGCTGAGCCCAGATCCTGGTGATGTGCATCTGTCCACATCTGGAGGAGGAGAATGCACAGCTGCTGAAACAGGAGTGCTTTTCCAGCTGGACCTTGCTGGTCCAGGGAGGATGCAGGATCAGCTCTCCTCCTTCCAGAGGAGGGAATGAGAAGGAAAATGTCCCTCCTGCAATGAAGCTGACAGGTTTTTGTGCCAGCAGAGCTGGGCAGGATCTGCCTCTGCTCCTCATCCAAATGTGCCAGGCACTCTTCATTCCAGCAACAGGCTGCCCCTTGCAGGACAGGGCTGTCATTTGTTTATCAGACCTGTCATTATCATCAGTCTGAAGGTGATCTGGCTGGGAGATCTGACAGTGTTTAATACAGGCAGGCACTGAGGTGCCTGAGCAGGGCCCAGCTTCAGTTTTACTGTTGCTCCTTTATTCCAGTTATACTGTTGGTTCTTTGCTGTCCTTGCTTTACACCAATCAGGGGATGTAGTAAGGGCACAAATTTTCAGTAGATTTCCTAGAAAGTCTTTTCAGCTGTTGGAAAATTCCTCCTTTCTACATCCAGCCTCCTGTGTGTTACTGCCCAGCTCTCTCACGAGAGTTCTCTCAGCACCTCCTTGTCTGACTCCTCTCCCTCCTCTGTTCATATCTGACACTCCTTGCCCAAAGAAACTTTAATTTTTGAGGTTTGTGTGGGATTTCCAGCAGTTTCTTTGAGGTTCCAGGGCGAGTTATCTCAGCTGATGTCCTGTAGGCACATGATGTGAGAAATTCAAAGTGGGCAAACTGCACCTGAGCTGTGAAATCCCTGGTGGCTCCTTTTCAGTGCCATTAACAAACACCCTGACCTTGTTTGGTACCTTCCACCCACACGTCTGAGGGCTCTTTGCTAATGGCTTTAGCATCCCTTGGTGCCTCTGGGAGGTGGGGAGGTGTCTTGCAGACACAGCCTGGCTCTTCCCAAAGATGCTGAGCTCTGTGATTGCAGCTGAGCTCAGGGGATGCTTCGTGGGCCAGTTGCCCGTGGACATTGGGGTGGATTGAAAATCCAGGGGCTGCTCCCTGGCAGAGCTGGGTTATGGACTCCCATCCTCTGATTCATCATCTTGTGCTCAACCACAGACAAGTTCTTCCTCCCCTCCATCCTTTTGAAGGTGCAGAGAAGGGCCCAGCTCGCTGGGTAGTTTGTTATTAATATCTGGGATGCAAAACTCCCTGCACATTTAATTTTGCTCCACCAGGGCTTCCCTTCCCCCAGGGATCTCTCTCACAGTTTTTCATTCCTCCCCATGTTCCCACCTCCCCCTAATCTCATGTGCTCCCTGGATGTCATTGCTGTTCCTGCTTGGCTTTTCCCTGTGGGTAGCTCAGGTTTCAGTCTGCCCTCCAGATTTCCATCCCAGTCCTGTTTTGCCCTCCTCTCAAGGGGAGGTTCACATCCTCCTTCCTTCTCCCCTCTGGGGATCAATTCAGATTTCACTCTCTCTTCTCCCCATTGCCCCAGGGGCTCAGCCTAAGCCTTGCATCTGCTTTTCATCTCTTGAGCCTCCCCTGGCTGGAAATCAGGGCTGGCCTGACACTGGATCTAAGCTCAGCTCTGCCCTGGCCTTTCCCTTTTGAAGTCTCCCTGCTCTGTCCTAGGGACAGGCTGATTGCATAAATTTGTTTGTGTGCAGGTTCCTCATTGAAATGCAGCCCTTTGGGAAAGCATCAGAGAAAGCCCTGGCTCCAGGGAAAGTCCTCTGTGTCTAAATCTGGCCCTGCTTTGCTTAGGACAGATATGCAGAGCAACCCCTTCTTCAGGCTGGGTTTGTTCTGGCACCTCGGGTGAGCTTGCTGGGAATGAACTCCCAAACAGGCCAAGGGAACTTGGGAGGGAAAGGGGGATGCAATTAGGAGCAAGGATTTGGCCCTTTTAATTGTTTTTTCTCAAGAGGTGGACCAAAACCACGGAATTAATTTGTTGACAATAACCCAGAGTTGGCTGGATTTTATCTGTTCCTTAACATCCAGCTGGTGCCCAGCCTCCTGCTCTCCTGCTTTTAAAGGGCAAACTTCATTTCTAAGGTGATTCCTACACCTGTTTCCTTGGCAAAACACCTCGTACAGCTGTTTCAGATCTGTCTGAGAGGGAGGGACAGAGACCTGTGCAAATTCCCTTCTCATCCTTCAGGAAACCCTTTCTGTGCTCACAAAGGACCAGCCCCAGTTTCATGGATCTGTCTGAAGGGTCACAAAACTTGTTTTCCACAACAGAAACTCAGCCCAAGGCAGAGCCAGCACCTTTTTGAGGGCTGAGTGGCACGAAGGGCTGGATGTGACTCCCAGGGAGTCACCACTAATGAGGAGAGCACTCGGAGTCCCTGGAGCCCTTTCATCTGCTGAGCTCCAAGGATTCCCC
This sequence comes from Erithacus rubecula, assembly GCF_903797595.1. Taxonomy (NCBI): domain Eukaryota; kingdom Metazoa; phylum Chordata; class Aves; order Passeriformes; family Muscicapidae; genus Erithacus; species Erithacus rubecula. The sequence continues at coordinate 2,357,234 of NC_136677.1, forward strand.
CAAACCTGCACCCCCAGCCAGGGAGGGGCCCTGCACACAGGGGAAGGACATGGGCTGCAAGCCAGGTCTCTAATTTTGGACATCAGAGGGCATTTTCTCCCTCCCCAGGGGTGATGAGGTTTATCCAGCAGGGATAAACTCCTGCCTGCTTCCCCAGCCCTTGGGCTTCATCCCCCCACCCACAATGAAACCCAGTCTGATGCTCCCTCATCTTCCTCACTCTCTCTTGGTTTAATGCAATCCCTGCAGCTGCTCTGTTCCTGTCCCAGTTCCCTGGGGTGTGGCAGCCAGTGCCAAAAGTGCCAGGGAGCAACGGGAGAGACCCCTGGAGCTGGGATGGAGCCAGCCCCAGTCTGATTCCAAGTTAACCCCTCCTAAAAGTGGGATGTGGTGGGATGTACATCCCTACCAAGGGCTACCTGGGCTGTGTGGACTCTCTCCCAGTGGATGACTAATCCAGGGATATCCACACAGTGCCAGGTGTTTGCATTTGTCACTGCCAGAAGGCACAGGGAGTCCTGAACAAACACAGATTCCTCCCCATAGGCAAGGGATGCATGGGAAAAAAAAAAAAAAAAAAAAAAAAAAAAAAAGACATTTTTCATACAGAACAGATTCTCAGCCCAGAAAATCCCAATAAGGCAACTTTGGAGTGGAACAGGAACATGCTTGGGCTCCAGGGGACCTGTGTGAGCTTGCAGGAGGGCAGGGGAGAAGGCATGGAGTGGTGTGTGTGAAATCAGGGTGATAAGGAAAGGGGCAGGGATGCAGCCCAGGGTGGGAGCAGAGCAGATAAGCACGGAGGTGTAGGCAGAGGTGGAGTTCTGGAGAGATTTGGGAGTTGGGCAAGTGAAATGGAGAGAGAGAGGTGCAGGGAGCAATGTGCAACCCACGGGAAGGGGCTGGGGCAGGGGGTGAGGAAGGGGCAGGCAGAGAAATCACAGCCTTGGTGGTGGGAAAATAATTTCCCATGCTTTGGGTGGAGGTTCTGGCCACTCTGACCAAGAAAATAGCATCTCCCCCTGCTGCTCCCAGCTGGGGATATTGGCAGGGAAGGTACCACGTGCCTGAGTATCACTGGTGGGAAGGAAGGTGCTCTAAGTGGGTTTTTCAGTGTGTTTCAGCAGCTCTGTGCCCCCTGAGAGCTCTCAGAGCTCTGAGCAGCCCTGGCCAGGACAGTCCCACCTGAGCAGGTGTCCCTGAGCCTGGCCAGGCAGGGCAGGTGCTCTCCCCACCTCTGCCTCTCCCTTGCCCAGCTCCTGTGCCACAGGTGATCATTTGAGGTTCAACACAGCAAGAAGGGGGGGATTTCTCTCTCTTCCCTGTTTGTTTGGAAGCAAAAATCCCAGGGAAGAGCCGTGTCAGAGAGCCCACAAAAGCTGAGTGTGGTTCTGTTTGTTTGCTCCTGTCGAGCCTGCAGCTTTGGTTGTTCCTGCAGTTTTGACTTCCCACCCCTACTTTGACTCCAGCACAATCATTTACACCCCGAGCTGAAGCTGAGGATAAACCCTATCAGATCAGAGCTCAATTAATAAACTCAAAGGCCTCGTGTAGGGTGATGCAGGTGTGCTGAGGTTTGGGATTGCATTTGAATTTCCAGCGTGCTGCCACGGCTGAGCTTTAGGACAGAGCCTGTTTGGAGTTAATCCCACACTGAATTCCTTTCTGTCACACTGACAGCTTCCAAAAATTCCCAGCCTTCAGTGGGATGGAAATGTTACAGGGTGAATATCGTGGCATTGACATAGAGGTTTTCTGCCTCCTTTCCAGGTGTCTGTTAAGCCCTGCTGTACGTGCAGGATAGTACATGTGAAAATAGTAATTGCAACCCCATTATTATTATTATTATTGCCATAATTTATTATTAGTGTGTTTTTTATTTTATGGGCCCCACGTGTGCGGGTAATTCACGGCGCGGCACTTACGCCATCGGAAGGGGGAAGGCTCAGGGAGCTGCAGGAGCCTTGGATCCAGCTTAGTGCCTCTTCACAGCTTCAAACCTCCTCCCTGGGCTCCAGGCAAAGGGTTTTGGGGCAGCTTGAGGCAGCCCTGCTGTGCTGAAGAGCACTTTAGGGTGACTCAAAGTGTTTTGGGGTGACTCAGAGCTGAGCTGTTCCTTCTCAGCCAGGTGCTCCAGACCCTCTGTGTGCACCTGATCCTGCCCTCCCCTGTGCTGTGCAGGGCTGGGAGTGAGTCAAACTCTTAAACTCGGTGAGATAAGGCAGATGTGGAGGAAGATAAATGTGTTTCAAAGAGGTCACTGGCTAAGTAGGAGCTTCACAACAAATAGGGTTGTCTTCCATCTCCCACTAATGTGGTTCCTGCCTGATAACCAGAGAGGGCTGGCACAGGAGAGCCAGAGTTGGATTTGGGGAGAGGATTGGAGGCTCTGCACTGGTGAGTGAGGAGGATGATGGAGCACTGCAGGAGTTTATCCCAGGGAGGATTTTGGCCTCTGATAGATGGGGAACACATTGAGATTACCCCTAAACTGGGATTGCTCACAGAGGGCTCCAGCCCAACCAGTGGGATCCAACCAAAGCTGGTCAATCTGAAGGGAATAGCAGCAAGCAGAGCTGCTCAGGGGAATCTTCCCAATTTCCCAGCTCTCCACAGCTCTGCAAGATGTCTGCAGGATGTTTTCACGAGCCGAGCGTTTGCCAGAAGTTCACAGATCAGTTACAAAACAGATGTAATTTTTTTTTTCCTCTCCCCTTCTTCCTACTGGTAAGGAAGAGTTTGTGCAGTAATTGCAGGCAGGTCGGGAGATGTTTTCTTCATAATTCTCCTTCTTATGAAATGTTTATGAAACACCTTCCACAAATCAGTTACGCAAGCAGGCTCCAGAGCTTTGATCATTTTCCATCACCCTCAGTGTGTTTCTTAGTTTGTTTTGCTTTTTGTTTTCATGTTTAGGCCAGAGATAGGTAAGAAACCATCCATCCTTGCAGCTGTTCAAGCCAACTATGGAAGGGACTCTCTCTTTTCCACCCAGTCACCCTTCCTGTGTTTTTCACTCGCTTGCTCGGGGGCTGACCCTGTTTCGAGGCTGTGAAAACATCCAAACATCCACTTGAGATTTGCAAGTGTGATTTGTGCCCTGGCCCAGAGCAGCCTCCAGCTGCCGTTACCTGCTCCCAGCCCTGCCCTGGGCTTCCCCTGGGGCTCCAGGTGAGGAAGGTGCTGGAGATTCACAGCCAAGAGCCCCCACGCCTCACCCCAGCCGTGGGCATTTGCAGCTCCTGCTCTTTGCCCTGCTCGTTTTTTTGGAATGGTTTGAGTTGGAAGATCTCTCCATTCCAAGCTCTTGCCATGGGCAGCTTCCATTCCCATTCCATTCCCATTCCATTCCCATTCCATTCCCATTCCATTTCCATTCTATCCCATTCCATCTCATTCCATTCCATTCCATTCCATTCCATTCCATTCCATTCCATTCCATTCCATTCCATTCCATTCCATTCCATTCCATTCCATTCCATCCCATTCCATTCCATTCCATTCCATCCCATTCCATCCCATTCCAATCCATTCCATTCCATTCCATTCCATTCCATTCCATTCCATTCCATTCCATTCCATTCCATTCCATTCCATTCCATTCCATTCCATTCCATTCCATTCCATTCCATTCCATTCCCATTCCATTCCATTCCCATTCCATTCCATTTCCATTCCATTCCCAAAAAGGTTGTTTTCCTTAAATGCTGTTATTTTTCAGAGTAGAATTCAGTGGGAACAAAGTCTCTCCATGACTTCTCTTTCCTCTTTTCCCATCCATGATCATCCTATAAAAGCAATCCCAGTGGGATCTGCTCCTGGTTTTACCCAAATCAGTATTTCTTGCAATATTCCATCAAATACCCCCATGAGATGATTCTCCAAAGATTTCAACATTCTGGGGTTTTTTTTGGTTCCTCAAGGAAAAAATCTTCCCATATTTGTAGGCATTTTCTGCAAATCCAAGTCACTGGGAAAGGAGAAAGGCAACTCCTCCCCTCGTTTTATTAATTTGAAATTTACATTATTTTAAGGGAGTCTCATGATATTGAGCGGCCTCGCCCACAATGTGTGTGGTTTTTTGGGGTTTTTTTGTTTTTTTTTTTTTTTTTTTTTTTTTTCTTCTTTTAATGCACACTTGGCAATATTGCCGGTTTAGCCAGGAAAAAAAAAAAACAAAAAAACCAAAAAAAAACCAACAAAAAAACGAAGGAGCAAGATTTGCATAAACCATCCCCAAAGTTTTTTTGCTAATGAACAATTAGCCAGCTGCAGGCCTGTCGGGGAGAGGAAGAGGAGGGCGAGGTAAATTTGAGCCTAAACCCAATGGAAATAGGTGCAAGGGGGAGAAGGATTTGTCAAGAGCAAACTCCAGGTTCCCGCCCACTGCGCAGGAGGGAGAATTCCAGGGCTGGGGGAAGAAGGAGCAGTGGGAGATGTTGTTGTTTTTAAATTGGGAACCGGTCCTTTGCCAAACCCACCTCCCGTTCTCACATCCAGCCATGCTGGGATGCAGCTACACACCCCTTTCTCCCTGGAGCGCCGCCAGCTCGTCCCGCTTGGCAGCTGGAAAAATTGATTTCAGTTTGGAAATGGCTCGTGCCTCTTCAACACCCCGCTCCTGGCGGGATCACAGCTCAGGCAGGATCCAGAGCCTGGCTCTCTGAGACACCAGAAACTTCTATTTCTTGGGACTGCTCAGCCTTGGATGAAGCAGAAAAACGCTAATTTTTTTTTTATTATTATTTTTTCATATTTTTGTTTTCTCTTTTTGCCTCCAATGGATTCTTTTTAATGCACAGAACATCCACAAATCCACGTGCCTGGAGTGACTGGATGGCTCAGGTGTCCTCCTGAGCCTTTTTGCCTAGCATTTAGTGACTTCTCGCTGTCGATAGCGATCGGGAAGATCTTTCCACCTGATTTTTTTTTTTTTTTTTTTTTTTTTTTTTTGCCCCTGCCAGGCTAAGAGGGATGATCATGCCAACCTGAAAGGTAGGAAAGAGCTGGAATTCATAGCATGTCTACCTCTTGTTGCAAGGAGCTGGGATTATTGCAAAACGAGTTTCGGCGGTGTCCAGAGCTCGAGTGTTAATGAAAGGGGGTGTTGTAATCACCTTCCCTCCGAGCAGCACCTTCCAAAATTCAGAGTGGAACCTTGCAGCTCCCTTTTCTGGAGCCTCTTGTGATCCCATTTTTTTCTTTCTTCATCTCGTGGAGATCCAGCAAAGCTTGGGCTCGATGATCGTAGCGTTCTAACCGAAATTATTCCGTCTATTTCTTTGCTTTGCTCTAATGGGCAGGAAAGCTCCTTCAACCCTAAAATATTCATTTGTAGAGCTGGATTTCCTGTCCCCCTCTGCTGGCAGGAGGTTGCAGGGCCTCAAGGTTCATCATGGGGCAAAGACCCTCCTCATCTTTGGGGGATGTGGGGTTTGGAAGGGATCTGGTGGGACCTGGGTATGTTCAGTCCTAGGAGTCAGGGTGAATCTTCAGGAGTTTCCAGCTGTGTCCTTTGTAGAGTCGTCCTGGTTTTTCCAGTTTTAGGGAATTAGAGGCTCTTCTTGCTGTGCTGAGGAATAATCCTTGTTCAGGGTGTTCTCGTGCTGAGGAAAACTTTGGGTCAGTCTTTTCTTTTTTACCTGTCCCCTGTGCATGGACACTCCTCACTCACCTTTCAGGAATTAACCTAAAAACTTCCAAAATCCTCCCCTTCCTCCTGATCCAGTCAGCACTACCAAAATATTTCACCTACTACAAAAATTGGAACAGATTTTTATTATTATTATTATTACTATTATTATTATTATTATTATTACTTCTTAATAAATTAATTTTTGAAAATGTATTTTAAAATGTATAGAAGTGAGCACACAGGTTGTGGAATAAACCAGAAACAAGGATTCAGTTCTGGTCCCTGGGTGCATTTTTTTCTAAGAATGTGGATTTAAAAATCATTATTTACTTGTGGACAAGAACTTTGCTTGAAAGTTAAAGTAGCTCAAAAAGACCAATGGACACCTGTGAAGTTTTACAGTTATTTTTCCACAGCTTATAACTGAGGAAGGAGAATTTTCATTGCAATTTCTTGTTGTTTTTTGGTAGAAATGGAAAAAATGCATTTGGTGCTTGGAGTTCTGTGGTTGTTTTGGGAGATTGCTTTGATTTTTTGAGGTCTTTTACTCCATGACCTATCCTTTCCCATCCCCTTGTACCATTTTTTGTTTCATCCAGGGAAAAATGAGAGGTTTTCCATGTCCAGCCCTCCTATGGGGGCTTGAGTTGTGATCTGGAAAGGAGAATGTCTTCATTAAAACTCCACAAAAGGCTTTACACTTTAAAAAACTACTTGGAATTGTTTCCTGAATTGTTTTAATTGAGCAAATTAAAGGGGGGCTCTGGGCTTGGCAGAGCAGGAAAACTGTCCATGGGACAGAATGGGGAGCAGGAGTGTGGAATGATCCTTATTTCCAGCAATGGGAACAGCTGAAAATCCCCTGAGAGGATCCTCTTCCATCTCCAGGATCCCAGCTGCCCACTGCTCATCCCTGATCACTCATTCCATAATTATTTGGGGGTTTTTTTGCAGATTAAAACCGAGGACCTCAGCGACTCCCTGCAATCTGCCATCCCCCCTCGGTCGGGTCACTTGGTGCAGGGATCATCCATGATGCCAGGCAGCCAAATTGCAGGGGTGAGTCACCCTGGATCCCCCAGGAAAAGAGGGACCCCCCACCCCCTCCCCAAATCCCTTTGGCAAAAGGAACCCCAGAGGGTGAACTGGAAAAGTGAATCCTCATCATCCTCCTGGGCTTTTCCTCGTGCTGGGGTTTTTTTTCCTCTCTGGGTTTGCTAAGCAGGGAAACCACCCCATGGTCAGGAAATCCCTTGGACTGGAAATAATTGGAGGCTGAGACAGCACCGTGGGGAAGTGTTTGATAATGTTTGCCCTGCTCTTCCTCATTCATGAGTGTCTGGTTAATGCCATTGTTGGAGATAGGATTCTAGACCAGATTAACTCCTAATCTGAGCCTGGTGTTGCCTCAAATTGATTTACACCGGGGAAGAAATTAATTCCTCGAGGGAATTAATTTTTTTCCTAAGGTAAAAAAAAAAATTTGGAGTTCAGCATTTAGCTGTTGTTAAATTCTAGTGGGAATTGGATGTCAGGCAGCCACATATATGCTCAGTAATCCCTTCCCTTGTTCTTTCACAGGATATTCACATCCATTATACAATTTAGGGGTTCCTCAATTTCCCTCAGTCTTCAGAAAAGTCCTGTGGGAAGCAGTGTTGGACAGCTGGGACAGCCTGCTGCAATTTGCTGTGTGATTTTAGGCAGTTGACTCTGGAAATACTTTATCTGAAGAAACTGAAATCTGAGAGATTTCACTGTTCTAACAGCCAGAGTTTGATTGCCTCAAAAAATGTCTTTATCAAGAGTTAACTTTTCCAGGGAAAAGCAGACAGTTCTCCACATGGATGGCTCTATATGCAACAAATTCCTCTCATTTACTTGAAACTTTTGGACCTGCAGCCCTCCAGCCCCCAAATTCCCCAAATCCAGTGAGAATTCTTCCCCTACACCTGAAACCTTTGGGTCTGCAGATCAAAAACATCATCAAGAATTACCTTTTCCAAGGAAAAGCTGACAGTTCTCCACATGGATTTCTCTGCCTGCACAGAATCTTCTCCTACACCTGAAACTTTTGGACCTGCAGCCCAAATTCCTCAAATTCAGCGTGGATGTGTGAGGAGTATAAATCCTTGAGTTTTATTGTTCTCTTTGCTTTTTTTTTTTTTTCTGTAGGACATGAGTTCTCTGCACACCCTGCAGCAGCTGGTGCTGCTCCCTGGGCACATGCAGTCAGTCCCCCAGTTCCTTCTGTCCCAGTCCCAGGCAGGACAACAAGGTAAGAGAAAGAAAAGCTGAGGTGATGCCTTTTTCAAGCTAACTTAAAGACAGAGGCCAGGCAAAATTCAGAGAATAAAAAGCATTTCTATTTGTTGAATTATTCAGGTACATTTAGGACAGACAAAGCCCCCCAGGGGATACACCCAAAATGGACAATGGGTCACAGGGTTTCACATTTTGATAAGTTTGGTCTATTTAAATATTGGGGATTCATCTTCCAATTATAGCTTTAGGTAATGAAGTCATTTATCCCAAATTTGCTCCCCCAAAAGTCACTTTTGTTTCCATCTCTCAGGGCCTGAGGTGTTCTTGGTGCCAGGAGAGGAATTGTTGTGTCTGCCCAAAATGGGAGAGTAGTAGTGACACAGGATGTGGAGTTTAGAGTTCTACACTAAAGAACTGCAGGGTTACAAATAGATAAAAAATAGAAAAACTAAAATCCTAAGGCATCAGAAATGGACAAATATTTAGGGAAAACCTCCCGTGTTGTGGATATTGGCTTTTTTTTTGATGCTGCCAGTTCCCACAGCGACGTTCCCACCCTGGGGATGATCCCAAACCATCAGTGGGAGCATCCAGGCTGGAGATGCTGCTGGTACCTGATCCTTGTGTGCTCCACGAGTGCCACCTTGGGGCCAGGCAGGGCTGCCAGCCTGGAGCTGGGGACACCAAACCCGAGGAGCAGCTCCTGGGCAGCAGAGCCAGCCCGCCCTGCTCCATCCCACCCCTCCCTGGTGGGGTTCTGGAGGGTGTTGGCAGCTGGAAAACAGTGGCAGCAAGCAGGAAGGCAAGAAAAGCAAAGCAGCAGCAATAAGTGAATGGCTGGAAGCTCTGGCAAAAGCCACAGGCTGAAAGCAAAAGGCAAAAAGCAAAAAAAAAAAAAAAAAAGGCAAAAATAAAAGCAAGGGGCTAAAAGCAACAGCTGTCTTTATATAGGATTTTTCTAAAAAGCTTAGATGCAAACTCAGACCACTACTCTTTATTAGAATTCCAGTTTCTTAGCACACCAGGTTATGTATAAGACTATGCACACACTTCATCTTGTTTTATTTGAAAAATGTCTGCAATATTTTTACTGTAGCTTTATTATGTTTAAGCCTTGTCTACAGCTGTGGGCTTGGAGCCTCTTGCTGAAGATATCAGTATGTTTTAACCTTCACTAAATTCGAACTGCTACTGTAGCTTTTAAAACTTTTCACTTGCTAAAAGCATTAGAACTCACCATAAAACTTAATAACTTACTTTTACTTAAATGTCTGCTTTAAGTGTGAGTGGTTTAATGTCCTTCAATCCATCCAAAAGCTTGAATTCAATCTCTGCACTCTGATTTCTCTCTGAAAAATTCAGAGGAACCCTTGACTCACTGATTCCACCATTCATTAATCCCAGAAAGCTCAGCAGAGGTCGGGCTGGTTTTTATTTTTACAGCATTTCTCCCACCCCAGGGATGTGGATGGAGGATGTTTTAGGCTTTAATTCATAACCTGGCAGATCCAAGGGGAATTGGATCCTTTTCTTCCTGATTTATCCCAGCACAGAGATCCCTCCACACGAACTAAAATTCAGGATTATAACCTTAAATCTCTGCAGCTTGAACCCACTGGTTCACACACTCCAAAAGCAAGTGGGGAATTTATTTCTTCCTGACAACATATAAATTCTCCTCTCTGCCAAATGGTGCTGAGTGATGGATAAAGATACTTGATGTATATTTACAAACAATTTTGAATTAGTTTGTTTGAAATACAGTCAGGACAATCTATTTCTTGCTGCCTGCTTTTATTCATGAATAATAAACATCTTTTACTGCAAAGCAGAACTTGCTGCCTTTGACAGATTAGAATTTATCTGTTCAGTGACTTTTTTTGGCAGCTCTGTTTGGTTGTCACCCATTCCAGGCTTGACCAGGACTGGATATTCTGGCCAGGAGTTGGATTTTTGTGCAGGATATTTCCATTTGCATGGTTTTAATGATCCTTTTGCCACGTGCACAGCCAGTGAAAGGGGAGTGAAAGTGAAGCTCAGGTTGACTTTGTGGAATTTGGTTCAATGGAGTTTTCCTCCTCCTGAAGGAAGGCAGAAAATATTCCAGAATTTCCCCTGGAACCATCAGGGAATGCTCTGAGTGTCTCCTGGATTGGGACTGTGGGTCCATGAGTGGAATTTTTGTAGATTTTGTGAACCTTTCCAAGTAGGGATATATGAATTTTTAATTTTTTGAAGCTGTCAGATAAATTCCCAGTTTTTATTCCTCATTCTCTGTGCAGCCCAAATCCTGACACACCCAAGTCAGGGGTGGGAGAGCTCTGCAAAGGTGGGAAGGAACTGAGATTTTGGGAATCCTGTCAGCCTAAATATTCCTGCTGAAATCTTCATCCCAGCTGTCAGACTGGTGATTCCTGAATCCAGCCCTTCATTTCCCTGGGAGCTGGAGCTGAGGTGTTCAATCATGATTTTAAAGACTCCAAATGACAGAGCATCTGCCATGTCCCAAGGCAAAGCCATTGCAGTGATTAATTACCTGCCCTGGTGAAATGTGCACCTCATTACCAGCCTGGATTTGAAATTCTGAGCTGTTCCAGCGTTAGGAAAAGCTTATTCCAACCCCAGCCTAAGTAAATAAATTGAATTGTGCACATCAGGTCTAAATTAAATAAGAAAAGGGAGAAAAAGAGAGGAAGGGGGAGTGATTGATTCTGGAGATTATCTGTTTTCCCTTTTATTAGCAGAACTCCATACATTTCTATGGATTTCCCTGTTATTGTCAGCTATAATCAATTAAATATATTGACTGCTCTGAGCAAGGTTATAAATCCTCACTAAATTCTATAGGTGTCACTCACAATGGACTTGATACCAACTAAATTTCCAGGGAACTACACAACCTAATCCTGTAGGACATTCCCTCTAAGAGATATAGGCTTGTACTTGGCAGTTTCTCAACTAAACAATTACACAGCCCCCATAAATCCCAGGTTTTGTTGGCTTTATGGATTTCTCTTTTTTTTTTTCTTTTTTTTCCTTTCATCATTTCGTGTCAGCTCCAACATCCTGAAAGGAATTCAATTTATTTGAAATACAGTAGGGTAGGAAAGAGAGGGTCAGATGGCTTCCAAATGACATTTGAAAATGAAATGTAGAATTGAGAGCAGAGTGGGAGGGCTCACGAGATTAACTGGAGGATCAGGGTTGGTTTTTTTGTTTTGTTTTTTTTTTAACAAGATGAAGTGGCTGAAAGTTGGAGTCACAAGGGTTTATATTGGAAATAAGATGTCCATTCTTCTAAGAGCTACAATGATTAAGCACTGAGAGAGATCCCCATGAAGGATGTAGGAAATTTTCTGCTAAAATCAAGATTAGAGGTCTCAAAAATGCCTGAGTGTGATGAGTGACACACAGGGATCAGCAAATGAGATATTTCACTTCTGTCATTATTGTAATAATTTCTTGCAGGCTAAAAAGCCACGGGAAGAACTTTTTCTTTCTCATAATCCAGCTCAGAGCCACACACATTCCAAAGGGCTGAACTTCTTGTGTAAAGGAATAATAAATTATATAATGAAATAATAAATGAAACAATGAATGAAATAATAAATTCAATAATGAATGAAACAATAAATGCAATAATAAATTCAATAATGAATGAAATAATAAATTCAATAATAAATTAAATATTTAATTTGCTTCCCACTCTGGACTTTCCTGGGAGTGTTCCCTGACCAGATATGTTTTTTTTTTATTTATTTCTCCTCAGCTTTGCAGCCAAACCTCCTCTCCTTCCCTCAGCAGCAGGGCAGCCTCCTCCTCTCCCAGCCTGGACCCAGCCTGGCCTCCCAGGTAAGAGCACACCTGCTAAACTCCACCTGCTGCTTCAGGGAGGGCAAAAGGCACGGGGAAACAGAATGTTTTTTTATATTTTTGTGACTCTGAGCATCTTTTTTGGGCAGGCTGTGGGTCGCTCTGGCCTCCCTGGCTCCTCAGTTGAGCCCCACCTGGACGTCCCCCAGCACTTGCAAGTGGCAAAGCACCTGACCCCAGCAGGAGCTTCTGAGGAGCCCAGCGACCTGGAGGAGCTGGAAAAGTTTGCCAAGACTTTCAAACAAAGGAGGATCAAGCTGGGCTTCACACAGGTGAGTTTGGGGCAGAGGTGTGGATGAAGGAAAGGGTGGATGAGGTAAATTTGGGTTGTTTTTGCAGCATTCTTTTCCAGATGCACAAAGAGATAAACCTTTCCTAACACCTCACCTAAGTTGGATATCTGCACCTTCTCCAGTTTTCAGGGGTGGGGGAAAAAAAATCCACTTTCCCTGGCAGGCAGGTCATGGAAACAAGACTGAAACTATCCTGGGAGCAGCCTGAGGGGGGGTTTAGGCTGCATTAGGAATAAATTCTTTACTGGAAGAGTGACTGGGCACTGGAGGTGATGGAGTCACTGTTTATAAAAAGCCTGGATGTGGCACTGAGTGCCATGGTTGGGTTGATGAGGAGGTGCTGGGCTGTCACTGTGGTTGGATGTGACACACACACACCTGAACAGAATAACAATGGTGTTTCCTTTATTCTTTATATACTCTTAGCAAAGCATCGTCTTAACTCATTGCCACGTCACAGTCACTTATTAAATTAATTGGTGCAAAGCAATTAGCATCAATATATTTGTCAAAAATTTTGCAAGAAGTTAATAAGGCGTCTATACATGTTTACTTTTGTTGTCTAACTACAGAAAAAAAAATAAATTAAAATCAGTTTCCATGCTAACAGCCTTGCCTTCTTCCTGTGGATCCACTGGGAATTCACCAACTGTTCTTCTGCTGGCTCAGCATGGCTCAGCCCCTCCATCCTGGGTCACAGCTGCACCTGATGCTCCCAAAGCCTTTCCCAGCCTGTGGCTGTGGTTTGGGGGGGCTGTCCAGCTGGGAGGGGTCTCACCTGGGCTTTGGTGTCCCTGCAGGGTGACGTGGGGCTGGCCATGGGCAAGCTCTACGGCAATGATTTCAGCCAGACCACCATCTCCCGCTTCGAGGCTCTCAACCTCAGCTTCAAGAACATGTGCAAGCTCAAGCCCCTGCTGGAGAAGTGGCTCAGTGATGCAGGTAGGTGGCAGCAAGGCAGAAATGCCAGCAGCAGCAGAGGATCCAGCCAGGGAGTTCCAATCCCCTCCCTGTGTGAGATGGAAAAGATGCTGAGGTGCTCAGGGGTCAGCCCAGGTGGAAAAGGAAGGATTTCACTGGGAGGGGAATTCCCAGGATTTGGGGTGTTGTCCTCGCTTCAGCCTCATGCCTCACCCAGCCCTTGGTAAACATCCTTTTCTGTGTGAAATTAAATTATTGGAACACTCCTGCTCCCTGTCAGGGCAGGATGGAAATCAGGCTCACAAAGCAAATATGGTGTGGGGGTTAAAACGTTTTTCTTCTTTGATTTGGACAAACACATTGATGGATTGGGAATTTTAGTCATCAGAGGGAGGATCCACAATGTAGGAACAATTTATCTATTTTAGAAATCATCCTTGTTTCACAGAGAGGAATGAAAATAACTCATTACCTTCTTGGATATCTCTTTTTCCCCCTCCCTCTTCCCCCAGAATCTGCTCCTTTGGATTCCTCCATGAGCACCCCAAATTCCTACCCCTCAGTGAACGAGATGTTTGGGAGGAAAAGGAAGAAGAGGACCAGCATTGAGACCAACATCCGCTCCACGCTGGAGAAGAGATTCCAAGATGTGAGGGGAAAATCCTTCCATCTGTTGGGAACTCTCCCTGAGCCTGCCATTTGAGTCCTCTCAAGAAAAGAGATTTTTTTTGGGGATTTTTTTTGGTGTTTATTTGACAGCAGGTTGGAAAATGCTCAAAGAAGCAGCAGGAAAATGAACACTCAAATAAATTCCCTATTATTTGACAGTAGGTTAAAAATCCTTGAAAGAGTTAGCAGATAAAGTGTCAAACCCAAAGAAATTCCCAATTATTTCCTTGCTGCGTGTTCTTCTAAGAGAATATCAATTTTAGCAGCACATTTCCCCATTATCACCCACTGGGCCAAAGCTGATCTCTGCACCCAGCTCGTTCCTTTTTGAGTTTCAGATGTGTCACAGGAGCTCTGTGCTCACACTGAGTCTCTTGTCAGACCCCAGAACTTGTTGCTCCAAATATTTTTCCCCAACTCATTCAGAAGTGGAGCCTTTCTGCTTTTTAAGCTACAAGAATTGCAACAAAAATCACTGCAGACATCAAACAGAGCTTTAATCAATAGGACTAAACTGCATTGGAAATTTCTCAAATCCAAACTTTCTCAGCTTATTTTTTCTTGTTTTCTAAACCTGCTCAATCATCATCAGATCATTTTAGTAGCTCATTTTTAGCTGGTTGAAGGCATTTTCTGTAGTGGGAGTATTATCTTGGCATCTGTGTCAGGTATCTCTGACATTTCTGAGCTTCAACTCCAAGCAAACCCCACAGAGCTTTTTTGGGGGTTTTTTAACCTCCTGCCTCTCAACAGATCCCCAAGTCCAGTTCATAGATTCCCTTGTGCATTTTGGGGTTTTTTAACCTCCTGCCTCTCTCAGCAGAACCCAAAATCCACTTCAGAGATTTCCTGATGCTTTTTGGGGCTTTTTCAACTTCCTGTCTCTCAACAGAACCCCAACCCCAGCTCAGAGATCTCCTTGTGCTTTTTGGGGCTTTTTCAATCTCCTGCCTCTCTCAGCAGAACCCCAAGCCCAATTCCAAGTTTTCTTTGTGCTTTTTGGGGCTTTTTCAACCTCCTGTCTCTCAGCAGAACCCCAAGCCCAATTCCAAGTTTTCTTTGTGCTTTTTGGGGTTTTTCAACCTCCTGTCTCTCAGCAGAACCCCAAGCCCAGCTCAGAGATTCCCTTGTGCATTTTGGGGTTTTTTAACCTCCTGCCTCTCTCAGCAGAACCCCAAGCCCAGCTCAGAGATTCCCTTGTGCATTTTGGGGTTTTTTAACCTCCTGCTTCTCTCAGCAGAACCCCAAGCCCAGCTCAGAGGAGATCTCCTTGATAGCAGAGCAGCTGTCCATGGAGAAGGAGGTGGTTCGGGTCTGGTTCTGCAACCGGCGCCAGAAGGAGAAGCGGATCAGCTGCCCGATGCCATCCCCCATCAAATCACCCATCTACAACTCCAGACTGGTGAGGGACCTGGCACGCAGCCCCCTGCATGGAATCTGACCCACCACATCTATTAATATTATCATTATTATTATTCCATCCATCACAAACCAATCAGCTCAATGATAACATAATTAAACGACAATTCTGTTTATTGAAAGCTGTAGAAAGAAAAGACAAATTTCCTTGGAGGGATTGGTTCGTTTAATTGTGGGGTAATTTATTCAAAAGCTTTTCCCCTTGAGATTGATAAAGAAAATCTTTCCAGGATTCATTAATTATGAGGATAATACTGATACCAATTTAGCTGCATTTCTGCTGCTTCATTTAAGAGCTGCTTGGTGACTTTGTCATTTGAAAGTGGCAGGAAATTCCTCAGTGCTGCAGCAGGAGTGGGAAGCTGAGTCTGAATTTTATCTTGAAATCTCCATCAGAAGGCAAAAAAACATCACAGGAAGTTTGGCCCAACCTGTTTGGTCCCCAAAACAAATATTTGGATTCCCCAGCAGGGGCTTGGGTGAATAATTCCCAATAATTCCCCTGTGACTGCTGTCCAGAGTGAGCCTTGCTCATCAGCCAAAGTGCTGCTTCAGGAATCAATGCTAATTGCATGGCAGCTCCCAAATTGCCAACTGTCACCAGAGAATTCAGCTCCCTAAGGGAGATTGGGAATTTTTTGTGCCCAAAAGAGACAGAGCTGGGAAGTTTCAGGCTGAGAATGCCCAAGGAACACCCAAAGGGCAGCAGGTCCTCCAATTTATCTTGAGACTTGCAGAAAATGTGATCATTTCAGGCTTTTCTGTAGCTGTTCCATGCATTTAGGTGGATGTGGAGGGCGTCAGGCACATGCAGTGCTAATTCTGATTTCTTCCCATGGCTTTGGATATGGGAATGGTGTTTTCCCCCTGGAATGTAAATGGGAACACCCATGAGAGCCCCAGCTGTGGGTGGTGGGAGCCAGCAGACCCCCAGGGGCTGTGAGAGCAGTGCCAGGGTGGGGTTTCTCCTGCCCTGAGCTCACTGCCTGCCTCTGCTCCTGCCCAGGTCTCTACCTCAGGCTCCTTGGGGCCCCTCTCCGTCAACCCAGTGCACAGCACCATGCCCGGGACTGGTGAGACTGGGAACCCTCCTCCCCTCCCTCCTCTGCCCCCTTCTCCCTGTCCTTTCCATTTCTGGGTCACATCTGCAGGAAAATCTTCACCAGACCCTTGGCTGTGGCTTGGGAAAGTGGCCCCACACAGCTGGGATAAGAACAGCTCAGTCCTGCTGTTGGGTGGGATAAAAACATGGAAAACATTGGGCAAAATAACATTTCCAGCATAATGCCAGGCTGGGGAGGTTTAGGTGTTGGAGCCAGGCACAAATAAAAGGGTGGGTTAGAGCCAGATCTCCTTGGGGAACTGGGATTCCCAAATATAAATTCCCCCATTCCTGGGGTCCCCCAGCTTCTCCAGGGCAGGGAATAGAGGAGCCAGATAAAGGGTGGGTTAGAATCAGATCTCCTTGGGGAACTGGGATTCCCAAATATAAATTCCCCCATTCCTGGGGTCCCCCAGCTTCTCCAGGGCAGGGAATAGAGGAGCCAGATAAAGGATGGTTAGAGTCAGATCTCCCTGGGAGAAACTGAGATTCTCAGATATGGGGATAGGGAACATTCCTGGGGTCCCCCACCTCACCCAGATTGGGGCAAGGAACCAGTTAAAGGGTGGGTTAGAGTCAGATCTCCTTGGGGACCTGGGATTCTCAGATATGGGGACAGGGGACATTCCTGGGGTTCCCCACCTCCCCCAGATGAGGGAACCAGGGGAGCCATGGGATGGGCCCGGGGATTTGGAGGGGATTTCGGGCAGGAGCAGGAGATGCCAGGCTCAGGGTGCTCTCTCCCACGCAGTGACATCCTCGTGCTCCCCAGGGAACTCCAGCAGGCCCTCATCCCCTGGCAGTGCCCTCCATGCCAGCAGCCCTGGCACAGCCCAGAGCAACTCCAAAGCTGCCATGAACTCTTCTGGCTTCAACTCTTCAGGGTAAGGCACAGCTCCTTTCATCTTCCAACACCCCATTTCATTTCTCAGCACACCTACAGTTTGTTTGTAAATGCAAACATCTCCCATCCACTGGGAGTGGAATTCCATCGTTTATTTAATCTCTGAGCGCTGCTTTTACCCACCAGCAGCCAATGTAAAGCCAAACGTGCCATTCCTCTCCCCAGCAGCTCGTGGTACCGATGGAACCAACCCACCTACCTCCACTGAGAGCTGCAGCAGCAGCGAGAGCAGCTCTGCCCCGGCGCTGATGCTCGGGGCTCTCCAGTGCCTTCCACGCCAGGATCCCGCAGCAGCGGGGCTGAGCAGGGACTCAAACTGCAGCCCAGCCCTTCCCCCGCCCCCTCCGCCACATCGGGACATCCTCCCCGTCCCCCCACGGGGACATTTGTGCCCCCCAATCCCCCCAATCGCTGTCCTCGCATGGCTGCTCCGCTTGCCGCGCATCCTCCCGGGCAGGGCTGGCTGTCTGTCTGTCTGTCTGTCCCCACCTGTCCCCACCTGTCCCAGAGCTCCCCGAAAGGAAGGAGGGTCCCTCCTGCTGTCCCTGGCACGCACAGCCCCCAAACTGAGCCGAGGTTTGAGTTCATTTCACCGCAGCCCCGTGCTGGTGGGAGCCTTGCTCCCCATCCACCTGCTTTGCTCCTGCTCCCTTTCTAAAGGTGCTTTTTGTTTGTTTTTTTTTTTTTCTTCTTTTTTTTTTTTTTTAATTAAGTATTTTAGAGTCTTCTTATTTTTTTTTTTCCTTTACAAAAAACAAAAAAACCCCAAACAAACAACCAAAAAAAAAAATTGTCTTTTGCAAAACTTGTGTCCAGGTCTTGTTATTGCTGAAAATCTTGGGGGAAACTGTGATTTTTTTTAGTGAGATGAGTCTTGACCTTCTCTTTTTTATTACTTTTCCATTTTTTTTTTTTTCGATTTTATCTGATACCAAATAATAACTAGCTGTTGTTGAGGTGCCTTCTGGTCCTTGAGCTGTAAGGAATTTATTTTCTCTTTTCTCTTCTCTCTTCTCTTCTCTTCTCTTCTCTTCTCTTCTCTTCTCTTCTCTTCTCTTCTCTTCTCTTCTCTTCTCTTCTCTTCTCTTCTCTTCTCTTCTCTTCTCTTCTCTTCTCTTCTCTTCTCTTCTCTTCTCTTCTCTTCTCTTCTCTTCTCTTCTCTTCTCTTCTCTTCTCTTCTCTTCTCTTCCTCTTCTCTTCTCTTCTCTTCTCTTCTCTTCTCTTCTGTATTGCTTGAGGTTGGTGTGGGCAACTGTTTGGGAATTCCATGAGATTCCAAAGGAAAAGTCAATTTTCACAGCCTGTCACCAGGAAAACTGTGGTTACAATTCCACTCTTATTTTTAATTCCAATCCTACTCGATTCCACTTATTTTTAATTCATTTTGGCTGATATGGATATTTAAAGATTAGAAGGTCTTTGGGCTACTCTTTCTTATTTTATTTCCTGCATGAGTTTGGAGAAAGGACTTGATGCCTGATGGGCAATGGTGATAAAAAATCCTATTTCCTTCTCCCAGTGCTCAATTTGTGCCAAACAGCAGAATTTAGAGAATGATGAACATCACAGCTGATTCTCTGAAGACATTTATTAACCCAAACACTCAGCACTGCTGGAGTTTCTACTGTGAAAATCTCAGATTATTTCATATTTCATCAGCAATTATTTCAGCAGTGAGCACTGATTCTCTTCATAACCTTGGCCTGCACATTTTTACCCAGGAATTCCTGAATTAACTCCTGGGAGCTCAGCTGTAATTTGTATTTTGCCTTCAGAGTCAGGTGGTTTGGTCTAGACTTTCAGAGGTTTGTGAGCCTCTTGGTCAAAATGGAGCAAAAATAAAGTTTAATCAGCTATTTCCAATAATCTATTGACAATTTACTGTACATCCATGTGCTCTTAGAGCCTTGAGAAGGTGCATAAAAATCTAAATCTGGCTTCTGTCAAATTATTCCATTTGGTTCTCAGGAATTCCTCCAAGTAATTTGCTCCCACCTGGATGAATTTTGGAATAATGCTTCTGAAAACTGGGAGGGAAATCACCAATGCATTAAAAGCTGAATAAAAGCACCTGCACGTGAATATTTCTGCTGGGATCAAGGCCAAGCTGTGCCAGGAATTGTGCAAATACATCCTGAGGGTTCATCTCCTGCACAAAATTTATAAACACAGACAAATCCCTGGGATTTATTGACAAACTGGCCCTGAGTGGGAAAACAAACACCAGCAGATTGTTTGCTCCACTAAAAGCTCCAGTTGGAAGGGGAAAAAAAAATATTTTCTGCCACCCAGGAACACTTCCAGCCTCACAGGAGAGCATCTGAGGGATTTTAAATAAACAGAGCAGGAAATTCCAGCTTTCCAGGAGCAAGAGTCACCTCCCACAGCCCCAGAGGAACAATGTAGGGAGCAATTGCTCCCTGTGAGAAATCAGTGACCTCCTGAGCAGCTGAGCTGTCCCCAGAGCTGCTCCTGAACCATCCCTGTGACAATTCCAGCCACACAGCAAGAGCTGGGGCACCTCATAAATTGACTTTTAGCAGTGACCAAGTTCAAGTTCAAGGGGGAAGGGCTAGAAAATTAACAAATTGTCGGTGGTGTTTAATTTCTCTTATTGTTCATTCATTTCTTTCCTCCTCTGATTTCCACCTGTGAGGAGAGGGGGTGCAAGATGGGAGAATATTCCTAGTCTTTCCCAGGTTTTCCTGTGGCCTGAAGGGAGATTTTGAGCATTTTTCAGTGCTCAAGTGATGCCACCCAGTTCCCTCATCATTCCTGATGCTCACAGCCTTGGGATTTCCAGCTCTGGTAGAATTAGCCTGGATTCTAACAGTCCAATAAAATATTTCAGCTAAAATTCAGGCTCAGCTTTACTGATGCCAGCAGGGATTAATACTCAAACTGCAGTGAGACCCCCATTCTCTGTGCCTGTTTCATAATTCTAGGAAAGGAGACAAAAATCAGCAAGTTTTAGCTCAAATAGAAGAGCAGTCTATATTGTACAATCCAGTTAAAAGGATATTTAAACCCCATAGGAGCATTCTGTGGAGTGCAGCACACACAGCAGATCTCACTGGGAAGGGTTTTGTGCTCTCAGTGGTTTCACTCCCAGTGCAGAGTTCTGGCTGCAGGGAAAATTTGGGTTATTTGGGGGCCACAGTATCAGATTTTAAAGCAAACTGAGTCAGGAATGACACAGTGCTGACACTGAGCTGGCTGGCAGGGCTTGGAGGAAGCACAGCCCTGTGCTGGTTACTCACTCCTAACCCTGAACTTGGCCCCAGCTCAGCTCCTGGCTCACTCACTCATCCTGTTCTGCACGTTCTGTGTCACATCTCCTGAGCACCGAGTGTCCAGCACCACCCCCATCCCCGGACCCAGCCTGTCCCGAGCTCCCTGACTCCTGCCCCAGCCTCCCCTCCCTGCACCCGGCACCAAGCACCCCCCTTTCGGCAGAACGATTGAAAGGAGACTGCAGAAAACTCGGCAAAACAATAGAAAAATAAAGAAGAGAAGAATACAAGAAAAAAAAAAATGACAGCAGCACCTCCCCTCTGAACCACCTTTATTCTCCATCACCGGAGAGGAAAACGCCAAAATAGAATCTGGGCGCGCTCCGGGACGGCTCCAGCCAGGCGAGCCGGGGCTGGGCGGAGGTACCGAGCTCCTGCCCCGCTTCCCCCGCCCCGTTCCCCCCTCCCTGCCCCGGCTCCGGCCCTGCCCTGGGCTCGCAGCTCCATCCGCGCATCCCTGCGCGCCCCCGGGGCCGGGAAAGCGGGGCTGGGATGCAGGAGCATCCTCGGGGGATGCAGCGGAGCATCCTCGGGGGATGCAGGGGAGCATCCTCGGGGGTGCTGCGGGGGCCGGGCCGGTCTGGGCTGGGCTGGGCAGGGCTGGGCAGGGCAAGGAAGGGACGATAAAAAGCTGCGGGAGCGCCAGCACCGCCTCCCCGGCCGGGCGGCCCCAGCCGGGCGCAGCTCCCGGAGCGCAGAGCCGGAGCGGGGTGAGCATTTGGGGCTCTCGGGACCCCCCCACACCCCCGTGCCGAGCTGGGGATGGGGTCTGACCCCCTCCAGTGCCCTGATCCCCGAGGGCAGAGGCGCTTTGGCAGCGGGAGGGGTGGAATTGTGATTTTCCCGTGCGGGTTTGGGATTTGGGAAATGATGCTGAGAGGGCTCGGGGGAGCGCGGTGCTCACGGGAGGGGTGCAAGGTTTGTTTTGCTCTTTTCGGGAGGGGTACAAGGTTTGTTTTGCTCTTTTCGGGAGGGGTACAAGGTTTGTTTTGCTCTTTTCGGGAGGGATAAAAGGTTTGCTTTGCTCTTTTCAGGAGGGGTACAATGTTTGGTTTGCTCTTTTCAGGAGGGGTACAATGTTTGCTTTGCTCTTTTCAGGAGGGGTACAATGTTTGTTTTGCTCTTTTCAGGAGGGGTACAATGTTTGCTTTGCTCTTTTCAGGAGGGGTACAATGTTTGGTTTACTCTTTTCAGGAGGGGTACAATGTTTATTTTGCTCTTTTCGGGAGGGATACAATGTTTGGTTTGCTCTTTTCAGGAGGGGTACAATGTTTGTTTTGCTCTTTTCGGGAGGGGTACAAGGTTTGTTTTGCTCTTTTCGGGAGGGGTACAAGGTTTGCTTTACTCGTTTCTGTCGTTTGTGGGATTTTCCCCATCCTGCCCGGGATTTCCATGGACGTGCTGGGGTGATAGGGAGGATGGTCGGGATGAACGCGGGTTCTGAGGGTCTGCTGCCCTCCTCACGCTGTCCCTCGTGTCCAGCAGGATGGTTCCCATCGTCCTGGAGGTGACCTGCAGCTTTGTCACCTGGCTGTGTCTCTACAGCTGCTTCTGCCGCCTGAACAGGCAGCGTTCCTACAAGTGGAGCTGCCGCTTGGTCACCCTCCTGCACGGGCTCCTTGTCACCTTCCTCTCGGGCTATGTCGTGTTCCTGGATGGCCCCTGGCCCCTGACCCACGCAGGTAAGGTTGGAACCTCACCTGTGCTCACCTGGCACAGGTGAAGGCAGGAGCTGCTTTCCTCTCTTCTTACAGGTGTGTGCTTGGGGCTAAATTTATTTTAATTCTGCTGCTTCTTTCTCCACCATTTCTTACTGTTCATCCTTTTGCTATTTTAATTTTTTTTTGGGTTTGTCCATGTACAAATTGGAAGTTTTCAGCCTGAGTTTATTGCAGCATGAAGAACAAAGTGCTTTCACATCTCGAAGGGTGTAATAACTCCTGACATTCAGCTGCAGGGTTTCTTTTGTTTAATCTCTTTTGTTAAATCTGTGCTGCTGATGCAGGTCTGGCTTTTCTAAAAAGCTGGAAGGAGAAGGGAAGCAGCAGTGGGGCAGGGTGGGATGGGTCTGCTGGGCAGCCTGGGGTGTGAAGGGGAAGCAGAAAAAAAATATCCCTAATTCCTGGTGTCAGGAAAATGAATCCACAAACACCAGAGTTTTGTGACCAGAAAAGAGACAGAGGATCCTTTTTGCTTTATTCCAATAAAGGGAGAGGCCATGGGCCATTCCCCTGGGATCTCTCCAATTTTTGGAGGATGCAGACTCCTTTTATCCCAATTTCCCTCTCTCTTTCCCCATGGGCTGAGGTACCTGAGAGGCACAGACTGCCCAAACACCTGAGATTCCCCTCTAATGTACAACCCTCCTTTTAATTTTTAATTCTTACAGGATTCATAGTTTTCCCCCATTGCTTCTTTCATCTTCCAATATCCAATTTCATTCACCAGCAAACCTACAGTTTGTTTGTAAAGGCAAATCTCTTTTCCCATTCATCCATCAGTGGAATCCATCCCATTGTTTCTTTTATCTCTCAGTGCTGGTTTTATCCACCAGCAGACCCACAGCTGGTTTGTAAAGACAAACCCAACATTCCTCTCACTGGCACTTGGATAAGGCTGGAAATTGAGGAGAAATGACCCTTGCTTGTCTGTAGAGTAGAAAAATGCTTTAAATAAAGACAAATCCAACATTCCTTTCAATGGCACTTGGGTAAGGCTGGAAATTGAGGAGAAATGACCCTTGCTTGTCTGTAGAGTAGAAAAATGCTTTAAATAAAGACAAATCCAACATTCCTCTCAATGGCACTTGGATAAGGCTGGGATTTAGGAAAAGTGACTCGTGCTGGTCGATAAAGTAGAAAAATACCTTAAATAAGACCCCATCCTTATGCACATCTTCCATTCCAGGTTCTCCAAACACCCCTCTCCAGATCCACGTGCTTTCCCTCACCTTGGGCTACTTCATTTTCGACCTGGGCTGGTGCCTGTACTTCCAGACAGAGGGGGACCTGATGCTGCTGCACCACACCCTGAGCATCTGTGGCATGGTGCTGGTGCTGGGGCTGGGCAAATCGGCCACGGAGGTGAACGCTGTGGTGTTTGTCAGTGAAATCACCAACCCCCTGCTGCAGACCCGCTGGTTCCTGAGGGAAATGGGCTCCTACCACACTCCCCTGGGGAAAGGGGTGGATTTCCTCTTCGTGCTCCTCTTCCTGGTGCTGCGGATCGGGGCGGGAGCCTGCATCGTCTATGGGATGGTGACGTCCCCAAAACCCAACTGGCTGCTCAAGGCTGGGGGCTTGGCCATGTACCTGGTGTCCTTGGGGTTCATGGTTGAAATCTGTCGCTTTGTAAGGAGGAAAATGGGGAAAAAATCCCCTTCCATGGATTCACAGTCTTTCCAAGGGTAGAGTGCAGCTCGGCTGCTCATTAATGGGATGGGGTTTGCTGGAGCTTGTTCCTGTGGAAAGAGCTCTTGCAATGACACACAAGAGACTTTCTGCTGCCCCTGGAGGAGATGGATCAGCACTAGGAACATGGAAAAGCTGAGAGAAGAGGGATTTGAGTGGAATCCTGAGGAGCCTGACATTGGTGCCCTGAATTCCAGAGTCCCAAGGAGGGTGGCAATGCCAGAGATGATCAGCCTGCAACCAGTAATTGCACAGTCTGCATGTTCTGTCCTCATTTCCAGTGCTGAGTTATTTGACAGTGTAGAGAAAATCAAATATGAAAAATCCCATTTTCCTGCCAGTGGCACGGAGTAAAGGTCATGACCTGGTAAAGATTTCCTGAGCCTCACCCTCCTTAATAATCCTGGATTTGGACAATGTGCTTAGCTAAATACTCCAGTGAAAGACTCTGAACAAGACTGAAGTGCTGGCAGGGGTGTAGTGGAGTTGTCCTCTGAGAGTGTGAAGTGATGGCACTCAAGGTGAGGAAATATATTACCTCCTTGTTTTTAATGACACATTTCCTTTACTCTATTTTTTTTTTTTTTTTTTTTTTTTTTTTTTTAATGCTTCAATTCAGGCAGGTGCTGATCTCAGAGCAGGGTGATTTCTCTGGGACTGACTCAGGGCCTCCCAAACAGGAGTCAGGAATTAGACTTGTGCCTATAAACTCCATGAGCAGGTGTTGGCTTAGACTGGGATTGCTCAAAAGAATAAACAGTTCTTTTTTTGGGAGAGGGAGGATAGTGAAGAACCTGCCTGGATGCTCTTTCTGTTCTGGGCTTGCCTCATTTGCAAGCCACTTAAGCTGAATTAATGGCCAATATGTCAAATATTGTGATCATTTCCAGGTGTGACATCTGCTCCACACCAGCATGGAACAGTTCTCTCATTTTCTTTACCTCTCAGAATCGTATTCTGACATTTTCCCTGGGGTTTTAATGTGAATTTCCCTCTGTTCAAGACCTCTGTTCAGATTTTGTCTCCTCTAAAAGCCTCACTGAGGGCTGAGAAGGAAATGCAGGAGTGAGGGAGGGGAGCAGTGGGGATGCAGCTCCTCCACTGCCTTTATCTCACGGAATTTGGCTCTGTTCAGGGCAGATATCAGCTCCTCAAGGTGTCTGGAGAGATTAAAAAAAACTGAAATAACCTCACTTCAGACACACCCACTAAAAGCACTGAGCTGTGAGCCCTGGCAAGTTCCTGGGCCAATATTTTTAGGACAGCAGGAGCCAGAGTGGCCTCCTGAGGTGTGGGCTCACTGTGCTCTTCCAAAAACTCCTCTGAGTGATGACACTTCTAATAAAATCATGTTCTCCTTTGAAAAAAGAACCAATTGCTGTGATGCTGTTTTGTTCTGGGTCTGGAGGCAGCTGGAGTGAGGGCTGAGGATGCAAAGCCCCAGGTTCATTCCCTCTGTGCAGGGCAGGAAGGTGAGAGGTGCTGAGGAAACGAGCCCTGGAGCTGTGAGGGACAGCTGAGGCTCAGGTTTGTGAGCACTGCACCCACAACCTGCTTTGCCAATGGATCAGAGACCTTGAGAGCCACCAAGCTGAGGGGTTTGCTCTTGCTGGACACAAGAAAAACTTCAATTCTTCCTCCTACATCCCAGGGTGCTTCAATTTCATTTATTTTCAATTGTTTTTTTTTCTGGGTTTCACTGGGGCAATGCCCAATTCAGAAGGGTTGCAGGGTAACTTGTCTGTGGGTTATTTTTTTGGAGAAGAAATAAAAAACATGAGAACATTTTGGGGGTTATAAGATGTCACCACTGAGTGATATTTCTGACTGGGAAGCTGCTCCTGCAGGGACAGGACTCTGCTGGCTTCCAGTAAGGAAAACTCATCCTTCAGCACTGGGAGAGCATCCCAGTGCACCCAGATTGCTTCTGTGCAACCAGGGCTACCTGGGGAGGTTTGATGCAAAAGAAGTGCCCTCAGGGTCTCATCTGCCAAATCTCACCCAAGGATAATTGTAGTGCTAAACCCTCTAATATGATGCTAGAAAATCACCCAGCTCCACTATCCCACTCTATTTCCTGTTTCAAAGAGCAATGATTTTCCTTTTTTTGTTTTTCTTTTTTTTTTTTTTTTTTTCTTTTTTCATGGAAGTGCCTGTTTTTTATCTGTCAAATACCCCTGAGGGCATTTAAAAAGCAGAGTTTTAGTAATGTTGAACTCCCAGCTTTCCAATTCTTGTTTGTTCCCACTCTAATTGTGGACAAGGATTTTCCCAGTGTGGGTAAGATAATAAATACATCTTGTGATGCTTTTCAGTGCTGTGAGCCCTGGTTAGAACAGGTCCAGGAGAGCAGGGGAAGGGATGTGCAGCTGTGGCTGTGCTAAATGAGGCAGCAGTGTGCAAACAGAGGTTCCTGCCCTGTTTTGCTGAACTCTGTTCATCTGCAGGCCAAATGAGCAACACAGCCCGTTGAAATAGCTGACTCTGCACAAAGCAAACAGGAAAATTGGTGTATAAAGCTGCACCTCACTTCTGGAACAATCCACAGGGAGATGGTTTAACTTGCTGCCTTGCACCTCACGGTGCAAAGTTTGGGCTAGAAACAAAAAAAAACCAGCCACAACTTCTCTGAGTGCTACTCCTGCATTAAGTGATCTGGGTCTTGTTAGGATTCTCTGTGAACATCTTTATTTTTTTTTTCCTGGCTGCTTGTAGAATCCCAGAATGGTTTGGGTTGGAAGGGACCTTAAAGATCATCTCATCTTCCTCCAAAAATTCCCTGCTTCCATCCCAGGTTGCTCCAAGCCCCATCTAACCTGGCCTTGGACACTTCCAAGGCAGGCACAGCTTCTCTGGGAATTCCACCCCAGCTTATTATCACCCTCACAGCCAAGAATTTTTTCCTAATACTCTATCTAACCATGCTCCTAAATATGAAAATATCAGCCCTATATTTTCCTGCTGTTTACACTTTACTTTGTGTTGAACTAAATATTAAACCAGCTCCATCTCAGGTGTCACTGAGGCTACTGAAGGGCCAGAAAAGGTGGAGGGAAGCAAGATGAGACCTCAGATTTGTCAGAGGAGCAATTGCACTATTAATGCTCATGAGGACGTGCTGAAATAGCAGGAGGATGAGCATTTTGTAGAAATAGGAACCTGTACCTGGCCTGAACTGGAAAAGTAAGATCAGTATCTTGTTGAATACCCAGCTGAAAGCACTTATTATGGGTGCTGTAAAAGGCAGCTCAAACCACTCCCATTGCCTGCATTTCAAAAGGAAAAAAAAAACCCAACCCCACGTTTTTGGGTGTGAGAGCTTGTTTTGACTGTGACTTATGAAAGGTGGAGCTGCTTTGGGAGTTCTGCTTGAACTCTGAATTTGGGATGTGGAAGGTAAGAGAGAATGGGCAGTGCTGGATGTCTGCAGGAAAGGAATTGCTTTGTAACTGCTGCATGAGCAGGGGAGGGAGGGGATGTCCAGGGCAGGGTGGGAGCTCTCCCAGCTCATCCTCAGGGGATGTCACATTGCACCACAGACACCAGAGGTTTATGTCCAAAAAGGAGAGAGAAGATCCTTTTTGCTTTATTCCAATAAAGGGAGAGGCCATGGGCCATTGCCCTGGGATCTCTCCAATTTTTGGAGGATGCAGCCTCCTTTTATCCCAATTTCCCTCTCTCTTTCCCCATGGGCTGAGGTACCTGAGAGGCACAGACTGCCCAAACACCTGATACCTGAGATTCCCTCTAATGTACAACCCTCCCTTTTAATTTTTAATTCTTATAGAATTGTTTTTCCCCATTGCTTCTTTCATCTTCCAATATCCAATTTCATTTACCAGCGAACCAACAGTTCAATCAGTGGAATCCATCCCATTGTTTCTTTTATGTCTCACTGCTGGTTTTATCCACCAGCAGACCCACAGCTGGTTTGTGGAGACAAATCCAAATTCCTCTCCCACCTGTGACAGCTCTGGAGCGGTGCAGGATGCTCACATGGGGTGTGAGGAGAGCAAAGCTGGGTGTGCTGGGTGTTTATCTGTGTGGCACACACGGGCGATGGGGTGGGTGTGGCGCTCAATTTGGTGTCCCCGGGCTGCAGAGATGTCCCTCCGTGTGCCCCTGGGGATATGGGCTGGTCTGGAGGGAATGGCTGAGAGCACTTGGCTGGTTTCACCTGGAGGAGACAATTTGGGGTGTGATCTCTGCCCTCTGTGAGCCAGGGAAGGGCTGCGGCTGTGCCAGCCCAGATTGAGGTTGGATATTTGGAAAAGGGGGTGCTGGCACTGCCCAGGCTCCCCAGGAATGGGCACAGCCCGAGGCTGCCGGAGCTGCAGGAGATTTGGGACACGGCACCGAGGCACAGGGCGGGATTTTGGGGTGTCTGTGCAGGCTCTGAGGCACAGGGCGGGATTTTGGGGTGTCTGTGCAGGCTCCAAAGCACAGGTCGGGATTTTGGGGTGTCTATGCAGGCTCTGAGGCACAGGAAGGGATTTTGGGGTGTCTGTGCAGGCTCCGGGACACAGGGCGGGATTTTGGGGTGTCTATGCAGGCTCCAAAGCACAGGTCGGGATTTTGGGGTGTCTATGCAGGCTCCAAAGCACAGGGCGGGATTTTGGGGTATCTACGCAGGCTCAGAAGCACAGGGTGGGATTTTTGGGGTGCCTGGGCAGGAACAGCAGCTGGGCTCAGGATGCTGGCGCTCCCTCCATCCCCGCGGTGCAGTGCGGAGCGCAGGGATGCGCGGGGCGGCTCCGCTGCCATCCTGCCGCCCCTCTCCCCTCCTCCCGTCCCTCCTCCTCCTCCTCCTCCCCGTGCCCGTCGCTGCCGTCCCTCCTCCCGGCCGCCAGGTGCCCCTCGGCCGCTGCCGCTCGCTCTGTCCGGGGCGGCTCCGGCGGCTGCGGCGGCAGGTGGGTGCTGGGGAAGGGTCCTGTCCCCATCCCTGTCCCCATCCCTGTCCCCATCCCTGTCCCCGTCCCGCGGGATGCGCTCGGGGCCGCTGCATCCCGGGCTGCGGGAGGATGGGCGGCTGTGCGCAGGCGGTGCGGGTGCTCAGCTCCTCCATCTTCCCGTTCCGACTGAAAAAAAATGTGGATAACGGGATAACGGCGCGTTGCTGGAGGTGCCCATCTGGTTTTTAATCGCTTTCGGGCTCGTCGGGTTTTTAGGCACGTGTGTTTGTTGTAGAGATTGTTTTCATTCAAGGCCTGATTGCTACCGGTGATGCAAATTATAATATCTGTTATGTAGAATAGATACATAATATAAAATGATTTATATATCTATATCTAATAAAATACATAATATACATAATATAATAGAAAATACAATAGATACATACTATAAAAATATACATAGTATAAAATAATAGATACATAATATAATCAATACATAATACATAATATCTATTATGTATTATATAATAGATACATAATATAAAAGTATAGATAATACAAAGTAATAAAATAGATACATAATATATACTATAAAATATAATAGGTACATAATATGTGATACATATTATGTATAATAGATACATAATATAAAATGTGTATAAATATATAAAATAATAAGAAATAATTTGCAATAATATATAAAAATAATGTATTTCTATGTATCCTATATAGAAATATATCTATATGATAGGTGCAATAATATATAGGGAAATTCTATATATGATTACATGCTATTTGTTTATTTACTGTTTATATGTGTATTATATGGAATTGTTTGTTATTGCTCTGTAATTATTGTTGCTTTTTAAATAATGTGCTTATCTTAAAGGCAAATCAAAGGATGGTTTGGGCTGGAAGAGACCTTAAAGATCACCTCCCCAAATTTCTTCCCAATATCTAATACATATTTATTTTCTTTGAGTTAAAGCCACTAAATGTTGATTTTTGAGTGCAATTGGCAGAAAGCCCCCTGCTTTGTTCCTAAGGGAATGGCTGGAGCTGGGTCAGGAGAGGTTTGGGATGGAACTCGAGGAAAGGTTCTTCTGCCAGAGGGTGCTGGCACTGCCCCGAGGCTGCCACAGCTCCAGGGGTTCCAGGACAGGGCTCTGTGGGGTTTTGGGGTGTCTGAGCAGGACCAGGAGCTGCACTGGATGGTCCTGGTGAGTCCCAGCTCAAGATATTCTGTGGTTTTTTTCCAGGGTATGGAGACACATCTTTTTCAGGAGTAGGTGTGGAAAAGATCTCAGTATTTTTACAACTCATTCCTCTTCTTTCCACCAGCCTCCTCCAGCTGGTGTCACATGAGAATTATCCCTCCCTTATCTGCTCTGAGTCTGGACCTCGTGCACCAGGGATGTGAATGGCAATGCCAGCTCAGAGCAGTTAATCCCATCCCTATTTCATCTCCCCATGTTCCCAAGGCCCATTAAAACATAATGGTTTTGTTTACCCAGCCTCCAGTCATTCCTGGGAATGCTCCAGCAGGCCAAACAGGAAGGTTGGGCTTTGCAGCTCTGACTCCTCACCCCGTGAGGTCCCTCTGGTGCTCCCCAGCCCTGGGAGCCAGGCCAGAGTTGGGCAGCAGGTACCAGTGGTGCAACTGGAAACTCCTGTATCCCAAAGCCTGACTCAGCTTCTTTTGCTGCACTTCCCTGAATGTTCAGGAGTGGTGAGACACACATTTCATGGCAAGGCATTGTATGAATGAGTAATGTGTATTTGGAGGGTTTTAGCAACATCCACAGGTGTTTATGTGCTGTGTAATTTTGTTCTGGCAGATTGTCTTTGGTATGCTTGAGAGATTATTGCACAGTGTGTGAAGGAAGATGTATAATAGAAATACTGCAGGGAAAAAAAAAAATATTTATGGACATAGCTTCTTATTATTTTGCATCCAAAAGTTTTGGAGGTTTTGGTGCCAGTAAGGATGAAATGAAGTTGCAGTGAGGAGAATAAAGTGGTTTTCACATAGAGGAAATGTGTCAGGAGCAAGCAGCCCCATCAGGAAGCAGGGGCTGGGATGGTTACAGAGCAAAGCTGTGCTGGGCTGTGCTGACACTGCCACAGGCTCAACTCCTGCTCCCTTTGTGTTTCTGATGCCTTGTGTGCTGCCCTTGCCAGGACAGGATGCTGTTCCCGCTGCCCCTGCATGCAGCCTGCAGCCTGCTGGGCTGGTTCTGCCTCTACAAGTGGTTCTGCCGCCGCTACCGGCACCGCAACCTCGAGTGGAGCTGCAGGCTGGTCACGCTGACCCACGGCATCCTGGCCACCTGCCTGTCTGCCTACATCGGCTTCATCGACGGCCCCTGGCCCCTGAGCCACCCAGGTGAGTGAGGAAATCCGTGATCCCACCTCCCCCAGGGGTTCTGCACCGCCCCAGCCCCAGTGCCAGCCCGCCCAGGGATGATGACTGCAGTGGTATCTGGGCTGCTTTGTGCTGGAAAGCCCCAGAGGGATGGAGAGCCTGGTGCTGTATTTTGCTGCAGTTTTTGGCAGAGCGTGTGACCTTTTGTGTGGCCATTATGTGCGTGCAGCTGCTGGACTAACAACGGTGGCATTGTCACTCGGGGGAATGAGCCTGAGCCTCCACACTTTGCACACTTCTGTCCTGGTTTGAGGGACAAGTATCTGCCAATAAAGGCAGAAGCTTCTCTTTGAAATGGAGAATGCAAACCCCCTCCCTCCAAATTACTATGATTTTGAAATTAAGGGGCTCTCAGGCAAAGATATGGGAATTAGAAATGACAGTTCTTTACTAGGAAAATTAAAATAGAAATACAGTATTACAAAGAAACATCCCAACACTGCCAGAGTCAGAACCCAAGCTGACACCCGTCAGTCAGTCAGGGTGGTGGCAGCAGTCCCATTCCATGGTGGCTGCATCCTCCTGCAGTGGCAGATGTGGTTCAGCTGGAGCAGTGCTCCTGGAGAAGGTGCAGTTTCCTCTGAAGCTCCAGGGATGATGTGGAAAGGTCTGGCTTTCCTCTGGAATCCAGTGGAAAGATGCATAATCTTGATGTTGAACATCTCAGTTTTTATCTGGGTAGGAAAGGCTTGGCTCCTGCCCTGGCTGGAGCATCTCCCAGTGGGATGATGGAATTTTATCAGTCATGCACTAGGACTCACTGGCCATGAACAGGAGATATCTCCTGGAGGGAGGATGGGCTGTGGGGAAGATAAAGATGATTGCCCCAGCTAGCTTTTAACAATGGCCCATTAACAGAAGATATGTCCCACAGGGTAAGAGTCGCCGCCACACCCAGTTTTAAACAATGGCCCGTTAAGAGGAGATATCTCCCACAGTGATAAGATTCGCTGCCACACCCAGTTTTTAACAATGGCCCATTAACAGGTGATACCTTCTGGATGAAAGGTGGGCCATGGGAAAGATAAAGATGATTGCCCCAGCTGGTTTAAAGCTGACCCATTAGCAGATAATATGTGCCAGGAGATCAGGGTCACTGTGACAGAACACACATTTCTGGCCACATCAACCCACTCTGCTTTTACTCTGTTCCAGGCTTACCCAACACCACCCTCCAGGTGCACGTGCTGTGCCTTAGCTTGGGCTACTTCATCTTCGACCTGTGCTGGTGCGTGTACTTCCAGACAGAGGGTGCCCTGATGCTGGCCCATCACCTGGTGAGCATCGTGGGCATCGCCGCCTCCCTGGCCCTGGGCGAGTCGGCGGCCGACGTCAACGCCGTCATTTTCGGCAGCGAGATCACCAACCCTCTGCTGCAGGCGCGCTGGTTCCTCAAGGAGCTGGGCCTCTACCACACCTTGACGGGCGACCTGGTGGATTTCCTCTTCGTGGTGCTGTTCACCGGCGTGCGCATCGGCGTGGGCGCCTGGCTGATGTACTGCGAGCTGGCGTCGCCGCGGCCGCGCTGGTTCATCAAGCTGGGCGGGGTGCTGATGTACGCCGTGTCCTGCGTCTTCATGGTCAGCATCTGCCGCTTCGCCCGCAGGAAGAGCATGAGGAGGTACCAGGCGTGGAGGAGGAGCCGCGAGCTGGGCTGGAAAACCAACGGGCACCTCAAAGGGCACTGAGGGGGCAAGGAGGGGCACGGTGCCTGAAATGATGCTGTTGGGAGAGGAGCCAGCAGTGCTGGAGCCAAATTCATCCCTGGCCTAGCTCCACTGAAATCCCTGGAGCTGTGCCACGGATTCACTGGGTCTGCAGCGCTGGATGGCAGCACAGCCTGGAGGAGGAGTGAAAAAAGGGCTGACTTTATAGACTAAACTAGTCCAGCAGGGCAGGTGTAAATAGTGATGTGTGTAACCAACTCCTCCAGGATCTTGGAGGAGAGGAGGAGGTAACACTAGGTCTTGTGCAGTCTAGGCAGCTAGAGTGACTCTTCATGCTGGTAGGAAGAAGTGCTCTAGTGTTGAACCCAAGCTGTGGCTCCTGGCTCTTCCACCACCTCGTTGTGTGACCTTGGGCAAGTCACACAACTCTAACTCTGTGCCTAATCCCCCCTCTGTGACTTGGGGGTGATGGAGCTGCTCCATCTGTTATGCACTTTCAGATTTACACTTGAGAGGTGCTATATAAATGCAAAGTGGTGGTTGTTATCTGCACTTGGTTCATTATCCCCTTGTTTCCCTTGGGAGAAACGACTCTGGTGGTTGAGCTAGAGCGAGACTCTAGAAAAATCAGTATTTTAGCTAGGTAGTTGTTTCCTACCCTTTCTAACTCCTTTTAATAACTTATTTATTAACATACTGATAACTTATTTTCTGTAGTGTCCAGAAGCTCTAGTCAGCACTGGCGCCATACAGGACTAGGTGCTCTGTGAATACACCCAAAGACACAGACCCAAAAGGGAAAATTTTTCCTGATTTTTCCCTCTTCTTTCCTGACTGTTAAAATTCCCCTACAAACACTGATTTTAGCTCCTTGGGTAACCAGCACATTCCATTTTGAGAAGCTTCATCAAGATTTGCCAGGGGTTTTCTTGCTGATGAGCCCCTGATTTTGTCTCCAAAACACCAGCATTTCCTCTGCTGTGCCCCAAATCCAAATTGGGATTTCTGGTTGCCCAGAATCTGCCCTGTGGAAGCCACAGACTGACCTTGGCTCTCCTTCATCTGAATTAATGCCTTGACTCCTGGGCTTTGATTTCCCTCTGACTGAGTCTGAGTCACTTTATAAAAGTGAATATTTAGATGGTCAGAGAGGTTTATTTTACAGCTTAATAATGAAAGAAGTGAGAGGCCCAGAATCTGATCTTTTTTAAGAAAAAAACCCAACAAAACAACTCAGACTGGAAGAAAAATAAGCATTATTTATCTGGTCCAGTTTGCAGGGGGAAACCATGCCCAGTTGGCATCTTCTGGAGTTGATTTCATTGCATGTTCTTAAGCTGTTCCTTTGCTGTTGCTGTGATTTTGAGCTTTTCCTTTGAGCCTCCAGTGCAGCTCAGGTGCCCCCTTTTGCTTCAGCCTTGCCTGCTGCAGCCAAAGACCTGAAAACCACCCCAAAAATTCCCTCCAGATGAACAGAGCCTACTGGTGAGCTGGTCCTGGAGAGGAAACTTGACTCATTCAGCACTCAGGCCTCAAAAGGAGACCAGAAGGGCTGGTTGGGGCTTGCTGGTTCTTTTTCCCAGCTCTGTTGAGCACATCCAGGAGCCTTTTTGCCTCATCTTAACCCACTTTGGGAAGTGGGTTCAGTCTTAGCTACCTCGTAGGGAGTTTCCATTTGGCACCAAGCCACCTGTGATGAATTCTCGTGGTTTGTGTCAGGCTGTGCTGTGTAAAAGTTGCTTTGAGTGAAGCAGTTCCTGCTATGAGCCATCAGCAGTGCTTTGTCACCTGAGCTGGGCACTCCCAGCATCCCAAAAGCAGGAGTGAGGTGTTTACAAAGGTGCTCAAGGGTAGGAGACACAGGGACTGAGCTGGACATGCACATAAAGGTCCTGCTGCACCTTCACAGGGAGCCCCCAGCTGAGGAAAAGCTGTCTGCTGGCTTTGCCCTGGTGAGGATTGCAGGAATCTGGAGCCAGAAGAGTCTCAGGCACCAGCCTGAGCAGGGAATGAGGGATTTCAGCAGCAGCTGCTGGGGAAATGGTGAAGGCAGGGAGGTGGAAATAAGCTGGGCATTCCTGGTGAGGTGCTGGAAACCAAAGGTTCAGAGCAGCCCTGACCTTTGCTGAGGGTTGGGGTGCAGCTTTATGGGGTTACAGCCCTTGGCTGCCCAGCTGGATGAGGATGGCAGTGACTGCAGATCACCTGAAGATATTTTGAAATATAATTGTTGAGTGGTCCCCTTCTCTGAATGGGGGAAGTTTGGTTGGAAGAAGGAGAACACTGCTCAGCTCTGAGGCTTTAGAAGGCAAACAAGAAAACAAAAGGGCAATTAGGAATGGCTTAATGAGGCAGAGCAAGGCCTCACAGCCCATTTAGTGGGCTCCAGCATAGAATCACAGACCCAAAAGTCCAAATTCCAACTGTGGAGCACAGGGTGGGACCTGTCCCCAGGCTGGTCCATAGTGGCTAGAGCAAACTGTGAGAGGAAACTGCAGAACTAGTGTGAAATAATAACTTGTGTCTGAATTACTGTGTAATAGCAACTAATGTTCCACCAGTGAATGGTGTAGATGCTTTGTATTATGTTTTATAAAAATAAAGATTATTTAATTATATGAGGGATTGGTTTTCTCTGTTTGGGTGCTGCTCTTAAGCCACAGGTTGCACTTGATGGTTTTGGAGGATTTCTCCAACCTCAAAGATTCAGTGATTCAGCAGGATGGAGCAAAAATATTCCCTTTGTTTTCCATGCCCTTAAAGTTCTCCTGTGTTTCCACACCGCCAGCTCTTCTCAATCATAAATTCATATTTAAATCGTTTCAATATCAATAAATTAATATTATTGCCTAGGAAAGCCCAGTGGGGTTGTGTTGCTAAACAGCCACTCTGCTTGCTGATGGCCACAGCCAGAGATCCAGCATGCCAAAAGTCTTGGCTTCTATAAATAGTTAAGCCAATTTAGTTGTTTGCATGTAACCCTTAAGTCCAGCTTAAACTCCTCCAACGCTGGGGAGCAGCTGCCGAGCTGCACTGAGCCCTCTGGAGGTGTTTTTCTTTTTACAGAGCCCAGCCTGGGCGTGGAGGGGTCTGCAAGAATTTCTGAAATTGAGCCTCTGAGGTAGTTCCAGAAGCAGAGAAGAAAGGACAGCAGAGTTCTGCTCTAGAGCTGCAGGTGTCTCACAGGTCCTGTGTCTTCAGAAGTGACAAAGCCTGGCATTATCAGTGGTCAGATGTGCTTGTGAAAAGTGAAATCTGCCCCTCTACACCCAGTTAATTTCATTTTTTATCATGCCATTATTTCTTTACAGGCAACCCTGCTGCCTGCCTTTGGCTTCTCCTGCTGGCCCTGCAGTGCAGCTTTGTAAAATTAACCTCCTCTTTCAGCCCTCTGCTCTCTCTTTGTAGCTGAACTCCTCATTTTTACTTGAAAAAAATCACAATTTTTTGATATTCACAGCTTTATTCCCTTGCAGCAGTAGCCCAGGCACTGATGTAAAAGCAGCATTTGAAGTCTCTGAAATCTGCTATGACATTAATACCATGGGAGCTTCATGTCCAAAGAAATCAGTGCCCTGTTTGTTCCAGGGGCAGTTTGGCAGCTGGTGAGTTGACAATGTAAAATTACCTTAGAAAATTACTAAAAGAAGGAATATAACAGATCAAGGTACGTGGAAAAGCTTCTGTAAAGTAATAAAGGTCTGCAGGTGAATAATTTTATATAGGAAGAAGAAAATCTCAGCTGCTACAGCTTCTCAAATGTTACAAAACAGATTTTCACCAGTGCTTGTTGTGTTGTTGGAACTGTGTCTTGTGTCAGAAGATTGAGATCTATCCAGTACCACAATCCTCAAATAGGAAGAAAAATTATATTCTCTATTTATTTAGATTTCACCTCTTTCTTTTTAATTCCTCCTCCAGCCAGAGGATGGAAAAAGAGAAGCAAACTCAGGGCACAGTGTCCAGGAATTTCATCTGCCCTTCCAAAGGTTGCTGCTTTCATTATGCTGATAGGGAAGCAAAGCTTAGTGCTCTAAAAACGCTGAGTGCCCCGTGGATTATCCAGATTTAGGAACTGTAATAAGCTGTCAGTGTAGAAGCTCTGCTAGATTAGGCTGTCTAAAATCTCAAGGTGTCTCAAAATCAGCAAAGCAAATCGTGTCCCAACACCAGCCCTGCACTTCCAGCATTGCCAGAGTGCAGCACGAGCTGTAGGGAGAAAATCATTTTAAAGTGGCAGATGAAAAAAAAGGAAATTGCACAGAAATTTGGAGCACAGCATAAATTTATTTGTGTTTTGTGGGGTTTTGTTCTGTAGGAGTCACAAACTATCAGGCACATTTGGGAAGTGAATTTGGGAATTGTTTTCCCCTGTGCTTTTCCCCTCCAAGGTGTAGAGGAAAGCAGCAGAAAAACAGGAGCTGGCTGAGAAATTTGTGATGAGTGTAAATGAAAGTTCTAAATACCTCAGCATTCTCTCACTGGTTTTAAATTGATTACTTGTAAGGAGTAAAAGAGTCTTTATTCGATTTTTGTGGTGGAGCTCAGTGACACTCAGCTGATCATCCCATCTGAAACACAAACTGAAATTTTTCTGAAAGTAAAAAAAATAAAAGAAACTGAAAAGAAAAATACTTCCAGGCACTGTTTATCCACCTTAAAATCTTACAGCATCACTTTTTGCTGATTTTTATCTCTGGTTATGCTGAGCTCACAGCGGTGCAAACCCCCTCAGAGCATTCCAGAGCTCCACAATCCCAAAACTTTTGGAAACGCTGTTTTTTTCCAAATTCCTCACCTTTCTTTTTGTCCAAATTCCTACCTGCTCAGGTTGGAGGAGCCATTCGAGGCTTCCCCAGCAGATGGCAACAGCTCCTCGATGTCAGGCTGGGAGAGAGAAGGATTTGGCCAAAGGATCCTCGCTCGACACTTTCTCCAGAAATTTGTTTTTTTCAGAAGTCCCTATAAAGCACCTCCAAGGATCTGACTTTGATTTTAAGGCAAAATAAGAAGTTTTACTCCATAGGAATTAAATTCCTGCACTTCATGGTCCTGCTTAGCTCTGATCTGGACTAAGAAAAACAGATTGAGGAGGTTAATTAGAGAATCACAAAATGGTTTTGTGTTGGAAGGGACCTGAATGATCATCTTGCTCCAGTCCTCCTGTCATGGGATGGTTCTGTGTATAAATTCAGGCTGAGTGATAACTTCAGATCTAACAAAAAAAAAATAAAAAAAATCTATTTTAATGGGCACAGTGTAATTGCTTATTGATTTCCCCACCCCATATTTCAGGCTGTAAAACAGAATTATCATAAATAGGCATCTATCTTTATCTAAGTATGTGGCCAGCTCCTACCAAAAAAAATCAAAAAAATCAGCATTTGCAGAAAAGAGAGGCAGTTACAGTTTCAGAATCTATGTCTTAGGATTTCCTCCAGCTAATTGTTCTTGTTATGTTGTCATGCACAATAAAATATAATTAAAGTAATAAAAAAGCATCGAGGCCCAATATTCCAATGCTGAGCCTGCCATGAATCAGATCTCCCAGGAGTCTTACTCTCTTGCAGGCACAGTACACGATGTTCCCGAAGTTAAAAGCAGGGAGGGATTTATTGCAGAGAAGATGCAATAAAGAGATATATAATAAATAAATACAGATATATGGAGGCATTCAGTCACTTCATCACCACTGATGACTGTACTGCACACAGCTGCAGAAGGAGAGGCAGACGTGGCTGCTCGCCTTGCACTCCCACACTTCTTTTTTTTTTTTTTTTTTTTTTCCTTTCCCAAGCCTCTATTTTCCCCAAAAGGAAACCAAAAAAGGAAGTATAAATGCCCTGCGTATATATGAAGTATCATGTAGAAAATGATTTCATCCCACGCTTCCTCCTCTTTGCTCTGAACTTCACCAAAACAACAAATCCTCCAGCAGACATTCTGCTTTTTCCTGGTGCTCCGAGAGCAGCCCCGTGTTCCAGAGCAGCACTGGCCGGGATGTAGCTTCGGGCAAGGTATGGATGGTTCTGTCTGCCCAGCCAGGGGAGCTGCTCCCAATTTTCCAGATCCTGTTTTCCAGCCTCTTCCCAACCCCAATGCCCTGGCTTTGAAGTCTATCCCGGCACGATTAATTAAAGGGAAGAAGCGTGGTGTCCTAGATGATTGGGATTAGCTAATAAGGTTATTTTAGTCTGCTGGCATTTGCTGGGGGAGACTGATGTTCCACGAGTTCCTTTGTGCAGAGGGGGCAGGAATTGCTGGCAGTGGAGACATCCTGCTTTTCATTTTGCATCCGTGCTGCTCGCCAGCTTTCGTTTCTGGAGGGGTAGCGTGGAAATTGAAGTTCTCAGGTATAGATGTTATTTCCAGGTGTTTGAGAACAAGTGGGAATGGCTTCACTTTAGGTTTAGGTGGGATATTAGGAATAAAATAATTCTCTGTGAGGATGGTGAGGGTGGCCAGAGAAACTGTGGCTGCCCCTGGATCCCTGCAGTGTCCAAGGCCAGGTAGGAGCAAACTGGGATAGTGGAAAGTTGGGGGAAAAAATCATGTTTAAGGTTCCTTCCAAGCCAAACCATTCTGGGGTTCTGTAGAGATTGGAGACAGGCATTTCTCATACTCGGCAGGGAGTTCCAGCAGGGTTTGTGTGCGGGCTGAGGAGGGGGAAACCCACACCTGCTGAAATTTCAATGCCCAAATTCCCTGCGTGGCTCCTCTTTTCGTGCCGGAGGCTCTGCCAGGGAGCAGCAGCAGCCCTCGGCCACAGCGTTTCTGGAATGTACGAGAAGGGAGGGAGCTAATCTCACATTTATGTTGACCTGAACCAGTGAGGAAA
The DNA here is from genome assembly GCF_903797595.1 of Erithacus rubecula. NCBI lineage: Eukaryota > Metazoa > Chordata > Aves > Passeriformes > Muscicapidae > Erithacus > Erithacus rubecula. The sequence continues at coordinate 2,396,843 of NC_136677.1, forward strand.
AAGAAAAAAAAAATCCTGATGAAACGTGCGTGGGAAATGCAGGGAACTGGACAAGAGAGCCACGAAAGGCCTGGGAGCAAACAGCACAGCCGGGGACTGCCCGAGGCTCCTGCTGCACAGCTCCACTCTTTCAATTCGCTGTTTATTTATTTTCTTTCTGCTCTGAGTTTCGCCGGTGTCATATTTTCCATGGAGATGGAGGCGCTCCCCGCTCGGAGCGCTGGCAGAGCCGGGCTGGGGATGGGGAGCGGAGAAAGGAAAAAGGGATAATGGGGTAGGGAGAAAAAGGATAAAGGGAAAAAGGAGGGAAGGGAAAAGCGGGAAAAAGGGGGGAAAGGGGAAAAACGGAAAAAGGGGGAAAGGGGACAAACGGAAAAAGGGGGAAAGGGGAAAAACGGAAAAAGGAGGAAAGGGGAAAAACGGAAAAAGGGGGAAAGGGGAAAAAGGGAAAAGGGAAAAAGGAAACCTCCGCGGGTGAGGATGGAGGAGCAGAGAAAGCTTTTCGGCAGGGACACGAAGTGAAGGAGGAGCGGCCGAGCGCAGACGGGAAGGAAACAGCCCGCGGCTCTGGAAAAGGCTTCCCAAAGGGGAGAGGCCTCGGCGGGGACCGGGGAAAGGGCTGCGAGGGAGGAGAAGGAAAAGGAGGAGCGGGAGAAGGAGGGGAAGAGAGGGAGGAGGAGCGGGAGAAGGAGGGGAAGAGAGGGAGGAGGAAGAGGAGGAAGAGGAGGGCGGGCGGCGGAGGGATCCGGCGGCGGGGCGGGGCGGGGCGGCCGGAGGTACGAGCCCCCCGGAGGCGCCGGGGAGGGGCGAGCCCGGCCCGGCCCGGCTCGGCTCAGCGCAGCGCAGGCTCCCCGGACGCGCCGCTCCTGCCGCCGCTGCGAGCCGCCAGCGGGGATCCGAGCGCAGCGCACGGAGCACAGGCACAGCACACACAGCACAGCCCGCTGGTCCCCAGGCGCAGGCGGAGCGCGGGCCATGGAGCCCCGGGCCTAGAGCGGCCGCCCTGCCCGACCCCTGCGGGCGCGCTCGGGCGGGGGTCGGGGATGGGCCCGGCCGCGGGCGGGGAGCGCCGCCCGCCCCCCGAGCGCTGACCCGGCGGGGACGGGCCCGGCCACGGCCCGCGCCGGACATCGCCCGCTCCGTGGAAACATCTTTTTTTTTCTTTTTCCCCCCACCCGAGATTGTTTTGTTGTTTCTTTTTTTTTTTTCTTTGATTGTTGTCGGAGTTTTTTCCTGCTGGAGTTTTTACCTCCCCCCCCACGCCCCACTTCCGTGGTTTTGGATATTCTGACTGCAAGAAGAGTTTTGGAGTTGTTTTGGATTGGGTTTGCTTGTTGGTTTTTTCGTTGTTTTTTTTTTTTTTTTTGTTCCCTTCTCCTGCCCTTGAACTGAGTTTGTCCTCTGTGCATGCCTCTTCTGGAGCAAGGCTGGATCCTGAACCTCGGTGCATGTGAGGGGCAAAGCCTCCTTCATATCCCTGCAATAAGAGTAAAATGTAAATTGGATAATACGACTTCTTGCCAAAGGCTCCAATGAGTGGCACACAGTCCACAATCACGGACAGGTCAGTATAAAATGAGATTCCTTGTGGGTTTTTTTTTTTTTTTTTTTTGTGAGTATTCGCAGAGCTCATGTACTGGATCAGAAAAGCAGGATTAAATAAGTTCTGAGAACTAAGTGTGTCTTGACTGTCAAAGCCACTTTGAAACTGGAGTATTTCAAGTCCAGCAGCTTTCAGGCCTGCCAGGCTGAGCCTGCAGGAGCCGGGGTTGGTAATGCAGCTGCCAGGACGGGAACCCCCAAAGCAAAGAGAATTCGGGATGCAGCCGGAGCTGAGGATGCGCTTGGGTCTCCTTGGGTCAAGTCCTGCCGAGAGGTCACTCCAGGTGAGGGCAGGAGGGAGACTGACAGCAGGAAGGGCTGTCTGTCTGTCTGTCTGTCTGCATACCTGCTCTGACCTCTGCAGATGCCTTTCCTTAGGTTCGGGGTTCTCTTTGGACTGGCATGTTTCAGAGAAAAAAAAAAAAAAAAATCAAGTATGAAACATCTTAACGAGTAGAACGAGCGTCTTCAGAACGAGAAGAAAAGATACTTTTTTTTTTTTCTTTCTTTCTTTTTTTTTGACACTGTATACTGTGAAAACCACATGATGTGTTTTATTGTATCTTTGTTGTTTCTCTTTGGTGGTTTAGGTGTGAATGCGTGTGGCCTTTCATGACCCAGCAGTTCTGGCACAGCGCTGGGGCTGGGATGGAGCAATGATCTTTGGGGTGCCTGAGCTCCCCAATTTTGGGGCAGGGAAGATCCAGACTCCACAGACAGCACAGTCCAAAGGGCTGTGGGAGAGCTCAGACTTGTGTACAGTCTGTGTTTACAACTCTTCACAGAGTATTAAATCTTGGCAATTAATTCAGTAGTTTGTACTAGCAGAATTTTTCTCTTTTGCAGTGCATGAATGGTTCTTGAGTTGCAGGATGTTCTGCTCTGTGCCAGGCAAGGCAGTGACAGTAAAAAGGCATTTCAGTGGATTTGTGAGGATTTTGTTGTGTACTTCAGGCCATATGTCTTGTGGCAGTTGCATGATATCAAAAAGAACGACAGGATTTTCATACCAAGAGGCAGCTGAGTGATGCATGGAAAGGAAAAGCACGGGAACAGGGAATTTAATTTACTTGTTAGTAAAACAAAATACTTTCCATTATTGAATTGGAACAGCCAAATAAAAAAAAAAAAGTCTCATTTCCTTTTGCTCTCAGTCATGTCAGGAGGATGTTTCTGTTTGCTGTTCCATTAAGGTTTTGGATCAAAGGGCTTTTAATGTCAGGTGAGGAGCTGTCTCCACAGCCCTCAGATTTCTGGAGGAATGTGGGGAAGCTGGATCTCTTCTTGTCACTATTTTTCACCTCTGGCCTGAAGCAGCCCCAGCTCTGGGGTACAAAGTCATGGCCATGGAGAAGAGAAGATTTGGGGTGACCTAATTGTGCCCTGCCAGGACCTGGAGGAGCCTACAAGGAAGATGGAGAGAGATTATTTTAAAAAGCCTGGAGTGACAGGACAGGGAGGAATGGTTTCAAATTCAGAGTAGGGTTAGGTTGGTTATTAGGGTGGTGACAGGGTGCCCAGAGCAGCTGTGGCTGCAGGGAGATGGGAATGAGATTTAATTTAAGGTCCCTCTCAACCCAAACCCTGCTGGGTTTTTCTGGAGATTCTCTGCTTTATTCCCTGAGCCCCAGATGTGGTGGTGATGTTTTTTCCCCATCCTGTGGATCTCTGCCATTCCTCTTCATCCCCAGCCTTGTGCAGCATTTGGAGGGGATGGGTTTTGATCATTCTTATCCCTTCAGGCCCAGAGAGTCTCTGTTGCCTCTCTCAGTTTGCTTCTCAAGCTTGGAATGTAAAGCAGGTGCAATATAAATAATGTTGATGCTTCCACTGCCATTAGATCTACGTGGTATAAATCATCTCACATTCAATTCTCTTTGTGTTTGTCAATCACCTTCCTTGGTGGGATTGAGATGGGAATTGCCTTAAACCAGGAAAACCCAGTTTGCATCTGTGCCAGATGGGATTAGGAATATAATAGGGTAGCTTGGGCCTGGGTTTTTCTCCATATTAGCTTTACATATTTGCATTTTGCATATATAGAGCTGCCTAAATCCACGTTCCATACAGCAGATATTTCCTTTGGTATCCCTTCAGTTCAAGGAGATAATAATTTGACAGCTGTCACATTTCCCTTGCCCATGTTGCATTTATCTCATCCTTGACATATTTTGTGTATTTCTTCGTTTTGTTGATGATGTCATGATTACCATTAAATATATAAATTAGGAATGTATGAATGGCCATTTCTAGTCTTATCTGGAGCCAGGATGATAAATGATGATTTTTTTTCCCCCCTTCTTTTATTTTTGTTCTCTTTCCCAGGAAAGTTGAATAGATTTTAGTGTCTGAGCCTTAAAACCCATCAGCAAAAAGTTCTCCATGGTGCCTTATGTGGCTGCTGATGATTTGAGAGAGTTAAACACTGACTGAACTTCCCCTTCTTTCCCTCAGGATATTCTTTCACTTTGTCAACTGCTTTTTTTTATATTTTTATTTTATCATAACCCTAATGCCCATTGCACTGTATCAAACCCATCACCAGCCTCACTGCTCTGCTCCTTTATGTTTGTAAACATTTGCAACCTCTTAATTTAATCCTCTGTATTTGTTCAGAGAGCTCCTAAGGTGGCATTTCCCTTGCTGAGCTCAGTAAATCTGTGAGGTGGAGACATCCCTGAGCATCACTTGATCAGTGCTGGAAGGAAATCTGCACAGCCAGGGGACCTTTCTTAGCCTGGAGGTGACTAACTTCAGCCAGCTCTGAAATAAGGGGAGATTTTAGCCTGAAAAAACCCTATTTTTGGCTACACATTCTGCATTTAGTGGAGATTTCCCATATCTTTTAGCCTGAAAAAAACCCTAATTTTGGCTACACATTCTGCATTTAGTGGAGATTTCCCATATCTTTTAGCCTGAAAAAAAAAAATCTATTTTTTGGCTACACATTCTGCATTTAGTGGAGATTTCCCATATCTTTTAGCCTGAAAAAAAAAAATCTATTTTTTGGCTACACATTCTGCATTTAGTGGAGATTTCCCATATCTTTTAGCCTGAAAAAAAATCCTAATTTTGGCTACACACTTTGCATTTATGGGAGATCTTTTAGCCTGAACAACCCCTATTTTTGTCTACACATTCTGCATTTAGTGGAGATTTCCCATATCTTTTAGCCTGAAAAAAACCCTAATTTTGGCTACATATTCTGCATTTGGGGGAGATTTTAACCATGAAAATACCCCTATTTTTGGCTACACACTGTGCATTTAGGGTCGATTTTAGCCTGAACCCCCCCTGGTTTTGGCTACACATTCTGCATTTAGGGGAGATTTTAACCATGAAAAAAACCCTATTTTTGGCTACACATTCTGCATTTAGGGTCGATTTTAGCCTGAACCCCCCCTGGTTTTGGCTACACGTTCTGCATTTGGGGGAGATTTTAACCATGAAAAAAATCCTATTTTTGGCTACACATTCTGCATTTAGTGGAGATTTCCCATATCTTTTAGCCTGAAAAAAAAAAAATCTATTTTTTGGCTACACATTCTGCATTTAGTGGAGATTTCCCATATCTTTTAGCCTGAAAAAAACCCCTAATTTTGGCTACACACTTTGCATTTATGGGAGATCTTTTAGCCTGAAAAAACCCCTATTTTTGGCTACACATTCTGCATTTGGGGGAGATTTTAATCATGAAAAAAACCCTATTTTTGGCTACACATTCTGCATTTAGGGGAGATTTTAACCATGAAAAAAATCCTATTTTTGGCTACACATTCTGCATTTAGTGGAGATTTCCCATATCTTTTAGCCCGAAAAAAAATCTAATTTTTGGCTACACATTCTGCATTTAGTGGAGATTTCCCATATCTTTTAGCCTGAAAAAAACCCCTAATTTTGGCTACACACTTTGCATTTATGGGAGATCTTTTAGCCTGAAAAAAACCCTATTTTTGGCTACACATTCTGCATTTAGGGGAGATTTTAATAATGAAAAAAATTCTATTTTTGGCTACACATTCTGCATTTAGTGGAGATTTTAGCCTGAAAAAACCACAATTTTTGGCTACACATTCTGCATTTAGGGGAGATTTTATCCATGAAAAAAATCCTATTTTTGGCTACACACTCTGCATTTGGGGTAGATTTTAACCATGAAAAAACCCCTATTTTTGGCTACACATTCTGCATTTAGGGGAGATTTTAACCATGAAAAAAATCCTATTTTTGGCTACACATTCTGCATTTGGGGGAGATTTTAACCATGAAAAAACCCCTATTTTTGGCTACACACTCTGCATTTGGGGGAGATTTTAGCCTGAAAAAACCACAATTTTTGGCTACACATTCTGCATTTAGGGGAGATTTTAACCATGAAAAAAACCCTATTTTTGTCTACACATTCTGCATTTAGTGGAGATTTCCCATATCTTTTAGCCTGAAAAAAAAAATCTATTTTTTGGCCGCACATTCTGCATTTAGTGGAGATTTCCCATATCTTTTAGCCTGAAAAAAACCCTAATTTTGGCTACACATTCTGCATTTAGTGGAGATTTCCCATATCTTTTAGCCTGAAAAAAAAAATCAATTTTTTGGCTACACACTTTGCATTTATGGGAGATCTTTTAGCCTGAAAAAACCCCTATTTTTGGCTACACATTCTGCATTTAGTGGACATTTCCCATATCTTTTAGCCTGAAAAAAACCCTAATTTTGGCTACACATTCTGCATTTAGGGTCGATTTTAGCCTGAAAAAACCCCTATTTTTGGCTACACATTCTGCATTTTGTGGAGATTTCCCATATCTTTTAGCCTGAAAAAAACCTAATTTTGGCTACACATTCTGCATTTAGGGGAGATTTTAACCATGAAAAAAAATCCTATTTTTGGCTACACACTCTGCATTTAGGGGAGATTTTAACCATGAAAAAAATCCTATTTTTGGCCATACATTCGGCATTTAGGGGAGATTTTAACCATGAAAAAACCCCTATTTTTGGCTACACACTGTGCATTTAGGGGAGATTTTAACCATGAAAAAACCCCTATTTTTGGCTACACACTGTGCATTTAGGGTCGATTTTAACCTGAACCCCCCCTGGTTTTGGCTACACATTCTGCATTTGGGGGAGATTTTAACCATGAAAAAACCCCTATTTTTGGCTATACACTCTGCATTTGGGGGAGATTTTAACCATGAAAAAACCCCTAATTTTGGCTACACACTGTGCATTTAGGGTCGATTTTAACCTGAACCCCCCCTGGTTTTGGCTAGGCACTGGTGCTGGGCTGGATTCTGTTGGATTGATGATTTTTTCAGGGGGGACAGCAGCCTGTGGGGCTGGCAGGGTTTGCTGCAGGAGGTTTCCTGTTCCTCCCTGCCTGTTCTGCTCTCTCTGGGCGTTGCTGGGAGCTCTGCATGGCTGCTCACACATGGCCAGCTGAGATAAGACCTTTATTCTTCCCAAGGCCACTCTGGGGCTGGGCTGAAATCCCAAAATTCAGCCATTTCCAGCCTCTGCTTGGCCACCAAAGCTCAGCCCCAGCCTGGCTGTATCCTGTTATGACACTAAAGAAACATTGGTGTGCCATTAATTTTTTTTTTCATTTTTTTTTTCATTTGGAGTTAACTGTATTTTTCTTCCTGTCACTGCTCCAAACACACTTCAGGCTTGAGCAATTGCAAGGCTGCAGGACTTGCTTTATGGTTCTTTCTGTTTATTAAAGGCCAATAAAAGAAAGGAGGCTCTTGCTTTCACAGCACCTCACTGAGGAGCTGCTGCCTCTTCTCTGCAGTTGCTTGCAAATGAGTTTTATTTATAACCCTGCTGTAGTTTCTGTTGCTATGATTGGAAAACAGCAGAGGTAGAATTTACACATAATTACCCTTGAGAAGTTTTAATTGGTGATTTGCTCCTGACTTGGTATTAAAATAGACTCTAATTGTTTCTTATCTGCTTCAGATTCACTTTCCCTGTCTTTGGCTCTTTGGAAGTCCCTGTAGTAATTGGGAATTCTTTGACTGCATGGTGGGGGGAAAAGGGATTTTAATTTTTAAGAGCTGCACAAAAAGTGTCACTGACTAGTTAGATGTCATTATAATGCATTTTTTTTTTAATGTTTGTGAAATCCATTATTTATGGCAAATGGGCTTCAGCACGACATCTAAGGATTAAAAAGAATAATAGTCTTGGAGTGGGACTTTTCATCCTGGTGCCTTCCCTGTGTTTGGAAATTAGCAGTTGACAGAGTCTGTGCATAAATTCCTGTTTTATTTTGCTGTTCTTGAGGCTGGCAGAAGAGAGGACTGTCTGGGCTGGGACACAAATGCTACCACTCCATGTTGCATAGTTTATTAGGGCTTTTACTGGAGACAGGAGCTGAGGTGAGCTTGATTTTCTAGTTTTGGGTAGAGCTGTGGGCGTTGTGATTATTTGGGTGGAGGCAGGAATGATATTTCATCTCTGAGCCCAATTGTATAATTCTCCCTGTGCACAGAGCTCCTGCTAATGGCATTTTAGCATTTCAAATAGATGGGTTAGGAAAATGCTGGGACATTGGCTCCTTCAATTTTAGATTTTCAAAATTCTGGTCTACAATCCAACAGCAAAAAAAAAAAAGAAAAAAAAAAAAAAAAAAAAAGACTCAGTGCTGTCCTAGCTGGAGATGGTTGAGGAGGAAAGTGCAGCTTGCCCTTGGAGCAGGATTTGCTGAGGTCACTGGTGGGGTCTGTGGGTGTTCACTGGTGTCTTTTGGCTCCCAGGAAATCAAAGAGTCTTCTGTTCCCTCTCCCAGCTGCTCTGGGCCTTGTTGTGCAAGTGATGATTTTGTAGAAGTAATGATCAGTGTAGCAGTGGTGTTTTATTGTAGAAATAGTGATTTAAGGAGATTTTGGCAGCTCATCCTGAGGCTGTGCAGGGCATTGATGGATTTGCCTGGGGAAGGTGGTACAGACACCTGCACCAGTTGTTTTCCACATTTCATGGCTAGACACCAGGATTATTTGGTTATTTCCTGCACTGGGGTCTCCCAGTGAATCTGTGTCTGAAGAATTTCAGTAGCTTCTGTTTTCCCAAGAAGCTTTGGAGTATAACCAGCAGGATTTTTGACATTAACTCTTCTTTTCCTATTTTTCCAGTAGCATTTTGAGGTGAATCCTTTACCTCTCATGGTTCTGATTCTCCCCCCCCCACCCTGTGCTGTAATTTGCAGTTCTGCAGAGTGTTTGTTTTGGTCTGGAGACTGAATTCTGCACTCCACTCCAGGTGCTCCTTTGGGTCACCAGGGAGGTTTGTTGGCTGTGCTGCTTGAAAGATAAGCTCAGCCTCTTGCCTTGAGCCTTCACCCTCCAGTTTCTCCTTGAATACCTCTTCCTTCCCTCTGAAAATTAGCAGTTGGAGATTTATTAATGAATCCCATTTGTATTATCTTCAAGTTTCTAGTGGATGACTTGCTGTAAAAATGCTTCTTGTAGCATTCCAGATATTCCTCCTTCTGATAATTTATCTGCTTTGAGATAAGCAGATTGTCCTGTGTAAGAGATGTCAATAGCACTAAGAGAAAATAGACTCAAATGCATATTTTCTGGTAGGTGATGCTGTGTTCTGTGGGCCTACTCTGGATAATTATTAGGTTTAAAGAATAAAAGTCTTAGATCATGTCTCAGCTTGATTAAACTGAGGGTCAGGAGCCTGGATGTTGGGAATATCTCAACATCAGAAGAGAGGGCTTAAAATAAGGACAGGAGAAGCAGCAGCAAGGGAATTAGTAAAATGGAAAGGGATGTAAAACGTGCAGTGTTTGATTAAGAATGCAAAAGGGATAAAATACAAGGCAGGATACATATAAAATAGTAACAGCACACTTAGAAAAAGACAGGAAGAAGCAAGGTTTACTCCTTTTTCTTTGAAAAGAAAACATGTAAAAATAAATACATTAAAATGACAGGAAAAAACCAGCGTCCTTATGTTTCAAATGTAAGCATAAGTATAAATAGTAAAAGCCAAACAAACAGTGTTCAGCCTGTGACATTCACAAATGCTCTGGATGTTTTGTTATCACCCTGCATCCTTTCCTTGAGGATTTTCAGTGTTGTGTCTGTTTGACTTCTGAGGCCCATGGGCAGGAACCCTTTCTTGCAGAGCCTGATGGTAAATAAGAGCCATTGCTGTTTACATTTGTTGGCAAACACTAAGCTGGGATCCTGTGGGGTTATTTTAAGCTCTGTTTTGACAACGCTGAAAGGTCTGGGCTGGGATGTTCAGTGGCAAAAGCTTTTCATGGAATTGCTGTGGCACAGGGGAAAGCAGATGAGAGGAGATTCCACCTTTTCCAAAATCACAGCATGGGTTTTTGTGCTTGGAATGATTGTGTGATGTGGATCCTGGTGCTGTCAGATGTGCTGGCAGGGGGGGAATGGTCACAAGTGTGTGCTGGCCTGGACGTGCCACTCAGGGCTCAGTTCTGCCAAAAAATAAACCTTTTATGGGCAGGGAGCAGGGCTGGGTAAAAGTTGAACTGTGTGGATTAAGCAGCAGGGCCTCTCTTGGTGGTACAAAGAAGTTGAAATGTTGATGCTAAAAAAAACTAAGAGAGAATCTCCATGTTCTGGCTGTTTTTGGAGCTGTGGCAGCCTGGGCCAAAACTCAAACTGGTTTTATTCCTGGGCTCTTGAAATGTGTTTTGGAAATTTTCAGGGATATTGGTGAGAATCTGAATTTTATTCAGATGTTGTTCCTTTTTGAAGCAGCACAATTTACTCTTGTTTGTGTGAGAAGCTGCTCCTGAATTTGTGTGCAGGCTGTGAATCCTGGCTTGAGGTGTCACATGCAGTCCTGGGTGACTTCCCAGGTGGAATCAGTCACCTAAGAAGAGGCAAATTCTCTTTCCTAGAGTCCTGAGTGAGCTGCAGTGCTGGAGAGAGGCTGGAAAACTTTTAGGTGGGACCTGGATTGACCTGAGCAAGCATTTCCCAGCGTGGAGGAAAATCCCCATGTGTTCAATAAAGCACCAGCCTGGCTGAGACAGGGCAAGGACTGGGAGTCCACCACTCCCATAAACACACAAGCTTCAACCTGCAGCTCACCTGAAGCATCTGGTGGCTGCTTGGGAGACTTTTTGAGCCTCTTGTGATAGTGGCTGTTGGTGCAGCTTCTTGGCAGCACTTCAGACAAGGCATCTCCTCTCTGCTCTGTGCCACGGGGGCACTGCTGCCTCTCTGCTGGGCACTGATGCAAAAGAGGGTTCAAAAAGAGATCAAAGCTGCCAGAAAAGGGATGGGAAGCCTGGAAAAGGAGAGAATGAAAGGAGGGAAGCCATAACGAGCCAGCAGAGAAAGGAAATAGGAAAAAGCTGCAGTGCAAGACAGGAGAAATCAATAGGAAATGAGTGAGAGGGAGAGGAATGGGAGAGCTGGTGGAGCTGCCAGATAGGAGAGAGGTTTCCTGGCTGCCTGTGCTGGGGACACAGGGCAGCTGCAGGGCCAGGAGAGCCCTGCCAGGCTGGGCTGCAGCTCAGGCAGCAGCTCCAGAGCCTGGGAGTGCCTGTCTGCCTCCTGAGGAGCTGCTCACAGGGACAGCAGGAGCCCTGTGCCTCTCTTTGGGCTGTATCCTGGTAATTCCTGTTCTTCTGGAATTCAGCCTTTCTCAGCTGGTGCTTACAAACTCAGTTCTCTGCTCTGCGTCCATGGGGTTTTTCCTCTTCTGAAAAAAAAAAAAATAAAATTATAATTATGTGATGTCCTAAATGAGGCAGTGACCTCAGCCAAAAGTGAGCTGCTGTTGTGGGGATTTAAAAGAGGGATTTTCCCTGCTGCTGCACACTCCATCCTGACTGAGGCAGCAGCATCAGCCCTGGCAAATATCCAAATATCCAGGGGTAGCTGCAGCAGAGGAGAGAGAATTTATCTCATCCTAAAAGAGAGGATGGGGGGAATGCTGTGTGCCAAGGCTCTCCTGGTGCTGAGGGCACTCTCTGCTGCAGCCTGTCAGCAGGCACCAGGTGACAGGTCGTGGTTTGCCCTGTGGTTTGGGGAGAGGAAGTGGCTGCTGTGGGCACAGATCTGATCTGAGCAGAGGCAGCAGCCTCAGCCACCCTGCTGGGGGAGGTGAGAGGGCATCCTGCCCTGGGAGCCCTGCACGGCTCCTGGGGCTGCTCTGGGGGGAGATGCTCCTGGGGGAGATGCTTTGTGGGGCTGTTCTGGTGGGAGATGCTTTGTGGGAGATGCTTTGTGGGGCTGCCTCTGGTGGGAGATGCTTTGTGGGGCTGCCTTTGGTGGATTATTCTTTTGTAGGGCTGACTTTGGTGGGAGATGCTTTTTGGGGCTGTTCTGGTGGGAAATGCTTTGTGGGGTTGGCTCTGGTGGGAGATGCTTTTTGGGGCTGTTCTGGTGGGAAATGCTTTGTGGGGTTGGCTCTGGTGGGAGATGCTTTTTGGGGCTGACTTTGGTGGGAGATGCTTTGTGGGGTTGCCTTTGGTGGGTTATTTTTTTTATGGGGTTGCCTTTGGTGGGTTATTTTTTTTATGGGATTGCCTTTGGTGGGTTATTCTTTTGTGGGGTTGCCTTTGGTGGGTTATTTTTTTTTTAATGGGATTGCCTTTGGTGGGTTATTCTTTAGTGGGGCTGCCTTTGGTGAGTTATTTTTTTTATGGGATTGCCCTTGGTGAGTTATTTTTTTTATGGGATTGCCTTTGGTGGGTTATTTTTTTGTGGGGCTGCCTTTGGTGGGTTATTTTTTTTTTAATGGGATTGCCTTTGGTGGGTTATTCTTTAGTGGGGCTGCCTTTGGTGAGTTATTTTTTTTATGGGATTGCCTTTGGTGGGTTATTCTTTTTGGGGTTGGCTTTGCTGTGGGGATGTATCAAAGGCTGCCCAAACATGCACCTGTGCAGGTGCTGCTCTACCCCAAACCATCAGCAGTAACAGCAAATAATCTGCAATAATTTGGGAATAATAACCCAAAAGAACAGAGCTGTACAGATCATTATTCCCTGGAAATATCTGATCTCTAATGCACAGGTTTAGGTCAGTGCTGGGGGATTTGGTGTAAGATTTGGGATTGATAAATATTGTTTGCCAAGCACAGCAGCCCCTCTGAGTACAAAAGCCCCAAATTTTATACTCATATAATGGAAATTGCTGTGAGAATTAAATAGTGAGGGGGGAAAAAAAGGAAGTCAAAAGGCAATGAGTTGTTTCTTGCAGTCTGGGAGGATCCAGGAATGTTGGGGCTGCAGTGCATTAAATGAGCTGGGAAGGGGAAAGGAGCAAAACTCTAAATCCAGTCCCTGGAATTCAGCCAGATGAAAAGAATCTGTCCCTTTCCACTTCCTTTTTCTCTCTCTCTCTCTCTTAATTTATTTTTTTTTTTAATTTTTAAAATTAATATCTGTTTTTATAATCATCCTGGCCTGGTAGCTGTGCTGAGCTTCCTGGCTGCAAAATTTTGCTCCATCTGTCACTCTCCATATCCAGAGAAAATGGCTCCTGCAGATCTCCAGGTTGATTCTTGGGATAGTGATGGGATTTAATCAGCAAACATCTCAAAAAACTTGAAATTTATACTTAAAATTAATTGCTTTTTCTGTTTTTTTATTGGGGAATCTGGCTGTGTTCTAGCCCTGATAATCCAGCCACAATCCATGGGAATATATATAATTTTGGGGAATATATTCCCCTCAAATAAATGTTGCTACAGAGTATATGCAGGGATTTAGAATTTTCCTTTTTTTTTTTTCCCCTTTTTATTTAATTAAATGCCTTTTAGATCAAAAAGCTTGCCCCAAAAGAGCATTTCAAAGAGGGAGAAAAATAACAAAGAGCATGCAAATAACGAGCTGGGGTTTGTTGTTCTTTTTATTTTTTTTTTTTTTGTTAAATAAAAAAGCTATTTTATAATTGGCTGTGGGGAGCACAGAGGGACTCTGGACACTTCAAACAAGGACTGTGACTTGTTTATTTAAGTAAATTTAAATGTGGAATCTCTTCATCTTTTCCTCAGAGTTGCACTTGCATCACTTTGCCAGTAAAATTAGAATAAATGTAAAATGCCCAGAAGCAGCTTTTATTTTATTTTATTTTTTTTTTCCTCCTGTATTTTCTCCTGTAGGATCAGGAGCTGCCTGGGCTCTCCCCCTCTCTCTCTTTCCCATCACGTGGAGATGTTTGCTTTAGATTAAAACACTCCTCTGGCATCCTGCTGCAAAAAATACCTTGGGAGGAGTTAGTCAACTGAGAAAAAAGTGCATTTTTTTTTTATTTTTTTGCTTTCATGCACTCAGCACTGCCATCCTGCTGCTGCCCACTGCTTCATTCTTAATTTACAAATTTCTTGCATTTGTGGTGATTTTTGGACAACTCAATTGCTGAAGCTCAGCTGTTGGTTGTGATGATATCACAATATTTAATGATATTTTATCTCAGCTAATAGGTGATGAATGTGATCTAGCTGACAACTAGATAATTTCTTTTTTATTCAACTTTCTGTAGATGAGCTGTTGTGCTTACCTAAACAGAAATAACAACACTTCATGCTGTCTGTTTGATCAAATGTTACCTGAAAAACAATCACTGGGTTAAAATTTCTCTCATTTCTGCCCTCCAGAGGAGCAGGAAGCACCTGATATCCAGCACAGTGCAAATATCTTATTTGTAAATAATAAAAATAATAAAAAAATTGAGGTGAATCAGCCCCCACTGAGGAGGTGCAGGGTGAAAATTGCTGCTGTGGAATCTCAAACCAGAGGCAGGCTTGGAGTTAAACAATAAAACTTCTTGGAAAAGTTGGAAATTTTCCTTTCCTCCCTGTGTGTGCTGGGATTTAGGGGCAGGGGGAGCCCTGGAAAAGCTGTGGGTTATCCATTGGGAAACAGAAATAAAGAGGATTTTGGGCAAGATCAAGATTTTGGTGTTTGGCTCATTAACAGAGAACTCTAAATTTGTGTATTCTTGGTTGCACTGGAGCAATGGGAAAATGAAAATGTGTTTTAATACATTAAAAATACTCCAGAATTTTGCCTTTTCAGAGGCTGGGCTGTGAGCACAGCTATTGCTGCCTCACATTTTTATTTGAGATTTTCTTCCCTGCTTTTTGAATTCAGGACTGTAAAGCTGCAGGTGTGGGATAGAAAAATAAAACCAGTCCTGACTTGCTGCTGGGGTCAACATTTGGATGTTGATCCTGTCCTTGACTCCCTTTATGTAAAACTGGGCTGGGATGAAGTTTATAGTGAATTAAAAGAACCTCACAAACAGTGAGCAGTTCATTGAGGTTTATGAACCTGCAATTATTTATTGCTGACAATTCCCAGCCCTGGAGTGAAGCAGAACAAAGTGTTGAGTGCTAATTCCATGGAATCAGACTTGTGGGTTTTATCTCTCTGTGAATTATGACACAGTTTGCTGTGAATGAAATGGAATGAAATAGATTTTTGTCTTAGCAAATGGAGTTTCTTTACAATTTTTCAGCTATAGAATAATAATTTTGTTTTAATATTTATCTAATTTATGCTGTTTTGGCGTGGCCTCAAGTTTGCATTTAGTGCCTGACATAAATATTAGATTTTTGAAGCTGCTTTGGGGGGACTTTATTTTTTTTTAAATGGTCAGACTTACTGGAATTGGTTGAACTTAATTCAATGACAGGATAAGCAAAATTTTGTTTAGATAGGCTGTTCTGAAATGTTTTAATGCCTTCTAAAATTGTTCATAGTAAAAGATCAAGGAAGGAAACTGTGACCTTTTCAATGCAGCTCCATAGAACCATTTTCCTATGCCAGAAATCAGCCCAGACAATGAAACTGAAAGAGGCTTCTCTTTCATAAAGGATCTTTCATGTTTTGCTTTTGCAGATTTATTTTTTTATCACAGATTTAGCAGACTTTACAGCTGGCTTTTAATCAGTTTCCATATTTGTACCAGAACTTTCTCATTTTAATTACTGTCTGTAGAAACCATTCAGCTGCTTGTTGTGTGACACAGTAAAAAAAAAAAAAAAAAAAGATAATTTGCTGTAATTCTTTTCTTGGCTTAGATCACTCCAGTAATATCTATTAGCAGCAAATGTGCAAAGTTAAAATTCTGTGCTGAAAGTTTTAATGATTCAGTCTTCTCTTTTTTTTTTTTTTTTATATATTTTTTTTTGAGGGCTGATTTTTAAAGCACTTAGCTGAGGGTTAATGCAGCCCTGTGGTTCAGCCTTGCAATGATTGACTCTAAACTGGGCTGCCAGTCTAATCCTGACTTGTGCTGATCTGGTTTTTTTGCTCAGTTGCCTGCAGCCCACGAGGTGGGTTTTGTCCAGAGCACAGCATTTGCCTGGTGATTCATCCTAAATAATAAATGGAGTTGTATCTCCAGCAATAAAGTTGATTTTTTTTTTCCCCCACCCACTCACTTCATCACTTTCTCCCCTGTCTAAATCCCCTTCACTTTTTCCTTTGTGGCTTGTGATTGAATCTTTTATTTCTTCTGTGCCAGCTTTAATTGGAATTTTTTATAATTTGAATTTTCCCTGGCATGGTGCAGATGCTGTCCTCAGGTTTCACTCAGTGATTGCTACCATGGCTGTACTTGAAAAATTGAGGGTTTTTCTTAAGGCAATCTCATCTCCATCCTCAAAACATTTGTTGAACTCTTATATAGCAAAATGCTGTGAAAAATGGAAAATTTGCAGGATTCTGGCATGTTCATTGCCTTCCCAAATAAATTAGTAAGTGCCAAATACCTGTGATATTTTCTGTACATCACAGGGTGCCACAGATTTATTTTTTAAAAGAGGAGTGATGTGAGGTAGAATGGCTGATCTGGTCAACATTCCCACTTCAATTCTTCATCTCCTTTTTTTTTTTTTTTACTGCAAAAACAATTTCCTGTTTCTGCACCTCAGATTTCTGTTTTCCCAGCTCAATTCCAGTAATTGAAGGAGCTGAAGTAATGAAGGGTTTGTCTGTGTGAACAGTGGGTTTGGAAAATGATTATTTTATCTGCTCTAAGCTGTCCTTAAGTTGTCTCCTCTGACTTGCAGAAATTCTGTGTCTTTAATTTCCACTGCCTTTTATGTAAGCCAGCATAGCTGGGATACTCAAATGAAATATTAACTCAATTTGTTCATCAGGTTGTCTCCTGCTTTCCATGAAACATATCCAGAGAGAAAATTTCTCAGTCCTGTTTGTGAATACCTGAAAGCAATAAAAAAATTTTGAAACAACACACAAACTCTTTTTTTCGATGGAAAAAACCCAAAATTTAAAATTCCCCATGCTTGATTAAAGTGCAGTTCTGTGCCTGTAGCACCTTTATGGTTTTTTGTGGGATGTGCTGACAGAATGAAATGTGATTTTTGTGCTTGAAAACACTCAGGTGTTTCTCAGATGTGTCTGAAAGGTGTAGGTCATTGAGTGGACTCAGTCCTTGCTGAAATAAATCAGATTTTACACATTTCTTCTTGTCTGTACTTTTATATTGACACATTCTTTCAAAAAGAAAAAAGAAAAAAAAAAAACCCAAACCCATAGCATCTTCTGTTCCTGTTTTAGGATTTGTGGGATGAGTTTTGTTCCTTGACATAAAAATGGGACAAATTCTGAACCCAAAGAAAAGGGATGAGGGTCAGTGCTAATCTAAAGCTCTGTGGAATATTTGGATATTCTGTTGGGGGAACTGGGCAGCCATTCTCTCACAGAGAATTTTTGGGGCTAATAAAATGTGTTGGCAAGCTTTTTATTTATTTACTGATGTGTTACAATGTTAGGGGCTCACTGCTTAAAAATGCACATTTCCTCTACTCCATATCCTGGTGGTGCCTATATGGAATTCTGTGCCCATAACAGATTTTTTAAAATCATCCAGACCTGTTTGAACTTCCCAAAAATTCTGAATATCACAGCATGGAATCTCAGACTGGGCTGGGTTTGGAGGGACCTTAAATATGATTTTGTATGGGCAGGGACACTTTCCATGATCTCAGGTTGGACATTTCCAGGGATGCAGGGGCAGGTCTGGAATCTTCCCACATCCCAGCAGGATGCTGAGAGTTTGGGGTGCTGAGAGTTTGGGGTGCTGAGAGTTTGGGGTGCTGAGAGTTTGGGGTGCTGAGAGTTTGGGGTGCTGAGAGTTTGGGATGCTGAGTTTGGGATGCTGAGAGTTTGGGGTGCTGAGAGTTTGGGGTGCTGAGAGTTTGGGGTGCTGAGAGTTTGGGGAGTTGAGAGTTTGGGATGCTGAGAGTTTGGGGAGCTGAGAGTTTGGGGTGCTGAGAGTTTGGGGAGTTGAGAGTTTGGGGTGCTGAGAGTTTGGGGAGCTGAGAGTTTGGGGTGCAGAGAGTTTGGGGAGCTGAGAGTTTGGGGAGCTGAGAGTTTGGGGTGCTGAGAGTTTGGGGTGCTGAGAGTTTGGGGTGCTGAGTTTGGGATGCTGAGAGTTTGGGGTGCTGAGAGTTTGGGGAGCTGAGAGTTTGGGGTGCTGAGAGTTTGGGGTGCTGAGAGTTTGGGGTGCTGAGAGTTTGGGGAGCTGAGAGTTTGGGGAGCTGAGAGTTTGGGGTGCTGAGAGTTTGGGGAGCTGAGAGTTTGGGGTGCTGAGTTTGGGGAGCTGAGAGTTTGGGGTGCTGAGAGTTTGGGGTGCTGAGTTTGGGATGCTGAGAGTTTGGGGTGCTGAGAGTTTGGGGTGCTGAGAGTTTGGGGAGCTGAGAGTTTGGGGAGCTGAGAGTTTGGGGGTGCTGAGTTGGGGAGCTGAGAGTTTGGGGTGCTGAGAGTTTGGGGTGCTGAGTTTGGGGTGCTGAGAGTTTGGGGAGCTGAGAGTTTGGGGAGCTGAGAGTTTGGGGAGCTGAGAGTTTGGGGTGCTGAGTTTGGGGTGCTGAGTTTGGGATGCTGAGAGTTTGGGATACTGAGAGTTTGGGGTGCTGAGAGTTTGGGGTGCTGAGAGTTTGGGGAGCTGAGAGTTTGGGGTGCTGAGTTTGGGGAGCTGAGAGTTTGGGATGCTGAGAGTTTGGGGTGCTGAGAGTTTGGGGCGCTGAGAGTTTGGGGTGCTGAGAGTTTGGGATGCTGAGAGTTTGGGGTGCTGAGAGTTTGGGGTGCTGAGAGTTTGGGGTGCTGAGAGTTTGGGGAGCTGAGAGTTTGGGGTGCTGCGAGTTTGGGGTGCTGAGAGTTTGGGGTGCTGAGAGTTTGGGATGCTGAGAGTTTGGGGTGCTGAGAGTTTGGGATGCTGAGAGTTTGGGGAGCTGAGAGTTTGGGGTGCTGAGAGTTTGGGGTGCTGAGAGTTTGGGGAGCTGAGAGTTGGGGTGCTGAGAGTTTGGGGTGCTGAGAGTTTGGGGAGCTGAGAGTTTGGGGTGCTGAGAGTTTGGGGTGCTGAGAGTTTGGGATGCTGAGAGTTTGGGGTGCTGAGAGTTTGGGATGCTGAGAGTTTGGGGTGCTGAGAGTTTGGGGAGCTGAGAGTTTGGGATGCTGAGAGTTTGGGGTGCTGAGAGTTTGGGATGCTGAGAGTTTGGGATGCTGAGAGTTTGGGGAGCTGAGAGTTTGGGGTGCTGAGAGTTTGGGGTGCTGAGAGTTTGGGGAGCTGAGAGTTTGGGGTGCTGAGAGTTTGGGATGCTGAGAGTTTGGGAGCTGAGAGTTTGGGGAGCTGAGAGTTTGGGGTGCTGAGAGTTTGGGGTGCTGAGAGTTTGGGGTGCTGAGAGTTTGGGGTGCTGAGAGTTTGGGGTGCTGAGAGTTTGGGGAGCTGAGAGTTTGGGGTGCTGAGAGTTTGGGGTGCTGAGAGTTTGGGGAGCTGAGTTTGGGGAGCTGAGTTTGGGGTGCTGAGAGTTTGGGGTGCTGAGAGTTTGGGGAGCTGAGAGTTTGGGGAGCTGAGAGTTTGGGGTGCTGAGAGTTTGGGGTGCTGAGAGTTTGGGGAGCTGAGAGTTTGGGTTGCTGAGAGTTTGGGGTGCTGAGAGTTTGGGATGCTGAGAGTTTGGGATGCTGAGAGTTTGGGATGCTGAGAGTTTGGGGTGCTGAGTTTGGGATGCTGAGAGTTTGGGGATGCTGAGAGTTTGGGGTGCTGAGAGTTTGGGATGCTGAGAGTTTGGGATGCTGAGAGTTTGGGGTGCTGAGCTCCTCCTGCATCCCTGCACAGCTCTCTGTGTTTCCATACATTTTCCTCCCTCTGGGAAGTTCTGCTGTTCCCAGGCCTGGCTCCTTGCTGGGCTAAAGGTCTGGAAATTGTGTGTAAATATTTACCAAAGGCCAGCCTGAGCAGCACAGAGCTGGGACTGAACAAGGAGAGGAGCTTTGCAAGGAGGAAGGAATTCCTCAACACCAAATTTTGGGGACCAGAGTTGCTGTTCCTTGCAAAGAAGGATGGAGGTGTCACAATTTTGGAAAGTGTGACCTGGGATATTCAGGTTTGGGACTTGTGGGATGGTTTAGAAACACTTATTTAACTTAATTTTCATGCATTTTATTATTCTTTATTCTAAATAGGCAAACACAACTCTCTAAATGAGCTGTTCACTACTTATTCCTACCCCATCTTTCCCATTTCTTAGGAGAGATTTCTCTTTTAATTATGTATTTTTTTTTCCTTGTCCTCCTTTCCTGCTGTTGTCAGGACTGTAGAAATCCCTGTGGATTTAAAACACTGATATTTCATTTCCACTCTTCCCCATTTCTTGGCTATCTCTAATTTCTCCTAAAAACCTGATTGCATCAGACTTTCTTGCTTTTTATGGTCATTTTATTTTTTTTTTTTTCCCTCCTCCAAATTGTTTTCTTATTATGTCCTGTGACTGGGGGAAGGAAATCTGGGAAATCAGAGTAGGAAGCAAGATAGAAGCTTCCATTCCTGAATTTTTCTTGTTTTTACAATGTTTCCTGGCAGCTGCCTTGGTTTGCACTTAAAAGGGATGTATTGTGCTGCTTTCTCCCAAAAACTGTAGATAAAATAGAAATCAAAATTAATTCTGTCATTTTTTTAAAGTTCATTATTGCCATAAGGAAAAAAAAAATAAATTTACAAACAGCAGTTCAGTCTTACATGACTCTGCCCTAAACTCCATTTTTTTTATACTAAATGTTTTTCCTGATCAGACTGAAATTTTATTTGGTTTCTTCAAAGTCTCTTTGACTCCTTTATAACAAAGAGAAGCTGCAATATCCATTTTTGACTCTTTTCAGCTTATTTTATGGTAGAAATACATTTATTTTCCCAAGTGCTCATGCCAGTAAGAGAATTATTATGTTTCAGGGAATTGGAAATGTCCCTTCTGAGTTAAAAGCTTTGAATATATTCCTTTTGTATTCCTGGTTCCTCCTCACTGACTTCAATGACTTCAAGTTCAATATTTTGCATGAAAATTTAAAATGGGTGAATTGGAGTGTTTTTGAAAGGATTTTTAATATAAATATATATGACACAAATACATATATGTATATGTAAAGACATAAATGTATGAAATACATAAATAGGTAAAAATAATGCTTTATAATGTTTTACATATTTTTATGATTACAAAACAACCTGCAATAATAAATTGGTGATAAGGGTAAACTGAGGCAGCTGAGAAATGAGAATTTGCTCTGTACAGTGAAGGAAATGGGAAATACCAATATTTAAACCAAAATATTGTTTAGTAAATTGAAGTTTATTGATCTGTCAGATTGTCCCATCTGTGTTTCACTTGATGATGAGGAAGATTAGGGAGAAAAATGTGGAAATTCTTGATTTTAGAAGGTAACCCAAGTTAAAAAATCTCTGTTTTGACACTGTCAGCAGAGGCAGAACCCCTTTTCCTTGGCTCTGTGATTCCACATTGGTTAAAAAAAAACCCAATATTGATCATTTTTTCCCCTTGTGCTTCCCAAGCTTTGATCCCCTGGCTGGATTTTCTCCTTCCCTCTGGTTTACCATTTTCATCTGGAGCACTGACATTTTCTGATTTGTGAAATTCCTAGAAAATTGAGGAGCTGGGCAAAGGTTTCAAAATAGGAACCAATGCGAAGGAGGAGCCCTCTGCTATTTTGAAAATGATAATGCAAAGGGAGAAGCATGGAAAATACAAGTTCTGGCTGGGAAATTATTGGATGGAGCAGGAAGATGGAGGGGTAGGAGTTGATTTTTTTGGCTTCCTGTCTTTTTGGGTAATTACAGCCTTGCTGCAGTTGTGGCTTGGAGATGATGTTTGGTACCAGCATCCTTAAAAAATTTGATCATGAGAACTGAGGAAATGCTAGAAGAAAATGACTCTTATTAATATATTAAAGTGGTTTGCTGCAGTTTCATTTTTTAATAGGGGAAAAAAAAAAAAAAAAGGCGGAATTTAATGAGGAATAGGATAATTGAAGTCAAATCCCCAAAAATGAGTTTGGTGGAGTTCTTTGGGGTTTATGGCAAGGACTAAAATAGAGATGTTGGTTTTTGCCTGCTCTGTCTGGCAGTTTGTTAATGGAGAGCAGGAGCCCGGGGCCCTGGGAAGATTTACATTAATCAAACACAAACAGACAGTGTAGCGTGAAGAAATTTCTATCCAGCACTGCTCCCAAACTTCATTAGTTTATTGGGGCAGAAAAAGCAAACAGCCCCTTCACCCTGCAATCCTCCCCTGGGGCTGCAGCACTTGGGGAAGCTCAAAATCCCCCTGGTCTGACCTCTGAGATTCCCTCTGTGCATGGCAGGGATGGGCAGAGCACAATTCTGCTTTATTCATTATTCCCCACTCCTGGAACAACCCAGGTTGTGTTTTCCTGTATGGTTTGGGGTTTTTTTTTTGGTGTTTTCCCAGGTGCTACACATTGCAGAAAGGTAAAATGTGACCCTGCCAAAGGCTGGGAGTGGATTGAAGGGGGGAAAAAAAATAAAAAAATCTCAGTGCCCTCTGCCAAGCCTTTGTTGCTGTGCCTCGTGATGCAGCTCCTGTTGGGATTTTGTGGCAGGAATGCACACAAATCTATATTTTTATATATATATATATTTATATATATACAAGCATTTAGATGCACACAGAACAAACACATCCCTATAAATATAAATGCCCATACAGAACAAACACATCCAACCCCTACACACACACATAAACACACTTATATACATATTTTTTTCCACATCCCTATAAATATAAATACCCATACAGAACAAACACATCCATCCCCTACACACACACATAAACACACTTATATACATATTTTTTTTCAGCTGGAAATGCTGGATTTTAAACTCCCTGCTGCTGCTGTCCCTGTGCCCATGAGCAGCCCTGGCTGGGAGGAGGTGGGAGAGAAGAGGTGGAGTTTTCTTCCTTCCCATGAGTGGTCAGGGAATAAATCAGGCAGATTCCTCCCAAGGATACCCAGCCTGGAAACCCCGGGAAGCTTCCAAAGAGTCTCAGGCTGCTGGGGAGGATTTGGGATCAGAGCACTCCCCTGGCAATGGGCTTTTGGGATGGCCCTGCTCAGCTGACTCTGGCATGTAGAACAGGTAATACAGAGCCTTTGTTCCTATTCCTGAGCCAGGAATGCCTTCCCTGCATGCAGAGCACAGAGAAAGGATTTTTTTTTCCTTTAATATCTACTGGAAAAAAGGGTGGGAGGGGAGGTTTGTCTTCTTTTTTTTTTTTGTTTTTTTTCCTTCCTGTTTTAATAGCTGCTGTGTCAACCTGAGTTACTCCTTTATATTTTTGCTGTGAAAATGGCCAGTTTAATGTTTGCTGTGAAAAAAAATCTGTGTCTTGGTGTCTGAGCTCAAGAACAAAGGTTTGGAAAACATGGAAAGATGCTTTAGATGCTGACAGCATTCCCTTCTTTCCATTTCCCAATAATTCCATCTGAGACCCTCCTCACCAGCCACAGGCAATGGGATTTTTGATAAGCTGATATTTTATGCATGTTGATGTTAAATTAGCTGTTGGTGCTTAAGCCACCATCTCTGAATGTTTCTGGGTGGGGTTTATTTTTCTGAATGCCTTTTTTCACTGATTGATGTGTTTTTGTTATTTCATTTTATTGTAAAGTGGTCTAAAATTTAAAGAAATTGTATGTGTCACGGGGATGATGTGGACAGATTTGAGGCAGTGTTGATACAGTGACAGCCATGAGCACAGAGAGAAAATGCAGTAGAAAGGCTGTGATGATCTGTTGTTTTTTTTTTAAACATAAATATAAATATAAATACAGCCAGTGAGGGCTGGCAATTCTCATCATCCTGCCTGATGAGGGGGAGGCACCCAGAGCTGAAGGTGTCACTGACCCCAGGGGGAAACAGCTCCAATCTGGCATTGCTGTTTCTGCTGCCTTGGTTATTTCCACTCATATCTTGGGGAATTTGCTGCAGTCACCTTTTAGCAGCTGGGAGCTTTCCTGAGTAAACATTTGTTTGGGTTTTTTTTTTTTTTTTTTTCCCTTCTTTTGCTTGTATTTTTATTTATTTTATGAGACCCAAGAGGCAAATACTAATACAAACACATCCAGAGGCTTATTAATAGCTCTGGGTTTGACTCACAGGCTGTTCTCAGGATCTTGAGCCATTTTACAAGGAGTTCACTCCTGGATTTTTATCTTCCATTTTACAGTTGGGAGAAACAGGGCTTTATATTGCTGAGAAATCCTGATCCTGTTGTGCTCCACTCCTCCCCAGTCAGTTTTTCTGGATTTATGCTGCAGTTGGAGATGGGATGGGAAGGAGCAGAGCATGCCATGAATGCCTGTGTACATTTTTTCCCCTCCTCATGCAATGTGTGCTATGTGCATCTTTTCTCTTGTGTTTTATGGGCCACAGCAGCATTTCAGGGGAGAAATAATTGGTTTGAAGATCCCAGAAGCCTCTTCTTTTTTCTTAGGCCATTTCAACAACTGAGATAGCTTCAACTCCAGTATACAGCACTGCTAATCCCTTTATAGCTCAGCTGACATCACATTTTCTTCTTCTGGAGAACTGCAATGTATGGTGGAGAAACTTTCCATGGAAGTTTCTAAAATCTGAGTGAATGTTGGGACAGAAACCCTGCTGGGAGGTGTGGAAGCCAGCAAGGTGAAATGCTCATTTAGTTGCATACTTGGAATTTAGGCTCAAATAGTTTGGTTACCCTTGGTGTTTGTATCTACAGGAGTAGAACTTGAAGGGCTAAGAGCTAAAAATAAGTTGAATTACCACAGGTTAAGCAACACTGTGGTAATGATTTCTTGATTCTCTCCATGCTGCAGCTTTCCTTTGTAAAATTGTGGATCCAATTTTTCCCCTTGGTGTAAATTAAGCCACTGGGAGCACTTTGCCTTTGGGTGGTTTTAGACATATTAACTGTAAATTAGTTTATGGCAGCTGGGAAATATTTAGAAGCCCTGCAGAGGTCAGAGGGGTGGATGTTGTCTGCACATCCCATGCAGAATGGGTGTAATTTGGCCAAAGGTTCATCACTGAATAGGGAAAGGGAAGGCAGGGCTGGAAATGCTTTTGGGTTGAGTGTCTGCTTAGCTTTGAACTCATAAACTGAGTCTTGGCTTTCATTTCCAGAGCAGCAAACCCATGTGAACCTTTCAAACAACCTAAGGAGGGCTGAAGGGAAATGTGAATTAAGGCAAGGTGCCTGCTGACCTGCTTTGTCCCAGGAATAACTCAATAAACCTTTGGGTTGTGCAGTAGGTCAGACAAGCTGATAACAGCTCTGGGAGGTGGAAAGCCAAGGGGAAGGAGCTGCTGGGCTCTTGTGCTGCTGCTGATGCTGTCAGGTCACAGTGACACCTGTGCCAGGGGAAAATCACAGAATCCCAGGGTGGTTTGGGCTGGAAGGGACCTTAAAGATCATCCAGACCCGTGGCAGGGACACCTTCCAGTGTCCCAGGTGCTCCAGCCCAGCCTTGGACACTTCAGGGGTCCAGGGGCAGCTGCTCTGGCTGTGCCCACCCTCCCAGGGAGTAATTCCTTCCTAATATCCAACCTACACCTGCTAGTTTGAAGCCATTTGCAAAAAGTCTCCATTTTTCAGCTCCTGGAAGGCCACAGTGAGGTCACCCCAAAGCTTTTCCTTCTCCAGGCTGCACAATCCCAATTCTCCTTGGGAAGACAGGGACACAACAAACCAAAGCTGATAAACAACAACAGCTCAGCCCTGTCACTTCTTTCAAACATCCTTTGAAAGGCACCTGGGAGGAGCAATAAATGTCTTATTGCAGGTTTTTCAGTGCAGTCTCAGTGGTTCCAGGCATGGAGGTGTGGTGTTCCTGTGCCAGGCAGCTGCACTCACTGCCCAGAAATGTGAACTCTGGGCCAAATATTCCTCTGTGCCTCTGAACCCTGTACATATATTTGCAAAACTTAAAGCAGCCTAATTGGAGGCAGCATTGCACTATTTTGAAAGCTACATTTCCAGTTGTATTGCATGTGCTGTGTGTTAGGCTTGGTTTTTTCTTTTTCTTTCTTTCTTTTTTTTTTTTTTTTTCACTCCTCCCTTCCTAATTGCTGTCTTTTGCTGTTTTTAAGGACTGTTTCCACAAGCAGGCTCGTTGCTGGTTCATAACAACCACAAGCTGGGTATGGCATTAATAAGGAACTAGGCTTGGTGCCTAATGAAATGCAAAAAAAAAAGTGATCCCAGCCCTGGGTGTGTGTGTCAGGTGAAAACAAATCCCCTGGCACTCCACAGCTTTGGGTCTCTGCTCTGCTTAGGAAAATAAAATTGTCTTTTGATTTTTTTTTGGGGCAGCTCACTGCTGCAGAGTCAGTGAAGGAGGAGCTGCCAGCTCTGCATTGCAATTATTGGCAAGCAAAGCA
Source organism: Erithacus rubecula (assembly GCF_903797595.1). Taxonomy (NCBI): domain Eukaryota; kingdom Metazoa; phylum Chordata; class Aves; order Passeriformes; family Muscicapidae; genus Erithacus; species Erithacus rubecula. The sequence goes on from NC_136677.1 coordinate 2,423,155, forward strand.
AACATTTTATTTCCCTGTAATTAGCTGCACTTTGGGGAGGGCAGGTTAATTTGGACTCCACGCCCTGTCTGCACAAGAAACCCCAGTGCTTGATTTGATTCTTTCAGGCTGTGGGCAAAGGGGTTGGAAAGGATTTTTTCAGAAGTGAAAGCTGGAGGAGTGAATCACAACAAATGTGTTCTACCCTTTTTCCTTCCTTTTTTCCAATTAGCAAAACTCAGGATGTAAAGGTGATGTGAAAATCTGGAGAAAATTGGATATTTTGGGGCTCTTCTAGTATGGCCAAACCACATATTTCAGCTTTTTTCTTGCTTTTTTCACCTTTCAGGGAAGCTTGAGCTCTCTAGGCCTGGGAATATTTGTCTATGGCCTACTTCAAAATAAATAAATGAGTGAGAAAAGTGGGTCATAACTTCTGAAATCACAAGCTTGACCTTTCTCCTGCACCTGGTCACTTGTGTTAAATGGGTCATGCAGTAAAAGCTTGAAAAGGAGCAAACCCTCAATTTTCTTTTCTGCCATGCACTCATTTTGTGTGAATTTTGTGACAACATTTTCTGCAAGTATTTTTAGAAAATAAACAAAACAATTAGCCTCTTTCAGCATTTGTGATGTTTAAATTTTTTTTTTTTGGCCGTTTTGAAGCTGTCAATTTTTTTGTTTTTGTTTTTGTTGCTGATATTGTTGTTGTTTTTCTTTCCCAGAGGTGGAAACTGAGAGATTCAGTAATTTGTAACCAGTCACGTTGGGAAACCAGTAGGAAATCTCTTGGGATTTGGCAACCTCTGCTCCCCACCAATTTCTGAGCAGGTTTTGTGCTTGCTCTGAGCTACATTCAGTGGCCAAACCTTATCCCTATTACTCAAATCTTCCTTTTTAGGCTGAATCTAAAGGCAGCATGAAGGAAACATGAGCAACTTGAGTTTATTTGTGTTCCCTGCAGTGCCCCCTCCCCATTTTTATTTATTTCCTTCCAGCTTGTTGTAGGGATATTAAACAATAAATTGCCTTGTGTGACAACTCCAGGGGGAAAACTGCTGCTGCTTCTGAGCCTTGGAAGTGGAAGAACAGCACTGGAAATGAAAATTCTCCCTCTGGAGGGTTTTTTTGCTGGGACTCAGAGTTCTTGCAGGGTCCTGGCCTGAGCACAGAGCAGACAAAGGGCACATTGAGAGTGGCTGCTGGGGAATCCCTCCTTCCCTGCCTGCCCTCTAAATGCAGCTCTTTCTCCATCAAAAAGCCCTGACATCAGCTCTTGGAAAAATCCAAGTGCTTGTGTCATGGAAAATAGCTGAGGCACTTGCTTGGGTTGAATGGTTGAACTGTGGATGGAAGTTCTCTGGAGATGCTTTTCTTCTTCCTTTTCCCAGAGTTGGTGTTCTCAGAGGGGATGAAACCCTTCCCACGTGGGGTTTCAGGGAAGGGCACTGAGGATGGAGCACAGCTGTTTTGTGGAGGAGATTTATCTTTGCATTGGTTTTCTTTCATCATTTTAAGCTGTTTTTTTTTTTCTTGCTCCCTTCTCATGCTGCCACCTTCTCTTCACCAATCCTCACCCAGAGCCCAACCACAAAAATGAAAGACAAATCTGTATATAGATATTTAATTTTTTTGAAGCTCAAAGAGGAAAGCAAGGCACCAGTGGAATCCTCTTTCCCTGCAGAAATTCTTCTCCCTTAGAATCCTGACCCTCCCCATCTTACAGATGGAACTTGCCAGCCTTCCACACTTTGATTTTTATCAAATTCATCTTAACCCAGTTGAAGTGTTTTGTTCAGCACATTGGTTGCCATGGCACCAGTCCCTTGCATTGATCCATCTCCTGATCCATCAGGAAATGTGCTGATGGGCTCTATTGGCTACTCTGCATTTTCTCTGCTAAAAGGAAAATTGAATGTATTCTGGTTATGGGCAGAGACATTAGTGGCCTGAAAAATGATAGAATATTGAGTGGGAGGCACTTGCTGGTGCTTTATTAAAGCAAATGCAGCACTGAGGGATGTTCAGGGGGATTCCTTAATTTTCCTTCTCTGGAGGCAGCAACTCCTGCCCATGGAGCTGTGGGCAGTGCAGGGTTAATAATGCCAGGGAGGATTCCTCAGTGAGTCACTGCCTCAGCTGTGCTGCTGCCTGGACTCCCACAAAAATAACAGAGCTCCCAGTGCCTGCCTCCCTCCCTGCAGCCCTAAAATCCATCAAATCCATCAAATCCATCCCTGGGCTCTCACAGCTCCCAGGAACCCTCCACTGAATCCCTGTGTTTCCTGCTCTGTGTGTCCAGTGCCATCAGGATGGGTTTTGTTGGGTTTGGTGGTGTTTTTTTTTGTTTTTGTTTTTGTTTTTCTGAATTTGGGGAAAACCCTCCCTGCTGCCTCCTTGCAAGTCCCTAAAATCCATCCCTACGTTCTCAGGAATCCTCCCCATTTGGATTCCTGTTTCCCTGCTTCATGTGTCCAATCTGTTGCCATTAGTATACAATGGTTTTTATTATTTTTTGGGGGTTTTTTGGTTTTTTTTTTTTTTTTTTTTTTTTTTTTTTTTTTGGGAGAAACCCTCCCTTCTGCCTCCTTGCAATCCCTAAAATCCATCCCTAGGCTCTCAGGAACCCTCCCCCTTTGGATCCCTGTTTCCCTGCTCCAATCTGTTGCCATCACTATGCAATGGGTTTGTTGTTTTTCTTTTTTTTTAATATTTTTTAAATTTATTTGGTGGTTTGGAGCTCCTGTGCCTGGATGAGTGGAAAGGATGAGCCAGCAGCTCCTGCAGGGGTTGATGCTGAGGTGGCTGTGTTGGATCAGGGCTGTTCCACCTGCAGTTATTGCTGTTTTTTCCTGCTTCCTGCATCTCTATTTTCCCTGGATCTGCCTGTCACTTGTCACCACTGCCCCTTTCCCTTCTTGGGACACAAAGCTGGTTTCAGCTCCATGGAAAGGTGCTGTTGGTGCTGTTTTGTGTCAGCACTCTTCCCCTAAAACCTTTGTTGAAATAGATTCCCTTCCTTGTTTTCCTTTCATTCTGTCTCTTCCAAGATGAAATTCTGGGAGTTGTTTGCAGACTATCATTTGTGTCAATGCTTACAATCAAAATTTCTCTGAGTGCTGGCAGTGAGGTCCAATCAGAGTGTTGAAAATGAAGTTTAATGGGTAATAAAGGAGCTGGATGCACTAGGAACAGACCTGGAATTGTTCAGTGATTTCCTCCTGTCACCCAGAAACAGATTTTGGTTTTTCCAGGATCTGTTTGAGGAGAGAACAATCTCACTCAGCATTCCCAAAATCTTGAACACCCATCCCAGGGCCAGGCTGGGTGGGCTTGGAGCAGCCTGGGATAGTGGAAGGATGATCTGGAATTCTAAGTGAGTTAAAATCACCTTTCACCAAAATCCATGGAGCTGTTGGTGGCCAAAGGTTTCTCATTGACTCATGACTTGGTGGAAACCTGAATTAGAATGAGATTTAAAAAAAAAACCAGAATTTGGGGTTTTTATTGGGGGGGCTTTGAGATAACCTTGGGTTTTCCTCTTCTCCTTCTAAATGTGTCAAAAGGATCAATAACCAACCCTGGACTGTTTTTCCTCCTGAATTTGGCATCATCTCTTGTGTTGGCTGCTTTTCTTGGAAATTTATAACTCATTCTGAGGTTTTTTCTGCAAAGAGCAACATCTTATTTAAATGAAACTAATAAAGCACTGAAGCAGCTTCTATTGCAACTGTTCATCTCCTAATTAAAGATTAGTTCTGTCAAGCAAGCAGTTTTTGGCTGTTCCCTTCTGCATGGGTTTCACAACATTTCTTACTCATCTGGGCACAAGTTGGAGTAATTTCTCCTTGCACAGTGCAAACACACACAAGCTTCATTTCAGACATGTGAGCAGTCCTTCAACTAAAGTTAGGCACATAAATAAATATTTCCAAGGTTGAGGCCCTTCTCTGAATCTAAATGTTTTTCTCTTTGATCAGCTTTGGAGATAGGAGATACTCAAATTCTGGTAATATTTTAGTAGTGGAGAAAAGAATAAAAAAATAAAATAAAGAAAAAGCCCCAGCATGGTTATCTGTGCTATTTATGGTCAGCTATATTTTCAACCTCCTGGGCTGGAATGGAATGCTTTGTACTGCTGGAAGCTGGGAATCCTCCCTTGCTCTGCTGTTTTTTGACACATTAAGTCTTCAAATTACCTTTTTCTGCTTGGCTTCAAGGTGGTTGTTAGGCACTGCTGGTGGATATGTGTGAGCTAACCTGAAATACAATGTTTAATCCACACTGCTCCTACTTGGAGGTGTATTTTCCTCACTTAAATAGATTTTCCTAATGCAGCATGACTAAGAAGACACACTTTTAGTCACTTGATGCATTTAAATGACTCCAATTATTCAAGACCCAGCATTTTAAAAACAAAATCTGACTTGGCTTTTAATTGGTGCTGGTGTTTGGGAGAGTGGAACAACTCGTTTGAAAATGTGCTGATGTTCATCAGTTATCAGACAAAATGTCTACAGGGGTTTTATCATGGAGCCTCAACTTGCCAGCTCCATTTGGAATTGAGGCTCCAGCTGTTCACCACACCCTTCTTGCTGCTGTTTACAGTAGGAGGTGAAATCAATTTTAATTTGAATTGTGTTGTGCTGGGTGCTGTAGCACAGTGAGGGGATTTTCAGGGCTGCTGTCAGATTTAATATTATTTCCATTATTAATATTATTTTCAGTTGGAACACAGATAAACTCATGGCAGCTAATCTGTGGTCTTGGATTGGATTTTATTCAGTTTTTACTCTGCTGTAGTGTTTGAAATGAGGAATGGCTTCCAGGTGGTGTTGAGGCAGGGAAATGGGAAAAGGGAAAAGGGAGGAATGTGGTACTGAATTCTCCAGCAAGGATCAGTGGGGTAACCTCAGCTCAGCTGAAATGGCTGGGATTTCATAGCTCAGTGCCCAGGGATGATTTCAGATCCAGGAGGATCCAGGAGGAGATTTCCCATGGATAATTTCAGATCCAGGAGGATCCAGGAGGAGATTTCCCAGCAATGATTTCAGATCAAGGAGGATCCAGGAGGAGATTTCTCAGAAATGATTTCAGATCCAGGAGGAGAAGTTTTTGGGGGGGCTGGAGAGCTTCACCTTCAGTCTGGCTGGGCAAAGTCCATCCCTTTCCAGCTCTGTTCATTTTAGGGAATACTTGTGAGGCAAAGGAAAGGCAGGAGAGGGTGTGGAGTGCTGGTTGTGCAGCACCCAGAGACTTTGCTGGGATGGTCTGCTGCCTCCATCCCTGCCCTAAACCCATCCCTGCTCCCCAAACCCATCCCTGCTCCCCAAACCCATCCCTGCTCCCCAAACCCATCCCTGCTCCCCAAACCCATCCCTGATCCCCAAACCCATCCCTGCTCCAAACCCATCCCTGCTCCAAACCCATCCCTGCTCCCCAAACCCATCCCTGCCCCAAACCCATCCCTGCCCCCCAAACCCATCCCTGCTCCAAACCCATCCCTGCTCCAAACCCATCCCTGCTCCCCAAACCCATCCCTGCTCCCCCAACCCATCCCTGCTCCCCCAACCCATCCCTGCTCCCCAAAACCATCCCTGCTCCCCAAACCCATCCCTGCCCCAAACCCATCCCTGCTCCAAACCCATCCCTGCTCCAAACCCATCCCTGCTCCAAACCCATCCCTGCTCCCCAAACCCTTCCCTGCCCCAAACCCATCCCTGCTCCAAACCCATCCCTGCCCCCCAAACTCATCCCTGCTCCCCAAACTCATCCCTGCCCCAAACCCATCCCTGCTCCAAACCCATCCCTGCTCCCCAAACCCATCCCTGCTCCCCAAACCCATCCCTGCTCCAAACCCATCCCTGCTCCAAACCCATCCCTGCCCCAAACCCATCCCTGCCCTAAACCCATCCCTGCTCCCCAAACCCATCCCTGCCCCAAACCCATCCCTGCTCCCCAAACCCATCCCTGCCCTAAACCCATCCCTGCTCCCCAAACCCATCCCTGCTCCCCAAACCCATCCCTGCTCCAAACCCATCCCTGCCCCAAACCCATCCCTGCTCCCTAAACCCATCCCTGCTCCAAACCCATCCCTGCTCCCCAAACCCATCCCTGCCCCAAACCCATCCCTGCTCCCCAAACCCATCCCTGCCCCCCAAACCCATCCCTGCTCCCCAAACCCATCCCTGCTCCAAACCCATCCCTGCTCCAAACCCATCCCTGCTCCCCAAACCCATCCCTGCCCCAAACCATCCCTGCTCCAAACCCATCCCTGCTCCAAACCCATCCCTGCCCTAAACCCATCCCTGCTCCAAACCCATCCCTGCCCCAAACCCATCCCTGCTCCCCAAACCCATCCCTGCTCCCCAAACCCATCACTGCTCCAAACCCATCCCTGCCCTAAACCCATCCCTGCTCCCCAAACCCATCCCTGCTCCAAACCCATCCCTGCCCCAAACCCATCCCTGCTCCCCAAACCCATCCCTGCTCCAAACCCATCCCTGCTCCCCAAACCCATCCCTGCCCCAAACCCATCCCTGCTCCCCAAACCCATCCCAGGGAGGAGGATTCTCCAGATGCAGCTGGATCCTGACCCCTTGTACCATCCAGCTGTGGGTTTTGGCTCCCACCCCACAGGATTTTTATATTCACTGGTAAGGTCAAAGCACAAAAAAAAAAACAAACCAAAAAACCAAAAAAAAACCCAAAAAAACCCCCCAAAAATAACCCAAAACCCAGTGTTTTCAGCACTGCTTTATTTCCAAAATCTTTAAAGTTCCTTCCTAAAGAATTAATCACCAGCCTGGGTATAATAAGCAGAAAGGTTTTACACAAGTTCTGGAATTGGAAAATGGGATATTTGTGCTTCACAGGTAATAAAGAGCTCAGAACCAGCCCAAAAATGAACTCACTGGGTGTTTTCTACAAACTCTGCCTGTGGCTGCAGGAGCAGAGCTGCAGTTCTGGGTGCTGATAAGAACCTCTGTAGGATAAAGTTTGTCACTGAAAATGCTTCATTAAAATACTTCCCAGTGGTGTTAGTGTTTTTTATGCAACTCAAAAGTTCAAATGCATCATCAGATAAAAAATGGGGTGAAATTCATCCTAAACATCATTTCCTGCCTTTCCCTGGATTCCTTTTTTTTTTCTGCTTTTCAGTGAAACATTTGATTGCTGCATCTGTTGGCTGCTCAGGGTTCAGGCAGGGTTAGGATGGCCTGAGATGACTTTTATTTTCCTTTTTCTTTCCTTTGGGATTCAAGCTGAATGTCTTGCACTTCCTTCAGTGGCTGAAATCTGTACATGGGAAGGTGGGATGCTGAAGAGATGTGGCGTGGATTTCACAGATTTTTAAGATAAAACAGATTTTTTGGGGGGCAGGAGGAAGGAGGATTGCCACCTCTTCCCTCCAATTAATTAACTTTTTGCTGTTCATGCACTCACAAACTTTGTCTACTCCCTTAATTTGGAAGCTGCTGTTTTTAGGTCAGCACACGAGATTTATGAATCCAGGATTTTTTTTTTTTTTTCCTTGAATTTCTTCCCTTTAATCCCTCAACCCAGCACTTCTTGAAAAAATGTATATAAATAGAAAAAAAATGCTTTAAAAATAACTTATATATAGATTTATAGGGGGAATTGTGAGCTATAAACCATCAGGAGAGTCTTCATTTAGAACAAAAAGTGGTTTAAGTTACCTGTTCTTGCCTTGCACAGCTCTAAATGTGAAGGATCTAAAACAAAAATGGAGCTGAACTTGCAAGTGTGAGAAGGAAATAATTGTTTTTTTATCAGAGTAGAAATTTTGGTGCCACCTTGTTCTGTCAGGAATTCAAGAAAAAAAAAAAAAATCCTGGATTCATAAATCTCGTGTTTTCCTCAGTTAAAAATACAAATGTAGTTTTTTCTCCCTTCGATTTTGGATTTGTTGTTTTGGTTACCTGTGTGTATAACCCTACTGGGGATAGATAATTTAATTTCAACTTGTTGCACTTGTCTCAAAGATGGTGAGTTTATGGAGTTTCATGAAAATAGAAATTGTTCTTACTGAGGGTACCAGAGAAATGTAAAACAATTGTTTGTATTTAAGCACTAATGTTGCTATCAAACCTAATATTGAAAAATAAAAGTTCATTAAACTATTTTTTTTTCTTTTCAGGTTTCCTCTCAAAAAACCTTCGAGGTGAGTTCCTGAAATTTGTTTTTTATCTGTATTATAAATTAAGCTGCAGCATTTTTACAGGGGAGATGCTTTTAAAAGTTAAAAAAAAAAAAAAAAAAAAAGCAAATACCTGTAGTAGCCATTACAGATGTGAGGAAATCAATATCCAGATGGGGATAAGGTGCCAAAAATAGATTTATTTGGTGTCCTTGGCATGGGGTGACATGGCTGGGGGCTCATCTTACCTGAGATTTGAGATGGTCCAGCTGCTTCCAGGGGATATTCTAAATCTCCAATTTTACCTGAGATATTTACAGTTTGCTGGGACATTTCATGAGAGGTTTTATTTTTTTTTTTTTCCCCATTAAATTAATTTAGCTTTTAAGATGAAATATAGGCTGATGCTGAATGATAAAGAGAATTCCACTTGCTGTTCCCAATTCTGGAGGTTACCATGACTGTCCTGGAACCTTGGATCCACTCCCAGAGATTGCACAGATCATTTTTCCCCCTTTCAAATTCAGCCTGGCAATAAATGTTTCAAGGGAACTCGATGCCTGGGGCTATAATGTGAATTTCTGGTGAGCAGGCAGAGCTGGTTGAGGTTTGTGTGACAGTTCTCTGGGCTCAGGGCTGAGGTTTTTGTCCTTTTCTGTGCCCCAGACATGGCAGCATTCTGAGCAGAGAGTCTCCAGCTGACAAGAAACAGAAGGTTGAACGTTGCAGCAGCACCCACGACTTTGATCCCACAGGTAAAAAAAAAAAAATCCTACAAATTCCATTTTAAAAACGGCCAGGAAACAGCTAAAAAATGGTTTTCGTGTGGTTTTTCAGTGCAAGAGGGAATGTGGGCATTGAAATGGATTTTTAATTTTTTAGTGTATCAGTAAATAATTATAACAGCTTGCAGCAAATTAGGAGGCGAAGGTTGGAATTAGCTGGGAGTTCTTCAGTGAAATCTGAAATTGGAGATGTGCTGGGGGGTTTAATTTTGGGGGGTTTGTTTTGTCCTTCAGTAGATTTTGATCCCTCTCTGCCTCTCCTGTGACTCATCTGAAGATGAACACTTCATTTTAAAGGATTTGCCATCCTGCTTTTATTTAGCCTGATTTTATTTTAGTTCAATTAGGGGAAGAGGGTTGACACAGGATTCTTGTTCTCTCTGAAACACTCACTCATGAAATTGCTGCCAGGCCCTCCTGGCCCCATGCAAGGTGCATTTTTCCTGTCTGTGCATTCAGGATTTTCCCTGGGGCTTGGGGAGGTGAAGGGAAAGGGGGGCACAACTGGTAAAATGTGGGTTTTTTGTGCACAAAGCTGATGTTTATAAATGGTTCCTGCCACTGGCTGCATGAGTCCTCCTATGCACAAAATAAATGAAAATGGGCTTTAAATGCCAGTAAAGGAAAAAAAAACCCTGGTTTAATGCTCATCTGCTTTTCCTTTGTCCTTTGGGATGGGTAATGTAAAATCATTTCAGGTTGGGGGAGATCTCAGGCTGTGAACTCATTTTGTAAAAGCAATTTAATTTCTCCAGAAACAAACTCCAGGAATCCTGTAATCTTAATTTGCAGCAAGTCACTGCAGTGTTGAGAGCTGTTCCCTGGCCCTGTGCTTTGCTAGGGGAGCTCTGCCCTGCAGAAACCCTTTTTTGTTTTTTGGAGGGGTGAATTCAGGATGCTGTGCCTGTGCTGATTATTGACTCTGGGGAGAAACACTGCCAGAGTCTGTGTGCTTGGGCTGGTTTTTGTCTGTGCTTGCTGCACAGAGCTCCTTTGGGTGTGTGCTGGCTCCTGTGACAGATTCTGTGTGCTGTTACCTGTGTCTCCATGTATTATTCACCCCTTATTCTGTGTTTTGTTCACATCTTATTTGTGTTTTGCACGATTTAACCCCATAAATCCAACTCTGCGTTGTTTTTTTTTTTCCCCATGAAGTTTGTTGTTTGTTTATTTTTTTTTTTTCCTCATGTTTGGTCTCCATATTTTCTATATCTCTCTCTCCTTCTCTCCTGCTCTCGTGCAGATAGCTCCTCCAAGAAGACAAAGTCTAGTTCTGAGGAGAGTAAATCCGAGACCTATGGTAAGCCAAAGCTGCAGCTCCCCCTGGGCAGCTCCTGCTTTTCCTGCCTGTCAATCCCAGCCTTTCCCTCCCTGATCTGCATGGTTGGCTCTGCAGCAGGGTCTGCCCTTCATCCTGCTTCAGTTCTCAGCTTTTATTGTGCTGGTGGCTGGGAAATGTCACAGGGAGCACACAGCTCCCCAAGGGGTTTGTGCTTTAGGAAAGGCTGGGTCACCTTCCCAAGGAATTCACCTTCCCAAGGAATTCACCTTCCTGCTTTAAGTGGGGCTCTTCCCTGTGGCTTCCTTGTGACAGACATGGAAAAATGGATCTGTGAAGAATTGAGGGTGAGGATGGAGCTGCTCTGTCTTGCAGTAAATGCCCCATAACAAGTCTGGGAATCTCCCCACACATCCTGTCCCTGCTCCCTCAGCTTTCCCAGCTGGGACACTCTGGGACTGGGACACTCCCTGCTCTGATCACCTCCTCCCCTTGCAGTCTCTGCAGGTATTTGCATCCAGACCTTAGAGCTAGAAGGCAATAAAATACTTATTGCCTTAATACTTATTGCCCAGGTTGTTTTTGGAATCCTATCAGCATCTTCAGCCCCTTGGACTTGGGCTGAATGTGGCTGCATTTTTTATTTCCAAGTGTGCATGTCCTGACTCCAGCTGTGAGTTGCCTTCCTTTTCCTTTACTGCCTTTTTTTTTTTTAAATTCATGTTTAAAACAGTCTGTGACACTTTCTGATTTTAATCTGCTCAGAAAATTGCTGCTGCTAAACCTGCTGTGGGATTTTGGATGCAGTGACTCTTCCAGAATCATCAGCTTTATCATTCCACTGGAATAAAACTGCCAGGTGCTCATGGCTGTGGCTCCAGCTTCTTAACCCACCTCTGGAATACAGAGTGATGCTGTCAGAGCAAGAAACACTAAAAAAATAACCAAACAACACCAAGCCTGAAGAGTTTAAACCAACACAGGCATGTTAGCAAAAGCTGGTGCAGTTTGGGGAGGTGTGTCCTGTTCTTTCTGTGAGATCTCTTCACTTCCCCTGGAATTTTGAATCACACATTTAAAAAAAAAAAAAAGAAAGCAGCAAAGTAATATGATAGTCACGTTCCTCAGGGTGTGAGAGTGTTCCTTCAGAAGCTGTAAACAGCTTTTTGGGTGCCTGGATGGAAACCTGTCTGGGGGAGAGCTGGCTTGCTGCAGCTTGTCATTCTTCTGCCACCCTCACAGGGAAGGAGCAGGGAGAGGCTGGAGCAGCAGGAGGTTGATTTGGGGGTGATTTTGTGGTTTTGAAACCAGATTTAGTCAGGAGAACCCTGGAGCAGCAGAGATTTGGGGGTGATTTTGTGGTTTTGAAACCAGATTTAGTCAGGAGAACCCTGGAGCAGCAGAGATTTGGGGGTGATTTTGTGATTTTGAAGCCAATTTAATCAGGAGAACCCTGGAGCAGCAGGGTTTGGGGGTGATTTTGAAACCAGATTTAGTCAGAAGAACCCTGTGCTCATTTTGCCTGGTGCTGTGAGTTAATGACAGGAAAAATTTGCTGAGACATCTCTGTGTTTGTCCCTCTGCCCCAGCCAGCAAAACCCAATTTCCCCAGTGATTTCTGCCTTCCTGCAGCTGCCCAGGATCCCTGGCAGCAGCTCCCACTCATCCTTCCTTCCCAGTGGCCCTGCCCTGCCTTTTGTCTGCTTTTCCCAGGTTTCTCTGCAATGTGTGCACAGCTCTGCTGTTTGCTTTGGAAGGGACCAAACTATTCCAAACCCTCCAAGTAGAAGCACTGCACTGATATTTTCCTCTCTGCTGACTGGACGGGGGGTGGCCACTAAAAAGGGAGTAATAGGGAAGGTTGGGATGACAGCAGGACAAGGAGCTGTGTGGCTTTGGTGGGTGTTGGAAAATTTTAATTCAGAATTGCTTGAAGTGTGTGAGTGGCTTGGGAGGGCAGAGTGGTCAGGGAGGGAAATTGTTCTAATGTGCAGAAATTAATTTATAGTGGCATGAAGCTCTTCTCAGTGAAATATTTTCATTAATAAACCCAACATCTCTGTTTGTATATTCAACAAAATTCAGATTATCAGGAGAGGGAATGAGTGTAGCTTGTTGTGCTGTGATTAGTGCCATGATCTCCCATGATATTTAATCTCTTTTTCTCAAAATAGCATTTTCATCCCTTAAATGAACTCAAAACTGAAATTACCTTTCAGGGTGGTAGGTGAGGTATCAGTTTCTCTTTCCTTTTCCTCACAATTTGGTTGCTCTCCATAAACTTCCTTTAAATTTAACAATCCTCAATTTCTGGCCTAAATATTGGCCTGGACTTGACACAAACTCTTTGACATATTTTCTCCAACTTTGTGATAAGTTTTAGGTTTTTGTTTTGAAACCCCAGATTTGAGATGTTTTAAAACTGAAACTTTCTGTCCCCAGTTTTTTTTTGGTTTGTGGTTTTTTTATTTTTATTTTTTCCAGTCCTTACCAGCTTTGTGTCTTTATGTTGTGGCCACGATTTTTCCAGAGAAATTTGCCTTTATAAAAATTCTGCTTATCTTTGTGGAGCAGCATTCCTGACAATATTTTATAGAACAGAAAGCTTCCCAAATGAAGTGAAACATTTGGCCACTCTCAAAACCCCTGAGGAGTTTGTGTTTTTTTTGTTTTTTTATTGAATGATTCATTTCAAATCCCTCTATTAAATTCAACTGCATTTTCCTATGGTGGCCTCACACCCCCAGGGGAGGTTTTAATTCCCAAATCTCAGCTCTTGGGCTGTGTCCTGCAGAGTTGGGAGATGGAATTCACATCCCATGGAATCCCAGGCTGAATAGGGGTGGGGAGAATCCTTAAAGATGATTTTATTCCACCACCTTCCACTGGCCCAGGGTTGCCCCCAGCCCTGTCCATCCATTCTCTCACTCAGGTTTTTACAGTGAAACCTTGCTCTGTTGCTAAACAAAAATAACTTCCAAATAGGATGTAGAGAAGAGTTAAAAATAAAAAAAAGAGCTTCCCAGAGGAGCTGTTGGACAGCCCAGATGTGTGTGGCCAGGCTGCTGGAGACAATTCTTCTGGCCTTGGGGTGTCAGTGACCTTGAGAAATGCAGAATTGCCCTTGCACCATGCAGAGCCTCTCCTGGAGCAGGGAGAGGGACAGTGCCACCTGCTGAGCTCCTCTCAGCTTTCCTTGCAGCTCTGCTCTCTGCTTTCACTTTCCATTTTATCCTCTTTAACTCCTGCCCAGCTTTGGCTCTTTTGTTGTACTCCTGGCCTGAGGCTACACCAGTGGGTTTGGGGGGAATTGTCATCTCCATGAGGACAAAACACAAAAAAAATTGATTGGTTTTCCTCCAGAATTTTAAGAATTCACTCAAGACACAAATAGAGGCTGATTTTAAATCATAGTTGTGATGTTTCCTCACTTCATAACATAAATATGCTATTAAGGAAAGCAAAAGTGGGAATAAGATGATTATTGATTTGATTTAATTTTTAATTCAGTGATGAATTCTGTTGGCTTTGAAATACTGAATTTCAGCTGGAAAAAGTGAAATATCATGGTGGGGTATTTTAAAAAGCACTTGAGGGGTGGTTCAGGCTGGGGTTGCTATCAGAGCTGATCTGGTTCTACAGGTCACAGTGTTATCTCCAGATAACTTGATTAAAATCACTATAAAGAGTATCTCAGTCTAGTGTGGTATCTCCTCCACCTCCTTCCAGCCTTTTCTATTGGATTTGGAGAAGGGTGAAGTGTTTGTCCCTTATCTGAAGGAAACAACTACAGAAAAAGGCAATTAAGGACTAATTTCAGATCCAGTTAATTTCAGTTCTTTCTCCATTCTGTATTTATCAGGTGGTCTTGGGTGCAATTGAGGTTTGTGGGGTGAGAGAGTTGAACTTGAATAAACATGAATTAAATTCATTTATACTCTGCCAGGTCAGTTTGTGTTGCATGGGCTCTACCTTGGCATCAGGCTCATCCCAGGAGGGTTTATCTATAAATCCAAGGATTATTTCTTCTGGAGAAGAAGAAATCCAGCTCTGCTGGGGCTTCAAGCTGGTGATCCCAGAGCAGAGTGCACAGAGCAGTTTCTCTGGAACAGCAGCAGCTCCCACACCCCAGCCCCAGGCATCATTCTTGGCAAGTGAGACTTGAGGAATTCTGTGCTGCAAAAGGAGGGGAGGTGCAGGAGGGAGAGAGGGAGAGACATCTTCACTTCTCCTGGGGTGAAAGGTGGGGGGATTTTCCTTCCAGCCCTTCCCCAGCCCTGCAGTGCCAGCTATCCCAAGTTTTGCTGGCAGCAGGGGGATTCCTGGGATGTGACAGTGCTGCAGGAATCCTGGAGTGTTTTCCACCCCCTTTTTCATGTGTGCCAGGCTGGAGGAGAGCAGGACAGGCTGGGCAGGCAGTGCTGGCTCCTCATTTCCATGGGAGCTGCTGCAGAGAAGTGAAAGGAGCCCTGGTGGTTTGGGAGACACAGGAATGGCTCCTGCTCTGTTCCCTTCATCCCTTAAAGCTCATCCCAGAGCAGCCAGTCTGGCTGGGACAGCACCTTCCCAATTCCAGACCAAACTGAGCTGCTGCAGTTTTGGAATCTCATTTGGGACATTTCTATTTTCTTTCTCAAGCCTTTAGAAATGGAAAAGCAGAGCAAGCTGTTAGAAATAAGAGTGATGGAAATAAAAGAACATTGGGGGAGCATTTGCAGAGTTCCTGAAGTCACTTTTCAGGATGAGGGCTCTGTTGTGGGAGGCTTTGTGCAGCTGCTCCTAGCAAAGTGCTTGACAAGGAATATTCCAGGCTGCTGCTTGCTTGTGCTTTGTCCTTCCCTTGTTTCATTTCCAGGTGAACAGAACACATCCCCAGCATGAATGAATTTATCTCTGCAACAGCATTTGTGTTCACATTATACTGAGTATACCAGGAACCAAAACAAGCTGCCTTTGATGTCTCACAGCAAATTAAAGGAGGGGCACATCCAAACTCATCTCCTGGGGTTTTGGCCCTGGACTGGTGTTTATTTCAGAAGTCCAGTTCAATGTGGCTTGTCCTTCTTCACCTCTGCTGTTCTGGCTCTGTGCAATATTTCACCTGGAGGAGAAGGTGCCCCAAGAGATTTTGGCTGAGAATTGGGAGAACTTTTCCTGATCAATAAATCTGTTTTAGTTCAACCCTCTCATATTACTCTGAGGGATTTGTGCTGCTGTTTTAGAGCAGTTTGTAGGAGCTGTGAGTTGTTTTTGGTGGTGCAACAGCACTTGACTGAGCCCTCTGAACAATAGTTCAGACAGAAGAAATCCTGCTCATTGGTGTGGGTACTGCTGCTCTTCTTTCAAAGCTGCTTTTCCCTCAGGTTGTGTCTGATGTGCCAGAGCTGTCTGCATCTCTGTTTTGTGTAGCTGCAGCAATATGCTTGACATCCCTCTCCATTTCTGGACTGCTGCCCTGTTCCTGTCTCTCCTGTATTTTCCCTGTGCTGTGTTGTCCCCATTCCTTTGAGTGTGCTGATGTGACAGGATAAATCTCTGGACTGATGCCTGGCCTGTGTCTGTGTGTGCCCCTGTCCTGTGTGCCCAGGGCTGGTGCAGAGGTGTGTGGTGATCCAGAGGGATGAGAACGGCTTCGGGCTGACGGTCAGCGGGGACAACCCCGTCTTCGTGCAGTCTGTCAAGGAAGGTGAGACATCCCCCAGAGCTGCCAGCTCTCCTTGGGCATCCTGGGCATTGCCATGGGCTGGAGCACAGAGCTCCCAAACTCCTGCCAGCTGGGGTGGTGCAGATTGGGAAGGGCTGTGGGGTAGAGCGGTGAATTTATGTGTCCGTCTGTCACAGCCTTAAGCTGTGCCAGGGGGAGTTTAGGTTGGACATCAGGGAGAAAAATTCTTCACTGAAAGAGTGATTGGGGACTGGAATCTCCTGCCCAGGGAGGTGGTGGAGTCACCATCCCTGGGGGTGTTTAAAACAAGACTGGATGTGGCTCTCAGTGCCATGGTTTGGTTGGTGAGGATGTGTCAGGTCATAGGTTGGACTTGATGATCTCAGAGGTCTCTTCTAACCTGGTTCATTCTGTGACTGTGATTTTAACCTTCATTCTGTGATCTGTGATTGTAACCTTCATTCTGTGATCTGTGATTTTAACCTTCATTCTGTGATCTGTGATTGTAACCTTCATTCTGTGATCTGTGATTGTAACCTTCATTCTGTGATCTGATTTTAACCTGCATTCTGTGATCTGTGATTCTGACCTTCATTCTGTGATTCTAACCTTCACTCTGTGATCTGTGATTCTGACCTTCATTCTGTGATTCTATCCTTCATTCTGTGATCTGTGATTCTAACCTTCATTCTGTGATTTTGTGATTCTAACCTTCATTCTGTGATCCTGTGGGTTTGGAGCTGACCCAGGGAAGGAAATTGCTCCTTGGGACATGCTGGGATCATGTCCTGCTGTACCCAGTGCCAGGAGAAAGCAAAACTGCTCTAGACTCAATACCCAGAGATGTTACTGACAGAGGAAGCTTGGCTGGAGTGTTTTGCATGCTTTACAGAAGTCTTAAAACCATTTTTGTTATAAATGATTGTGTTGAAAGGGGAACTGAGTGATTTCTTCCTGTGCAGATGGAGCAGCCATGCGGGCTGGAGTGCAGACAGGTGACAGAATTATCAAGGTACGGGCACTGAAATTGTGAGAGAAATGGCTGCTTTGTCTTAAAAGAGCTTTATCCTGGTAAAAATGGCATTGCTGTGTCTGCATTAGGAATGGTCTGAGCTTCAGCGTTGGGATGACTCCCCTCCAGATCCTCATTTCAGGATTTTATGGACAAATTCCACATCCTGCCAGGTTCAAATAGCACAAACCCAATAAAACCAGCAATGGCAGGGAAGAGAAGGAAAGCAGAGTTGTTAATAATGACCTGTAAATAACCAGCCTGCCTGAATTGTTGTTTTCTTCCTAACTGCTCCCACATCCACGTTCTTTTTTAGTGCCAAGCAAGTAAGAAATCAAGTCAGTAACTTAAAAGACTCTAAATGATTGCTGCAAAATGCTGCAGCAGCTCCTGAGACAGATGGAGCTGGGATTTCAACCAGGCATTGAAATTAATGAATTAAATTAGCTACCCTGTTGTTTTTCTGCCCAGGCAGAGATGGATTATCTTTTTTTATTTTTTTTTTCCTGTTTGTTTGTCTGTTTGCTTGACTTCTTTTGGTGTATGCACAGTTTTCATTTTGCAGAGCTCTGCTCACTGAGATAAACTGTTAGAAGGATAAATAATTTATCTGGTAATGTCTTGAAAAAAGGCACTAATGGAGATGGGGGAGAAGAAAATGCTGCTGTTCTCTTTTGTGGAATGTGTGGAATTGCTTGGAAATCAGGAGGCAAATCATGAATTTTCTCCTCTCCCTGCCCAGGTGAACGGGACTCTGGTAACTCACTCCAACCATTTGGAGGTGGTCAAGCTGATCAAGTGTAAGTAAAGGCAGGTGGCTCCTCTGTCACCTTGAAAGTGTGACAGGAATCATTCCCAGGCCCTGGCAGGTGACAGGGGTGAGGTCAATGCTGAGACATCAAGGGAGTGAAACAGGGAAGTGAAATTCAAATCATCTTGAATTGAAGCTGATACATTCTCCTGCAGCTTCTCCTTAACCTGATATTTGGATTTCATTGCTGGGCTGGCACTTGAAATAGTTGTGGAAATAGTTCCTGCTGGATTTCCTTCTGTCAAGAAGGAGGTGGTGCTGGTTCCTCCCAGCCTGGCATGGTTTATTCTGTGTGTGAAAATGGGCTGCAAATTGGATTGCTTGCTTTTATAAAGCCTGATTGGCATGAAAAATTTTTTAGAATATCTGAAATTTTAACAGATATTTAAACAGATTTCTCAAGCAGGCAGTGCTCTGTCTGGAGGAGGGATGGTGTGAGCTCTGTCCCTGTGTGTGACCTGTGCCTGTCCTTGTGTCCCCACAGCAGGTTCCTATGTAGCTCTCACTGTCCAGGGGCGTCCCCCAGGGTCGCCCCAGATCCCCCTGGCAGATTCTGAGGTGGATCTGGCAGCTTTTGGGCATATGTCTCCCATCATGGCATCCCCCCACTCACCTGGCACCTCAGGGAATGCAGAGAGGATCACCAGCCCTGTGCTCATGGGGGTGAGTTTTGCAGCTCTCTTTCCAAAAGGAAAAATGAAATCAAGTTTTGGTCTGATTGTTTGCTTTTTTTTTTTCTGCACTTCAAATTGTTATTGTTATATTTTTCACTTACTTATTATTTTATGAATTTCACTTATGAAGAAGGTATTTATTTATTCACTTAAGCATTTTGGGAGTCAAATTTTGTGAGTAAAAAAGCATTTTGTGAGTAGAAGTATCCAGTCCCAGGTGATACAATAGAAATGCAGGTTTTTATACTGTCTGTAGGTGTTTAAAATTAAGAAGGAATACATAGAATAGGGTTGGAAATTTGAATTGGGTCTCATAGAGCTTTCAGAGCCTGTTTTTAGGATTTTCCTAAAATTTTCCTTATCTGTCCAACCTTAATCTCTCTGTATTTCCTAGGAGGAGAATAACATTGTCCACAACCAGAAGGTGGAGATTCTGAGGAAGATGCTCCAGAAGGAGCAGGAGAGGCTGCAGGTACTGGAGTTATGCAGGTTGAAGAGAACTGGGAGAAATGATGTTATTAAATCACAATTTCATAGCAGAGCTGTGTGGAACTGACTTTCTGTAGCATCTCTTTGGCTGTGCAGATGTGCAGGTGCTCAACTGAAGAGACACAAACAATTGTTTTGCAGTTCCTGCAGGAGGAGTACAGCAGAACCCCCTCCACCCGTGGGCTCAAGGAGATCCAGGAGGCAAAGAAACACATTCCTCAGCTGCAGGAGCAGCTGTCCAAGGCCACAGGCTGCTCTCAGGTACCTCAGCCTGCCTGGGGAGTGCTGCAGGCACAGCCCTGGGGGCTCATGGTGTTCTGGGCAGCTGGCTTTGCTTGGACAGGCAGGCTGCACCCTTGGAGCTGAGGTTTGGAGCTGGCACTGTCATCCTCATCAGGATGTGGAGTATATTTTACTCATCAGCTCATCTCTGAAAAACCTGCTTTTAAGAACAAGTGCAAGCAATGATGTGTTTATTATCTGTCAGTGCAGCTTAAAATACACCCATGAAGTCATTCTTGGAAGCTTTAAACAATTTTGTTCTCCCTTTTGAAAAAAAAACAAAACAACAAGTGTAGGCTGTGTCATTTTTGCCTTTTCCCTTGTGTTAAAATGCTGAAAATTCAGTTGTTTTGGTTGAAAACGTGGTTAGAAAAGCACTGCAGCTGTTTCTGGATAAAAGGAGCAGGTTTTTGGTGTGAGCTGCCTGGCTTTTGGTGCTCTGTTGAGCTCTGTGTCCCTCTCTGCAGGATGGGCTCCTCTCCTCCAGGGCCGTGGCCGAGTCGCTGCAGATCAGCGAGGGGGAGGCAGAGCCTGGGGACAGTGGCAGCAAACTGGATTTCAGTGGTGACAGCCCCTCCAGACCCAACAGTGACATTGCTGATGTGAGTCTGGGGCTCTGCTTCTCTGCCTCTTGCATTTCCTTGGCAGGTTTTGTGTGTGTTGGGTAACTCTGGGCATTGCTCCACAACCTTTTCCCTGCTGTGTTGGACTGGTGTTAGGCACTGGGAGAGAAGAAATGTTGGGGTTTTATCCAGGGTTAGATTGTCCTGGCATTAATTCATGTAACCAGACAAAGATGAGTGCAGCATCCTGCTCAAAACTCATTTGCCAATTAGATCTTTGAAGGGAATATTCCAACTGCAGCACCATGACTCAGATCCAGCCCTGAAAGTTGGGAAGAGCCTTTTTTCTACCAAATCATCTTCAACACCTGCCCCCAGCAGAGGCTCTTGCTGTGTTCCCTCATTAGTTACCAATCTGTGTGCCCCTGTGCTGCCTAATCCTTAATTAAGGCACTATCTGATTAGTCTAGGGGAATTGAGACTCTCTCCTTGGATTTGGCCTAAGTTTGTTGATTAACTTAAGGATGTGAGAGCTGAATGTGTCCCAGCAGTTGGAAGTGAAAGGGAGGTGGGTGAGATGGGAGCATCCCCAACTCTGTTTTGAAATATTTCAGCTCCAAATCTGACCAGATCCCACTCAGTGTTTGTGTTTAATAACTGCACAACAAAATACATAATAATCTTCCTAATAATCATCATCCTGTCAGTTTGGGGATGGTATTTGATCAGAGCAGGTGATTGGCACATCAGGATCAGGGGTGAAAGAAACCTTTGGAAATGGGAAGAGTTCTGCAGCTGGGAAAAAGCCAGGCTGGAAAGCAGCAGCCTGAGCAGTGTCCTGGCTGGAAAAACCTTTGGACACACTGAAGATGAACCAGCAGCAGGAGGTGTTTGCAAACCAGGCTCTGCTGGGCTTCCTGAGCAAGGGGATTGCTGGCAGATGGGAGAAGAGAGAGAACTGTGGCAAAAGGTGGAGAGAGCAAGGAGAAATCCATGGGCTGGGGGTTTTACAGCTCTGCTGTTGCTCACTGTCACCAAACTTCTGCATTCACTTGAGTTTTGGGGTTTTTTTTTGTTTGTTTAACTGTGCACATAGGACACCGATTTTACTCTGGTTTTTCACACCTCCTTTTCCTGTGAGAAAGGAGAAGTTTTTTGGCTGTTGTGGCTGACAAACTGCACTGTGCAGTTCTCCCTTTCCTGGATTTGCTGGGACTTACCAAAACTGAACTTCCCTCTTTCCCAGAGTCCTCGCAGTGGCCTGAAGGAGAGGATTTATCCAGATGAGAGCCCAGAAAAGGCTGAGCTTCAAGATACTGTGAGTACAAAATATCAAGTGTCACAACAGCATCTCCTCTAACAGGCCCATTAAAATCTTGTGCTTTCCCCCACTTTCTAAATGGAGCATGCCTAAACTTTGCTTTAGAAAATAAAATGCAATTAAAGTGGTGTAGAGAAAGTTAATTAGCTGAGTAAATGTTTATGGAGCTTAAGAGCAAGGCCATTGAGAGGCAAGCAGTAATCAGCAGGAAAAGAGTTGGGTCTGGAATAAGGAGAGCACTTGCATGTGTTTTATTCCTTGAGTCCAGCATTTTTTTAGGATGTTCACTCATTTGGGGGCTGGCATTTCCAGCAGGAAGGGCAGAGCTGTCTCAACACATCATCACCCTTGGGATGGCTCCTGAATTCTCCTTCCCCTCTCCTGCCTGTCCTCCCAAAGCCCCATTTCCCCTCTGTGCCACCTGCTTGCTGTGCTCCAAGGTGATGCTGCTGCTCCTCATCCACCTGATTTGGTGTTTGGCAATATTTGGGTCCTGGGAGGGGGATCCAAGGTGGAGTTTAAGAATTAAAATGATCAGAGCATCTCTAAGTTATGCTGGGAGGGACAATCACAGCCTTGTGCTTTTCTTGCTTCTCTTCCCCAGGATTCCCAGTCCAGTGTTGGGAGTCCCCTGTCC
The DNA here is from genome assembly GCF_903797595.1 of Erithacus rubecula. Classification (NCBI taxonomy): domain Eukaryota; kingdom Metazoa; phylum Chordata; class Aves; order Passeriformes; family Muscicapidae; genus Erithacus; species Erithacus rubecula. The sequence continues at coordinate 2,444,813 of NC_136677.1, forward strand.
CGAGTGGGGACTCAGATCATTGGAGCAGAGGATGATGATTTTGACACAGAGCAGGAGCAGGTGGGAATGGCTTTTGGCATTTTTTCTCCACCAACCAGAATTCTCTCCCCCTGTTTCTGCTGAGTACTTCTTGTATGGTGAAGTAAGAATTTGGGAATGGGATTCCTGTTGTTGCTGAACATCCCAAACAGAAACATTTGGGGAGTTTATGACAATACCCATCTTTGAGTCTGTTCTTTTTCTTTCTTCTCCAAACTTCAAGCTTTCTAGGAATTCATTTGCCTTATTCCATTTTTTTTTTTTTTCATTTCTCTTAAATCCTGTCACAGCAGCAGAGCTACTACCCATTTACTCCTGAATTATTTTAGCTGTCCTTTCTCTCCTTCCTGCCCAATTCAGATGTCATTCCCTGTGTCCCTGCAGATTAATGGGCAGTGCAGCTGCTTCCAGAACATTGAGCTCCTGAAATCTCGCCCTGCTCACCTGGCTGTTCTCCTGCACCACGTGGTGTCCCAGTTTGATCCTGCAGCACTGGTGAGAAGCTCTGGAATTGTTCCCCTGGCTCACAGTTGGGAATCTTCACCAGAATTTATCAGATTTTGTGTAGCACTCACTGCCATGACCTGGCAAGGAGGGAAATGCAGACCCTGAGGGTGATAAATCCTCATTTGTCTCCTCAGAGAAATGGAGAAACACAAAAAGAACAGTTTTCTTTACACCTGGCTGCTTACAAATAATTATTTATCAGCTGAAGGCCTCTCATTCCACCCCATGGTGTGGGATTGGTTGTCTACAGGGAAGGTTTGACTTGAAGTATTGGAAAGAAAACTTGAAGTTTTCATGGTTTTCACCTCTTTTCTTGGCCTCCTCTTCCCCACAGCTGTGCTACCTTTACACAGACCTGTACAAACAGACCAACTCCAAAGAGACCCGACGTGTTTTCCTGGAGTTTTACCAGTTTTTCCTGGACAGAGCTGCAGTAAGTTCCACTTGTTTTCCTCATTTTCACACACATCCAGCAAGTTGACTTTGACCTTTCTCCACTCACCTGAACTGTGAAAAACTAAAGGGGTCAAAGCCCTCCAAAAGAAATAGTTCTAAAAATCAAAATCTGAATAATGTTTAATAAATAACTTCATAAAATGTAATAATGTAATGAAAGTTTTAAGTATTTTTGTTGAAGTGTTAGCAGGAAAATTAATGATTTCAGATGCCTGGTAATGAAATAAATCCCAGGGGATTTGTTGTAGATAGGAGAAATAATTTAGTGGTAGGTAAGCTAGTTCTGGCTCTTCTACATTGCTTTTTAGTTAATAATTACTGTGGGTATTGATGTGGCTGTTCCAGGGATTGGGAAATTTTATGTGTCTTGTTGGAAAGCTGAGAAAATTCTTTGCTCTCATGAATGAAACTCCCAGAAACTGAAGCAGAGATTTATATACCACAAGTTCATTTTAAATAATCCTGTGAATTATAATATATTCATGGGAGTCTCCCCTTTTCAAACCAGCAAGTGCTTGGATTGGATGATTTTGGGTTTTGAGGCAATTTCCTGGCAGGATTTGTGTGTTTTCTCGGGGTGCTGGTTTCTCTGTTGGTTCTCCCAACTTTTTTTCCCTTTTGCAGAACCTGAAAGTCCCAGTTCCAGATGAGATCTCCTTGGAATTAGGTAGGGTGCTGTGTTTGTGGGAGTGAAAGCAGAGGGTGGGTTCATCCAGGGAAATGATTTTATTGAAGTCATTTCTTGAAGGTGGGGACTGTTCCCAGAGGAATAATGGGGGAATTTTCTGCCTCTCAGACAGGAGAAGGCCAGAGTTCCTCCCTGAAGAGCTGCACCGCCAGTTCATCCAAACCATGCAGGATAAAGTCTGTCCAGAGGTTCAGAGGAACCTGGAAGATTTCAGGTACCAAAAGCTCTCTGTGCAGTTTCCATTTAATTCATATTTGATTTCAGTCAGTGTTCCAGCAGAGGGAAACCTGAGAGACGTAGAATTCCTCTTGGATTGGGTAAGAATACACCAAGAAAATACCTTGTGGCCAATCCTTAAATCAAGTCATCAGTTGCACTCCTAGAGCTCTGATTCTTCATTCCTTGAAGCTGTGTGAGGAAATGTCTTTGTTATATAAATCTCTTAGTGATAGTATTTATAATCAGCTTGTATTATTTTTTCCTTCCCTCTTCCCTTTGGGCAGGGAATAATCCCCTTTACAGAGCTGTCACAGGCATGGAATAGAAGTTGATAATTAATTTGCTTTTTCACTCGGAGTCCTGAGAGCTCCACACCAAGCTCAGAAAGAAATTATTTCAATCCCTAAAAACTTGAAACCTCCCTGAAGCCCCTCTGTGACCTGTGTGGGTGTCCTGGTTTGAAGGACAGGTGTTTGCCAATAAAGGCAGAAGCTTCTCTTTGAAATGGAGAATGGAAACACCTCTCTTCTAAATTATTGTTATAATTTTCAAATTAAGGGCCTCTCAGGCAAAGATATGGGAGATAGGAATAACAGTTCTTTGCTAGGAAAATTTAAATAGAAATGCAGTATTACAAAGAACAATTCCAAAACACTGCCAGGGTGAGAATCCAAGCTGACACCCGTCAGTCAGTCAGGGTGGTGGCACAGTCCCATTCCATGGTGGCTGCATCCTCCTGCAGTGGCAGATGTGGTTCAGCTGGAGCAGTGCTCCTGGAGAAGGTGCAGTTTCCTCTGAAGGTGCAGGGATGATGTGGAAAGGTCTGGCTTTCCTCTGGAATCCAGTGGAAAGATGGATAATCTTGATGTTCAAAATCTCAGTTTTAATCTGGGTAGGAAAGGCTTGGCTTCTCCCTTGGCTGGAGCATCTCCCAGTGGGATGATGGAATTTTATCAGTCATGCACTGGGACTCACTGGCCATGAACAGGAGATATCTCCTGGAGGGAGGATGGGCTGAGGGAAAGATGCAGATGATTGTCTCAGCTGGTTTAAAGATGGCCCATTAGCAGATAATGTGTGCCAGGAGATAAAGATCACTGCCACACCCAGTTTTAAACAATGGCCCATTAACAGGAGATATCTCCCACAGGGATAAGAATCGCTGCCACACCCAGTTTTAAACAATGGCCCATTAACAGGAGATATGTCCTACTGAAATAAGAATCTCTGCCACACCCAGTTTTTAACAATGGCCCATTAACAGGTGATACCTCCTGGATGAAGGGTGGGTCATGGGAAAGATAAAGATGATTGCCCCAGCTGGTTTAAAGATGGTCCATTAGCAGATAATATGTGCCAGGAGATCAGGGTCACTGTGACAGAATCCACATTTCTGACCACATCCCCCCAACACAGTGGGACCCCCTGAGTGCCCAGGGCAGTGTGCAGCTGCAGGGTGGGTTTCTGTGCCCTTTTGCAGGCAGAAGAGGAGCATGGGGCTGACCCTGGCCGAGGGGGAGCTGACCCGGCTGGACGCCGAGCGGCTCCGCGACCGCAACGCCGTGGAGAAGGAGAGGAGCTGTGCAGAGCAGATCATTGCCAAAATCGAGGAGGTCCTGTAAGTGACAGCACAGAGAAAGGTGGGGTGAGGAAAAAATAACAGTAAAGGTGCTGCCTGAGGTGTGGGAAAAGCAGAAGGGACCGGGGGTGGAATTTGGCAGTGCTGTGTTTGGGTTGCTGCCTGTGAGGGTTTGCAGGGAAGGGGAGGCTGTTCTGGCCAGGAGGCTGCTGTGGAGCAGTGCAGGGGGTGCTGCCATTGTCAGCCTGTGCATTATTACATCAGAGCCCTGTTCCTGCAGAAACAACAGCTTCACAGCCCATTTTCTCCTTTTTAATGTGAGCTGAATCCAATTTCCACAGCTGAACCTTCATTTTCCATTCTTGATTTTATTTTCTTTTCCCCTGCTGGGACTGCTGTACATTCTAAAGGACACTTCAACACAACTAGTGATGCTCTGGGTGGGATGGGATGGGGTGTTAATTGGGTTTGGAGTTTGATTTTAAAACCCTTTCTTGTTTGCAGGATGACATCTCAGCCTCTGGAAGAAGACAAGAGGTAAAGGGAGCTGGGCTGTGCTGCTGGAGCTCGACAGCCCTCTCCTGGCTGTTCTCAGCACTCATCTCTGAATCCCCTGGCATAAATCATTGCAATTCACAGCAGAAACCTCTTCTCTGCTGATCTTTGCTGCCTGTGCTCCACATCTTAAAAATTAATGTCACTGAGAGTTCCTGTTTATTTTTGTTTTGTGCTGTAACAGCTTCAATCTGCTCTAACATTTATTTTCTGTGTGTGCCTTGTCCTGTTCAGTTTTTATCTGAGCAGCTTTTCCTCCACTTCTTGCAGTAACCTTTTACTGCTGCTTATTCTTACCATAACTCAAAGCTATAATGTGACATCAAATTTGGCTTTAGTGTAGAATTTTAGGGCCTTCTGTGTAATTCTCAAAATGGTATTTTCACCTCCTGGGCTTCTGTGCCTTTTGTTATGGAATGATTTGGGTTGGAAGGGACCTTAAAGATGATTTAATTCCAACCTCTGTCACATACAGGGACACCTTCCACTATCCCAGATTGCTCCAAGCCCCATCCAGCCTGGCCTTGGACACTTCCAGGGATCCAAAGGCAGCCACAGCTTCTCTGGGCACCCTGTGCCAGAGCCTCCCCATCCATATATTCCACCTTTATTGACTCCATAATTTACAAAAGGATTAATTCCAATATTGGCTGAGCCCTCCCATTACCTGTTGAAATTTATTTCCTTTCATTTCCTGCTTTAATTTCGAAATTAACTTCTCCATAAAACCTTGACCTGAATTTTATTGACTCAGTGTATTTTTCCCAATACATTTCTATTAAACCTCAGTGTTTTTTCTGTGGTTGGCAGCTCTGCCATGCAATGTGTGATCCTCACCTACATGAAGCACCTGGGAGTCAAAGTCAAGGAGCCTCGGAGCCTGGAGCAGAAACGGGGCAGGATTGGTTTCCTGCCAAAGATCAAGGTACTGCTGGATTTGTGTGCAATTCAAACCCCAGTTTTGCAAGAAAAAAAATTAAAAATCGTTGTTTTCCACTGTTCCAAGAGGATCTGGGGTTGCTGAGCTGCACAGCAAAGCTGGGAGCTGAAATTGGGTTCTGCATCTGTTGGCGGATATTTGGAAATAATTGGAATTATTTCCTTTATCTCTACCCCTGAATTCACCTTGTTTTTCACAGTTATTAGTACTTTGGGGGAGGAATATTTCATAGAACACAACTTTGAACCACAGGAGGATCTCATTAAAGCTGTTACCTTGTTTACTTCAGGTTTTTTCTGGAGAAATTTGCCCAAACCCTCCTGGTTTGTGATGCAGGAGAGCTCTTCTCCCTGCCACCCCCACTTTTCCAGTTATATAATGAATATTTCCACCAAAACTTCATCCCTGTGGGTGTGATCCCTTGTCTCCCACAGCATGGGGGTGTATCTGGTCACAGTAGCTACTTATTTTCATCAGCATTTCAGCTTCCTTTGAAATATTAAGAGTGTTTCAAGCAGTTCTGCACCAACTGTGAGAAGGTTTGAAACCTTGTTGGAGCTTTGTGTCCTCCTCCTTTTCCAGCTTTAAAGAATTCATTAAAATCTCTGTAAACAGCTGGATTGGAAGCAGTGAGTGATGAGTTTGCTTTTCTTTACCTGCAGCAAAGCATCAAGAAAGAGAAAGAAGGAGAGGAGAAAGGGAAGAGGAGAGGCTTCCCCAACATCCTGGGGCCCCCAAGGAGGCCAAGCAGACATGACAGCAGTGCAAGTATGTCAGCCCAGGACAGCTGAAAGCCACAGAAAATCCCTGCTGTGTTTAAAAATTCCCAATTCCTGCCAGGAAACCCTATTTCCCCTGTCCCCCCATCCTAAACCTCATCCCACCCATCCCAGTCATCCGAATTTGGACCCCGCTTCTCCCAGTTCCCTTCCAGCCCTGTCTCACCCTGAGGGGCTGTGGAATCGAATTTTGGGCTGGGATTGAGGCACTTTGGGGTAGGATTGAGTGGTTTTCAACAGGATTGAGTGATTGATTTTCAGTAGGATTGAGTGAGTGATTTTTCAGTAAATGGAGCGATTTAAACTTTCTCTTGTTAAAATCTGGTTTTGGAGTCGCACAAACCTGTCCTGGCTCTGCAACGCTGCTTCCCTCAGTCATTTCAGCAGTGTGATGAGTGTCTCTGTCCAGTTGGCAGGGCCATGGAGATGCAGAAGCCCAGGCACCCCAAGCACTCACCCACAGCCTCTTCTGTCAGCCCAGAGCCCCCCGAGTCCAGCAAGACGCGCCAGAGCGGCTCCTCCAGCGATGGCACAGATGCCCCTTACCCCCCTGCCAACCCCATGTCCCCCCTGGCAGTGGGGCCCTTTGCCTCTCCAGAGGGCAGCAAGGACAGTGACACAGGTAGGGTGGCATGAAGAGTGGTTAAAGGTCGTGCTGTGATGAAGAGCATTGATGCAATTGGGAAATGCTTTGATGTCATTAGAGGTGCTCTTCCTCACCTTAATCAGCTTTCCTCAATTAGGGAACCTTGCCACGAGCAGCAGTGGTTGTTAGTGGGTTCTGCCACGGTGCCATTGGATCATCCAACAGGAAAAACCCAACAGGTGCCAGCCTGTGTCACCTGAAGCTTTTGTCACTGAGATTTGTTCTTGCCAGCCTGGGGATCGAGTTCCTCCAGCTCTGCAGCTGGAATCAGGAGGCTCTGGAGAGGCTGGGAAGTTCTCTGATGTCCTCTGATTTGCTTCCTCACCTTTCCCATTTATCCTGTGGCCAGGTTTGAAGCAGCCTGGGGAAGCTCCACCTGCCAGTGACTCCATGGATGGCACCCCCCGCACACCCAACACCACCTTTGAGTTCCCATCTCCTCTGGAAAACCTGCAGGAGGAGGAGGGAGAATCAGAGAGGTAACTCTGGGTGCTTGAGGGAGCCTTGAGTGAGACTCAGGAAAACTTGGAATGGGTGGGAAAATAACATTGCAGAGAATCCTTTGTCAGTGTGACAGTGGCTGTTCAAATTTAATACATAAAATTATAGTGATGTGATTTGTTTAAATATTGTTGGTAGAATTAGGAAACTTTGATCTGTGCTGTGAGGGAGAACTGTCAGGAGAGGGGACAAAATGGTTTGGAGCTTAGAACACCATTCTGAAGTTGTGCTGAGTGTCTGAGCAGGGAGGAATTCAGGCACAAGCTTCCCTAATGATTTCCCTCCTTCCCTCCTTGCAGGATGGTTGACATGGGAACACCAAAGCCCTTCAGAAAGTGAGTGTGCTTGGAAATGTTTGAACTTGACTGAATTTCTCTGGATTTCAAGAGCTTGTGAAGCAGAATGCAGCAGTGCTCATTGTTCTGAGCCAGCACAGTTGTCTGCATGATCTTTTTCCTTGAAAAACACACAAAATCAGACACTGGCAGCCATTTGTAGGGCAGGTGGATGAATCATATGAAAAAAAACCAAACCCTTTGGTCTGTGAGTGGAGTGCAGTGATTGCTGTATCCACTGATTTGAATGGATGGGAGTTGAGTTAGGAGTAGAGATATTTTTGTTTTCCTTTCCAACTTTGTTGCTGTTGGTTCTGTACCTGCAGATAGAGACAAGAAACTGTAACCTGCCCTTTTCACTGCCTTGATACCTGACAGCAAATGGTTTGATCTGTGTCATTAAAAGGTGAAAACACTCTCAGAACAGACAGTCAGGCTGTAAAGGGCAAAATTAGAGAATGTGCCCAGAGGTTCAGGATCAAACAGCCTCCAGCTGGCAGGGACAGTGGATTCATCAAGCTGATTTATGCACTCAGCTTTTCCCTGGAATGGGAATGAGCTCACTTTTGTTTTTCTCCTCCCATCAGGATGGACAGTGTTGGCTTTGCAGATGTGCAGAGTGAGGATGAGCTCTATGACTTTGACATGGACATGGACCCTCCCAACTGGCAGCAGCTCGTGAGCAGGGAGGTGCTGATGGGGCTCAAGCCCTACGAAATCAAACGTCAAGAAGTGATAAATGGTGAGATGGAACTCCTTTCCTACCTGTTGAAACCTTCCCCTGGAGCTTTGAAATTCTTAAAATTTACAGTTAGGTTTTTCTTCACTGGTTTTTTGAAGTAGTAGAACTTTTGGTTTGAAGAGTTCTTAGGTGTGAAATCCTGAGGTGAGATTGGTCCACTCCTTAGATGAGAAACAAGCAATACCAAGTGGTTATTAAACAATATTAAGGCACTGAAAGGCCTTCTTTTCTAGAAAAGAAAACAAGAAAAGCTTGTTTTTGGAAACTTCAGCAGGTTTGAGTTGCAGCTCCTGCAGAAGCATCTGTGGATTTGTGAGCTCAGAGCTCGCTGTTGCTTTGGGGTGAGCCATGGCATTTTCCAAACAATTCAACCATGGAATTGCAGCAGAGCCTGGAATGTGCACCAGGGAGGGGAATGCTTCTGGGGGACCTGTTCTGAGCTCATCTCTGGCTGCACAGCTGCCATCCTGCTCTCCCTGTCCCTCCAGAGCTGTTCTACACCGAGCGAGCCCACGTGCGCACGCTGAAGGTCCTGCACAGCGTCTTCTACCAGAGAGCCACCAGGGAGGGCATCCTCAGCTCCAGTGACAAGAGGAAAATCTTCTCCAACCTGGAGGATATCCTTGGGCTGCATGGTAGGAGCAGCTGCACTCTGCAATTCTGGCTTCCAGTGGCTGAAAAATTGAAGCAAAGGGATCGTGGAACACGAGCTTGAGAATTGTTCAGGACGCTGCTTCTGCTCACCCTCGTTCCATTTCTGACTCACAAAGATATCTTGATAAGGAATCATGTGTCCAGTGTTCCTTTTCCTTATCTGTGTTGATTCATGCTTGATAAAAGGAGCAGTGAGATTGATGTGCCAGTGTTTGAGATGGCACAGCTGTTCCTGGAGGGAGCAGAAACCCAATTTATTGGTGTCTGTTTGTTTCTGAAGGGTGTTTAGGGTGTGCTGACAACAGGAATTTCAGCCTCTGAATAATCAGTTGTGTGGTTTTATGGCTTCTGCATTATTCCTGTTTGTGGAAAAATTATAAGATAAAGATAAGTTTGGTTCTTAGGGGTCATTTGAACACAAATGTGTTATGTCACATTTTATTAGATATTCTAAATTAAGTTGCAGGTTATTGTTTATTAGCCAATTAAAATTATTTCAAATCTAATCTTCTCCTAGAATAGCTTTTATGTTAAATGCTGAAAATTAAGGCAGCAATTTGACCACTATTAATAAAAAAATTAATTTGCCTTTTTTTCCTTGTTTTTAAGTTGCACTGAATGATCAGATGAAATCTGTCCGAAAAAGGAACGAGACTTCTGTCATTGGCCAAATTGGGGAAGATTTGCTCTCCTGGGTAAACTTCTTTTAATATTTCTTATATTTGAAAATAATATGTCAGAGGATGACCAAGAGAGCCAGAGGTTGGAGGAGATAATTCCCAGCAATGGAACTGAAGGGCTGTGGGAGTTCTGGAACCAAAACAGAGCTGGAGGATGAGGGGGGAAGGAAAGCAGGAAAAACTCAGAGGATTTTCATCTGACTGGAGATAAGAGTCATTTAAGGCACAGGAATAATTTCCTTAGGATGTGTGGGTAGAATAGAAAGGTACTTTTGGGTACATGAAGGTGAGAGTGGGATTTTGAAAAATGTAGTGGCGTGATTTATTCAGTAACACTGAAATGTGAGCTTGGTGTTGCCTGTGGTGCAGTTAAAAGATAGTTAAAAATACTGATTTCTAATTTTAGAGTGTGTAAATTTGGAGTTTATGGTGCTGTTTCAGGCTGCACTTTTGAGATCTTTATGGAAAGATTTGGCTGCTCCATCTCTGGAAGTGTTCAAGGGTTTTTTGGGATAGTGGAAGGTGTCCCTGCCCATGATGGGGATGAGCTTTAAAATCCCTCTCAAGCCAAACCAGTCTGGGATTCCCTTTCAAGCCAAACCAGTCTGGGATTCTGTGATGTGGGAGGGGTGGATCCAGGAGAACTGAAGATTTTGGGATGTAAAGGTGTCCTCTGGGAAGACAAAGCCTTAAACCAGTGCAGAAATAACTCCTCATTTTTTCAATAATTCCTTTGTTCCCTGGCTCTGCCTGCTGAGGGTGTCTCTTGCTGATCTCCACTGTCTAAACTTGGCTTTTCTGCCTTTCTGGCACAGTTCAGTGGAGCAGCAGAGGAGAAGCTGAAACTTGCCACTGCCACCTTCTGCAGCAACCAGCCCTTTGCTCTGGAGGTCATCAAGTCCCGCCAGAAGAAGGACTCACGTTTCCAGACCTTTGTGCAGGTGAGCTGGGCACAGCCTGGGGCTCCTCCAGCAGATTTTTTTTGAGTTTTTTCCCCCATACTCTTTGAGTTTTCTCCCCCAGACTCTCTGAGTTTTCTCCCCCAGACTCTCTGAGTTTTCTCCCCCAGACTCTCTGAGTTTTCTCCTCCAGGCTCTCAGTTTTTTCCCCTAACCTCTGAGTGTTCTCCACCAGATTTTTTTTGGTGTTTTCTCCACCAGGCTTTGAGTTTTCCACCAGGGTTTGAGTTGCCTCAGCACAGCCCAGTGATTCCTCTTAGATAAAGTTCTGATAATTAATGACATTAATTAGTGACATCATGCCTAATGCTGCCTTCAGCAGGGGATCATTTCCAGCACTGTATTTATCTCTCCTGGTGGTTTCTGGAGGGAGGAGCCCTCAGTTTTGGGGAGCACAGTGTTGGGATGGAATGCACCTCCCTCGAGGTGACTGCTGCCCAAAATCTGTGGGGCAGAGAGCCAGGGGCAGCAGACAGATGTTGCACAGCTGCTCTGCCTGCCAGCACTGGGGTTTGGTCCATTTGCAGGAGAACATTGTCTCCATCAGCACAGGCTGGGAGGGGCTGTGGGAGAACAAGGGGAGATTATCTTGACAAATGTGAAAGCCCAAACTGCTGCTTTCCCTGGGTGCTGCTGACTGAGATTGATTGGGGATGGGCCCAAACCCATGGGGAGTAATGAGGGGAGGAAGGCACTGCTGCTGTGATGAGCTTTTTCCTCTGGGTAATTGCAGATGGAGAGGGGATGTGTTGTCTGGGTGATAGATCTTGGCATCTCTTGTCTTGTATTTAATTACTGGAAAGTGAAGTAATAGATGTTTAAGTGATGAATAGATGTTGTGCATTCAGGTAATTATGGCCTTAATAAAAATGACAAATGCAGATTTGGTGCTGTTGAAATTTAGGATGCAGAGAGCAATCCCCTGTGCCGGCGGCTGCAGCTCAAGGATATCATCCCCACAGAGATGCAGAGGTTGACTAAATACCCCCTTCTGCTGGATAACATTGCTAAATACACAGGTAAAGCCTTTCCCTTGTGGTTTAGGCACCCACCTCAGCAGTTTTTTTATATAAACATGTTAAATAACACTTCAATTTTATGTGTCTCTCTCTGTTTGCATTGCGACCTCACTGCTGCCTTCTGCACAGGAGGTGTAAAAAATAATAATAAAAAAAGAAAAATCCAGTGTTTGTTGCTCCTTAGGAAAATAAAAAGGAAATTCAGTGTGCAATAAGTGAATCTGTCAAACCTCTAAAGCAGCACAGAATCTCCTCCTGCTCTTGCAGAGGGTGGGGTTTAATTAGGAGGTGATACTAAAAGATACTTTCAGCACAACAGGTAAAGATGTGATAAATAATGGCACAAAATGCCTTCCCAGCTTTACTATCTGATACCTGCTGCAGAGTCATTTCATTACTCATAAAAATAGACTGCAGCTACAAGTTCCCTCTAATCCTAATTAGGAAAGCATGTGATACTCCATTATCTTTGATGTACTGGTTTATGTTCCTGTTAACTGAATTCTCACTGTGGCTGCTGCTGCTGGTGAGGATTGATGGCTTCACCTGTGCCTTACTCTTAGTAAGGATTTGAGGTTTCTCAGATTATTGTGAATGATTGTCACAAGGCCCTAAAAAAGGGAGAGTAACAATTGTATTATGTGTAACGATCTGCAGGTCACAGTGAATTCTCTCCTGTCACAAATCTCATTTTTATCACTTTTGCAGTGCAGTGCTTTTGTTGATAGATTGCTCTGTGAGTTTAACTCCTCCTTGTCCCATTTGAGGTCAGCTGACAGGTCACACCTTGGCACTGTCCCACTTGGTTTTATCCTTGCAGAGCTGCCTGAGGAGAAGGAAAAAGTGAAGAAAGCAGCAGATCACTGTCGCCAGATCCTCAACCACGTGAACCAGGCTGTGAAGGAGTCAGAGAACAAGCAGGTGGGAGGGGCAGAGGGAAGGTGCAAGGTTTGGGACAGCAGTGACCCTGCACCCTGGGGTGCCCTGCTGCTGCAAGTGACCCTTTCCCTGCATTTCCTGCAGCATCTGGAGGATTACCAGCGGCGACTCGACCTCTCCTACCTGAAGCAGTCAGAGGATCCCATGATGGATGAGTTCAGGGTGAGTGGCAGCTTTAAACCAGCCCTGTGAGACTGGAATTCACAGCCCTGTCCTTCACTCTGTGCTGCTCCTGATGCACAGTCCAGTGGTCTTTGGAGACAAATATTTCTGTATGGAAATGAAAGCAATTAGTCTCAGCAGTGTGAGTTTTGCCACCTTCCTGAAGATTTCTGTGGCTCTAACAGCCCAGTTCTGCACATCATGATGCTGATGAAGCTTGTCAGCTCTGTGCAACAAACCTTTATGGCCTGCAAGCTCAAGCACTGTATCCCAGAAGAGATATCTGATGGGTAATGAGATTATTGTGGGTGTTTATCTCATGTCTTGGTGATGCTGTTGGAAGTGGGGAGGCCTTGGAGAGCCCTGAAGTGTAACAGTGGAATTGGCTTTAAAAGGAGAGCTTGTACAGAAACATGGCAGATCCACACAGCCAAATAAAGCCTGAAGTCCAGTATTAAAAATATTATTTTTCATGGCTCCTGTAAATCCCTGCAGTTCTGTTGGAAGCTGGTTACCTGCTGGTTGCTTCCCCATCTCCCTCAAAGTCAGTGTGAATAAAAAAAAAAAAAATCTTTTCTATAAAACTGTGTCATTTATCCTTCCCCAAATAAACCTGCAAGCATTCAGTGAGGAAAGGAAGAACTTCCTGGCAACTTGCTGTCATTGATTGTAGACTCTGAGAACTTGGAAGGGATGAATTGTGAAAATTGTCACTTCTGCTTGCCTGCAGATCTAAATGTCAGGAGCACTGAAGTGCCTGAAGGATCCATTGACATTACAAGTCCCATCAGATCTTAGGGATGATGTGTAAATAATTTGTAGGCACACTTGACTTGCAAATGGAGTGCTGCAGCATTTATCAGCTGTGATGCTGGAACTGAATATGGGGTATTGGAAAAACTCCCCCTGGGAAACAGGTGACATCCTAATGCCTCAGGAGCTTGACTTGGGAGAATTCCCCACCCTGTGGCACTTGGCATGTGAGAAGAGCAGTGCAGAAGTGATAAACAGCATCTCTGACAAGATTTTGTGTTTATTTCCCAGCCTGGGTTTAGTGCTTAGCTCCAAACTGGCATCCCTGTGTTTCATCATGATTTGCTTCTATAGAATTTTTTTTTTTTTTTTCTTTCCCTTGACAGAACCTGGATCTAACAAAGAGGAAGATGCTCCATGAAGGGCCCCTGACCTGGAAGGTGAATCGTGACAAAACCATTGGTGAGTCTGGGCTGTCCCTCCCTGCCCTGGCTCTGGGTGAGTTTGCTGGGGTGGAGAGGAGGGAGAAGCTCTGCTGCAGCTCCCAATTATGCTCCTTACTGCCACCTCTAATAATGCCTGTGTGCTTCTCTGAGCTGATTAAATTATTCTTGTCAATTCTGAAATGTGCTGGAGCATCATTAGGGCCACGCAGGGACACAGCAGTCAGTCAGGAGCTGATCCAATTCCATCTGTAGCTTTCTGCTGGAGTTTTCATGAGGAAGATTTGCAAGCTTTGCCTGGGATGGCACAGCACTGATTGCTGCCTCTGCATGAGTAATCAGAAATGCAGCTTTCTGATGGCAATCTTTTAACTCATTCTGGGCTTTTTCTGCACTCTGGGCAGATCTGTACACCCTGCTGCTGGAGGACATCCTGGTGCTGCTGCAGAAACAAGATGACAAATTGGTGCTGAAGTGCCACAGCAAGATCCTGGCATCCACAGCTGACAGCAAACACACCTTCAGCCCCATCATCAAACTCAACACTGTGCTGGTTCGCCAGGTGGCCACAGGTCAGTGCAGCCCACTGAGAAAGCAAAAAAGAGAAGCCAAAAATAAAGATTAGCTCAGTTGAAGGAGATGATTTTGTGTAGATTTGCAGAGTAGAACACGGAAAACTGCGTAGGCTTAATTCTTGGTTGTCCAATATTGTGCTCAGTATGGATGAGCTGTTTAATTTCTTTGCATCAGTAATAGGCATTGCTTGAGTTTTAAATAGACTTCTAAATGAAAGTACTCTGATTGTGTTAGAGGAGAAGCACTGTGGAAAGTATTAGCAGGGAAAAGAGGAGAAAAATGGGTTGAAATGTTTTTTTTCCTTTGAGGGCACATTCCTTTGATAGGACAAGGCCAGTGTGTCTATCAGTGTGATCTCCAGGATTTTCTCCTTGCTTTGGGCTGGGGTTGGGGGGGTTTTGGGGCAGCTGTGGGGCTGGCAGCTGCCTCATGTCCCTCCCTGTGCTGTGCAGATAACAAAGCTTTCTTCGTCATCTCCATGTCGGCGACGGGCGCTCACATCTACGAGCTGGTGGCACAGACTGTCTCTGAGAAGAATGTGTAAGTCCTGGCTGAACCTCACTGCTGCTGGCTCTGAGAGACCTTTTCCTCAGGAATTCCCTGAGTTCCTTCTCCAAACTTAGCTGGAACTCTGGTGGTTTCTGCAGGAAGCATCTGTGGGTAGTCCCTCCCAACTGGTTCACTCCAAACCCTTTCCTGACCTCCAAATTGCTTTTATTTACCTTAAAAATTCTGGGTTTTTTGGGATTGACTGTCAGATCAGACATAGAAATCATCCTGAACCTTCATGCAGCACCAGAGATCTTTGCAGATTTACATTCTGGCATCATAAACAGCCCAGTGCAGGAAATAGATTCCATGGCTAAAAGCTTTATTAGGAAAAACTCTTTTCTCCTAAAGAATATGCAGGGAGAGATGTGTTTTTGGGATGTTGCATGTATTACAGTCCACTGATGTGTGGAATAATGCTTTTTTATGTATTTATATATCAATTAACTGCTTGATCTGATAAGTGCTAAGGTCCTGTCTATCATTTCTCTCTACTGAGGAGCATCCAGGTGAGCTGAGCTTTGTGCTGTGCTGATTTCAGGGTGTTCCTGAACAGAACTTTTTAAAAAAATACATTTCTTTTGGTTAAAAAAAAAAAATGCAGTAATAATATCAACTGGATTTAAGAGGATTAAATAGAGAAATCTTGTTCTGTTTCACTTTCTGCATGGTTTTATTTGCTGTTTCTGCTGCAGCTGGCAGGACCTTATAGCTCAGATGGCAGGAACTGTGAAGATGGGGAGCAGCAGGAGAGTGATCCCACTGCCTCAGTCAGGCCCTGGAGAGTAAGTCAAAGCTGCAAGGAGGAGAAAAACTGATTTTTTTCTTTCTCCAGCACCCCTTTTCCTGCTCCAAACTTGCCCTCCAAAGCACAGATTCTCCTGCAGGTGATGGTGACTGAAAGGATGTGTTTGTTCTTCCCTCCCTGCAGAGAGGAGCGTGAGGAAGAGGAGCAGCAGAAGCTCAAAGAGCAGCATGAGATTCCTGCCAGCAGCCTGCAAAGTCCAGGTGAAGCAGGGATTCAAAGAGGTGGGAGCAGCAGATTGTTCCTTGGGCTTGGGCAGCTTTGAGGTTTTTCTGGAAAGGGATGGCTTCTTTACAAATCATTCAGAGAAGTGATGGAAATACACTATTAATTAATTTACTATTTCCATCTGATTCATAAACTGCTCATTTTTTAAACCCTGGAAAGAACTGGCCTTTTATCAAAGCCACACTCAAGAATTTCAGTGTTGCCAGAGTGGAATTTTCTGCAGTTATTTCACCTGAATTTTTGTTTCCTGTTCCTCTAGATAAAGATTTGGGGCTGGAGTCTCCCTTGATGCTGAACCCTCAGTCCTCCTCCCCCATCCTGTCAGAGCAGGCCAAGGTGGAGGGGCTGCTGGGGGCTGAGGGACACTTTGAGAAGGTGCAGCAGGCAGAGCTGGCACTGAAGGACTCCAGCTCAGCCTCAGTGCCAGAGGGGCAGTGGGCTCAGGATGCCCTGAGGAACTGTGAGTACTTAAACATCTCTTTGGTTTTTTTGGGGGGGTTTTATGTATCAAATTAGAATGAGAGCAAATTGTGGCCATCCATGGAGTGCTTTGATGGCAAAATTCTATTGCAGAGTTTAATGCACAGTGCCATTGCTGGTCAGCAGTTTTTAAAGACAAGGCAGTCAGCCCTGGACTTGCTTCCACAGCACTGGAGCAGAACTGGAGATGTTGCTTGTGTTGCAGAATACAATTTTCCTTTTTTTTTTTTTAATTAGGTAAAATCCTGCAAATTGTTAAGCTCAATGATATCCAAAGCCCAGGCTCAGATTTCCTGAGTACCTGGGAGGTGGTTGGGTCTAATTATTTCAGCACTTGTGTGTGTTGAGTTTTCCTGATGGACTGATCATTGTTTGAAATTGTTTTTGAGGTTTTAAATCACTTCCTCTGCTCTCCTTTCAGAGGAACAATGCAGGGCTCTGCAACCTGCTGGATCAGCTCTGGCACTGCAACTCCTAAATAGAACTCCCTAAAATTGGAATGAATTCATTAATCCACAGACCTCTCCTTGGCAACTCTGGAAGGGACACAAAGTCCCTGAGTTCTACTTGGAGGGAAGAGTCTGTGGAATATTTGCTTTTACCAAAATGCAGAATTCTCACATCCTTGGCCCCAATTGCCTCTTCCATCTCTCTGTCCAAGCAAGGACAGCTCTCTGCAGTCTCAGAGTTCTCAGATCTTTAAAATCCATTTATTCTCCTTCTTAGAGGATTTAAAGTTCTTTTCTAGTTCTGAATATTGGACAGATATTCTTGGGACTTGTTTTAAGAGGCCACATCTGAGATAATCTTGGTCTGGGGGTGTGTAAGGACAGTTTTAGTGACCCTGCAGCATCTCCTGAGTGCTGGGAGTTAAAAGAGCAGCTCTCCAACATTATGTCAAGATTCTGAGCTGAGTGACAGCTCTTCTTGTGACATCACAGCTTTTTTTGGGTGTTGCAAGAGCATTTTGTGGTGAGGAGGAACAATCTGAGGCTCTTGACAGCAGCACGTTTTTGTTTGGAACAATATGTCCCTATTATGAAGTGTTTGGTTGGGATAATTTGGGAACTAAAGGAATGTGGGTTGAAGTTCAACCAGGCATAAATTTGCATCAAATTTTAGAGAAAATGTTTCTTAGATTTTTTTTTTTTCTTATTATTTTTTTGCTCTGTCATTTCAAACCTGAGTGGAATATTCCAAATTTCCTTGAGGTGGGAATCCCCTGCTATAACCACAGCTGTGAGCTCCTTTGCAGGGTAAAACCCAGGCACTCAGGAGAATTCCTGGAGACAATTTCTTTGATTTTCTGCAAGGAGATTCAACATGTCCTGACATATTGTAAGGTAAAACAGGGCAGTGAGGCTGGAGCCTTCAATGCATTTATTTTTATCCCTGTTTTTCCAACCAAGAGCAAGGAGAGGAGTCACACCTCTGTCAGAGGGTGACCTTTGTGTCTGCTTTAATTCTTCTGTGCCCTGTGAGCATTGCCTGGATTTGTCAGGTGCTGTTAATGCAAGAGCAGGATTTCCAGACTTCTTCATAGAAACAGAGATTTTGGGCAAGCAGGAAGGGAGGTGATGAGCTCACAGAATATCCTGAGCTGGAGATGAGCCAGAAGGATCATTGAGTGCAGGTCCTGTCCATTTAAATGTGATTTTTTTTTTTTTAATGTACAATGTAAAAACTATCTCTGAGTCTGGTATCACCACCAATCTTTGGGATTTTCATAAATGGTTAAGTGCAGGTCCTGTTCATCTGAGTCTGGTATCACCACCAATATTTGGAATTTTCACAAATGGTTGAGTGCAGGTCCTGTCCATTTAATTATGATTTTTTTAAAGTGGACAGTGTAAAATCCATCCCTTATCTCTGAGCCTATTCAGAACCAGCTGAGTTTGGTATCACCACTAATGTTTGGAGTTTTCCCAAATAATTGAGTGCAAGTCCTGTCCATTTGGTATCACCACCAATCTTGGGAGTTTTCCCAAATAATTGAGTGCAGGTCCTGTCCATCTGATATCACCACCAATCTTGGGAGTTTTCCCAAATGGTTGGGTGCAGGTCCTGTCCATCTGAGTCTGACATTTCCACCAACCTTTGGAGTTTCCAGAAATGGTTGGGTGCAGGTCCTGTCCATCTGAGTCTGACATTTCCACCAACCTTTGGAGTTTCCAGAAATGGTTGGGTGCAGGTGCTGCCTGTCTCCTTGCGGAGTTCTCACTGTCCCTTGCTGTCCTTGCAGTGGGGCTGCTGAGGCAGCTGCTGGTGCAGCAGCTGGGCCTGGCTGCCCAGGGCAGCACAGAGGACAACGAGGAGGTGCAGGAGGCACAGGCTGAGGGGCAGGAGCTTCAAGCCTGGCACAGCCCTGGCAGAACTGGAGATCCCCCAGGCGGGCACAGCCCCCGGACTGCAGAGCGCCCGGCCCCGGGGGAGCCCATGCAGGGCACTGTGCCCATGGACAGCAGCGGCCTGGAGGGCTGCAGCAGCAGCCTGCAGGAGTGCAGCAGAGGCCTGGAGGAATGCAGCAGAGGCCTGGAGGAATGCAGCAGAGGCCTGGAGGAGTGCAGCCCCGAGCTGGAGGGGCTGGGGGCCGAGGAGGGCGGCGAGCGGTTCTTCGACGCGCGGGAGGCGCACGGCGACGAGAGCCCCGGCGAGAGCGAGCGGCGGCACGGCCAGGAGCAGCAGGAGCTGCAGATCCGCATCTCAGGTCAGCCTGGCCTCGGGTGGGCACCTGGCCTGCTGCCCAGCTGGGTGGGACAGGCAGCTCCCTGCTCTCAACAATGGTCTGTGCTAAAACAGACTGGGTAATTCTTCATGAAATGCTGGGGCGCAAAACCTGTGCCAGGCAGAGGCATCAGGTACTGCACTGTGCCTGTCCTGCACCAGGGACAGACTCTGTGCCAGGCTGGAATTGCAGAGACACTAGGGACAAGTCAAACACTGCACTGTGCCTGTCCTGCACCAGGGACAGACTCTGTGCCAGGCTGGAATTGCAGAGACACCAGGCACAAGCCAAACACTGCACTGTGCCTGTCCTGCACCAGGGACAGATTCTGTGCCAGGCTGGAATTGCAGAGACACTAGAGACAAGCCAAACACTGCACTGTGCCTGTCCTGTACCAGGGACAGATTCTGTGCCAGGCTGGAATTGCAGAGACACTAGAGACAAGCCAAACACTGCACTGTGCCTGTCCTGGACCAGAGGCACAGCCTGTGCCAGGCTGGAATTGCAGAGACACCAGGCACAAGCCAAACACTGCACTGTGCCTGTCCTGGACCAGGGACAGACTCTGTGCCAGGCTGGAATTGCAGAGACACCAGGCACAAGCCAAACACTGCACTGTGCCTGTCCTGCACCAGGGACAGACTCTGTGCCAGGCTGGAATTGCAGAGACACCAGGCACAAGCCAAACTCTCCATTGTGGCTGTGCTGGACCATTTGATCTCTTTACTGCCTATAGGGAGCTGTAGGGAAAAGGTTTTCCCTGGAGGCAAAGCACCCTTTTCCTCATCAAGCTTCAAGAAACTCAGGATATTAATTTAACACTGTAATAGTCTCCTGTACCTGGCTCTGCACCTCTTAAAAGTTTATTATTTTATTATTTTTATTGTTATTCTGCACATGGATTATTTGACAGCTACCCAGACTTAGCACAGAAGCTGGGGTTTATCCCATGTGCATTTTGTAGTAGAAGCAGCTGCTGTCAGGTGGATTCAGCACTGACAACCCCATGGAAGCCTCTTATCCATAAATATTCTCTTATTTAAAAATTGGATTATATCCACGTGCATAAGCCAATTTGTGACTGCCCCAATGCTGCTTTCCAATTATATATTGCAAATAATTTTTTCTCACTGAGACATTTTAAATTATTAAAGCTGAGCCAACAACTTGAAGCATCTAATTTATTTGTCACCTCTTCCACTGTTTACTTTTTTAACTGTGTGGGGACATCAAAATGAGATTGATCTGTTTTTAGTCAGTTCTGAGTCCCCTGTGCTGGCTTTGCTGTAGTATTACAGACAAATTCATTAAATAGGATCCTATTGCTGGGTGCAGGTTGTGAAATCATTTTCTGGCTGTAATTACTTTCTCTTTTTAGCATATCAGCAAGCTCTGTTTTAAACCTCACCCATCTAAAAGCATCCTCATTGCCAGGGTGGGGAGTGGAGTTTGGGAATCCAGCAGCTGGATTTGTCAGGTGCTGTTAGTGCAAGAGCAGGATTTTCAGATATTATCATAGAAACAGATTTTGGGCAAGCAGGAAGGGAGGTGATGAGCTCACAGAATATCCTGAGCTGGAGATGAGCCAGAAGGATTATTGAGTGCAAGTCCTGTCCATTTAATTATGGGGTTTTTAATGTACAGTGTAAAAACCATCCCTGATCTCTGAGCCTGTTCAGAACCAGCTGAGTCTGATATCACCACCAATCTTTGGAGTTTTCCCAGATTGTTGGGTGCAGGTTGAGTCTGATATCACCACCAATCTTTGGAGTTTTCCCAGATTGTTGGGTGCAGGTTGAGTCTGATATCACCACCATTCTTTGGAGTTTTCCCAAATGGTTGGTGCAGGTTGAGTCTGATATCACCACCAATCTTTGGAGTTTTCCCAGATTGTTGGGTGCAGGTTGAGTCTGATATCACCACCAATCTTTGAAGTTTTCCCAAATGGTTGAGTGCAAGTCCTATCCATTAAATTAAGGGGTTTTTAATGTACAGTGTAAAAACCATCCCTGATCTCTAAATCTGTTCAGAACCAGTTGAGTCTGATATCACCACCAATCTTTGGAGTTCTCACAAATGGTTGAGTGCAGGTCCTGTCCCTTTGAGTCTGGTATCAACCCTAAACTTTGGAGTTTTCCCAAATGGTTGGTGCAGGTTGAGTCTGATATCACCACCAATCTTTGGAGTTTTCTCAAATGATTGGGTGCAGGTCCTGTCCATTTAAATCTGGTATAACCACCAATCTTTGGAGTTTTCCCAAATGGTTGGTGCAGGCTGAGTCTGATACCACCACCAATCTTTGGAGTTTTTCCAAATGGTTGAGTGCAAGTCCTGTCCATTTAAATCTGGTATAACCACCAATCTTTGGAGTTTTTCCAAATGGTTGAGTGCAGGTCCTGTCCCTTTGAGTCTGATATCACCACCAATCTTTGAAGTATTTCCAAATGGTTTTTCCCAGGAGCTGAGCTGTGGGACATCCCCCCTTCTATCTGTGAAAATCTGCTCAAACCCCCCCTCCTCCCTCAGCCCTGAATCTCCTGGTGCTGATCAAACCCACCCCCTCTGTCCACAGGAAATTATTTGATCCTCGACAGCTACGGGCCGGTGCAGGAGAGCTCCACAGACGAGGAGGTGTCAGCCCTGGTGCTGCAGTGCACCTCCCACAGGCAGCCCCCCCTGGACTGTCCCCAGCAGCAGCAGCAGCAGCAGCAGCAGCCCCTGTCCCCCAGGGATGGGGGCTCCCCCTTCCCCGAGGAGCTGCTGGGCTCGCGCTGGCCGGGGCTGGAGGAGCCCTGCCCCTTCCTGGGCAGCCCCCAGCTGCCCCTGCAGCTCCGAGTGCAGCTCCTGCAGTACATCCACAACATCCAGCATGCCCTGGAGAAGCTAAAGGTGGGTTGGTTTTGTTGGTTTTGTTGATTTTGTTGTTGGTTTTGTTATTGCTGCACGATCGTCAGCTGAGCGTTTCATCATTTCCATACCCTTGAAATTTTGGGTTATAAAAAACTTTAAAGCAATTTTGATGAACAAGACACCACCACATTCTCTTCATCTCTGGCTCTCACTCCTAGAAGCCTTTTTAAAACAGAATATTTTCCTTTTTTGCTGTTTTGTGTGCATTGAGTTGTTGATCACGACGGGCCAATAGTTCTGCTGGACTGGAGGGCTCTTTATGATTTGATTGTGATCTGGAAAAAGGCTGCAAAAAGGGAATTTTCAACAGGACATTGGCCTGAGGAATGTGGATTCCTGGAAAAGATTAGGGACAAGTTCTTCAGAGGGAGGTGGCAGGGTTGGAGTGCCCATCCCTGGAGGTGTTCAGGGACAGACTGGATGTGGCACTTGGTGACAAGGTTGGGCCATAGGTTGGACTCCAAGGTCTTTTCCAGCCTTGGTAATTCTGTGAAATCCCTTGTGTGCTGCTGCTCTTGGTGTCACATGAGGATGCTGAGCTGCACCAAGGATATCAGACCATAATGAGGTTTTCTGACTCTCTATATTCCAGTTTATTTTTGCTTGAGATGGGAATAATCTTTATGGAATAACCACAGAAACTTTGACGTTTGTAGCCAACCTTTAATTTCACAGAAATCAGAACACCGCCTGCAAATCAAGCTGCTGATAAAGGACTTGAGGAGGGTTTCACTCCAACCTGGCTGTTTGCAGTAGTGAAACCTCTCTTTTCCTCTTTGAACCCCCTTGTTTTGCTGGGTGGATGGAGGTGCAGCTGAGCTGGGGGCTGCTGTTCTGTTTTGCAGGAGCTGGAGGAGGATTACAGCGTTCTGCGGCGCCAGGGGCTGGCTGGCTCAGCCTCCACAGGAGAACACTCAGGTAGGAGCACCCAGAGCCACACCCAGGCACTGACACCTGTGTTTGACTGATGCTTTTTGGGGCAAAACTCAGAGAATAATAGCAGTTCTATTTATTGAATTATTCAGGTGCATTTAGGGCAGATAAATCCCCCCAGGGGCTGCACCCGAGGTCAAAAGGTTTCACACTTTGTTTGGTCCTTTTGCATTTTGGGGGTTAATCTTCAATTACAGCTTCAGGTAATGAAGTCATTTATCCCAAATTTGCTCCCCAAAAGTCACTTTTGTTTCCATCTCTCAGGGCCTGAGTTGTTCTTGATTCCCAGGAGAGGAATTGTTGTGTCTGCCCAAAATGGGAGAGCAGCAGCTCCCACTGGATATGGAGTTTAGAGTTCTACACTAAAGAACTGCAGGGTTACAAATAGATGAAAAATAGAAAATCTGAAATCCTGAGGCATCAGAGATCCAGCTGGCCTTTCTCTCATGCCCAGAAAAGGTTTCTACTCATTTTTAATGAAACATGAGTGGGCTGAACAACCTGACAAGCAGAGACTGGGTGGAATAGAGGTCCAGGCTGGGATTTTTATTTATTTTATTGAAATGAGTTGGTTCCAGCTGCCCCAGACCTTCATCCCAGGGTGCTGGGAATTTCCCCAGGGAGATCCCTGAGATGCTGAGGCTGCTCTGCTCTCCCTGGGTTGGCTCTGGGGTTCTCCAGCTGGAATTGCTGAGCTCCTGGCACAGCTTTGGTGTGAAGTTCTCACTGCACAGCTCAGAAATGCCCCACACTCATCTCTCAGTGCATCCTTTTCTCTCACCACCTTTTTCTCTTTTTTTTTTTTCCATTTTCCCCTTCTTCAGACAAAAGCTAGTCATGTTTCCAGGAGTGGCTGAAGATTGGATGAAGAGAATCAGGACACAGCAGCTGCTGTCTCCCCTGTGGACTCTGGGATGAGGGTTTGGAGCATCCAAACAGGAACCATTCTCTAGCAAAGTGGGCATGGGGTGCTTTTCCTGTGGGGCATCTGCACTATCTTGTCAGTGAGGGAGTCTATTCTATTCTGCTCCTCTCCTTGCTACCAGAAATTCTTTTTTTTTTTTTTTTTTTCTTCAGAACAGAAAAAAAAAGAAAAATACCAAACCAAATGTACAGAGCTTTGGGTGTAGGATATAAAAAAAAAAATGTATTTAGACATTTAAAAGAAAAAAAAAAATCAATGTATTTATTTGACTTCATTCCGTGTATCAAAAGCACATTTTAATTTTTTAATCTGCCTTTTTTTTTTTTTTTTTTTTTTTTTTTTTTGGTTCTATTTTTGGGTAGTGACAGTTCTGGCCCCCTGCATGTGACCCACCCTGCCTGGTGAGGGGACAGGGGGGAGCTGAGTGCAGGTTTTTCCTCACTGGACTGGACTCTGCACTCCCTGCTGGCACTCAGACTACCAAGAGCTACTCATGAAGGTGTTAGGATGGAATTGATGGCTGGAATTTGTCTGTACCCAACCAACTGCATGGGAATTGCTCATGTCACCACGTGTGGAACAGGAATTTTCCATGCACTAAACAGCCAGGCACTTGAGATGGGCAAATTTTCCTTTTTTCCTTTCCCATCCTTTAGCTGGGAGAGGAGAAAGAGGTTGAATTTTGTTTTGTTTTGTTTTGTTTTTTTTCTTGACTTTGTTGGCTTTGATCATTGTCTCCTTTGTAAAGTGATAAAAATACTTGGACCTGCAGCACTTTTGTAACTCTTCTCTGGATCAAAAAAAAAAAAAAAAGAAAAAAAAAAGGAAAAAATGCAAACCCAGAAGTGTTTCAAAGATGTGGGGCAGCTCTGCCCCTGATTCACTACTGAATGAAAAAGGGCTGCCATGGAGTTAGCCACAGGTACTGCTGATTATAGGGCCAGTAAGTTTTAGTACCTGGAGTATGTCTTGCTGAGGGCTTGAGGTGGGGTCTGGGCTTGGTTTTTTTGGGGGTGGGATTGTTTTTTTTTGTTGAACTTTTCCTTTTTTTATGGAAATCATTTGTGCCAATGTGATCTCACCCAAATGGAGAGTGGCAGCCCCAGGAGGGTGAAGCAGCTCTGGGCACTTGCTGAGCTCTGTGCTGCTGGGATGGAACTGGGGTGACACTGGGGTGACACTGGGGTGACACTGGGGTGACACTGGGCACAGCCTCCCTTCCTGCCCCTCTCCTGGGCTGCATTTCACACTGCTGGGTCTGACAGTGAGTTCTGCATCCCTGCACCTCCTTGTTTTTCTGCCTTTTTGTCTATCAGGTGAGGGTGATGATGAATTTTTTCAGTCCTGCTTGGCACAGGGGGGGTTCCTGTGAGCTGTGTGAGGGTCACACTCTCTTCTCAAGTTTTAAGCTCTCCAAGGGAGCCAAGCTGAGCATCCTGCACATCCCATGGATAGTGGGACCAACCTGCCTTTGCTCAGCACCAGGATCCTCCTGCTCCTCTAAACCAAACTTGAGCTGCTGGCAAGAAATCACCTCTGTCCCTGTCAGACAAATCCCAGCTCGTGTTCCTGCCCCTTTGTGGGGAAGAGTTCAGGTGACAGGAGAGGGACAGAGGTGATTTTGGTGTGGGATTGGAGCCAGGAGCCCTTGGAGGGTTGGGAGAAATTACTGTTGCTGTAAGAGCATCACCACTGCCAGGAGCTCCCTGTTTGTTTTTTTTTTTCTTTTTGGGGATGCACCAAGATCTGTCCTGTCAGTATTAACTCAGCTCCACCATTCCCTGGGTTATAAACATCCAAATTCCCCCCAACCTGGAATTCTGCCATGGATGCTGCCAGGAGGAGAAATGGCCAACAACCAGACCTGCTGCTGCACCCCCTTTTCCCCCCTCCTACTCCAAAAACAAAAGTTCCTGGGACCTCAGCAGGCTAAAAGCTTCCCAGAGCTTTGGGTGACAGGAAATCATCCCTGAATTCCAGAGCAGAGGGAGCTCAGTCTGGCTTTGGGAGGATGTGCTGGGGGAGCAGCAGATGTGGAGTTTGGGGAGGTCTGGCTGTTTCTGGAAGAGCAGAAAATCTGGGATTTGGGGAGGTCTGGCTGTTTCTGGGAGAGCAGCAGATCTGGGATTTTGGAAGGTCTGGCTGTTTTTGGGAGAGCAGCAGATCTGGGATTTTGGAAGGTCTGGCTGTTTTTAGGAGAGCAGCAGATCTGGGATTTTGGAAGGTCTGGCTGTTTTTAGGAGAGCAGCAGATCTGGGATTTTGGAAGGTCTGGCTGTTTTTGGGAGAGCAGCAGATCTGGGATTTTGGAAGGTCTGGCTGTTTTTGGGAGAGCAGCAGATCTGGGATTTTGGAAGGTCTGGCTGTTTTTGGGAGAGCAGCAGATCTGGGATTTTGGAAGGTCTGGCTGTTTTTGGGAGAGCAGCAGATCTGAGATTTTGGAAGGTCTGGCTGTTTGCTGCTCTTTGCTGATGGTTGAACACAAAATCCTCGTTGGGTCTCTCCAGTCTGCCAGAATTCCAAGGTCTGTGCTGGTTCCTGTTTTCCCCTCTGGTGGATGTGGCAGCTGGCAATGCAGTGTGTGTGTAAATTGCCATTTTTTACCCCAAATCCCCAAATTCTACCTTGGGGTGACCCCCAGGGGTGAGGGGCAGCTGTGTCCCTGCCATTTTTGGGGTGGGTGAAGGGAGAATTCCCCTGTGCCAGGCTGAGGGAGGGGCAGGGCACAGAAATCCAGGAATTTTGACCCCAGTTTTATGGGTGACACAAATCCTGCTCTCAGCTCTGGGTCCCCCCCACCAGCAGGGAAGGGATGGTGCCTCAGGGATCCCTGCAGCTGGAGGGAATTCCTTCTTCCTCCCTGGCACATCTGCACCACAGCTGGAGGAAGGAGCTGCACCTCAAATGCACTATTCAGTTTTTTTCCTCCTTTAAGCCATAAAATTCCCCTTCTTTTAAAATTAAAATTAGTGATGGGTTGGTCATTTCCTTACCCAAACACTTCTCTGGAGTTTTTTGTCCCAACCCCCAAAATATATATTTTTTTCCTCCTCCCCCAAGCAGAAAAAACAAGAATTTCTTGTTTTGGGATATAAGAACATCTGAGGGATCATTTCCCTTCTGCTGATGGACAAGCCCAAAGCTCAGATGGGATTTTTCTGGGATGGGAATTCCCTTGTCCTGCAGAAATTCCTGTTCTGTAGGGAGGTGGGATCAGCAGGTGAGCAGTGCTCAAACAGCCTGTTCAGTGTTATCTAAAATTGGATATTCTGATTTTTTTACTCTCCTGTATCCAGTGTTTTCTCCCTGTTCCCCCCCCAAAAAAAATCCCTGGATTCCCTCCCCATCCCCAAAGGTGCCAACTGACAAGCAGATGTACTGCAAAAGGGATACTGCAGCCAAAACACTGCTGTTTTATTTTGAATTAAGTCTTGTGGAGCTCTCTTCATACTAGAATATTTTTATTTTCTTTGTACAACATACAATCATGTACTCTTAACAGAGATTTACTTTAAAGAGAAGAAAAAAAAAAAATCTGGAAGTATTCTTTAAAAAAAAAAAATACACAAAAATCTTTATTAATAATCCTGTATTTTTACTGATCATGTTTGAATGTCTAAAAAGACTTTATTGTTCTAATTATCCAGATGTATGTTTGTAAAATAGCTCTTTTATGACTTAGCTGATCAGGTTGTATGTTTCTGGAATTAAATATTGGTCACTTAAAAGAAAAAAAAAAAAAAAGAAATCTGTTTTCAGGACCTGGGAAATAGAAAATTTAAGCGTTTCAAATATCATTAAATAAGCTTAAAGGAAAATGAGCTTTGTCTGGTGGATTTTTTTTTTAAGTGTTTGAAGGATAAGTGATGGCAAAATAAATTTTCTTTTTGGGGGATGATGGATTTTTTTGCAGAGATTGAAGCACCTCGATTGTTTTTTTTGGTTTTTTGATGCTCAGAGTTCATGAATTATTAATGAATGAATGAATTAATTAATTAATTAACTGCAGGAGAAGAAATGCCCCCACTTGGCCCCAGCTGAGCTGATCCTCCAGGACATTCCCTGCAGGAATTGAAATTTTGGTGTGTCCTGCACACCTGGGGCCCTCCTGGGTTTTTCTGCAGCTCCAGGTGAGATTTAAAGGGATTTTTTTTTTTTTCCTTTTTTTAAGGAATTTCTTATCCTGGTCATGGGCAACAATTTAATAAATATGGGAAAAGTTCAGCTGATGCTCTGAGACAATTCCACCTGAGCAGGGAATTCTGCTTTCAACCCCAAATCATTTTTAGCTTCTTTTAAATCCAACCAGAACCATTATTCAGTTGAATCAATTAATTGATCTTATTAATTTATTGTATTTTGATAAGGGAATTTATTTGGAAGGTTGGGAGCTGTTGCTGTGATATTTCACCTTCAATATTGAAACAAATATTGATTTGCATTCCCATTTTTCTGCTGGATGGTTTTCCCTCCTCTGAGATGGACCCAGAAATGTAAAAGAGAAATGAAAATTTAAACTGGGCTGTTGGGGGAACCTGTGAATTTTTGAGCAGGGAACATCTTGTGCTTGAAAATTTGGTGATTTCTCTCCCTGAACCTCTGACATTTGTGACATTCCTGCAAGTTGATGACAAGCTGGCAAAAATAAATGAATTAAGAGCAGCAAAACAGAAAACAAATCAGATTTATTCCTGAAAATCTGGGAGTTTTTCTTTCTTTTTTTTTTCTTTTTTCCCTTCCCTGTCTGCATTATGCACATGAAGCTCCTTGAGAGATTTCTTTATTACTTTATTATAATTGATAATCTGAGCTGTGTTGCACTTTCCTAATGATGCTCTTCGTGTTTTGCCTGTTTAAATGTTATTTTATATATTCCCTTTACTGCCTTGCTGTAAATAAATGATTCAAAAATTCAGCAGCTCAGAGAATGGGGCAGAGCTGTGCTGAAATTTTGGGTTTGTTTCACCTCCACAATCCTGGAATTCATCTCTCCACAGGCAGAGAAGGGATGAGGGGGGTCCAAGGATTGGCAGGTGGGTTTGGGGTCACTTTTGGTCATTTTTTGGTTCATTTTTGGTCATTTTTTGGGTTATTTTTGGTCATTTTTTGGGTCATTTTTGGTCATTTTTGGGTCATTTTTGGTCATTTTTTGGGTCATGGAAGCCTTAAGGTCCCTTCCAACCCAAATCATTGCAGAGTTTTCTGAGCAATTTTGTCCTTAAATGACAAAAAAACCTCATTTAATCCATTTGTTCTCTCACCAAAGATCCCTTTGGTGTTTGCTGAAAAAAATATTCATTATTTCCCCTTTTTAATTTTTTTTTTTTTTTTTGTCAACTCCTCAATGGATTTTTAGATTTTCTTTCCAAATATTGATGGGAGGTTGGTGTAGGATGGAAATTGTCCAGTCCCTGGCACAAATTCTTTGCCAGTTGGGCTGAACATTTTAGGGGGAAATATTTCCCATCAGATCTGGTCCCTGAAAAAAAAAAAATAAATACAAAAATTTGGATGTGTTTCCTTCAAAGTGTGATCCAAAATTGAGCTGGGAAATAACCTGAGGATAACACCAAGCATATGCCTGGGTTAAAATATTTTAACAAATATTCCAAAATTTGTTATTGAAAACAAAAAAGGAGGCTCAGGGGAGTTTTTGAAGGAGCCAAAAGTTTTGATCTCATTTTCAGCTCCACCCTGCTGAGGTCAGGCAGGGAGAAAGGAGCAGCCAAGCAGGAAAATAAATCTGGGATTTGTGAGGGATTTTTCTGCAGAGCTCAGGGGGGTTTCCAGCCCCATTCACTGATTTCATCACTGAAAAATAATCCTGGGAGAAGAATTTGGGATGAGAGGAAATGGCCTGGGTGTGTTCCAG
Organism: Erithacus rubecula; assembly: GCF_903797595.1. Taxonomy (NCBI): domain Eukaryota; kingdom Metazoa; phylum Chordata; class Aves; order Passeriformes; family Muscicapidae; genus Erithacus; species Erithacus rubecula. The sequence goes on from NC_136677.1 coordinate 2,474,410, forward strand.
GTGGATATTTCTGATATTTCTGCATGGAAAGGGTGGTCAGCATTTCTGGAAATGCCCAAACTCTTGTGGCTGTGGCACTTGAGGCCGTGGTTTGGTGGTGACATTTCATTATTATCATTAATATCATCCTTTATTGATCTAAAAGGGCTTTTCCAGCCTTAAAAATCCCATTATTCCAGTGCATTCCTTGCTTGACCCACTGCATTTCCCCACATCCCAAACCAAAAATCCACCAGCCTTTCCTTCAGCCAGGAAGCTGAATTTTTAATTTTTATTTTATTTTTTTTTTTCTTCCTCAGCAGCTGGGACTTTACAGCTGCAAATCATCGAGCTGAGCTTTTGGCAGAATAAAAAAAAAAACCCCAAAATATCCCAGCCTCTTCTTTTCTTGCAGCAATTTGTTTGTTTCCAGATGTCTGCAGCTTATTCAGCGTGGAGCATCTCCCCTGATCAATATTTCAACCTCCTTGTTGATATTTACTCAGTGCTGCTGAATAAACTCCGTGCAGTGCAGCTCCAGAGTGAATCTCCATTTCTCTCAGCTCTCTGGAGCTTTGGCAATAATTCACATTATCCAGGGTTATTGTTATGCTGGGATATTAATGAGCACATCTCCCTTCCTTCTGTCTCTCCAAAATTCAATTCAGAGCCTGTTCCTGGTGCTGAAACAACTTCTCAGCTCTGGGTGAGCACGGAGAGGAGAGAGAGCTTTGTGCTTTGCTTTTGTCAAAAACCCTTTGAAAAAACCCTTTTCTCTCCAGTTTTACAAAGATGGGTTTGATGCAACTCCAGCTGCTTGGCCCTTGTGATGAGAGGGAGATTAAACCCTTCTTGGTGGCATTTTTAAATCCTTCTACCATCTTTCCAAACTCTGAAGTTTAATCCCATTTCTCTGGCAGTTCTGCTGTTTGCTCTTCACTACAAAATCTCCACCCCCTGTTCTCCCTTAACCTGTTCTTTCACCTCCAAAAGCTGATTTTATTATATATTTTTTTTATTTTTGCTTGTTTGGTTTGTTCACATCATTTCAGAAGCCCCTCTGAGTGATTCATCACCATCATTCCCTCATTTTGGGTTGTGCATGCAGAAGTCAAATAGCCTCGATTGCAGCTCCTATTGAACTCATCTTTTCTCCTCTGCAATTTCTTTATTGTGCCATAATAAAGCTGCCCCTGTCACTGCTGAGCTCTGCCTCATCTGTCTCCCTCTGCCAGATGGGAGCTGAGAGGAAATTCTCTGCTGGGCTTGGGCTGGGTCAATCAACCTCAGAAAGTGGATAAAATTCTCCCCAGAGTGATTTTTGCCCTGCTGAAAATGGTGTGAGAGCCCCCCCAGGCACAGAGAGCAGGAGCAGGGGATGCTCAGCAAACCCAATTCCCTGATTTAAGCACAAATTCCTGCCAGGGAATTCCTTACCAAGCTCAGGGCTCAGCACATCTCCCTGTTCATCACCCCTAGAGCTGGCTCTGCCCTTCCCTTTCCTAACTCTGGAAATTCATCATCTCTGGAATTATCAAAGCTGGGATTACAAAACCTGGAATTCTCCAGGAGAGCTGGTGGGAAAAGCCAGAGCTGGAGTTCTGCAGGGATAAAAGGTGACTCCACACCTCTGACCTCTCTTTGCCCCAAATTTGCCCCAAAATCACAGCCAGGGCTGGAATTCCCTGAACCTGTTGTAAAAATGAGAGGTCTCCTGCTGAGTCCTTGGCCCATGACTCATTTAATTCATTCCTCCCTTTTCTTAATCATTCCTCACTTGAAAGTCTCCTCATCTTTTGTCTCATCATCTTTTATTTTCCCCACATTTCAAAGAGAGGTTGGGTTTGGGTTGGATTTTTTTTTTTTCTGTCTCAATTAAATGACTGCTTTCCTTTCTCTTTGGGGTGTGAATGGAATGCACAGAGGAGAAAACATCCTTTGATGGCAGTAATTACGAGGAGGAGAACAAAAAAAAAAAAAAAATTAAAAAAGGAACAAGGAAAGTGTGATGGAAGGAAATGATCAGTCCAATATTTATGATTTTGTGAGGGATGGAGCCTGTGAGAGTTGAGATGTTCTGTGTGACCTCCCTGAGATCCTGTCATTGCTCCCTAAAGTGACAAAAATCCCCAAATATTTAAATATCACCTTCTTTAAGCTCTGCCAGGGTTCTCTCCCTGCGTGTGCAGCACCTGAGAGAGGGGGTGGGATCCATTTTTGGGAAGCTTTAGGCACTAAAACCCCCAATCCCACATTTATTTCTGGGATTAGCTGGCACTTCAAGGCTCCCCAAATCTGGAATCAGGGTGTGGAGCCCAGGAATATCCTCCCAAAATCCTGCATCAGGATTTGGCAGATGCCACTCCTGCTGAAATTCACACACATTTTCCTTTTTTCATGGAAGGCAAACAAACTGTTCCACAGAATGTTCTTTATTTATCTAACTCATCCTACCAACTTCTTGGAGCTATCTAAATATATATTTATAATTAGCTGGGCTTTTTTATATAACTACCACAGGCTACTTGATTCTCTCACTGCTTCCTTCAGAGCAGCTCTTATCTATAAAATTATCTCATTTGGAAGTCTTCTATTACCAATAAAAACTTGTTATGAACCTGAGTGAAAAGAATCACATCCATAATAGATTTATTCTTTGTGTCTCAGTCAAATCTTGACTTTCAGTGCCTTTTATCCCCTGAAATCTCTCAGCTCTGACTGAATGTGACTTTTTTTTTTTTTTTTTTTTTTTTTGCAGTGGGGCTGTTATTTACTGTTCTGTTGAAATACAACCACCTATCAAGATAAATGTAGCAGCTTTTTTAAAATGATTCACTGCTCACCTCCACATCAGTTTGAGATCAGAGCCCCTCTCAGCTGAGAGGGGAAAGGGAATTTAATTGCTGGGATAAATAACCTGCCATGAGGGAAACTGGGGGCTCTTTGTCCCAGGTGTCAGCAGCTGGAGGTGTGGGGTTATTCCCAGAACAAAGAGCCTGAAATTTGGGGGAATTGGGGCAGATTCATCCATGTGCAGCACCAGAGGATTTCCTGGCAAAGCTGCTGCTGGGGAAAGGGGTTTGGGGTTGGATGGAGGCACCAAAAAGGGTTTGGGGCTGGATTTAGACCCCAAAATGTGTTTGGGTCTGGATTGAGGCTTCAAAACATGTTTGTGACTGGATGGAGACCCCATGAAGTGTTTGGGTATGGATTAAGACACCAAAATATGTTTGGATCTGGATTGAGATCCATGAAGTGTTTGTGACTGAATGGAGACACCAAAATGTGTTTGAGTCTGGATTTAGACCCCAAAACAGGTTTGAGTTTGGATTTAGACCCCAAAACAGGTTTGGGTCTGGATTAAGACCCCAAACTGTGTCTGCCCTGAGCTGGACCATGGGTTTGTGCTGCAGTTTTGGGAAATAAATTCCATTTCCAACCCCTGCTGCTCTCCCCCGTGCCCTGGTGACCTCAGGGAACATTCCTGGCTGTGATTCCCTGGGAAGAAACATCCAGGGCTGCCAGGGCACCCCCAGAGCTTTTGGGATCCCCCCTCAGCATCTCCTCCCTGGATCCCACCCCCTCTGTGACACTTGGAGTTGCAGCCTCACATCAACAACAGCTCCTTCCCCAAACAGGATTTTCTAGGTCAGCAAACCCTCCAGCTTTGCCAGGGAACTGTGTCACATCACCTCATTCATAAAATGACCAAACTATTTTAAATCTCCCTGGGTGCCTTCCCTCCCCCTCCTCTCCCCATGTAACACTTCCCAGCAGAAGGATTTTTGGGAACCTCTCGTGTTTACAATCCTGAATTTTTTTTCTCCCCAAACCAGATTTATTTGCAGGCAGTTTTTGGAGTTGTCTCCTCTGGATTTCTGCTTCCAGCTCACCCTGTTGGCTGCCAGGTGCTTTAACTTGTGATCCTGCTCTGATTTGTGGAGATTTTGGTGAAATTTTGGTTTTCCTGGTCTTGAGTTGCCTTCTAAGTGTGCAACAGCAGGGCTGAGGCTCCAGTAATTGCATGAAGGACTCAGAGCATGGCAGAAATGGATCTGAACCATGCAAAAAATGTGTAGAAGAGAGTGGGGTGCTGGCACAAGGCAGGAGCCATGAGGAGGATGCAGAATCCACCTGGATCAAGAGCTGGGATTTGTCCATTCCCACCCCTGGATTTGGCACACAGGAGCAATCCCAGCCCTGCCAGCCAAACCTCTGCTCAACCAGGCAGGGCTGAGCCTGGACCTGCAGGGCCACAGGCATTAATGAGAAGCAGATGCAGCCCAGATGAGGGAAATGCTCATCAATTCCAGGAATAATAAATGCTGGGAATGGTTTCCTGGGCAGGGACACTGGGACAAAGGCCCAGGGATCTGTCACAAAGGCACTGACTTGTAGCTGTTGTCCTGAGGGAAATGATGTGTGAAAGGATGAGCTCAAACACCCCATGCCTGTTACCTGTGTATCTCATGAGTAATTTGTCTCTGAGGCAGAGGCGTTTTATTTTTCTCCTGTGAAGCTGATTCTTTTCCTTCAGTTTATTTCTTCTCAGCAGGAGGGGAAGATGAATTTCTGTCAAATGATAGTTCATTGCTCTTAATGCAAGAGTCCAATTAATTGATGGTTTAAAATCTTTGCTCTCCTCACCATTACAAACAAACAAGAAGAGGACAGGACTGCAGCACTGCAGGCAAGGCTGGAGCATCACAGGGATCAGGATCCTGCCTGGAATTTCCCAGCCTGACCCCATGGGATGGCTCTGTCCCACTCCTGCTTCCCAGGGCTGGCTGATGCCTTTTCCCAGCCTGTGTTGATGCTCAGGGCACCAGGAGGAGATCAGCCTTTAATATGAAGATTTTAGCAGCTGGGAGCAAAGTTATCTCAGCCTGTGTCCTTCTCAGGGAGGGGAGAAGGAGAGGAGATGGGGAGAGACTCGGCAGGGAGCCCCAAAGCAGATTTGGGATGTGTGGGGAGCAAGCACAGCTTTCCCAAACTGAACTGTCCAAATCAGGAGTGTTTAGTCTGGGCTTAGGAAAGGTGGTCACAGCTGGAAGGAAAAGTTCCAGTGCCACAGGTCCTTGTCGTCCCTCCTCAGTCCCCTCCATCCTTTGAATCATCAAACCATAGAATGTGCTGAGCTGGAAGGGACCCACCAGGATCCTCCAGTGCAGCTCCTGCCCCTGCAGTGACACCCCCAAATCCCACCCTGCACATCTCTGGGAGTGCTGTCCAACCCCTCCTGGAGCTTTGGCAGCCTCAGTTCCCATTCCTGGGGGGCCTGGGCAGTGCCCAGCACCCTCTGGGCAGGAGCCTTTCCCTGAGCTCCATCCCAAACCTGCCCTGATCCAGTTTGGTGCCCCATCCTCTCTGCATCCCTCCATCCTGCCTCATCCTCCTTCCATCCTTAGTGTCCTGTTCTTCCTGCATCCCTCCCTCCTGCCCAGTCCTCCCTGCATCCCTTCATCATCCTTGGTTCTCTTTCCATCCTTAGCCCCCTGCTCTCCCTGAATCGCTCTGTCCATCTTGGACCCCTGCTCTTCCTCCATCCCACAATCCATCCCTGTCCTGTTCTCCTCTCATCCCTCCATCCATCCACTCATCCATCATCCTGGTCCCCTGTTCTCTCATCCCTCCACCCATCCCGGTCCCCTGCTCTCCATCCATCCATCCATCCATCCATCCATCCATCCATCCATCCATCCATCCATCCATCCATCCATCCATCCATCCATCCATCCATCATCCATCCATCATCCCTTGTTCTCTCATCCCTCCACCCATCCCGCTCCCGTTCCCCTCTCCCTTTCCATCCCCGCCGCTCTCCCCGCTCCCATCCCTGCCCGGGGGGGTCTCTCTCGGTCCCGGTGCCCCGGCCGCGCCCCCCGCCCCCTGCAGTTCCCGCTGCCGCCGCCGGGGACCCGCGGCCGCCGCTGCCGGAGCGGGGCCGGAGCAGCGGCGGGCAGAGCCCAGCCCAGGTACGAGCGGCGATGGGGGGCTGCGGGGCGCGGGGGGATGGCGGCGGGGCGGGGGGCGGCGCGGCTGCCCCGGGACCCCCGCGGGATGCTCGGCACAGCCGCTGCCGCCGCTGCGGAGCCGCGGGGCCGGGAGCGCTCGGAGCCGCAGCCGCTCGCTGGCTGCCGGTGCCCCCGGCTGGTACTCGGTCACATCCATCCCTTCCCAGCCACATCCATCCCTTCCCAGCCACATCCATCCCTCCCGGTCATATCCATCCCTCCCGGACACATCCCTCCCTCCTGACCACATCCATCCCTCCCCGGACACATCCATCCCTCCCCGGACACATCCCTCCCTCCTGACCACATCCATCCCTCCCCGGTCATATCCATCCGTCCCTGGTCATATCCATCCGTCCCCGGTCATATCCATCCCTCCCGGTCATATCCATCCCTCCCCGGTCATATCCATCCCTCCCGGCCACAGCCGGTGCCCCCCGAGCGCCTCCCGCACTCGCTGAAGGACTTTGAGACCAGCCCTTTGCGGTGTTCTAGCGCACCAAGAGTTGGGAAATGCCTCGCTCGGGCTCTAAGCAGAGCTGAAGTTCAAAGAGCGCGGGGAGGGGGGCACAGGGGGTGGCTCCAACTGGTGCGGATCGCCCGGGAGCGGCTCCGGTTCAGTTCCCGGTTCGGTTCTCGGTGCGGTTCTCGGTGCGTTTCCCAGTTCGGTTCCCTGTTCGGTTCCCGGTGCTCTTCCCGATGCGTTTCCCAGTTCAGTTCCCGGTGCGTTTCCCGGTTCAGTTCCCGGTGCGTTTCCCAGTTCTGTTCCCGGTTCATTTCCCGGTGCTGTTCCCGGTGCGTTTCCCGGCGCAGGGATGCTCGCCGCGGGCTCGGGGGCTGCTGCGCTCGGAGGCAGCGGGGAAAACGCTCCTTGACTCGTATTTGGCTCAGGCTTTGGATGGGGAAGGAGAGGCGCATTGTTCTGGAAGGCGTTTGTGCGGAGTTGCGCTGGGGAACCATCGGCGTTAGCAGCGCTGGGGTGCCCGTGCGGTGCGCAGACGTGCGGGGCTGATGCTGACAGACTCCTCTGGTGAGCCGGGCAGTGTGCGGGGAAAACTCCGCGCACAAACCTCTCCCTAGGCCCAACTTTATTCCGGCTGATTTATGCCCAAACTCCGGTTTAGCTGCGGCTCTGCGTAGGTGCGAGATGCTGCAAGCGCTGCTCGGCTCTCGCCATCCATCGGGCTGGATTCTTTCGCTTGAAAGGATTGAGACCCCAAGATTGCGGCGCTGGGGGGGTTAATTGGAGCCTGGTGGGGCTGGCTGTGTCCCCACACGCGTGTCCTTCGTGGGGCGGTGCTGCCGGCCCGAGCATCCAGCGCCGCGCCCGCCTCCCCGGGGACCAGCGAGGGATGCTGAGCGACAGCTCAGATCGCTCTGCCGCCGCATCCCGGCCGCTCTGACGGGGCTCCAGCAGCCCCCACACCCCGGGAGATCCCCCCAGGAGGAGAGAACCCCTTTGTCTGTGCCTTTCCTCCGGGCAGCCGCATCCCGGCTGGATGTGAGCGCTGCAGGCAGCAGAGTCGGGAATCTACGGCATCGGAGAGAGGCGGGAGCATCCCCAGGAGCGCAGAACCGGCAGCTCCGGGGTGCTGAGCCGGCTGTGCCCGCAGGTAGGAGGGGATGTGGCCGTGCTGGGGTTCCCTTTGCTCTGTCTTGTTTCACAGAGGGGCAGAAACGATCCGCAGTGAGGCTCCCCCCGCGCCAAGGCGTGTTTGGAGTCTCGGTGCGAGCCTGCTTCAGCATTGATGTGTCTGAAGCTGGGGGTTTGAAGGGAACCGTCTGCGTGGAGGAAATCGATGGTGAGAGGCAGAACCTTCCCCTCTCGGTTTCCATTCCAGGGCTGGGCCTGATGGGCACAGGCAGAAGTTGGGAAAGTTGCTCTCGGTGGTTCGCAGGTGGTGCTTTCCCTGCACCTGGCAGGAATTAATACCCTGGGATGAGACATCTGGAATTTTGGGGAAGAGGGAGCTGCTGGCAAGCTGTGCTGAGCAGAGAGTGGCAGTGCAGGGAAGGAGAATGCTCTTTTTAAAAAATTTCTTTAAATGGCCATTTCTCTCAGACCCTTTTTGATCTGGCTCCTGTGTGGTAGGATCAAGCTGCCTGAGGAAGGTGAACCCCAAAACGAAAGGCTTTATCCCAAAATCTTGAGATAAAGGCATGAACATCTCCTTGGAAAGATTGGTTCTAAGTGGCTGATTTGGAGCAGCTTGGAGAGGCACAGAGCTGCTGCTGCTGCTGCTACTGCTGCAAGTTTCTTGCTGGAGGTTTCTTTTGCAAGCTGTGCAAGGAAAATCAGCCAAGGAGTCATGTGGGCTGGCAAAGGTCTGGATACCTCGGTGCCAAGGAGCACTCAGCAATCTGGGGGTGAGTGGGGCAGGATTTGAGGGACCTGGGCTCCTGAAGGCTCATCAGAGGAGCAGTGAGGCAAGGAAGGGGCTGAGCTGCCTCCAAACTGCCCTGAAAGCTTCAGTGTGCCAGGAAATCTCATCAGTGTGTGTGTGTGTGCTCACACTGATGCCTTTGCTAGAGAATGAACTCCAAACTCACCTAAACCAAACTCAGCTAAATCCTGGCTGATGGCATGAGAGAAAGCAGCTGCCTGTGCTGTGGGATCTCTGTGCTCTGTGTGGGATCAGATTCCTGCTCCTCCTGGAGGAACCTGCTGGTTTTCCACGTGGAACAGGCCAGGAGGAAAGATTTGGCTGGAGAGAAGCTGGGTGTTTGCACTGGGATGGGTGGGGGAAAGGGAGAGGCTTTGGGGTCAGCAGAGAAAGGAGGAAAAGCAGGGGAGAGGAGGAGCAAGGGCTGACACCAGAGATGAAGGAGCAGAAACATCCTTAGGCTCAGACATGGCTGAGGAGAACACTCTCCTCCAATAAACTTCATTATTTTGAAGGCAATTGAAGCTTTATTCTGGTTTTGCTCAGCATTCAACATGTGCAGGCAGTTGATGTCTTGCCCTTTTTAAAGGCTTGCTGCTGTTCCTGAGGTGTGGATATTGATTTTCACTGACTTTGGGGAGAGATCTTCGTGGGCAGCGCTTGTCGGGGTCAGATTTTTATTTATTTTTCATGCTTCCAGGCAGGCAGAAGGCAAGACAGAAGTTTTGCAAGCCTCCTCAGAAATGTTTTTTGTTCTGGGGCAAGAGGTTTCTGAGGCAGCACATGAAAGGCGAGGAATCTGTTAAAACAAGGCACCTCTTGCTCTGTGTGAACAGGAGGAGCAGTGAAATTGTGGCTGAGCAGGATGAGAACAGCTTGGAGGGTGTTGCTTAGACCTGAGGGAGGAATCAGTGGGGAATCAACAGCTCCATGAGGAAAAAAAATTGTCCAGAAAGGAGATTATGGGATTGCTGGAGCTGTAACTGGGCACGGGAAACAGCAAACTCCACTTTGCTACCTCAGAACAGCCACTAATGCTGTCCTGGGATCCCTGGCAGGACAAATGGGGTCTTGGAGAGGTAAAAGAAGGTGTAAAACCTGTGAGGAGGTAATGAAGGAATTTTAAGGATCCCCATCATTTATGGGATGGAGTTTGCAAGGACAGATTGTGGTGGTAACACATAGGGATTTTTGTGTTTTGGATTTTCTGCTGCCTCTGGAAGATTTGGTTTGCTAATGGATGTGGGACTTGGTTGTGATGAAGGAGGAGGAAAATGTGGTGAGGGGCAGATTGGAGAACCCCAGAATGGTTTGGGTTAGAAGGAGACTTTAAACTCATCTCATTCCTTGGGCAGGGACACCTTGCAGAGGATGAACCAGGATCATTTCCATGCTGCTCACAGGGACAGAGCTGGCAGTGCCCAGCAGTGGGGAATTGACTGGGTTGTTCAAAGAGGGAGGAATAGACCCAAATCCATAAATCTGAGCTAAATCAGGTGTAAAATAGCAGCAGGTATAAACTTAAAGGAAGGATGTCTCTTCTTTCTCCTCCTCCTCCTCCTCCCTGGCCATTTCCAAGGCAGGAACCCCAGAGGGCAGAGGGATCTGATGGGTGCAGCAGGAATTTTTGCTCCACTCTGCCTGTACAGAAACCAAACCTGAGGAAGAGCTGGGATATCAGGAAAGTGAGTTTTTTCCTCTGTGCCTGCTGGAAGGGCCTAATTACCCCTCAAATATTTGGATGGTCTGTCCCTGGGGGTCAAATCATCACAGTTTATATGCAGAGGATGGCTGCCCAGTAGGGAAGCCTTCCTTCCTGAGGCTGAGGAAATAAGAGTTCAACATCTTCCAACGGGCCTCATTTATTTGGATATTTCATTAAATCCACCCAAAAGAGACTATTTTAAGAAATAAATAGCAGAATGTGGGCAATAAATAGCTGTGGGATAAGGGGCAGAGTTCAGTGCTGCCTTTCCTAGTTAAGCTGCAGAAAATAGAAGTGTAATGGCCGAGTGCTGATGGGAGCGTAGATATGTGATTATGTGAGGGTTCCTCACACTGAGGCTGGGCTTATTTATTTTCTTTAATGATTTGGAGGTGGAAATAGATCAGAGCTGGGTTAGGGAGTGTGAACATGCTAACAGGAAGGGGCTGCTTTTGCAAGAATTAAGAGGCAAAGCTGCTGGGCTGGAGCGTGCGGCGTTCGGCCACTGCAGCTGCAGTTGGTGGAACTCAGATTTCAGCACGTGAAAAAAAAAAAAAAAAGGGAAAAGCTGAGTGAATCCTTTCCTAATAACAAATCCTGGCTGATTCTGGGGGATTCTAGCAGGAGAACGTGCAGGGGCATGAGGAGTTGGTGTGGTTTGTGTGCAGCTGCAGGTGCTGGGGAGTACAGGAGATTCTCAGGGGTTTTCTGCACCTCTGGGTGGCTCAGAGGGGGCTTTGCAGTGACTCCTGCTCTGCCCAAAGCCTCCCAGCCCAGGGATTTGCTGGAGCAGGGGCTCTGGGTATTGACTGTGCCAGCATCCCTCTGGATTTGCTGCCTTGGAGTCACTCAAGGGGAATTTGCTGAGCCCTGAGCCCCTGGTGGGAACATCCCCTGGATTTTCCAAGGGGTAGAGGATGGCTCAGGGATGCAGGAGCTGAGATAAGGGATGCAGGAGCTGAGATAAGGGATGAAGGAGCTGACATAAGCTCTCCATCTCCAGGGTGATTTCCCCCCAGGTCTGTGGTGCCTCCAACTCTGAGCCTTGGGGATGTTCTGTTTGAAGTGCAGCCTTTGAAGGGTCTGTGGTGGGGGATTGGAGAGCCCAGAGAATTCTGCTGCTGCTGGATTGCTCCTCCCTGAGCCAGCTCTTATCCCCATAACAATATTTATTCCTTGTACCTACTGCACGTGAGCAGCTCTGTCAAAAAATACCCACACAGTGCCTCACCTGCTGAGCCATCCAGCACTGGGGGATTTTCATCTCTGCTGAGAACTCCTGGCTTCAAAGTCTGCAGAATTTATTTGCATCCTTCATGAGGGAGACAGGCAGGCACAGCATTTTGTATTTTTTTTTTTCCTGTTCCTCCCCCCTGCCTCCCCACTGGCTTTTCAGTTTGTTTATTTGGTGAGCTCAGCATCAGCACGATGATGTGGAAATAAAGCAAAGGAGCTTCCTCTTGGCCTCCCTGTATATGCATAAATGGGAAACATAGATCATGCTGGCAATCCCCAGCCAGGCTCCAGTTAATGGAAATTCTCCTGTGACCTTACAAACCCCTCTTTGCCAGGGTTTATAATGACTCTGCAAAAATCCGTGCAGGGCACAAACAAGTCATCTGAGGTCTCAGACCCTGTGAGCACAAAGTCATAATAATAACACTAATTTCCCACCCACTCAGCCACATGTGCTCGGCTCCTTAAGGAGTTTGCTATTTTTAAAAAGCAGTTTTTCACCTTTTTGGGGACTGCTACGATGTGTGTGTTGGGGAGGAGAAGAACTGGAGGGTACCAACTCTGCCTGAGCTGTGTGACACCAGATCCCCTGGGAGCATCCCTGGGTCCTTGTCTGCCTCTTCTGGAGCAGTTTCACCCCTGGACCTCACAGATGAGCTGTGTGCTCACACCTCAGCAGAAAATCTGCTTTCCTTGCCTCAGCACCCTGTCCCCCCTTCCCACAGCTGATCAGAGATCACCTGTGCCCCAGGGAGGGGATGGATTCCTGCACACCTTGTTCAGCCTTGACCTCTGTGTAAACTCCCCTCTGCAAACCACAGAGTTTTCAGTTCAGTGACAGGAGCTGCTGTGTTTGGAGGGGTTTTGATGCTCAGGTTTGTTTGATGGCTCTGTGTCCCTGCTCAGAGGCATGGGGGCTGCAGGGCTCCTGTGCTGCTGCTGGGATTCACCCCGGGCAGCTTTGCCTTTGTAGCTGTGATGAAGCAGCAAATTGCTGCTGTGCCTCAGAATTGCTCCAAACGTGCTTTGCTTTGGGTGAAGTGGCTGAGCCAGAGGCTGCAAACTCAGTTCCTTGCAAGCACTGCTGATCTGCAAACTCTTACATGCCACAAAACTGCTTTTTTCCACCCCAAAAAATAAGTTAATCAAAGAATCTGTCCTTCTATCCACACTCCTTGTTTGCCCTCGCTGTTTTCTTGTTTGCTCTTTCTTGTTTCCCATTTCCTGCCTGCTGCTCAGGACTGTGTGTGCAGCTCTGGCTCTCACATCTCTTTTGAGCCTGAGAAATGTTCGGGGCAGAGCCTGTGCTGATGCTCATCGAGCATCTGCTCCTCTCCAGGTCCCATTCATCACTGTCTCACACTTTGCATTATTGTTCACACCGAGGGAAAGTGGGTGTGAAGCTGGAATAATAATGTTTCACACTTGCTTTGCCTTGGGTTTGGTGCCCAACAGCGTTTGAACCCATCACAAAAGGCACCAGGCAATGGAGGGGCTGGGAGCTGGAAGCACAGCTGACAAATAACAAATTTATTACCTTCAGTGAGGAAGTGACCACTGTGCTCAGTGATAAACTGAAAATCAGAGGGGATTTTTAAATTCTGGCTTAACAGGTTGGAAGGAATCTGCAGATGAGGGCAGAGCTCAGTGCAATGGTTCTCCTAAATTCAGCCTTGTTCTTTCAAATGGAAATCCAGCATGGATGGGCAGCAGGGATTTTTTCCTGAATATGCAGAGCACTGAAAAATATCTCATTAGTCGAACATGCCTTGCTCATTTCCAAAGGGGTTGGGGGTTAATGATGGACATTGATGCAGTTGTTTTAATGACATAAACACAGAATTCAGTGCCCTGTGGAATATCAGGAGTTTGGTATTTGGGAATTGGTGTCTTTTGGCAGCTGGACCTCACACGGGTCTCTCAGGAGATGTGGCTTTCAGTGATTTGGACTGACGTGCTTTTTGTTGTGTTTCTGCTGGATGTTAAATAAGATTTAAGTCTCCTCAGTCACTATTTAGTTATTGAAGAACATCGCAGCCATCACAAGTGCAAACAAAACTGTCTGGATATTTGTTTATGCAACAGATCATTAGGAAGTCTGTAGGAAAAAGAAATATTCTTGTCTGTTAGATAATTAATCTGCATTTTAAGAATTGTCTGAAGACATATTTGCAAGCCAGTCCATTGAGTTGCTGCTCATCTAGTCAATAATCCCATATTTAATAGTCCCTGAGAATGTATTTCCATAATGTGCTGTGAACAGTTGAGAAATCTGCATCTTTTTTTGTCTTAAGATGTCAGTGCTCGCACATTTTCTATGACAATTTTTTTTTTTTTTCTCCTGACTGTGGGTGAGAAAATCCAGACAGATGAACTCCCAAGTGGTGGGGCTGGGGGCAGGGAAGGAGGGAAGATGCTGGAGCGAGCACCTGGGTGCTGATCCTGGATGAGTTTGCAGTTTCCATCTGGCATTTGTGGGCCTGCAATGCACTGGCAGCGCTGCCCAAAATGCACCTCAGGGCTGGGGGGAGCTGGGCCAGGGCTTTTCCTGGCTCCCAAAATCCCCTTGGAGACAGGGAAGTGGGTGCATGGCTTGGGAAGGAGGAGCTGTGATGGACCCAGCTCTGGGAGATGCTGTGGTGCTGGTGTGGCAGATTTGGTGCTGGCAGGAGCAGGAGGGTCCTGGTGTAATGGTTTTGGAATCAAAACCAGTGAGAGACTCCAAGTCAGAAGTGCAATTTAATAGGAAAAAAAAAAAAAAAGAAAAAAAAAGAAAAGAAGATAAAATACATGCAATAGTACAAAATAAAAACTACTGACAGAGTCAGAATAGAACCCGACACCCCACTGGTTAGGGTGGTGACAGCAGTCTGGATGAAATGGTCTTGTTGAAGCAGTGATTCTGGCAGCTCTTGTCCTCTGGAAACCAGTGGGTAAAGGCTGCTCTGGTGTCCAAAATCTCAGTTTTTATCTGGGTAGGAAAGGCTTGGCTCCTCCCCTGGTTGGAGCATCTCCCAGTGGGATGATGGAATTTTAACAGCCATGCCCTGGGACTCAATGGCCATGAACAGGAGATATCTCCTGGAGGGAGGATGGGCTGTGGGAAAGATAAAGATGATTGCCCCAGCTGGTTTTTAACACCTGGCCCATTAACAGGAGATATCTCTCACAGGGATGAGAATCACTGCCCGCAATTCTGATACCAACCATTGGATTTTGGGGTGTCTGCAGCACCTCTGAGCCCAGGTTTTCCATTTCCCACATGGATGGGTGTGAGGGTGTGGGGTTTAGTTTACAGAGGGAAAGGCTGAGAGCACAGGCAGCCCCTGTGATAATTTACTAATCCACGCTAACGAGAGCGGGGAGTAAAACCCACACTTGGCCAGAGGAACCCCTGGGAGCCGCCACATCAAGGTGAGAAGCAGCAGCTTAATTTCATTATCTTATCAATAACTGGCTGGTCTTGTGCTGTGCTGTGAATCCTCAGGAGTGCTAATGCTATCTCAGGCTGTCTAAGCAGAGAAATAATGAATACAAGCAGGAAGAGCATTGTGTGCAGCCCTGGTATCTATACCTTAAAAATGATGTTGGCAAACTGGAGGGAGATAAGGGGAGAGCCACAGGGATGATGTGAGGGCTGTAAAACAGGCTGCAGAGAGAGAGACTGGAGCCCAATCTTCTTCTTCTCACAAAAAGGAGTAATTTGATTATTGTCCAGGAGTGCTTGAGCAGGGGAAGAGACTTTACTAGGCAAAGGTTGGGATGCAGTCCATGGCTCTGTGGCTGGGTGCTCAAGCTGGATAAATCCAGACAAGAAAAAAACATGTTTTATTTTTGTACAGCTTTATATTTAAGCACAGGAGCAAATTACCCAGGACTTGGTACATTTGCTGTTCTTTAAATTGAAATGATACATCTTGCCAGTGTTCTTTTAGGTCAACTGCAGGTTTGGAGTGGGAAAAGCTCAGCATGAGTCAGTCACAACTCAAACAAGATTTTCAAAATGGTCATTATTGCCCTTCAAATCTTTCAGTTATGTTATGAATTTTTATTTTTTTTTCTGATGTGGGGGAGAGCTGGGATGTAAAATCCAGCAGGGCTTTGGGCTGTAGTGTGGAAGGGATTGGGTTGCTGACAGCTGAGCCCGTGTGTAGGGTTTACCCAGTTAAAAAATCCCCTTTTCCCACTGCTTTTAGCACTGGAACTGGGCTGTTTGGATCTGTTCAGGGTGTGTGAGGGGTTCTGCTTTCCTCAGACCCACTTTTCCTCCTGCTGTCCCGTGAGATTCACCTGCACAGACTGGAGGATGCTGCAGCCACAGATCCCCCCGGCACCTCCCGAGAGGCGTCGGCAGACCCGGCGAGGGAGATTAAGAGGCATCATTAGCTCGGTGGGTGGCTGGCATGTTAATTAGGGCACGGGCCGCTCTGGAAGGTTACTTTCACCTCTTACCTCACCAACCTTAAAGCTGCAGAGTGGGAAAGGAGCAGAGGCAAGGAAATGAAGCTGGAAACAAGCCCAGCTTCGCCAGGGATTGGGATGGGGAGGTTCAGCCAGTGCTGCCTCCCCTTTTTGCACAGGGAAGGGGATTCCAGGTGGGAATCCCACAGCCTCACCCTGTGTCCATCCCCACTTTGACTCAGCCCTGTGCAGAATTGAAGGATATTCCCTTTCAGAGGATGACCCCTCATTCTTTTTCTCCCCATGCTTGATGCTGAAGAGAATTAAATGAGGGCTGCAGCAGTACAAGGGAGAGATTACCATGTGCAAAACCACGTTTTGCTTAAGTTGGTGGTATTGTAAGTGTTAATTGAGTGTTCATTGATTGCCTGTCACCACCCTGATGCCATTCTGCTCCTCTCGGGTGGGTGCCCTACCCCTGGTTAAACAGAGCTGCTCTTGCACCAGGAGCTGGCTGGGCTGTTCATTCCTTCCCCCCAGTGATTCCATTTTACCAGCTGGATAATTAGCATCATCTCCTCCTCTTTGGAGCCAGCTCAGCCTGCACACCATCCTTGTTCTCTCCAAGTACCTTTAATGCCTTAATACTTCAGGGCTTTTAAGTGGCCCTAGACAAGAATTTAAGCAGGGGATGTGTTTGAACTCAGTCCAGGAGCTGTTGTCTGCCTGGATTTAGGGTCTGAGCTCCCCCAGCAATTGCTCTGTTCATTAGAGGTCCTTTGTTGCTGGAGGTTCAATTATGGGAGTGAATGGTGTTTTATGGGAATAGAGGTGGGGAAGGAGAAGCTGAAAGCTTTCTGTGCTAATGGTGCCTGTTATGGAAATGGCTCTGTAATCAGGTACCTGCTGGTGACAGGACTTGTGTCATCCTTGCACTGGATCCTTGTCAGAGCCTTTTTGTGCTCCAGGAAGCTGCTCCTGCTCAGGTGTGGGTCACACCAAGGTGAGGGTTGGGATCCACATCCTTGGGTCCTCCAAATCTTTCTCTAACCCAGCCAGGAGCTGGCAGCACATCCCAGAGATGCCCTGATGGAATTAGTGAGTGAGGGGTCTCCCTGAATTTGTCAGGGAGAGATTAGAGTGAATTAAAGCCTTTGGATGGATTGAAGTATATTAAGTTACTTATGTATAAAGTAAAAGTTTAAGTTTTAAGATAAGTAAATAAGTCAGTAAGTTTTAGTATGGGCTTTAATGCTCTTAGCAAGTAAAAGGTTTAGGTGTTAAAGCAGAAATGTAAGTTTTAGTGAAGGTTGAAAAGCATATTAATGTTTTTAGTGGAGGCTTTAGGAATGCAGTTTTAGATAGTGTTTAGACAGAGTTATAGTAAAAATATTGTTTACATTTTATAGATAGAACAAGATTGATTATATATATAGTTTATATGTAACCTAGCATGCTAAAAACCTAAAATTTTAATAGGTTAAGGAGTATTGGTAACACAAAAAATTGTGTTTTCCCTCCAAAGAATGAGGCTTGTGGTGCAGTTCTGTATATTCAATTATGACAGATCGAGTAGCAGAGCTCTGAGATTTGTGGTGGGGCTTTGCTGGTGTGAAGGATCTTCCTGGTGTGTGTTTGGTGGGATGCAGCACCTTTGAAAAGATTAATTAACCCTAGGTGAGAAACTCTGATTTAATTTATTATGGGAGAGAAATTAATATTCTTTCTGCCATGCAGAATCTGTTTAAACTCCTGCCTTCAGCTTGTCTGACTGGGAATCTCCTCTAACTTGTACAAATGAAAGAACAATTTGTTTTAGATGATGAGTTATGAGAATATTGCTCACAGACCCAGAACACGACATTTTCAATCACATCTTTATTGCATTGGCAAGGAAAAAAAATGATTTTTAGGATCTTGACATGCTTATCCTTTGGAGACCAAGTCAATTATCGTATTATATAAGAATTTACTCCATGGCTCTCTGGTCTCTGGGAATATCATCACATCAAGAGGAAAATCCTGCAGGGTTTGTTGCAGCTGTTGCAGAGTTGAAAGGATTGCCCAAGTTTCTATCCACAGGTGGCCTTCAGCAAGAGGAAAATGGCTTAAGAGTGGTTTTGTCCATTCAGCTTTGTCTTGACGACCACAAAACCCAGAAACACATTTTCCATCAGCCTGGGAAGGTGCAGGTGGAGATTCTCTTGCTGGGGACTTTGAGCAGCAGGTCAGAAATCCTGAGCTGAATGACCAAATGCTGAATTGAATGATCAAATCCTTCTTTATGACCCTTAGCTGAGGTCATGGGTGGGGTTTGTGTGGTTTTAGTTGTCCATCCTGCTGGAATTAGAATTGTTGGAGCCGTTCTCCTCTCCAGGTTGGGTTTTTGGTGAGGGACACTCTCCCTCCTGGCTTTTCTCTGCTGCTAGAACGTGGCAGATTAGCATGGGATGATGCTCCAGGAGCTGGAAACGCTGCTCTGAAGGCAGAACTCGCAGCACTTTTCTCCTTGAGCAGATTTCCAGTCACAAAAATATCCGAGTCCCATTTGCAGGCACCGGTGTTAATGCAGTGCAGCTGCTCTGCTCCATTTGCTTGCATAAATGCAGCTTTTAGAGCTGTCACATATGCTTGATGGAGCCACTACCCCTCACCTGCTCCTTGCTGGAGTGGCAATTCCTGGCAGGGATTGCCAGGGCGAGGAGATGATGGTTGTCTCTGTGCATTAGTGCATATGCCAGGGCTACAATCCCACCATTTCCAAGCTGCTCCAAATGCACTTGTGCAGATGGAATTTTGGGTTGTATTACCTCAGCTCGAGCCCTCCCTGCTTCTGTAGCTTTGTTGACGTGGAGGTTTGG
Organism: Erithacus rubecula; assembly: GCF_903797595.1. Taxonomy (NCBI): domain Eukaryota; kingdom Metazoa; phylum Chordata; class Aves; order Passeriformes; family Muscicapidae; genus Erithacus; species Erithacus rubecula. The sequence continues at coordinate 2,492,990 of NC_136677.1, forward strand.
AGCTGGGTTTTGATTCTGCTATTATTGAAGTTGTTATATTTTTATAGTGTTGCATTACTCACTGGTTCCTTTCACTCCTTTCAAGCTTGCCAGCCGTGACTAATGAAGAGTTTTTGCTGCATCCTCTTGTGGAGTGGACACTCAAGATGCTGCAAAGGCATTTTTAGTGTTTTATCTTTCTTTTCCCACAGTTTGGTGCTTTCCGTGGGAAGTCGTGCCTCCTTTTTTTCTTCCAACCCAGGGTGATTTGGGAGTTTTAGGAGTTAAAATAATGATTCAAAGATTAAAGCTGGGCTGGTGTCTCCAGCTTGGAGGTGCCTCAAGGACAGGTTGGATGTGCTTGGAGCAGCCTGGGCTCATGGAACATGGGATGATTTTTACAACCCTTTCTACCCAAATTTTTTATTCAATAATCTTTTTAATTAGTGCATCCTCTGCTGAAGTACATCTCCTGTTGTATCCTGGGAATCCCTGACTGAGTGAGGGCTGTGTTTTGTGGGATCACCATCCTCCTGATGGCAGGAAAGAGATGTGGCAGGAAGATTTCCAGCTCTTTTTATTTCCATTACTGGGGAGTTTGTGCTATAATAAACAGCTCCAGTGTGGTGAGGAGATTAACCCTTCCTGGGGAAGGGATGAACTTGAGCTCAAGGCAAACTCTGAAGCTGGTGTCACAGTGGGAGGGTTGCTGTCCCCTTGCTGTCCCTGTTCCCAGCAGAGTGGGGTGATCCCTGCCTGGGATCCTTTCTCAGTTTAGCCCTGAGTGTTTTCCCAAGGTCACAGGCAGGACCCACACCTGTGCTGGGGACACTCGAGTGGTTTCTGCCATGGTTTTTCTCTCTCTCTGCCTCTCTTGCACAAAGCTGTGTCTCCCACACCCAGCAGCTCAGCAGCTGACCCAGGGTCTGTTGTGCCATCTGCTTGGGGACAGCCCTGTGCCCCAGCTCTGCCTGGCTGAGCTCATCCTGCCCTGGCACTGAGTATTTCAGAAACCAGGCAACCCTGAAAGAAAACAAGAACAGGAGAGAAGCTAAGAATATTTTAAATAAATAATTCTTCCTGGCTCCTGAAGCACTGCTGGGCAGCTTAAATTCAGCTTAAAAAACATCTGTGAAATTCAGGTTTAGACTGGTGGACAGGCTGGGCTCACTGGGACACCCTTTGGGGTATTGGCAGTGCTGGGAAGAGCAGGTGGATGTTTGACTCCCTTTTCCTTCATTCCCTCCTCCAAGAACAGTGGATCTGTATATTGAGAAATGATGGGTGAGATTTTGGGTTCCTGTGACCCTGTTCTGCCCTTCTTAACAGGGAATAATTGGAGGTGTGGAAGCAGGTAGCTTTGGACAAGCAGCTGTGAATTTCCATCAAAAATACCAAATGCCCTTCCTAAAAAGAAGAAAAAAAAACACTGTGGAAAACAGATTGAGATGAGTCTTTTTTTAATTAAAGGAAGCTGTTGTCTTGTGTACTTGGGTGTTCCCACGGAGATGACGAGCTGCTAAATTTTAATTCACTGCACATTTTTTTTGTTCACTTTCCTCCAGCTTCTCCTCCTGAACTTTGCCCCGTGGGTGGAACTGGTGCTCGCCTTGTTAGAGCATCTAAAACCTCTAATTATCAGGGAAATGGCTGAGAATTATCAAGCTGCTGTGCATGTGCTGGTTTTTAGTTTTGTTTTTTTTTTTTTTTTTCCTCCTAGGTGTGGATGAAGCTCCTTAATTTAAACAACAGGCAGATGTGATTGGTGTGGTTCTGGTCTGGCAGAATGAGCTGTGCTGGGGTTTGAGTGTTTTCCTGTCATGTTTCCACTCCTGTCCAAGAGAATTGTTCTGTGTTTGGGGTATTGTTATTTTGCAACTGGAATCAAGTTACACGGATTTTATTTTTTTTTAATGTGGAGCCGCTGGGAGCAGTTAGTCAGTGAATACAAAAAGGCACCAGCCCTAATGATGACAGGGAAAAGTTCTTTATGGGATCTGGGAGCAAAAGGCAGGGAACAAATGGGTACAGCCTGCAGAGGCTCAGCAGGAATCCATCAGGGGAGCAGAGCTTCCAAATAATTGCATCTGCTTTTGTTAATGTCTCAGGTGATTAGTTGGGAGCTGCTGCCCCATCCTTCCTGGGAAGGGAAAAAAGGTTGGGTGGAGTAAAGAGAGATAAAGGAGAAACACCAGGGCTGTGACAGCGTTGTGGAGTGGGCTGGAAGGATGAAAAAGGCCAGGGGAAAAATGGATGGAGAAAATGATGGAGAAAATCCCTGGCAGGGAGCTCTGGGTGTGTGGAAGTACCTCTGGCTCAGGGAGCAGAGGGAAAATTCCCTGCATTGCTTCCTTTCCCCCATTCTGTGAGGGTGCTGAGCTCCTGTGCTGCTGGACATGGGATGTGGCTGCTGTGGGAGCAGTGGGATGTCCCTGTCCCCAAGGGTGGCCCTGGGAGGCTGCAGGACAGGCTGAGCAATGGTGAAAATGTCATTAAACAGCAGAACCAGTGAGAGGGGAACTGAGGGCTGCAAACCCAGGGCTGGGGGGGCTGTTCTTGCTCTGGGTGACCCTGCTGAGCTGCTGGAGCCACGGCAGGAGCTGGGCTGTGCCTGTGCCCCTGGGGCTGTGGGGATGCTGGGATGGGCTCCAGGGACACACAGAAACACTGCAGGACACACAGCTGGCCCTGCCTTTGGTGTTTGGGGCCAGCCAAGGGGCACTTGGGGCCACACTGGGGCACACAGTGACCCTGACAGGCTGGGGGGGTCAGAGCAAGGAGCATCCTGGGGTCAGGGCAAGGAGCACCCTGGGGTCAGCACAGCTGCTCCAGTCCTCCCTGGACAGGGTGCAGGCAGCTCCTTTCACCCCACAGCACCTGCTTCACATCCTGGGGTGCACAGGGAGGGAAATCTGTGTGTGGGGAGGGCTGGGAGCAGAGCTGTCCCTCCCCAGTTTGCACTGTGTCCCTCACTGGTTGTGGTTACTGGCAGAGCTTTGCTCTTTTCCCATTTCCTTCCCAGCATATTCCCATTTTCTCCATCCATTCCTCATTTGTGTGGCTTTGGCCCTGGCTGGTGGTTGCAGGTCCCAGCAGAGCTCTGGCAGGGCACTGCTTCCCTCTCCTCTCCTTTCCCAAGGTCACAATCCTGCATTTCAAAAGTGGGAGCTCTCATCTGCAGTTTGGGCACAAAAATCACCTTTGAGCTGTTACATCTCTGCAGGTGATTAATGTGTCTGAAACAGAAACTGCTGCTGTGGGTGCCCAGATCTGGGTGCTCCCTGTAAGGAAAAATCAGGGTTTTAGAGATTTGGCTGTTCTTGTTTAATTTTGGTTGCCAGTCTGGGATTCTGACCCTCAGAGCTGCTGTTTGTGCTGGGCCATATGCAAAGGTCTGCCTGGCAATTCAGCAGCAGCAAATTCCTGAGCTGGGCTTGCAGAGGGCAGCTCAGATAAGCTGGGCCATCAGTTCTGTGCTGTAATGTTTGATTTATTAAGGCCTGGAAACCTGAACACAAGCCCCCAGGAATCAAAGAGAAACAATCTCCAAAGAAAGAGAGAGAATGAACTCAACAGCTGAAATTGCAGCAAGAAAAATTGAGGCTGGACATCGGGAAACGTTGTTGAACAGTAAAAATAGTGAAGAGCTAAAATAGATTGCTAAGGGAGTTTGCAGAGGATCTGTCACTGGAGATTTTAAAGAACAGATTAGACAAATGGTTTGGAAGGATTGAGCTTGTTGGATGGACGGGAGGACTAACAGAGCTCTTCATTTACTGCCTGCTTCCCCTGGTTCCTCCATCAGTGTCACAGCTCCCATCCCACACACAGCCCCAAACCCAACCTCTGCCTGCCTCTGGGGCTGCAGAGCCCTGGGGACAGCACATTTGGGGTTTCCTGGCTCTCTCTCTCTCCTTTTAGCCTCGTGGCCACTGAGCAGCCTGTGCCAGTACTGACAGTAATGCACAGATTTAGATTTAATTTATGGCTCTGCCATCTGACCTCAGGAAAATCATCTGAACCTCTTGAACGCAGGCCAGACCTGCAGCAACAAGTAGAGGTCTGCTTGCTAGGGATTGAGATGGATTTTTTTGGCCTTTTTCAGTCTCTGGTTGATTAGAGATAATGGTAATTATGGAGTAACAATGGGTTGGAAAGACCTCAAAGCTCATCCAGTGCCCTGGGCAGGGACACCTCCCACTATCCCAGGGTGACCCAAGCCCTGTCCAGCTTGGCCTTGGACACTGCCAGGGATGGGGCAGCCACAGCTGCTCTAGGAAATCCATTCCAGGGCCTCCCCACCCTCACAGGGAAGGATTTTTTGTGTGTGGTTGTGCTCCCTGAGATGTGCAGTCCATCCTCCCCGAGCAGATTTATGTAAATTGAGATGGGTGTTATGTGCAAACGTCATTATCTCAAGGCTTTCAGGGCTCTGAAGGGGAAAAAAAAAAAAAAAAACAAGAGAAGAATTTTTGAAAATTCAATATTTCTGACTAGGATATGCTAAATCTTTTTCTGTTTAGGAAGGTGAGAAATTAAAATTGCAAAGCAGGGGGCGAGGGAGCGAGTCGCTGTGCGTGGCAGGGCTGGCTGGGTCTCCTGACTTCCCAGAGGCTGAGAGGGAATCAGCAGAGACACAGAGCTCCTTCCTATGCACAAACCCGTGTGTGAGGGGCTGTGCCTTCCTTTGCATGTGCAGGGCAACAGCAGCAGCTCTCCCCACGCTGAGCTGAGCTGTGGCTGCAGTTATTTGGCTCAGGAGTGTTTTTTTGTTTTTTTTCCCTGGCCTCGGTGGTGCTGTGATAATGTTGAGAAGTCAGGGGGGAGCCTTATATTTGTGTTCTTTCACTGTCTTGTTTTCATCTGCAAAAAATACCTCTCCAAAAATGGGCTGAGGAGCGAGCTGAGTGGTAGGTTACAGATGAAAAAGCCAATTTGTAAATCTATAAACGCAGGGAGAGGGGAAGGAGGGAGATGCAGGGGTCACCTGGTGGTCTGCAGAGCTCGGGGCTCAGCCAACTTCAGCCTTGAAACAGGAAAATCACAGGGTGGTTGATTTGATGTGCAGAGACTGCATTCCCAGTCTGACAGCACTCTGGGTGTACAAAGCACAAATTATCTTCTCCCTGTAGAAGAAAACCACTTCTGTTCAGCCTCTGCTGGCTGCCTGAGGCCAGGCTTGGCTGCTGCAGGCTGGGCTCATTGCAGGGTGAGCACAGTCCTGCCAGAGGGTGACACAGGGTCACACCTTGCTGCTGCACATCCAGAGCCTCAAACCTTTGGAAAAAACCCCGAGTGACAGGCTGGATGGTGGCTGCAGGGAGGAACAGACAGCCAAACACTGGTCACAGGTGTCCCCAAAGGCTTGGGGCAAGGTGGTGAGAGGAATGTTGGGTTTGTATTTACAGGCCAGTTGTGGGTCTGCTGGTGGATAAAACCAGCACTGAGAGAGAAAAGAAACAATGGGAGGGATTCTACTGATTGATGAATGGAAAAGAGATTTGTCTTTACAAACAAACAGTGGGTTTGCTGGTAAATGAAATTGGATATTGGAAGATGAAAGAAGCAATGGGGGAAACCCATGAATTCTGTAAGAATTAAGAATTAAAAGGGGGGTTGTACATTAGAGGGGAATCTCAGGTGTTTGGGCAGTCTGTGCCTCTCAGGTACCTCAGCTCATGGGGAAAGAGAGAGGGAAATTGGGATAAAAGGAGGCTGCATCCTCCAAAAATTGGAGAGATCCCAGGGGAATGGCCCATGGCCTCTCCCTTTATTGGAATAAAGCAAAAAGGATCCTCTGTCTCCTTTTTGGACATAAACCTCTGGTGTCTGTGGGTTAATTTTCCTGACAGTGGCAAAGTGGGGACTGGAATCCCAGTGTCACAGGGCGATGCAGGGCTGGCTCCCAGCTGTTTGAGGCACCTCCAGAGATGCCAGGAGTGATTCTGCCTCTCTCTTTCCCCATCTGGGAGCTCTGCAGGCTGAGCTGGCCCTTTGGAGGACGTGGGGACCCTTTCCCTGTCCCCAGGGTGGTGGCAGCATCCCCTGCCCTCCCCTGAAGCACAGCCCTGGCAGCTCCAGTGCCTCGGTTACTCTGGCAACAAACTGCAGGCAGACAGCACCAGGCAGCTGAATTCAGCCCCTTGTTCCAGCACAAAAATGCTCTCATTGAAGGCAAGCCCCTGCAAAACCCTCCTGGGAAGGAGCCTGACGTGCAGAGGGACATTTGGGAGTTGGGGTGTGTGCAGGAGGAGTTGTCCCCCAGAGCTGTGTCCCCATCAGGGCCACCAGGACGTGTCCCTTGTGTCTGCAAGTGTCTGAGCCCCAGGGATGTGGGGGAGAGAGGGGGAGATTTGGGGAGGTGACAGCACAGGAGAGGCTGGGGATGGGGAGCAGCTGGAAGGGGTGGGACAGGGAGAGCCAGCAGCAGTGTCACAGTGACAGAGCCCCACGTCACCAGGAGCTGGGAATTCTGCCCTCACCCCAGCAGAAAATGCAATCCTTGCTCAGCTCTCCTCCCTCTCTGCTTGTTTGTCAGCTCACAGGGGGAACAAAAGCAGCACTGGGGATGTGCTGCTTCTCTGGGATCCAGAGAGCTGCCCTGAATGATAATTGGGAGCTTTTTCATTTTTTTAAGGAGCTAACAGGCTACTGCACAAAGTAATTAACTGGACAGATGGATCCAGCAGAATCTGTAAACGTCGACAGCAACAATAAGGTTTTTTTTTTTTTTTCTTTTAAAGGCCTTGTGTCAGCAGAAGGGCTCCAGGTTGGGGCTGGCTTTCAGGGAAGCAGCTAAAATAAATGAGACTTTAAAAAATTAATAATCTTCAAGGCTGCAGATGATGCAGGTGTCTGGTGGTGGCAGTGAGGACAGCCAAGAGATGGGGGAGCAAAGAGGCCAGGATTTCTGTGTAGCTGCTTGTGTGTATATATTCATTTTAGCCATGCAGAACATCCCCTCTTTGTGCATATAAAGGGGAATTTACTCACCAAGAGTGTGAGAGGACTGAAATAAAAATTAGGTTGTTGCAGCAGCAAATCCAATCCAGGTGGTTTTTAGATTGTTACCTGTGCTGTGGGACTGTCAGATTTATTTCAGCTTGTCTGCAATGGGTGATTCAAATGCTCCTTTTGCTGCAGCCTGACAGTGGTTCAAGATGTGTGATTTTTTTTTTTTTTTTCCCTCACATTTTCTCACCAGTCCTTTCAAATGTCAGGTCTCTGCTGTGTAACCCATCAGCCTTTTCAGCCCTTCTCTTTGCTGGTTTAATTGGGCAGGTTGTTCTTCCCTTTGTCCTCACTGCAGTGACCTGCCATGGATGTGACCTCCACGAGGTGCCAAAGGCAGAGGAAATGCAGAGCAGAGGGTGAGGGAAGCTGCTCACACAGAATTATGGAATAGTTTGTGCTGGAGGGACCTTAAAATGATCCAGTGGCACCCATGGGTATCTTCCAGCATCCCAGGCTGCTCCTGGACACCTTCCACTATCCCAGGGTGATCCCAGCCCTGTCCAGCCTGGCCTTGGACACTGCCAGGGATGGGGCAGCCACAGCTCTGGAAAATCCATTCCAGCACCTCCACACCTTCACAGGAAACAGCTTTTTTGGTGGTATTTCTCCTCTCTGCCACCTTCAACCTGCTCCCCTGTCCTGTCAGCAGGTGCCCTTGTGAATGGTTTCTCTCCAGCACAGACTTGCCTGGGCCCCTCTGGGCTGTGCTGCCTGCTGTAATTAGTCTGACTTCAGCAAGAGTGAAGTGCTGCTGTTGATTTATCTCAGTTTATTGGCTCGGGGCTGATATTGGTGTGCTCAGCAAGGCTTGGAGGATGTTGTCCTCCAGCATCAAACTCCCAGGAGACATGGCAGGCAGGCAGCCCATTCTGGCTGTCAGCTGGGTGTAAATCACCCCACACCCATCCTTCACAGCAAGGACACTTGTTGCCAGCCTGTCCCTGGGAATGCAACAGGTTTTTGGGGCTGGAACAGCTCCAGCCCTGTTCTCACTCACTGGTGGTTGTGTCTTACCTGGGGATGGAGTATCCCAGTGCCACCCTGGCTTTGCTTAGACCCAGAGGAAATCATTTGGGTTTTTGGCTGTTGTTTGCATATTTGTGTGTTTTCACAGCAGCAGTGCCCTGGTTAGGGCTGGGATTTGTGTGGTTTGGGAACATACAGGAGCACAGAGAGGCTGGGGAGGTTTTGGAGCTGCACCCATCCCTTTTCCTAGTGTCCAGGCTCTTCCTTTAATTAGCAGGCAGGAATTGGGATGAGTTTCACCAACTGCAGGAGTGGGGGCACACAGGGAAGGGAGCTGCAGAGGGATTGGTGCTGTGTGAGTGTGGCAGAGTTGGGGACAGAGGGAGAGAAAAAGGCAAGAGTCATCTCCAGAATCCAAAATTCCTGGCTGGAACAACCTCCCCTGGCACAGGGAGTGCAAAGCCTCTGACAGATCCAGCCCTGTCAGGAAAACAGGGAGCAGCAGTGGGGGAACCATGCCTAAATCATGCTGAGCTTAATCAAGTGAACTGTTTTATGGGATTGTGATTAGGGCTTTCAATACATCGATGGCAGAGGAGCCTCTGCTGTGCTTTGTGCTTCTGCTTTCCTTTCCCTCCTCCTCCTCGTGGCATTGCCCTGCTTTCCCTTCCCTGAGAGTGAATTTTTATTTATTCTTTTTGAGGTGTTGCAATGGGAAATGTTTGGGATTCAATATTTGTAATAGGAGGAAAAAAAAAATCTTTAAGGGAACAAGAGCAGCCTCATGATTTCCTTTGGTTGCAGGTTTGAATTATTGGTGAAGCTTTGTTTTTTTTTTTTTTTTTTCTGCCTTGCTGTGGAACTGGAGAACCTTATTCTGCTCCAAAATTGTGCTGTCTGCACTGGTTTTGGGGATGAATTGAGAGTTTTGCTTACTTTCCACTTTGCTTAGCTCAAGCTCAGCTCAGTTCCTGGCTGATGTGGCAGCAATCACATCCCTGCAGCAGAGCTGGGACCAGCCCTGAGCCTGTCACAGGGCTCTGGATGGGATCCTCTGGATCAGGGGAATCTCTGCTGGGCTCCCCTGGATGAAAATAATTTCTTCTGGGATGTTCTGGATGAAGGGAATCTCTGCTGGGCTCCCCTGGCCCTCTGCTCTGCACCTCTCTGCTCCATGCAGCCACGAATTCACCTTTTTCACACAAAGCAGCCTCTGCCTGCTCCAAGATATCCTTGAGTTCAAAGTCATTCAGATTGGGCACTCTCAGGGACAATGGGAGAATCAAAACTGAGAAGTGGAATTATTATGCAGTCAGGATGTTTTATGTGATTTTATTCCAGAGGACAGAAATGTTTCTGGTGCTGCTTATGGCAAAGGCATTGTTGTCACTCAAGACAAGTTAATCTGTTTTTCCTTGCTGCTCAGTCCAAATTTTTTTGGTTTAGGACACCAGATCTGGGACAGGCCATGCCAAAATTTAATCTTGTGGAACAGTTATGACCAACCAGATTTCATAGAAGCAGGAAAGGGAAGGATCCTGAAATCTTTTGGTGGCTCTAAAACCAGCTTCAGAACAGACTTTGCGCTGTGGGTGAATTGCCTCCCATCAGACCAGCTGCTTCTTTATGGGAAAAGCCTCCAGGCAATTTTTGGGGTGGTTTTGCTAGAAAAAAAAAGCACAAAATGTTGTGAGCAGGTGAAGTCCTATTTTCCATAGGCAGAGGAACAGCAGGGAGCACAAACTCCAGTGATGGAGCCCTGGGATTGGTGAGCTCTGGGGCAGAATGTTCAGGTCACTGATTCACGAGATAAAAGACTCCTGACTCGAGCAGAACAAGCTCTGCTACAAATTGCTTTAGTTCATTATGCTTGAGTAATTAATAGATGCTCTCCCAAACCTCCTGGAGCTGTGAGCTGCCAGCAGGGAGCAGGGACAGGTTTGGAGCCTTTTTGCTGCTCTCAGGGCACAAACCCAGCACAGGAGGGGGGAGCCAGAGCCAGCCTGAGCTGAAACTGCTCCTGGAGCTGCAGAGAAGGAACCTCAGCCTGGGCTGTGCTCCAGAGACTGGCAGGGCAATATTTGGGCTGGAGAAGGGAAGCAGAGATCTGGGGCACTCACACATCTCCCTTTCTGCAAGGCTTTTCCTTGCTGTTCAGTTTGCAGATAACAAAGGAATAGAAATATCCCCAGGATGGCATCCAAATCAGTGGAATAAACCTCACCCTGAGCCCACTGGCTCCTTTTTATGGGGTGTCAGATGTGCAGCCAGGAAGGGGCATCAGCATCTCTGTGAAATGGATTTGTAGAGAGTTCTCAGGGTCTGACAGAAGATTTTAGATTATTGGCTTTGAGGCATTTTACAGCATGATGTGACAAAAACTGATAGGCCAAGAAATACTTTTAATTAGGAAATAGTTGGCTTCTGATTATGATGACGTGAATTATGATATCTGTATTGTCTCACACTTCATATGAGACTGAAAATGGAATAAAAGTTTTTAAAAGCACCTCTCAGTTGCCCCAGCTGTGGGACAGAAAAAGGTAAAACCCAACAGAGGGCACACAGAGTTGTTACAGAAACTCCTCCAGGCACTGAAGTGGAAGGGGAAGCAGGGATGTTTTCCCTGTGAAAAGTCATGAAAGGCACAATCAGCTGGAGCACTGGTTTGTGCCAGCAGGGTGGGAGCTCTGCTGAGCCCCTGAATCCAGCACCTGCCATGGCAACACCTGCCCTGGGGAGAGAGGGCAAAAGCAGGATGTGTTCCTGCTGTTTGCTCCCTTTTCTGGATCCTGAGCCAGCCACAGCAGCCTGGCTCCATCCCCTCTGCCTCAGGCTCTCTGCAGGCTCAAATAAACCTGTGGGAGTTGGAGGAAGCTCCAAAATAGCAAAAATACTCACGTGGGGAAATAGTTGCAGTTTTAGAGGTGAAAAGCAAAACTCTCATTATTTCTTCTCACGGTCTCCTTTCCCTTCTGCTCTTTTCTCCCTTTTATTTTTTGCTTTTGATAAGAGCCGTTTTCTCCAGTAACCCTTAATAAAGGAGACAAGAAATTGAATGTGTTACTTGAGAGGTTTGTGGGGAAAAAAATTGGAAACTTCTTGGTGAGGGGGCTGAATTGCAAAAATTACCAATTTTTGGAAGAGGGCCATTCGTTTGACAAAAACTATTTGAGAAATTCTCCCCAGCTCTCATTCTAATGTGTTTTGGCCACCATCCTGTGTAATCACAGTTCATTATTTCTGAAGCACGGATGCTGCCTCATCTGAAATGTCCCTGATGGGAGGGAATGATGATGCCTTTGCAGCAGCAGGGACCTGCTCCCTTCTGGCCCTACTGCAGAGGTGGTGCCTGCCCTCTGCTCTGGACATGCAGGAAATTTGGGACAATCCCATGGATAACACATGGCTTTTCTTCCTGGAGCTTTGGGTCTCAGGAATGGTTTCAAACCCCCTTGGGCAGGTCTGGATTGTGGTTAGCAGATATGGGGTGACCAGAGCAGCTTCTCCCTCTATACCCCAATCCCAGTTTGGATTCCCTGACTTCCACCTCTGAGCAGGGCAGAGCACAGGGAAAACGTAATTCCCTTTAACTCTGGGTGATTCTGCAGCTTCAATCCTGCTGTTCCTTGTCCTTGGAGGGGACAGGAGCATTTTGCAAATGTTCTGAGGTTCCAGTGACAGCAGCACAATCCCAGCACGGCTCTGGTTGGTTCCTTACCTCTGCTGCCTCCGCTCCTCCCTGAGCACCTGCCTTTTATCCAATTTAATTTTCACACCTCCTCCTGCCACTGCTGTCTCTGCCAGCTCTCCCTGAGCTTCTGCAGTGGGTGTCTTTCCTTTTATTGGAGTGATTGCCTTGAAGGTTCCTATCCCAAGCTGGGGATCCATCCTTAATCCTGGTGGAGCTCAGATTCCCACCAGGACAGAGCTGAAGCAGAAGGTCAGCTGTGAATTTGTGCTGGTTTGGATATAAACCAGTCCCTTGCTTGTCTGTGTAACATCCCCACCCCAGCAGGGTGGAGGCAGTGGAATGTCCCTGCTCTGGGATTTTCCTCAGGGCTCTCCTGGCCATGAGCATCTCCTCTTGGTGTCAGTGCCCACCTCCCAGTGCCTTTAGTCTGCTTTCATCCCTAATCCTGCCTTGAGCCAGGCTCATCCTCCTGTCTGCTGCCAGCCCTGCAGAGCCAGAGCAGCAGCTGGAGGACAAGATCTGCTCTGCCAGCACCACAAGTGCTGATGAAGACTCAGCTGAAGGGTCAGACCATTGCAGCTCTGTCCCCAAACCCGAGTGTCCTGGTTTGAAGGACAGGTGTAGCCAATAAAGGCAGAAGCTTCTCTTTGAAATGGAGAATGTAAACCCCCTCCCTCCAAATTATTATAGTTTTGAAATTAAGGGGAACACAAGCAAAGATAGGGGAATTAGGAAGAAATTTACTAGTTCTTTACTAGGAAAATTAAAATACAAATGCAGTATCACAAAGAACAATCCCGAAACACTGCCAGAGTCAGAATCCAAGCTGACACCCGTCAGTCAGTCAGGGTGGTGGCAGCAGTGCCATTCCATGGTGGCTGCATCCTCCTGCAGTGGCAGATGTGGTTCAGCTGGAGCAGTGCTCCTGGAGAAGGTGCAGTTTCCTCTGAAGGTGCAGGGATGATGTGGAAAGGTCTGGCTTTCCTCTGGAATCCAGTGGAAAGATGGATAATCTTGATGTTCAACATCTCAGTTTTTACCTGGGTAGGAAAGGCTTGGCTCCTCCCCTGGCTGGAGCATCTCCCAGTGGGATGATGGAATTTTATCAGTCATGCCCTGGGACTCAGTGGCCATGAACAGGAGATATCTGCTGGAGGGAGGATGGGCTGTGGGAAGATAAAGATGATTGTCCCAGCTGGTTTAAAGATGGCCCATTAGCAGATAATGTGTGCCAGGAGATAAAGATCACTGCCACACCCAGTTTCAAACAATGGCCCATTAACAGGAGATATCTCCCACAGAGATAAGAATCTCTGCCACACCCAGTTTTTAACAATGGCCCATTAACAGGTGATACCTCCTGGATGAAGGGTGGGTCATGGGAAAGATAAAGATGATTGCCCAGCTGGTTTAAAGATGGCCCATTAGCAGAGAATATGTGACACACCCGGCTTCAACAGATGGGGACAGAATACACATTTCTGGCCACATCAACCTGACACATGGATCCAGCATCTCCTGGGCTCAGTGGCTGAGTTTGGCCACTGTGATGTTTGTTGACATTGTGGGCAGGAGAGGATAGACAGGCATACAAAGGGATGTGCTCTGGAGCAGAAATTGGAAACACGATGCTTGTGCCACCCTGCTGGGAATGCCCAGTAAGGTTTGGGGAGCTTTTGTTTGAAACTGCCCCAAATTCCCAAGGCTAAGCCTGCAGCAATGCTGGAAGCACTCCTGGATAGCAGAGAAAAAAGTACTGGGGGGAAAAGGAAAGGGGTTGGTAAAGCTGGTTTAAGATTTGGGTTTGTTTCTCACAGTCTGATGTGATTTGTAATAATTTCCTGAAGCTGAGTTGGTTTTTCCCTGTGGCAGGATCTGCTCCTGATTTTGTCCCAGCCCGCTCAGGAAGGCTCAGCTGAAGGTTGGTGATGACCAGGGCTCTCCCCACTGGATGTGGGATCTGTTCCCTTTCACTTCAGTGCCCACTGCCACCCTAGATGGGATTTAATAATTTGTACAGGGCTCTACCTTGGCTCCACAGAGGGTTTTTCCAGCTCAGCTGGAAGTGAAAGTGTTGGCACTGAAATACACAGTGCAGGACCTCAAAACCACTTCCCTTGAGGTGCAGGTGAATTCCCAAAATATAGGAATTATGGCCAGACATCATCCTTTAAAACAAATAACTGCATCCTCCGGGTATTTTTCTAATATTATTCTTGCTCTATAGATAATATTTATCATTTGCATGAGACAATGAGATCTAGCCACGACAGTAACAGCAGGACAGGTCCCTGCTCAGCCCCAGTCTGTGTGAGAGTGTCTGCAGCCCTGGGCTGATTTATTTAGATCTGAGATCATTATGAGAGACTTTCATCAAAAAGACAGAGATGATCCTAACTGGGAGGAAGGAAAGATGGAGCTTGCACAGCTGGGCCTGCACTGGGAGCTGCCAATGCCCTTTCCAGCTGAGCAAGCTGGGAAAGGGGAAAATTGCCATATTTTCATTTTTTCTTTCTTTTTTTCCCCTTTTTTTTTTTTTTTTTTGCTAGGATGAAAAGACAACAAAGTATGAATGGTCATAATTTAGTGGGCTCCTGGGTAAATTTGTATTTCATTCCGATTATTGAGTGCATTCCCTAATTGCAGCAATAAAAAGGAATAGTCCATCTTCTAAATGCAAGTGGTAGAGCTGATTGTTATTTAATTACTTGATTCCAGTGGTCGAGGGGTGAGCCTGGAATTACAATTGCAGCTTGTATTATTTCACTGAGATTGCCGAATTAATTAGGAGAACAATGGGATTCTTCATTGTTGACATCTTAAGGACCTGTGACAATAACTTTAAAACCCAGTGAATAATAAAAAGCCACTGTGGGGTTTTCTCCTGAAAAAAAGGAGAAATGGGGGAGCTGAAGTCTCTCCTCCATCCCCTCTTTCCTCCTCCACTGCCCTTCCATGTCCTAGAATGTTTTTATTCAGGAAAGAAAGTTGCTTTGATTGCTTATAATCAATTCTTTGTTGCTGCTATGTGGGTGAATTCCTGAGTATCATGGAAAAACAGCCCTTGGTGTTCATCATCACCCATGAAACTGAAACCAGAGCTGATATTTATGGGGCTTATCAGACTTTTTAGGGACTTGGGAGTGTAAGAGCATAAATGATTAGGAAGTTATAAATTTTTGTGCTTTAGGACATGACCTAAACTCTGCTTAATGAGACTGAGCAGACACTTAACCCCAGGATAAGCTCTGTCCTCTGCTTTTCCATTTTCCTCTCAAATTTGGTGCTGGCTGAGCCCAATGGAAAAACCCAAGGGAAATTTTGGAACGGCTGTGCTCACCTCAATAATCTGCTGACCCTGAAAAGGAACTGCTGCCTGTCCTGGTTTGAAGGACAGGTGTCTGTCAATAAAGGCAGAAGTTTCTCTTTAAAATGGAGAACGTAAACCCCCTCCCTACAAATTATTATAGTTTTGAAATTAAGGGGCTCTCAGGCAAAGATATGGGAATTAGGAATAACAGTTCTTTACTAGGAAAATTAAAATAGAAATGCAGTATTACACAGAACAATCCCAAACCCTGCCAGAGTCAGAATCCAAGCTGACACCCGTCAGTCAGTCAGGGTGGTGGCACAGTCCCATTCCATGGTGCTGCATCCTCCTGCAGTGGCAGATGTGGTTCAGCTGGAGCAGTGCTCCTGGAGAAGGTACAGTTTCCTCTGAAGCTCCAGGGATGATGTGGAAAGGTCTGGCTTTCCTCTGGGATCCAGTGGAAAGAAGGTACCTTGGTGTCCAAAATGTCAGCTTTTATCTGGGTAAGAAAGGCTTGGATCCTCCCCTGGCTGGAGCATCTCCCAGTGGGATGATGGAATTTTATCAGTCATGCACTGGGACTCACTGGCCATGAACAGGAGATATCTCCTGGAGGGAGGATGGGCTGTGGGAAAGATAAAGATGATTGCCCCAGCTGGTTTAAAGATGGCCCATTAGCAGATAATGTGTGCCAGGAGATAAAGATCACTGCCACACCCAGTTTTTAACAATGGCCCATTAACAGGTGATACCTCCTGGATGAAGGGTGGGTCATGGGAAAGATAAAGATGATTGCCCCAGCTGGTTTGAACATGTGTGCCAGGATATCAGGGTCACTGTCCCACCCGGCTCTAACAGATGGTGACACAATACACATTTCTGGCCACATCAACCCAACACACTGCCTTTGGCATGGTTTTGTCCAAAAATTTGCAAATTTCAGAGCTCTGTTCTCAAAGGGCATTTTCTGTCCCCCAAAAATTATCCCTGAGGGGAACAACAGAAACATTTAAGAGCTGTGGGTGGGTGATGCTGAACAGAAATGGAAAATCATGCGTGAGCGGGTAAATATTCAGATATTCAGGGTGGACATTTGTATTGATCTACTTAAAAACATCTCCAGCACCCCTGAAAGTGGTGGGCAAGAGGCACTGATCGAGGTTTTGCTCCAAAAATGTTGGCTTTATTGTTTTCCTCTCTCTCACTCTCTTTTATTTTTAAAGTTTATTGAAAATGTGGTTCATGTAATGGCTTTTGTTGTGATGTGGCTTTCACAGAAGCTGACTGAGTGTTTGTGGGGTTAATTCAGCATTGCCCTGGAGGAAAACACAAAACAGGTTCTCTCTGAAGCCTTGAGGGGAGGCATGATTATGTTAAAATAATCATCTTCCCTGACCAGACTTGGCTTTCTCTTTCCTGGGTGCTCTGCAGAGAGTTGTTCCTTTTTTTTTGTCTAAGTCTTTGTATTGTCAGGATTAATTTTTCAGAGGGAGAAATCTCCATAAGCTCAGTGGTGCCCACTCCTTCCTTTTTAGGAGCAGGAGGTTGGATTTTTGGGTTTTTTTCCTCCCTTCTTCTCTGCAGAAATTCTGTGACTTGAATCTACTCCACTGCTCACGTTCTTCCCTTTCAACTTCTGCTTTCCCTCTATTTTTGTGTGAGTTTTCTGAGCTGATTGGAAGTACTTTGAGGTTTACCCTCTTGGATTTGTGGAAATGAGGAACATTTTGAGGTTTTCCCCCCAGATTTTTGGGAACGAGGTAGATTGTGAGGATTTTTTCCTCCCAGATTTATGGGATAAGGAATATTTTGAGGTTTTTCCTCCCAGATTTTTGAGAATGAGGAACATTTTGGGGTTCTTTTCTCTCAAATTTGTGGGAATGAAGAAAATTTGGAGGTTTTTCTTCATTCCCACAGATTTGTGGGATAAGAAACATTTTTAGGTTTTTCCTCCTGGATATGTAGGATGAGGAACATTTTGAGGTCCTTTCCTTCCAGATGTGTAGGATAAAGAACACTTTGAGGTTTTTTTCCCTCCCAGATTTGTGGGAATGAGGAAGATTTTGAGATTTTTCCTTCCTTAATTTGTGGAATGATGAATATTTTGAGGTTTTTTCTCCTGGATTTGTAGGATAAGAACATTTTGAGATTTTTCCTCCCAGATTTATGGGATAAGGAACACTTTGAGGTTTCTTTCCTCCAAGATTTGTAGGATGAGGGGCATTTTGAGGTTTTTCCTCCCAGATTTGTGGCAAATCCACGTGTGGGTTTCTTGGAAAGGGCTCAGGGTGAGGCTTTGGAGCCAGGGCTGGGTTTGGGCAGATCTGTCCCTGTCAGGTTTGGATGTCCAGCTGCTCCCAGCTCTGTTTGCTGCAGCAGAAGGAAGAAATTTTTTTGGCACTGATTTCTTCTCTTCACCCCAAATCAGCTGAGGCACAGGTGGAAGTCTTGGCTTCCCCTTTTCCTTGTCCTTCACTTCTCAACACATTTTATTCCCTTTGCTTCCATTTGTGCCTGACAAGCAAATATCTCCTCTCCCTCTCTGCAGGAACCTCTTCTTCCTCCACTGGCTGATTTTTCCCTTCTCCAGAACATCTCTAATCTCTTTTCCTGCTCTGATAACTAAAATGAGTTCTATTCCCCAGCCAGCAGCAGCTTGGCTTGGACAGGGCTGAAGGGCAGACTCTGATTGACAGGGGATCTCTGGGATTTTGTGGGCTCTGCTGATTTATTTCCCTCTTTTTTCCTTTTGGGATTTTGCCACCTGCAGGAGAAAGGGCAAGCAGGCTTCATTGCCAGAGTGCAAAGGGTGAGGAGGAGGAGGAGATGTGGAATGATGAAGGAGTGGGTGAGATCAGCCTGGTCAGGAACCCTTCACCCAGGGGAGAGTGAGGAGAACCAGAGAGGTGAAGGAAAAAGAGCAAGGAGGAAAAAAAAATAAAATAAAATAAAGAATGACACCCTGGAGATCTGGAAAAGAGCCAGAAAGAACAGGGTACAAAATACCAGGGAACTGACAGTTAATTTACAGTCTCCAGGGAGAGAAAGGGAGAAGAAGAAGGGAAAAAAAAGGTCTTTGTTGAGAGGAAGCAAATGGTAGAGGAGAGAGTGGATGAATCCTCCTGGTTCCTGGGGTTCCTCCTCCTCCTGGGTGTCCTGATCAATGGAAATTCCATCTTCCTGAGGATGTGGAGGAAATCCTGGAGCTTTCCCAAGGGCAGGTTCTGAGTCAGAGCAGAGCTGAGCAGAGGCTGTTCTGTGTCAGCTTTGGGGAATTTGGTTTTGGTACCTGTGGATTTGGAGGAGTCAGGTGCCCCTGAGAGTTGGGAAGTTTTCCAGTTTCTGCTTTTGCCCCAGGAAGGGCAGCACTTTGTCCTCTGCTCTGGCTTAGATTTTGTCCAACAGAGTTCCTGGATTTGTTGGGAATTCCCAAATGCAGCTCACAAGGAATCACTGCTGGAGGTGTCTGGCTTCTTACCTGGGCACTCTTGGAGCTCAGGTCTGGAGGGATGGAAGGGGATTTTTGTATCCAGAAATGGAAAAGCTTGTGTTCTTCCTGAAGGTGGCACACATCCCAAGGAGCAAGAAAAAGGACCTCAAAATGTTCCTTATTCCCACAAAATGAACCTCAAAATGTTCCTCATTCCACTAATCCAGGGGGAAAGGACCTCAAAATGTTCCTCATCCTACAAAAAGGACTCAGAATGTTCCTCATCCTACAAAAAGGACTCAGAATGTTCCTCATCCCAAAAATCCAGGAGGAAAGGACCTAAAAATGTTCCTCATTCCCACAAATCCTGGGGGAAATCACCTCAAAATGTTCCTCATTCCACAAAAAGGATCTCCAAAAGTTCCTTATTCCACAAATCCAGCCCCCTGCTCTCCTCCTGATGCCAACCCCCATGACCCCTTCCCTATAATTCCCACCTGCTGAATAATTCCCATCCTGGTTGAGATGCTGAGTCCTTTCCTGGAAGAATCCTCATTTATTTAATGGAAGGCTTTGACCTGGCTGAGGTTTGGAGAAATTTGGAGAGATTTGGAGTTTGGGGAGCACAGGGGATATGTCCAGAGTCTCCTTTGACAGCAATACTGATGCAATGGTTCTTTTTCACTCTGTCTGGAATAGCTCTGTAATAACAGTAGGAGTCACAGAGGCATTTTTATTGATTAAACAATTGAGGCTATTTGTCTTTACCAAAGCAAAAATATTGAGGTGTCTCTCTCTTCCTACATAGACATTATAAACATTTATTATGTGCAGCAGGCTCTGTAATCAAGCTGCTCTTTATGATGGGCTGGATTGAGATGGTGTAATGGGAGCTGAAGTGCACAGGAAACCTGGTGTCAATATTCTGAATAACCAGAGCTCAGCAGAGGGGACAGGGAGGCCAGGGATTGGATTTTTTTTTTTTTTTTTTAATTTTTTTTGCAGCAGGTGGGATGTGAACAAAGAATTTCTTTGCAATGTCTGCTGTGCTCCCTCCCAGCGATTCCTAAGGCATTCCTTTGATCAGACTTCATTCCAGCTGTTGGAAAATTCATAATTTGAGATTTTGTAGCTGCACCTCTCTCTTGCCTGTGTTCCCCTGGTGCCTGTGACACAGGGACATCTCTAATCCCCCTGGTTTGGGGCTTTCTCTGCCCTCCCCTGTTTGGTTTTCTCAGTTTCCAGAGCATTGATAAGAGATCTCATCTCTTGATTTGTGTGTTTGTACCAGCTGTAACTGAGCGTTCAGGGATTATCGCTGATTTTTACTCTTACAGATTCCTTTTTAATTTGTTTTTTCCCCCCTTTCTCCACACAGAAGAATTTATTTCAGGATTGTGTGATGGACTCTGGGTGCTTTTGGGCACGTGTGGGCTTGGAGAGGTCAGGCCTGAGTGTGCCCAGTGTAACCTAAAATAAAACTGATTAATCTGAATGTTCTCTCTGCCTCAACCCCTGGCTTTGGGCTGCCAAAATTTTTTTTTTTGTTTTTGTTTTTTTGTTTGTTAAAATCCTTCAGGGGCTGAGCTTCCCACTTCCCTGCCTTCCCAAGTGTTTGAAGGACAGGTGTTTTTTAATAAAGGTAGAAGGTTGTTTGTTTGTTGTTTTTTTTTTAATGGAGAACGTAATATTTTTTTCTAAATTATTATTATAATTTTGAAATTAAGGGGGTTTTTAGGGAATTAGGAATAACAGTTTTCTATTAGGAAAATTTAAATAGAAATGTAGTCATGGTGTTGGTAGTAGTTTGATTAAATGGTGGTTACAGTATTTTTGCAGTGGCAGATATGGTTTAGCTGAAACAGTGACTTTGTAGAAGGTGGGGTTTTTTTTAAGGTTTAGAGATGATGTGGAAAAAAGTCTGGGTTTTTTTTTAAATTTAGTGGAAAGATGGTAACTTGTTTAAAATTTTAGGTTTTTTATTTGGGTAGGAAAGTTGTTTTTTTTTTGGTTGGAGCATTTTTTAATGGGATGATGTAATTTTATTAATTATACAGTGGGATTTAATGAGTTATTAACAGATGATTTTTTTTGGAGGGAGGATGGGTTGTGGAAAAGATAAAGATGATTTTTTTACTTAGTTTTAAAGATGCCTTATTAGTATTTAGTATGTGCTACAGAGATAAGTTACTACTTTAGTTAGTTTTAACATATGGTGATAGAATACACATTTTTAGTCATGTTTTATATTATAACTTAATAATATTTTATAACTTAAGACCCCAAGCAAGGAAATTCAGGTTGGGGAGGAACCTGAGCCTGCCCCAGGAGGTTTTGCCCAGGTGCAAGTTCAGCAGCTTGAATCTGGAAGGGATTATTGAAATTTACTGTTTGTTCTGGTCCCTTGGGAAGCTGGAGAGGACCCAGCTGAGCACAGAATGCCTCTGTAGGTGTGTTTGTTGATGCAATTTCTTGGGTGCACAATATGTGCACAGCCACCTTCTCCTGGCAGGAGGGGAGGGCACAGATGGGCACGTTGCTCTGTTCTCCCCATGGGAGGTGTTGAAGGAATTTTGGATGTGAGCCTAGACAGGGACCTTGGAGCCACCCTGCAATCACAGGTACCTGCTTGGGAAGGTTCCACAAGCACCCACCTCCAACCTGCTTTGGGGGGTTTTTGCCTTTTATTAAATTTTGGGACAACATTTCCAGCTCCTCGCTGCTCTATTGGCAGCCAAAATTAATTCCACAGCTTGCTTAGCCCCATTAATTTTTGTTAAATCATCATTAGCATCGTTGTTATTATAATATAAAGTATCATTTTTTGTTTCTTGGCCATCAATAATCACAGAGAGGAGTTGTCCACTGGATTTATCTCAGATTGGAATTGTGCATCCCAGCAGGAGGGATGGGGGTTTGCTAAAAAGGGAATTCCTTGGGTTGGGGGTTTGCTTAAAAATCCCCTTCAGCACAAAATTAAAATGTGCCCTTGTCACTGCAGCTCTGTGGGGGGTGATTTACATTTCCTCCTTCAGATGAACTTGTCAAACTTGGTGATAATGAAGGAAAAAAAGATTACAATGGGTAAGGAAGAGGTGCCTTGTGAAGAACCCTCCTTAATGGAAAATGTCTTTTTTGATGTGAAGATCTTGTGTGTGTGAGAAGTGGTAGCACAGCTTTGATTTTTCCATGATTTAAAACCAATCAGCTTTGTCATGTCCTAGAAGAGAGGAAAGGAAATGAAGCCAGCAGAAATAAAGTGGAATATTTGGGTGGAACTTGTCTGACCTCTCAGGGGGGCTAAAGACAGCCAGAAATTCACTTTTTTCTCCCTGTTTCTTCAGAGCTGAGCCAGTCCTGCCACTGTTTTCCCACCTTTTGTGTGGATTGAGTGGAGCAGAGGAAAAGGAGGGAGCTTTGGGTGGCATCTGTGTGTTCAGGGTTCATGGAGCTGCCTCCATTCCTCCCGTGTTCCTTCATTCCCTGCCTGCCTTAATTGGGTGCTGCAACACTTCTATATGCTAAAATAAATGAACTTTTCACTGCAAAAGAGGAAAAGAAGAGAGACAGATGATCCCTCAGCAACAGCTGTTTGGAGAAAGAATCCCACAGAAGCTGCTTTCTTGGCTAATTAGAAATCTGCTTTCCTTTAGGAAGGATAACGTTTACGTTCCTGACTCCTGTTCTTGCTTCTAATTACTTTTTGGAGAAATGAATAAAGACACTTTCATATGTTTTACTCAGAGTTGCTGAGGCAGAGAGTGCTGGGTGGCTCCTGGAGATGGGAGAGGAGGCAAGAGGAGGAAATCAAGATTCAGTTTGCACTTGGAGGAGAAGGGGCTCATTCCAGCAGGAGATGGGATGGAAGCAGCACAGGAGCCTTTGTGGGATCTTTTGGGGTTTGAAAATTCCAGTTTTCCTGCTTTTCCTCTGCTTAGTTCAGTGAAAAACAGAGCTGGTTGTGTCCAGTTAGAGAGGGAGGAAAAGCAAAGCACAGCTCCCCCAAATCCTCCAGTCCCACAAAAACAGGACAGCCCAAAACCATTCAAGCTCACTCCTTACTTACATTTTCTCTGCCTGGAACACTCAGTCCTAGCCTTCCTCCTATTTCTGCCTAATTCCATGAAAAAGAGCAGGGGTTGTGTCCAGCCAGGGAAGGAGGAAAAGCCAAGCACAGCTCCCCCAAATCCTCCAGGCAGGATGCAAGACAAACTCACTCCTTACTGGAAAATTCCCATTTTCTCTGCCTAGGGCACTCAGAGCCTGAAGCAAAGCCCAGCAGAGGAAGGGATGGAGGAGCAGCACCCCAAGCTGCACCATGCTCTGGCTTTGGGTTCCCAGAGGTGTCCCAGGGACCTGGGGGTGGCAGGAGGAAGGTGGGTGACAAAGGCACCACAACCTCTGCTGGGGAGAGTTCTCTGTCCAGCTCAGTCTCAGCATCCTCCTGAAGAGTTAAAAACCAGGGAAAAACAAATATTTTTTTTCTTTTTGTTTTTTCTTTTTATTTCCCCATACCCCATTGTCACTGCACGCAGTGGGAATTGAAACCACTTTGGGGTTCTGGCTTAGTGATTGCAAGACAGAGGGGATCCACTTGAGCTGTTTGATACCTGGAGAATGCAGCAGCTTCTGTCAGGGGCTTTAAGTAAATTCATCACAAAACAAATGAAATGTTCAAGCTAAAACTACTGAAAAAACAGCAAACGTGCTCGTTTGGCATCTGCTGAGAAACAAGCTTTGATTGTTTGCCATGAAGGAAGAATTCAGTTTTGAAATGTGTTTCATCTTTTTATTAAGGTTATAAATATTGAAATTGGAACAAAGCATTTTACTCTGCCTGAAACAAAGAATTCTCTTTTGTTTTTTCCTCCCAGTAGCCCCCTGGGAGTTCAGGGTGTCTCTTCCAGACTGGAAACTGCTCCTGCTGGTTTTTTTTATTTTACTTTTTGGTGTGCAAGGGGTGTTGATTTAAGCAAAGCCTTTCTCTGCATCCACTGAACTTTTTAAAGCCTTGAGCAGGTGTTAGTTTGCAATCCAGCAATTCAATTACTCTGGGCAATAAATTTCAAGGTAAATGTTGGAAGCTCCATCACTTGAAGTACCAATGTTTTCCTTTTTTTCTCCCAGTCTTCAGGGGAGTATCATCAGCAGTGGAAGTAATGAAGCCTGGTTTCCTATGGATTGCTTTCTCATGGTTGGATTCTTTGATAACTAAATAATTTCAGTCTTTGACTGAGTACCCCAGTCACAGAAAAAAAAAACTGGATTGTGTGTAAATTCTCTTGAATTGAGCTTGCCTTGCTGTCCCTGAGGGTGCTGAGAGCCTGGTTGTTGTCTGGCCTCTTTTTTGGGGGAGCTGCCTCTGTCCAAGGTGCTGCAGGTGGGTTCCTTTGTGGGTGGCTTCACCTGTTTCCATAGGGAAGCAGGTTGGTAGGATAGGTGGGTAAAGGATATTTTTGGCAGGCAGACCTGGTGGAGTCAGTGCCACCGTTTCTGGACTCTGAGAAGAGGGAGGAGGATGTTTTTTTCCGGGGGAATGTGTGAATAAACACATCCATTAACACGGTGACAAACAGGACTTGACATGCAGGGTGGTGCTTAAATTAAAACTGCTCGTTCACCATGACCAGGGGATGGGATTTCAATGCTTTGGCTCCTGTGCTTGTTACCAGAGCTGCATTTTCCACAGGGTTATTTCCATTGCATTTAATATTAAAAAAAAAAAAAATTAAAAATCTGTTTGTCTACTGGAGATGCAATTTTCCTAAATTCCCTTTACTTTTTTTTTCTTTTTTTTTTCTTTTTTTTTTTTTTTTTGATGAAACAAAAGCAGTGGCTGGGCAATAATGAAATTTGTGTTCCATCTCTTGCCTGGGAGCTGCACAGACTGAACTCCCCAGCATCCAATAAAAGAGTAAAAATCCAGGGGCAAAATCAATGACAAATCTTTCTGTAGAGATCATAAGTGATGAGTGGCAGCCCAGGCAGGCAATTAACACAAGGGGTTAATTAAGTGAGGGCAGAGATCCCCTCTGGGCTGAGTTTTTCAGCCCTTTCCAGAGGGAATGGCTCTGGAGGGATGGACACGTGCAGGAATTAGCAGTGATTAGCAGGACAGTGATTAATGAGGGTTTGCTGCTGCTGATGGACAAACCAAGCAGCTCCACTTTTCCTGTGAGTGATGCTCAGCTTTCCTCCTGCTCAAACTTTTCCAGGAGCAATTAGAGGGAGGGAGAGGGGAGACAAGGGAAGAACTGAGCCCCTCTTGGCTTGATTTACGATCCAACCCTTTTGTAACAAGATTTCCAGCGTTGTAAAATATTAAATACATCCTTATATTCAATATCACATTTTGATACATTTCATGCCTCATTTGCTTCTGGAGTCAAGGACAACTTCACATTTTTCATGGCACCGGGCCCAGATTTGTCTATTTATTTATTTTTAATCACTGCATTTTTCTCTTTTTTATACCTGTATCGTTCTGGATTAGATCTTGGGAACCATAGCAACCTATTCCACTGGGTGGATTCAGGTCTCCAGCACGTGGCAACTTTTTTGGCTTGGCTGATTCCCCCCGGGCTGCTGTGCAGGTGCCATCCAGGGGGGGAATTGTGGTTTTTTAGGAAATGGGAGAGAGGTGTTTTTGTGCTGGGTTGGAGGCTGAGGCAGCAGCTCTGTCCCTGGTGGTGTCACTTTTAAACAAAAGCTGTTTTATTGAGCAGCTCACGTGCTGCAGTGAGGGGGATTAGGTGGGATTTGCTGCCACAGTTAAAGGGGGATGCTCACAGCTCCCGTGAGCTGGGGAGGGGCTGGAATTTCTCAGTGTGGGAGGCTTTTTGTTGATTTTTTCCTCTCAGTTTGGGGAAAAGCAGCTGGTGCCTTGTGAGTGGAATCAGCAGCACAGGGGGCTCTGCTCCTCCTGCAGGTTTTGTGCTGGATGTTTGTGACCACAGCAGGGTGGGCTCTGCCCTGCCTCAGCTCTGAGATCCTTTTAAATCCCATATCCAAGCAAGGACTGCTGTGGAGGCTGAGTGGGGATGTGTTTTGCTTGGCTGGGGGTTGGGTTTTTGGGGGAAGAGCTCCATTCTGCCATCCTCCATCCCCCTTTACCTTCACTGAGGTGTCTCATCTCTTTAAGTCAACACAGAGCAATTGGCCTGTGTTCCCTCAGAGGTGACATCTCACATGTGACTCATCCTCTGGGCTCAGGATGTCTTTCCCTTTTTACAAAATCCTGTTTTTTCTTCCTACTGCCAAGGTGACTGCATTTTTTTTTTTTTCTTTTTTGGTCTAAGGAAGTACAGCAGGAGCCACTTGAAAGGAGCAGGAGCTCGAGGAGCTCTGCCTTAGAACCAAGGCAGACGGTCCTGGGAAGTGAGAGTAATTAAAAACTGGAATATCTCCCCTAAGGCTTGTGGTCAATTATCCATGAATGGCAACTTCAGCTTGTGATTGGATGCTTTTCCTGGAGGATAAAGCTGGAGCTGGAATGAGCTCAGGAAGGCCCATGGCTGTTTGTTTTGGAAAGGGGCCTGGACAACCACAGGAGCCCTGACTGATCTGTCAGAGGGAGCTGCTTTAACTAAAGAATCCAGTTGTTTTGTTTCTGTTTTTGTTTTGTTTTTTTCTTCCAGGCTTCTTTTCCAACTCTTTTGAGCTTCTCTAGCTTTGCCACTGAAGCCAAATTCCTCAAAGAGTGGCCACAAGGCTTGGGAGAGTTTGGCTGGAGGGAAAAGTTTCCAGCTCATCTCTTGGTGATGCTGCCCATCCAGTTCTTAAGAACTTCAGAAGTGTTCAGCACCCAGAAATGAAATAATTTCAGTGATAATATTTCTGAATGGGCAGCACTGAGCTGCTTTTGGGGACAGGGCAGGTGTTCTAAATGAGTGACTTTGAACCTTCTGGCCTTTGGTGAAGGAGCCCGTGAAAGATGAGAGTCTCACAAATGAGAAACAAACAGCTTTTCTCTGCAGGAGAGCTTGTATCTAAACTGGAAAACTTCTAAGACTTGGGATCAAAAAAAATCTTCAAAGCCTATTTTTATAAATGCAAGTATCAACAGGAGTCAGGGGGCTTTGGTTGAGGGGCTCTCATAAATCCCACGAGGTGCTTATCTGCTTCTTTTTTTGGCTGATACCCTTTGAAATTCTGTCCCAAAGCACTTGAATCACTCCTGGAATTTACACTTCTAAATTACCTGCGTGCCTGCAGCCACAGCCCTGCCTTCTCCTAATTGCCACATCAATTAAAATCCTCCCTGCACCCTGCTGCCAGCAGCCCCTCCTGCAAGGGCAGTGCAGGAGTTTCACCCAGGCTGCTTTTTATGGTCCCCACTCTTTGGGTTGACCACAAAATTTAGTGAGGGAACCTGCCTTGGTTCCCTCCTTCCCATGCAGCAAACTAATTGAAAGCACCATGAATGTTAATGATGCATTTCGCATTTGGAAGTTAGAGGGGTGATTAATACGTTGTACATTGTATATTAACACCTTCTCAGGGGCATAATGAAGACAGAATATATGCTCTGAGACGAGTCTGTTTATTTCTCCATGTGTTCCCTGTGTTCCACCATCCCTTCCCATGGTGAAATACAAGCTTTCCAAACCAGAGGGTTTTGTTTCAAAGCACGATTTTAAATCAATCAATAAACTTTTATGTCTTAATCCTCTTTTTTTTTTTTTTTTTTTTTTTTTTTTTTTTAATTTTTCCCTCCCTTTTGATGGGGTGGCTGGAACAAAAAGCACAAAGGGAAGGGGATTTGAAGAGGGAAAGGCTGTGCCAGGTTCCTGGAGCTTTCACCCTGTGGTGCTGGAGGGAATGAAGCTGGAAAAAGAATCTAGGGAAAGCTTTTCCCCCTCTCTTCTGCTCCTTGACCGATTGCTCCAGAATCCTTGTAATTCTCTTTTTTTTTTTTTTTTTAATTATTGTGATAAATGGCTCCTGTGGCTGGAGCTTGGCTGGAGGCCGGGTTTGTGATGGATCTGCTGGAGGCTCTGAGTGCATCTGGGTGACAGCACACATCAGTCCCTGTCCCTGCCTGGGCTGTCCTAACTGGGCTGCTGGGAGCCCAAACTGGGCCACCTCTGCCTCTTCCTCCTTGGGGCTGCTGCTCCTCCTTCCAAGGATTGTCACCTTCTGGATTTGGGCACTGCTGTGGCCCCAGCCCTGCTGTGGGTTTGTCCCAACCTCTTGTCTGTGCCATGTTCCCAAAGCTCTGCTTCCAGGAGGGATTTCAGCAGGGCAGGGATCACATCCAGGCACGGATCTTGGGAGCACTGACATCCTGATTGACACCAAAAGGGTTAATTCTGCAACTTTGCACACTAAAAGTCACCCAAAAAAGTCACCCAAGAGTCACCCAAAAATTGGTTTTGTTGCAGATGTTTGAACACCTTTGTTTTCCAATAAACCTGCAGCTCCTGCTGCCCTGCACCTCCCTCCTGCTGTCCCTTTCTTAACCAGATTCAGTCTCCAGTTTGCTGAAAAAACCTTGAGCCCAGCAAAGGTGGTCAGAACAATTCCACTGAATTCATTGGATTAACAATTCCAGTTAATTTCTGCTTGTAGTGACAGGAGAAGGGGGAATATTTCGGTCTGAGGGTAGGGTTAGATGGGATATTAATTAATTTTATTTTTCTGTTAGGGTCTGGTACAGTTTTCCCAGAGCAGCTGTGGCTGCCCCATCCCTGGCAGTGTCCAAGGCCAGGTTGGAGCACTCTGGGACAGTGGGAGGTGCCCATGGAGGGGTGAGATGAGATGGGATTTAAAGTCCATTCCAGCCCAGGCCATTCTGGGATTCCACACCATTGGTATTCACCTGTTGCTCTGGGTGTGTTGGAGATTGATTATTTTTAGTGTGACTTTGTGTGGTGACATTGGAATTGTTCCCTTAGCTCAAGATTTTGGATGGGGTTATTTATGATGGACAGTGTGTGACTTTTTCTTTTTCTTCTTTTTTTTTTTTTTTTTTTTTTGTAATGGAGAATGTCTGGTTCAGTGCCTAGATGTGCTCCTGTGGAAGTGTGGGATCTGTTGAAATTCTCATAAATCCATAAACCATCAGGGACAGTGAAGCTGTAAACTGGAAAAGCCCTTCAGGTGGCAAAGCAGCACATTGATGCTCCAAACCTTGAGCATCAGCTGCTTCAGGAGGAGGGAGCAGACCCACATCCCTGTGGATAAACCAGAACAAGGCTGGAATTTTTTTTTTTTCCAGCTGTGACAGAAACCTCAGAGTGCTTCTGACCATCCCAACCCTCCTCCACAGGCAGCAAGGCTGATGAGCATTCTCATTTTTGCCTTTCTGAGTAGAAAACTCAGGGAAATGAGTCTTTGGGAATATTGTTGTGGTGGGTGGGATGTGTGCTAGAGGCTGATTATGTAACTGCAGGAAGGGGAAGGCGGGCACGGGAGCTGTAACACATCTATAATTAAGCACAACAAACAGCCAGAAAACAACAAACACTTCTTAACCCTCATTCTTGGCCACAACTGAATTATTATTTTCCTGCCTTGGCAAACTCATTAGAGGGGAAAGCGACAGGGGGAGAAGCATCTATGTGTTAATTCATTAAGTGCGTTTGAAAACGTTATATTTTGGGGGTTTTTTTTGTATCTTTAATGAATGAAAATTAAATCTGAGAATGGGTAGAGAGCCCTGGTGAGAGCAGCAGAGCTCCCTCAGGCCGTAGGCAGCTCCTATTAATAGCACCTGGCACTGCTGTTCCCACCAGTTGGGTGAAAAAGAGCCCCAGTTCTGGAGTGTTTTTCAAACAGGGAGGGGAGGAACCAACCTGGAGTAATTCCTGCTCTGCAAGCTGAGTGTTTACCCGCTTTCTGAATGAATGGAAATGTGCTTTATTTATTAAAACGAGCAAAATGTCTTTTACCTTCAGGACTTGGCATATTTTTGCTGTCCTTGCTGCCTCCTCTCCATTTTATCTGCCTTTAAGCCACGGATTTGCATGAAACCAGCATAAAACTCTGTTTTATCTGGATGCCAGTGGGCTCAAATTGAGGCTCCTGGGTTTCTTGGCTGAGTCCCTGCCCTCAGAGCAGAGTCCTGTGGCTGTGGACACGACCTTCCCCTGCTGTATGTTCACCTCCTTCCTTGCTCTCCTCTAATTAATCTCCCGTTAATAACCCAGCCCGAAAGAGCTGCAGATGTGAGGAGTCACAGACAGGGCTGAAATTCAGATGAGGTTGCCAGGGGATCTTTCAGGTTGGTGTAACAGGAGTTTTTCCTTCTCCTGCCATTCCCAGTGGGTGGTGCAGGATTTATTGCTGCCCTTCCCTGCCCTCCTGCTCCCCCAGGCATTCCAGTCTGCCCATAAATCTGGGGCTGTTGCTTCTCCCAGCCGTGCTGGTGAGCTCAGAGCAGCCTTGTGCTCGCTGGTCCATGTCTGTCTGTCTGCCTGCTGCCTCTCCTGGGCTCTCATCCCCATTTTTGGGGGGTCACCAGGCTGTGTCTTTGCAGCTTGCCTGGTGTGACACTGTGGACACTGCTGAAGGCTCAAGGAAAAAAATCCAACTTGAATTTTTCCCATGCTGTTTGCTTTCTCATCTCCAGCTTGAACCTTTCCCAGGCTGAGGACTTTTCTCAGAAATAAACAAGAGAAAGAAGAATGAGTAACATTAATTAACGCCTGGTGTTGACCACAGAGCATGTACTATGGGATGTTTTGCACAAAGCATGTTTTCAAAGAGGTGTTGCCTTCTTGGGCCAATGAGCCTTTTCCATTCTGTATTGCATGATCTATCCTATATAAGTGTGATGGCTTTTCATAAAATCGCCTCTTCTAACTGCTTTGAAGAGGTTGTGTATATGTTGCTGAATTATTTGCCATTCCTAATCAAACGGCTGACCAAAAGTCACTGGGTTTGGAGATATGGGTGAGAAATAACAGTCTGGAAAATGGAGATGGGTCAGGGAATTCCAGGAGATGATACAGGAGCTGTCCAGGCTTCGGTACCATCCATATTTTTGATTATTGAATATAAAGGAAACCATTTCAAAGGAGGTGTTGTAAAGTTCTTTTTTTTGCTCATGGATAAGGATTTCCCAATCCTCCAGAGATCCTCTGTGCTCTGGAATTGTCAGGGTTGTGCCAACACTCCCAAAAGCCTGGAATGCTGCTGGGGATCTGAAGGGATGATCCCATGGGTGCATCAACAATTGCCTTGTCCTGGAATGGCCAGGCAGGAGCCCTTAGAACCATTCCCACATTTTCATTGTGGAATTTTCTCTTCCACACCTTGAGGCAGAGTAAATCCACACTGTCATCATCCATAAGTGTGAGCCTTGCTGTACCAGCCTTCAGCAGATTGCAGGAGCTGCTTCCAGGAGAATAATTCAGGGATAAGGAGTCCCCAGATCCAACTTAGGAACTGCTGCTAATGACTCCCAGGGAGCAATTCCAGCATCCATAATCCTGGGATTCCTGGGAGGAGCCACACCTGTGGTGGTGGGGGGAGAAAGGGACAAATCTGGGGTGGTTTGTGGGGTTTTGTGGGGAGTTGGAGTGTGGGAAGCAGCACTGGGGTGAGGAGGAGTAAAGGGGCTGGTTAAAAAGATAAATGCACAGACCTGAATGTCATTTTAGAAACCTTGATAAAAAAAAAAAAGCCAGCTCAGAGGTTGTTAAGAGCAGAATGAAGGCTCAGATCAATAGGCTTTGAATGAATTCCTATAAAAAGGAAGAATTTGGGTTTGACTTTGTAGGCAGACTGCAGGAGAATCGAATCCATTGTCCCCAAAGGAGCAGTTCCAGCCCTCCTCTCGTCGAGATACTCGGGGATTTTAAAACCTGCCAGCTTTTAGTGGTGTTGGGGAAAGGAAAAAAAGGTAGAGGAGAGGTGGAAATTAAACCACAAATGTTCACAATACAATAGTGATGGAAATGGAGGTGGACAGGCAAGGGGAGAGAATCTGGATTTAATGCCAGGGGAGCAGTAACTCACCTGGGTGTTTGGGCTGCTCTCAGGCTGAAATCAACCCAGATTTGGGGTTTGGGGGAATTTTGGTGTCAAAAATGTGATTCCCATCCATGAAATTGCTTGGTTTCCTATATATTTATATATTATATAAATAAGTCCAAAATCTGGGCACAGAAATGTTTTCCAAGCACACACCTGAATATTGTGCCTTGCCTCTTGTCCAATACAAACTTGTGTTCTGCACACAGATTTTCCACCTAAAATCTGAGTTCTCTGTATGGATATATGGCAAACTTACACTTCTTTGACAGTGATAATTCATTTTCTGGTGGTGTTTCTTGGCTCTCCCTCCCAAATCTCATGACAGAGGCAGTCAGTGGGTGCCCTCAAGAGCTGGAGGCATCTTCTCTCCTTGTAGCAACATTTGAATCCAGGCTGGCACTTCCAGGGTTGTTATGGCACAGACAAAATGACATTTTTGATGTTCCTTTGGATAAATCCCTGCAGTACCAAAGCCAAAAAACCTCGTAGGGAATACATCTGGTTTTCCAGAGGGGGAAGGAGAGCCAGGGAGTTATTTAGGGGTAGAGAACAGGGCATTTTCAGGGCTAAAAATTGGCTTTACGGAGTGGCAGTGGGCAGACAGGCTTGGGGGTGTTTTTGGCTGTTGCAGGCTCAGTCCCAGGCACCAACAGCTCCTCACCCACACAGATCCAGACACTGCTGCTGGGTGAGCCCTTGCAAAACTCCAGCAGGCAGCTTTCCAGAATTTCCCAGGCTGTCAGAGAAGGGATGTTCCCCTTGGGGGCTGGGATTTTGAGAGGGGATTTGCTGGGGAAGGTGATTCCTGTCCAGCTTGATATTGCCCCTTACAGCCTCAAGCAGAGGCAGAAATGGGAATAACAGGAATAAAAGTGTGAAATTTTGTGGTTTTTCCCCTTGAACGTGCAAAACTCAGGGTTATGTTTGATGGGGCTTCTGAGCACGTGGCTGAGACTTGATCCTCTTTGTACTCACCCAAATCCTGGTAGATCAGGTGCTGCCAAACCCAAATAATTTTTATTTTATTTTATTTTTTTCTTGGATCTCTAGATTCTCACAAAATCAAGACACTGGAAGGTCCAAACCTGAAAGAAGTCTTCAAGCTCCTTTTAAAGAAATTTGGTTTGTGGTGGTTTTTATTGGGGTTTTCCCCTAGTTTCCATCAGGAGAATGGGATACTTCAGAGTTATGCTGTGATGGGATATTTCAGGGTTATGCTGTGATGGGATATTTCAGAGTTATGCTGTGATGGGATATTTCAGGGTTATGCTGTGATGGGATATTTCAGGATTATCCTATGATGGGATATTTCAGGGTTATGCTGTGATGGGATATTTCAGGGTTATCCTATGATGGGATATTTCAGGGTTATCCTATGATGGGATATTTCAGTGTTATCTTATGATGGGATATTTCAGGGTTATGCTGTGATGGGATATTTCAGTGTTATCCTATGATGGGATATTTCAGGGTTATCCTATGATGGGATATTTCAGGGTTATGCTGTGATGGGATATTTCAGTGTTATCTTATGATGGGATATTTCAGGGTTATCCTATGATGGGATATTTCACACTGTTATCCTGTGATCTCAATTCAGTGTCCTGTCAACTACAGGCACTCTGGGATTCTAGAAATTCTCTTTGGGATTCTGGAAAAGGAAGGAGAGAGTCTTTGGGTCTTGGTTTTTATGTGAGGATGGGAAAATGCTGAGAAGATCTCCTCGAGTGTGTCACCTCCTTGCCAACGTGGCGTTGGTTTGGAGATGCATTTTTGGATTTTTGGCCACTCCACCTCCTCTCCAAAGCCCATCAGGAGCGTGTGGGGCCAGCAGGCAGCTTTGATTTTGGGTTTGCAGATGACAGCAATGAATTGCCGGCTGATGACTAAACAGCTTCGTTAGCGCGTCGTTAATTACCTTCATCCCACGCTCCGGGGCTGAGCCCTGATGCTGCCGGAGCTGCGCTGCTTGTCCTGAGCTGTCAGGGCAGAATTCGGAGTTTCTTCTTCACCTGAATCCCTGCTCTGCTCTGGGCTGAGGGAAGGGATTTTGCAGAGGGAATTTACCTCGCCCAACCCACCCTGCAATCAGATCTTGGGGGGACTTTTCCAAAGCTCTGTCCCACTGTGGGGATGGGAATGGCTGAGCAAAAATCCCCGTGGAAATGCTGTTAAAGGTGTTATTCCCTCATTTTGCTAAATATCAGGCTTTTCTGTGAGTGCTGTCTGTAGATTTTGAGTGTGAAATGTTAATGGCAGCATCTTCTAGCTCTGGGTTGGGATTTTGAGGCACAGAGTGGGTTTCTTGGGGTTGTGCTGTGCAGGGACTCAGATGAACCTTGTGGGTCCCTTCCAGCTGAGGATATTCCAGATTTTTTTTTTTTTTCTTTTTTTGTGCAGAGCAGGACTTGATTTGACTTCCAAAACATCATTTTTGGGGACAAGGAGCTGTGATAATTTCATTTGGGGCGCTTCTGTGGTGCAAATAAATGGCAATAAATTCCAGCTAGGCAGAAGGAGCAGGGTGTGGGCTGGGAAACACATTCCAAATGCAGCTGGAAAAAAATGCTGTTCCAGGTTCCCAGAGCCTGGGTTATTCCTGGCCAGAGCTAATGATGATGTATGAGCCTTGCAGAACACTCTTCATCCTGACACCTCTGCTGGAGAGGTCTGTGACATTATTCTCACTAGGTACAGGTGGTAAAATTAATGCATGAGGAGAGAAAGTTTGGCCAAGCAGCAGAGCTGGGGAGGAAATCTCAGTGTCCTGCAGCAGTGTCAGGCTTTGCCTCACAGGAGCCTTTCCCAGCTCCTGGAATTTGCTGTGATTACTAAATCAAGCCCTTGCTGTTTGATCAGCAAGCTTTATTCCCCTTGTTCCTGCATAATTCCTTGGCTGGTGGCTTCCATGGGATGCCACAAAGGGCTCTGAGCCCCATGTCCCAGCATGTGCCAGTGAGAAAATCAAACACAAATTCATCATCATCATCATCATCTGTCTGCTGAGCAGCTCCTTTAACTCTCACAGACTGCTCACAGAACTTGTTGCAAAGTTTTTGAGGGTGTTTTGGGGGATGTCAAATATTCTACAGCTCCCCAAAAAGCCCTGGGAAGGAGCGAGGCCTGTGGCTGGTTTGGGATGTGGCTCTGGATGGGGTCACACCTGTGTGTGCTGCCCAGGGACACTGGCACACCTTTTCTTATCCTCATTGTGGGACAGAATCCTCATTTTAGCATGGACAAACTACATTTAAGCTGTGAATTACACCAGGACACCTTTTCTGCTGCTGAAATTCATCTGTATCCCTGTGTCCCTCTCTGGTTCCCCTCTCAGGGTGCAGAACTCTGCATCCCTCTGCCTTGTCCCTGTTTCCTGCCCCGTGGCTCTCAGTTATTAAAACCTGATTCTTGCACTTTGTGGAGTTTTTTTCACTTATATTTTCTTGCATGGATCCATTGGTGCCATTCTGTACCAACCCAAGACCTGACTCTGACTTTTTTCTGTGGAAATATGTTGGTCAGGAGATATCAATGAGGAAGAGTGGGTCAGCACCTGTTGGTGCAGAAATAAAGCCATGAAAAGACACAAAAATCAGGGAAATCCTCTGTTGGACAGGAGTATATGCCTTCCCCCATGATCTGCTTGGTTTTTTTTGGATTCCCCTTGGTTCCAAGGTGCTGCCTCAGCTTCTCCATCACCCTGGGAGGAGCTGGATCAGGACAAAGGGGGAAAGGGCTGTGAGTGCCTGCCCTGCTCTCCCTGTTTGCAGTGCTGCTGAGCTCCCCTCTCTCCCCTCCTGAGCTGCTGCCCAGATGGCCAGAACAGTTTGGGGAGCAGATTCCCTTCATTTGTGCAAAGGCAAACAGGCTTTGAAGTGCCTGGGCTGCTACAGCAGGAGTGAGGGGGACAATCAGCATTTTTGGGGGGGCTGTTAATGGGTCTGGTTCCTACAGCTGCAGCCAGAGGTGGTGGCACACACAGGGGAGTTCTGTGCACAGAACAGTTCACACAGCCCTGGTGGCATCCTGAGCTGTGCCCTGGTGGCACAAACTGGCCCAGTTGACATTGAGTTGGCTTTTTTTGGGAAACTTTTTGCTCATTAAGGGTTTCATCACCTAGAGAAATCACTGGGGTGGGAAGAGACATTTCTGCCCGCTGGAAAATCCCTGCTATTTATTCCCTGAGTTAAAGGTCAGGCTGGTAATCTCTCCTAGTTAGATAAAATAAGAAACCCTCCCCTCTCTGCTGCCTGGAGCATGTTTTGTTATCCCAGAATTGCTGTGGGAGGGAGCAATGGACTGGGGAGATTCTGGTGCTGCTCATTCTGAGGCTTCACTCACATCCCCACCCCACACTCAGGCATTGCTGCTGCCCACCAGGAGCTGATTAAATGTTATGGAGAGCTCCAAATTCCCACTGCAGCTGTGCAGGATGTGGCACAGCCCAAAATTCCACTCGGGCTAAAATCAAATTAAAGTTTCCCAGCGTGATATTTTAGGAGAAGGAGTAGGGAAAAAAAAAAAAAAAAAAGGAAAAAAAAAAGAGATGGGGATAAAAGAAAAACCCCAAACAAAAAGAGCCCCCTGCAGAGTTCATCTGGTGGATGGAGTTACAGTAAGTGAATGGAAATTAAAGGCTTTTCATAGAGATCTTCAGTATAATTTGATGGAAGACTTTAATTATTTCAAAGTGCCTAAGAAAAGGAGCTTGGAATGATTTTGAGAAAGTAGGGAGGGAGCTTTCATAAAAATATCTCTCTTGAGCAGCGCTTTGAGCTGTTGTCGGGCTGAAAAGCTGCTGTCAGCTCCAAGGGAGGGATTTGCAAATCCTGTGCCCCCCATCCCTCCCCAGAGAGCAATTCCTGCCTGAGTGGCAGCAGCCTGGGCAGAGAGGGACAGGGATGGAGGAGGAGGATGCAGGGAGAGCAGAGAGAGGCTGCAGGGCTGCCAGCAGCTCCTTTATCAGGGGTGGAGAGGGCTCCTGGCTGTGGGGAATTGGGATCTCTGCTGGAGCCTGAGGCAGAGCCAGCATCCTCTCCTGGGCACCCTGGGGACACGGGCCATTGTGGGCTCTGTGCTGAAGTTGTCACTCATCCAATTCCTGCCTGGACAGCTCAGGAATTAATGGGTCCTTGTCTGGTCTCCAGGCTGACATAAATCCAGGGATCTGGAGTCTGTCCATTCTTTCCCTGCTCTGCTCCTGCCTCCAGCCTGGCTCTCCTTTAGGCAGAAATGTGGCCTCTTCCTGCTCGAAATGCTCAGTGTTTTTAACTCCTCCTCTTCCCAGACATTCCTGCCTCTGCCTCCTGTTCCCCTCTGGGATGGGGAAGGCAGGAAGCTGAAGCACAGGGGGCAGGACTGTACAGAATCAGGTTTAGAATCCAACATTTAGGTTGGAAAAACCCTCCCAGAGCATCGAGTCCAAACCCCACCTTGTCCCCAGGCCAGAGTTCTGAGTGCCACCACCAGGGATGGGGACTCCAAATGTTTAACACCCCTTTCAGTGCAGGAATTCTTCCTGACCAGGATTCTGCCACCCATCTGTGAAGGACACTCCTTGCTCTTCTCCCCTCTGAGCTTCTGCTGGGCTGAGACTGCAGCAGAGTGGCCAAGGCTGGTGGAGCTGACACCAAGGAATGGATTCGAGTTAAAATTCCATGGAAAATCAGCTGCTGTCCCTCCTGCAGAACAAACCCTGCCAAGGAAGTTTAGGGCACAGGGAAAAAATACAACCAGCTTGGATAAATAGAGGAGATGTGGGGAGGACAGCAGGGAAGGAGCTTCAGAGCAGGGGAAGGCAGGCAGTGATGCCTCCTCCCCCAGGAGGGGTGTTTGGCAGCTGGCAAAGAGTGCTGGTAGCCATGGGGATGGGAGGAAAAGGGGGATGCTCAGATGCAGGTGGGAGTCAGGGAAAAAAGGACAGGCACTCATCACCCTGGCTGCAGCAGGCAGCACAGGAGGTGAGCTGCTGCTATTTTCAGTTTTTCTGATGAGCACTGCCAGGCTAGGGGAGGCAGCAGGGTGAGCAAATCCAAGCAGGGAGCTGTTGGGATGTGAAGGAGGGAGATGAGCTCTGTTTTTAGGGGACCTGAATGGCTGCAGTCGTGCAGAGAGAGGGGGCAGGCAGGGAACTTCAGGGAGAAACTGGATTGAGGGATTTGGGGTGTTTGCAGCCCTAATGAGCAGCTCCTTGGAAGTGCTGCTCACAGAGGTCCTGCAGGACAGAGAATCTGAGCCTGCTCAGGGGCCAGAGTTAATCCAGAGCCTCAGAGGCAGCAAATTATGCACTGTTTATTGCTGAGAGTGTTGTTTTCTGGCTTTTTTTTTCCCCCTGGTGTGTCAAAGGCTTTCTGCACCGCTCGTTCTTTGCTGCATTCCCTGGCTGAAGCTGCTGCTGGAGGAAAAGGAGCCTGTGCCTTGTGCTTGGCCAGGCTCCTGT
This sequence comes from Erithacus rubecula, assembly GCF_903797595.1. Taxonomy (NCBI): domain Eukaryota; kingdom Metazoa; phylum Chordata; class Aves; order Passeriformes; family Muscicapidae; genus Erithacus; species Erithacus rubecula. The sequence goes on from NC_136677.1 coordinate 2,530,803, forward strand.
GCAGTGGCACTGCAGGACTCTGGGCTTTTCTCCATTTTCATCCCATGGCACCAGCATCCCTCCCACACCCCATCCCCTGTGCCATGGGGTGGAACTGGAGCCTCCAGGGATGATGCCCAGCTCAGTGGCTGAAATCCAGGTGTGGAAGAACCTTCCAGATGTGTTCTCACCCCAGCTGCTGTTGGGGTGGGGGCAGAGACTGTTCCCCCCACCAGGAACCACCGAGGTGCTGGCAGCTGGTTTTGGTTTTGATTTAAGGCTCTGCTTGCCCACACAGGCTGCCCTTGCTCTGTTAATTACAGGTCACCATCTCCCTGAGCTCTTTGAGGGTTTCTTGTTGGAGCAGCAGCAATTTTTGGGGGTGGCAGAGGGAGAATGGCCCCCAGTGTTTGTGGTTTGGTTCAGGCTGAGGATGGAGGGGAGGAAAAACTGCTCCAGCTCAGGCTGGGGGGCTGATGAAGATCCATCCTCCACCTTCAGTGCTGCTCTCTCCCACCTGCAGTATGGAAACCACTTCTTGGAAGGAATAATGTGGATTTTAGCAGCTTTTCTTTTTGGGGGGCAGGGGGAGGCTCAGAGGCTGCCATTTCACAGCAGTCAGCAGCAATCAGCTGGGCTGCTGGCTCCTGGAATAGTTTGGGAGCCTGCTGGGCTGCAGACTGCTTCAAAATGAGCTGTGCTGAATCACAGCCACCCCAAACTCCCTCTGCTTGGAGCAGGGCTGAGGTGAAGTGAATTCCAGAGGGTGGGGGAATAAACCCCAAGTGGTTCCCATCAGCTGGGGAGTTAAGGCAGCCTGGAGAGTTGTTTGTGCCTCGTGGCTGAGCTCAGCAAGCTCTAATTGATGATTTCCCCCACATTTAGGGCAGGCATAACATCCTTCCCTGGTGGATTCCTTGGTGCCTGATGGGAGCAGAGCTAAACATTTCCCTCTGTGAGGAAATCTTTCTCTCCTCTAGCAGACTGGGATTTCATGAAACTCAGAGAAACCCGGAGGTTTTGATGAGCCTGCATCCCCATGGAATTTGGCTGGGAGCTGGCCATCCTCTCCCAGATTGATGAGGGATGGGCACACAGTGGGTGGTGAGAGCTCAGCTGCCTGAGCCTCTTTCTCTGCTGCTGAACACAACCAGGAGTATCTGGATGAGCAGGAGCAGATTCAGATTCAGCAGATTCAGATTGCTCAGTGCTCTGGGCTCATCACAGGCAGGCTGTGACTTTGGGCTGGAGGGTGGCAGCTGCTTTAGGACGTGGTGCTGGGGTCTGGATGGATTATAGGTCAAGATGCAAACATTAGAGTTGGGCTAAGCCTGGTTAATGAGCACAATTCATGTCAGAGCTGGAGGAGAGTGATGTGATGAGGCTGTTCAGAGCTCTCAGCTTGGACAGAACTTTGTCCTTCCCTCATTTAACCAGAATTGATGCTAAGCCAGTGATGAGAACAGCTGCAAAGCCAGCTCTGGGAAGGGCTGCTCCTTGCTCACTTTGGAAATTGGACATCACTGATGAGGATGAGGGCTCTGGGAGCAGTTTGAGGATGCAGCTGAGCCAAGAGCACAACCTGTACTGGCAAGGTGGGCACAGTGGATTTGTTCAGAGAATAAATTTGTTTTCCATGCTGAGGCCACGTCCTGGCCCTTTGTGGGGCTCTGTGTCACTCTTTATTTATGAGGCCAAGGGATTTTGCTCTCTGGGGAAAGGCACAACTGTGGTGTCACTCCTCATCTTGTACCACACTGCAGACAGGGGAGAGAGGAGTAAAATCTCCCCAAGTGCCTGTGACATTTATCCCCTGCTTGGCTCCTCAAATGCTGGCTCCCTTTGAATCCCAGGATCACAAAATGCTTTGGGCTGGAAGGGACTTCAAAGCTCATCTCATTCTCACCCCCTGCCATGGGCAGGGACAGCCTCTGCTGCACCAGGCTGCAGAATCAGGGCTGGAAGGTTTTGTGGCTGTGGGGTTTTCCTCAGGGATGTCCTTAGGGTGGTTTTTATGGCAGTGCAGGCACCATTAGCACTTTTGGAGATCTCTACTCACTTTAGTGTAGAAAATCTGGGCTCTCCTGCTCTGTCTGGGCAAGTTCCCCTTAGCAAAAAAGGAGAAATGGTGAATAACCACAGGGAGCTGCTCTGGAATTGTGTCTGTGAAGTCACCAGACATTGGAGAAACAAAGGATAAAACAGGCAGAAAGGAGTTTATCTCCAGCCTTATGAAACTTGAGCAGTGCTGGGTTCCAAAGCACTTCTTGCATCACCAGGCAAGCTGCTCTGAGCCCAAATTTCCCATTATGCAAAAGGTTCCCCAAGCCTTAAATAAACCCAGGAAAGGCCATGAGACAGGCAGGGGAGCGTGGTGAGGCACTGAGAGGTGCCAGAGCCAAGGCTGTGGAGGCAAGTCATGTCTGAGAGTGAATTTTCTGTGCTGGGGGGAGAAGCTGAGCAGGTTCTTGCCAAGGATGAGTGTGAGATTTGTCTGGTCTCCTGCCCAGCAATGTATCGACAGGCAGCAGAGGAAATTTCCTTTTGTCAGCCAACACTGCCTCTCCCCTGTCCTCTCCCCATCCCTGCTCTGGGGATGCTCCTCCTGCTCAGCCAGGGAATCTCTGCTGGATTCCAAGCAAATCCCATTCCCTCTGTCTCACATCCTCACCAGGGAGAGAGGGCAGCAAATAAAACCCCCAAAAAACCCCTGAGTGCTCCCTTTGTCTGGCTGGTATTTCCTCTGGAGCAACAATTCCCCCTTTTTTATGTGGGATTTGTTGTGTGGGTACAACAACAGAGGAAAAGTGCCAGGGCTGCCCATTCTCCTCCATCCCTCTGGGTTTTGGGTGTTTCATCTCAGCAGCACTGGAGCACTGCACCCCTAATTGGTGCTTTTTGCTGTTAATTAATCAAACTCATGGTTTCTGGCTTGAAATATTTTTTTTTTTTCTTCTTGTCACTTTTGCTACAAGCAGGATTAAAAGCTTCTCTCGTGCAAAATAATGCCTTTAATTGCATCTTCACACACAAGTTTGGACTTTGATTCTGCCTTCCTGTGCAGGACTGTTTAATTGCTGCATTATCCTTTGGCATCTGCTGGTTGTGTGCAGCTGTACCATTGCACAAGCATCTCCCAGTTCCTGTATTTCCCTTCCATCCCATTAATTTTGCAGGATTCCTTGCTCTCTTGCCCCCAAGCTTATCACCCCTGTGCTTTCTTGTGCCTATTCTCAGCCTGGCATCTGTCCTCATTCCCACCTCCCTCCCTGTGCATATGCTCCCTGTCATCCAAATGCACCCCCAGCAATCCTCACTCCATTAAAACACACAAATACCATCTCCAGCCATTCACAAACTACCTCCTCCTATCCTCAAAAATCCACACTTGTGGAGCTTGGATGGATCAAAATGTTCTTTGGGTGATAGATGGGAGATGAATCTATTTGTTTCACTTAGAGATTTTGGCAGTAATAAAAAGAAGCAGACTTGGCTTTTTGGCCATAAACCACTTCTTGAAGGTTGGTTTGGTAGAGGCTGCTTTGTTTTCCTTTCTTCTCCCTCTTGAATCTGCCAGGGACTCTAAGTTAAATAAATAGATTAATCTTCTTTCTGTAGCCCAGAGATCAGGTTGATGCATTTAAGAGCTTTCTCTCCCTCTAGACTCCTGAGATGTTCACAGATCCAATTCATATTTTAGAACTTCCTTCATGTGTAAAGAGCCTCGTTGGTGCAGCAGCAATTCTTCACTAACAGCAAATAGGGCTCTGTGCTCCTTGGGTTTCTTTTCTTCTGAGAGAGCTGAAAATTTTCCATCAAAGCCTTTTTTTTTTTTTTTGCTAAAAGGAGATTTTTTTTTCTTGTTTTTTTTGTGGAAAAAGAGCAGCCTTTGGAGAGGTGAGGGGAGCTGCCTGAAGGTTTCCTTCAAAAGGGAAAGTTGGTGTTTTGTGTGTTGAAGGTTGGATCACTGAGAGCAGGTTCCCAAAAGTGTCTCCACTTAGCAAAACAAAAGTGTGGCACAACTGGAAAAGTTGTGGCTTTGCAGGAGGGGAAAATGGGTTTCTGATCAGCTCTGTTTGCTGTGCTAAAGGTGATGCACTGACAGCAAGGAAACCTCCAAGGGAAGTTTACAAGCAGTTCCTTCTGAATGCACTCCTTGAAATGTAATAAAAGTGGGGTCCTGAGTGGGTTTTACATCCACTTTGTGCACTCACAATTTGGTTTTGTAAGAGACAGGCAGGGAGGTTGGAAGAATGAAAGGTTTCATTCCAATGGCTACTCAAAACTTGCACTGTTGTGCTGAAATTTCTAAAGCTGTGGACACTTCCCCTATTCCAGGTTGCTCCAAGCCACATCCAACCTTGGACACTTTCAGAGATGGGACAACCTTGGAACATCCATTTGAAAAAGCCACGGTTGCTTTTTCCCTATTGGAACAAAACCCCGACTCCAAAACTCAATTTTTATCCATTTCTCAGTGCAAGACCTTTGCTGATTTAAACCCTTTTTTCCTGCTTAAGCTTTTGATGAATCCAGGGCTCTGGCTGTGCTCATTTATTCAGGGTTTCTTTGCAGGCAGACTTGTTGAGCAGCTCAGATTCTGCTCACCTCAGAGTGTCCCCAGGCCACCTCAGTTGGAGAGATCACTTTGCATTTCCCTCTCCAAAATCCCCTCCTGTACTTCTGTCTGCAGTGCAAGCTCTGCTCTGTCCCTCACCAGAGGTGTTTAATGGAACTGAAGGTTTGCAGAGAGGGCAGTTGTTCTTCTGCTGAATAAATGTGGCATAAAATGTGTCAGGAGAGCCACTTTAGATAGGAAAAAGCAGCTGCACACCGAGGGGTTTGTGCCTGCTAGGAGTGGGGAGGCAAACAAAGTTTTTTTTTTCCTTCTTTAGAGATGATTTCTGAGCTGCCCAGAATTTTTATAAACAACCCTCAGCTTTGTAAGGGTGAAAAAAAACCAAAAAACAAACCAACAAACAAAAAAAACCCACAAAAAACCCAAAAAAGAAAACAAACCAAAACAAAGCACAAATTCAAAAATTGAGGTATTTTACTCCCTGGAAAGGTTACACCAAAAACCCCACAAATTCAAATATTGGGGTGTTTTACTCTCAGGGAGATTTACACCAAACAACCTTACAAATTCCATTATTGGAGTGTTTAACTCCCAGGAAAGGTTGCACCAAAAACCCCACAAATTCAAATATTGGGGTGTTTTACTCCCAGGAAGGGTAAAACAATAAAACCCCACAATTTCAAATATTGGGGTGCTTTACTCCCAGTGCTCTGTGCATCCCTCACATTGTGTGTTTTCTCAGCAGCCACAGATTTCCTTTGTGGAAGGACTGAAGGGGAGCAGGATGCTGGATATCCCAGTTCTTTGCAGCCTAAATTCCCAAACAGAGCCCAGAACTCAAACCCACTACCAGGATCAAGTGAATTTTTTTTAAAATGGGATTTTTGTGAGGTTTCCACACTCATCATTCACTCCTGTGTGCCAGCAGAGCTCTCAAGTATTGACCAAGCCTGGAGGGCTGATGGGTGGTGTGATAAACCTGGGGAGGAGAGGAAAATTGAATAAATTGAATAAAGATGCCCTGTGGCTGAAGTCTCCTTGTGTTCACAGGTTGATAATGCTGGTGGAAATCTCACCCTGAGATTGCCCAGCCCGTGTGAGGAATTAGGATGGGGACACACTGCTTTTATCACAAGCAGTGATAAGAAATTTGATCAGGCTCTGCTAATTCTGGGGAGGATTGAGAAGGGTGAGATGAGAGGACTCGAGGCTGGGGAGAGAGAAATTTAAAGGAAATAATCCACAGCAAGGAGAAATGTCAGCAATACATTCGTCCTTCTGCTTCACTGCCTCCAGAATTCTTTTCTCCTTGAAGTTTTCTTGCTTCTTTTTCTGGAAGTCACGAAGGGTGGAGTGAAAAAAAAAAAAAAAAAAAAAAAAAGAAACACACAGCTAGGGGAATGAAAATAAAAATTAAAAAAACCCATTTTATGTATCATCTGAGCAGGTGTTTATCACTAATATCACCTTCCCTGGGCTCTCAGCTGCTCTGGTGGTTCCTGGCTCACCTGGAGAGGTGAGATGTGATTTCATCCCCTGACACCTGGGAAGGGAGATAGCAGAGCTCTGGGTGAATCCATCCCTGGCCCTGTGGGAGCACAAAGAGAGGGGTGCCTCTGAGCAAACAGGCTCTTTAATGCTGATGAAATCTAAAAAACGAGACGTGGTTTTTATAGCAACATAGAAATTGCCAGACTGGAACAGAGCTCTGCTTCATGTTGTTAAATATCTTTCTTTTTTTTTTTTTTTTTTTAAGCACTGGCTGCTTCTAGAGGCTGTGTGAGAAGCTTTGCCCCCAGGGCTGATTCTTCCAGCCCTCAAAAACAGGGAATTCACCAGCTCCTCACAGCATGAAGGGTTTACACCCCATCCAAACATTAATTCTTATTTTTTTCTCCTTCAAATCTACCACTGTAATTCCAGCCATTCATTCTCTTTATAGATGCCATCCTTCCCTCACTCTCCCAGAGGTTTTTCTTGACTGCAACAATACCTCGTGCTAATTATGCATTTTTTTTGCCTAAACATATTGGTGGTGGCTTTAACTGGAGTGATTTTTCAGTTTAATTGAACATACATCTCTGTGGCCCCGGGGCAGGCTGTCAGTGGAGCTCTCCCCTCCCTCTGAGACACTTTTTGGAGCCACTTGTTGAGATGTTTATTCAGGTTTTTTTCAGGTCCTTCCCTTCTTGCCTGTTCCATTTAAACCCTAAATAAGCTTTACAAAAAGCAAGAGCTCTCCTGCCTGTCTAAAGAATGAAAAAGGCCCCGTTAAGTTGGTTGTTGATATTCCCTGACAGTTTTTTCCCCAATTCCTTGCTGCTCTGCAGCTGTTAAATTTGTTGTCTCAGCTGTGAGGATTACTCCAACTCTGCTCAAGCTGCATTTTCTCACCATTCATCAAGCTTCTGGTGAGGCAGGGAGAGATCCATCAACACCAAAACCTCATCCAAACTCCTGCTTGGAGGAAGAAAAAAATATAAAAAAATAAAAAAAAACTGCTTGGAGAAGGTGGAATTTGCTGCCAGGTTTTTCCAGGGTGTTTGTGGTTTCTCAGCTTGCAGGAGAAGGCGTGCAGGGGGGTTTGCAGCGTGGGGTTGCACGGGGATAAGAGCAGCACGTTGGGGTTTTTGGGAAGCCTGGCACTGCTCTGGAGATGCTGAGGTGTGGCAGGAAGAGTTCTGCAGGGTGGTGGCGTTTTTTTGGAGGTGTGGGCAGAAATCACTGGCACAGGATGCTCTCAAAGGTGATGCCCCATCCCTGGAAGTGTCCAAGGCTGGGTTGGACAAACATGGGGTAGTGGGAGATGGGTTTTCAGATCCCTTCCAACCCAAACCACTCCATAATCCCATGAAATAGCAGATTCCTTGAGTCAGGCAGTGCAGAGGGGATGAGCAGAGAGGTGCCTGCTTTTTTTTAAGGGATGTCTTTATCTCCGTGGCAGCTTCAGCTAAAGGGTTTTTTTGGGGGTTTTCATTTAGTGATTCAACATTTGATTCAGCCTTTTGGCTTTTTGCTCTTCTGTCGAAGAATTTTTCTGCAGAAATCTGCAAATAGCAGGACTCAGTGGTGAAAGCAGTGAAGAAGAGCACCAGCTCACACAGTCATTAAAAATGTATCAGGAGCTTCAGAAGCAACTTGCTCCCTCTCAGGCAAATCGTCCATAATTCTGCTTGGTATTTAGAGACTTTTATCTCCAGAGAGAACACAAAACTCTCCAGTGTAACCCTGATTTATTTGATTCTCTTGTATTTCCAGAGCTGTAAGATTAAAAAAAGAGGGGGCTTAGCAGGGAAAGAATTCCAGGCACTTCCCACCCTGAAGGACCCAGGGAACTCTTTCCCAGCTATCCCACTCTTTTATTTTTTTTTTGGGAGCAGATTGGGAATGCTCCACAGACAGCTGTCCATCAAGCAGGCTCTCCCAGCCTGCTGTCAGAACAGGGAAGAAGAACCACTAAAGCAGGAGCTGTGAATGCTCAGCTCAGTTTCTCACTGGAAACTTCAGCAGGGGAAGTTGGTTTGATTTATTTTCAGCCAGCTGAGGGATGAGTCTGGGATAAGTCATCTTCACATGCACGAGAATTAGTGTGGCAAGCTGCTAAATAGCTTTGTCTCTTCAGGGTTTTCTTGGCTTTCTGAGGTTTGATGTTTGTGTTGCACGAAGCAAAGTTCTTCTCCTCCCTCTGTGAGTGGAATTTGGGGCTGCACTACAGTGGACACCCCACTGTAGCCAAAATTCCCTGGTGCAGCTGGGTGGAACTGCTGGTTTACAGCATCTCCTGGGGAATGAGGAGCAGGCAGGTGCTGGATGGCAGCTTGGGAGGGTGACAAGGGAAAATTAATGTACAGGGAAGGTGTTTGAATTTGGTGCCTGGATTTAGGTGGGGACTGGAACACATCTTTGTGCATTTGAGAGTAACTTTGCTGCTGGGCTAGGAGGAAAATCCTCTCTCTCCTTCCCTCCTAATGCTCAATCTGGAATCCAGCACTTGTGCAGGTGGGGAGGAATCCTTGTGCTCCTCTCCCCAGGTGTTGTGCACTCACCTCCAGCAGCAGATGCTCTGTGGCCATGCCTTGTAGGATCCTGTGTTCTCTGCTGTTCATTTCTGCTGCTGACAGCTGTTCCCTGGGTCTGTGCTCCAAAATCCAAGCCCTCCTGAGGGGTGAGGAATGTGTGAGGTGGAGCAGCATCCCCCTGTGCTCCATGTCCCAGGTAATTACAGCCAGAGCAGGGCCCAGCAGGTGCCCTGGATTTATTGCTCAGCTCTGCTGTTAACTCTGAGCTGCTGATGCACTGGCAGCTCTGGGAATCTCCTCACCAGCCCCTGCAGCAGCCTGAAAACAGGAGGAGCAGCTTTGGGGTCTGTCCTGGAGTGGGGAGTCCCAGGAGCTTTCCCCCTGTCCCACAAGAGTGGTTGCTCCTTGAGCATTTTGTATTTGCAGAGTCTCAAATGAGACTTTTAACCTGGTGGTTCACAGGATTATTGAGGTTGGAAAAGCCCTGCCAGACCATCCAGTCCCAGCTGTGCCCCATCCCCACGCTGTCCCCAGCCCAGAGCTCTCAGTGTCACCTCCAGGGATGGGGATCCAAACCTCCCTGATCCCCCTTTCCATGGGGAAATTCCTGCTGATTCCCCCCCGAGCCTCCCCTGCCCATCCTGAGGCTGTTCCTTCTGCTCCTGTCCCTGTTCCTGGGAAAAATCCCAAATCCCCCTGGCTGTCCCCTTTCTGTGCAGAGCCACAAGATCCCCCCTGAGCCTCATTTTCTCCAATCTGAGCCCCTTCCCAGCTCCCTCAGCTCCTCCTGGGGCTCCAGACCCTTCCCCAGCTCCTTTTCTTTCCCTGGACATTCTTCATGTCCTTCCTTGAGGTGTTTCCACAGAGCTTTGGCATGGAATGATGGGGATATAAACTCCAGCAACCCCCTCCAATTTCAGGCAGGCATTTCCTTATTTATTTGGCTGGAAATTGAGGGGTTTCTTACCCCATTTTCCCTATTCCCTGCCCTGATCTGACATTCCCTACCACATTATTTTTGCTGAGCTGTGGCTGTTCATCCCCAGGGGCTGGCAAGGAAATCACCTGGGGGTAGCAGAACAAGAAGCAGGAGCTCAAAGGACCTAAAAAAGGATGAGAACAGGAGTGTGAGTGTTGAGGAGCAGCTGCAGAGCCAGAACTGAGCACGAGGAAGATCTTTGGGTGTCCTGCTGTCCCCATCCCTGTTTCCATGGGGAGGGATTGTCTGTGTGTGTTCCACCAGCTCCATCCAGCTCATTCTGGGCTGGGAGCGAGCCTGACGTGATCCTGCTGTTTTGTCAATATCTCAGAAAGTTTGGAAATAGCTGCTCAAAGTGCTCAAATGATAGCATTGCTCTGCAATCTGTCTCTGCTGCTGCCAGCAGTTCTAAATAACCAATTTCCCACGTGCTTAACCTTTTAGGGCTTCTCTTCCCCAGGAATTACTCTGGAACTCCCACTGAAAAGAGGGGGGGAAAAAAATGGAGAAAATTGCTATTTGCCCTTCACAGAGGTGGCTTATGATTTTCCAGGTGTTTTTGGGGAGTTTCTTGCTTTTTAAAATGGGTTGAGAGCACTGAAATGGAGATGCTGTTCCCATGTCTGGCTGAGAGCTGAGCATGAGATCCCTCAATCTCCTGGAATTGGGATGCAGGAGGGAGAGCAGGAGGTGGGAGCTTCCCAAGGGAGGCTGATGCAGGAAGGGATCAAACCCCAGGGAGTGGAGAAGTCCTGGAGCTGCTTGAATTTTTATTTCTGTGGCCCTGTCTGTGCATTTGTGAAAGGAGAATGGTCCCTGTGGAGAGTGCTGAGATAAGCTGGAGGAAGTCTTAAATGTAATCTAAAAATAGATTAATTGGAAAATTGCAAGAAAAAAAGGCAGGGACAAAACTCTTGGTAACTTCAAAGGCAGATTAAAGACTTTGCCTGTGTCAGGACTTCGGTGTTTGGCCCAAGAATGAGACAAATGGAAGAGGGTGAGAATGTTTGCCAGCAAGCTGGAGAAGGGAGAGATAAGGTAACAGATGAAACACTCAAAGTCAGCATTTAAGGACATTGCTGCCTGTGGAGAGATAATTTTATCAACTCCAGAGACAACCCTTTTGGTTTTTTTTCTTTTTTTTTCTATGAAGTAAAATCTGCCCTTTATGAAGCTGCTTAAAATGGTATTTGTTGCAAATTTGATTAGCTGTGCTGCAGGAGCCTGCTGTGGGACAGCCAGTGCCAATATCTCTGCTGATGATGAGTTTGTGGATTTTTCCACCTCCTGCCCTTCATTTTGCTGGTTTTCTGACTTTGGAACTTGGACCTCTGTGTGGTTGGGTGGTGAGACCTTGTGTGAGGACAAAAAAAAAAAAAGATGCTCTTGGAATCTGGAGGTCTGAAAGTTTGCTGAATCCTCTTGTTCCTGAAAGGGAGGGAAGGAATTGTGGCAAGGAATTGCTTTCTAGTTTGGTGTGAGGCCCAAGTGACTTCTGCCTCCTAAACCCTTCCCTCAAATCGTGGTTTGCTATGAAAATGTTTTGTCCCCTCCCAAAATCAGCAGCCAGTATTATATAATGAGCTGCAGGCTGCTCTGAGTAGAAAGATTAAGGGGAGGGTGGGTGAGAACAGGAGTCAGAGATGTGACTCAATATTGATTTCCACTTGTTTTTGTTGAAACGCTAAAAATGCCAAGATGAAATATTTGGGCTTTTCCTCATGTTTCTTTCAATTTTTTTTTAATTTTTTTTTTTTTTCCTTTTGCAAGGATCTCTCTGCCCAGTTTGATTCCAACCCTGAATAATTCATAGCCTGTAAATATCTTCCTCCTCAGGTAAAAAGAGGCTTTGTCAGGGGCTCAGGGCTGTGGTTTGTGTCTCCCTGCAGAGTTATGTCATGCCCAGACCAGCACAGGGCTCCATGAGGATTTCTGGAAGATGCTCCGTGTCTTGGCGCCTCTGGTGCTCCTCCTGCTGTGGCTGATGAGGATTTGGGCCAGCCCCCATTCCCTGAGGATTGGTGAGTGCACACCTGGCTCAGCTCTGGGTTTTTGGAGGGGAAAATGTTCCTGCCTGGGGGGTGTCCCTGCCCAGGTGGGGCTGGCACTGACTGGAAGGTTCTCTCCTCTTGTAGGGGAGGTGAAGGTTGTAGGGAGTGGAGCTCCTCCCTGAATTTTGGGCATTTTGGGAATGTTCTGTGTTTAATTTTTAATGAAATGTAATTTATGGTGAGCTGATACTTGCTGAAATTCCTCCATGAATGATGGGAATGTTCTCCTTCCTCTTATACATGAAATGCAGTTTATGGTGACTTTACACATTGAGCTCCTCCCTGAATTTTGGGAATGTTCTCTCTTTAGTTTGTGGAAGAAATGTAATTTATGGTGAGCTAACACTTGCTGAAGTTCCTCCATGAATGTTGGGAATGTTCTCTCTTTAGTTTGTATATGAAGTGCAGTTTGTGGTGACTTTACACATGGAGCTCCTCCCTGAATTTTGGGAATGTTCTCTCTTTAGTTTGCAAATGAAATGTGATTTATGGTGAGTTTACAAACTGAGCTCCACCCTGCATTTTGGGAATATTCTGTATTTAGTTTGTAAATACAGTTTATGGTGAGCTGACATTGCTGAAGTTCCTCCACGAATTTTGGGAATGTTCTCCATCCTCTTGTACATGAAAAGCAGTTTATGGTAACTTTACAGATGGAGCACCTCCCTGAATTTTGGACATTTTAGGAATGTTCTGTGTTTAGTTTGTGCATGAAATGTAATTTATGGTGAGCTGACACACCTGCTGAAGTTCCTCCATGAATTTTAGGAACGTTCTCTCTTTAGTTTGTACATGAAATGTAATTTATGATGAGTTCATGCACTTGCTGAAATTCCTCCTTGCATTTTGGGAATGTTGCCTTCTTCCTTTTGTAAATGCAATGTAGTTTATGGTGACATTACACACTGAACTCCTCCCTTCATTTTGGGAATGTTCTGGCTTCAGTTTGTAAATGAAATGTAATTTATGGTGAGCTGACTCTTGTTGAAGTTCCTCCATGAACTTTGGGAATATTCTCTCTTTAGTTTGTACATAAAATGCAGTTTGTGGTTATTTTACACACCGAGCTCCTCCCTGAATTTTGGGAATGTTCTCTACCTCCATTTGTAAATGAAACACAGTTTATGGTGAGCTGACAAAGTTGTTGAAGCTTCTCCCTGCATTTTGGAAATGTTCTTACTTTCCTTTTGTAAATGAAATTAGTTTATGTGAGTTGACAGAGTTGCTGAGATTCTTCGATGCATTTTGGGCATGTTGTCTCTTTCTTTTGTAAATGAAATTAGTTTCTGGTGAGTTGACACAGTTGCTGAGCTCCTCCCTACATTTTGGAAAACTTCTCTACTTCCTTTTATCAATGAAATGCAGTTTATGGTGAGTGGACACACAGAGCTCCTCCCTGCATTTTGGGAATATTCTCTCTTTGGTTTGTAAATGAAATGCATTTCTGATGAGCTGACACACTTGCTGAAGTTCATCCGTGCATTTTGGAAATGTCGTCTCTTCCTCTTGTAAATGAAATGCAGTTTGAGGTCAATTTCCATATTTTCCATGTTTGTGTTGGTTTTCACGGTGTTGATGTTGCTCTTCCTGTGTGGATTCAAAGAGCCACTGAGGAGCTGAACTCCCCCTCTCCTAAACTCCTCAGAAAATGAAATATTTCTCTGTCACAAATATATTTGCCCTCCATTGATGAGCAAGGGGTGCCCAACCTGCCCCAGTTCAAGGTGCCCCAAGAACTGTGCTAACCCCAAATACTCCATTTGCAGGGAATTCAGGCTCCTTTGGGCTGTGTTAAAAACATCCAGGGACAGTCACCATCATTTCCCAGGCTGCCTGTGTGGATTAGGGAGCAAAAATTCATCCAGGAACCTCCTAATGGTTCTCACCTCACAGAACTGACACTTTGCTCTGTTGTTTAGAGAGGAAATTCCTTCCCCTGGCTGTTCCCTTTATTAACTATTTGTTGCAGATAAGCAGCTAATCCATCCCTGTCCCTATTTGCAGCTTTCACAGGTGACACACTTGAAGTAAAATTACCTCTCCCCTCAGGTGGAGCATGAGGCAGCTCAGGAAATATGGGCAGGGGCCTGGGAAGGGTGGCTTGGCTGTTTTATATCCCTGGAATCCCTGATTCATGTGCAGCCCTCCCAGCCCTGCTGCCTGCATTTCACCTTGATGGGCACATCCTCCACTCCACAGCAGGCAGGGATGGGGATGGAGGGTGAATTATCTGGATGAAGGTAAAAATCCTTCATTTTGCTTTTTTTTGGGGGTGTTTTTGGGATGGTGGAAACCTCACAGAGATGCAAACCTGGGCTCTGTTTGTTTCTCACCTCCCCAGGATAAAAGGTGAAGTTGTTTGAGATCTGGGACTGTGATTTTCAGCTGTTAAGAACTGGAAACTCAAATCTGAGCTGCAGCTTCCCTGTGGGAATGGCAGCTGCCTTCCAGCTTGGTTTGGTTTGGGGGGTTTGATGAGTGTTGCTCCTTCAAGGCTCAGTTTCATTTTTACGGCGCCTCCAACAAAAAAGTTAATAAAAATAAAGTGCAGAATAAAAAGAGGGGGGAAAAATATTACCAGCAGCCCTGAAATCATTCCCAAATGCATGCTTTTGGCAAGGCAGGGAGATATGGTATCTAGCAACATAAATCAATGCTCTGCACAGGGAAGGAAAAACAGACCAGCAAGAACATTTTAAATATTCAGAGAAAATGTGAGCAAACATTTAAAACAATCTTGCAAACCATCTGATAGCAGGCTGCTGGAATGCACAGGGATGTGGTCAGTAATGGGAGGTGAGCTGGGCAGGGTCAGGGTGGGTTCTTCACCAGGAAAAAAGAGATTATTCCCTGCAGCTCTTGGCTTCCAGGCAGAAGGAAAAGCAGTGGTGCTGAGTCAGGGATGTTTGGCTCGTGAGCTGAGCCCTGAGCTTCCCTGCTGCTGCTTTTTGGGGGTTTCAGGTGGATTTTGGCCCTGGCAGCCCTCAGTGGAGTGGAGAGGCAGCAGATTGCCTCATCCCTGAGCACACTGTGAATTTCTGCTGGCCTGGACAGGACCCACAGCCAGTGTTGCATTGCAGAGAGCTTGAGAATCATCATCTGTGCAAGGAATTGAGCAGAATTTGGGTTTCAGGGTGACCTTGCCCGTGCCTGTGGCTGCAGAGGCTCCTGAACACTCGATTTCTCTCCTTGACACACATGGGGGAAGAACCATCCATGCAAACCTGGGTTTTCCCAGCCTTAAATTGTTCCCTTCTGATGCAGCCCTGGAGAAAAATCTCCTTGTTCCTATTTTTCTGGAGACCTTGGTGGAGGAATCCAGGTCTAAAAGCTTTATCCAGAATGGTGATGCTTTATAAGAATGTCTTTTGTCAGTCAGTTCTGTGCTCTGTCTGGGTGAATTATTATCTCCATGGACCTCAAAAGGGAAGGAACAGGCAGGGATGGGAGTGTTCTCACAGTTTTAAGAGCTCTGGGAGGGAAGGAATTGCCTCCAGGCAGCCTGGAGCCCATGGAAGAACCAGTGCAAGGCCTCCCAAAATATCCAAAATAGGTTATGTTGCATCCAGCCACCCCAAAAACCAACAATCATCATCTCCCTCCTGCCCTCCAGGGTAGCATCTCCCCCATCCCTGCTCTCCTGCAGCACACAATGTGTGTGGGAGCAATTCTGGGTTTGTTTTCTGCCTGTTCACTCATGCTCAAGGAAGTGTCAGGAAATTTGCCTGAGTTATTTACTGGGTTATTTACTCAGCCTCACCAAGCAGAGCGTGGGGGCCCTAAATTGGCATTCTCTGGCTTGATTCATTGGGCGTGCTAAAGAAGCTCGTTTAAAATTCATACCCTGGCAAAAATTGGAGTTTATCCATGAATTGCCCTCACCAGGAGCAGCATCAGGAGCCCTGACAGAGGATCTGCTGACAAGCTCCTTCCAAGGTTTCCTGTAACCTTTCAGGATTGTCTCTGCCTGTGAAAATCCCTTCCCTGCCTCTGCCTCCCCCCAGCTCTGCAAATTTTACACAACAACTCCAGCATTTAAAAGTTGATTTTTTGGGGTGGAATTGGATGTTTTTCTGCCCCACACACAGGGACTGTGCATCCACCTCTGGCTTAGCTGTCATTGCTGCCCCAGTGCTTTGTTTCATCCACCACAAAAGCAATTTGTGGTCCAAGTCCCCACGAACCCCTCCCTGATGCTGGGGTGTCACTGGAAGTGTCACCCTGGGTGGTTTGTCCTTGTTTCTGGGCATGATTCCATAATTCTGCAGTGCCTAAAGGGCTGGGTGTCTCCTGTGTCTGCTCTGATAGTGGAACCAGAATCACAGAATCATGGAATGGTTTGGGTTGAAGATCCAATTTCACATTTCCCACTGTCCCAGGCTGATCCAAGCTCTGTCTCTGGGCATTACCAGTGATCCAGGGGCAGCCACAGCTTCTCTGGGCACCCTGTGCCAGGGCCTGCCAAGGATTTCTTTCCAATATCCCATCTAAACCTGCTCTTTTTGAGGTTTTAGCCATTCCCCTTTGTCCTGTCTGAGCCCTTGTAAAAAGTCCCTCTCTGCATTTCCTGCAGCTCCTTCAGGCACTGGAAGGCTGCAGTGAGGTCACCCCAAAGCCTCTCTTCTCCAAGGCTGAACAATCCCAATTCTCTCAGCTTTCCATGTCAAGAAAATGTACCTGGGGATCCCCCAGAGGTGTGGGGAAGCCCTGGCACTCAGCAGTGTGTGCTGAAGAGGCAGAGTGCAGTTTGTTCTGCATGGCTGTGGCTGTGTGGTGCCCCTTTATTCCCAACCCATCCCTGTTTCATGGCCCTGGGTAGCAGAGCATCGTTTGAATCCCTGTGTCACCACCCTCCCAAGGTGTTCATGACACACTCAGCCACTTTTTCAGTGAGTGAAGGCCCCAGGGCTGCCCTGTTGGGTGCAGTTTGTCCATAGGTGTGGCTGAGCTGGGGGTTGAACCAAGGGAAAAAGGAGCATTAAAGATTCCTGAGGCAAAAATGAAGCAGTGCAATTGTGGATGGTTGAGCTCAGCTCCCTCAGCACACACAGAATTCTCCTGCAGGCACTGCAGGAAGATCCCACAAGACAAAATTAGCATTTTAAAGGGTGGCTCTGATGATGAAGGTGCAGGCAGTCCCTGGGTCTGGGGAAGGAGGATGCTGATGTCAGCAGGTACCAAATTCTTCCAGGTGTGAGGATGAGGTGATGGGGGGAGGAAGCAGCTGTGCCTTTCACTGCAGGCAGGCAGAGTGGCTTGGTGGCACATTTGGTGCCATCCCCAGCTCCCCACCTCCTGTTTGCAGCTGGCTCACACAGCTTGAAACTCCTGCTGGAAACACTGAACACACACAAAGCACAAACTCATTTCTGGTGTAGCTCTGCCTTAGCCAAGCCCTTTGTGGATGCTGCTGATGGGTCTGGGATAAAGTGGACGTGGATTTGCTGCTCCCCAGCTGAGGAATGGCCTCACCCTGGCTTTGAGATCAGCTCAGAGCACAGAACAAACCTGCAGGGCTCACATGGTGGTGCTGTTGCTGGAAAACCTCTCCACTTGTCTTTAGGATGAGTGTTTAATCCCATTCTGGCTTGGGGAGTGGGGTGGGAGGAGGGTGTATTTATTGGCATACAATATTAATATTTCCCCCAATATTAAAAAGAGACAGTTAAGTTCATTAAAGCAAAGTAGGTTTGCAGTTATTTATCATTTGCTGGTGAGAGGTAGAGAAAAATACAACATTCATCTGCTATCTGCTCTTTTAATTTTGTTCTGATTATCCTTCTTGGAGAGCAATGTCTTATTTATGGGTTTTGAGTTATGTGCATAAATAGTTGTGGGTTTTTTTTTACATCACCTGTACAGATGCCAGGCCCTTCAGCAAAGCCCCATTTAGACTTACAGTGAATCACAAATGGTTTGGGTAGGAAGGTTCCTAAAGATCAGCCAGTTCCAACCCCCTGGCATGGACAGGGACATCTCCCACTGGGTTTGGCTGCTCCAAGCCCTGTCCAACCTTGGACATTTCCAGCATCCAGGGGCAGGACAGCTTCTCTGGGCATATTTTATCCTTGGATTCTTTGCAGCTGTCCCCAGGTGTTCTATTCCTGAGTTCCAGCACTGGGAAGAGTGGCTGATCCTGCCTCACCTCCTTCACCCTGTCCTGAGCAATGTCCTGAAGGCAGCTCATCCACAGAGACTACTCAAGGATAAAATGAGATGATTTTCTTCAGGAAAAAGCAGCTGAAACTGTTCAAAGAGGGGCTGGTGACTGCTGCAGTCATTTATCTACGCTGCTTTTCTCTGGAATGATCTGCTGAAAGGTGTTTTCTAGGAAGCTTTTGCTGCAGGACGCTGGGCCGTGCGTACAGGCTCAGCCGAGCTCAGCGTTGGCGGTCTCCATGTGCAAGCAGGAGGTTTGCACGTTATTCCCACCAAACCTGTGGGAATGCAGATTTTCCTGGGGCTGTGCTCAGCACCCTGGCAGCCTGCAGAGGCAGGAGGCTCATTAGCACCAGGGAAGTGTGAGAGAAAACTGAGGGAGGAGCGCGGGCGCTTCCGAGCGGGAACCGCGACCAGCCGCGAGCGGATTCTCAAGGGATGCACAAAACCCCCAGGGATGCACAAACCCTGCAGCCCTGCTTGGATTTGGGTTTCAGCAGTCCCAGAGGTCTCTCTGGCACATTGGCAGGACTGGGTACCAAAGAGGGAGGGATTGATGGTGTCCTCCACCGTGGGGGTTTTAACGAGAATTTTATGTGGTTGAGGTTGGATGCGTTTGGCTTAAAAATGAACTGAGGGTCATCCTGCAGGGAAACTCCATGGAGAGAAGAGGGGATTGGTGCAGAGTGGGGAAACTCCATGGAAAAAAAGGGAGGATTAATGTAGAGTAAGGAAACTCCATGCAAAAAAAGAGGGGATTGGTGTAGAGAAGGGAAACTCCATGCAAAAAAAGAGGGGATTGGTGTAGAGAAGGGAAACTCCATGCAAAAAAAGAGGGGATTGGTGTAGAGAAGGGAAACTCCATGGAAAAAAAAGGAGGATTGATGTAGAGTAGGGAAACTCCATGCAAAAAAAAAGGGGATTGGTGTAGAGAAGGGAAACTCCATGGAAAAAAAAGGAGAATTGATGTAGAGTGGGGAAACTCCATGGAAAAAAAGGGAGGATTGATGTAGAGTAGGGAAACTCCATGGAAAAAAAAGGAGGATTGATGTAGAGTAGGGAAACTCCATGCAAAAAAAGAGGGGATTGGTGTAGAGAAGGGAAACTCCATGGAAAAAAAGGGAGGATTGATGTAGAGTAGGGAAACTCCATGGAAAAAAGGGAGGATTGATGTAGAGTAAGGAAACACCATGGAAAAAAAAGAGGGATTTGGTGCAGAGCAGAGAAACTTGATGGAAGAAAGGGGATTGGTGGTAGAGCAGGGAAACTCCATGGAAAAAGAAATTATGTGGTCAAGGTTGGATGTGTTTGGTTTAAAAATCAACTGAGCCTCATCCTGCAGGACACCTCCATGGAAAAAAGAGGGGATTGGTGGCAGATTAGGGAAACATCATGGGAAAAAAAGGGGATTTGGTGCAGAGCAGGGAAACTTCATGGAAAAAAAGGGAGGATTGATGTAGAGTAAGGAAACTCCATGGAAAAAAGAAGGGATTGGTGCAGAGTAGGGAAATTTCACGGAAAAAAACAGGATTTGGTGCAGAGCAGAGTGAGCTGCCCTGCAAGGGGAAGGTGTCCAGGCAGCAGGCAGATCATGCCCAGCAGAGCAGTGCCCCTTGCCTGGTGTGGGAGGGCTCTGCCTCTCTCCAGGCTGCAGCTTTGCCACATAAAACATAATGAGCTCCTCGTCTCCAGCGGAGGAATCCGGCGCTATAATAATATGAATAATAAATAATAAGCAGATTTATATTTTAGATCAGTGCCACAGGGCATGGAGTGAGGAGGGACAGGGAGTCAGCCAGACAGATCATCTCTTTCCATCCTTTGCACCTCTGTGGCAGAGTTATTTTTCCTGATCTGTTCCTATTCATTAATGTCCGAGAGGCAGGTTATATTATCCACCCCAGGAGGCCTTTAAGCTTTGTTTTGATTCATTATATATCCACATACATATTATATAGATATAGATCTCTCTGTGCAGAGCAGCTGGATGGGGAAACCGGCTGGTAGTTATGGAAAAGAGCCACGTTACTTAAGCAGCAAATCAACGTTCTATTTCTTCACTCTCTTGTTTATTGAAAGCCATTTAGCCACCAGCACGGGGGAAGCTGTGCTGCCCCTGGGCACAGCAGCAGCTGCTGCCCTGGCCTGTGTGGCTTTGTGCCTTTGGAAGGTGACTGGGTGGGAAGCAGGTGTTAATTCAGCAGGAAAAGGGGAATTTAAGGAATTTAAGCCAGGCAGAGAGGGGCTGGTCAGTGGAAAGGTGACATTTATCTCTTCTAGGCACAGTCCTGAGCTGTGGCAGGGTGACAGAGGACAGGCATGGATAGGTGCATGTGCAGAATTTTGCATCAAAGGTCTGGCTTTTTACATTTGTTCCTGAATATTAAACATTCTCTCAGAGCCAAAGATCAGGATCTGAGAGTCATGCAACTTGTTTTATATCTAAATACTGTTCCTGCCCCTGGGCAGCACTTTGTGTATTTAGCTGCTGAGCCACTTTTAATACAGATCTTTTTGCTTCACACAGAGAAGCTACTGATAGCAAGATCTACTCTGCAATTTCTTTCATTATTTTTTCATATTCGTATGTGAATAAAAAAGTCAATTACATGAATGAAAGATCCTTGGTTGCCTGCCTAAACAGCTGCCAAAATGAATTCCAACTCGGAGCCAAATTCAGCAGAGCTGGAATTTCTGCAGAGAGCTCCAGTGTGGTGTGAGATGGGATTGTGCAGGAGGCTGCATTACAACCCCTGCCCCAGGCTCCAGTGTGGGCAGCCAGCAGGGATGGATTTCACTGCTCTGCAGGGCTGGATTCAATCTCCTGCTCAGAGCCACCTCCCTGCCAGGCAGCATCCAGAGCACTGAGCTCGGTGCCAGCCCCGGTGATGCTCTGAGCTCCAAACCTGTTCATCCCCACAGACCTGTTAACTTGTGAGTGAGGAACCATCTGGGGAATTTTGGGGATGTGGGTGGAGTTAGAAAATCTGGAGAAGCACAGAGAGGAAGCAAATCCTGCACAGAGGCAGGAGCAGTTCTGGGAGTGACTCCTGAGGATGGGGCACCTCTGGATGCCTGACTGAAGAACTGTTCTGTGTTTTTAAGGAAATGCAGGTGTGTAGTGACCACAATGTGACCTGAAGGTCCTTTCCAGGCAGTGAAGGGGAGGAGAGCCTCACAGATTTCAGGTAGATGCCCAATTTCCTCAAGATGAGTTGAGATAAAGCTGAGTTTGTCACCTGGGAGCTGTTGGAACCTTGCTGGGAAGGGCAGGGAGAGGATGGCTAGTGGGAGAAGAAAACAAAAAGCTCCTCCAGCTCCAACCTGTGAGAGCAGAGCTGAGATCCCCACCCTGGGAGTGCAAGCAAGGTTTCTTTGTGCTCCAAGCCTCATGCTCAGGGTTTATTCCTCCTCTGTTACTCTTGGCACGTTCCCTGTCCTTGCTCTGTGGATGGGTGGGTTGCAAGCTCAGGAGATCTCCAGCCTGCCCAGAGCTGAGCTCAGTGAGATGTTAAAACCCTCTTGCTGAGCTTTAGGCACTGCAGGGCTGCTGGGCAACCTTCCCAGAAGAGTTTTTGACCTAGCAGGGCACTTCTCTCGAGTGCCCCTCTGCAGCTAATTGCTGCTGGCTCAGTGTCAGATAAACACAGCCCTGAAATCCCAAATTGTCCTGGCTCAGATTCAGCAGCTCCCACTCTCCAGATCCAGGTGTTAGGGACACGCAGCACTTGGAAAAGTCCCAATCCCAGGAGTGGAGAACAACCTGCTGACAAAGCAGGGGGAGTGGTGGGTCCTGCCCTTCACTTGTTCCAGCTTTGTGCTCCTCTTCCTCCCCCCACAGAGACCTCACTGTGATGAGATCAAACCTGAAAAAAAAAAAAAACAAAAAAACCAAAAACAAGAACACTGGGGGGAAAGGAAGGACGGAAAGACCTAAAAGAATGAAATTTTTGCTTTTCTGTGGGATGTCAGCTGTGAAAAGCAGGGGAGCATGTGGGAGAGGATAACACCCAGGGCACAATCCATGGCAGAAGGGGCTGTGAGCAGGCAGGGAAATGGGAAAATGGGAAAACTGGGGCCTTTTTTACTGGGACAACCATCCAAGAGCGTCACATTGGGGTGGCATCACAGCCCAGAGCCCTTCCTTGGGGGGTTATTAGGACTTTTTCAGTCTGGGAAGCAGAAGGTGAAGGTCCTGGCTGGAGGAGAGCTGGGAGGATGCAGCTGTGACAGCAGAGGTGGAGCTGGGAGGGGCTGAGAGCAGCAGGAGCAGCTCAGGCTGGCTCCAGATCAGGCTCTGGGTGTCAGGAGGCTGCAGACAGGGATGGCTCCTGCTCCTTTCCATCACTAATCAATTCCTCTTGCACCTCCAGACACTGCAGGGGCTTGGAGAGACTAAATGGAACTTTATGTGAAAGTGATGGCTGAATGTCAATGCTGCCCTCGAAGCCAATTTGGGAGCTGGGAAGTGCTAAAAGAATTAAGATTGTTAAATGGAAATAAGTCTACTTGGTTGAGATAAAATAGGGTTTAAATGAGTGAAATTATCAGTGGATTACCCTAGTTAGAGCACTGCCTTATTTAATAAACTGGGTTTTAATCTGCTGTGAGCATTCCTGAAGGGAAAGCTCAGCCTGTGGAGGTGCAGGGATGAGATGGAGGGGAAGGAGCAGCTGTGCCATCATCCTCCAGAATGGAGCCACAGGAGCAATAACTTGCCCAGGAGTGCTTTGTACTTTCACAAGGATCTCATTTGCTGCTTTACAAGCGGGTTGATCTTTGTTTGGGTTTCTCTTGCTGGCAGAATTGGGGTGGGATCACCTGAGAGTGGGGATCACCTTGGTACCTCTGGGTCCCTCATGTCCCTGGGGAGCAGTTTTAGAGCAGAGCCACGCAGTGCTGCCTCCTTTTTGGGGCAAATGGATGCACTCAGGGCTCCCCTGAGCCCTGCCAAGGAGTGATGCAGAGGGAATGAAAATGCTGGAAAACCTTGAGTGCTGCAATTTTACCCAAAGAGAAGGTGTAACAATAATTAATGACCAGTGATTACCTGCTGCTGCAGGAGCAGAGCTGTCACACAGGAGCAGCCAGGTGCTTTGGGCCAGCTTTACCTGGCACCTGACTAATGCAGGTGTCACCTGTCACCTGTCACATGCTCCTGACCCACCTCTCTGAAAGCAGAATTGCTCCAGTGTTTCCAAAATTGCCTGTGGAGGGAAGGGGCTGATTTCTCTCACTTTTAGGACTCTGTTCTTGGCTGCTGGAGCTCTGAGCCTGGAGGTGACAGTCCCAGGCTCAGGCACAAGGGACAAAACCACAGGGAGGGATGAGGTTTGATTTTATTTTTTATTTGTGCAACCCTGAGCTCTCAGAACATCTTGTGCTCTTTACTGGGAGGATTTGTGACCAGGCTTTGCCATGGGCCAGCTCTGGCCCTGTGGTTGCCCATCTTGGCACAACTGAGGAGCATCAGCATGGGAGAAGATGGTTCTGAGCTGCCCAACTCAGATTTTGGAGCAGAAATCTCCTTTTCCTGGGCTGTGGTTGAAACCCTGCTCTTCCCTCCTGTGTTTAAATCCCATGGAGCATCTCATTAGGAGCAAATGATGCCTCAGGCAAGTGGAGCTGTAAAAAAGTAATCTTTATTAAGCACCCTCAGTGGTCAGAGCTGCTTGATGAGCTCCAGGGTTTTATTTGCAGGCAGCTTGGTTTGTTGTTGGGCAGGAAAAGGCTTTGAGCTGCCTCCAGTCCCTGTCTCCAGGCTGCTGGTTTTTATTTCTGCCCTCAGTCCCTTCAGCCCTGCAAACACTGCTGCAGAGCTGTCCACACTGGGAACAAAACAAGAGGAAGAGGCTGGGTGGGATAAATCAGGAACGTGAGAAGGGATTCAAGGTCCTGCAGCTCATCCTGAATTGGACAGACGCAGATTTCCCTGGAAAAAAAAAAAAAAAGGTGTAAAAACCCACAGAGCAATGTGGCTTTTTGCTGGTGAGATGGATGGAAGAGCTCTGGAAAATCAATCCAGACACAGGGTGTGAGTGAAGGTGTTCACACCTCAGGTAACTCTGAGGCTGCTGCACAGGGTGGGAGATTCCCAGACTGAGCCAAAAATCTGCAACCTCTGCTCCTCCTAGGAATCCCCAGAGAAGCTGTGGCTGCCCCTGCATCCATCCTGTGGAAGGTGCATGGCAGAGGGTGGAATGAGACGATTTTAAATTCCTTTCCAACCCAACCCCTTCTGGGATTTGATGGTTTCCTGGTTCCTGCCCTTTTGAATGACAAACTGTGCTGGATCCGTGGCTGTTTGTTGTCCTGGGGCTGTCAGATTTCATTGTGAGGAAATGAGAAGCATTTTCAGGCATTAGCTGGCAGCACAGAAAGTTTTAGAGCAGCAGTTCATGCCACTGAACATGATTTTTGGAAGATGTGTCCTCATGCTTGGAGAATCAATTAACCTCGAAAACATTTGGTGGCTTGGTTTGAAGAACACTGAATTTCCTCTCCTGCTGCTGGAATCAGCCACCTTCAGCATGAAGCAGGGATTGTTTCTAGCACTGAGAGGTGAAGTGAGAACAGAAAAAGAGAATGAAATAACAGCATAATGCCAGAAGAAATGCACAAAAAAAAAAATAATAATAAGAAGAAGAAAAAAATAGAGCATCTGTGTGACTAAAACCACTCAGTTGCTGAATATATTTTGGTTTAAATGTCCTGGCTCTGTTCTGTGCTCTTCCCCACCCTCCCTACCTGGAAGTCATCCAGCATTATCCCTGCTTGAAAAGGCAGCACTGGCTGTGTTCTGCCTGAGCCAGCACCTGCAGGGAGCTGCAACAGGTCCCTGTCTGCGCTCTTGGAGCTTTTTTGGGGGGGTAAAAGCCAGAAAGGTCAGTGCAGAGCAGTGGTGAAGGGCAGCCTCACCTGCTCTGCTTGCAGGAGCAGGGTAAAAAGCTCCTGCACTCCTGGGACACTCCTGATGCTTGGAAAATCATCCCTTCCTTGCTGCTTTTATGGATTTTTCTGCCAGAGCTGAATTAAAGCAGCTTTGGGGGAAAAGTGTTACAACCTCCTTGACCTAAAGTTCTCACCCCAGCAGCATCATCCTTCCCTGTTCCAGTGGGCTCCAGAAAAGGTGGATTTTGCTTCCAGCTGCAAAAATTGAGCAATACAATGAGATCTAATGCAGACATTGCTGTTACACCTCTCACCTCTTCCTCCCTTCTGATTCTGGCAGCAGACTCAGCCCTGGAGGCATTCTGGAATAAACATTTCCAGGAGAAACACCAAATTCTGGCCTCCCTTTCTCAGAAAACCATTCCCTGGGTACTAAATCAGAATGGATTCAGATAAAAACTGAGAAAGGTAAAATATTAGCATTGAGTTTGGGTGTTTTTCCAGGCAGGTTATCAACACCTGAGCAGGTGGATTTCTTGTTGCAGTGAGAGCAGCAGGGGCTGAGAGCTGTGGTTGTTCTACAGGATTCTGACTGGTTTTTTTCTGCTTTTTTGTCAGCCTGGGCACGCCACACTCATGCTTTAGATTTCAGTCTCAGCTTGCTAATCTGCTTTCTGACCTATAGAAGAAAATAGCTGGTAATTATTTGTTTACTTTGTGCAATTCGACTGTGCAAGAGCTTCCTTAGAAGAGGCAGGCTGGGTGATTAGGAGGGGAGGTTTATTTTATTTTGGTTTGGTTTATTTTGCCTGGCACGTTGTCTTTTCGTTTGGAAGGGCTGAATTTCTTGGGGGCTTTTTGCCTTTTTTTTTTTTTTTTTTTGTTTTTTTTTGTTTTTTTTTTGTTTTAGGAGGCTTGAACTCTGCAGCTGCTTTAAAGAGTGAAAAATGAAGCACAGAGGGGTTGTGGGGGGTGAAAAGTCAATTTTGATGTGCTGTGTTGTCAGGGTTTGGGGGATGGGGCTGGCCCCAGGCTGTGAGCACAAATCCTGATGGATTTGGATGGGCTGGGAGGCACAGCCTGGGCTGATTCTCCCCCACATTATTCCTCAAATTCAGTCTGACCCCGCGCTGCACTGCAGTTCTGTGAAAGCAGGAGGGTGCTGAGCATCTTGCAGACAACAAAACCTCTCTTCTGGGCTGGGATTATTCAACTAATCTCGTGATTATGGTGATAATCCCCTTTGCAGTGACGCCCCTCTCCAGGGAGCTTTTCCCTCGGGCCCTTCCAAGTCCCAAATCCCATTTTCTCCTAATGCTGAAGTGCTCTATATTAAATTAAGGCACTCTCAGGGATCAGAGGTGTGAAAGTCCTGTGGTATTTAAAGCTTTGGAGTCTTTTCCTGACCCACCCTCCTGGGGCTCATGGTGGGGATGGAGGAGAGGGGCTCTGCTGCTGGAGAAGAGATGAATTTTTATATTTTTACTCCTTGTTTTTGGAGCAGAACAAGCTGTGCTCAGTGTCACAGCCTTACCAGTGATGCTCTGTGGCTCTGATGATTCCAGGTTGGATTTTCCTGCAGGGAAAGCAGCTCCCTCCCCTCTCCCACTGCCAGGTGCTCGGCGCCAAATAAATATTTTGCTCACAACTCACCGGAGGTGGCATCTAACCAGATGTGCTCTCACTTGGTGCAGCAGGAGATTTATTTGGTTGTCCATTTATAGCTTATTATTTCCTGCTGTCTCCCCCCTCCCCAGCCTAATAGCAGTTTGCTATCCACCAGGGTATACATTTTCTTCTGATTAAGTGCTGCTTAGCCGTTGGCTGCTTGCTCATTTTACTTTTATAGACACATTTACAGAGGCACAAGCGCCCAGGAGCAAGGGTAAGGAGAATGGAGACTCACAACAGCTTGATTAGATTGGATTTTAATAAAGTTTCCAGCTAAGCTGCAGCACAACTATTCCTCACTGTGCTGATGGTCTCCAGAGGTCCCTTTCAGCCCTGATTATTCTGTGGTGCTGGAGAAGGGGTTGCACAGCTCCTCACCTGTGCAGAGTGAGAGAATTCCCATGGAATCCTTGACCAGCAGGGATTTCTGAGCTCTGAATACCTCCCAGCTCATCTCTCTGGGGTGAGAATTTTTTTTTTTTTTTTCCCATCTTTCCTCAGCTGCTAATTAGTCGCAGATGATGAGATAATTTATAAAAATTAGGAGCGATTTTCCCCTCATTGTGCTGATATTGCTTGGCAATAAAACTGCTCTTTTAAGGGGGTGACTTTTCCTTAATGCAGGGATCAAGGCTAAAAATACATCCCCATGCATGTCAGCAGGGAGGGGGAGCGTGCTCCATCACCAGGAGCTCTTCCAGAAGTTCATCAGAACCACGAGAACGAACCCAAATTGAAATGCAAGCCCCAGCCTGGCTGTCTGGGAGGGAGATTCTTGGTGGTGTCACCCTGGTGGGAAGGATCAGGGAACATCCAGGGTGCTGCTGCTGTGGCAGGAGTGTGAGCTGGGGGTTTGGGCTGCTCTCCCCTTCCCCAGCAGTGCCAGTGACTCAGTGCCAGCTCCTCACCAGGCAGGGACAGCACCAGAGCTTTGTTTTGTCTCCTGCAGGATGCAGGGGCCAGGGGAAGGTGTGGGAGCACAGCAGGGCTCAGCTCCCAGTTTTTCTGGGACACATTCCCTGCAGAGTGGGGCTGAGGCAGGCAGCTGGGATTTGTTCCCAAAGCCATTTCTGGGTTTGGAAGGTGCTGTTTGTCCCTTGAGCTGGTCCAGCATCCATCCAAGCCTGTGCCTGTGTGTCTGAGAAACAGGGGGGCTGCTGTGGCTGTTGTTTGGGAAAAGCCATTCATTAGGCTGAAGAATGAATTTTCCATGAACTCAGAAGGCCTCCAGCACTCCCTCAGGCTCCTAATGATTTTGTCACAGTGTTAATCCCTCAGGTGAGCGGCAGCATTTTGATATCAGCAAACAAATTACGTTTTCTGCACTGATAACCCAACCCAGAGCCAGGCCTGAGAGCAGAAAACAATTCATCAGCTTCTGATGGGATTCACAGTGAGCAGCTCCCTGTACCCCATGACATTCCAGGAGGGTGTTTCTGCACAGGACACCTGTACAAGCACAGGAAACCTGCTTTGGTTTCTTAGTGATGCTCAGGATGCCTCTTCCTGTCTGGAATGATGTATTTTGAGAGGTAAATGTGCTGGAGAGTTTCCAGGAAAGCAAAATGGAGGTGGGGAGGATCAGCTGGTTTTTTTGGTTTTTTTTTTTTTTTGTAGCAGGTGATTGATATGTTGTGCTCAGAGTGTGTGGTGGGTACAGAAAGTTTGCAGAGATTTAAGGGGAAACTGGCCAAGCACAGGGGAGAGAAAAGCACTCAGCAGTTATTAAATATATAAACAACATCAGTTGGAAAAGTTTCCTAACCTGAGAGTAGCCCAGGGCTGGGAGGCTATTAGCAGGAATTATTGGATGGACTTCTGCTTTGACAGTAACATTTGTTCTTACAATCCAGATATGAGGCAGAGGCACAGAGAAAATGAAAGGAATTGCCTGTAGCAAGCTCTCAAATTAGCACCTCTATCTCCCAAGCCCCAGCCTGGGTCCATCAGGGCCTGGCAAGTGTGGAAATGTGCCTGGGCTTTAGAAACAAACAGGGAAATTGGGGCAGCAGTGATGCAGGTGCAGAGGGCAAAAGCAGCAGGATCAGGCTTGGGAGAAGGAAAATTCAGCTTGGAATCATCCCCTGGTTTAGTGGGAGCAGAATTAATATCAACCTGTTTGGGTTTTGTCATATGAAGGCAGCCCTCTCCCATTTCCACAGCTGAACATTCATTTCTGCTCTTTAATGAATGTTAAAACATTTCCTTTGTCTCTAAATGCTTCTGGCCTGTGCTTTATGGTGGGATTATCTTGCTCTCCCCATCTCTCCTGGCTCAGCTTTAGTTTCTGGAAGAGCAGGCTGTGTTCATTCAACCTCTCTGGAGGTGTTACACAATTCTTTCCAGCATTTTATTGGTTTAATTTAAGTATCTTTATCTCTGTTAGACACAGAGTATGAGCACACCTGGCTGGGACTCCACAGGAGCACCCAAATCCTGGGTGAATTTTATCTGTGAGGTGCCTTTGAATCTTCCAGAGCCCTCTCTAGTTCAGTCTCAGACATTTCTTCTTCAGTTTTCTTCCTTTTTTTCTTCTTTTTCAAACTCAAAGCCTTTCTGATGGTGCTGCCAAAAGCTGTGAGTGAGGAAATTGGAGTGGGATGTGGACAAGGGGCAGAGCTGGGACAGGGCATGAAAATTCACATGAAAATCAGGGAATTTGAGCTGGAATTTGGAGCAGCTGGACTTGTCTCCTTTAAGTCCTTTCTTGTGTGATGGCTGCAAGAATCTCATCAGTCATTTTTCTACTTGGATATGTCATATCTATTTATCATAATAGATATGCATAATAGACAGCATAATAAATAATCCTGATTTAGATCCATCCATCCAAACATTAGCAAAGTTGTGATAAAACCTGATCCTGTTATGCAGGGAACCCCTCTACTTTTACTGTCTTGTCCTTTTTCCTTCATTCCTCATTCTCATATTCCTTATGTTTCATGCAGAATAATTCGGTGTATTTTCTAGGATCCTTGTAATATTTGCAAATTATTGAGAATCCAATTACAACATTAATTAAGTGGTTTGGTTTTTTTTTTTTTTTTTTTTTTTGCAACTGGAAACAAACGTTATCTTGCAAAGACAAAAATGTGTCTTCAGTGTATCTGATTATCTGAATTGGGATGGGATGGAGAATAGGATGAGATGGGATGGAATAGGATGGAATGAAATAAGATGGGAGGGAATTGGGTGGAATGGAATGGAGAATAGGATAGAATGAAATAGGATGAGAATAGAATAGAATAGAATAGAATAGAATAGAATAGAATAGAATAGAATAGAATAGAATAGAATAGAATAGAATAGAATAGAATAGAATAGAATAGAATGGGGTGGAATGGGATAAAATGGAATTCCAGCTGGTCCAGAGGCTGCAGGGGGATTTGGAAACCTGTGGATCTGGAAATGTGTTGCTGGTGTTGTGATGGGAAAAGCAGAGGAGGGAAAGGTGGAGCAGGGAGAGGATGAGGAGGGAAGCACTCACCTCTCATTAGCAAGTGCTGCTTTCTCTTTAAAAGAGGAAAACCAAACCTCCTCATCCCCCTGGCCCTGCAGGTCAATAAAATGAACACTCCCTAATGGCTGAATCAGAGACTCAACAACTTCATTACACTTGTAAAATCAATGGCCATCCCCCAGCTCTGCTGATTGATCTGAGCTGCACTGCCTGGGAGCTGGCAGAACTTTGGGAATTTGTCTGCAGCCCATGGAGACACAGTTCCTGGTGGGCCAGAGCTTCCTGTGCCCTTCCATCCCTGCTCCTGCAGGTGGGTGCTGGCAGAGCTGTCCTGGAGCAGAGCAGCAAGGGCAGCACAGGATGCACAAGTCCACGCTACTGAAGGGCTGCTGAGGTGAATTTGTAGCTTCTGGACTGCTGCTGGGAGGCCTGGATGTTAATGACAATGCAGCTAATAAGGTCTAATTGGCTATTAAAGGAGGAAGCAGCCCTGGAGATGCTGAGGGCCAATTAACCCTGGGAGCCTGACACTGCTGCTGTGCAGTGATGTGTGAGAGCCTTTCATAAACACAGAGAGGACAGGGACTGGAGCTCCTTACCCAAATCCTCTGGAAATATTTCAGTTCTCACCTGCTCACCTGTCTCTGTAGTCAGGATTTAGTGTGAGCAGTGCAGGAACCCCCTGGGCACCAAAGCTGCCCTGGCCAGGTGGAACTTCTCAGGAGGTTGACTTTTTAAACTCTGCTCAGCTCTGAGGGACTAAAAGCTGAGTCAGGTGAGGTGGATCCATAGGGAAATCCCATTCCTGCATCAGGCTGTGATGGGGACAAGTGCCAGAGAGAAAAATGCCAAACCCAAGGGGAGCAGGGGCAGGCAGGGAACTGCCCTTGGAATGCTGAGATGGATCCTGGAACAAGCCAGCCCAAAGCCTGTGGAAGCCACCAGGGGCTGTGGGAGGCTCAATCCATCATCCTGCCTCAAACACTGTCTGAGATCAGGGCCCTGGGGAGCCAGGGTTCTGACACAGCCTTGTTGTTAATTTGAATAAACAAATTGGGTCTGATGGCTTTGTCTTCTAATTGATGCCAGTGCCTTCTCAATAAGGGAAAGCAGAGAGATTCAGTGCTGCAAAGCAGCTACCTGTGTTCACAGTCTGTTTTTCTGCTGGGAGTGGGCAGGCAGAAAATGGGATTGGGTGGAATTGATGAGGAATTGGGTCTTGGGAATCTCAGCATAATGTGAACCATGTCTCAAGCTTTGGAGTCTATTGCATCTTAATTACACGAGAAAGGCTTTTTGTGCTGCTGTTGTGATGATGCTTCTCTTGTTCCTCTTTCTCCAGTTGATTTTATTCAAATTTCTGCATTTTAAAATTTTTATTCTTTCTACTTTCTGCATTTTTGCTGCTCTGAACTCTGACCTTTCTGAAACCCCAGAGATGGGGCTCAGCTCCTGCATTGGAGCAGCTGCAGGTTGATGTTTTTTGGTCTCTGCTTGGCTTTTTGCAGAGCAGGGAGAAGGGAACTGTGCCAGCAGGGTCTGTCCCACTGTGACCCCCGGGACTGGCCTGTCCCAGTGGAAGGAATGACCTGATACTCTGAGAAAAATCACTGGAGTTTTCTATGGAAAGCACGTTCAAAGCATCTCTATCCTGGAAAAAAACTCAGAGAGAACAAGCTGCTGAATGAATTTGATTTCTTTATCACCCTGAAATGTTAAATTGTAGCTTTTGTTCTTAAGAGTGTTTTTTAAATAAAAATATGTCAGTGAGTTATCTTTCAATAAGAATTTAGCCAGTGATCAGGCCTTAAATCTACCTGGAAGGGAAATTGTGCAAACCCAGGTGTTTTCTGCATCAAAATAATATTCCAGTTGTTTTTACTTGGCAATTTGACCTTATCAATAAGGCAGCTGAAGCTAATTTTGGGGTGAATTTGCCCTCATTCCTGGTGATCCCAAGGATGTTTCTCTTTTCTTGTGTGAGGAAGAAGCTGGAAAGAACATCCAGTGCTGAACTGATTTGTTCCTTCAAACCTGAATAAAGCACTTTTTTAGTCTGTCTGGGCCTTCAGACTCCAAGACTGTGGATTTGCTGATTTAGAGTTGAACTTGCCTGAGCTGGAGTTTGCACTGACCAGAACCAGGAGTGTGTCCAGAGTGGGGCCCTGCTGTGTCCCTTTGGGTTCAAAACCTGCTTTTTTTTCTGCTTTTTTCTGCTTTTTTTTTGCTTTTTCTCCTGACTCAGCTCCAAAAAAGAGACAAAAGCTCCTTTCAGCCACATAGCCAGGAGCACTTTGCTGAAATAATTTCTGTTACCTTTTATCTGCCTCAAAGGAACACTTTAAAAAAAAAATTAAAAAATCATCCTGCCCATAGTGGGTAACCTGATGAGCCTAATTTGGTGGTATGAAAACACAAGCACTTGGAGGTTTCCAATCCATGTTCTGGCTAATTAGATCCACTTCCCTTGCTAACTGCTGCCCGCTGTGCAGTGTTGCATGTGTGCAGGAGTGTGGTGCACGTTGGTTAATGTGCATTTTGGATGCTGGATTTGGGAGGTAGGATTGATGTTCAAGCCAAAAAAAGAGGCTGCACCAGCTCCAGCTGTAAAGCAGCCACTGGTTGCTTTGGTTTGGGGGAATTGCTGATCCCTTTGGGCTCGTGGGGTTGTTTATTTTGGTGAGCTGGGCTTGCAGGCAGCTCTGGAGAGGTTTGGGGGAAGGATGGGGGTCTCAGGGGGGCTGTGAGTGGCACTCAGCAGCTCTGGGTCACTGACACTTCCCATCAGGAGACACAGGGATGGTGGCATCCCATCCTCTGGCCCTGGAAGGGAGTCCAGGACCTTGGACTGCCTCTAACCCTTAAATCACAGCTGCTAGACTGGACTGCAAGTTCCATCCACAGAGATGGAATGGACTGAACAGTTTGTGAGTTCCTGGGCTGAGCAGGGCTGGCATGGACCAGCTACAGCTCACAGGTCTGGGCATCTGAGAATCACTTCCATGCCCAGGGCTGGCACTTTGGTGCCTTTTCCATAAAAATTGGCTTTATTTGCAGAGAAAGGTGGGCCAGTTTATCTCAGGAGTTGACAGAACTGCAGTTTTCCCTCCAGCATGGAAAACACTCCCTGTGCTTCAGTGCTGGAGGAGCTCAGAGCACTGAGGAAACTTTGCTGCCCTCCAAGAGATTGTTTTGTGTCCACATGTCCTGTCTGCACACAAACAGCACTGGTGGGCAAACAGCACAGAAATTCAGCAGGGTCTGGCGGAGGTTTCCACCCAGGCAGAAAATAAATTGGCTGCTGCTGCTGCTGCTCTCTTTTCTAAGTGGTGGTGCCTGGAATGGGGCCAGATCTTTTCCCTTCACTGGAAAACACCCATTGCTTCTCCAGGGAAATCTGAGAGGGGCCTGGGGAGCAGGACTGGCTGGTGAGTTTAGCAAGCAGCAGGACACCACAGAGGTTAATTGCATCCGGCTGAAGCGCTGCCCAAACCCTGAATTTGGGGATGAAAAACGGCTGCAAAACCCAAATCCCTGGTGCTGCAATCTGCCCTGGACTCGGCTCCCCCTCTGTGTGCTGGGCTGAGGTGTCTGGGCACAGCAAACAAACCCTGATCCACATTCACCCCTGCTCTCCTGCGGGCATGGATGGGGCCAGCACATCATCCCTCTAATGGCCGAGCACACGCTGCAAATTCTGCCTTAAACGGGGGCTGGTGTGCTCAGAAGCTGCACAAGTCTCTTAAAGAAAATGAGATCTTAGCAGGAAGCCTAACACCAAACAGAAGGCTCTTTATTGACCATGGGATGCTGCTGTCGGAAGGGGACTGCAGGTGGCTGCTCCTGTGTAGTAAAACATGTCAGCTTGCTCTGAATGGCTTGGTTTTTTTATTTTTATATATTTTTTTTTCTTCAGACTGTTAAAAAACCCATAAAGTTAAATTAGTAGGACTGCCTAATGTGATTACAGCAATATGGGGATAGATGTGGTTCCATTAGAGCTTGTTTTGACACAGGAGGTTGTCATTTTGTGATGGAAAACTGAGATGACAGCGAGTGTTGGCATTCCAAAGGCCTTTGTCTAAGGAATGACCTGCTCTGTCTTTTTGACATCAACCATATGTATGCATAAGGAGAGCACTGGTTTGATGCAGCTCCATTTTTAGTCTGAAGTGTTCTGTCAAAAATTTTATGAGGGAAGTGCTTGAATGTGGAAATGTGGCTCCTTGGCCCTGGGCAGAGCCTGCAAATTCCAGCTGGGGGAGGATGGGCTGGGAGGGGCTCCAGGTGAGCCCAGCAGGGGTGGTGCCTTCAGGGCATCCCAAATCACATCCTGTTTGTGGGAAATTGGAGTTCTGCTGGGAGCTCTTGAGCTGTGCAGGACAAACCTAATCTCACCATGTCTTTGAGGCTTCAGGTTTTGGGGTAACCCCAGCCCTCACCACCCTGGAACCAGGATTCTGAGTTTCCTCTCCTTGCTATCAACACTTGATAGGAGATCCAGAACTTGCTCTCTTCCAAGGAGAAGGCTCAGAGCTGACACTCAGCTTCCATCTGGTTTTTTTTTTGCCTCCTGGCTCTAATCTCAGTGTTGGTTGTTAAATGTTTCACAGGGATTTCTCACTGCCCCTGGGATTTTAATTAAAAGATTTCCAGCCGTAAAAAAAAAACAAAAAACAAATCCCTCTGCACTGTTGGTATTCTGTAAGGAAATAAAATGTGGATTGCTGTTTGTGCTGGGATCTCCTGGAAGGAGTCATGCATGGATTGATTTTTCCTGGTGGAAAAGAGAGTTTGTCAGAAAGAGAGAAATGCAATGTCTGGTGTTCTCCTTGGCCAGGAGGTGAAATCTGGGAGAGGGAAATGCAATGTTTGATATCCCCTCTCCAGGAGATAAAATTTGGGATCTCATTGATAGAAAAGCACCAGGAAGGACAGGAGAGGAAAGGCACAGCCCAGATCTTACTAAAGCAAAGCTGATGTGCCATCAAATGAGTAACACTGCTGGAAAATATAGGAACTGACTGATGTTGTAGCCAGAGTAATTGTTTGGAGGCCTGGCATTTCTGATATTTAAAAGATTTAGAGTGAGCTTTCAGTAAATAAAATAAGAATTGGCCCTGAAATGAAGGGCTGAGATTTGGCAGCTGAGATTGAAAAAGGAGTGTGTGTGTGTGGTGGGGGATGTTGTTGCAGGTACTTTAAGGAAAGAAAATAATTTTTCAAACTGCATTTCATTTAATTGAGTCTCAGCAAGAGGGGCCAGACTGAAAAATCTTTATTCCACAGAGCAAAAAACGACCTCAGAGAGGCTGCCCATGGAGTAAAGGGAAACTTCCACATCCCTGTGGATGCAATCCCATGGGATTACAGCATCAATCCCACTTTCTGTGCTGCAAAAACAGGAGCTCATTTGCTGCTTGGTGTGAGGCTGCTTCTGCAAGGTTTCCTTTGAGCTCTTTGTGTGTGTGTGGTGGCAGCCACAGCAGCTTTCCCAAGCAGTGGATGCTGCTTCCCTGGGATTATTTCATTTCCTTCACGGATGCTGGGTAGCCAGGGCAAGGTAGAAAAACCCTTTTGTGCTGGGCTGGCTTTGTTCTAGTCTGTAGTCTGGGATTTGAGGCTGTCTGGGAGAGTGTGTTTGTGTAAACTAATGATCCCATTCCCCCTCTGCCTTTATCCACCTCACCACCCTCCAGCAATGCCTTTGCCACGGGGTTAAATCAAAGTGCAGGGCTCTGGGGGTTTGAGCCAGTTAGTGATTCTCAGGGTGCTCAGGGCTGGGGAAATGGGGGAGCCATCAAACACCAGCTCCTGACCTGGTTCTTGAAGGGATTTGCCCATTAAGGTGTGGATGGGGGCAGGAGAAGGGGATCATTAATGGGAGCAGAGCAAAGCCCAGCCAGGTCCTAATGAGCTGCCATGCAGAGCTTTTATAAAGGTTCTTGTGCCTTCCAGAGCCAATTTTTTCTCCCTGTTTCTGCCCAGATTCCTGCTCAGGATCAGGAGGGCATGGTGATGCTGAGGACAAAGAGCTGGTGTGGACCCTGAGGTTCAGCTCACAGCTGGGGCTGAAATTCCTGCTGGGATCAGACTGGGGATGGTTCTTTCTCCTCCCAGTGGTGCTGATACCCAGGCAGGACACAGGGCAAGGGTTCCCAGAGCCTGTTCCCCTTGCCCAGGTCAGGAATGTGCCACAGGAAACCACAGGAGCTGAGCACGGGGCTGCTGCTCTCTGATTAATGCTGCACAGGGCTCGTTCTGCTGGAGAGGAACCTTTCCTCCAGAGACATTAAATATTAATAGCAGCAATAGAGACACGGATAAACAAGAGCAAGTTATAAACTTCATTTTGAGGGCGCTGCTGTTCGCTCTGGCAAACTCCTGTCACAGCCAGCTCAGAGCAGGGGCCAGAGGATGGGGCTGCATCTCAACATCTGCATCTCAACATCTGCATTGCAATATCTGCATTCCAACATCTGCATTCCAATATCTGCATTCCAATATCTGCATCTCAACATCTGCATATCAACGTCTGCATATCAACATCTGCATTTCCACCTGCAGCTCCAAGTTCCTGACTGTTTGCCCAGCAGAAAAAAAAAAAGCCTCCCTAGTGATCAAAGCCCTTCTGGAAGGTGACAGTGACCTGCCACCAGTGCCTGTCACACGGGCAGAGCTTCCCCAGCCACTGCCATCTGTGCCTTGTGTCCCTAATTCCACTCCAGTGCATCTGCTCTGTTCAGGGATTTGTTCTACAAGTTCCTGGAGAGCTGAGAACTCACCTTCAGCAACCAGTCAGGTGTTTTAGCCAGGTTGTTGTGAACTATCCCTAGGACAGGGATGCTCTGGTAGGATGAGACTTTGCCCACTGTTTGGAGCTGTGGGTGTTCAGATCTCTCTGCAACATAAATTACTTTATTTGTTTGTTTGAAAATCTTCACAACATGGGGTGATAATTTACAACCACACCTGTTAAAAAGCTGCCACTTCCTGACGGAAATTCCTGGGGTTTTTGGGATAAGAGGAGTCAGGTATTTTGGGGAGGTTGTTAGGAACTATCCAGGGTGAGTCAGGGATGCTCTGCTAGGATGAGAATTTCCATTCTGTGTGGTTGGAGCTGTGGGTGCTCAGATCTCCCTGTGGAGCCCCTCAGCAGCATAAATCACTTCATTTATTTATTTGGAAATCCTTATGGCAGGTGGTTGTAACTTACAAATCACACCTGTTTAAAACCTGCCACTTCCTGGTGCAAATACTTTATTTTTTTGGGGATAATAGGAGCTGTGTGGGCAGGCATCCCATAACTCCAGGAGCTGGGCATAGAGGGAAAATCAGTCTAGGAAAAACAAGAAATAATTCCAGTGCAAACTGGGAATCAATAACGAGCCTGGTGTTTACTGCTTAAACAGCTTTCAGATGAGAAATGATTGCAAACTCATATTTTAGTAATGCAAAATATTATTGACTGAATTCAAAGTGAGAGCGTTTATAACATGTCAAGTCAACTTTTGTGCTGTAATTTATATTGAATTCTTCTTCCCAAGGGGTGGGAATGGGGGAGGCAGATGCTGGCTGAGGTGTCACACTGGAAACAGATGAATTTTGGTGTTTTATGGGAATTTTAGGTGCTCTTTTGGCTGTATTGCACCTCATTATTTAGGGAGGAGCACTGGGACATGGAAAATAAAAGGAAAAAAGAGATTTTGGGTCACTCTGCCAATGTGGAAAACTCCTCTTTGAACAAGCAGGTCTAGAAACTGACCCTGGTTTGAGAATGTGAGGTTGGATGGAGAATTCCAGTCCCTCCTGCAAAATAAGGTGATGAACTATTCATGCAAACCCACCTGGGCAATGAAAACCCCACCAGGTGTCTTGGGAAGCTCCAGTGGAGCAGAACCAGGGAGCTGTGACCAGCAAAACTGGGAATAATTAATGCAAAAGAAAACAAAACCCTGCAGAGGGAAAAGGGCAATGAACTCAAGCACTGCTCTGCCTTCCAAAGGCAGATGGGTTTAAAATCTCCTCTTCATAATGTATGCAGCAGCAAGGAAAATCAGGCTGGGGATCTCAAGGTTAAATATTAGGGGAAAAAAAAAAAACAACCAAAAAAGAAAATTAGGCAAATAAATCTTGATTTCAAATTTGCTCTCATTGCCAGTGAATTATATTGAGTTTCTTTTTCTAATGCCACTGGGACAAGCCCACCTTAATCACTGGGTTTTAGCATGGCCAGCCTGAATGTGCTGAGGTGGTGTTTGCTCAGATCTTTTCAGGCATTAGCAGGGGGAGGGGAGAAGATCTGGGAGTTTTTTGGTTCCAGATTTAATTAGTCCTTACCCACAGCTCCCTGCTCTCTGCTGCTGGCCCCTGGCAGCCTCCTGCCCGTTTCCACGCAGCTCTTGGAGCTCCAATTTAGCACTGATGAGAAAAGACAAGTGTTTTCCAGAATTGGATGGCACAGTGAGGAAATGGCCCTCATCACTTATATTTATGTTCTTAATTCACTCCTCTCTGGTCATTGGCCATTGTACAAGGCTCCCATCATCTCTTCTGGTTACAACACTTGAGCAGAGTTTGTCTTAACGTGATTGATGGCAGCAAAACTTTCAAGGTAATTATTGAGATTGCTGCAGCAGTTCCTTGAAGGGATTCTGAAGGGTATTTTTGGGTGGTGGTGAAGGCTCCAACAGGCTGCAGGTTTTACCTGACTTGGGTTTTTTTTCTCACTCCCTGTGATGCTGGCAGAAAAAAAACTGGAGGTCACCTGTGCACAGAGAGACACAGCCAGCTCCTCCTGCACAGCATAAACCTCACTGCCTGCTCTGGAAGGAGACAGCTTAAAAGGGGGGGAGAATGATGGAGCAAAGAGTTTGGCTAATGCTCCCTTTCAATGCACCACAGCTCTCTGCCATCATTCCTTCCAGGATGGTTTGGAGATGGATGGAGCTGAGCAGCGTGGAGCTGCAGGGAGAGGGCAGTGAATCTCCTGGAAGCACATTGCAGCCAGGAGCAGCTGTAGTGCTGGTTTAAAGAGGGGTTTTGATAAGCCCAGCTCCCCTGGCCAGGCTCTGCTGGCAGATTGCTGCTGTTTGTGGCCCCATTTGCTGGAGGTGCTGCTCAAAGCAGGCAGGGAGACAAACAGAGGCTTTAAATGTTCAATTTGGTGATAATAAACCAGCCCTGGGTGGAGCTGATGCCACCTTCTGACTCCTTGTGTGCACAGAACTCTGTCCCCAGAGCCAGTGACATTTCCAGGCTCCCCTGAGAGCTCTGGTGACACCTTTCTGTCTTAGCTGGATAAAGGGATTTGTGCCTTAGTGTGTTTTTCCAGGAGTTTCATCTTCCCCAGCTGCTTCTCTTTGTAGCTCAGCTGTTGATATCCCCACGTTTGAAATTAGGATAAATTTCTGGAAAGTGCTGGAACAGGCTGCCCAGGGAAATGGTGCAGTCACCAACCCTGGAAATGTTCAAAAAATATGTGGATATGGCCCTTGGGAACACCTTCCACTATCCCAGGTCACTCCAAGCCTCATCAGACACTTCCAGGATTTTTTTCCTCCTACAAGGTTGGTGGTGATGT
The DNA here is from genome assembly GCF_903797595.1 of Erithacus rubecula. NCBI lineage: Eukaryota > Metazoa > Chordata > Aves > Passeriformes > Muscicapidae > Erithacus > Erithacus rubecula. Next base: position 2,570,174 of record NC_136677.1, read on the forward strand.
CACTGAGCAATAAATTTGGGCACAGAAATTGCACAGGATTTTGATTTTTTTTTTTTTAAGCTTTGTGGGGTTTTTTTGGCCCAAGAGTAAAACTTTGTAAATTGAGGAAATCAATGGAAAAATTTTAAATCAAGAGATGGGAATTGGGGGGCATTTTATAAGGAGAACACTTGGGAAAGAAAACCATCTGATTTTCCTGTCTGTCCCTGTCAGGGATAAAAAGTCAGGAAAGGTTTTTAAAAATCCACTGTGTGGCTGTTGCACACTCCCAGTAAAACCAGGAGCATTAACAATAGCCATGCCTGGAGCCTGAATTATTGTAATGCCATTTGTCTTGGTTATTGCAGAACAGAACTTGGTGCAGAGCTTTGCTGAAGGGATCATAAAGTTGGTGTGAAGAGAGCTGGAAACTAAACAGAAAAGGCTTTTACAAAAAAGCCATTAAATGAGAAATGAGGTCTGGCTGAGAAGTGGGGCATGAAGGAGGGATGTGGCTGTCAGGGCTGTGGATTTTGCTTTTCCCACTGCTGCTTTTCCCTGCTGCTGGAATAACCTGTGCCCCACAGGTGAGGGGAAAATTCCCCTCCTTTCCTGAGCCCTGTGCTTCCTGCAGGGTGCAGGGGAGGCCAGGAGTGTGTGCTGATCAATGCCTTTAATCCATATTTTCTATGGGATCCTGTGAGTTCTTGTCCCCTTAGTGCTGACTGATGGGTTTAATCCACGTTTTCTACAGGTTGCTGGGAGTCCTTATGTCCTTAGAGCTGATCAATGGGTTCAATCCATATTTTCCATGGCATCCTGTGAGTTCTTATGCCCTCAGTGAAGACTGATGGGTTTAATCCATATTTTCTGTGGGATCCTGTAAATTCTTGTGCCCTTTGTGCTGACTGATGGGTTTAATTAATATTTTCTACAGGATTCTATGAGTTCTTGTACCCTTAGTGCAAACTGATGGGTCTAATCCATGCTTTCCATGGAATTTTGTAAATTCTTATTCCCTCAGTGCTGATCAGTGCCTTTAATCCATGTTTCCCATTGGATCCTTTGAGTTCTTGTACCCTTAGTGCAAACTGATGGGTCTAATCCATGTTTTCCATGGGATCTTGTGAGTTCTCATTCCCTGAATGCTGATCAATGCCTTTAATCCATATTTTCCACAGGATCCTTTGAGTTCTTGTACCCTTAGTGCTGACTGATTTTAATCCATAATTTTTACAGAATCCTGTGAGACACCACTCATTTAACCCAACTTTGTGGTGCAGGTTAAACTCCCACTCAACAACCCATTGCAATGGAGTCGTTCTAAATGGGGAAAAAAAAAATGTCCTTTTTGGAGTGTTCCTTATGGAAGTGGCATTCAGGATCCCAGCATCAGCACTGTGCAGAGATCTGGCCTGGCTCAAGTGCAAAGAATGTCCATAATTACACTTATAAGGGAAAGTATTTTCCTTTCATCACTGTTTGCCCTAATTACATTTGTCAATGGGAGTTCCTGCTGCAGAAATCAATACAGAAGGAAGCTCTGCCTGGTTGTGAGAGGAGGTGCATTTCCACAGCCTTCCCTTGGCCCTGCAGCAAATAATGGTAATAACAAATCTATATTTGTGTTTGCTGTTATCTGGATCTCTTTGGTGAGATAACACAGGCAGAAGAAAAGCAGTGTTGTCTCTTTTTTCCCTGCTGCTTGTGTGTTTTCATATTTTTAAATTAACCTTATCGACCCACCTGTTGCAAGCAGGGTCCTGCTGGCTTCCAGCTCTGGCTGGGACTGAAATTTCTGCACCAGTCCAAAATCCCAGAATGGTTTGGGTTGGAAAACACCTTAAAGCTCACCCCATTCCCCCCTTCCACCAGCCCATCTTGAGGCATTTTCATGATAAATTGGCAAGATTTTTTCCCTTTTATAACCCAACCCCAGTACTTTGTTCTGTTTTTCTCCCTCACAAACTTTCACCTGTCCCTGATGGAGAGCTGAAGCTTTGTAGGACATGCTAATTTTATTTTATTTTTTAATTTATTTTTTTTTCTGGTCTCTTTAAGTAAGCAATATATATTCAAGACTAAAAGACACTCAGGAAATGAAATTGCTGGCGTTGCTGCTGCTCAGAGGGGAAACCATTTCCCTCCCTGCTAATGGAAGAAGGGTCCTGCTCTCAGCTGGGGGGGTCACAGAAACAGCAGAAATGCCTCAAAATGAGGCAGCAGAAAGGAAAACCAAACAAAGACTCTGCAGGAGATTTCAGGTTGGTTGTGCTCAGGTTTTTGTTCAACCCCTGGGGTTTCCATAACATCTGGAGCAGCTGGACACACGCCCAGCCCTGGCTGGAGGATTTTGGCCAGGAAAAGCACCCAGGAATCTGCCAGCAGCTCCCCAAAGCTGTGTGTGGCTGTGGATTAACTGCAGGGAGGATTAACCTCCCCTAAAAACCTTCCAGAGGCTTCTCTAGGCCTGGGTTAAGCTGACAAGCTCTTAACTGAGTGATTTCCCTGCCCCTGCCATGGCATGGGGACTTCAGCTGCTGGAGGGGGTCAGGGAATGGGGGAGAGGGGAAATCCCACTCCCTGCAGCCCCTCCAGGTACAGCAAAGGGAATTTTGGCTTTCTCTGCAGACAGACTCAGCAGATCCCTGCCAGAGCTCTGCAAATCCCTGGCTGTGCTTCCCAGGGTGGGAGGAATCAGGAATGTCAGGTTAAATAAGCATTTTTTTTGGGAAAGGGAAATCCTGAGAGTGAGCAAGCCCAGAAACTTTAAAGGCTGGGATTCAAGTTTTCATTGCTGTTGATTTATTTAATGTGAAATACGAGGAGTGGGGATGGGAAGGAGTTGTGGAGGGTTTCAGGGGTGTCTCTGGAGTGGCTGGAAGGTGACAGGGACATGAGGGAGCTCTGTGGGCTCTGTGTGAGAGGGGAAAGCTGCTGGAGAAACAGCTCAGGCAGCTGCTGCTGCATGAGAAAGGAAAAACAAGGAAGGACCTCGAATGAAAACCAGAATCACTGAGGTTGGAAAAGCCCTTCAAACCCAACCTGTGACCCCATCCCCACCTTGTGACACCCAGTCATCCCCTGGGGACTCTAACCCACCTCCCTGGGCATCCCCTTCCAATATTTAACAACTTTTTCCATGTAGAAATTCCTCCTGATGTCCAACCCCAGCCTCCCGTGGTGCAGTTTCTTCTCCTCCTGCCCCAGGCTGCAGCTGGTTTGATGTTTCATACCCTGCCTTTGTTCATCTGCTAAAAACTCTCCTCCCTGGGTTCCTGACCCACCCACGGGACACTGGGAAAATCCAAAAATCCCTGTTCCCAAGGGAGAGCCCTGCGTGCCCTCAGGCATCCTCTCCCCATCGCAACCAGCGGCTGGAAAATTCATTTTATCACTGCAAACCATCAGAGCACAGCGCTGGGAAATGCGGGAGAGCTTTCTGCATTTCCTTGAAAACCACCTTAATGTGACAGCTTTCAATAAAACAAAGAAACAGGGCTGGAGGTGAGAAAAAAAGCACATATATGTAATTTCTCAGTTAGTGCTCCCAGGGCTTTTTCTGTCTGACTGTTTCCCCTGTGATGTGTTGAAGCTGAACCCCAGCCCGGCTGTCTCAGCTCCCTGCCTGTTGACCTCGTCAGAAACGCTGAATGCAAGAGGCAAAAAAGAACAAGAAATTGCTTTTTGTACCTCCAGTCAGGAGAGCCCTGCACTTCCCCTCTCAGGCAGACTTTTCCATCTGTTACCTCAGCGAGAAAACTTAATTGAGGCGATGTTGTGGCAGCAGAGAATGATACATCCATTTTTCCACAACCACTTCTGCAACTTGTTTCACTTTTCAACTACACTTCGGTATCTCGCAAGGTGGATTTGTCTGTTTGTTTGTTGTTCTTTTGTTTGGTTTTTGTTTTTTTTTTTCCCCAATAACAATCTCCTTTCATGATATTTTCCATTCGGGCAAACATTTTGGAGCTGTCACTTGGGGTTGTGTAACCCAGGTGCATAACGAGAGGAGAATCTCTGCTGCCGGACTAGATAAAGAGTGCGAGAACAGAAGGATTATCCCTCGTTTTCCCCGACAGGGAGGTGACATCGGGAGACTAATGGGAGGTTTTTAGCAGTACTTAGAGCCCCGGCGGGCTGTGAGCGCTGTGCTGTCATTTCAAAGCCGGAGAGGAGCTGCTGATGCTCTCAGGTTGTTGCTGAGCCCATCCCCAGCTCTCTCCGTGGGTTTGGAGCATCTTTCGTAGCTCAGGTAATTTGGCTGCCTCAGAGAATCCTTGGCTGCTGCCTTTAGAAATAACTGGGATTTTCAGATTTTCTCCTGAAGAGCGGATCAGAGGTGCTGGTGATGTGTTTGCAGGTGGAGAAGGCACTGAGAGGGTTCAGGGCTGAAATTTTGGCTGCATTCTTTGCCCCAGAGCATCCCAGAGCATCCCCTTGCAACCAGTGAGTTTTCAGGCTGTGTGGAGAGCAAAGGAATTCCCAGCTAGGGGATGCAATCCCTGTTCTGTTCCCTAAATCAATCCCGTGCTCTTTCCTGGTCATCCTCTCATCACTCCCACCCTAATTCCCTGTTTTTCCTCTGCCCTGGCCCTTCCCTTGTGGCCCCCCTGTATCCCCTGATAATTGGTTTGTAATGCTCTCCCCGCCCTGCTCAGCCCATGTGCTTCAGTCTGGACCCTCAGAGCCCTTTTTCCTTTTTTTCCCAAATGCTGGACAGTGCAGGCGTGGCTGAAATAAACATCTTTGTAAAATCCCTGCAAAAGCCCCTCCTCACTCCTTTATTTATCCTCACCCCAAGCAACTTCTAATTTCAACAAGGCTGTAAACAACAGAATACCTGTAAAGTATTACCTTTTTTTTTTTTTTTTTTTAATTTTTCAACAATGTTAGGGACGCCGTTTCTGTTTTATTTCTGTGTTATCTGTGAAACTATGCACATTAAAATGTTTTTGTAAGGAACAGGAATTTTTATGGCACAGCCCCAACCTCACTATGCCCTTTTGCCACTACCCTTGATGTAACCACAATAAGATTTCAACTCAGAGGATTAAACAGCCTCCCCCGAGCATCTCCCCTCATCCCAAATCCTCTCCCAGCCTCCCCATTCGATGCTGGCAGTGGGGAGGGTGGGGGAGCCGTGTTTACCCCATTGCTGCCAGGCAGACAATGAATCTCCTCTCTTCCAGATGGCCCAGGCTCCTCTCCAAGCTGACAAACCAGGGCTGGTGCCATCCAAACAACCCCAAACAGCCCGAGAGAGGCGATTCCAGCGCCTCCAGTGACCATCTGGCCACACAAACTGATTTTCTATTTGGATAATAAAGCCTCTCCTACGTCTCCAATATTAGCCGTGGATGGGGATGCTAATTGATTTAATTGAAGCTCCCAATGTCGAGCCGTGGGCACTGCCAAAGCTTCTCAGTTTGGGTGTGTGGAGGGGGTTTAATGAATGTTGGAGAGGAGGAAATTGTGGGTTGATTTTGAGGTTTTTGGGGGGAAAGGAAGGGCTGTGGGAGTTGCTGGAGTATGGGAATCACAAATTCCTGCCCCAGGAAGGAAAGGGAGAAGCTTCTGCTGAGCTGCCCTAAACAAAGAGATGGGATTTTGCTGCTCTTGGGAGTGCTGAACCCTTTAACTTATTCATTTTTAGACAAAAGTTGTCTTTTCATGTTTTATTTATACATATACACACAAACACATATCAGATGGGGTGATATGAGAAATAAAATCGTGGCCAAGTGATTAATACCCTTTATTTTTGGACTTTAGTAGCATCTCACAACTTGGCTCATGATGCTCTACAGAAAAAAAATAATTCATTCAGAGACTTCCAATGTCTCAACCCTCTCTGTGCCTTGAAAATCTGTTTGCTGAGCTCAAGAAATTTAAATTTTCAGAGAAACACCAATGTCTCAACCCTCTCTGTGCCTTGAAAATCTGTTTGCTGAGCTCAAGAAATTTAAATTTTCAGAGAAACACCACTTTTGACCTAGAAGATATTGTCAGGGCTTCTCTGCCAAAAATTATCTCAGATCTTTTTTTTTTTTTTTCCTTTAGATGACCTTTTTTTTTTTTTTTTTTTTTTTTTTTTCATTCCCCAGAAAACAAACAAAAGCAACAACAGAAGAAAAAAAAAAAAAGAAAACCCACAACCTTGCAGCAAAGTTATTCATTTAAAGAAGTGGCAAAAAAGTGACTTCTTGTAACAGGACAGGATCAGAACCAGCAGGTTTTGAAGTTATTCCCACATAACCTCAAGCTTTTATTAATGAATATTCCTGATCATTAAGGAGCTTCTTGATATTAAGGATAAGCAGAGGTGGTTGGTATTTCCTAGGAAAATCACTTTGCCTCCTCCACTTCAGCTTTTGCCACTCTTCAGGGGAATATTTTGGATTTTTTCCCTGTGCTTGCTCTTGTTTCAAGCAGGAGGGATGTTGGCCTCATTTCCTGTTGATTTTGCTCTGTTTTGTTGATTTTCCTCATTGACTGGTTAATCAGGAAAACACAGCTAAGCACTTTTTGTGAGAGGCACGTTGGGTTTGGAGGGGAGGAAAAGAGCTCAGAGGAGGCACCTGCAAACCACCAGATTGTTGGCTTGGACTCCTTTACTCCAGTAAAATGGTTGGGAAAGGGGAGATAATTTGGGTTTTAGGAGCAGGGATGGGCATTTCCAAAAGGTGGGAGAGTCCAAGTGAGCACTCTGGGCTGCCAGGGGAGGATGATGAGGGGAGAAATGACAATTTTCTGGGGGTTTTACCCCATTTTCTCAAGGGTGGAGGGTTCTGTCAAGTGACTCTGGCAGGAGACTTCAGGAATTGTGTCCCTTGATGTCACTGCACTGTTAATTGGGCTTGACAGATGATAATGAAGGGGAGGCTGTGGCTGAGCAAGGGCACAGGGAATGGCAGCACTCTTGGGGGAGCAGGGCAGAGCAGAGAGTCCAGATGTGCAGCAGTTATGTGAGGTCACTCCACATATTAATCTTTGCCATTTCTGCTCCCAGAGGTGGAAATCAGTGACTCTGAAGTGAAGGTTATTTATCTTTTATCTCCAGATCCCAATCCTTGCTGTTAAACCTCGTGCAAATGAGTTTTTTTGGGGGAGGGACCCTCCTCTGGGGGATGTATTATGATGCTGGGTCCCCAAAATGCAGCCCTGTTCCCTGGAACTGCAATCCTGCTTGATGGCTAATGCATAATTAGCCTTAATTAGCTAAATTAGCCTGGAAAATGGGAGGGGGGTTGCCTTTGCTGCCCTGGCTGGGGGCATTGTTACCTTGGCAGTGTGGGCAAGGGTGCTGCTCCATGGAGGAGAGGGATTCAAACCTCGAAAAATGTGAGATTTTAACCCTCTCAGGGGCAGGATTGGTGTCCAAATTCCTCTGCAGGATTAGGCTGAGTTTTCTGCCTCTCCTCCCCGCAAAAATGAGGTGACAGCACCTCTCTGGCTGCTGAGAAATGGAGCCTTGCTCATCATCAGATCACACCAAAGGGGCACTTTTTGTAGAGCAGGTGCATTTCTAGGATGCTCAGAGGCTACTGAGTGCCACAGGCAACGTTTTCCCTGGAAAATTCTGGAATTCTCCAAACTAAAGTGATTCTCCTCCAGGATTTTCAGCTCCTGGTCTCCCCTTGATCTTGGGCTCTCCAGTTTCTCCTGTAATTAGCAGGAAACTGCCTGAGCAAAATGCTTTTCCCTGACTGGCAAGAGCACAACACTGATGAGTCAGGGGAGGAAGAGCTGCTGTTTAACTGGAAAAGGGGATTGGGGGAAAGGAGCTGTGGAATGAATGAGTGAATGACATTTGTTTAAAGACACACAAGGAGATTAATGATGGGAGTTAAAGTATGAAAGCAACAGGGCCTAAGTGTGGCATTAATGGAATTCATTTTCTCCACCATCTCCTGCAGGAACTCTTTGGAAGTAGAGAAAGGGGAAAATCACTTTACAGTAATAACTGTTATTTATATAGGAGAACAGCTTTGGATATATCAAAATGCAAGGTTTCAAGGTAATAACTGGCCCCTCACAATCATTGTTATCCATTTAAAAGACACTTTGTGTGATGGTGAGGAGATGGAGGAAATAGCCCCAGTCCTGCAACTGATCCAAAATGAAGTTTATTTTATTATTGTCACCATTAGTCAGTTCCCAATCTGATAGGACTGTGTTTAGAAAAAGGGGAAAAGGCTGGAGGAGGTGGAGGGTGGGGTGAAAATCAGCCTTGCAGAATTTTCTGGGACTATTTCTGGGCTCATCAGAGACCTGGGGCTCCCTCCAGAGCCTCCCTCCACTGTGGTTCTGCTCCTTGGGCAGGAAATTTGTCTTGCACAAAGCAGGAGCTCAGCTCTTCTGCAGGAATCAGGAGAGACTCATTCATAATTCATGAGGAGGGACTGGGGGGGGTAGCAGGGAAGGATGATAATAATATTCTCCATGTGTCAAAATATAACAATAATTTGACCAGCTCTAATTTTTAATAACCACTGGGTTTGGGAGCAGATGTGATGGATGAGCTGGAGCAAGCCATGGTCTCCCAAGCTGGCTTTTCACTTCAGAGCACCAAGGCCACTCTCTGAAATATTAGAGCTGTATAAAAACCTCTCAGGCTGTGGGAGGAAGGAGCAGACAGCTGAAAAGGAAGGGACAAAGGGTCTGCTCTGCTTTCATAATTCCAATTAGACTAAGTGTTAGACATGATCCTTAATTGATCCCGGCTCAGAGTGGGAATTTTATCATCTTTAAACCTCCAATCCCATGGAGTGAAGCCTCTCAGAAGAGTTTTCCCCTTTAACTCTGCAGGGTGTTGCTGTGAGCATGGAATGAGCCAGGAGAGGGTGACAGGAGGGAGGTTGGGGAGTCACAGTTTGATGATGGGGTCACAATTTGCTGTCCCAGACGTGGCCCAGGATGTTTCTCACGTGGGAAGAGGCAGGGGAGGATGATAAAGCAGCCCTGTTTCTCCAGACAGGCTCTTTCTGGCTGGGATAATGAAAAAGAATTGGATTTGTGAGGGCAGCTGACACAGCTGGCTGTCTCCAAGATGTTTTCATCGCTGTGTTAAGAACTCTTTTACAGACTTGGAGAAGCACTGGGAGCGTGGTGCTGCCTGAGGCTGCCAGCCCTGACTCCTCACATGACAGCAGAGAGAGTGAACCCCCAGCACAAACCCAGAAACCTCCAGCAGAAATTCCAGGCCACCCCCTGGAATACCAGAGAGCCTTGGCAAGGCCCCCTGTCCCCCCTAAATGTGTGCTTAGGCTTGCAAGTGTCAAATATCAGTGCAGGTATCCTCATTAAGATGGCTGGAAGGAGGAGGATTTAATGATCTGAACCATGACTTCAATTAATCAGTATAAATGTTGCTTATTTATAACATAAACCCCTGCCTATGGATAACTCTGTTGTTTAATTAAGCTTATCACTGGGAACCTGATCCAGTTCCTTGCTGCATTAATGTCACTAATTCAGGGTCCCCTCTAAGAGGCTTCAGAACAGACTGCAGGGGATGTAATTCACTCCACTCCCTCTGCTTTGCAAGCCTGGCTGGGTCTGGAATGTCTCAATCCTCACCCAGTGCTGCTGCTGCTTCCTCCCCAGTCCCATCAGCTCTTCCATCATTCCTGACATCCCAGGAGCCTGTAACAGCTTTTCCTTTGGGTTTCTTCAGCCTTGTTCACTAAGGGTTTTTGTGTCTGTTTTAATTTGCTCTCTGCAGCTGAGCCTTTTCTGTAGCTTTGCTTTCCCTCTCTCCCTTCCTTGCCCTCTCCAGTTTCTGTGTGGTGCCTTTAAAAAACTTTTCCAGATGCAGGAGAATTTGTAATGAGCTCCCAAGCTGAAAGCAAAAGCTTTTTGCCCAAAAGTTGTTCTCTACCCACACTGGAGAGCCTTGCACTAGAAACCTCAGAGATTCTCTGGGAAAACTTTCAGCAACTTTTTAAGGATTTTGTGGCTGTTTTTTCTGTTGTGCCAGGGATTCTCCAGGCAATGTCTGACACCCCCCCTGCTTAGGGGTGGTCTCCAGAGGATGCTGAGACAAATTGCTCTGAGCAAGGATGTTGCTGTGCATCTCTTCACTCACTCAGGGCTCTGCAGATCCCTTCTCTCAAAAATCCATCTAAAAAAACAAAGTGGAGCTGCCTCCTTTTATTTTTGGTCCAAACGACCAGAAAAAGTGTCCTGGGATTAGATGAATTAGCAGCGTGCTGCTAAGATGGATAGAAAGGCAGGGAAATCCATGTCAGAGTCCAGGGAAAAGCAAATTGCTGCTTCTTTTTCCCATGCAGAAGTCAGGGAAGAAGCCATCAGGGGGAGAAGGATTGCAGTGGGCAGAGCACACTAACAAGGGAAGGCAGGAAGACATTAAAGCAACCCATTAAACCAGCTGAAGGCTGAGTGGCAAAAAATAAATAAATGGAGGCTGTGCAGATTGATCAGTATTGGATCTGAAGGGATCCCACATCTGCTGTGGCAGCTCTTTAGCATCTCATTCCAGCATGACTCTGCAGCCAAAGGTGTTTGTTCTGCCAGGGAAGCACAGGGATGAAAACAATCCTGAGGCACATCAGGGGGAGGCTCAAGTGTCATTTTATACCTGGATCAAACTCTTTGATGTGGTTGAAGGCATCTGGATCCTCTTCAAGAGAGGTGAGGTTTCCAATGACACCTTTTCCCAACTTCATTCATCTTTGCAGCTTTTCTGTTGGAGCTGACAGGTTTAGGGGAAGGTGTCCCTGCCCATGGAAGGTGTCCCTGCCCACAGAACTTCTCTCTGCCCATGGCAAGGGGGTGGAATTTGATGATCCCTGAGGTCCTTCCCAACCTAAAGGCTCCCAAATATAGTTTGACTCTTCCATCCACACTCAGCCACGTGGCATTCCCAATTATCTTCACACACATTCCTGCTCCCAGGGATTCCCATCTCCCAGATCTGTTTGTAGTGCTGACTTTGTGATGCTCTCAAATGCCTGAGGATTGAGGCAGAATTGTCATGTTTTGGTGGCAGAAAGGCTGAGTCTCTATACAAAGCTTCCTGAAGCCTCCTGCCACATTAAATCTGTTTATTTGCCACGTGGTCCTATAAAACCTTGAGGAGCTGTTTTATCTCTTCATCCTTCATCCATCAGGAGAGAATGAAAATCATTCCACCTATCATTTGTCTGGCTCATATCTTTATAGGAATTGCCATATCTACATCCAGAATGGTTGGTCCTTGTCCTTGGGTCCATCTTTTAGGGATTTGTTAAAGCAGCAGTGGCCAGGGATGTGTAACAGGAATAGAAGTGGTGTAAAATATCTCTAAACTCTCCATATTAATGCAAACAAACCCCCAGATCCCTCCACAACGTTTTCCCCCTCCTCACCTTGATACTGGGGGTACATCCAGGGCTGGTTTTTTCTCTGTGTGTGTCTCCCTGAAACAGGAGGTGCTGGAAGAAGAGAAAATGCACTTCAGATGCTGAGATATCCACAAGGATTGAGAGGAAAATGTTCATTATAGCCCCACTTCATGGAAATTCAGTGGCTTTAGAGGGACACCCATTTTTTAAATCCTGTAACCTGCTGTCTCATCCTCACCTGGATCAGAGGAAATGCCACAAGCCATGCCAGGGGAGGTCTGGATTAGATATTAGGGAAAAATTCTGGAAATGTTGTCAAGGTGGGCTCAGGATGTCCAGGGTGGTGGTGGTGGAGTCACCATCCCTGAAAGTGTTCCAAAAATGTGTGTGTGTGGCACCTGAGGACAGGGTTTGGTGACCATGGTTGATGATTTTAGAGGTTTTTTTCCAAGCTGTGATTAGAAGGAGGTTCAGGAAATGGTTTCCCCTGCAAGGCAAAGTGCCAGCTGTGGGAATGTTTCTCTCCTTAAAAAATCCCAAAGTGCTGCAGATCTCTGTGTGCTGGAATAGCCCCTGAAACCTCTGGGGATGGAGCTCTGGGATTTTGTGAGGTTGTGGGTACAAAACACATTTATTGAGGGGATTTTGTGGGGTCTGGGTCCTTTCCTGCCTGCTCTCTGCCAGCTCTCCCTCCCCAAATCCCACAGCTCCATTATTTATTGCCACCTCTCAAATCCATCATTAGATCCATAAATCCTACTGGACTTTCTCATTTGTTTGCTGGATTTTTGTTAGTTTTGTTTTATTTTTTTCACTCAGAACTTTACCCATTGTTTCTTCCTTCCTCATTCTTTTTGCTTGCCTGCCAGTGGCACTTGGGGTTTGTGTGGTTATTTTTCTTATGTTTATACTCTCCACTGACTTAATTAAGTTCTTGCTCATTTCTTGGTTTTGCCAAGTTTATTGGCCCCACCAGGGCTTCCCAGTGCTCTCTTCCTACAAAACCACAGCTGCTGCCAGTCACCTGAGACCACGAGAATGGGCAGAAAAAACCCCTTTGGAAACTCAGCTTGACATTATGGAAAGCAAAAGACAGGCAGAAAAATGATCTTCCCTACTCTGGCCAGTGTTTTTAGGCTGGATTCCTAAGAAAATAAGATTTAGGTATTTAGGGGATGTGGGTGGCCATGCAGGAGCTTGGATTTTTTGGGCAAACTCTGGTCTAGTTTAATAGATGGGGCTTTGCAGAGGTGCTGAAAATCTGGATTAGAGGGCAGTGCTGTGGGGAGCAAAATAAAACAAAACAAAATAAAATAAAACAAAACAAAAAGCCTTCCTATCACACTACACTGATCTGTGCAGAAACAAGCTCCTGGTGCCTGGAATTCCCTGTTTTGGGGTTTTTGGGGGGGTTTTTGGAGATGCAGGAGAGCCACTGGTGTCCATTCTTCCAGCCTGTCCCTTCCTTTCAGGGCCACAATCCCATCCCTGACCTTACACCTCATTCCTCCTTCTTTCTGCTTTTCTCTCCTTGCTTTTGGGAATTCTCCTGGCAGGTTTTTCAGGGCATGGAGTGGGATTTAGCTGGTCACAATCCCAGTATTTAAATCCCCAGCTCAGGGCTTTCTCCACAGCTGCAGTGTCTCAAGTCTGGCTGTGAAAACTCACAGGAGTTTCCCTTTAAAATCACTTTCCTGCCCTGCTTTGGTACCAGAGGGTGGGTTCAGCCCCCCTGAGCCAGCTCTGGATGGGAATTTCCCATTTTAGACCCTTCTCTTATATTTTTTGTTCCTTTTTGCTCCTCTCTTCATGCTCAAGGTGTTTGCTGCTGCCTCAGAGTGGGATTTATATTCCCAAAATCAGGTGAGATGAGGAGCCTGGAGGGTTTTTGCCTGTCTGCTCCAGGGGTTGATGTTTGCTGGGATCCAGGGATGGTCCCACTAAGGCTTTGCATCCCAGCATGATGGACAGATCACCACCCTCCTTCTCAATTTTCCTGGAAACTCCAGGTCTCTGGGAGTGTAATTCTGATTTTATGTACACAAAGTAGTTATTAAAGAAGATAAAAGAGAGATTGTGTTTCAAGCAGCAGGAACTAAAGCCCTCAGCTGTTTTTATCACATCTCCCCTGAATTTGCTCTCTCAGGATAGCAGGAATGAGAGGGAAGCTCCATTTAAATGCAGATTTCCAGTGCTGGCCAAGAGCAATAAATAGCCCTCTGCTACCCCAACCAGACAAACATTATCAAGCCTCTTTGTGAAGGAGATTTTATGTTTTCAGATCTTCTTTTTTTTCCTTGATGAGATGCTCTTTCCTCGCAGAGTAATAGCGTGTTGACGCCTTTTTATTTTATTTTTAAGCAGCACTTCAGAGATTATAATGGAAATACAATCCCACCTGTTTCTCCACTGGAGCTCCACTTGACAGCCCTGTAATGAGGAACTGTGCAAATTTCTTCTCCTTTACTGTACTGACAGCCTGGAGGGTTGATACCTTATTCAGCAGAGCAGAAAAGCACAAAAAAAAAAAAAAAGGCAAATTTGGCAACAATTTGTATTTACCTGACCCTGCAGCCTGGTGGTTTTGGGGGTGGTTTGGAGTTCAGGAGGATGGGGAGAACTGGGGCATCTCCAGATGTTCCTCAGCAGGACAGAATGAAATGTTGTGGGATTGTTTTGGGTTTCCTGGTTTGCAGAGGAAGGACTGTTTGGCTCCAGTGGCAGATATTGGATTTCTGAGCTGGCCTGGGATTGCAGCTCTTCATTTGATGAAGGGGAAATAGAGGATTTGGAGAGTGGGACCAGCAGGGAGGTGAGGAATCACCTGGAATTTTGTGTCCAGTTCTGGGCTCCTCATGGGATGAGGGACATGGAGGGGCTGGAGAATGTCCAGGGAAGGGAAGGGAGCCCAGGAGAGGCTGAGGGAGCTGGGAAGGGGCTCAGCTGGAGAAAAGGGGGATCAGGGGGAAATTCTGGCTCTGCACAGCTCCCTGCCAGGAGGGGACAGCCAGGGGGATTTGGGATTTTTCCCAGGAACAGCTGGAGGAGGAACAGCCTCAGGTTGGGTAGGGGAGGCTCAGGGGGGAATCAGCAGGAATTTCCCCATGGAAAGGGGGCTCAGGGACTGGAACTGCCCAGGGAGGGCTGGATCCCCATCCCTGGAGTGTCCAGGGAAGAGCTGGGCTGGTGGCACTCAGGGCTCTGGTCGAGATTGGGCAAGGGTGGGCTCAGTAATCCCAGAGGTCTCTTCCAACCTCTGTGATTCTGTGCCTGTGTTTACAGCATAAATCAGAAGAGGTTGTAGGTGTGATCTTAACCTGTCATTTGGGAAATATTACAGGTACCTTTATGTGTTTTTCACTTGGAGGGACAGGTTATGAGCAGTGAAATATCCTGTTTACCAAGCCAGTGCTGTGTTAAACCTACATTTTCCAGAGATTCCTTGAGATGGAAATCGCATTTCTGAGTATGACTTTACATTTCAAAGGTATAAAAAGCATCGGAGAAAATGTAAATTAAAAAAAAAAAAAAAAAAAAAAGCTGTGAACAGAGAAAGGTCAGTGGCACACAGTTTGTTGTGGCTGTGTGTAATCCTCACAGTGGCATCTGTTCCTTGTTATTGTTATAAAAATGGGACTTCATTAGATTTTGGATGAATCACGAGCTGGGGGGGTGTTGAAGCTGGTTTCAGCGGGTTCAGCCTGTCAGAGTGTTGGGAGTCTGGCTGGGGCAGCACTGGGATCCACACAGCCCTGGGGAACAGAGGATGGAGCTTTGCTGCTCCCTTAACCCTGCTGGGAACCAGTGAGGATTGAATTCCAGCACTGCTGGGGCTCTGAATCAGATGGTGGCTGAGTGTCACCCAGCTCAGGGAGACAGCTGGCTGCAGCCTGGGGGGCACAGAGACAGCCCTGCCTGCCCCTGGCACAGAGAGGCACAGCTGAGCTGGTTGGGTGAGAAATGAACAGCCTTCCTCCCCTGGAGAAGTTTCTGCAGGGGAAGAGGCAGGAGGGGTTGAGCATGTGTTGTCACAGCTGGCTGGGCTCAGGGCTGGAGGGGCTGTGGCCACATGGACCCTTCCCCTGTGGGCTTAGGGGTGTGGGGCTTGGGAAGCCACAGGGAGCTCCTTGTGCAGCCCCTGGCTGAGCAGAGAGCACCAATTCCTGCTCCTTGTGCAGCTCCTTTCAGTAGAGAGCATCAATTCCTCCTTCCCCAGCTCCTGGCTGAGCAGAGAGCACCAATTCCTGCTCCTTGTGCAGCTCCTCTCAGTAGAGAGCATCAATTCCTCCTTCCCCAGCTCCTGGCTAAGCAGAGAACACCAATTCCTGCTCCTTCCCCAGCTCCTGGCTGAGCAGAGAGCACCAATTCCTATTTCTTACCCAGCTCCTCTCAGCAGAGAGCACCAATTCCTCCTCATCCCCATCCCTGAGGGATGAAAAATCCCTGCAGGACACTCACTAAAATCCACTTTTCTCAGAAGGTGCCATCCCATCCCCTTGCATTTCTCTGGCTCCCAATTATACCTTTATTTGTTCTGCTTCTTGCTGTTAAATCATTAATTTTGAATGTTGCCTTTGAAATCTGATGGAGATTTGCAGTGGCAATCACTTGTTGCTTGAACTTTGATTGATTATTATCCAGCTACTCCAAAGGTGTAAGATCTCCTGGTTTGGTGCTCCTGGAGTGTGGATTTTTTATTAATTGTATGGAAAAATCTGAGTAAATGGAATAAAAAGCTAATTATTATTATATATTTCTGTCAGAATTGGAATGTCCCATGGGAAGAGATGTTCTCCCTGAGAAAAGCTTCACTCAGTGCCTGGGAAATCCTGAGCAGTCCTGAGCCAGGCTCTGCACATCCAGGTGCTCCTGGCTCCCTCTGCAATATTTTTCTCATTATTCATGGAGAAGCAGTCTAGACCAGAGACATTTATCACGATGGGGAAGATAGAAGTGATTTTTGAGGGCAACAAAGTTCAAAGACTTTGCTGTAAGTCTTCAGGATTAAAGATTTACTTGATGCATCTTCCCCTGTTTAATAGACAGGAAGAGATGAAAGGGAATTTCTATAAAGATTTTCGTTCATACTTAATGATGCCTCTATTAGATGAGCTTTGGCACAGTGTCCCGAGCCATGAAGCTTTAAAACCAACCTTTTTTAAACATTAAATGACCTTTTTTCATCCTCCACCTTTAATAAATAAAGATTAGTTCAGCCTCATTACCTCCCTAGTCCTGGGGGCTGGTTTAATATTTAGTTAAAGTAACCAGTCTCCCAAAATGAGTACATTTTGCTGGTTTCTTCAATCCCACAGAGAGACTGGAATATCTACTGGAGTTTGATCTGGGTTCTGCCACTTCCAGCCTGGATCCATCTCCATCTGAGTTCCTTTCATTCCAATACCTGAACTTTCCCCTTTCTCTTGTATTTGCTCTCAAAGTTCAAATTCAATCAGAGCTGAGCAGGTGAAAGAGTTTGCTGCTCTTATTTTGGGTCCCTTTCCCCTCTTCACCTTCAGGGAAGTTTCAAGATTCTCAAAAATAAGAATAGAAAATCCCATCCTGAACAGAGACACAAAAAGCTCTGTGCAAAGTTTTATGCTTAGCTGGCTTGAGGAAACTGTTCCAAATGCTTAGCTTTTGGCTATTTTAATATTTAAAAATCATTTAACTGCACATTAGTGGAAGTTGATTTTGTTTGAAAGCTGCCAATTAGGAAAACACTTGAAAACATTCCCCTATTTAGTGCTTTTGAAGCTTTAAATTAAAAACTAATGAATCTGAGAATGCTGACATCCACTCCCTCACTGCTGATCTTTAATTTCCCAGAGTCAGCACCTGAGCTGCATTTGTTCATCAGGCTCAGCACATGGATTTACCCTTCCCTGGGAGCAGGGCTGCAGGAAAAGTTTCTGCAAGAACTTTCTCCTCTGCTTCTCTCCTGGAAGAGTGGAGTTGATGGCAAATTGTTCTCCCAGCTTTGTTCTAATTAAAAGAAATAATCAGCCATATTAATATCCTAAAAGCTCTGCTCCTGGCCTTGGAGGAAAGCACAACACTTTCTCCTGCATAATGAGATGAACTCAACTCTAAAATTGGGAAAAGATAGGAGAATAAGGAATTCTTGAGTATTATCAGGATATGAAGTAAATCAAGCTGGTGTTGGATAAATTTGGGCTTCCACTGCTGGGGTTAGGGTAGGGTGGGACACAGAGATGCTCTGCAGTTGTGCCAGGAGGGAAAAGATCCAAAAAGATCCCAGTGGGATGAGCAGGGCAAGGCTGGGAAAAGAGCCCTGGGAGGTGGGACAAGCTGGGTGTTGAAATCAGACTTAGGGGCAGGAAAAGCAAAGGAAAAGGAGCCTGGGCCCCAGCCAGGGGGGTCTGTCCTGTGTTGGACACTCCATGGTGGCAGTGGGAGCAATGGGGACCTTCCAGATCCTTCTATGGATCTCAGTCCCACCTCCAGCTCAGCATCCCTGCTGCTCTAACCCGGCCCCAGCCAGCTCTGCCTTCCAAACCTGTGTGTCCTCTGTTTTTAGGATATCTCCCTGATGGGCTTTATTTCAGTTCCAAACTCATTTATGCTTTTCTCTGCCAAAAAAAAAAAAGCCCCAAACCCAAAGCTGCAGCACAAGGACAGGTTCCAAAGCCTCCAGGGAATTCCCTCCTTCCCTGTCATGAACCAGCAGAGTTCCATTCCCTGCTCTGCTCCCCTAACCTAATCCAGCACCTGAGCAGTCCTGCATGGCACTGCTCCCTGTGGGGGCATTTTTTGGGGAGGGAAGATGGGAATTGGTGCATTTTTAATGCCCACAGCAAACAGCAGTGCTGCTCTTCCCCAGATCAAATGGAAAAGCTGCATTCTAGGGAGAGACCTCCTGTTAGCAAGGACAAACCCACTGGGGTGCCAGCTCCTCATGGAATTGTGACCTGAATGCTCCAACCCTGAATCCTTTCTGCCTTCCCTCCAGAAAACAAAGATAATGCCCCTCCCCACCTCCCTCTGCCTGCCACAGATCTGAGTGGGCAGCCCCAGGAGCTGGGTTCAAGAGCCAAGAGCTTTCTGTTTGAAAAATATTTGTCCCTTGCCACCCACGGCTGCCCACGTGCTTCCTGAAATATTCCAGCTCCTGAGCATCCTATCAATGCTTCCACAAAGGAACCATCTGGGGCTTTCTGGGGACGTTCTGCCTTTGTCAGGATGTGAGGAGCTGGGTTTTTTAGGGTTGGGCAGCTGGATGTGCCTCCCTGGGTGCAGGCAGCGGGTGCTGGGAGCCTGGCAGTGTGGGTGGCTGTGCTGTGCCATTCCAGCAGGTAAAACAGAGGCTGCTGCAGAGATTTCACCACCCACCTGTCTGGCAGGACCTGGGGAGTGGGAGAAGCAGCAGGAAAGGCCACGTGTGGGAAGGGGGAATGTGCCAGCTCTGGTGGTGACAGGAGCACAAACAGAGCGCGCAGGGACGGGGAGGGGAGTGCAGATCCCAAACCTCACCAGTGCCAACACCTTTTCCCCCCACAGCTGCCATCCTGGATGACCCCATGGAGTGCAGCAGAGGGGAGAGGCTCTCCATCACCCTGGCCAAGAACAGGATCAACCGTGCCCCCGAGCGGGCGGGCAAGGCCAGGGTGGAGGTGGATATCTTCGAGCTGCTGAGGGACAGCGAGTACGAGACAGCAGAGACCAGTGAGTACAGAGAGAGCCCAGCTCTGCTCCAGAGCGTCTGCCACACTGCAATCTTGGTTTTTTGGCAAAGGGGGGCAGAGAGAAAAAATTTTGTCTCTCTGTGTTGCAATACGCGGAGAGTTGAGTGTAATTATGGCAATGACTTCTGAAGTGTGAGAAGCTGAAGAGGCACTTTGTTAAAAAACTGAACCATATTTATAATGTGGTTCACAAGTCTCAAAAAGGACAGTAATTTATTGGACAATAGGAGAAAACATCTCCTGTCATGTACAACACGAAGCTGTTTCTCTGTTAATATCTGTTTATTAATTCCTTTCTGTTTAACAGAAAGTTATCATCCTGGGAAAGGCTCAGGCCAGAGCTGAGAATTTGGGAAAAACCTTCTCAGCCTGAGAAAAACAACTCAGAACCTGAAGAAGGCCTGGCTAAAATCTGCCTGGGCCTTCAGTGGTGTCCACATCTCTGCTCTTTGCACAGAGCAGTTTTCATTTGAGGTGAATTAGATGTGCTGGTGTGAGCCCAGGCTGGACTGAGAACATCCCTGCCCCCAGTAAACTTTGCCACCACTCAACATCTTGGGACAAATAATTTCCTTTAATCTGCCTGTCAATAAACAGGGATAATGCTGATCCTTTGTCAGGTTTTTTTTTTGAGTTTGCTCACTTAATGGAGAGCAAACAAGAGACTCTTGGGCAAGTTGGGAGCAATTAAGTTGTTTTTAAAACCCTGTGGAATCCTGTGTGTCAGCAAACATGTCAGCTCTTCCTGGAGCTTGAGATTGGCAGCAGATTTATTTACACCAAGTGAAGTTTTTCAAGTGATTTTTGAAATCATGAGGATGAAGAAGAGCTGATTTCAAAAAAGCAGCAGGTTTCCCATCTCACTTCCAAGTTCCTGAATGAAGCTGCTCTTTATTAGGGTTGTTCCTCTGGATGCCCAATATACCAATTCAATGCTGGTGAATGAAAAAGAAATAAAAATAAATTTATGGTCACTATCCCACAGTTTGGAACAAAGGTCTATGGTGGTTTTTTTCCTGTAAGAGGGAAAACCCTTTGGAATAGGAAATCTTCCTTTTAGAATCGTTTTTAAGCTGACCTTTAGAGTTCAAGGGAGGGCTATAATTTTTTATTACCAGCTGGCTCAAGAAAACTGGAGGAATAATTTGAAATAATAGTGATTTTAGACTTGTTTCCTAGTGATTCTGCATTCCATGACTGTGTGATTTGCAGGGTATCCCCAAAGAGTGTGGCAGAGTGCTGTGGTTTGGGGCTGGCTGGTTTTTCCCTGGATTTTGGTGGCTTTTCTGAGCACCCAGCAGTGCTGAGGGTTCTCCAGGGGAGCTGTGGGATCAGCACATCGTTCCTTCATTTCCTGATGAGTGTTTGCACTATTTATAGCAGTGTGCAGTTAATAAAGAGCGTCTCAGCAAGTACCTGGGCTCTATTTATAGAGCCTGTCACCCATCAGGCAGCCCAGACTGAACCCAGCTCAGGGACCCAGCACTTCTCCAATGCTTTGAATCCCTCCATTTTTAAAGATTTTCCTGTTCTTCCCCATCTCTGTTGTCCACTGTTGTCCCCTAACTTGGCTCAGCATTAGGGCAGATCCAATTTACCTGCCAGAAGGGATGGGAATTGCCTGGATTGAAGGGAATCCCAGAATCCCAGAGTGGAGATTTAAAGCTCATCCAGCTCCATCCCAACCCATCCTTGGGCACTTCCAGGGGTCCAGGGACAGCCACAGCTTCTCTGGGCATCCTGTGCCAGAGCCTGCCCATCCTCACTAGGATTTTTTTTCCCCACTATCTCATCTATCCCTTTCCTCTGGCACTTTGAAGCCACTCCCCTTGTTCTGTAAAAAAATCTCTCTCCATCTTTTCCTCTCTCCAGCTGGAAGGGACCATTAGATCACCCCAAAGCCTTTTCTTTTCCTGGCTGAACAACCCCAACTCTCCCAGCCTTTGCTCACTGCTCCCTCTCATCCCCTTGGTGGCCTCTTCTGCACTCACTCCAAGCACTCATTCCCAGTTTGCCCCTTAAAGATCCCAAATCTCCCTGTGAGACTCCTAGAAAATGAGAAAATCCCTCATTTCCCCCAGCCTTCTTTGTCTTTGAAGGAGTCAACAGCATTTTTTAGCTCCATTTTTGTGCCTTCCTCATAAATACACTGTTTGTAGCAGCACTCCTGGCCTTTAACTTTGTTTGGGAAACAGATTTGATTGCAGTGACCCCAGAGCTGCTGTAAGGATCACAAGAGGGGTTTTTATTTTCAGCCTGTGACACTGCTCAGGAATTCTTCTCTTAGAAGGTTTCTCCAGCAGAGGAATATTATTTGGCTGAGAATTAAATATTATGTAAGAAATTGTTGATTTCAGCAAATGTTGTGTTTGTGAGAAATTGGAAACAGGGCAAGTGAGGAAGAGGCATCTCCCATTTCCAGTTTTCACCTGGGGGTGATTTTCTTTGTTTTGTTTATTTGGATTTTTAGAGTAGAAATTGCAGCAAATTGACTTGATTTTTGTGATTTTTGCCGTGTGTTATTTGCCTTTTCTTCAGAGGAAAAAAATGTCTGGGAGCTTTTCTTAGAAAAGGAATAATCTGGATTCTGTATGGCTCCACTATTAATGTCACTGATGTTATTCTTGATTTATCCTGGTGGCAGAGGAAAATCAGATCCCTGAACTTAAATTTCAAGGCTTTCATGGCTTTCAAATGCTTCAATACGTTACTGGTATTTGTTATGACACACAATATTAATAAAAACTGTTGAGATGCTTTAACCTGTGACTGCAAAGCTGTTTACAGCTGTTTAATACTGTTCTCACATTTCACACCCTTTGATTCACTCTTAAATATCACAGCTCCATGCTTAGCTGACAGATCTAGGAGTGCTGGGATTACACCACATATTCCATATGCAAGAAAAGGAAGAATTTTGGGGAGTTAGGGTTTTTATGTGGGGAGTCAGAGGTTTATTTTATTTTATTTTATTTTATTTTATTTTATTTTATTTTATTTTATTTTATTTTATTTTATTTTATTTTATTTTATTTTATTTTATTTTATTTTATATTTTATTCTGGAGCTGTTTTTCTCCAATTTTCCCTTCTGGCTGACCCGGGTGTTTTAATGTAAGAGAACCCCAAAATCTGAACTGCTCCAGCAGGAAAAATCTGAGTCAATCCATCACATTCATGCTTAGTTAGCTATTCCACCTTTAGATATGAATGAACACAAACTTTGGCTGTTCCTGTGTGATTTTGAGGAGGTTTCAATGAGAAGTTGTGGGCAGAGCCTTTTTTTTTTTTTTTCCTGTTTCAAGGGAAGCTTGTTCTCTCTTTGTTTGATGTTCCACTCCTTTTGTGCAGCTCCAAAACGACTTGTTTAATCATGTTTTATCTAAACCACCTTGTTCCTTTTGATGTTGGGGCAGGACAGATTTCCCCACTTGTCACCCTGTCCCCTCTGGCCTCGCAGCCTTTTAATCTCCTTTTTGTTGTGAATCCAAACATCCCAGGAGTGAGAGCCAGGGAGCAGCTGGAGAATTGGAGATTTGGATTTATCCAACATTTCCAAGTGCCCTTTCAAAGGCTCCTTTCTGTTGTGTTGTTTTTACTTGTCCCATATTTTGGGGAATTTCATGTTTCAGCCTGCTCTGGTTATCAGGGAATCATGGAATGCTTGGGGTTGGGAGGCACCTTTAAAGTCATTTTGTTCCACCCCCTGTCATGAGCAGGGACATTCGTGGCCTTGGACATTTCCAGGGCATCCCCAACCTCTGTGGTTGCAGGTTCCTGTCAGGAAGCACAAGGGATACTTCAGGAGCATCTCTAGAACCCCTCTGTTTATGCACTTGCTGTTTTCTCTCTGACAATCCCAGTCCCTGTCTCTGGAGATCTCGGCTGTGTTTTGCCACCAGGGAGTTGCTGAGGTATTTCCATACCTTCCCTGATGATTTATTTTGAATTAGAGTCTGGAATCTTCTGTACATTCTGTTTGAAACCCTGCTCAGGTGTCTAGGTGCTCTGAAAGAGATGATTCTGCCCCAGGAGTGGATCCTCTCTCTGGAGAGAGCTTTCAACCCTGATTTGAACAGGGGAGGATTCATGGAAATGTTCTCCAGGTGCTTTGGGATTTCAAGATGTGAAAGACACTCTGACCATGGAGAGCTATTAATTTGTTGTGATTCTTCATGTTCAAAAATAAGTTTGCAGTTCTGCCTTCCTTTAAAAAATATCTGGCTGTGTCCCAAGTGTCCAAACCTGGACTAAATTCCAAAATGCATTCATGGAAATGATTGGACACTGCCCTGCTGTACAAAAGGAGGGTCCCCATACCCTGAACACAGCCCTGATCCAGGATGGACAGTGGTGCCCATGGTAAAGATGTTCTCAAAGTGATGCCACTTCCATGTCCAGCATCCTTGAGACCTTGAATTCTAAGAAACATCAGAATTGGGACAGAAACTCGGAGCTGCTGGAGCCTGAAGCACTCACAAAGTATCCTGCACATCCCACAGCTTTTGTGGTGCCCAGGTGTTGGAGTATGAAGGGGTTTGAGTGGCAGGGGTTCTGTAATCATACATAATTATAGTCCCTGTGATTATCACAGGTGGATTTTGGATATAGGACCAACATTTCCACATCCAACAAGTGCTTGTCTGGATGCCCACAGCATCAGCAAGGTCGAGCTTTTTCTCCCTGTGGAGACCTGACAGCATCAGGTAACGCTCTGAAATAGGAAATGTGCTTGGATTACAGGAGAAGCTTCCCAAATGTGGTCAAAACCTTTGCCTCAGGCACTTCCACTTTGTTCCCATTCATTTTCCTTTATTGTGGTGGATGTTTCCCCCTGGTAGTGATAAGCCAGGTCTTTTTCTTCCTCCAGTTGTTGCAACTGCGTTGCTATGACTACTTAACTCACTTCTTGTTCCTGCTAGCAGGCACGAGGAGAAAATCACTCACCAAACTTTCCCCTGCACAGCTCAAGGATATTTTCCCCAGGAACTTTGTCCGGGTGACATGTTGTCCTGGTTTGAAGGACAGGTGTCTGCCAATAAAGGCAGAAGCTTCTCTTTGAAATGGAGAATGAAAACCCCTCTCTTATAAATTATTATTATAATTTTGAAATTAAAAGGCTCTCAAGCAAAGATATGGGAATTAGGAATAACAGTTCTTTACTAGGAAAATTAAAATAGAAATACAGTATTGCAAAGAACAATCCCAAAACACTGCCAGAGTCAGAATCCAAGCTGACACCCGTCAGTCAGTCAGGGTGGTGGCAGCAGTCCCATTCAATGGTGGCTGCATCCTCCTGCAGTGGCAGATGTGGTTCAGCTGGAGCAGTGCTCCTGGAGAAGGTGCAGTTTCCTCTGAAGGTCCAGGGATGATGTGGAAAGGTCTGGCTTTCCTCTGGAATCCAGTGGAAAGAAGGTACCTTGGTATCCAAAATGACAGTTTTTATCTGGGTAGGAAAGGCTTGGCTCCTCCCCCTGGGTGGAGCATCTCCCAGTGGGATGATGGAATTTTATCAGTCATGCATTGGGACTCACTGGCCATGAACAGGAGATATCTCCTGGAGGGAGGATGGGCTGTGGGAAAGATAAAGATGATTGTCCCAGCTGGTTTAAAGATGGCCCATTAGCAGATAATGTGTGCCAGGAGATAAAGATCACTGCCACACCCAGTTTCAAACAATGGCCCATTAACAGGAGATATCTCCCACAGTGATAAGAATCACTGCCACACCCAGTTTTAAACAATGGCCCATTAACAGGAGATATCTCTCACAGGGATAAGAATCACTGCCACACCCAGTTTTAAACAATGGCCCATTAACAGGAGATATCTCTCACAGGGATAAGAATCACTGCCACACCCAGTTTTAAACAATGGCCCATTAACAGGTGATACCTCCTGGATGAAGGGTGGGTCATGGGAAAGATAAAGATGATTGCCCCAGCTGGTTTAAAGGTGGCCCATTAGCAGATAATATGTGCCAGGAGATCAGGGTCATTGTGACAGAATACACATTTCTGGCCACATCCTGTATTTCAACCTAAGACTCCTGTGGGTAGGGGAGGGCTTGGAGCAGCTCCTTCCTTGTGGATGCTGAATGGCAGAGCTGAGAGGGACTGATGGCTGCTGCTGAGACAGCAGGCAAGGCTTTCAAACCACGTTGCTCTTTATTTAAAAGGATCTTCTGGAGAGGTTTAAGTGCCTGTAAATTTTTTAAGCACGGAGAAAAAGCAAGCTCTGGTTTCCTTTGAAGATGCTTAAGAAAAATATCCTTCATTCCATAAGAGATTGAGTTGTTAGAGGATGAGGGAACTCAGAAGGAAGGAAAACCCAAGAGGAGATGTTTGCATTTCATGAACACTTTCTGTGAGAAGTCTGAGCAATCAGCAGGGACTGGGGAGGGATGAGGAGTTTTTCCTTCAAAAGAGAAGCAAAACCAATTCCCCAAAGTGACAAGTTAAATGAGATTTGGGCCTTATATTCCAGCCGTGAGGCTGTGGAGGATTCAGGAATCACAGAATAGTCTGGATTGGCAAGAACCTTAAAGATCATCTTATTCCACCTCCTGCCACGGGCAGGGATGACTTCCAGACTGTTCCATTCCCCATCCAACCTGGCCTTGGACACTTCAGGGATTTAACTTCTTCTGTTTGTCACGTGTTTTTTATGGTTCTGCTAAACTTGGTTAGAGAGCCAGAAGATTTAACTACTGCAAGGAAGGAAACAACACAAAACAAATGAAAACCAGCAATGAAGTCCTTGTTTTACCACTGAACTCTGCAGAGATAAGGGGAGAAATTCCTACAAGTCTGATGTTTTGAAGCCAGGTCACTGCTGTGTGTAGCATCTTCCATAAAGTTTAATTTGTGTTTCTGTCCCGGGGAAAGAAAGGGGTGGTACAAGAGAGGGTCAGAGATGAAGATTCTGGGGTTTTGGGGAGAGTTTAGATGGGGTTTTAATAGGCTGGTGAAGATGGAGAGTGCCACAGGCAGGGTGAATAAATGGATTCTTGGGATGGAAATGGCAGAGAGGGTGTTGTGTGAAGGAGATGATGCTGTGTCCTTACTGCAGCACTGTGCACACAACTCTCTGCTGGAATTTGGAATGAATTCTGATTTTTTGTTCCCTCTCTCTGATGCCCGCAGTGTGCCAGATTCTCCCCAAAGGCGTGGTGGGAGTCCTGGGACCTTCCTCCAGCCCAGCCTCCAGCTCCATCATCAGCAACATCTGTGGGGAGAAGGAGGTGAGTGGAGAAATTCCTTTGTGATGATCAGAGGGGGCAGCATGCTTTATCACCCCTCCTCCTAAGGCACAGATTTTTGAAATGTCTTCCTTTTAAGTTTTCTCCCTCTTTCTGCCTCCCTTTTCCTCTCTGCATCCCCTTTTGCTCCAGCTCCCCTTCAGCCATCACCAACACATCTCCATAGACTCAGGGGTGCAAACCCCAAAGCTGCTGCTGTGACTTTGTGCACATACTTGGGAAGCTTTGTGTTTCCATCCAGTTCAACCCCTTTTTTTATCTGTGTCCAGACTATGTGCTGGATTTAATATTTTATAAGCCTCGAACCATCCTACACTGATCTGGCTCTGCACTTGGGAGAAGAAATTGAGTTCTCTTCTCTCAGTTCATTCCTTTAAAACCAGATAACATCTCTCAGCCATTCAGTGGCTCTCTCTTGAGCCCAGCCTTCCAGGAGAGGAGGTTGGGACTGGACACTGTAAATAATTTGCATTCACAAACGAGTGTTGGGTGTTGTTGCTGGAGTGTGGAAGAGATGGAAAGGATATTCCAGCCCAGGCTGCAGCAGGAGGGGTCTCCTGGGTGTGTTTTGTAGCTTTTTCTCTTGCTAAATGTTCTGGACATGTGCTCCATCTTAGGAAAGGCAACTCTACAAGTGTTTTTACTCTGAAATTCAGGTTCATTCCGAGTCTCTGATCTGAGGCTCCTGATTTATTTGGTTCTTCAGAAAGGAGAGGTGAGTGCTGGTGCCCTCCTGAGGTGTTTGGTTCTCTCAGCTGCCCTCCAATGTAAACCTGCAGGAATTCCCTGGGATTTACATCCCAGGAGTCAAACAGGACACAGAGCCCAGCCAGAGCCCCCTGTGCCTGCAGCCACCCCCAGGAAAGGGAGCAGTGTCCCAGGACACCACCGAGCACCAGCTGGAGTGCTGCTCTTCTGGGGAGATGTCACCATGTCACCTGTCCTGTGTTACCCCTCTCATGCCCAAAGAATCCCTTTGCCTGTCCAGAAAGGGCAGTTGCACTGGGGCAGAGCTCTTGGGAAGGAGAGGAGGGTTCCTGTCCCCTGTGCCTGCTCCTCTCTCTGAGTCCCAGGCTGGCTCTGGATCTCTCCCAGGATGCTGCCAGGAGCTGCCCTGTCAGCTCTGCTTACAGGAATCCACCTTTCCCTCCCTGGCTGGAATCAAGGCAGATAGCAGCTTATTACTCCTTAATTTCCCTTTTGCTAACCAGCAGCTCCTGCTGTCAATAAAGCAGCATCAGGAGGTGCTGATGGGCTCTCCCAGGAGGAGAGAGGGGCTGATGGCTTTGGAAGGACCAATAATGGAGGGAGAGAGGACCTGACACTGCTAACAAAGCTGTGGCAGATGTTTCCCTTTCTTCTTCTGTTTCTTCCAAGATAATTAACGTGGCAAAAGAAAAACAAGATTGCCTCTCTTTCTCTGGCTGAGCCCACAGTGTCTGGGCTCGATCTGTGAGTCTGCCCACCCATTCCATCCACCCTGGTCTGCAAAATGTGCAGCAGCTACCTCAGAGGGAGCCCTGCAGCATCCCAGCTCCCAAAATTCCCCCTGGAGCAGCATCCCTCTCCAGCTGCTGCTCTGTTGGATCAGTGACAAGCCCAGCATTGCCAGCACTGTTTAGTTCCAGCTCTGTCTGCTTCCAGTTGATCAGAAATGCCCAAAACAATTCTGTTCCTCCTCTGGCCAGCACAGGCTCATCTTGTTCTTGCTTTCATCTCTGCTAATTAATTACCTGGTGGCAGCTCCATGGAGCAGGCAGGGCTGCACTCAGAGCACAGGGCCCTGGATGATCCCCCTGTCCCTGCCTGCCTCACAGCATCCTTCCCAAGCCAAGGTTGGGCCCAGCCACAATTAGTGCCCCAGCTAATGAGGTTGAACCCACACAGAAGGTTTCCTGTGCTGTAATCACAGTCCCTGTTGCCTTTTGCTGAGTGGCTCAGCAAGACTTTTCCTGATCCACTCCTTCCCCTGGCTTTTCGTGGCTGTGATAATTATTTTCCTCTGCTGCTGCACAACCCCCACCCTCCCCTCTTGACTCCAGTGGTGTTTCTGCAGTTTTATGGGATATTCCACTCTCTGCCTGCTGTGCATTTCACACCACAGGCCCTTTATCGCAGACTTACTTGTTTTCATTCCTGCTTCCTCTTTAATTATATTTTCTTTCCTCCTCCCCACGCTCAGGTTCCTCACTTCAAAGTGGCTCCAGAGGAATTCCTGAAGCTGCAGCTGCAGAGATTCACCACCCTCAACCTCCACCCCAGCAACACCGACATCAGCGTGGCCGTGGCAGGAATCCTGAATTTCTTTAACTGCACCACTGCCTGCCTCATCTGTGCCAAAGCTGAATGTGAGTTTTTGCCAGGCTGGGTTTGCCAGCCCCTCTGCTTCATCTCCTTTTAGTTCAGTGCTTGCTGGAGAAGGTGCTCATGTCTCTGGTCAGAGCAGGTTCTCCACCCTGCTGCCCCATGGAGGGGTTTTTCAGAGGAGGAAGAGATTATCCTGCCTTCTGTTTGGCCATTTTGCTTTCACAGATGGGGCTGTGGATAAGAAAAAAAAAAAAAAAAAAAAAAGAAATTTTAAAAAGGCATAAGCCTGTTTCTGGAAATTATTTTTAGGCGAGTAAAGTTTGGAATATGCCTTACCCAAAGTCACATGCAGTTTGTGGCCTAGAAGCAGCATTTGATAAATAGCACAGTGCAGGCCCTCCTGGGCTCTGCAGCCATACACCTGCTGGTGATTGTGCATCTGGATGCTGGACTTTCCACCTCAGCAGGGCTACCTCCACCTGGGCAGGGCCATTTCTATCTCAACAGGGCCACCTCCACCTGGGTATGGCCACCTCCAACTCATCAGGGCCACTGCCACCTCAGCAGGGCTAACTCCACCTGGGCAGAGCCACCTCCATCCCTTCATGGCCACCTCCATCCCTTCAGGGCCACCTCCATCCCTTCATGGCCACCTCCATCCCTTCATGGCCACCTCCATCCCTTCATGGCCACCTCCATCCCTTCATGGCCACCTCCATCCCTTCATGGCCACCTCCATCCCTTCATGGCCATCTCCATCCCTTCAGGGCCACTTTCATCCTTTCAGGGCCATCTCCATCCCTTCATGGCCATCTCCATCCCTTCATGGCCACCTCCATCCCTTCATGGCCACCTCCATCCCTTCATGGCCATCTCCATCCCTTCAGGGCCACTTTCATCCTTTCAGGGCCATCTCCCCCTCATCATCTCCACCCCTGCAAATCTCCAGGTGTGGCAGCAGCAGGTTCTGCATCCCAGTGCTTGGAGCTGAGTGTGTCCTGTCCTTTCTGAGCTCACTGTGCTGCAGATTTGGGGTGGCCACAGCAGTTCTGCATTCATTGCCCTGTGCCAGATCCTGGAAGAGGGGCTCTGGGAAGGCAGGGAGAGCTTTGGGAATGCTGCTCTCCTTCCCAGTTAGCCCAGGGCAAACTTCCCAGCAGCAGCAGATCCCTGCCAAGGAGCAGCAGTGTCTTTACCTTTCCTCTGTGCTTTGTGTGCCCTGGGGGCAGCAGGCACTGGGTGAGGTGAGTCAGTAAATCACACTCAGCCAGCATGCTCATGTTAACCCCAGGAAAGGCCCAAAATGATGCAATTAAAATCATGCAAATGGTCTCCCACATCACTCCCAGTGCTGGTATTTTTCATTGTCTAACCTTAACCTTAAGCAAGAAGAGAAGCAAAGATAATTAGGTTTTCTCAGCTGCCGTGCAGGGAGCTCAGGGCTCTGCACCCCTGCCCTGCTCCCCACTCCTGGGCCAGTGTCTCCCACTGGGATTAATATGATTAATATGTTTTTTATTTAGCTGGATCAAACCCTCTTACCTGAAGCAATCCAATTTATTTCGTTCTGGTGCTGCTGGATTACTCAATGCTTTCCCAGACCCAGGGAAGCAGTGGGACTGGAGCCTTTCATCCATCCAGCTCTTTGTGCTCAGCAAGGACCTGATCTGAGCCAGGCTTGAAGCCCAACATGCCCCGACTGTAACAGAGCACAGACAAGGCTTAATTGAGCTTCATGTAGGAGCACCAACCCTGATTTTCCCTCAGGACATGCACTGCTCCTAAGCACAATCCTTAAACAACTAACTGGAGGCATTTCAGGCTTTTGGAAGGTTCCCTTGAGGCAGCTGAGGGGAGCAAAAGAGCTTCGTGCTCATCAGTGAGGAAATGCTGTTTTGAGGGATGTTATTATTTAGATCCCAGGAGCTGCTTTGGTTTAAGAGTGATGGGACCCCTGGGCCCTACCCTGCCACACTCATCCTGTCACATCCTTCCTCTGGGGACTGGCTGTGATTTCCCCTGGCAGAAGCAGAAAATGACCCTTAAAGCCAAAGAACTTGGGCCCAGCCTAAGTGTAATGCCATGGGGGATGTAAAATGCAATGCCATGAATAGAATGAGATTTGTGTGATTCAGTTTGGTGAATAAGATGATCTGACTCAGTTTCTCTGTGTTGTTCAAGAATTAGCTGGTTTGGGAACTGCTTCAAAAGGTTTTGTGTGATTCCATGGAAATCTTGACCCAAAAAAGGAAAAAGAAGATGCATGGACTCTTTAGGAGTTTCTCTGATTGTCAGAGGGGAGGAAATAACACCCAGTGCTTGGGAAGGATGACCAGGGCACTGTGGTCCAAGGCCTTGTGCACATCCTTAACCTCTTTCTTTATTTTATTTATTTATTTTTTAATTCAAGAACCCAGGGAGATGTTTGAAGCAGCAGTGTTGGCATTAAAAGCAAGGCTGGATGATGGGGATGTTCTTTTCCCAACCATCCCTGTCCAGGACTGGAACCATCAGCAGCACTGCAGGTCCTCCATCAGCAGGAGCATTACACAGGGATGTGTCACTCCAGCTTCTGCCTTTCCTCCTTCCCAGGAATCAGCTCTGGTGCTGACAGCTCAGGAATGGGGCTGCTTCTGCCAGCTCCAGATGTTTGTGTACAGAAAAAAATCAAATCATCAAGGTCAGGACTTGCCACAGGCCAGCCTGAGCCTCTCTCAGAGCTCCCCATGGGAGTGTTCAAGCAGCAGGTGCCTGGTGCAGCCTCTCTGTCCTCA
Organism: Erithacus rubecula; assembly: GCF_903797595.1. Classification (NCBI taxonomy): domain Eukaryota; kingdom Metazoa; phylum Chordata; class Aves; order Passeriformes; family Muscicapidae; genus Erithacus; species Erithacus rubecula. Next base: position 2,601,551 of record NC_136677.1, read on the forward strand.
CTTTAGTACTTCAAAGGTGCCAGGAGGAGTCTGCAAGCCTTTTCTGAGGTTCACATCCCTCTGAAGTGCCAGTCTGGCAGCAGCAGCAGCAGCAGCAAGAGTCTCACATCCTCTCTGCATCAAACAAAGGGGAATCTCTGCACACAATAGAGACTTCCCTGCACACAGCAAGAGCAGCTGCAAGCAGGAGGCTTGATGAGGCTACAGGTAGGATCTGACGTGCTGGAAATGACAATTTCCTCGAGCTGAAGGTGGAGATCAAATGATTTTTTTTTTTTTTTTTTTTTATTTTACTGGTTCCACTTCTTCCTCTCTGTGTCTGATGAGCTTTAGAAAAAAAAATCCTGGGTTTGACAGCAGCAGAGTGTGCTGGGATGAGCTGCAAGTAAACTTGGTAGTGTCAGGGCTGTAACTTGCAGCTGGTCCCCTGCAGATGTGGAATGAGGTGAAAATAAACCTTTCCACATCCTCAAGGGTCAAATGGAGGGCTTGGGTAAAATTTACTGTTCACTTGGGTTAGAAGACTAAAGTATTCTTTATGTAGAAGTACTGTGAGCTGTAAGCAGAGTGAATCCTCTGCCTGGTGAGGAGGAAGAAGCTGATGGGACCCAGAGAAGTCCTGGCACAGCTGTTTTTCTGACCCCTTGCTGTGTTCCTACCTGTACCCAGAGAAAAGGTGAGAGGCAAGGGCACTGTCAGGAGCTCAGAGCAAACTCAGAGTGCTTTAAACCTTTCCCTGTGAAGGAGAGGTTCCTTGTCTTGGATGTGTCCCTGTTCCTGCACTGCTTTGTCACCTGCTGAAGTGCTGGGAGTCCTTGAGAGCAGAGCAGAGCTCCCATCCTGCTGTGTCCCTTCCCTGCCTCCTGACCTGCTGGGGGATGAGTGGATTCATGCAGTCAAAAATAAATCAGATTCAGAGTAAAACTCTGACTTGAGGGTTAATTTGCCTCTCTGCCAGCTGGGATGTGGTCCTGCTGATAGTTCTGTTTTTCCAGCCCCTCTTTTGGGGCTGTTTTCCTGTAGGGATGGGAGTGTGGCTATGCTGTCTGTGTCTTGCTGATGATTCCATCTACTGATCCCTCAGGTCAATCAAACTTGGCAGGAGGTTATTTCTTGATGAAACTCAGCAGCTGGAGAGAAGAGAGGCTCTATCAAAGCTGTTTTCTTGACTAACAAAATCTGCAGCAGGAGTTTTGACATCTTATTAGGCTTCAAGGCAGCTGGGTTGGAAGGAGCCCTTGACGTGCCCATCCTTATTTTTGACAATTTTTTAATGTTGTATTTTTGCAGTGACCTCCAACTCTCAGCAGAGCTTTTCATGCCCTTAGAAGAGAGCAGCCACCCATCCAAGGGCTGCAAGATCTCCAAAAAAGCTGCACCTTCCTGGGCATTTAATTTGGGAGTTGGAAATGCAAAAGCTGAGAGGGAGGAATAATCCTCCAGTAACCAGAACAATCCCACTGCAGGAAGACAATGGAGACCTTGTCTGGGCCTTGTATTGAAGGTCTTATCTCAAACTCTTAGGAGTTTGGGGCCACTTACTTTTCCTGGAGAAGAGCTGGAGTAGCTACATCACTTCTCCTTCCCTGTTGGACCAAATAACGAGTCCTAAATCCTTTCCACTCTCTTTTTGTGGGAAACAGCTGGAATAGCTCCCTCATTTCCCATTCCTTGCTGGACCTAGAATTGAGCCCCCAAACATTTTATCTCTTTTTCTGGAGAACAGCTGGAATAACTCCATCTTTTCTCATTATTGGCTGGACCCAGAATTGAGCCCCAAATCCTTTTCTTCCATTCTCTTTTTGTGGGTAACTGCAGGAATAGCTCCATCATTTCTCATTCCTGGCTGGACCAAGCACTGAGCCCCAAATCCTTTCCTTCCACTCCCTTTTTCTGGAGAACAGCTGGAATAGCTCCATTTCTCATTCCTGGCTGGACCAAACACTGAGCTCCAAATCCTTTCCTTCCACTCTCTTTTTCTGGAGAACAGCTGGAATAGCTCCATCATTTCTCATTCCTGGCTGGACCAAGCACTGAGCCCTAAATCCTTTCCTTCCACTCCCTTTTTCTGGGGAATAGTTCCATCATTTCTCATTTCCTGCTGGACCAAGCACTGAGCCCCAAATCCTTTCCTTCCACTCCCTTTTTCTGGAGAATAGCTCCATCATTTCTCATTTCCTGCTGGACCAAGCAGTGAGCCCTAAATCCTTTCCTTCCACTCCCTTTTTCTGGGGAATAGCTCCATCATTTCTCATTCCTGGCTGGACCAAGCACTGAGCCCTAAATCCTTTCCTTCCACTCCCTTTTTTTGGAGAATAGCTCCATCATTTCTCATTCCTGCTGGACCCAGAAGTGAGTCCCAAATCCTTTCCTTTGCAGTGCACCAACCCAGAACTTCGGGAACACATCCTGCCATGGATCTTTGTATTCCATGGGAGAACCAAGCCTCACATGAAAGGGGATCTGTTGTTTTCTCTCTTTTCCTCCAAGGCCTTTTAAACCTGGAGAAGCTGCTGCGGCAGTTCCTGATCTCCAAGGACACGCTGTCGGTGCGGATGCTGGATGACAGCCGGGACCCCACCCCGCTGCTGAAGGAGATCAGGGACGACAAGACAGCCACCATCATCGTCCATGCCAACGCCTCCATGTCCCACACCATCCTGCAGAAGGTCAGTGTCCATCCTCTGCCCCTCTCCCTGCTGCTGCTCCCCCCAGGCAGATGCTGCGGGATATTGAGATGGGGAAATTGCCACAGGTGTGCTGGGAATGGGTTGTGTCCAGAGGGTGATGCCTGGAGAGGCTCCCTGGAGCAGAGGTTGGACCATCCCTGCACCACCTTTCCAACCCTCCCTTCTCCTCACTCACCAAAGGTGCACAGAGAAACCTCCCTGCACTGGCTCTGCTCCCAGCAATGCACAGGGAACACACCTGAGGAGTTTTTTTCAGGATTAAACCACTTTTATTCCCAGATCACAGAATATTCTGAGCTGGAATTGATGCCTTGAGAGGCTGACCTGGAACAGAGGCTGGACAGAGTTAAAGGAATAAAGCAGGGATTTATTAAAACACCTTCACAGGATTCACTTTGGGCAGTGCAAGAGCCTGGCTGTGGCTCCACCCAAGATGGACTCAGAGTCAGGAGTTTCACACTTTTATAAGTTTGGGTCCATTTCCATCTTGGGGTTCATTGCCCAATTCCAGCTCCCAGATTCTCTCCTTAATTCCCTGTTTTTTGCACTTTTTGAGGCTGAAGCTGCAACAGTTTCCTTGGTTCTGGGGCTGGGAAAGGATGGTTTTGTGTGACTGTGAGAAGAACTTGTAACACTTTATATGAAGTTCAGAGTCACACACTAATACAGACTCTGAAAAATATGAAAACTAAAACTAAAGGCATCAAGGGAACTGCCAATGATGGAATTTCCAGTGATGGTTTAATTGCTCTGAGGGGATGTGTTTGCTCTCCACAAGTGGTGTTGCCATCAAATGACTCTTGTGCCTCCTTTTCCCCCCCTCCCATTATGTGTCTAACTTTTTCCTTCTTTTCATTTTTATTGTCTTATTAACCGAGATTTTATTTGAATCCTGTTTATTTTTAAATGGTCTCTGGCTGCAGTTTCTAGCTCTTGTTTTGATTTGCTTCAAAACTGAGCAGTGGCTCCAGATGGAGTAGAGTTTCCCACATCCTGGAGAGAACAAGAAGCACAATCCTGAAGGGAGGCAGGATCCAAGCAGGCATTCCACACTGTCCTGGCAGTTTTGTCACAGAATGTGTCACCCAAAGGCCTTGCCTGTGTCAGATTTATCCCTCATGACATACAGCAGGGATGTTTTTATCATTCCTCTCTCCCCCTAAAATATCTTTATTCCACTACATGCAAATAGACAGTTTGGGGGATTTTTTTGGGGTTTTTTTCCCCTTTTTCCCCTGTTGTTGCCTGGCTGCTGAGGGCTTCCCCCTCCTCTGTTGCTATAGTGACTTCCCACAGGCTCCCAGCTGCTTTTCCAGGCACCCACATCTCCCTGCCCAGCTCCACCAGTGAGAAATGGCAGAAATTACCAGCATTTCCCAGTAAAACCCAATTCTTCCAGCTAGAGGACTGCAGGAATGGAGGGTTATAAATAAAGAGCTCCTGATCTGGCAACTTCTTGCACTTTGGGAGGCTGGAAAATGTTTCATGGATAGAGGTGGAGCCAGGGATGGTGGTGCTGAGCATCAGGTGAATCCATGTCCTAATCCACAGGGCAGCAGCAGCAGGAAAAACACTCTGTGGGTTTGCTGGGTCTGTCCCAGGAGAGCAGTGAGAGGAATTCAGAGTTTCTCATCCCTCACCCTCCACAGATGGGCTGGAGACACTTGGATGATTCCCAGATTCCCAGGTTTCTGCTCCCAGCTGCCAGGGCTGGGTGAATGGATGGGAGAGATGCTCTCACTTTGCTGCTCACCTTGATTTACTGCCCTTGAAACCAAACTCTCTGACCTCAAAGTGGGTCACAGGGAGAGCTGGCATTGTCACTGTCCCCAGGAAGGGATGAGGAGGGGGAATTGGTGCCAGATTTTGCTGTGTGGGAGTGAAAAATGAGGTGGACTCCTCTGGGTTCAGAGGACCCCTTGGAGCAAAAGGCTTTGCTGTTTCTGTTGTGTCACCTGGGGGGACAGGGTGACAATGTGCAGCCAGCTCCTTACCAAGGAACAGTTAAAAGACAACAGGAAAAAAGAGAGGTGCAATCCAAGCTTTTTTTTTTTTTTTGTCTTTTCTTCTCTCACTTTCTGTTGTCACAGCTTCTGGGAGGGATAAAAAGGGACTCACAGCAGGAGGTGCTGCCTTTGGTCCTTCCCTCCTTGCCTCCCATTGCTCTGTGTGGTCTGGACTGCTGGGAAAATCTCTTTGCCAGGGTCTGGAAGCTTGATTTGAGACCAGCTGTGCTTGGCAGTGGAACAGAGGCTTCCAGGAGCATCTGTAGATTAATGCCCCACTTCCCTGAGCATCTGTTCCCACAACCAACTCCTTGTGTAGTGAGAATTTTGGGAAAGGCCTTCAGTTATCTGCTCTGTGATCTCTAGAACAGATCATCCCCATGGAAAACTCTGTGTCCTTCTCTCTGTATCCCTGGACACTTTTGCCCTGTTTTCTTCTCTTCCTGTGGCCAGAACAGCCCTGGCTCAATTCTGGTGAGCAGGCTGAGCTCCTGGGTCTCTTCCATGCTCATTAATTTGTGGGATTTGAGCCCAAATCTGACTGATAAAACTGGAAAACCACCAGTGGCTTGATTGTCCTTTTCCTGTAATTCCCAAGAGCTTTTCCTGCCTCTCCATCCTGGTGTTCTGATGGAAGGGACAAGCCTGGAGTCCTCAGCTGCTCTTTTCCCTTGTTCTGTCCCAAAACAGGAGCAAAGCAGTATTCAGACACAAAAGCACAAATCCTTATTTTCCTCCAAAACCAGCAAGGAATTCCTCATCTCAAGGGGTTCTGGAGCTCTCAGAACTGGGGTGCAGGGTCTCTGTGCACCATTGGGGTCTGTCAGGGGTTCAAAACCTGCTTTCCACAGGTGTCTTCCCCAGAGGTTGTCCTTGGATGGATGCACCTGCAGGAGGAGAAATCTCTAAATTCCATCTTGGAATGTCATGGAGAAAGCAGGGATGCTCCCAGGGGTCTGGAGCTGGGTTATTTCTCCCTGTGCAGGTGCTTTGTCAGGGCTGTTGTGGACAGGAGACCCCAGACCCCTTGCTCAGTATTGCTCCCCCAAACTTTAATTTCCCAGGTCCAACCGTGCTGTGTGTTCCATCCTCCCTTCCTGCAGGGACAGATAAGCATGAAAAAGCAAAATGTGGCCCTGGTTCTGCCTTGCTGGAGTGGAGATTGGAGATTGTCAGGCTCTGGTTTAATCTCTTCTTTCCTCTCCTTCACAGGCAGCTGAGCTGGGGATGGCGTCTGCCTATTACACCTATATCTTCACTAATCTGGTAAGGAGTTTTTCCCAGCTTTTTCCTGCCTGAATTTGAGGCATTTTAATGGGAGCTGATCCCCCTGACCTGTGGAATCCTTGGGCAGAGCCACATGTGTTGGGGGGGAAGGAGTCAGGGATGTCACCTGCTGCCTAGAATCAAAAGACAAAACCTTCCCAAACAATATCAAGAATAATAATTCCAAAAGCAGTTCTGTGACAAAAACTTTCTGTGCATGCATGCTATTGGACTTCTACAATTTTTATCAGGTTAATTAATTAATTAATCTAACAGGTACATCTAACAAGAGGCCAGTTGCTCCAGCAACCCACTGTTGGGTCTACCCCATGGAGCTGTTCTGTCTTAAATTTTGGTTCAAAACATAATGTCCTCATTAGAAATTCCTGTTATTAAAACAGACTAACCAGAATTTCAAGAATGTGTTAGGAATGTGTTGGCTTTTGTGGGAGTCCAGAGTATTCCCCTGGCTTCCCTGGGAGGTTTAAGACCCCCCTGGCAGGGTCCCCAAAGACCCTCAGATGAGACCCAGGTGTCTCAGGGACTGGATTTAGCTCCTTGGAACAATTTACCAACATTGAGGGAAGAAATGCAAGCTGCAAAAATAAATAGAGTGTAAATTAGACAGTTAGAATGTAGAATTAGCAGATTTCTAGAATGTTTGTGATAAGGGACATGTGGCCAAGATGGAGAATTTGGGGTGTGGATACCTCTTCCTCCTTCTTCTCCGTGTTTTCCATGCTGGGTGACATGCTGGCACTTTTAGATTGGATGGGGACAGAGCTGGACCATGTTACAAGATTGTATTGTATTGGGAGTCATTTGTAAATACCTAGTACATAATTTAGACTATAAAAGATAAGCTCTGCCTTTCTCAGGCAGATTCTGCCTTGGATGTCTGGCCAGCAGAGCCCTGTTCACTGGACAAAGCATTCCTGAGATCAGAAACAATAAACAACCATGAAAACCCCTAAGAACAGCCTCCTGCAGTCTCTCATCAGCATTGGAAAGAGCTGGGGTCCAGAACACCTGCATGTCCCCCAGAGGTGATCTCAGGTCCAAGGAGACACCTCAGGCTGTGACATTTGGCGTCCCTGGGTGGGCCACAGCCCACAAAGGCTTATTGTTCTAAAATGTGAGAAAGGGCAAGGAAATTATTAAAAACTCTACAGCTATATTAAAAAGCTATGAGGCTACAAATATATGAAACATATATAAAAAGTTAAAAAAATCTTCAGGCATCCTTCCTGCAAAGCTGGGAAGGGTTTGGGGGGTGGAAAATGATTGGTGCAGCATCCAAAGGCAGGAGTTGAGGACATTTGGACAGGAGCTGGTGCAGTGAGATGTGCAAGTCTTTGGGAAGCTCCAGCAGATGGGGGGCTCCTGGTTGTCCTGATTTGTGGGGATTTCCCTGTGTGAAAAAGGCCAGGGATGAGCAGCTGGAAGGCATCACAGCCCTGTGCCCTGAGACAAAGGAATCAATGTTGAGAGCAGGGGATATCTCCAGCACAGTGGTTTGGCTTTATCACCACAAATAAAATTAATGAGGGCATTGTGTGGTTGAACCCCTCAGTGTTGTGCTTGACAAGGAGTGAGGCAGCAGGGGGGGAAATCCAAAATAATCATCAGAGAAGCTTCTCCTGCTGCCATGGGGTGTGAGGGAGGTGCCACCAGGAGAGCAGAACCCAGCTGCTGGTGCTGCTGTGGGGCTGCTGGAAACCTGAGGGGTTCAGTGGAGCTGCCCCCCAGCCCAAGTGATTCTCTATTCTCTAATTCCTATGAATGTTTCTGGCAGGGAAGCCGAGAGCTGAATCACACTCTGTGTTTGGGTGGGAGACAGACGGGAAGGGACGGAGCCAAACGTGTGGGAGGGAGCTGGAGAGGAGAGGAGCAGGGGAAGGGGGAATGGAGGGGTTGGGAGCAAGTGGGGCACAGGATGGAGAAGGGATGAGGGGAAGGAGGTGTCAGAGAGAAATTCAAGGTATAGAAAAGGCCGTGAGGCTCCTGCTCAGTGTTCACTCCTGCATGACAAATTCACTGGTGCTGTTCATCCCCATGGAATGGGCAGCACAGGCAGAGCAGGGGATGTTCCTGCAGGGACATCCTGTACTTTGTGCCCCAAACCACGGTGTCACTGTGCTGAGGGACAATGCCACCCCCACCAAACCTGCCCACAATGCCAAACCCAGCCATCCCCACTCCCAGGAATTATTTCCAGTGCTCCCAACAGCTGCTCCTCTCCCACTTGCCCTTCCCAGCCCATCCCCAGTCCCACAGAGCAGGGTGTGCACACAGGGAGGGATTTCCACCTGCACACCCCCAGCACAGCAGAGCCTGCTCCTGGATACTGCTCAGACAACAGAAACAACTCTAAAAATGAAACTCCACCCCAGTCCTGAGCATGGGTGTGATTAAGCATTTGCTGGAGATGAAATTTGCCTTTCAAACCCATTCATCTTGTGGAATGCAGCAATGGCAGGTGAGACAGAAATGAGTTTTGTTGCCATTCATTCTCTCCGGGTATTAATCTGTTTATCCAAGTTATTTTACCATGTTGTTCAAAAGCCCAGCCCTTAGCAGAACTAACTGGATTTTTGGCAGGGATCATTATGGAAAGGTGACATCAGACAAAACCTGGGCAGATGGAAGAGATGTTTAAGGAAATTAGTAATATTTAAATGGGGTTTGGAGATGGGAGTGAGCAATTTAGGCTCATAAATCTGGAGGGATTATCAAGCTCCTAATGAACCCTCTGAGGTTCTGCAATCACTGCCTAATAGAAAAGATAAAATCATAGTGAACTACTGTCAAGGGGAGCAAGCAAAAAGATGGCTTAAATGGAGAGAGAACCCATCAGGAAAGGGAATAGAGAGTCTGTAGAGCACTGAGCTGCTTGGAAATGGAAAAATATCTCAGGCAAAAAAGAAAAAAGGAGGAGAAAATAGGATAAAATGCTGAATTAAACACCTGCCCTGCAGCTCTAGAGGGGAATTCTGTTTCTGTCTTTTAGCATTAATTTTATTTAATAAGCACATCCCAGCCGACAGCTCGTGGTGTGCTGCAGCTCTGCTCTCTGTGAGTGCTGGAGGAGGGAATTCTCTGTGTGCTGGGGCACAGGAAGGGATTTTGGGGGTGAAGACCCCTCTGTGCCAGCCTGGTGGCTGCAGGGAGTGGCACCAATGCTATCCCAGGAGAGCAGCTGAGGAGGAACCCCCAGGCCCTGACGCATTTTCAGGAGAGCAGAGGCGAGCAGCCCCAGTAAAATATCAGTAAAAATATCCACAGGCTCCTTTCCCTGTGTGCAAATTCATTATCAGCCTCCTTCAGCCAGCTCCAGGGACCTGCTTTTGTCAGCAGCAGCAGCCTGGCCAATTTTCCAGAAGTCCTAATGGAACTCTTAGGTCTGGTGTATTTGTCTTCCCCACATCCATCACCTGTATTTGGAGCTCTCCTGTCCTTCATACCCTGGCAAAAAAAAAAAAAAAATCCCCATCCAACCCAAATTTCTCCCTGGAATCTCCATGTGGTGATGATTCCCTTGCTCTGGGGATTTTGGGAGGGATGAAATTGCCTGAAGAGGTGCTGGGATGATCTCAGAGCTGTTCATCATCCCTTCCCTTCTCCTTGGGTCTCCACAGAGCTCACAGCCATGTGAGGGAGCAATGATGTGCAGAATAATAGTAATAATAATAATAATGATAATAATAATAATAATAATGCACAAATAGACCATTGCAAGCAGACTGCTGTGCATTGAAGAAAATGTTCCTTCCAGCACTGGAAATCCCTGAAATCAGCAGCACAGAGTAGGAGGGGTGTTGGATGCCTCCAAAACCCCACGCTACAATTAATTCTTTTAGCTTGTTAATTCTGTGTAGCTTGTTGGGTTTTGTCATTTTTTCCCCTCTCTCTGTTTAGTTTTTTTTGTGCTTTTTTTGGTTTTTTTTTTACACAACGTCCAGACCTCAGGCTGGTTTTAAATCTCAAAATATTTGTCAAGGCGATTAAATGGGAATAATTGAAACAATTAAAATGATTACTGTAAGGGGGAAGGTGTAAAGGAGGTTTCCCAGTGCCTTAAGTCAGGCAGGGCAATTCACTGGGTGCAGTTTTGTTCCCTGACAGAATTGTGTGCAGGTGTTGCTGCTGATAAAACAGCTGTCGTGTTCAACTCCCACAGACCAGATAAATCAGTTCAGGTTGGGGTTTTTTTGGGTTTTTTTTTTTTTTTTTTTGCCTTATTTCCTGCTTTCTCTTCTTTCTTTGGTGATTTATAAAGAGGTCTTCATACAGGACGAATTGTCTGCCTGGAACTGGAGCTGGAGGGGAAATTGGTGTCTAAATCCCCCAGAGAGTGTCACACATCCTGCAGGGTGACAGGATGATATCAAATCAGGCAGAGGGACAGGGAACTACAGATTAGGCTTTGACCAAGGGTTAGGTTTTGTGAAATTACCTTTCTTTGGTGAAATAATCTTATTTTTTTGCCATGAGCTCCAGCACAGGCTGTGGTGTTTGCTGCCAGGGCACCTCCCTGTCCCTTGGCCAGGTGAGGAAGGCACAGCCCTCATTCCCCTGTGACAAATGTCCCCTCTCAGCCCAGCCCAGCCCTCCTGATTCCCAGCAGCTGATGTGAAGTGTTCTGGAGAGCCCTGATCATTGCTGGGATTTATGGATCATATTTCCAGTGGCATGTGGTAGCAGGGCAAACAAATCAGGTTTTTGCAAGGCTGCCAAAGCAATTTCTCCTCGTTCTAGTTAGCATGAGGGAAGGAGGATTTAAACAAAGCACTTTCACTGCCTGAGCCTTCTTTACTTTCTGAGCAGATCCCTGTGCTTGATTCCCAATTTTGGGTAAATGATTCTCTCAGATACACCCCAGCCCATTTGAGGTGAGGGAAAAAATCTCTCTCTTTCCCTCTGCTCTACTTCCCACCCCTTTTTTTCCAAAAGCTGCTTTTTTTTTTTCAGATCCTGACATTTAGCACTTGACCTCTTTGAGGATTTGTCTCCCAGTCTCAGGCTCCCTGCAGAGAAGTTGAAGTTTGGGCAGTGTATTTCCCTACAAGTGCTCTTGTTTGAAGAACAGCCTCCAAAATTTATCAGCTGGCCTTGCATGAGGAGGTTCAAGACCTGTAAGGCATCCAAAAAATGCTTTTCTTGGAAGAGAAATCCAATTATAGATATAAATATGGTTCCTCTAAATTATCCCTGAGCTCACTGAGGTCACTGCTTCTCTTTCCCACCTGAATGGCCAACTAGCATTGCCTTGAGTAGATCCACCCCATCCACTTACCCACTCAAATTGTTGCTCTGATGACTTTTTTCCACTTCTTTCCCTCCTAGAGAAATTGATTTTTACATGTGGCCCATTAGAAACTTATTGACTCTGTCGATAGTTTATAAATAAATGGAGCCTTTCAGGAAAACCATAGAAAGCACTTAACATAATATTGTTCACTTGAGTAAACAAATAAATGTGTTCTGAGTGGAGCTTTGGGATGATTTACAAGTTTGGCAGCTCAGCTCTGAGGGCAGCAGGATCCAGAGAGGAAAAGGCAGGAATTTTCCCTACCTCTAATTGAGGTGGTTTGGTGATTCTGGGGACAAAATTTGGTCACTGTGGCCAGGGAGTGAAGAAGTGACTATTGCAGGGTTAAGTTTTGGGTTAAGTGTTTTAGTTCTGCCTTGGGGAGGGGATCCCTGGAGTTCTGTTTGCCCAAAGAACCTGCTCTGGGATACTTTATTAACCCTACAATGTGAATAATGACACACACTGGTGATGTCACCAGAGCTGGCACTGCAGGTTTGGGTCTTGCACAAAAGCTGCCAGGAAATCTCAGGATGGACATTGAACTTTGGTTTGGAGAGCTTTTCTGAGCACCCAACACTCTGGACAAGGTTTTGCCAGAGTGAGGGTTTAATAGAGAAATGGAAGCCTTGGCCCAGTGTTCTTTCCCATTCCACATTAAAAAAAAAAAAAAAAAAAAAAAAAAAAAAAAAAAAAAAAAAAAAATTAAAAAAGAGAGAGAGAGAAGGAACAGCACAGAGTGTCCTGGTCTGGTGTGGCTGCCCCTGATCCCTGGCAGTGCCCAAGGCCAGGCTGGATGGGGCTTGGAGCAGCTTGGGATAGTGAAAGGTGCCAGGGAGGAATGAAATGCTGCTTAGTGTCCCTTCCAACCCAGAGCATCCCACGGTGCTGTGTTTTTAAGAGCTCTGCTGCCAGATATCAATCTCTTGCTGTTTTTTACTCTGCACCTCTGTTTCCTCCTCTGTATTCCAGGCATAATAACTCCAAGGCTGTTGGAGTTTCCCTGGGGCAAGGCAGCTGGGCTGTTCCACACTGCCCCAGGGCCAGAGTGGGGTGTCCCAGGGGCAGGGCAGGAGGGACAATTCCCCCCAAACTCAGGGTGCTGCAGGACCCCAGGAGCCAGCTGAGGTGGGAGAGAGCTTGTGGGTGCAGAATCCTGGTGGGGATCAGCTAATTCTCCATCCTGACCTGCAAGGTGAGATTTGCAGTGAGGAACACCCTCCTTCCTGGTGGCTTTGTGTCCCTAATGGAACGGGGACTGTGTCCTGCATCATAACCTGATCATAACTCACACCCAGCCACGCTGAAAAATCCAATCTCACGGCTTCAGGATCACACAGCTTGGCTCTGTGGCTTTTATCAGCCAGGTGCTCCCAGTGCCCTTGGTGCTGGGGTTGCTGCTGTGAGAGTGCAGGTGGAGGGTGCAGAAAGCTGGGGAGTGACTCCATCCTCTAATAACTCCTCCAGCAGCATCTCCCAGGGAAGCCCGTGGAATTCAATTAGCTAATGTGTGCCTAGCACTCAGAAAATATAGCATGCCACAGAATTGCTAAGTGTTGTTATTTAACAGCACACATTTCCTGGTTGCAGCCCTGTAGTAGCAGTCAGAAAATCTACACTGTAATTGCCTGCTGGTGCCTGCTGCTGAATTTGCTGTGAAGGGAGCAAAGCCTGGGGATTTTTCTTTCTGTTAAAAAGTTCATTAATTTTGGCTGCAGATCCTCCGGGTCTAATTTTTTACCAAGCTTGCTCAAAACAGAGTATTGACATGTGGTGGGTGTTTTAAAAAACAGAGTGGGGGAAAAAGGGGAAGGAATTCAGGCAGGCAGCATTTGTGTCCCTGAAATTCACCTTGGCCTGATTCCTGGTGGTCTCCTCTGTGCCTCATGTTGGACTGAGATTGAGGGCCAAGTTTTGGGCAAACAAATGTTAACATTTCCTCCAATGTAGGGAGAGGCATAAACACAACAGTGGAATAGCAGGAAATGAGGGAGCTGCTGTTTGCACCCATCTTTTTGATGAAAACCTGTGGTTACAAAGCTGTGTTTGCACAGGTGGGGGAGGCTTGGAGTCCCCTCTTAAACAGGATGTCAGAGTTATTTTCCTAATGGCACTTTGCTGTTATTGCATTGGGAATCTTGCATCCTGCAAAAGCTCCAGACAGCACTGAGGATGAGGAGGAGAAAAAGGCAGCTGGGGAAGTGTTTATGTAGGAATCAACTTCACTACATCTCAGAAAGAAATCTTTGGCTCTCTACCTGAAAAAAAACCCCTGAGATCAGGGGTTTTCCAGCCCTTGTCCTGCCTGTGTTTGCCTCTTGCAGCATGTGAGGAGGGCAGGACGGGTGGGAAATCAGCTGAGAGGTGCAGGTCTCGAATAGCAAATGAGGTTTTATTTGCAAAACGTGGGTTTGGAAATGTCAAGCGTGGTGAATGAGTGTGTAAAAAAGGAAAAAAAAACCCTAACAGATAGGGATGGGAGCTGAGCTGGGAGTATGGGGATGCTCTCACCCCTTTGCCCTCTGCAGCAAAACCCGACCTTACCAAATCTCTCTTATCCCAGTGCAAATGAAGTGTGTCCCCCTAGGGTGGTTTATCTCCATCTCATTGCATAGGCAGCTCACGGCTCATTTCCTCCTGACCCTGCTCTGCTGCCTGCTCCCTGCTCATCTGATGGAAAGGCATTTAATGGCCAAAGATTGGAGCTGGAGCAGAGGGAAGGGACAGGCAGCAGTGGTGGAAGGGGTCGGGTACAGGCCATGCCACCCCTGTGTGTCACAGAGCTGATGCTTTATGGAGGTGACAGACACAGAAATGGGGTTTTCTGCAGCTTGCCTGGAGAAAAGATGGATATGGAGAGGGTTGGCTGGAGGAAAAGACCAGAGCTTGCACAAAACAGCCAGTGGTGATGGGAGCTGGGCAAAGATGCTTTGAAGGTTTGAACCAGAGGAAATTTTTGGCTCTGGGGGAGCCTGTCGGGGTCTGGCTGTGGTTGTTTTGCTTTGGGGCAGGGGTGTGGAATTTACCCAGGGAAAGTGGGAAAAGATCCCTGCAGGGGGCTGATTCTGACCATGGCACTCAGCCAGTCAGGGCAGCTGTACCTCTGGGTTCAGCCCTGTGCCAGAGCCTGGCTGGGGTGAATCTCACCCCTGCCTCACTTTCCCCACACCACTTCATTCCCTCGACCAGTAATTGCCTATTTAAAGATCAGAGCATAACAAAACCTTCAACTTCAAAAGCTTGGAAGTGTTTTCAGGGGGGAAAAGGCACAATAAATAAATAAACACTAATTTCAGCTGCCCTGAGGCTGGGGCAGGCTGGCATGAGATGAAACCTTGGATTTTGTGGTTATTTTGGTACAAAACATCTCCTTTTCCTCCTGAATGTCCCAAAGCCAAGGGGCCAGTGGGGCAGCTGTTTGCTTGGTGCCCTGCAGGATTTTCCTCGAGGCTCTGGCTATGGGGAGAGAGGATTTTACAGAGGTTTAACATCCTTCCTGCTGCTCTGCCTGCAGCCAGCATCTCCTCAAGCCCAGCTCCTCATTAACCACCTGCCCTGGTTGCTGGGGCTGACAGGATGCTGGGGGTGAATGGATCACCTGTCAGCAAGGCAGGGGAATAATATCATTCAAATGAATCAATAGCTCACAGGCAATTTCATGTTACCCAACGTTAACGTGTCCAAAATGTGCTTCATCCTGGGTTTGATCACATTCCCATGGGTCTTGGCCAGGCTGAAACAGCCTGGTAAGTTTGGGAGATTTACAGGAATTGCTCCTGCGTGCCCAGCAAGGATAAAAAATGTCTGGACTTGCTGGAATCTCATCCCCCAGGGAGCCCAGGGACAGCTGAATCCGTGATGGGCATGCAGCAGCTGCTGGAACTGTCACTCCCACCCTCTCACTCCACTTCAGCAATTAGCAGAAGAGAAATTAGTGAGGAAAGTGCCATTATTCCCTGCTAATAGGACAAGGAGGGCTGGACTCTTCCCCAGGTTTCCATGGATGTGAGGAGCAAAACTGAGCCCTCAGTTTTTGATGAATTTTTTTTAAATGTAGCTGTTGTTATACTTCTTACCACTTGCAGAAATTCAAGAGGAGGCTCCCAACTCCAAAACTCAGTCAAAGCACCCTCCAAATCTCCCCAGGGATTTAGGGTGGCCTCTCCTCCTGGCAGCTGGCAGCAGAAAGGAGCAGTGCAGCATTGGGGTTTTTAGGATTAGGTAGAATTCAGTTCTTCCTAATGTGGGAAAGAACTGATTTACTTTAACAGTTGAAACTTGGTGTCATCAAATTGGATGTGGTGATAGAAGAGCTTCACTCAGCAGGTGAGTGACACCCTCTTTGAAGGATTTTGGAGGTTTTTTTTTGTGGTGGAGTTTGGCCAATAAAATACTGCACTTGGCTGATATCTTCATTAAAAACCTCAATCAAATCCTGGTTAAAACCAACAGCTGGATGGGTTTCCCATCCAGGGTCTCACAGCTTCCATTCCCTTGCAGGGCACTGAGTGGGTTTGAAGCTTCAGTGCCTGTTTCCCCCTCTAATCCCATTTTTTTTTGGGGGTTGCTGTAGGAGTTCTCCCTCCAGCGCCTGGACAGTCTGCTGGACGACAGAGTCAACATCCTGGGCTTCTCCATTTTCAACCAGTCTCATGCCTTCTTCCAAGAGTTTGTCCAGAGCCTCAACCAGTCCTGGCAGGAGAATTGTGACCATGCTCCTTTTACTGGGCCAGCTGTAAGTAAAGTCCATTCCCATCCCCCAAAATCTCCCTGAGCAGGGAACGGTGATAGACCATGAAAAAAAAAACCTTGTGGGAAGAGCTCCAGGATGGTCCTGAGCAATGCAGGGGTAGAAATTCTGGTCTCAAATAATTTTTAAAAAGTTATTTAAATTATTAAATGATTTAATAATTTAATCCTATTTAATCTTGTGCTAAAGGGCTCAGGGATATCCCCAGGCTGCTCTTGTAGCTCAGATTGGATTTTGTGGGGAGATGTTGGTCCAGGAATGGGAAGGAAGAGCCAGAGCAAAGCATTTTTATTAAGTAGGTAGGAGAGGACTTGAACTCTCAATCTGTGACTTACAAAGGAGTTTCCTGATGTGGAAAACACCAAAATGACCCTGAAAGTCAGAGCTGCCCAAAGGACCTTGGGGTGCAGAGCTGTGCAGAGCTTAGCAAAGCTTCTCAGTGCAGGACTGGGAGCACAGCTTTAAATTCAAGCCTAACCTTGATTTGGAGTGTATTTCTCTGTGGGTGCAGGGGATGATGCAGCTCTGATTTGGTGTTTCCCTCGGGAATTTGCCCCTGTGAGTTTAAACTCCAGGAGAATGGCTCGTGGTGGGGGGGTTGTGGCTGGCAGATGCTGAGGGCTGAGCTGTGCTCTGTGCTCCAGAGGAATGTGCACATCACCACTGGGGTATTCCCCAGGGATTCTCCACCACTGCAAAGCAGATTTGCCACATCAGAGCTGCAGCTAGAGGAGGGGAGAGAGAGGAAAATATCATCAACTGAACCCTTTGCATGGATTCTAATGAACTCAGAGCCCCCTTGACAAGCTGAGCTGCTGAAAACCTCCTTATTGTCACCACAAAGGGATCTTTAAGAGGCAAAATAAGGAGATTTTTGCCCTTTGTGTTCACATCCTTTGGCTTGACTTGAGCTCGTGTGCCTGGGACCATCCTGCTGTCCCTCCCACCCAGAGGCAGCTGCAATCAGCTTGCCCTGCTCAGTCTCCATGGGATTTCTACCAGGAAAATTCCTTTTTGGACTGCAGGAGCTGTTGAGAGGCATTAAAAACAAATTTCCTCCTCCTAGTGCAAACAGGAGCCAGCAGGAGCCAGCAGCAGGTGTGATGGGGAAATGAAAATTCTCATTTTAGGTTCTTATCCTGAATTGTCTTGAGCATCCAGCATAACCTGTAGGTGGGAAGGTGAGAGATAATGCTTGGGGGGAATGGAATTGTTCAAGATGCCATGTGCCAGGTGATGGGAAAAGGATTTGAGGGTAGGGAAGTTAGAGAGCAGAGGTGAAATATTCCCAAGCAGAGTTTATTTTGTGTGTGAGGTGAATCCAGGACTTTTCTTCCTCTGCTGTTGGAAATCTGGCAGGGAGCATCTCCCTGTGTTAGAACTTCCCCTTGTAGCCCTGGGAAGGAATTATCCCATGGGATAACTCATCCTAAAGAGAGAAAAGGAAGCTCAGCAGCTGGAAGTGACAGGAGGGAGGTTTTCTATGAGCTGCAAAAATCCCAGGGCATTGTTGCTGGAGCTGAGGAAGCATCTGACAAAGGAGGAGAGAGCTGCCTGCTCTAATGCCATTCTCATTAATCACATTGCAAAGAAAGGAAATCAGAGAAAATCATTCAAATTACAGATGGCTAGATTTGGTAATTAGAATTTAGGCTAAAACAGATGTTTGTAATTAAGTGTTTATGTCATTGAATAAAATCCAGATTGCAAAGTCTATTTCACAGGGTTTTAATGGTTTTAATTCTCCGTGTTGGGTTTGGGGGCAAAGATACAGCTGATAATGTTTTAGAGAGGGAAGAAAACCCCACATGGCAAAACCCAGAGCAGCCAAACCTGTTTGTGTTTCAGTGTCAAGAATTGTCATGAATTTGGCTTTGGGGATTGAAGGAAGTCCCCCAAGCCTCATGGATTTTCCATGGAGCTCTGATATTGCAGAGGGGCACAAAACCAACAGGGCTCTGCACAAATCAGATGGTGCAGGCAAGGGAGAGGATCAATTTGTTAGCAGACAAATTGGCTTTTTTTGTGACAGAGGGACAAAGCTGTGGTTTCAAATGAGAATATAAAAGTAGTGAGAGGTTTTTATAGGTGACAGGGGGAAAGTTGAGGATGGTACAGGAGGGCAGTGACAGATCCCTCTGGCTTGGAGAATATTCTAAAGGTCTCTTTTCACTACTTTGCTGAAGGTTATGACCTCAAAACTTTGTGGTTTACATCTGTTCCATGCAAAGTCAGGCTGCAGGGAAGGGATTTCTATTCCATGCCATGAAGACTTGATCCTGTGCATCTCCACACCCTCCCCAGTATTTAAATTGCTTGAAATCATAAAGGGTGCTGACAGAAATCCTAATGAATTTTCCAGAGTTCAGGAGTAAAACATTCCAATCAATAATGTCAAATGCTTCACTGAGATCTACAAGTCTCTTGCTCACCAGCTAATAAGGGATTAACTGCTCAGGGAAAATGGAAATGGAAACCCAGCAGGAGAAAATTAAAAATGCTGTGCCAATATTCTGATTTGGTAGGAAATGGGGGAAAGTCTGGGATGGCAGGGGTTGTGCTTGGTCTTATAACTGTTTCATTTGTCCATCTGATGTTAATATGGTTCCTGATTCAGGAAAGGAATTGCTAATCAGGTGTGACATCCTGTAACCTGAATGAGGTTAAGTTCATAATTAAAATTAAGTGCATGGAAAGAGCTTCATGGAACAGGGGCTGAGGACAGGACAGGCTGAAGGAGCCTGGTTAGGGAGAGAATTCATATTGAAAGGATAAAAGAAGGGTAGGGAGAAGGATTTATCTTCTTTAAGAACCTTTGGAAAAAGCTTTCCAGGAAGAGAATGTTTAGGGCAGCCTTAGAAGGCTGGAGGAGTGAAAGATCACTGGTGCTGTCACAGCTGGGGTTTGGGGTTTTGATGCCATCAGCCTGGAATCCTGCCTTTTAATTTAGGATGACTTGTAGGTTCTGAAGGTTCTGTGCTGCTTTTTAAGTGTCTAATCCCTCACTAGTGTGGTCAGTGAGGTCTCACCACTGGTCTGAGTGAGATCAAGCAGGGTTAAAGCCAAATTAGCAGCAGAGTGGAAGCCCAGGGTTTGTTGGGATCATTGAGCTGGGCAAGATTGACCCTGCAGGGCTACTGGCAGCAAGGAATCAACCTGGGCAGGCTCTGGGAGGAGGAGAGGATGCAGAAGCCACTGCAGGGCTGGAAGTCAAAGCCAGGGTGAGGTGAACAAAGCAGCTCCAGGCTGGAGACTGAACCCTCTGCCAGGAGCTGGGATGGGAAGAGGATGCTCTTGGAAGTATCCACGAGGAAAATGCAGCCTTGATAGTAATGAGCTGCAACGGCTTAATTCCAGCAGAGTCAGGAGGTGACAGTAATTAAAAGTGAAATCTCAGTCGCAACACTGAGCACGAGGGAGAAAATAGCTGATGGTTAACGAGCCCAAAACCATGGAAACTGCTGTGCACGGGTGAGAAACCGGGTTTGTGAGGTTTGGTGGACAAAGAAACCTGGGCAAAGACAACCAAAGGCAAGGTGAGCAGGAGAGGGGATGGGCTCTGACACTCTGGATGTTCCCTCAGCAGCGCTGTTCCACAGGGAGCTGGAGGTTGTAGTGAGGGATGGATGAAAGGCAGGATTTGGCTGCTGGACAAGCAGATCCAGCAAAACCTCATCTCCTGTGGGTCTGCCTGTCAGAGAGGTGGTTGGAGAAGACCTTGATGCAGCACAGTTGAGTTTCCTTCTGTGAAAGTAGGCATTGGATCTCAGGAGCAATTTCCCCTGGGAATTCCTGCTTCTCTCAGGAGCACTTCCCCCTGGCCAGCAGATTGATCAGAGCCACCACAACGCTGAAAAACCTCCCTTGATTAGGAAAGGAAAACTGCAGAAACTGAGCTAGAAAGGATTGGGAAGGAGCAAAGACGAGCAGAGACAGAGAGATGACAGCGATGGATGAACCAAGAGGGCTGTTCTGGTTTGAAGGACAGGTGTCTGCCAAAAAGGGCAGAAGCTTCTCTTTGAAATGGAGAATGTAAACCCCCTCCCTCCAAATTATTATAATTTTGAAATTAAGGAGCTCTCAGGCAAAGATATGGGAATTAGGAATAACAGTTCTTTACTAGGAAAATTAAAATAGAAATACAGTATTACAAAGAACAATCCCAAACCCTGCCAGAGTCAGAATCCAAGCTGACACCCGTCAGTCAGTCAGGGTGGTGGCAGCAGTCCCATTCAATGGTGGCTGCATCCTCCTGCAGTGGCAGATGTGGTTCAGCTGGAGCAGTGCTCCTGGAGAAGGTGCAGTTTCCTCTGAAGCTCCAGGGATGATGTGGAAAGGTCTGGTTTTCCTCTGGAATCCAGTGGAAAGAAGGTACCTTGGTGTCCAAAATGTCAGTTTTTCTCTGGGTAGAAAAGGCTTGGCTCCTCCTCTGGCTGGAGCATCTCCCAGTGGGATGATGGAATTTTATCAGTCATGCACTGGGACTCACTGGCCATGAACAGGAGATATCTCCTGGAGGGAGGGTGGGCTGTGGGAAGATAAAGATGATTGTCCCAGCTGGTTTAAAGATGGCCCATTAGCAGATAATGTGTGCCAAGGAGATAAAGATCACTGCCACACCCAGTTTTAAACAATGGCCCATTAACAGGAGATATCTCCCACAGGGATAAGAATCGCTGCCACACCCAGTTTTTAACAATGGCCCATTAACAGGTGATACCTCCTGGATGAAGGGTGGTTCATGGGAAAGATAAAGATGATTGCCCCAGCTGGTTTAAAGGTGGCCCATTAGCAGATAATGTGTGCCAGGAGATCAGGGACACTGTGATACAATACACATTTCTGACCACATCCTGCATTGCAACCCAAGACACCAGCACAAAGAACATCCCAGCTGAGCCCAGGCTGTGCACAGAGCACTCTCCAGCCCCAATTTCTGTGTTCCAAGCTGACTTCTGCCTGCCTTTCCCCCCAGCTGTCCTCAGCGCTGCTGTTTGACGCGGTGTACGCCGTGGTGACGGCGGTGCAGGAGCTGAACCGCAGCCAGGAGATCGGCGTCAAGCCCCTGTCCTGCGGCTCGGCACAGATCTGGCAGCACGGCACCAGCCTCATGAACTACCTGAGAATGGTGAGAGGGGGCTGGGGGCTCTCCTCCCCGCCAGCAGCAGGGCTCTCATTCTGCCCAGGCTCTTTGTAGGCAATGAAAAGAGAGATCTGAGGGTTTGGGTTGTCACCGGCCTTGGAATGACATGAAACCTTCCCTTTTTCAGGCTTTGCTGCAGAAAATTCAATTTATTCATTTATATTTTTTTTTAAAGTATGAATGTTTCTAAGTGATTTGAGCTCTGACTTGAGCAGATAGGGGATCATGCAGTACAATTGCTCAGAGCTTAAGGACAAGATGCGAGTTCCCATATGGGTCTGGGCTCCTTTGAACCTAAAATTGTCATTTCTGGAACCAAACAAGGGAACACTCTGAAATTCCATCCTTGTGAAAGAGTTGTAGTTTGTGGCTCCTCAGAGCTGAGGTGACCATGCAGCAGGAGCAGGTTTCTGAGTCTGGGTGTAAATGAGAGAAGGAAATTTTTATAAGAGTTTTTTATTTATAAGGGATTTTTTTTCCCCCAAAGGAAAGCTCAGCTGAATGTGAACTTTGCACCACTTTGACCCATTGTTTTAAATTTCACCTTTAGCCAGGGAGAACACAAAATCCTCCAGCTCCCCATAGCTCTGCTGCTCAGAGATCCAGTGATCTTGGGATGGAGGGAGGCAGTGAGAGGATGTGGAGCTGGTTTTAGCAAAGCAAGGAAATCTGGGGAGTCCTGCTGATTCCCTGCTCCTCTCTGTATCTTTTCTCCTCTATCCAAACTCCAAAAACAATCAGGATTGAGCTAAGAGGGTTGCTGCTGCTGCTGGGAGTGTCTGGGGGGTTCTGGGGTGGGGCAGCCTCGCTGGGCGCTGTAACTGAGTCTCT
Source organism: Erithacus rubecula (assembly GCF_903797595.1). Taxonomy (NCBI): domain Eukaryota; kingdom Metazoa; phylum Chordata; class Aves; order Passeriformes; family Muscicapidae; genus Erithacus; species Erithacus rubecula. The sequence continues at coordinate 2,623,548 of NC_136677.1, forward strand.
CTTGGACAGGTAGAATTGGAAGGTCTCACCGGCCACATCGAATTCAACAGCAAAGGCCAACGCTCCAACTACGCCCTGAAAATCCTGCAGCACACCCGAGCTGGCTTCCGGCAGGTGAGAGCCTGGCAAGGTGTCCTGGCTGTGTCCTGGGCTGGGGGGAGCCTCTGGGGACCAAAAGGGGCTGTGGACCCTCCTCATTTGCCCCACGAGGTGCTCAGGATGTCACCTTAGCTCTGGATGAGCAAACTCAGCGTGTTTGACTTCATCAGGAACTCACCTCAGTGTGTTCTCAGACCCCCAGAGACCTTAGGCTCCTACTTCATTGGGTAATCTTCTAAATAAGCAGAGCAGCTTATAGTTAAAAAGATTATCTATTACAAAGTACATCTTATTGCAAAGCACATCAGTCTCAAAAGGCAATGGCACAAAGCAATGGCAAGAGCAGATGGCTAAATCCCTGGCAAAGGCCAAAGGCTAAAAGCACCAACTCTCCCCAATACAAACCCTTATATAGGATTTTTCCAACAAGCAAAGATACAAACTCAGACCACCATTTCTTAACCTGTTGGAATCCCAGTTTTTAACACTCCGGGTTACATATAGACCACACACAACCTGCCTTGTTCTATCTGAAAAATGTCAGCAATATTCTTACTAGAGCTCTGTTATGTCTCAGTCCTGTCTACAGCTGTGGGGCTGGAGCCTCTTGCTGAAGATATCAGTATATTTCAACCTTCACTAGAACTCACACTGCTACTGTGGAATCTAAACCTTTCACTTACTAAAAGCATTAGAACTCACCCTAAAATTACTGACTTCTGCTTAAATATCTACTTTATGTGTGAGTGGCTTAATATACTTCAATCCATCCAAAGGCTTTTATTCAATCCCTGTACCTGATTTCTCTGTGAAGAATTCAGAGAGACCCCTGACTCACTGACTCCAACACTCAGGATAATTTGGGTTTGTCTCAATCTATCAGGGTCTGGCACAGTGAATCTCTGACCTCTCCCAGGTGCTGATTCAGAGCAGGGAGTCTGTGCTAGGTACAAGCTCACACTCATCACCCTTTAGTTCTTAAGCTCGTGGCTGCATTTGCTTAAAATTGCTTGCTTGGGGAGAATTTTCTATGAAATGGGGGGAAAATGGGTACTGTGAACCTTTTCAAAGTGTTTCTGAGAAGGAAAGCAAATGGGGCACCCCCAAATGAGGAGCTCCCCATCCTCCCTGTGAGAAGTTCAAGCTTGTTTCACTCTCACTTTGTGGTTCCTCTCTAGCAGGTTTGCTGGGCTCACATTCATTTACTTTTTGTCTCAGTGCTCGTGGGTTCCTCACAGCTTTCCTCTGCCCACAGATCACCGAGCAGATTTCATTAAAATCATTAATTTGAGTGGTATTTCCTCATCTCACACTTTCTGCCCCAGCCATATTTTCTGGTTTGAGCTTGAAGTTGAGGATATCAGACTGGTGAGATTACATGACACAAATCCAAGGAATTTGCTGATAAATCCAAATCTTACTCAGGAGGAAAAAAAAAAAAAAAAAAAAAAAAAAAAAAAAAAAAAAAAAAAAAAAAAAAAAAGGGGGGGCTCATCTGTCTTGTTTCCCTGCTGACAGCTCCACTGCTGCCCTTTTCTCAGATATTTCCACTTCTAGGTGCTGGCAGAGAACAAAAGCTATTGTATCCTACCCTCACCAACAGAGCATTTTGGCACCAGGAGCCCTCTCCTGGCCTGGCAGCAGTGAATTTCAGCCTTGGAAAGGATGTACCTGCCAGTTCTTACCTGTCAAGTGACAGCTTGGCTTTGATGCTGCCTTTCTCTGAGCGAGCAGGGGGATCAGGATGGCATTTTCCCCACAGAGATCTCTCACAGCATCAATGCCCTTTTAATCCTCTCCCAAACCCATCACCCTCTGAACAGAAGTGACAGATCCAAGCCCATCTGCATTAATAAGAGCAGAAATTCAGCTGGATTCGGGGAGGAAATGCTGCAAAGCTCCCTGTGACAGCTTTGGGTTTGATGTGTTTGAATGTGGCAGGGGCTTCACGTTAAACTCACAGGTCCTCTTGGAGCAGAGCTTCTCCCAGGGCTCCACACGGAGCTGTGGCTGCAGCCTGATCTGCCCTGAGACTAAAGGCTCATCTCTTCCCCACAAACCTGCTGTGACAGGAGAAAACCTTTTCTGACCTGTTGGAGCAGCTGGGTAAATGAGGAGCTTTGTGTCTGTGAGATGCCCAGGAAAGCTGCACTGGGATTAAGCTTTGAAAATTCCCCATCAGGCTGCAGGGGGGATGGAACACTTCAGCCACAGGGAAGAAGTGCTGGAAGGACAGGGCAGCCCCTTGGGGTGGCTGCAAACCCACCAGGGTTTGTGATTTTTATAATTTTTTTTTTAGAGCTGATTTTTATAAAGCTGCTCCTGTGACAGCTTTTCTGCCTTCTCTCCCTTTCTCAGGGAGTTTTCCTGATCCACAGCAGTGCCCAGGGGGGTGTCAGGGCCCCTCCCAGCCTACAGGAGTTTGTTGAGATGAGTTTAACAGGGAAGAGCATCCCCAGAGAGCTGTGAGAGCCATCAGGCTCCTGCCCAACCTGCCTCTCCTCCACCTTCCTGCAAAGGGAAGCCAAAGGCAGCTCTGCTGTGCCACAAATGGTTATTTTCTTGTTGTCAGCCTGACTTCTTTTAATGAAAAGGACTAAATAAATCATTAGAAATATTTTAATTAAAGGAACAGAGTAAAGAACAGGCGTTCACATCCTGGAGACAATCTTGTTCCCGAGGGTTGTATTAACTGATTTGTTTGAAACACTTCTGTTCCCTGCTTAGTTTTAACCAAGCTCATTTTAACTCTGCCTATTCCTCTCTTCCTCTCTTCCCCTCTCTCCTTCCACCCAGTGAAGCCACAGGGACTTCCAGCTCATCAGCTTTGATGGAGAGTTCACCGAATTTTGAGGCTGATCCAGCCAGCAAGCAAATTAGAGACACTTAGATTCTCTAACTTGCTGCTGCTTTTGGGCAAGGAGAGGCAGGGCTTTTTGACATCCAATTTTTAATACATTTATGTAACGCACCAAACATGTCTTTTCCTGATTTAGCTTAACCAGAGGAATTTTTTCCACAGCCATATGAGAGCTGCTCTCTCTGCTCACAGGATGCTCAATAAAGCACAGGCTCATTAATGTGCTGGTGATCTATAGATCTGACAAGGGCTGGGTTTGGTAAATGTCATCTTTTTAATTTTTTTTCCCCCCACTTTCTTTACCCCTCTAAAGAGTTCCAGTAGAGTGATTTGCTGTAAATCATGAGCTGAGGTTTGGGAACTTCCCAGGGGAAGGGAGTGAGGAGGAGATGTGATTTAGGGAGGGGAAGCTGCAGACCCTGAGCCCAGCTCTCCCCATCCCAAGTGAGGCTGATCAGTCTCCACTTAACCACAGCCCTGAGCCAGAGCACTGGAAGGGTTGGGGCTGTTAATTGGGATGTTGATGAGATACAGATGAGTTCCCCACCAATAGCTCTGGGACCCTCTGCAGTCCCTGCCACATCAAACCTTTTGGATTTAGCAGCAGCTAATCAGCCTCAGTGGGGCTGGCTCCTCTCTGGCTGCTACCCCCAGGACCAGCCCAGGGACAGCCTCTGCCAAGAGCTGGGTGGTTTCTGCCCCCAGGACCTGACAAACTCAGTTTGTGCCCCCACAGCCCTGCTGGGCTGTGCCAAGTGTGAGTCATGAGCTCCAGAGGGGACATCTGGGGGATGCTGGTGGCCTCAGAGGTGATGGGTGTGTGTGTCTCATGGTCCTTTGGTTTGATAGTTGGTGCTTTCAGTGCTAATTTCAGTGCAGGAATTGTGTCTCCTTGCTGTCCTGGCATCAGTGTCACTCAGTAATCCAACCCCTGGTAGCCCTGGCAGTGTCCTCAGAGGGATTTCCTTCATTTGTTTGTTTGATTCCCTTTTTCCCCTCCCCAGTCACTCCCAGATTCCCTCTCCTTGGGGCACCTTGATTGCATTGTGCCCTCCTTCCTTTCCTGGGGACACGGAGAGGAGATGATGGCTGCAAGCTGTAGGACAGCACTTGCAATCAGAGCCCAGAAGGTGCCTGTTGCTCTGCCTGCTCCAAGATCTGCATTCAGGCCTGGCTTTACCTTCATTTGAAGCTGGGAATGGGGATGGTAAATACCTGTGGTGCCTCTGAAGCTCGTGGAGAAGTCACCTCTGTGCTTACAGAAAAAATAAGCGGAAGATTTCATTAAAATCATTACTTTGAAAGGTATTTCATCACTCACCCCATGAGGAGCCTCAAAGCCTCTGCACACAGTGTGGAAGGAGTGAGCCAGGAATGCTCCACGTGGGGATTTTCTACAGAGCTGAGAAATCTTTCTGTGCCACCAACCCAAACAACACCTTTTTCAGAGCAGCTAAATTGGGGCACCTCTCTGCCTGTGGGGATGGAGCAGTGGCACGAGCAGTGGCATTTCCAGGCTCCAGGCTTTTTGGGCTGGTTCATTCTGGGAGTTTCACAGTTTGTGTTTGCAGACCTGCCTGTGGGTGTTTCATGGATCTCGTGGGGGCACAGGGAGATGCTGGGAGGTGCAGAGATGATGCTGTGGGGGTCACACATCCCTGAGGACATGGAGGGGATTTTCTCCACCTGTCACCAGGTCACATAATCCCTCTCACAAAGGTGCTGAGCTCCAGCTTGCAGCTTGGCTATGCTGCCCTTATTGCTCTCCTGTGACAGGTGTCACTCCAGCTCCTCTGATCATTGGGAACTTCTCCCCTGCTTTGTCAGCCTGTTTATTTCTGGCTGGTTTGTATGTATTTATTTTTGTGCCAACGCTGTCGTTTCAGCTTCAAAAAGCTGTTCTACCTCTTTGCCACAGACCTCCTCCACCTGCAGTATTTATACAGACCAATCACATCCATGCTCAAAACCCCTGAATCCTAAAACCTCTGAAGTCCTTGTCCAGAGCCTTAACAGGATGGTCTTATTCATGTCCATGTGGAGCATTTGATTGTTTTCTAAAAAAAAACTTTGCAGATGGATATGTTTTCTATTTCCCAGAGGCTCTTTATATGTAGATAGAGATGATTAAAATCACCTTGACATCCATCTTGCAGAAGAGGGATGTGAGACACCCTGTGACACTGGGATGAGGAGCTTTGTCAGCCCACGAGGGGCACAGGGGTGAGCTGGGGCCAGCCAGGATGGGGGGAATCACCCCAGCACGTGGGATTGTGTGGCCTTGGTGCTTTTAAAAGCAAGGTCAAACCCACAGCACTGTCAGGAGAAGTGGCAATTAGTCTGAGCACATGCCAGCAGGGGAGGGACAAATTGGAGAACAGCGAGGGCTGTTAAAATTAAAGTTAATCTGTCACTAATCTCTGGTTGAGAAATCCGGGAGAGAAGAAAAATTAGGCAATGTTTGTGAGTGATGACTGGCTCTGAGAGGCAATTGCTGCAGAGGGGCTGCTGCTCAGCAATCAGAGAAGAGCTGGGGAATTCAGGAGGGATTCATCCTGCAGGGATTCAGGACACTCAAAGCTGTGCTCCAAGGGCTCCCTGACTGGGATATAGGTGGGAGATTTCCCAGTCTGGGGCTGTTGTTCCCAGAGGAACTGGGAATGGTCACAGCCCCGAGGCTGCCAGGGCTCCAGGAGGGTTTGGACAATGCTCTCAGGCACAGGGTGGGATTGTTGGGGTGTCTGTGCAGAGCCAGGAGCTGGGTTTGATGATTCTGAGTGCAAAGCTGTGCTGCTTGCCCTTCCCATTGCTCCTTGTGCCTTGACATGAGGAGGTTGGTTTGGGACTCCTCACAGATTCCCACTGTGATTGTTGGTCACTCGGGCTGGGTTTGCACCTGGGAGAGGGAAGGACTTGGCCCTTCCTCAGCAGCCAGAGGGGTTTGGTCTGTCAGGGTGGCTGTGCTGGGCTCAATCCAAGCCAGCCCCAAGCTCCTGAGCCTTTGGTCACACCAGAGGCCAAGCAGTGCCAAGAGAAAGCACAAAGTCAATCCCAGGGCTCCACTCCACCTTCCCTCCCCTCCTCGAACATAACATGATTAACCCATGACAGAAAGGAAAATCAATTAGTTCCTCCCACCCTGACAGCAAGAGGACAGTCCTGCCTCAGTGCCAGGCTCACAGGGGGGAGCTGGATTTGCTCTGGAGGAGCTCTGAAGACCCCACTGCACTTTTGGGATCACCCACTGCCTCGGAGGTGTCAGAGGACACCAGCAGAGTGCTGGAACCTGATGGGACAGAGGAGAAAAAGGAGGGGAAGGGGTTCAGGGGGAGCTAGCATCCCTTAGCCCCCCCCCTGTATCCACATGGAAAAGCAGAAGAGGAAAAGCAGAGGCTCTTTTAAGGACAATAAGAGAGCAGGAGTTCAATTTGCACACTCTGAACGAGCTGCTGGAGGTGCTGATCTCCCTGCCCAGAGCTCTGAAGGAAGGAGATTAGGTTCCTGAAGTTAAAATTAGGTTTTGTGGAATATTCCTCCCCCCTAGCTGAAGGCAGTTGTGTCACAGCTGAATCACAATGTCCTCACTGGGGGGACTGGCTCCTGCCTTCCACACTGGGACTTTGGGTTTGCTGCAGCCACACTGGTGCTTGGATGGGTAAATTGGGCAGCTGGCAGAGCTGTTGGGTGTGATGAGCCTGAATCAAAAGGTTTGTGAGTGGTTAATTGAGGTAGTTAAGGGCTGGAAGAGGAGTGGTGGAGCAGCACCATGAGAAGTGGCTTTGTCCTGCCACCAAGGTGGAGGAAAGAGGCTCCCAGCACCACCAGCCCACAGACTGGGGGTTTCTGGCTAAGATGGACCCATTTGGTGGCATGTGGGGCCAGCACACAAAGCTGTGTGTCTCCCAGGGGGCTCCCAGCTTGTCCCCAGGCAGGGCTCTGCAGGGAGGACACGAGGGAAGGAGCACAGGGCCAGGCTGGTGGCACTGCAGAGCAGGTGGGGCTGTGCACAGAGGGTTAATCTCTCTGCTGACCCGCTCTGGGGTGCCTTGTGAAGGTAATGGAGCATCCCTAAACTGGCCAGCTCGAGGGCTGTCACTCACCAGAGCCATATGGGCACTGACTCGCCCTATAAATCCCCTTATTGTGCTGTTTGTCTCTCCAGATTGGCCACTGGCACGTCTCTGAAGGGCTCAGCATGGACAACAGGATCTTCTCCTCCAACATATCCGACAGCCTGTTCAACACCACTCTCATTGTCACCACCATCCTGGTAAGGGAGGGGGGCACCTGCAGTTCCCATCAGGCCAGCCCAGCCCTCAGGGGTGGGGGCAGCTGGAATATTGCTCCCTCTTCCTACCCCCCAGCACTGCACTGGGCTGATTTCACAAAGGAGAAGCAAGCAAGTCTCCAATTACAGTGTGGGGGACATTTCCTGGCAGTGTAATTAACTATTGGGCTGGGATGTGCTTTTTGGGGATGGAGGTTGGCGCTGTTGGGGTGGGTGCAACGTGCAAATAGACACACTACATTTCAGAAGGCTAATATCCCTTTATGACAACAGCATGCTGTGTTTTATACACTCTACAAAGTTTACACTTTGTTCATTGGCTACAATAGATCAACATAACGTTCATTGGTTTAAAACCATCTACACCTTTCTTTTTCTAAAAATGCTTTTCCTAGCTGCACATTTTCTTTTTTGTTTATCTCCTTTTTCTCTTCTTGGTCTCCAGGCCAACAGCCTTGATAAGAAATACCTGTAAGAAATACCCCTTATTCATTAACCCTCTCTGGCTCACAGATTTTAAACCTCTCCACTGGAAGTTTTTTAGGGTTTCTCCCAAACCAACCCACCTGTCACGATCTGCTGAACCCAAGCAGGAGTTGTGATGGTTCCTTTGATCCTAGGGTGCAAAAGATGAACAGCAAGGGACTCAGGTTTTATTCAGCAGTGAGCAGCAATGCAGTTTATTGAGTGCCAACAACTCAGCTTTGGATAGAGGGGAACGAGAAATAAAGGAAACAAAGTAAAAGGAGGGGGAGAAAGAGAGAAGGATGGGGAAATAGTTACCATAGATGAGACATTATCCTTGGCTCTTTGGCCAATAGAAGGGTTTTCTGTCCATGGGGAGAAAGAGATCTCAGAGTCTCTTTAGGAAAGTCACTTTTTATAGTCCTTTTCCAAAGTGAGTGGCCTGTGGCCAAAAGGTGTGGAGATTTATGGACTATTGTATGCAGAGATCATTGCTCCAAGGAACAGGTGCTGGAACAGGGCACTATAACCAGTACCCTGCTGAGAGCAGCACCATGGCAGCACCAGGCACAGCTACAAACAGTTCTTGGCAAGCATCCACCTTGGCCAGCCCAGAGCGAGTGGTGGGGTCCCAGGTCTCAGTCTCTGATGATGGTTGTGAGTCAAATCAGGGAAACTCGGGACTGACCCTGACACCACCCCGCCATCCTCTGGCACTGCCCTCCCTGCTCCGTGCTGCCTCGGCTAAGATGGGAATGACAGCTGCCCAGTTTCACTGCAGGAAAACCCTTACTTAATGCTGAAGTGGAACCACCAGGAGCTGGAAGGCAACGACCGCTACGAGGGGTTCTGCGTGGACATGCTGAAGGAGCTGGCGGAGATCCTGCGCTTCAACTACAAAATCCACCTGGTGGGGGACGGCGTCTACGGCGTCCCCGAGGCCAACGGCACCTGGACAGGGATGGTTGGGGAGCTGATTGCTCGGGTGAGTCTGTGAGATGCACTTTTGAACTCTGCCCTGCTGGGATTTGGCGCTGCAAAACCCTGGTGGGTGAGGATGGATGGGGGTTTAGTCGGTTTTTGGAGGATTTCCATTGAATGTGTTCTCCTGATGGAAGATGTGTTTGTTGGGGAGGTGTCAGAGCAAGGTGGGGCCATGGGATGATCTCAGGGGTGCTCATTTTGTTGGTGTAGAAACACAAAAAAGGATGATTATGTGCAGGTGCTTTTATTGAAGAGCTCTGGCAATCAGGGGTACAAACCCAAATTTGATTCCATCATGTTTTTATACCATTTTCATTACAGAACTATATATTAATTATTAAACCCATATTGTTCTATTATATACCTTGATCTTATCCAAGCATGAATTCTTGTAATTTTCATCAGGTTCCCCCAAACACCCTTTCTCATTATTCTTGTTGAGATTGCATCATTTCTCGTTATTCTTATTATGATTAAGCAATAATTTTATTCAATTACCAAACAATTATTATATTTAACAATCATATTATTTATCATATGATGATTACACAGGTGCAGACAAAGCTCAATGTTCCTTCCCAGGGACTGGTTCCCTTTCCCAGTCCTACCAGACCCAACCTTTTTTTTCACCCCCTGAATCTATTGTATACAATTCCCATGTTTATAAATATTTTAACTCTATGCTATCAACTTGGCTGGAAAGGAATTTTGGACTCTGAGATCCCACATAAAAACTCATTACAGAATAGATTATTTTTTTCCTAGAAGAAAAATTAACAAAAACTTGAAACAGGAAAATGCAGAACTTGGTAGAAGCTGAAAAAAATTACAAAGCCACACTGGGGTGGAAGAAAATAAGAATCCCGTTTCTGCCTAGAAAAGTTTTGGCAGATTTAGTTCAGCTGCTTAAGTCAGATTGCTTTTGGAGAAGAACATTTCCTATTTCCTTGAAGTGCATGGCTTGAGATCTTTCCACTGCTCTGCTCTTTGGAGCTGCTGCCCAGCAGCAAAGCTGAAAACTGAATTATTTTGCTGGGTTTGACAATAATTCTGTTTACACCTGGGCTCAGCCAGCCTGTACCCTCTCACCTGCTCTTTGTTTTTGTCTGTGGTCCTTCCCAGGCTTCCTGAAGCTTAAATACAGCTCACAAAATCTGAGATCCATAGGAAAATAGGATAAGGGTGGGATTGGTACTATTTAAGCCAATACTTCCTCATTTATTCCTGCTTTGCCATTACTGACGTGCCCATGAGAGCTCAGTGCCACTTTCCCAGCTGGTGACAAATCCATGGTGACGTGGATTGCTGATAATCCCCCCACTGTGGGAGAGGAGACCCTGAGTCATTTGTCTTCTGCAGAGCAGAGGAGCAAGGGTCCAAATCCATCCCGAGGAAGGGATCTGAGGCTCCTGCCAGATCTTTCCTCCCTGGATAACGAGCATCACTTCACTCTGTGAAGTGGAATTGTTTATTGGGCACAGTGGAATTTGGCTAAACGTGGCTTGAGGATTTTGGGTCCATGATCTCTAGAAATGCCCACTGGCACCTTCTGCTTCTTCCCCACACGGTGGAAGGTGATGCTCATCCCACTTCAGGAGTTTCAACTGAGTGTTTGAGGTCAGCTGGGACAACTCTCTGTCTGAAAAGGGAGGGATTTGGGTTTTCCTGAGGGTCACAGACAGGGCACTGAACAGGCTGGAGACTCCCCTGAGCTCTGCCTGTCTCCTGGGTCACCCTTCCCTGAGCAGTTTCTCTCGATGCCAGCTGAGATCCCACCTCCATCTGCTCTTTTAAAAGAGCTTCTGTGAGGCTGTTTGCAAATGCTCCAGGCTATTGGCATCGTTTTTATCCATCTTTGTGTCTCTGTGTGTGTACACACACACAATTACACTCCTGCAACTTTCCTTTGGGGAGGCAAGAGGGAAGGAGCTGAGAGCAGCAGCTGATCAAAGGAATGGAACAGCTATCAAACTTTTGGCCTACTAACCTTGGCAGTGCCTCTTCATTAAATGGGGCCTTCTGGAGGGTTGTTTTGCTCCACTGATGAGTGTTTTAACTTTATCTTCACACAGAAACTGTTTGTTTCTTCTGCAGCTTGAGCCTTATTTAGGAGGGTTTTTTACTTCTGCTTCTGCAGGGCAGAGCTGTCAGAGCCTGTGAGGCTGGATCACAAATTGGGGAAGAGAAACAGCTTTGTCTCTTGTTCTCCCCATGTCCCTGAGAGTTTGTATAATGGGTTCAGCAAGTTTTTGATCAATCCCAGGGACTGGGCTTGGGTCAGCCAGGGCAGAGCTGTGTGTGCTTGGTGGTGTGTTTGTTCAGGGCTGCCTGGGATATTGTTTTCTGAGGGCATTTCACTGCCAAGGGGTTTTTATCCATCCTTGGCAGTCCCTAAGGGAGTTTATCCTTAATTCCAGCCCCTTGTTCACCCCTGTCCCATGGGATCCAGCAGATCCTGTGTTGGGAGCACATATTCCTCTTTCAGGGGATTTATCCCCTGGACATTCTGCCCCTTTAGGATAAAAAGGGGATCAGTTGGGGCACAAATGTCTCACAAAAGTCCCAAATCCTTCCCAAAAATGAAATCTTTGCCTCTGTCCAGCACAACATCATTGTAGAAAAATAATTCCCCCTTGATCTTGATCAGCCATCAGAAAATAAGGTTTGACTCACACTCACTTAATGTGCAGGACCAAAAGGTCACAGAATTATCCAGCTCCATGCAATGCATCCCCTGTAATCCCTCTGTGGCACAGAATCTCCTCAGAGCAACTCCAGGCTATTTGGGAGAAAATATTTCATTTTATTGCTTCTAAATTAACCAGCTATTGATTTATTCTGGAGAGCTGGGAATTCCATTACAGCTAATTGTGCACCCTGATATGATTGAGCAGGATGCTGTACAAACACAAATCTGTTGTTGACCCAAATTCACCAGTACATGTCTTATTGACCTGCTCACAAAAGAGGTTGGGAGGTAAGGAAGAGGGGGACTGGGAAGGCTTGGGAATCCTGGACAGTTTGTGATCAGCTCATGGAGGTTTGGCTTGGGAGAAATCACTTGGAAGGATTCAGAATCACAGAATGGTGATTTAGTTTCATCCCCCTTTACACCTTCCACTATCCCAGGCTGCTCCAAGCTCATCCAGCCTGGCCCCAGGGATGGGGCAGCCCCAGCTTCTCTGGGAATTCCAACCAACACCTCACCATCCTCACTGGGAAGAATTCCTTCCCAATAGCTCTCTCAATTCAAAGCCTCTCTGCCTTGTCCTGTCCCTCCAGTTCCTGATGAAGAGTCCCTCACTCCTATTCTGCAGTGAAAGATGTCACAAACCAGAACAGCCTGGGCTAATTTGTCCCTCTGAGCACACAGGGCAGGGAGATTGAGCACCCTGCTCACTCCTGGCACTAAAGCCACTCTCCCTGTCAGCTTTCCTGCCTGTGCCACAGACAAACAAACGAGGGAGAGCAGCAAATCTTCCCATCTCCTCCTTTCTGCCATCAGAGACTTAAAGGGCATTTGGGCTGGAAGAATTACATCCTGCTCCTTGCCTGCAGTGCAGTTCTGCTCAGAGTCCCTGATGGTGTCTGCTCTTATCCTTCTCTCTCTTACCTCAAGCTGAAATGAGTTCTCTGTGTGACACAAGCCAAGGGATGTATTTTCACAGCACCATAACAGCCTTAGCCTTGTCCCACCATGCCTGGCTTGAATCTGGCCAGGAGCAGTGGTGATCAAAGCTCTTTTTAAAGTGAGGGACATGATATTGTCCATCTCCAGCCTCAGGAGCAGCAACACCAAGAACAGGAAAGCCCTTAAAGCTTTGGGGTGCTTGGTGGTGGCCAGGTGCTGCTTTCCCTTCAGCTGCTCCAAAGCTGGGGGATGGCAGGAAGGGGAAAGGAGGGAGGAGATTCTCCAGAGCCCTGCTCTCCATCCCAGTGGGTGCTGGTGTGTGGAGAGAAGAGCTGTGTGTGGGTGAAGGGAGGCAGGGGCAGGGTGTTTGCAGGCTGAGGTGGTGGCAGCTGTGACAAGGGGGGCTCCAGGAGAGGCTGGGAGGTGAGGAGGGGGCTGTGAGGGGATGGGCAGAGGGCTCTGCAGAGCACTGCTGGAAAATCAGACACGGGCTGGGGAGCCTGGTGTGAGCTGGGCTGGTGTCACTGCTGTCCCTGGGTGTCCCCATTGCTGCTGCTTCACCTCAGCTGGCTGTGCCACGGGCAGGGTGAGCACCTGGCACAGGTTTGTCCTCCCAGGTGGGGAGAGATGGGCAGGGCAGTCTCGAGGCTGGCACCTGCACTGGGTGCTGGTCACCCCAGCCTGGCTGGCTTGCAGGGACAGCTGCAGCCTCCAGCGTTTTCAGGCTGTCACTTCTGATATGGCAAAACTCCCGCTTGTCCTTAAAACAACCCCAAACACCTGTTTGGAGTGACCCTCCTGCCTTTGAGTGCAAGAATAGACACTGAGCATCACAGAGCTGTGTGGAGCAGCAGAGAGCCTCTGGGGATGATGGTGCAGAGAGCAGGGTCACTTTATGGAAAATCTGAACCATTTTATAGAGTGGTTCACAAACCTCAAACAGGACAGGAGCTCATTGGACAATAGGAGAAAACATCTCCTGTAATGTACATCACAACTGTCCCTCAGTTAACACCAGGTATTAATCTCTGTTTATTAATTCCTTTCTCTTTACCACAAAGTTATCATCCTGAGAAAGGCTCAGGCCAGAGCTGAGAAACTGTCTCAGCTAGGGAAAAAACCTCCCAGCCTGAGAAAAAGAACTCAGAACCTGAGAAAAGGCCTGGCTAAAATCTGCCTGGGCTTTCAGCAGTGTCCACAGGTTTGCACTGGGGCAGCCCCTCCATGGTGGGTCCTGAAGCTATTTCACCTTTCTGGGAGGCTCTTTGAGCACAGGGACAGTGTAGAACAAAGAGTTTTCTGCCCTGGTTATGCTGTCAGGGCTCTGTGGGCAGTGCTGGTGACAATGCCACTGTCACAAACACCCAGGGGATGTGGCATCCAAGGAGCTGCTCCAGCATGGACTCCTGCTGCTGGAAAAGATCCCAGAGCTGTCCTGCCTTGTTTTCCAGGTGTTTGCACAGCCCCAGCCCGAGCCTGGCCCCGCTGTTCCTTCTCCCTGCAGGCTGGGGTCCGTGTGGGGCTGGGGTCCGTGTGGGCCTGGGGTCCGTGTGGGGCTGGGGTCCGTGTGGGGCTGGGGTCTGTGTGGGGCTGGGGTCCGTGTGGGGCTGGGGTCCGTGTGGGGCTGGGGTCTGGGGTCCGTGTGGGGCTGGGGTCTGTGTGGGGCTGGGGTCTGTGTGGGGCTGGGGTCCGTGTGGGGCTGGGGTCTGTGGGGCTGGGGTCTCTGTGTGGGGCTGGGGTCCGTGTGGGGCTGGGGTCTCTGTGGGGCTGGGGTCTCTGTGTGGGGCTGGGGTCCGTGTGGGGCTGGGGTCTCTGTGGGGCTGGGGTCTCTGTGGGGCTGGGATCTCTGTGGGGCTGGGGTCCGTGTGGGGCTGAGGTCCGTGTAGGGCTGGGGTCTCTGTGGGGCTGGGGTCTGTGTGGCTGGGGTCTGTGTGGCTGGGGTCTGTGTGGCTGGGGTCTCTGTGGGGCTGGGGTCTGTGAGGCTGGGGTCTCTGTGGGGCTGAGGTCCGTGTAGGGCTGGGGTCTCTGTGGGGCTGGGGTCTGTGTGGCTGGGATCTGTGGGGCTGGGGTCTGTGTGGCTGGGATCTGTGGGGCTGGGGTCTCTGTGGGGCTGGGATCTGTGAGGCTGGGGTCTCTGTGGGGCTGGGGTCTGTGTGGGGCTGGGGTCCGTGTGGGGCTGGGGTCTGTGTGGCTGGGGTCTCTGTGGGGCTGGGGTGTCTGTGTGGGGCTGGGGTCTGTGTGGGGCTGGGGTCTGTGGGGCTGGGATCTGTGGGGCTGGGGTCTCTGTGGGGCTGGGATCTCTGTGGGGCTGGGGTCCGTGTGGGGCTGAGGTCCGTGTAGGGCTGGGGTCTCTGTGGGGCTGGGGTCTGTGTGGCTGGGGTCTGTGTGGCTGGGGTCTCTGTGGGGCTGGGGTCTGTGAGGCTGGGGTCTCTGTGGGGCTGAGGTCCGTGTAGGGCTGGGGTCTCTGTGGGGCTGGGGTCTGTGAGGCTGGGGTCTCTGTGGGGCTGAGGTCCGTGTAGGGCTGGGGTCTCTGTGGGGCTGGGGTCTGTGTGGCTGGGATCTGTGGGGCTGGGGTCTGTGTGGCTGGGATCTGTGGGGCTGGGGTCTCTGTGGGGCTGGGATCTGTGAGGCTGGGGTCTCTGTGGGGCTGGGGTCTGTGTGGGGCTGGGGTCCGTGTGGGGCTGGGGTCTGTGTGGCTGGGGTCTCTGTGGGGCTGGGGTGTCTGTGTGGGGCTGGGGTCTGTGTGGGGCTGGGGTCTGTGGGGCTGGGATCTGTGGGGCTGGGGTCTCTGTGGGGCTGGGATCTCTGTGGGGCTGGGGTCCGTGTGGGGCTGAGGTCCGTGTAGGGCTGGGGTCTGTGTGGCTGGGGTCTGTGTGGCTGGGGTCTCTGTGGGGCTGGGGTCTGTGAGGCTGGGGTCTCTGTGGGGCTGAGGTCCGTGTAGGGCTGGGGTCTCTGTGGGGCTGGGGTCTGTGTGGCTGGGATCTGTGGGGCTGGGGTCTGTGTGGCTGGGATCTGTGGGGCTGGGGTCTCTGTGGGGCTGGGATCTGTGAGGCTGGGGTCTCTGTGGGGCTGGGGTCTGTGTGGGGCTGGGGTCCGTGTGGGGCTGGATCTGGGCTGTTCTCCCGGCTGGTTCCTGCCATCCCATGCCGTGGGAGGCTCGGCTGGGATCCTCTCAGGCAGGGCCCATTCATCTCCATCAGCACCGAGCTGAGCCCTGCCAGCGCCCGCGGGGAGGGGGCGGCTGCCGCCCGGGACTGGCACTCCCTGCACTTTGCTCCTGAAGGATGCTTCATTGTTGTTGCTGCTCGGGAGGCCGGCTCAGCCCCCGTGTTTGATGTCCTTTGCAGAGCCCTGATGCAGGCAGAGCCCACGGGAATGCCAGGTAGGGTGGTGGTGCTGGCAGCTTTTGTCTGGCACGCCAGCCCACCTGGGTTTCCTCTCACCTAGCGAGGGTCTGGCCTTGTTTAGGAGGTGTTGTGTCAAGAGAAGTGCCTGTCTCCACTCCCAAAAAGCTCCAGGTCTTTTTCTAAGCCTATTTCATGCTGACATTTATAGCTGCAGCTATGTTGGAAGGATGAAAACCAACCCCTCTTCCCCCCCATCCTTTGCCTCGTGTTTCTCCCTCTCCCCAGAGCCCAGATGTGGACAGAGAGCAGGGGCACAAGGCAAAATCCATTTCTCCTCCCCCAGGCCATCCCTTAGCCATAAAATCCCATCACCTACCTGTGCTCAGGTGGGGGAGGCTGCAGAGAACACAGGTTTGCAGAGCTCCTCTGTAGCTCCACTGAGCTCAGTGAATCACAAGGAGTTTTGTCAGGAAGCAGCTGAAAGCATGAAATGGATGAAATTCAGGCAGAGAATTCTTTGCATGCCATTCCCAGATCAAAGTTTCCTGCTATCAGAGATCAGCTCTTAACTTGCATGACTGAGCCTGCAGAGAGAAGAGAGAAAGGGTGATGAGGAGCTGGAGCTCTGCTGCAGAAAGTTCTGCACCTCTGATGAGGCAAAAGTTCTGAAAAGTTGGCAGGGAATGAGCAGAAGGAAATAACTGATGGAATGGCAGAACCCTCTGAAGAAGAGAGAAGGGAGCTGGGCACAAAATCTGAGTGCCCAGGGAAGGCTGTCTCTGCTCTGGGGACCAAGGGAGGAGGATGGATTTGCACAGGGTAGGAAAGAGCATTTCAAGATGCTGCTGATGATTCAACAACACCAAGATGCTCAGAGAAACAACCAAGAGAATGGTCAGGACCCAAAGCTGCACAAACCTGGGGATGCTGCTGCTCCTTTATATTTGCTCCTGGATAGGGATGGGAATTTCCTGCAAGCTTTAACATGAAACCCTTTTGCATGGCATTTTACCCTCTGTTTTATTTTGTGACTTTGCTGGTGGAGCTGTGTTTAGTTTGGAGAACTGGGAGGAGAATTTCCTTGTCAGACTAAGCTGTCTCTTCACCAGGGGCTTTGCTGGGAGAGCTCTCCCCAGGACAATGGCACCTACAAACCTTTTAAGCAGAGACAAGAGAGGTTTAGGAAGCTTGAGGCTCTCCTCATTGATAAAATTCTCCACATGCCACGTTCCAGAGATGAACTGATCCCATCTCAGTAATCTGCTGCTGTTTACACACGGCTCAACCGCTCGCACTCCACGTTGGGATTATTGGTGTCTTTTAAAAAGCCTGTGGGTAAATGTCTGCTATGTAGAGATTCTCAGCTCATCATTTATTCCAGCCTGAACCTTTTAGGAATCTCTAAGAGCTGCTTGGAAATTGCAAAATCCTCCACTGAGCATGTCCAAGCAGCCCTGCATGACCTGGGGAGTGTCACCTTCCCTGTGGCCCCTTCCTGGAGTCACCTTCCCTTCCTTTTCCCTCTCCTGGTTCCAGTGCTGCTTTTCCCTCTCCCAAAACTTCCATCAGGCCTGGTGGTGCCTTGGCATCTGCACAGACCTTGTCAAATTTAGGGACAAAACGTACAAACAGCTTTTCTTTCTCTCCCATCTTCTCTTTTTCCACATGCATAATCATCTTCCTGCAAAGCAGAGAAACAAATGGATAAGGGAGTGGAGGTTTCATTTTTACAGAAAGCAATTACAGACATTAAAAGAGCTAAAGTAATAAAAATAATATTTAAAATTCAAATCCCTTATCTATATTACAAGGGTATTAACATGGGAAGAAGTTATTTTTATTTTTTCTCCCCCTAATCTAATTTGCTTTGCAAGTCGATCTGCAAACTTTAATGCCAGTCCTCTGAATTTTATTATATTTTTTTTTTTTTATTTGGAGACTGATCTGCAGTTCTGGAGGTCTGGGTTTGGCAGGTTTGTGAACTCCATGGCTCAGGTTGCTGCTTTGTCACCTACCTGTGGTTCTTGTTTGTACCAGAAGGGACAGCTGTGTTTAACAGAGA
The DNA here is from genome assembly GCF_903797595.1 of Erithacus rubecula. Taxonomy (NCBI): domain Eukaryota; kingdom Metazoa; phylum Chordata; class Aves; order Passeriformes; family Muscicapidae; genus Erithacus; species Erithacus rubecula. The sequence continues at coordinate 2,641,284 of NC_136677.1, forward strand.
ATGGGGAGGTTGTATTTTCTATAGATTGATATAATATTTATTGAATGCATTTTAATGCATTCAATGAATAAAAATGGCAATTGGGCTGTGAGCACTTGGGGGAAGGAGCTGCTCCAGCCTGAAAGGGATGGAAAAATGGGGAAAGGGGGAGAAAAATGGGGAAAGAGTAGGAAAAATGGGGAAGGGAAAGAAATAGAGAAAGGGAAGGAAAATGGGGAAAGGGGAGGAAAAATGGAGAAAGGAAAGGAAAAAATAGGGAGAATGCTCCAGAGCACAGGGTGAGCTGAACTTTGGGGTGAGTTTGAGCAGGGCGTGTGTGAAACCCACCCAGGCAGAGGGACTGGGAACGAAGGGATTCAAAACTGCTGCTGTTTCCCAAGGATGGGACATCCTCCCTGCAGGAGCAGGGCTCCTGTGTGTTCCAGGTTTCTGCTGGGCCAGGGTTGTGACCTTCCCCACCCTCCTCCTCCCCAGAAAGCCGATCTGGCCGTGGCGGGGCTGACGATCACGGCGGAGCGGGAGAAGGTGATTGATTTCTCCAAGCCCTTCATGACTCTGGGAATCAGCATTCTCTACCGAGTTCACATGGTAAGAGCCTGGTTTTAGAGCCATTTATGTCCCTCCGTTATCTGCATGCAAACCCGCCTGGTTAGAGGAGAATAATGAACGACTCATAAAAATATTTTGGTTTCTTATTTAAACGCAAATGTGCTCGACCTTTATTTCCTGCTTTTCTCTCTCTGCTGCACGTCAGGATTGGTGAATTCCATTCCTATTCAACCTCCCAGCTCTTTGGCTTCTCTCCCCCATCCTCCCAGGGCACATGGTGGGTTTTTTGGCATGGTGGGGGCTGCAGGGCAGTTTTAGAGTGGCTTTAAGATGTGCTGGAGGGGTGCTTGGCTGGAGGGGTGCAGCAGCTGCCTGAGTGGCCCCATGCAGGATTTGGCTTGGCCCAATTGCAGAAACTTGGCTTGGAGTCACCATCCAGTTGGATTTAGTGGTGAGGCTGAGCTGGGGTATCTGTGAGTGCCCTTTGCTGGTGTTGGGGCCATTCCTGATCTCAGCTTTGCTCTCTTGCTGCCTTCTCCCACCTGAGAATCACACCAGGAAGGAGTCCTGGATTGTTTTCCTTGCTGTGAGCCCCTGGAAATGCTCTACAGGCAGATCAGTCCTCTGCTTTCCCAACCCCAGGGGGAAATGCCAGGCTGAGCTCACAGCCCTGCCTGGGCTCTGCCTCTCTTCTCTCATCCCTCCTCATTTGTTCACCCTAAAGAGCAGCAGCCCCTGCAGCCCAAGGAAAGCTCCTTAATCTCAGGGGGTGCTCTCAGCACAGTTGTAAAGTCACAGGATCCTGGAATGGTTTATGTTGAAAGTTCATCCCATGCCACCACCTGCCATGTTCAGGGACACCTTCCCTATCCCAGGTTGCTCCAAGCCCTGTCCAGCCTGGCTTTAGACACTTCCAGGAGTGAGGCCAATTTTTTTCTATGTCAAAACAATTGGGAATATTCCCAAGGGATTCGTGTGTACAAGCATGTTGTGTCTTTGTTTAGCCAAACTTATTTTAATTCCCATAAATCCTCTTTGATTTGCACCCTCCATTGTTCTACCTTCTCCCTGAAGCTCAGGAGAGGCCAGATTTCCCCCAGTTACTCTCAAATTCCCTTCATTCTTCCCAATCTGCATTTTGGAAAGGAGCTCTGCACGGTGTCAAATGTGATGTGAGTGACAGTGCCTTGGTTTCTGTCAGCCCAACAATAGCAGCCAAAAGGAAAAAAAAAATATCCAAGCTGCCTCTCCCAGCCCCCTCTCCACCCGAGAGGCTGTTAAGGATTCAGTGTTGGGGATGAACAGAAACAAATTCACGCATCTATCTCTGTGCTGAGTGGCTCCTGCCAAGAGCAAACAAGTAATTAAAATCTAGTTAAAATTCTGCTTTCTCTGGTACGTGCAGAATTTAGGATCGATGATTTAACTGATCACAAAAAAAAAGAAAAACAGGTTGATTCTTCCAGTTCCTAGAAGTCAGATGGAATTGTTCCTTCCCCACCAAGGTTGGGTTTTCACAGTCTTGTAGAGCCAGGACCTTTGTCTGACTCTCTGCTCAGGGTGGGAAATCCCCAGGACAGGGGGGCTCCCCACAGGGAAGCTCAGAGCCCCCCTTCCCTCTCCAACCCCTTCCTCCAGACCTCTCCTGCTCAGCTTGAGGAGGGTTCCTGAGAGTTATGTGGCAATTTAACTCCTCAAACTGGTAAATATTTGTTAAACCAGGCAGTTCTGGTTTTCCTTTAAGGATGTGGCTTGCAGAGCAGCCCCACAGCCTTCTCCTCCCCACCCCAAAAACCACCTCTGCAATGTCAAAAATTGCAGCTGACGTCTGTTAATCACGGCTCAGATGAGATGGAGCCTAATAAATAACCACAAATGAGCCTCTTCCTCACTCAGGAGTTGTCTCCACGCCCTGGGCTCCTCTGAATGCGATGACATTTTATTTTAATTTCCATGTAGCTCCAGTGGCAAGTGATTTCTCACCCCTTTCTCCTCCCCACGCCGCCAACCCAGCCACCACAGAGCCTGTGCCTCTTATCACACATAACCAAATATGGCAGCTTTAACCAGGGCTGTCATTTTTCTCAATTTCACTGCTTGTGATACAATCAAGGCTGGATTTCTGACACGGGGGCTCTAACAGGCTCCCTGACTCACAGGCTGCTGAGAGAAAAGGCTTGGTTGGTTTTATTAAGTGCCCGTTCTGCCCAGCCAGGGGGGTGTGGGGATGGCAGGAGGAGGATGAGGAGCCCTGAGCAGTCCCTGGGTTTGGCAGGGGGCTGGAATCAGGTGCCCAGGGTCATTCCTGCAGGGAGGGATAAATCAGAATTATTTGTGTCCTACAAATCTTTGCTCACATCCTGCCTCTGTAGCAGGGAGTGAGGGACTAGAGAAGATTCTGATTCCTCAGTCTTGAAAGTCTTTGCCTTCAAAATGAGGAAATGGAGGTTGGGAAAGTGCACAGCAATAATTGAGTTTAGACTAAGTGAGCTGAGGCTAAAAGTGTTTTGAGTTGATTGCTGCAGAGGACAAGAAATGGGAAGGATGGACAGAAAAGCTGCTTCATTCCAGCCAGAGGAGAGGGGCTGAGAGGAGCTGAGCCCCCTCCTGCCAGCTCTGCCTGCAAGAATCCCTGCCCACTGCTGGCCCCAGGACCAGGGAATGCATTTGCTGGTTATGAGCCACGTGGTGACTCCAGATTAGGCTCAAGTTTAAGATTCAGAGCAGCCAGTGTGGAGCTTTATTGACTCCAGAGGAAAAGGAGGGATCTGGATCTGCCCTGGAGCAGATGTGATTATCCTGGGATGTGCCCTGCACTTTTACTGAGCACTCATCAACATTTCTGCCTCTCCAGGCTGGGTTTTTTGCTTCCCCTTGGACTTCCAGAGGCAGAAGAGGGTTCTCTACCCTCCTTTTTTAGGGAAAACACTTGAAAGAAATGACATGGATGGGGCTGACTGGGGTCCCTCCAGACTCTGAGTGTGCAGGGCAGGGAGTGCTGCAAACAACAAGTCCAGGGCTGTCCTCTCCTTCCCAAATGTCCCCCTTGTCCAAGCTCTTCACTCACCAGTATCTTCCCAGAAAACTGCTGCTCACTGGCTGAAAAAATGAAGATTTCCAAGAACAACTTAGGAGGATAAATTAATCTCTCCCACTTCCATCTGAGGATTTGCAGGAGGCCTTCATCAATTATTGGACATTTTGAACATATCTATTCCAGGAAAAATAGCTCTTCCAATTAACAGAGCTCTATTGGGACGGCCTAAAAATATCTGACAGACTCCAGATATTGTCATTCCCATCTTCAAAACAGACAGATAAGAGAGAGTTTGTGCCCTCCGTGGGAACAGAATATCTTTATTCTTACCCACAACTGTGAATAAAAAGAATATGTCCCAGCAGCCTGGAAATGACTGGAGCTGAAAAGAACCAGAACTACTACAACTGTAAAGTCACAGGAGAGATTCATTGCCAAGCTGGAGACTTAAAGCTTCCAACGCAATTTCCTTAATGAGAGTAATTTATTGACAAACTGCCCCAGAAATATAAAGAAGACATCGAGGCCTTAATTGCAGAAAGGAACTTTGTCACTTTGTCATCTTGCAGGGGGAGGCTCAGCCAAGGCTCTGCCAGGCCCTGAGAGTTCCCTGCCAGCTCTGGGATGCCAGGGAGGATCATTCCCTGCCCTGCCTGGAATGATGAGCTCCAGCTTGCTCAGCAGCCTGTGCCCTTCACACCTTACTGCATCCCTATGGCCTCATTTCATCCTTGAGTGTGCAAATACCTGCAGGAATCAAGAGTTATTCAGCCAGTTTAGCTCCTGAGGAAGAAGGGAACCAGGGTGTTGAGGGTGTAATGGTTTTGGTATCAAAACTAGTGAGATACTCCAAGTCAGAAGTACCGTTTAATTGCAAAATAAAGAGAAAAATAAAATACATGCAATAGTACAAAAGAAAAACCACTGACAGAGTCAGAGAGCCTGACATCCCACTAGTTAGGGTGGCAATAGCAGTCTGGATGAAGTGTAGAAATACTGACAGTGATCCTGGCAGCTCTTGTCCTCTGGAAACCAGTGGGTAAGGGCTGCCTTGGTGTTCCAAATCTCAGTTTTTATCTGGGTAGGAAAGGCTTGGCTCCTCCCCTGGTTGGAGCATCTCCCAGTGGGATGATGGAATTTTATCAGTCATACACTGGGACTCACTGGCCATGAACAGGAGATATCTCCTGGAGGGAGGATGGGCTGTGGGAAGATAAAGATGATTGCCCCAGCTGGTTTAAAGATGGCCCATTAGCAGATAATGTGTGCCAGGAGATAAAGATCACTGCCACACCCAGTTTTAAACAATGACCCATTAACAGGAGATATCTCCCACAGTGATAAGGATCTCTGCCACACCCAGTTTTAAACAATGGCACATTAACAGGTGATACCTCCTGGATGAAGGGTGGGTCACGGGAAAGATAAAGATGATTGCCCCAGCTGGTTTAAAGATACCCCATTAGCAGATAATATGTGCCAGGAGATCAGGGTCACTGCCCCACCTGATTTCAGCAGATGGTGAGAGAATACAAACTTTGGGCACATCTTTACTTTGTCACCCAGGACAGAGGGGAATCCAGGAGAGCCATGAAGGGCAGAGCTTTGGCAGTGGCACCCTTTGGCTGGCCCCTCTGGATGGGATCAGTGGGCAGGGCAGAGGGGACACACCGTGGCACCTGCAGGGCTGGGAGCTGCTCTGGCCTCCCTGGATTAGGGAGAGGAGCTCCAGCACAGTGAGCAAAGGGTTCTCCTGGAAATGGGGAGATGCTGGGGCTGCAGCTTCCTGCAGTTTCTGTGGCTCTGAAAGCCCCTGAACAGGAAAAAAAAATTGGGAAAGGGCACAAAGAATGTGATGTCTTCCACTGTTTGTACCTCACTCCTTTATAGGAGATAACCTGGAACAGGAAAGAGGCATTTGCCTTAAAGAGCGACTCTGGAATTAAACCCTGGAGAACCTGAACCTTTCCTTGTGAATTGACTTAAAATTAATCTGAGAACCTGAACTTTTCCTTGGGAATTGACTCAAAATTAATCTGAGAATCTGAACTTTCTCTTGGGGATTGACTTTAAATTAATCTGAGAACTTGAACTTTTCCTTGGGAATTTACTTAAAATTAATCTGAGAATTTGAACTTTTCCTTGGGAATTGGCTTAATCTGGGAATGGATGCTGGACCACTGATCCTCAGATCATCCATTTGCTAAAAGGCTTAACAAACCAGATTCTCTAAAAATGCTCATCCCAGGATGGTTTGGCTTGGAAGGGACCCCAAAGACCCTTTAGTTCCAACCCCCCCATGATGGGCAGGGACAGTGCAGATCCCAAAATCTCATCCTGAAGGATACAGGCACAGGTTGTTGTGTTGTGCTGGGTTTTTCCTTCATGCAGGGTTTGCTGGGGAAGGTTCCTGACACTTTACAGGTTCCCAGATGGTCACTGGAGCTGAGGATTTCACAAGCTCCTGGATATTTTTAGCAGAGGAAGATTTTTGTGCAACAACTGTTGCCTTTTCTAGCAACAGCTCAAATCTCCAGGAGAACTGTTGAGACCTTGTGAAATTCAGGTTTTTTGCATAACATTCAGTAGTAAAACAGCAAGGCTTGGATGGAAATGGAATTTAAAATGCTGCTCTAAGTCCGGGGAAGGAGAAAAACAAAAGCCTTTGCAAAGCTTTGACTCGTGGGAAGCTCCCCAGTTACAGGTGCTTGGGATAAGCTGTGGAGATTTTTTAGGGATGCCAGGACTGAATTTGTGGTTTGGGACAGAAAATACAGAGTTCTGTGAGCCAGGGGATTGTGTCCCTTGTCCCTGTGGTAACTTGGATGTGCTTGAGCTGCTCTTTCCTGTCAGAGGAGCTGCATCCACAGAGCTGGTGGTGACAGGAGAAATCCACCTAAATTGGGAGGTGTTTGGCATTTGAGAAACTTGTCCAAAAAATTTATCTCCCCCTTTGCACAAATTTTGTGATATTTGACAATTTTCTGGTGGTGGCAGAATCCTTGTGAAAGTTTAAAATGCTCTGAAGATCAGCCTGCTTTTCCTAGCAATGAAGCTTTATTTTTTTCAAGGAAAGGTGGATTGCTGAGGAAAAAAAAAAAACCCAGGAAATTCTGACGCATCCTGGAGATAAAAATATCCTGTTCCCTGAGATAAAATAATCATTTTATTGGGGTTTTTGTGAAAGAAGAAACATTTCAAGGCCCAAGAGAGAAAAATTTTAAGTTTTGAAAACATCTATTTTTATTCCTTTTGCTTTGCAAATATATTTCTCACCCTGTAAGCTCAGGTGGAGCCCCTTCTGCCCATTGGGTTGCTGTCACTTGTTTGCCCTGCAAGGCTGTTCCAAAGACTTCTTTATCCCCTTTCTCCCTTTTATTCCCCTTCCCCTTTTTCCTTTTTATTCCCCCTTCTCCAATTTATCCTCTTTGCCCTATTTTTCCCCTTTCTTCCATTTATTCCTCTCCTCCTTTTTATCCCTTTTTCTCCCCCTTTCTCCTTTTTATTCCTTTTTCTCCTTTTTATTCCACTTTTTCCCATTTATCCTCCTTCTTTTTTTTTTCTCCCATTTTCCCCCTTTGCTCCATTTTCCCCTGCTCCTGTTTATCCCCCTTCTCCCATATATTTCCCTTTCCCCTACTGATCCTCTTGCCCCATTTATCCCCTTTGCCTCATTCCTCCCATTTATCCCCTTTCTCCCATTTATCCTCTTTTTTCCATTGATTCCCTTTGCCCCATTTATCCCAGTTCTCCTGTTTAACCCCTTTCTCCCATTTATTTCCCTTCTCCCATTTATCCACCTCTCTCCCATTTATCCCCCTTTCCCTTTTTTATTCCCCTTTCTCCCATTTATCCTCTGCCGCATTTATCCCCTTTCCCTTATTTCTCCCATTTCTCCCCCTTTCTCCCATTTATCCCCTTTTCTCCCAATTATTTCCCTTTCTCCCATTTATCCCCTTCCCTTTATTTCTCCCATTTATCCCCCTCCTCCCATTTATCTCCCTTTCACCCATTTACCCCCTTTGCCCCATTCATCCCCTTTTTCCCATTTGTCCATTCCCTGCCACCAGGGCAGGTACATTCCCTCGCGCCCTTCCAGCACTTTGGAATTTTCACCTCTCCAAACCCAACCAGCTCCAACTCCTCCTTTGTTTTCCCTTCCTCAGGGCCGCAGACCCGGCTACTTCTCCTTCCTGGACCCCTTTTCTCCCGGCGTCTGGCTCTTCATGCTGCTCGCCTACCTGGCTGTCAGCTGTGTCCTGTTCCTGGTGGCTCGGTAATGTCGCGGTGCCACCTAGTGTCACTGGCAGAGCCGCGGAGAGGGGACACCCAGGGGGACACGGGACATCCTCTGCCCCCCAGATCACCGGCATGGGCTGGCCAGAAGCGTCCCAGCTCTCTGCCAGCTGGGGAATGAGGTTTGGCACAGTGTCCCCGCCCTGGTTCAGGATGTGTTTGGCCACAGTGGTGCCCAGAGCTGGGTGGGAGAAGGTTTTGGAGAAGGTTTTGGTGCTGTTTAAATGCTCCCTGCAGATGTTTTTTGGTCCCCTTGTCCCAAGCAGGGAAGGCTGTTAGGAACCTACAAATCAATTTTGAGGTGTCAACACCAATTCCACCAGTGATGTCTGGCTCCCCTGGCCCTGTGCAACCCAGTTTGTGGAGGAAAAGAAAGTTCATTAATATCTTTGAGCAGCTGATATGCAGAGCCTCTCTTGGCAGCTCTCAGCTCTATTCTCCTATGACTAATTTAAATCAGCCTTAAAATACCTGGTTGAGTGCTCACCTGCACAGCCCCCATCGGGTCTGGGCTCCAGTGCTGCTCTCCTGCCCTCCCAACACCCCTGGGAGGGGCTGCTACAGGCAGAGAGGATCTGTGTCCTGCCACTGTGTGCCAGAGGCTGCTCAGAGCTCCGTGGCTCTTTTGGGACCCCTCAATGCCCCACTCTCATTACACAAATTGGAACTGTGCTGTCACTCGTTCCCTCAGCATGGCTAAAGTTGTCATCCTGACAGGGCTTTAATGGGTTCTTCGAGTGCTGTTACAGCCTCAGAAACACAGGTCTGGAGAAACCATTGAATTATGCAGAGCTGGTGCCTCTTTAGCCCCTTCCTCATGTTTTAAATATGATCCTCCAAAGAGGTGCCTTTACTCCCCACTGGAGAGGGAGTTTTGGCTGCTCCCTGCCTTGCTCAGCAGGAAGGAGCTTTTGACCCTGTGAGCTGCAGGCTCTCCCAGAGCACTGGGGTTTGCTGCCAGTGCTTGATCCACCATGGAAAGTCTGCAGGAAATAACCTCCTCCTGCTCCCTGGCACCACAGTGAGAGAGGAGATGCAGAGATGAAAATAACTCCCTCATTTTGGCTAAATACAGTGTAAGCTGGCACAGCCCTGCAGCTGTTTTGGCAATAACCCCAAAATGACCCTCCCAGGCCCCAGCTTTCTAAACTAGAGCAATGTGATGAAGTGCAGCACATGAATTAGCAGATTTTCTTAGTAACCAGGGAACTGGGGACTGGAAACAGCAAAAGAGAGAGAGAGAGAGGTGCAGTGACAGTGACAGGCTGTCAGATATTTCCCATTCCCACCCCTGTCCTGTCCCTGAAGGATGGGATGCTTTGAAACACCAGCACTCAGCTTCCAACTCCACCTCAGACCTTCTCAGAGCAGCCCTTTGCACCAACACAGTTTGTCTTGATGGTTTAATGCAGTCAGGGCTCACACACTTTGCTTTTGAACTTCCCATCAGTGCTCGTGCTCCAGCAGGGAGCACAGCCAAAGATGTTTGATTTCTACTTCCCATCAAGTCCGTGCACATCTGGAGTTCCTGCTGTGGTGTGAATCTGCACACAGGGCTGCAGGATGCACGCAGAGCTGCCCAGAGCAGAGCCTCTCAAAAGTTTTTGCAAATCTTTACAAGAAAGCCCCTGGCTCCTGAGTCTTAGAGCAAACGTTTCACACAGCTCTGAGCCCTGGGCATCAACTGACAGCAAAGCATTTCCTCCTCAGAAAATTCTGCCTCTAGGAGAGCTGGAGCTTCACAGCCTTTCTCTCTTTTTTGTTGTTTTAAAGTGTCCCATTTCCCAGCGCATTCCCTGAGTTCCTTCTCTTGTCCTTTCAGGCTGACTCCCTACGAGTGGTACAGCCCCCACCCCTGCTCCCAAGGTCGATGCAACCTGCTGGTGAACCAGTACTCGCTGGGGAACTCTCTGTGGTTCCCCGTGGGGGGGTTCATGCAGCAGGGCTCCACCATCGCCCCCCAGGCTCTGTCCACGCGCTGCGTCAGCGGAGTCTGGTAAGGAGGGCAGCCCTTCCTTCTGGAACCTTCCTCTGGGCAGGAGGAGGAATTTCTTCATGGAAAGGGTTGTGGGGCATCGGGAGGGGCTGCCCAGGGAGCTGGTGGAGGTGTTCAAGGATGGATGTGGAACTCACTTGTCTGGGTGACAAGGTGGGGGTTGATGGTTTTGGAGGGATATTGCAACCTTGGTGATTCTGAGAGGTAAAGGGTGGGGATGGAGAGCAGATTTTGTAGGAGCTGGTGGTGGACGGTGGTCAGGACAAACACAGGTGCTCTCTATATTCTGATGTTGAAGTTTGCAGTTTATTACATCAGGTAGGGGTGAAAAGGGCTCAGCTGGGTGCTGCCAGATGCTGCTCAAAGCAGGCCCAGAGAAATGAGATAATAAAGGGGGTAAAAGCAAGGGTGAGGGGTGCAGGGACAAGAGCAAGGGAGCCAGAGGGTGTCTAAGGGTGTAAGAGCAAGAGAGCTTTTACAAAGCCTTAAATCTCCTTCTATGTTGAATTCTACTCTTTCACTAACCAATCTAGTACAAGATACAAATTCTCTAACATTTACATACAACCTATAGGAATCACTACATTACCATATTTTACTGCTTTCTTATCTCCAAACCTTATCTTGGACCCTTCCTGTCATGCCTGGAGAGGGTCTCTGCTGGCTCTTTGGCATTATCTTAACAAAGGGAGAAGACCTTCAGGCATCCATAGGGTTGTTCTCCAGCCACTCAGTCGAGCACTGCTTTCATCTCAATCTCACCTACAGTTTCTATATTCTTACCACCTTTTGCTAGGCAATCATATCCATAGGGCATTCCTATTTCTTCCTCCCATACGGATTTCTTCTCTTCCCCCTCCCTAGGTGGGCATTCACCTTGATCATCATCTCCTCCTACACGGCCAACCTGGCGGCGTTCCTGACCGTGCAGCGCATGGACGTCCCCATCGAGTCCGTGGATGACCTGGCTGACCAGACCACCATCGAGTATGGCACCATCCACGGTGGCTCCAGCATGACCTTCTTCCAAGTAAACCTCCTTCTCTGGCTGCCTGGGGGGGCAGGGGGTGCACAGGACACCCCTCAGTCGGATTTGGGTGTTCTCTCTGCTGTGCCCGTGTCAATCTGGAGAGATCCCTGCACGTGAATGGTGGGAGAGGCGTGGTGGAGGATGCAGAAGGGAGTTTGACATGCAAGTCAACTCCACACGGTTGCAGCTTTTATTTCAGAGTATTTCAGGTGGGATAAGCAAAGAAACATTTGCACAGCCCAGGCAGGCTCGCAGAAGTCAAAGTGCTGGAGCCTGAGTGAGGTCAGTGGCACCGAAATAAGTCAAGTGTATGCAAAGTTATGTGGGCCATTTAGCCCAATTTAATTTTTATCTTCTGTGCTCTGCTCAGAAGGGAAATAAATGAGTGAATATTTTCTGCAGCACTCTGAATGCACAAAGAACTGCTTGAGGATTATTTATTTATTTATTACTTGTTGAAATTCCAAAAAGAGACAGAGCTTGTGCTCACTGTTTCCCCCCACTCTGAGTCTGAACTGAATTTGGAAGGCTGGAAAATCTCTGGAGTCAGCCTGAGCTTTTCAGCCCAACTTTATGTTCTTCAGGGGTATGGAAAAGAGTTACTCTTAAAGCCAAATTTTACATCTAAAATGAGCTGAGCAGAGCCTAAGTGAGTGAAGTGGTTGTATAGGAGGGGCTCACTTGAGGAAAGCTTTCAAGTTTAAACCCTTGGCTGTGTCTCTGCACTGCCTGGCAGTGAGGAAATCAGAGAGGAAATTAGGAAAAGAGGTTTTTGTGGTGCTGTGTTGGCATCCATTTGCCTCTGGTATAAGGATGGGGAGGTTAAAGTAGTGCTGTGTAACTTCCTCCATCCATGAAGGAATGTTTGTCCCCTCCTGAGGCACCTTGTCCTGGCAGTGCTTCCCCTGACACTGACACACAGTTTAAGGTTTAAAAATGCAGTGAATCAGAACCAAAACCCCCCCTGCTCATCTGTCTCCTGCTCAAGTGGCTGCACCCAGAGGACAGAGCTGGACAGATGAGGACAGGAACTGGGTCAGCAGCAGATTCCCCAGGCTTTCCAGCATCGCTGGCCAGCCACAGAAAATGAGCCCTTGACAGTATGAAACTGCTCGTGTAGAGCAGGGTGTGTTTGTATTCAGTCTTTGTGCAGGCAGGTCTCACTCTCTGCCCAGCACAGGCAAGAGAAATTAACCATTCTCAGCTTTCTTTTCATCAGACCAAGGTGGTTCAGCCACCAGCAAACTCTGAGGATTTGGGGCTGGCTGAGCTTTAGTTTATTGTAATCAATGACAAAAAAACCCTGTTCTTTTCAGGAAACACTTTAACTTGCTTCACAGGGACAGTGAACCAAATCTGGATAATTTTTTGAATAAAATTTGTGTGTGATTATCTCCAGAGAGTTTTTGTGCTGCCCCCAGCCCTCAATGCCCTCCTCAGGGTGCTGGAGTCTGGCTCTAACACTGCAGAACTGTTGGGACAATGTTTGAGGGATGGTCAGTACAGTGTGAGCTCTACAGGGAGCACCCAGAGGTTTTCAATCAACCAAGCAGGGGCTATTTCTTTTGTCTTTCTTTGTGTGTTTTTGATACGTGGTTTGATACTGAGATTATGATTTTTTTTCTAAAATTGGATGTAGACAAAGAGTTTCTCCAGATGCTGTTGGAATTGGGGCATTTCATGCCCAGCTTTCCCAGCAAACTCCCAACATGTTTGGGATATGTTTGATGCCTCTTTGAGACAAAGATGAGGCATCAAAATCCTTCCTAAATCTGAAACCCGATTTGACTTTTCTCTCCACTGCGACCTTCCCGCAGCGGCGCCTTTTGGGGGGGTTTAATTTTATATCTCTAATTTACCCCAAATCTCCTCCCTGAGCCGTGACCACCTCTTTCCTGCCCGCAGAACTCCCGCTACCAGACCTACCAGAGGATGTGGAACTACATGTACTCCAAGCAGCCCAGCGTCTTCGTGAAGAGCACGGAGGAAGGGATCGCGCGCGTGCTGAACTCCAACTACGCCTTCCTGCTGGAGTCCACCATGAACGAGTATTATCGGCAGCGCAATTGCAACCTCACGCAGGTCGGGGGCCTTCTGGACACCAAGGGCTACGGGATTGGCATGCCCGTCGGTAGGCAGTGAAGAACAATTCTAGTCCTTCTCAGCTGTCGGCAGAGGAGCGTTCCAAAGGCTGCGCCGGCCCTAAAAGCCAACGTTGCATCTCACAGCTTTGCCCAGGGTCCTTTTGATTTCTTCCCTGGGGTCCTGCTCTGGTCCAGAGCCAGATGTGAGGCCCTGCTGTGGTCTAGACCCAGATGTGAGACCCTGCTCTGGTCCAGAGCCATGTGAGACGCGACCGCGGCTGTTTCAATAATTCGTGTGAAAGATGTCTCAAAAATTGCTGCTTGTTTTCTGCATACCTGCTCTTTGCTGACTGTTTCCTTCCCCAACCAGTGTTTGTGCATCGTTTTGTGCTCCTCGTTTTAATCCCAGAAGTGATGTCAAAGCAATGCTGTGGCAACTCTGGTAGTTTTTAGCAGGAATGTCTTAACAGCTGGTGGTTCTTGAAACTGCAGGCCAGAGAGTTGGGTGATTCAGGGACTATCTCAGCTCATCATCAGGTTTAACAAATGCAGGGGTTTTGTCTTTCAAATGTATGAGCTCCCAAGAGAACATCACCACTAAATAAGGGTTTAGTCATTGTTATTCCAAACGATCAGCTGATCTTTTGGATAGCCTGGAAGCCTTGTCCTGACCTTTAAGCCCTGGCATTTAGCAACACAAAGTTGAGATGGATTACATAAGGCCCCCATCACACAAACAGCCACTCTAGTTTAGGGAACATGGATAAGCTTGTAAAGTCACAGCAACCTGATCAAAGTGAGTACAAATCCCTACCTTCAGGGCTAAATTTGTTCTGACATTGTCTTGTTAAACAGTGAAACCGTAGCAGATAAGAGAGCAGAAAGCTGCTGGCTGGGACAATGGTGCTGAGTTACTGGGAGAAGCACAGTCTTTCCCATGGCCCTTCCTCGGGATCTCTGGTGGCAGACAAGGATTTCTTGTAGCAGACACTGGGACTGCACCAGAGCTCCATGCCCAGCACAGGACTGAGCTCCCCCAACATGGACCTTTGGGCTTCCATGATCCTTGGGCTCCTTCCAACTCAGGATTTCTATTCTGTGACCAGTTTGAGGGAAGGAGCATTAGAACAAGGTTGAATTGGATGTGGAATGACAAGAGAGGGACCTCCATGGTCTGCAAGAGCAGGATATTGAGCTGCTCATTCAAAAACCTAATCTCCCCTTGACATGTACCTGCTCCAGTGGCCCGTGTGGCTCCTGGTGGCCAGGCAAAGTCACCTTCCACAAGTGACATTAACCAGGTGACATTCCCAGGGGGTGGCTGCAGCTTTCCATGGCTTGCACAGACTGCCAGCCCCTCCAAGCCACCCAGGGAGGAGCTGTGCTAGCTGGGCACGCTGGGGTGGGGCGAGAGGTGAGGATGATGATGATGATGATGATGATGATGGGGAGGAAGGCGGGGCCCTACCACGTCCCTCTCGGCATTGCAGGCTCCGTGTTCCGTGACGAGTTCGACCTGGCCATCCTCCAGCTGCAGGAGAACAACCGCCTGGAAATCCTGAAGCGCAAGTGGTGGGAAGGAGGGAAGTGCCCCAAAGAGGAGGACCACAGAGCCAAAGGTGAGCCCTGCACCCCAAGGGACCAGGCACAGGAACATCCTGGCCAGAGGTGATGGATGAACACCCAGCTGCCAGGTTTGCTGCCTGGCAATCACTTTTTCCACTTTTCCTGACCTGAGATTCCTTCCTTCACAATTCAAGGAGAAAGCCAAACAGCTCTGCTGTGCCACACGCTGTGTGTTTTTGCCTGGGGCAGTGATAGCGGGAACAACCAAATGACAAATATTGGAGGCATATGGAGGGTAAATTAGCTTCTAATGAATGTCTGGGAAAATGGATGGCTGAAGGGATCAGACCAAAATCCTGGGTTCCTTGAAGGGAGATGGATCTCCACCTCAGGCCCGCTGGTTAATGGCTCCAAGTGAAAGCGTCTTTTAAACAGCCAGGGGAAGGGACACAAGGACTTTATTAGTACATTTGTAAACTGAGGAGCAAATTCTTTTGGGTAATGCTATGCAAATTGCCATAAAAGCCACCACATTAGGCTGATGTCCCAGTGTGAGAGCAGTTGCCAGCTTAACACAGTTGCTGCATTTTTTAGTTTTGGCAGCCGCCCTTTCCTCAGCAAGTGTTTTCTGCGAGGCCAGCGGGCCCCCCAGTTAAAAGCACAGCCTTGTGACCTTTGTGAGAGCAGAGAAAAGAGCCAAGCCAGCTCTGGGGAAGCTCTTTTGGGGTTTTGGCCTTGCACAGGTGTGTGTGTGTCTGTGCAGTTCCTGCTGGGACCCCATAGGGCTGGGAGGTGATGCTCACTTTGGGGCAGTGCTGCTCTAAAGACAATCACAGTTATTTATCTGCAGGCTGAAGGTGTAAGGCATCAGGTTATTGCTGTTAAAGGAGTTACTTTTGAAGGTGGAAGGGTTTTTCTCTCTGTGGATTGTGCCAAAAGCAACTCTAAGGTGGAATCTAGGCTAGGGACTATCCTAAAGTCTGTACCCTACTGTGGCACCCAGACAGAATGATAGGAGCATGTAGAGAGTGGTACAAACCCTAAATTCACCTTGTGATCTGCTGGGAGGAGGGAACAGCCTTTACTTTGGGTTTGAATTGTGATTCTGGGCTGGTTTTCTTGCCCTGCCATTGCTGTGAAAGCACCTCTGGAAAAATCTCTGATTTACAGACTCTCTGCTTTGCTCTGGGGGTGGTGCCAAAAGAATGAGGGAGGAGGAGGCAGAAATGTGACCTGCTGGGTTTTAGAACAAAACAGGTCAGCGATTTACAAGGATTTTGGTGAGGTTTTATGTCTAAGAGCCACACCAAGATCAAGTCAATAAATCATCGGTTCTTACACTTTGATTTAATGCTACAGGAGGGAGAGGAAGATTTTTATAGATGTTCTTGTTAAGTAATGGCCTCACACAGCCAGCCCAGGGCACAGCACATGTTTTTTAGTAATCAATCCAATCTGGAACCCAAACCAAACACAGGAGAGAGGAACCAAATCCCAGGACAGCAAATGTTGAGGTTGGTTCATCTCACAGGCAGGTGGAGCAGTTTTGGGGACCAGGGCTGAGGTGGCAGTGAAGTGATGGCCTCAGCACATGGAAAGCACAGATTTTTAGGGGTGGATTTTTTTTCATCTGGTGAACTTTCTGGGATGCAGGCTGAGTAGGCATGGTGGTCATCCCACAGGAAGCAACTTGTCAAAGGGAGGTGGGACGGGCTGTCCATGGAAGGGAATATTTCCTCCTCATGGCCTGGGGTGCTGGGCAGAGACACCCAACCCACAGCCAGGTACCCCCGGTGGCAGGGACCCCATTTTGTCACCCTGCAGTGTGACACAGCATCCTGCTCTTGTTCAGAGCTCTCCTTCCCCACTGCAGCTGGAATCATTTTCCTGCAGCACTTTGTGATGCAATCAAAGGAGCTTTTCCTGGTGCCAGTTTCCTTTAAAACCCTTCCCTGTCTCCTTTATCTCTGCTCCTTTAGCAACCTCCTCTTCCTTTTCAAGTTCAAATCTTGGTGAATAATTTGCATGGGTTAATGTGCCCCATTGATCCTGCTTTTTTCCCTCTCCTGTTTTCAGTTTTTCCACAAATTGCTTTGTGCTTCCTTCCAACATTCTGGCTGTTTATCTGCAAAATCATCATTTCTGAGGAGGGATCTTCGATCCTGCAGTTATTGCAAGTCACTCACTTGGGCCATCTGAGTCATGCAGGGAGCTATTAATAGGACACTGCAGGCTCGGTGGTTTTGGTCCCTGGCTGGGCATCTACAATGCCAACAAAACAGCAAAACCTGGGGCTTCTGTGCAGTGATACTTGAGATTTATGATGTGTCTGCCTCTCCAGAATGTCTCTCCTGCTTTATTTTAGGCTTGGGAATGGAGAACATTGGTGGAATCTTCGTGGTGCTCATCTGTGGATTAATCGTAGCAATTTTTATGGCAATGCTGGAATTTTTGTGGAGCCTTCGACACTCTGACCAGTCAGAGGTAGGACCTGGGAGTGTCCTGAGGGGACAGGGTGTGTTTATTGCTGCCTGTGGGGTGTCCTAGAGCAAGGCTGAGGAGCAATCCCAGCCAGGATACCTCAAACACAGGAGCAGGCTTGGTTCTTTGGGCAGGGTCTAAAATCCTTGAGCTCCTTCTGCCCTCCTGCCCATGCTCCAAGGGCTTCCAAAGGGATCAAAGATATGAACAACATCCAGGAACATTCCTGGAGATGGGATTTCTTCCTGCAGCAGGTTTGGATCTTGCGCTGATCTGGGGATGAAGAACATTGAGAGCTCTGATGAGAGCTGGAGTGGGTTAAATCAAGTGTAGATTTCTGGGAGCTGATGTTGAAGACCAGCAGCACCGAGTCCATAAAAATTTGGTGTCAGAATCATACAGAATCTTAGAATGGCCTGGGTTGGAAGGGGACCTTAAAGCACATCCAGCTACATCCCTGCCATGCTTAGGGACACCTCCCATCACCCCAGGTCACTGCAGAGCCCCTGGGGACTCACCTGGCTCAGGTGAGCAGGCCAGCCCCATTCTCCTGATTTACCAAAATATGAGTATTGGTCTAATACTGATACTCAGCTGTGATGGACAAAAGACTCTGACAATTTAAAGTTACAAAGTGTGTGTTTATTCAGCTCTGGGCAGCAGCGTGAGGTGACCCTCTAATGCACACTGCAAAATCACAGGTGATCACAAAGTCTATTTATTGGCAAAGGATTCAAACAGATACATATTCATAATAACAGCCCCTGACATCTCCCACTTCCTATGGTAATTAGCTTGAGTAGCTATTAAGCATTGATTGACTTCTTAAATTAAGTCTGGGGTCGTTTTCATGGGGAAGGGTCTTGAAAGGAAGAAGTAAAACCCTAAACCCTAAAACCCTAAACTCTTGACCTTTTCTATCACTGACAATACAAATGATTTCTGGGGACAGTCCAATTTTCCAAAGTTTCTCGTTGCATTGCCCATGTCCCTTTAGGTCCTCTCCCTATTTTCGTCTTTTCCCATTGTCAGCGCAACTGAGCAAACATAAAACTCCACCCAACCAATTATTTAAATTTTCCCCAAACCCCTAATCTCCTAAGATTTCCGCTGCCCCGCAGGTGTCGGTGTGCCAGGAGATGGTGACGGAGCTGCGCAACATCATCCTGTGCAGGGACAGTTTCCAGCCGCGCCGGCGGCGAGCGGGGGCCGCACGGACTCGCCCCGCCGCGCCCGAGCAGCGCCGCGCCCGCAGCACCGCCGCGCTCAGCAACGGCAAGCTGTGCAGCGGGGGCGAGCCCGACCCCCTGGCACAAAGACTGGCCCAGGAGGCAGCGCTGGTGGCCAGGGGCTGCACCCACATCCGAGTGTGCCCCGAGTGCCGGCGCTTCCAGGGGCTGCGCGCACGGCCGGCCGCGGGGTCACCTGCGCGCAGCGAGGAGAGCCTGGACTGGGACAAAGCCACCAACAGCAGCGGGCCCGAGTAGCGCCAGGCCTGGCCTAGGGGAGGGTCCTGTTCCATTTTACAGAACACGGACTTGTACAATGTCGACTCGTTTTTAAATCGGTAGCGGTTAGCCGGCTTCTCCGGAGCCGGGCGGATTTGGGGCTGGCTGCGGTTTGGGTGGCAGGAGGGATGTGCTCGGGCTGGTGGCTGGCCAGAGGTTGTCTCTGGGTTGGAGGGATGTGGTGGGTGGCTGTCCAGCGGATTTTGCCCACGAGGGGTTCTTGGAACTTCTCTCCCCTCCAAGGTCAGGAGAAAGGACGCTCTCCATCACTTCTGGGGGATGTTCTCCTAGGCACGGGGTGGGGCTTTTTATTTGCTGTGGCTGTGGGAAAAGAGGAGTCATTATTTTGGGGGTTTTTTTTGTTTCATTTGGGTATGTCAGGGCCCAGTCTCCAAGGCACCAGGTGCTGAACTGTTCTTCCTTTTCAGAGTGGCAGGTGGGTTGAAGTGGGGAGAGAGGATGGGATGAGATGGGACATGCTCCCTGTGAGAAGCAGCATTTGCTGGAAATCCATCTGAGGAATTGTTAAAATTACATATCTAGAGAAATATATCTACACATAGATATATATATATATATTAAAATGCCAAAAAGCAGCCAACAAACACAGTGAACTCAAAGAGGCCTTGAAACGCCTGGAATTTCAGGGGTTCTGTGTCTTTTCTTTCATTCTGGGGTTATCTTTTGGGGTTTTTTTCCCTTTTCCTTTCTGTTCTTGGGATGGGAGGGAGGTGAGTGGGGAGCACTGGGGGAGGCTGCCCATCCCCACCCCAGGGAGGAGGTGTTGGGACCCCCAAAGTGTCCCTGGCTGTGCTCTGCACGTTCCTAAGTGACTCTGAGCTCTGCCCCAGGCTCACGAGCTCCCCAAATCCGTGACCCCAAGGAGCACCCTCAGTTTCCAGGGTGAATTCCAGCCACACAGCATTTGAGAAAAATCATTAGCCTGGGATCTCGTGTAAGGAAAATATTGACTTCCCTAGAAACAGCAGCAGCTCACCCTCTGCTTGGTACAGATGTGGGGTTTACACTGGCAAATTTAATTTTCTGATTGAAAAAACAAATTCTATGCAATTTCTGGTCGTAAAAGGAAAGAGATGACAATGGAGAGGGGCAGGGGAGATAAAGCCTTGAGTGAAGGTACATCCTGTTCTTGAATTGTTTTCTTTTCTTTTTGTCTTGAATGTACTGAAATAAAAGATGTCCTTGTATAATCATGGTTTTTTATTTTTTTTCCTCCTTCCCTGCTCAGTCAGGAAAGTTGTGAGGCAGTTTGAGCCTGTCTGCTCAGGGAGAAACCCAGCAACTTGACAGGCAAGAGGTGTTTTGGCTGTTGCAGGTCTGTGCTGCCCAAGAGTGTCCACACTCCTGGTGTTGCTGTGACCTGTAGCTGAATGAAAAGAGGAGTTAAAAAGCAGAGGTCAATTTTAATAAAATCCCAAATACCTGGTGATGAGGGAGAACTCAGAACTGACAGCAGGGTGAGCAGGATGCAGCTCCATCTTTTCCATAGCTGGTGGTTGAAGTCCAGGTGCCCAGGGGTGAATCCAGGATGATGCACAGGGAATGGGGTTTGATCCAGGGTTATGGGTACAGGAGGGTGTTCTGATGATGCCAGCAGGTGTTTCTGAGGATGATGCACAGGGAATGGGGTTTGATCTGTGGTGATGGGTACAGGAGGGGTGTTCTGATGATGCCAGCAGGGAATGGGGTTTGATCCAGGATTATGGGTACAGGAGGGTGGTTCTAATGATGCCAGCAGGTGTTTCTGAGGAGGATGCACAGAGAAATGGGATTTGATCCAGGATTATGGGTACAGGAGGGGTGTTCTGATGATGCCAGCAGGTGTTTCTGAGGATGATGCACAGGGAATGGGGTTTGATCCAGGGTGATGGGCACAGCAGGGTCGTTTTGTTGTCCCCAGCAGGGTGTGAAGGGAAGCTCTGCCTCCCAGTGACTGTAAAACAGGCAGCAAGGAGAGGATTTAGAGCTTGTTTCTTAGGATGTTGTATGAGATGCTCACAGAGGTCCTTCCTGGCATTCCCATCTGTAAATGCCCAGGATGTTCCCCTCTCCCTGGCAAAATTGAGCAGTGAGATAAGCAAGGCTCCCAAAGCCATGGGGCTGGAGAGGCAGATCCTCAGCTGAGGTAAGTCAGTAAAACCCCATTGAGCTCTGCAAGGAGCCAGGCTGGGCTTTCAGAGCCCTGACAGCAGCACTGGAGACATCTGAGAGTGCCTGTGTTGTGCTTAAAGGCCAACATGTTTCTACGAGCTGCAGAATATATTCATCAAAGGGAAGCTGCTTTTTAAAATTTATTTACAGATTAGCAGAAGAAAAGGCTCTATGAATCATTTATCAGACCTGATGTTTTTTTCACTGCTTCCCTGCATTGAATAAAGAGAAATCTTGACAGAGCCAGACATTATTCTGCATCTCCAAAGATCTTGCAGTCAGCTCCTCAGACAGAGGATGTCAAGGAAAAAAATGATGAGAAACCACCTGGTTTCTGAGTGTCTTTGCTTTTTATCTCTCCTGTTAGCTTGCTCCACCCATATGATATTTTATATCTGGGTCTGTATTTTAAGGAGATTTGTTTCATGTCCCTCTTGCCCTCCTCTCTTTTTACTGATTTTTTTTTCTTTTTTTTTTTTTTTTTTTTAATATTCAGAGGTTTTGCACTCAGAACAAAAACAGATCTCAGACAAGGAGGATAAAAGCTGCTGTCATTGAGATGACTTTTCTAATGTCCCTCTGTCCTGTATTTTCTGCTCCCTGGAAAATCCTTCCAGGTCCCACCCTGGAGAGAGCAGACAGCATTATGCATGTGCTGGGTTTGTGCTCACACACATTTGCATGCCCAGATGGGTTTACATCTCACATATTCCCTCTTTCCACAGTTGTTTTTTTTTTTTTTTTCTTCCCTCTCATCTTTGAAAGCTTTGTGGGGGCTCTTTTGCTCAGCCAGCCCCAATGCTAATGCAGTTCAAGATCTGGAGTAGTTTGCCTTGCAAAAGGCACTTTCCCAGTATTGCTGTCTCCTGATAAACCCCGGGTAACTCTAGTAAGATATCTCTGTGAATTCCACTGGGAGCCAAAGATTAGATCAATTAAAATGTAATACTTTGCTTTATTCCTCTAACCAGTGTGTTTGAGGCTCCTGCTGCCCTCTATTTCAGGCTCATGTCTCTCCCTGCCCTGACAGCCAATTCTCCAGCCCTGGCTCAGTCAACAGCAGCCTGGCAGCTTCCTAACTAAAAGGCCTGGAATCTCTCCTCATGGGCTAAAACCCGTGTTTGTGTTGTTTTTTCCAGGCAGTTCCATTTTCACCTAATGATAAAAAGCTGTTTTTTTCCCCAGAGGTTTCATGGGTGAAGGTATTACTGAGGTCTGGACTAACCTGGGGGCATTTCCTGAGCTGAGCTGTGTACATGAAATAGAAAAGGGTTGTTCTGTGAACACAAAACCTTGGGAAGAGAGATGCTGAGCTATAAATTATAGAACAGACACTAAGCCCTCAGTGGTCCTGAGACAGGAATCTTTTTAACCATTCCACAGCCACAGAAATCTTCCCTTCTTCTGCCCTTCTCCTCGAACCCCAAGTGCTTCACCAGGTAAGTGACCCAAAAAGTGGAGGAAGATCCACAGGGAACAGCTTTTTTTTGCAGAGGTTTGGAGCTCTAGGAGTGTGAATCCCTGTGAGCTGGCAGGGAACTGGGAACTGCAGCTGTGGGCACAGGGAAACTGGGATAGACACAGGAATGTGGGTAACTGGTTTGGGTGGTTCTTGGGTGATGGCTCTGAATGGGAAAAAAGAGAGTCTTTAGTGGAGGCTGGCTGGTTCCTAAGGAGGTTTCTAAGCTGGTTCCTAAGTTTCTGTAAGAACAAATTAGCAAAGATGGACTGGTTTGAGGTGAAGCTGTCCCAACTTGGCTGTGAAAAGCCTGGCATGAGTGATTCAAGCCCCTCCAACACTTTAGTTTCATTCAGCTCTGCAGTTAATTACCTGCAGGATGGGTGTTTCTCTTCTGCTTCACTTGGTCACCCAGTGAAGGTGGTGGAATTCCCTGCAGTGACTTTGGCTAGAGGGGGAGAGCAGCAGTGGCCATCAGGAGGAGAGTGGGGCACCACTCCAGGGAAACAGCCCCAGTGTGGGCAGAATCAGGCAGGAAAAACTGCAAACTGCCACCAGGAATGGTGAAAAGCAACTCTGGGCTCACATGTGGCACTTGCAAGGACCTAAGAGTGAGGGAACATCATGTTTGCCTGGAGTGAGGGGCTGAACACAGCTCAGGGAAGAGACCAGAGAGCCCAAGTGCCTGCAGAACAGAGCATAAAGCACCCACAGTTCCAGAAACCCCATTAGAGCCTGATGGCCACTAACTGATTGAAAAGACAGAGCTGAACTCTTCTGGGCACAAAGTGGCTCTCATGAATTCAGTATAAATGGGCTCCCCTGGAATCTGACACCACACTGGGAAAATCAGCCCTGTGTCAGGACAATGGGCAGGTTTATGCATCCTTCAGGGAGGGTTTTTTTCCCCTCCAAGGGGGGAATCTGCTGTGCTCTAGGTGAGTTATGAGTCTGGTTGGTGGCAGGGCTGCAGCATTTTGTGCCAGGGAGGATTCCAGCTGGGGATGAGGATGTGCCCTGCTGGGGGGGACGTGTGGCACTGCACCACCAGCACAAAGTGAGAGCCCTGCTGGGGCCAGAGCAGCAGGAAAACGAAGGGAGCTTAATTAACAAAGGCTTTCTCCTCTGCTGTGTTGAGCTCTGCAGTTATCAGTGTAGCTGGCAGTGCTCAAAGACTGAAATGACAGTAGTTGGCTGTAAAAGAGATAACTGTCAGATTAGCTGGGACATATCTCCACCGAGGTTTTCTATATCATACCTATCTTGAAGCATCTCCATGTATCAAAGGGACTAGTTGGCCATTTGCCTCTCCAAAGTACCCTTTCCACTGTGATAAATAAGGCTCTGTTACAGGGGAAAGGCCTGACATTTCTTGTGCCTTGACTCAAGCTGGTTTGGAGCAGTGTTTTTTGGGCTTTGATCAATGTGTGGAGATGAATCCTTGCTGTTGTTTTCAGTGTTTGATGTATTGAGTTTAGGGTGCAAGAAACAGAAAATGCCTGTTGGGGTGTAAAGGCAGGGAGAAGAGATATTTCTACCAGGTTTTCCACTGGGTAAGTGGGATTTTCACTGACATTGGTGAGGAAAAGGCAGTTTAAATACATGGTTTTTTAAACCTCTTCGATTTTTCCCTGTATCACTGAATCCCAGTTGATTTTGGTTGGAAGAGACCTTAAAGGACCTTGTTCCATCCCTTTTCCATGGGCAGGGATGCTCTGCCTTCCAAGCACCAGTCCCTTTGCTGTTCATCCCCAAATACTTGTCCTCATGTTGCTAAATACCAAAAAAAAGGTCTCAGCCTGTCTTTTGCCTGAACTCCCAGGGAATGTTCCTGAACGGAGTCCTCTGGCTTTCCAGCTCTTGCTGAGCTGAGATTTAAAGCAATTTCCTTTCAAAGCCAGAAATGAACACAAATGAGAGAAAAGAAGCAGGGGAAGAAAAGAAGAAAGAGCTTTTTAATCCCAGACGAGCGCTGAGATGTCTGAGCTGCCTCAAACTGATTGTTCTTCCAGAGTCTACAGCAAAAACTCCTGAGTGCTCCTGAGCACAGCCAGGCAGGAGGCTCTGATTGCTGCTGGCTGAGCTAAACTGGAGCAAGGAGGTGAACACACAGCCCCTGGTTTTATTGAACCACTGCTCAGGCACAGCAGCCTCAGCTGAAATGAAGGTCATGATGTGGTGGGGAGCCAGACATGAGCAGAAAGCACCAAATGTGCTCTGAGGTGGTGCCAGGCTGCTCTCTGTGAGGAAGGTTTGTCTGCTGGCCATTCCTAATGGCCCTGGGTCAAATGGATGGTATTTCTGTTTGGAGCTAGGCCTGGAGGGGAGAGCTGGAGTTTTGTCAGGGAATGTCTCTGAGGAGGAAGTCTGATGTTTCAGAAGTAATTTTTAACTCTGATCAACCTATTTCACTCTAATTCCTCCATGTGAATACTGTATTTCAAGGGGACATCATTGCTTTGGAGTGAAACCCACTGCTTTTAGATTTGATTTGGACAAGGTCATGTCCACAAGGAGCTGTCAGAAAACAGCATCAAGGATGGCAAAACTGGGTGACAAAAATGCCCCTGAGCCATAGCAGGGAGCAGAGAAGCTGCTGCCACAGCACCCTGTGCTCTGTGTTTGCTCAGGGTTATTTCTGGGCTGTTTTCTGCTGTGTCCCAGCAGAGGGACAGAAGCAGAACTATCTCTGCACCAGTTTGCTGATCCATGACAGACTGGGCTGTGTCTGCATCCCTTTCCTGCTTGGAATTTCTTGTCAGTGAGATAAGGATGAAGCCTTGCCAGGCCGAGAAGGAAGGCAGAGAATCATTCACTCTTGATTCACCAGCAGTGCTTGATGGGGCTTTGGAAATGTCACTTTTGGCTCTGTAAAATGGGAGTGACCTGAGTATTTCCCAATCTCACCCTGTTTGATAAATACCCTGTCAGAGAATAGAAGTGGAGGGAAATCTTGGATTAATGTGTAGGACTGGCAAGGTTTATTCTGTTCCTGTTTGCACAGGGCTCTAAGAGCGGGTGGAGATTTGCCAAGTGTTTGCCAACATTAATGGTTAATTATTATGAATTCTGGCAGCCCACAGACACAGCCAGCATCGTTCTCCAAGTGGGATCCAGACCTCTAATGGAGTTGTTGCACATAGAAATGGGAAGAGACAGCTTCTAGCTCTGTTCTGTCCTGTTCTCCCAGCCAAAGCCCCATTCCAAAATCAGACAGCAGTGGCACCTCTCTGTGTCATCAGAGCTACAAATCCAGGACATTTGGCAGAGGGAGGCTCAGCCTTTTCTGTGTCTGGGCTCATTTGTGTCTGCTGGTGGCCTTTTTGTCTGAGTGAACAGGATGGAAACTGTGTTCTGAGAGGAGCTGTGTCTGGAGCAGGTGGGTGCCACGCCAGACACAGATGCAGGGCTGGCTGGGGAAGAGCTCTGAGCATGATCTGTGCCCAGGCTGGGTCAGAGTGCCTGGCTGTGCTGTGGCACTTCCAAGGCATCACAGGAGAGGACAGAGCTGGCAGATCAGATCACACCTGAGTCTGGGGGTCCCCCAAGCACAGCAGGGCAGCTGCATCCTGCACTGAGAGCCCAGAAGGGTCCCCAGAGTGATGGAGAGGGTGACAGCAGCCAGCTGAGAGAGTGTAGCCCCAAGTGGGGGAGATTTGATTTGCCAGACTTCATTTGCAGCAGTGCCATTGCAGCAGGACCTTAGAAAGCTGCCTTTATCTAATAGTAACCACCCAGAAAATGAAATCAGCTGCATAAAAGGCTCAAGGCCCATTTGGTCCTCTGAGCATGCCTAGCAATTGCCAAATTATGAAAATGCAATAGATCTCGAGACTCCACCGGTGCTGATTTATTTCTGATTTCCCCATTTGAACACACAGCCTCAATTTCTGAAGCTGAAAGCTGCATTGTCCCAATCTTTGGGCCACTGATAATATTTGAGAATTATGGCCATGGAGAAATGTTTGCTCTAAAAGGTAACTTCAAGGTGCATTAGTCTCAGATAATTGACAGAGACTGAAGAAGTGATTTGGGAAGCATTTATGTGGAACCAAAGATCCCAGTGAACAGTTACCTTAAATTAATGGTGTAGTGAGAAGCAGCTTGCTCTTGATCAGCTGGCACTGGTGCTAAATGAAGTCAGGCTCTAAAGTTATTAGCAAAATATCTATGAAACAGCTCTGCTGTGGATTTATGAGCTTGCTTGAGTCTTTAGGGGCTGAATCTGCAGTGTGCTCAACATTCCCTGGCTTGGGAGGGAGCAGGGAATACTCAGCATCCAGCAGGATTGGGCATTCCTGGAGCTCAGGTCAGGCTAGCAGGGCTCACACCTTTAACTCCCTGCTTAATCCCCAGAAGGAATGAAAGGTCTTCTCTCCACACTTAGTAAATCTCCAATTTTATTTCTCATTATTAAATCATGGAATTGGCCATAAATGTTTAAATTAAGTGAAAAGAGGAGAGATTTGTGAGAAAATTGAAGCCTCTTTGAGGAATTGAAGAATAATCTCCAAGGATGAAGAAAGTTGCATTTGCCAGACCCAAAAGTGAAAGGATCAAAAAGCTACAGAAAAGAAATAGAAAATTGCATGGTTTAAATCCTCTCCCCTAAAACTTCAGCTGTTTTTAATATAAGGAGAAGCATTCTGATAAGCAGCACAGTCTAAAGATGCTCCTTCCTCTGCTGCTGCCTTTATCTCTGTGTGTGACCCAGAGAAGTTTGGTGACCTTGGTGTCCCCATGTCCCCAAGTGTGACAGTGACACTCCTGCTCTGTGAGCAGTGAGACCTTTTGAGCATTATTGATGTGAGCTGGGAATTAATTGGGTTTAGATGCCTCACTCTGGCTGGAATAAAGCCTGTTTTGTTGGGTTTTTTTTCATTAGCACAGTGAGTAATTAACTGTTTGATTTTTCACAGACTGGGTTTGATTCTCCATCTCAGGTAATTTTTCAGGAGTACATGGGAGAGGTTTGTTTTGGTTTTTTTTTTTTTTTTTTTTCCTTCCAGACCAAATGGCAGTGAAATTAGGGGAGATTGTGGCTTTTTATGCTGGATGTGATTCCCTTGTGGCCTCAGTTTGCAACTGGTAAGTGACCAGTGACAAACATGGGTGACATTAATTTTCAGTGCATTAGAAACACGAGCAATGAGGGAATGCTTAGGACAGGATTATTTTCAGATATTGAGGATGCTTTGCTTGCTGAGTTTAATCAGATCCAGCTCTAAAAATATAAAAATAATTTGAATTTGGTGGCGATTTGGTGGCTCTGTCACCTCACAGGGACATGTCAGTGGGGTGAGTGTGGGTTTGAGGTATCACTGTTGGTGTCCCCTGCACAGCCAGGCAGGAGGGAGGATGTGCTGATCCCAGTTCTCCCAGTTCCCATGGCCTGTTTAACCCTGGGGAAGCAGCTGTGGGAAAGAGGGGAGCCTGCCAGGGAGGGGTAAAAGCCTCAGCAAGAGGATACCTGTGTGCCAGGGAGGAGGAGATGGAGACTCATCAACCTGCAACAATGAGACAGCCAAGGTGATAAGCACTCAGGATCTGGGTTAGCTTGGGCTGAATTCAAACTGGTCCCCGGAGGGGGGAGATTATATTGTGTTAACAATTCCCTGACCTGGCCAGGCTCCGTGGAAATGGGCTCTAAAGTCAGCCAGGGGTACAGTGGCCACTTTCTCACACTTGCAGCACTGACCCAGTGGAGGTTAACACAGACATCTGCTCTATCCAGTCCATCTGTAATTATAGAAAGCAGCCCCTGAAATGTGTTTTAAATCAAGCCGTGGTGCCAGTTACCAGCTAAAGTATGCTCTGTCTGCCTTCTAGCAACTAAATAGCACAGGTGAGCTGTGCAAAAAGAAACCATCAGGATTGTTAGGCAAAGAGTGTGGCCTCTGAATGCAATGGAATTCTTTATCTCCCTGAAACAGATCCGAGAAGCTGAGGGGGAAGGAAAAGCAAATGCAGACAAAGCTCTGTCCAGAATGCATTGAAAGGACCCAATGAGGCGTTCAGAGCACGGGCAGAGAAGGGTTTTAGGGAGTGTTAGCAAGGAAATGTTCAGCTGTGCTGAGCTGCCCAGGAGTGGGATAAACCCAGTGTTGTGTCAACAGGGTAGAAAGGAAGAACACCCAAGTGGTTTTCTCTCTGTGAAAGGGCAAAGAGGCCCATGAAATGAATTTCAGCTTGGGCTGGAGGGGAGTGGGGCTGGCAGGGTGGCACAGAGCAGAGCTGGTGATGGAGATGGGCTGTGGGACGTGGGCTGTGGCACCTGGAGACCCCTGAGCCCTTCTCTGTGCAGCAGAGAGGTGAGCTTGTCACAACCCTGACCCAGGAAAGGTTTTCTCCACCATGGTCCTGAAGAAAATGCCCTGTGCTTTGTTTAAAAAGCTGCTGTGAACCCGAGGAGAAGCAGGGGATGGCAGACAGTGCAGCTGTGTTTTAGTTGTGCTAATAGGTTTGGGCACCTCTGATTAGCTCATTAGATTCTATGACTAAGCCTATTACAGCTTGTAAATTTGGAGCTGGGGTTAATGTGATGTGCTGATGGCTCCAGCTCTGGCAGTGGTCTTGATTTGCTCTTTGGGAGGGAGATTTTCTGAGAAATCCTCAGGGCACTGGTGAATCTCTGGGGATGCCAGGATTGCCTCCTTGGCCCAGCCTGAGCTGCGTGGGTGCAAACCCACGACTCTGTCCAGACTGAGGCAGGGAATTCCTGGCAGAGCAGGAGTTAATCAGCCCCTGGGCTGGGGCTGGAGCTTTTCTGTTGTCCTGTGCCTGGGCAGCACCACAATGCTGCCATTGTGGCTGCAGGAGTGTGCACAGCCTGGGTGTGCTGGTAACAGGATAAAGCTGTCCTGATGATGTTACAGCCCGGGGAGATGCTCTGCAGCCACTCAGCCATGACTAATGCAGCTCTCCTCCAGCTCCCCTGCCTGTGCCAGGCAGGACAGGCCGTGTTTCAGGCAGTTTCTGGCTCCTACCATGCGAGGATGGAGGTGGGGAACCAGGCTGGGTGGATTTGTCCTCAGTCTCAGCATGATTTGTCATCCAGGTCAGGCTTGGAGCAACCTGGGCTAGTGGAAGGTGCTCCTGCCCATCCACAGGGGTGGAATGGGATGAGCTTTAAGGACCCTTTGAACCCAAATCAAGCTGGGATTCTGTAATTCTGTCCTTGACCAGCCACTGCAGGAAAGGAGGTGCCAGCACTGAGTGAACAGGAGAGGAATGGGTGAACTGTAGAGAGCAGGGGGCACTGCCAGCCAAGGCTGCAGCTGCTGCATGGGCCAGTGCAGCCAACGCTGCTGAGCATGCAATGGCTATGGCTGTGCAGGGTTTAGGCAATATTATGTACCTGGCTCCAGCAGGACCCTGGGGGCAAGGGGGTGCCACCCTGGGGAAGGACCTGCGCCCAGAGCTGGAGCCTGGCCCTGCAGGGATCACAGAACCACAGGCTGGGCTGGGGCAGAGACCTCAGGGGGTCAGCAGGTCCCCCCTGCCCCTGCAGGGTCACCCCAAGGCACAGGGCTGTGCCCAGGTGGCTCGGGAATCTCTGCAGTGAGGGCGACTCCACACCTTCTCTGGGCAGCCTGTGCAGAGCTTGGTCACTGAATAATAAAGTTTTTTCCTGTTGTCCTGGTGGAGCTCCCTGGGATCAGTCCCTGCCCATTCCCCATTGCCGGGACACGAGCAGAGCCCGGGCCCTGCTCGGAGCCCTCCCTGCAGGCACTGACAGACAGGGCTGAGGTCCCTTCCCCGCCCTGAGCAGCCCAATTCCCTCATCAGGGGCTGCTCCCGTCCCTTGTCTCTGTCCCCCCCCGGTGTCCCCGCCGCGGCATCTGCCGGTCCCTCCTGCGCTGCGGAGCCCCGAGCAGGTCACGGCAGCCCCGGTGTGCCTCCGGCGCCGGGCAGAGGGTCACGGTACCTCCCTGCCGCGCCGCCATCGCTCTTCCCGTCGCATCCCAAGGAAACCCTCCTTGGTGACAGCGATGACGTCATCGGCGTCGCCGTCTCCACGGCAACGGGGGGAGCGCCCCGCCACGTGACCGCGCGCGGCGTCACGTGATGTTTGGAGCTGCTTCCGGGTCGATGCGGGACGCGGCGGCCGGGCCTGGGTGAGAGGGGCGGGGGACGGCGGGGACAGGGGACAGCGGGGGACAGGGGACACCGCCCGGCACCGCCCGGGCACCCCCGGCACCCCCCGGCCGCGGCCCCGAGAGCCGCGCGGGGCGGGAACGCTGCTGTCACCGGGCCAGCCCGGGGCCGTGCGAGGGGCCGTGCGAGGGGACGGGGACAGCGACAGCGACAGGGACGGGCTGTGAAAGGGGACAGGGATAGGGACAGGCTGTGAGTGGGGACAGGCTGTGAAAGGGGACAGGGATAGGGACAGGCTGTGAGTGGGGACAGGGACAGCCACAGGGACGGGCTGTGTGTGGAGACAGGGACAGGGACGGGCTGTGAGAGGGGACAGGGACAGGCTGTCAGGGGACACCCCAAGCTGTGGGGGACACCCCAAGCTGTGGGGGGACACCCCAGACTGTCAGGGGACACCCCAGGCTGTCAGGGGACACCCCAGGCTGTGGGGGGACACCCCAGGCTGTGGGGGACACCCCAGGCTGTCGGGGGACACCCCAGACTGTCAGGGGACACCCCAGGCTGTGGGGGGACACCCCAGGCTGTCAGGGGACACCCCAGGCTGTCGGGGGACACCCCAGACTGTCAGGGGACACCCCAAGCTGTGGGGGACACCCCAGACTGTCAGGGGACACCCCAGGCTGTCGGGGGACACCCCAGACTGTCAGGGGACACCCCAAGCTGTGGGGGACACCCCAGACTGTCAGGGGACACCCCAGGCTGTCGGGGGACACCCCAGACTGTGGGGGACACCCCAGGCTGTCAGGGGACACCCCAGACTGTCGGGGGACACCCCAGGCTGTCGGGGGACACCCCAAGCTGTCAGGGGACACCCCAGACTGTCGGGGGACACCCCAGGCTGTGGGGGGACACCCCAGGCTGTCAGGGGACACCGTGTGCTTGCCCAGCCCCAGCAGCACGGGCAGGGCTCCCAGCAGTCAGTAATTGCTGCTGCCGTGGGACAGGGTCAGGCCAGGAGGGAGCCAGGGGATAATTCAGGTGCCTGTTCTTTGCTCCATGGTCTCCTCTGTGCTGTGCTGTGGGAACACAATGCTGGGTTTGATGGGGCTGTGAGAGGGTCCCACCTGCTTGGGTGCCTTGTCCTGGTGGCTCAGAGGGTCAGGATCCCTGCCCTGCTGCAATTCCTGATAAATCCTGCTGGGATTTCCCTGCCCAAGGCAGGGAGGAGTGGAGCTAAATGATCTTCAAGGTCCCATTCCAACCCAAACCATTCTGTTTCAGTTCTCTGCTTCTTGAGATCATCTCAAAAATAATTTCCCTGCATCATGTCTCAGGAGAACAGTGTTCCAGCTCCTTGCAGATGGATGTTTGTGCCATTCATCCATTCCTTACTCTTTGTTTTCCATGAATACAAACATGTCAGGATGTGTTTGCTGTGTGACTCTTTGGGATGTGCCCAAGGCATTTGAGTGCCACTGGAATTTCATTAGCATGCCATTGATGACATCATTCTCCTGAAGGATCTCTTCTTCTCCTGGGAGGCTCACAGCACAGGGGATGGAGATATTTTCCATGCTGTTTTCAGTGTTTTCTTTTCCCTCATCAGCTGCAGCAGCACTCTGGGTTTCCCTGGAATCAGTCTCAAGTCAGGGTCTTGCTCCTCTTTCCAGACACTTCCCAGTGCTGCTTCCAGCTTGGGAATCCCAGCAGAGGAAGGATGTGGAGCTGCTGGGGAGGCACCAGGATGGTCAGAGGGATGGAACAGCTCTGCTGGGAGAGTTGGGATTGTTTGCCTGGAGAGGAGAAGCTTTGGAGTGACCCCATTGTGACCTTCCAGGGAGACAGATGAGAGGAACTGGAGTGACAGGACAAGGGGAATGGCTTCCAAGTGTCAGAGAGTGCCTTTAGACTGGATACTGGGGAGAAATCCCTCCCTGGGAGGGTGGGGAGGGTGGCACAGGGTGCCAGAGAAGCTGTGGCTGCCCCTGGATCCAGCCAGGTGTGGTGGAGCTTGAAGTGACCTGGGACAGAGGAAGATGCTGGAGCAAGGGATTGGAATGAGATTATTTTTAAGGTCCCTTCCAACCCAAACCACTCTGAGATTCTCTGTCCTTTGTCACTGGGGCCACAGCCCTGCAGCAGAGCACTTAAATATAACAACAAAGGCTATTTGTTGACACCTCTCAAAGCCCAAGTGCCTCCTTTGCACTCCATGCTGTCATTTAGAAAAACCCAGAGTTATTTTGAGACCTGAATTGTTGCTGGTGCTGTCAGCAGGGACAGGCTCAGAAATGTGCACCTTGCAGCTCACCCTGTGCTGCCAGCATTCCCTGGAGAGCTGTCACTCCCTCTGCACATCCTGCTGCTCCCAGGCAATTGCAGGGATTCAGAGGAGCCACGTGCATGACAGATGATTCCAGGGATGTGCAATCCCATGGGAGGGGAGGTGGGAAAGGTGACTGCCCACTCCACAAGGTTTTTGTCATCTCACAATGGCACTGGTGTTCAAAAGTGGAGCTTGAGGAAGAACATGTTGAGGATTCAAAGCTGTTGGATGTAAATGTCAGTGGTTTTTCTTCTCAGTTCTGGATTGCTCTCACCCTGTAGCTGAAAACACCATTTTTGCCCATAAGGTGAGTTTCTCCTGATGTTGTTCAGCAGATGAAGAGGGATGGAGCTGATGGAAAAGCCATGAAGGACAGAAGGTTTTATGCACATGGGAGTTCCAGAATTTCCAGACCAGGAGGTCTGAATGCAAAGCCCTGTCTGTCTGTGGGTGCTGCTGAGCTCCCAGACCACTCTGGAATGAGACCTTTCAGCCTAAAGCTTTGCAAATTGTTCCTGGACCATATGGAATGCTTTAGCCTAAAACTAAATGCCTTGTTCCTATCAAACTCCAGTTTGAGGATTTAATTTTTGATTTTAGATAGAGTAGTGATATGAGTCAAGTTTGAGCTATGTTGAGAGATGAAAATGGTGGGTTTTGTTTTTTGTTTTTTGTTTTTTTTTTTTTTTTTAAGACTAATCCTGCAAGTCCCTATTTATGACATTTAAACTTTATATATAATATAAAAATGATAACATGCTTCTGTCAATTGCTGCTTCTTGTACTCTAATCCTTTTGGTTGGTGGGTTTTAGGTAGTCTGGTCATGAAGAAGTGAAGTGGAACTTGTTAAACATGATTCTCAACAAATGGAGCCTTAGTGAAAACACTTTTGTTTAGAATTTTCTGTCTAGATTTGTCTGTAACAAGGCTAAGGGAAAGAAATGGGCAGAAACTTCAATTCAGGATTAGCAGTATAGCTTACAATAAATGTGTGGCACCAGTCTGAGGTTTAAAAATGTAATTTAGTGGTAATTAGTGGAAAAGCTGCCCAATGACTAATTGAACCTTGTAGGAAACCTGCACTGGTTCCTGCACTTTCAGGATTGTGATGCTGTGTCCATGATGGGCAGCAGGACTAGGAGACCTCTGGAAACAACAATCTCTTCATTCATTCACCTTCATTCATTCTGCTGCTGTGTTAGAAACCCATCAAATGCCAAGTTCAGGAAAAGAGGGCAGAATGAGAGGCTGAGTCCCACCTGGGCAGGCCAGAACCCTGCCATGGAGGGTGCTGGTGCCAAAAAAACTCCCAGCTGACTCTCAGTATCTCTGCAGGCAGCTCAGCAGCCTGTGCTGAGGCAAGGCCTTCTTCCTGTGCTGCTCTGTGCCATGCCCAGATATGAAGGGCACAGTTATTATCTCCCAGATACATTAGGCAGCTGCAGAATGGAATTGGCAGGAGGTGCTTTTCAGCCTGGCCAAATGATGTTTGGTGACACAGCAGAAAGGGGAAGCTGGCAAACAGCTGTTGGAGCAATCTCCTGCTCACAAGCAGCTGTTTGCTCCTTCCCCTCCTGGCTGCCCTGGAAATGTGTTTGGGGGTTTCTCACAGTGCTCGTGGGAGGGGCAGAAGTGACAAGTGCAGAAGTCACATTTTGCAGCCTGGAATCATCCTGGAAGATAAGGAGTAAGGAGGTCTTGAACTTGGCCTGTAATGCTGGCTTTGTACAGCACCAAACCCTCTGGCTCTGGGTTCTTTCAAGTAATGTTTTACTTTAATCTTGAATTTGCAACAGGACCTGTTAGATGATCTGGAGCTCAGAAATAAAACCCATGACCCACCTGCTTGCTTTTACTGTGCCCTCCAGCACCCCTATCACTGCTCATATGCTCTGCTTTTCTTTTTTTCTCCAGAAGTCCAAGAAGGGAGCATGGACCAGCCCAGTGGAAGGAGTTTCATGCAAGTTCTGTGTGAGAAATACAGCCCTGAGAACTTCCCCTACCGCCGTGGGCCTGGCATGGGGGTGCATGTCCCTGCCACTCCTCAGGGCTCACCTATGAAAGGTGAGTTCTGCTCTTTCTGAGCATCTGGGAGGAGAAATCTCCTTGAATTGCCCAGAAAAAGAACCATCACAATGTTTTTTGTTTTTTTTTTTTTTTACTGGAGAGTTGAGAGATTGGAATCTAACAAAGCTAGAAAGTGACAGAACTGGTTGCTGTAAAAAATGAAATTTCTCTACAGCATGACAGCATCAGAGTTAGAGAATAGAGTGGAATCATTTGGGTTGGAAGGGACCAAGGATCACCAGGTTCCAGCCCTGGGAGTGGAAGATGGACCCAAGGCCCTGTGCAGGCTGTTTTGAGGGCTCAGCAGTCCTTGGAGCTTTTCTTTAGGCCACTGATTCTATTTCATTATTGCCTGCAGAAACAGGTGTTTTGGCAGAAGTGGCTTAAAAATACATAAAATATCTAAATTTGAGGTTGCTTCCTGTGCCACCAGCTTGCTTTGATGCCTGCAGGGACAGGAGCTCAGTGTACCCAGGAGGGGACATATTTCAAGCAGAGTGATAAATTGTTGAACCTCCAGCCAGGCTGCTTTGGTGACAAGTGTCTCAGGTGAACTTGCAGTGTGCTTTGTCTTCTCAAGGCACCAAATTCTTTGTGACCTAGTGAAGAATTGCCCTCTCCTGTGCTCCTGACCTTGCTGCCTTGAGGGAATTTAGCCAGATGTGTGTCTGAAGCTCTGTGCTGCTTGTGGATGTCCTTGAGCCTCCCAGACTGTAGAATCTGTGTCACCATCTCTGAACTAGATCCATGTGACACCCTTTAGTCTTCCCACACTCTCTGATGTTGGCATTTAATTCTTGGTTTGTATGGATGGCTCTGAAGCTCACACTGATCCCATCAGAGCTGCCCCTGCTTTGTGTCACACATCTTTCCCATCATGATCTGGAGGAGTAATCCAAACATCCATCAGGTCAATTTGTGTCATAACCAGCCCCAAAGGGGAAAATAGCCATGGAAATCAGCTGGATGAAGTTTCCAATAACTGGGTTTGACAGAGGAGAAAAAAAAGGGCCTGAGTTCAGTTCAGGATAAAACACTCAAAATGAACAAGAACAGAAAAATGGCCTGATGGAATGTTCAGTCAGTGCCCTCTCTGCAGGTAAATTTACATTTTTCCTGCTCACCTGAGCTGTTTGTGTGCTGAAAAGAGGCCACAGCTTAAAATGTGACTGAGGCATGACTTACAAATACTGTACTAGTAATTCCCAAAGTGCCACACTGTCCTTTTAGGAAACCAAACACTTCTGAGCCAGAAAACTTGGAAACTCAGATCACTCCAGGTAATTGTTTGCTGCTAAAATCTCTTTCTAGTCATGTAGCTGTCAAATGTTAAGGAGAAAAGAGGCCACCTATATTAAGAAAAACCTTGTGGTTGGATTGTAATGGATTTCAGTACTCCAGAGAGGTGGCAAAGCCATGAAAGAGTGCAAAACTGCCTTGGCTCAACGTGGATTTCTTGGGTGGAAATTGTTTTCCTTCCCCAGCTTTTTGTCATGGTTTAGCCTTAGCACAGCAGGCTGTGATTGAGTTCCAAGTCCTTGGTTGTAGTTTTGAGTGCATTTACATGAAGAGGAGCTGGAGCAAAACCAGAGCAGAGACCTGAGTCTGTGCATGGATGCTGAATGCTCTACACTGAACCTTGGGAAGGCAAAGCTTAGAAAGGAAATGTTCAAATACCTCCTAAGAAATGTTTAAATACCTCCTAAGAAATGTTTAAATGTCTCCTAAGAAATGTTTAAATAGCTTCTAAGAAATGTTTAAATACCTCCTGGCTGTCACTAGGTCCAGGTGGGCTCAGGGCTGGAGGATAAGGGATTCTGACTGTGCAGCTGACACTCCCCTAGTGCTGTGTCCTATCTGCAGCAGCAGCAGAAGTTGTGGTAAGGACTGATAGGAGACAAGCCATAAATGACAAAGGAGAAGCCTGAAATGCACAGAAATACAGGGAAGAACTGAAGAGCACTGATAGGAGTGGCACTTCATGTTCCCAACCAAAGCTTCAGCATGGTGCCAGTTACAAAACCCGCGTTTCACCTGAAATCGGGGTCAGTTCTGACATTCTGGTGGATTTCTCCTGCTGGTTGGGTTTGGGGCTGGATTCTGTGACTCCAAGGCAGTGCTGAGCAGAGGCAGTTTGTGTTTTTCCTTGTGCCAGACCGCCTGAACCTGCCCAGTGTGCTGGTGCTCAACAGCTGTGGCATCACCTGTGCCGGGGACGAGAACGAGATCGCCGCCTTCTGCGCCCACGTCTTCGAGCTCGACCTCTCTGACAACAAACTGGAGGATTGGCATGAGGTAAAATGGTGATGGGCACCTTGCTGGGTGCCTTTCACAATGCATTGCATTGGGGAGAGTTCCATTTTGGTGGTTTCTTTCTCATCTCTGAAGGTGATGGTTATTTACTTCGACAGCAACTGAGCAATACATGCGATAAAATTAATCCAGTGTGGCACTTCACTCCTCTAACTTGTGACTTACAGTCTTGGCTCGTGGGTGAAAAATCTGTATTTTTATATGGTTTTGTCATGCAAAGCGCTGGAACTGGCATTTCTAACACCAAGAAGTTAATGAGCAGTTTAGTTTTTGACAGAGTGGCAGTTGATTCCCAGCTTTGCCACTGTGATTGTGGACAAGGTGTTTATTCCTTCTCCATTTTTGTTGCTTTATCTGCAGAACAGATTTAATAATATTTACCACAAAGAGTATTTCTGCAGCCTCATTAATTAATGCTAAATGCTGTTGTAAAATCCTTTGAAGTGCTTGGATGAAATAATGCTCAATAAATGCAATGTAACAGGAGTGAAACCATCTCAATCCATTCAAGTGTCATTAAGTTCCTCACTAGATTATGCTCTCCTTTTATGTTAGTGTTTATTGTTAGAAATATGTGGAATAAAATAAGGTATCATGGGGTTTTGTGCCATCAGATTCTCATGTCTTAAGGGAGGGAATGCAATGTTTGCAGTGTCCCAGCTCAGTGGGATTGACCTCATATCTGGTCACTCACAAGCTGCACATCTCACACCTGCTCTGTGTTCACTCTCTTCAGGCTGCCCTGCAACTGAAAGGCTTCTGTGTGTGCTGGCCCCTTCCTCTGAGACAGGATTAAGTTTT
Source organism: Erithacus rubecula (assembly GCF_903797595.1). Lineage (NCBI taxonomy): Eukaryota > Metazoa > Chordata > Aves > Passeriformes > Muscicapidae > Erithacus > Erithacus rubecula. Next base: position 2,679,067 of record NC_136677.1, read on the forward strand.
CACAGCCCATCCACACCAGATAAATATCTCCCCACCCCTAAAAGCTGCTGGGGATTCCAGATCCCTGGGTAGCCTGTTCCCATGCTTAGCTAATAACCTCATAGGCTAAACTGTGTAATTTAAGTCTCCTGTGCTGCAATTTCAGCCAATTTCTGCCTGCCCTGTTCTCAGCAGGCAGGAGGAGAATCATCACTGTTCCTTATACAACAGCTTTTTATACCTGCTAAGAACTTTAATGCCTCCTTTCCTTATTTTACTATAATACTGAAAAAAATACCCTTTTTCCAGGCACCCATCAGAAGCCATTTTTTTCCTAAATCTTGTGGTTTTGCTGGACTGATATCATCCAGTTTGCCTACTTAACTCCTGAGGTGTAGCACCCAAACCATGACATCAGCTGAGAGGAGGGGTAAAGTGGGACAGAGTCATTACCTCATGTTTGCCACACTTGAATTCATGAGACAATCACCCTTTGCCAACAGCTGGGTGTTTATTGACCCCTGTGTGCCCTGGGCTGCCCATCCCAACTCTTTGTGGAGCACAGCCCTCCAGCCAGCTGTTCTCTGACCCAGAATTATTTTCTGCTGGTGTTTGAAGTGCTTCCCACTCAGTTCCCCAGTCAGGGAGGGAATCAGGGACTGGCTGAGCTCTGTGGGAGCAGTGGGAAGCTGGACAAGTGCCCAGTGTTGGCTGTGGAGGCAGGAGAAGTGGCCATGGCCCCCTGTGAGCAAGGGCTGGCTCCTGGAGCTGCTGCTCAGCCTTGGCCTTGAGGTGGATTTTATGGCCTCTCCCAAGGGACTGCATTTCTCTTATCAAGCTGCTCCCAGAGTGTAATTAAATGAACTCTTGAGGAGAATGAGCAATTAACCAACCCATCTAGATCAGGAATGGCTGCAGTATGAATTACAGGTAGATATCCCAATGTTGTTCCCCATATCATTACTTGGTGATGATTCCACAGGGCCCCTTTTAGGAGGTGGGATATTATTGCCAGAGGTCCGATTACTACCTGATACACATTTCTTTCTTTCTATTCTATTTTTTTTTCTTTTCCTCCTCACTTAGGTCAGTAAAATTGTGTCCAACGTTCCCCACTTGGAGTTCCTAAACCTGAGTTCCAACCCTCTCAGTTTGTCAGTTTTGGAGAGAAGCTGTGCTGGCTCTTTCGCTGGCGTCCGAAAACTTGTGCTCAACAACAGCAAAGCTTCCTGGGAAACAGTGCACACCATCCTGCAGGAGTTACCTGAGTAAGCTGCCAGTCTGGGGTTTGCTGCACTCAGGTCATGCCTGGGTTATGGACTCATGTGCTGAGGAATGAGGGGGCTGGGAGGATGCAAACATCAGTAGAGAAAAGGGGTTGTTTTCCTGTAGGAGTTTGGGAATTCCAGGTGAGTGCTTTACATTGTGCTAAAAACCAGACTTGGGGTGGTGCTGCAAAGCCCAAGCATTCTCCTCCTCCAAACCTAAATACCAGAGGTGAATAATCACCCCAAAAATGTAGGAGGCTCACAGTTCCCTCTGAGTCACTGTGCAGTGAATGATGTAGGGCATACCTCTTAAATGGGAGGTACCTCTGAGGTCTGGCCACTTGTCAAGGAATATTTCAGCCTGCTTTTCTCTGCTAAGGTGTTGATTTCTGTGGTTTGATCACGGGCCACTTTGGCATTCTGCTCCCATGAATGTCTTCAGTGGCTTGGTTTTGGTGACAGATCCCTCTTTGTGTGGCTCTGTAAGCAGAGATGATGACAACAGAATGTCCTGTGTGGCCAGTCTACACTTCTCTGGGATTGGGAGAGTTCAGTTGTCTGAAAATTTAGTGGGACCTGTTCTTTCTTTACTGGGATCTGTTCTTTCTTTACTGGGATCTGTTCTTTCTTTACTGGGACCTGTTCTTTCTTTACTGGGATCTGTTCTTTCTTTAATGGGAGTCTGGCAGTGATGTGGGGGGAAAAATCATCATCAGTGTTGTGTCAAAATTAAGCTGAGAGCCCTGGGAGCAGGTCCCAGTCAGCAGTGGGTTAGTGGCTTGTTGGGCACAGGTGTAGAAGACAACCCCAACCAATCTGTTACACAATACTGGGAGAGACTCAAGGAACACTTAAAAGTTTTTTTTAAATCTCTGAAGATATGGATGGGAGCAGAGATATGGTTGAAACACCATATGGAGTGCTCAAAGGCCTTCCCTACACCAAGGTTCTCAGAGCTGTTAGAAGAAGTTGTGTTAAAATCCCACAGAATTGATGACATGATCCTTTCTGCCCTGTGCAGCTTGGAGGAGCTCTTCCTGTGCCTTAATGACTACGAAACAGTGTCTTGTTCTCCAGTGTGCTGTCAGTCTCTCAAGCTACTCCACATAACTGACAATAATCTTCAAGACTGGACTGAAATTCGAAAGTTGGGAATTATGTTTCCATCACTGGACACACTTATCCTGGCCAACAACAACCTCACAACCATTGAAGAGTCAGAAGATTCCCTGGCAAGGCTCTTCCCCAACCTAAGATCCATCAATTTGCACAAGTCAGGTGAGAGCCTGGCAGCTGGGATGGGTTTTGTTGGTTGATCAGAGTCTCTCCTCCTGTACAGGTGACAAGCAATGAACTTGCCCATCTGTGGGATTTTCCTGCTGCTTTGGGTAGTCAGTCATTATCAAAAGTCACAGCAGTGTGGACCAGTTAATCAAAATGAGCTTGAAAGGTTTTTTTTATGTTGGTAGTTTCCCTCTGTTTCCCATCCCTGCCTCAGGTACTCCTGGCTGTGGAATGATAAATAAATGTCTGGCAGTGGAGGGGATAAAAGAATCCCATTTTCCCTTTCTTCCCTGTTTTATCTTGGGTAAAATGAGGACATGTGCAGGTGTGCAGCATGGATCAAGCATCCCCCAGCAGAAGCTGTCTGTCATCTGTGCTCACTCATTACAGCCTCACAAGTGATGCTGGAAGCTGCTTTTACACTCCAGCCCCAGAGAATTCTCAGCCAATGCTCCAGCAAGAGAATGAGCAGTTGGAATATTGGGAAGAGCACCCTGTGCTGGGAGAGAAGGAGCTGCAGGGCAGCTCCTGGGGGCTCTGATGTGTTTGTGTATGACACACAGCAGAAATCCATCTGCAGGAGCACTTCATGCACCAGCAGCTTTTGTTCTTTACAGCTTTATATGCTGTGCAAGTGCTGCTGAAGTGTCAGGCAGGTAGAAGGGACTTTATTAATATGTCCTACAATGTAAGCATCAAGGAATCCCTGTAATAAAAGCTTAACTAGAGGAGGAAAAGCCTGTTAAGCTGCATTTGAAAGCACTGTCTCACTGAGGAACAAGTGCTCCTCTGGTAAGTAGTTCTGCAGTTTTCATGCCAGGTGCTTAAGAACTCTGGGCTCTGTGTTGCATTTTGATGTTTTGGGAGCTGACAGTCAAATAGGAATCCCAAGGAGCTTGTTAAAACTTTTTTGGGGTTTTAGAAAAAGCTGCTGCACTCTGAAGTTCTGGCAGAAGACTCCAAGATGAGTTGTGTTGATCTTACCACACAATCACAGCTCTGCTGGCCTCAATCCTCAGCTTTGTTTTATTTTGCTCTCCCTGCTTGCTTTGTTATCCCAAATGTCAGGTCTTGAGGGGGCTGAAAATGAGTTAAAACCTTTTTCATTAAATAGCTAGATGGCTTCTGGGACTGTTTCACCATTGGGTTGTGAGCAGAAATGGCACCCAGAGTGGTTGTGAGTGAGGTAATGCCATCTGATGGCTGTTTAGTGATGCCTGGAATGAAAGAAGTGCTGGTGACTTTAACACTCTGAAGGCAGCATCTCTGATGCTGGTCAGTCCCCAGCAGTGAGGATAAAGGTTGAATGGTCCATAAAAAAGCCATGAAGAGCATCCTTCTAGATTTGGGAACAGCACAAGAGAATTTCAGCTCCTCTATCTTGTAAGCAAATGTTGATTTTTTTAGCAGCACATTGTGAGCAAAAAGCCAACTTCTCAAAAGAGCAGCAGTGACACTCTCCTGTCACATATGCTCTTTGGCTGTGTCTGATTATCTTGGATCCATGATATGTTTTCTGTGTTTGTTAACACAAATCTTTCCTCCTGAGCAGGTCTGCATTGCTGGGAAGACATTGACAAGTTAAATTCTTTCCCCAAGCTTGAGGAAGTGAAATTGTTGGGAATTCCTCTGCTGCAGTCTTACACCACCGAGGAACGCAGGAAGCTGCTAATAGCCAGGTCTGTTGGTTTGTTCTGCTCAGCAGAAATGTGACAAGGCAAGGCAGGGGTGGGAGCAGGTAATCAGAGGAAGAAGCTGGCAGGAGATGAAGTTGTGTGTGAATGCAGAAAGATTGGGGCTTGATTTGTTGGGTGGGAACAGCTCATCAGAGGAAGAGGTTGGTAGGAGATGAGGTTCTGTGTGAATGCAGAAAGATTGGAGCTTGTTTTGTGGAAAAGTCAGAGAAGTGAAAGTGGTAAATCTGACTGCTCTGCTTCTCAGGGGATTTTGTGAGTCTCCTACAAATCTGTGCACGTGTGGTGCATCTCTGTGGTGAAAGGAAAATGCTCAATTTTGAATGTTCTTGTGAAACTACATGGAACTTTCGAGGCCTGAGCTTCCTGGCAGGAATTCTCAACGGTGTTAAAGCTGAGGCACTTTTGATGTGTCTGCCTTGCTGGTGAGCTGTCTGGGCTCCCTGCTGGCTGACTGGCTGCTGCTGTGTGCCTGCAGGTTGCCATGCATCACCAAGCTGAATGGCAGCATCGTGGCCGACGGCGAGCGGGAGGACTCGGAGCGATTCTTCATCCGCTATTACATGGAGCTGCCCGAGGAGGAGGTTCCCTTCAGGTGGGGATTGTCAGTCCTGCAGTGAGAGCAGGGACACAAGGGTGGGGACTGGCCTGGTGATGGGAAATATGGGCCAGCTGTTCCATGGAAACACATCCCTCACCTTCCTCTGGCCCCTTCACTCTGTTTGGGCTGCAGTTATGTTATGACTTGTAGGGTCACTCCTGAGGCAGATTTGGTGTTAAAAGTTCCTGTGTCAAGTGCCATTGAACAACAGGATGTTCAGTTCATGACCTTCATTGTTTCCTGGCCTCTCCCACAGCTCCCTTTATAATCCACCTGTGTTTGGGAGTGCCCAAAGCCAGGACACATCGTGCTGTACACTGCCAGGCCAGGGCATCTAATCCTCTGCACCATCTGGTGTGTGGATGTGGCTGGCAATGGGAAGCTGTCCCCTCACTTTCAGGCCTGCAAATCACAAGTCTGATGGGTTTTCTTTGCCAAAAAAGTGCATCCAATGATCCGTTCATCTTGGTAAACTAATGAACTTGGACAGATGCTGTTCAGGCTGTATCTTTTTTTGTGCCAGCATCCACTTACTGCTTCTAATGGGCTGAGGAGGGATCATGGAGCATCAGGCCACTGCCTTTACCTGCCCTGTGCCCTAAACCCTCATGTGCTTTTGGACAGCAAAGCTTTATTATCCGTTTTTTTACAGAAAAGGGGTAGGACAGGAGTGTGTGTGTGACTCTGAGGGCACAGAGCACATTGAAGGTCACAGCTATGGCCTGGCATGGATGACAGAGGTGCAAATGGAATCTGCTCAGTGTTTTCCTCTCAGTGTTTTAACTCTCAGCCTCTTGTTTTTCTAAAGCACTGGATATGTGACTTGCCAATCCAGTAAGGGAGTGGGAAGGCTGGATTGGGGAATGAGGGCATGGCATTTCGTGTGAATGTTAATAGGGTCAGTGGTTATAATATTTGTTAAAAGCATGCTGGGGTCAGTTCAGAGGCAGAGGGCACTCCTGCAGTCAGGGAGACAAGACAGCTGGTCCTTTTTCTGAGGACAAGTCCTGATTTGTAATTTTAGAGAGCCTTGAAGCGTGAAAATTGAAGGAAATATTGGAAGGGATAACAGCAAAGGCAGAGAATACAGGAGAGGGGAAGAAGGGGAGACTGGGACTATGAGCTCATGGTGCTGCTCCCAAAAGGGATTAATTTCTGTAACACTTCATATTTCTTGTGTTTGGTGGTGACAGAATATCAGTGATCCATATATTGCTGGGAAGGACACAGTGGGATACAGCTTTAGTCACTCATGATGCCTGGGATGTGGATTTTGGGGACAAGCTGTGTGTTATACATCACCACACACCACTGGGATTGGGTTGTAGGTGGGATCTCATGTGAAAGATTCCTGACATCTCACCCATCCAAGAAAACCAGGCTAATTTTGACCAACACACCAGCTTTATGCTAGAAAAATTACCTCCCCCTCTTTTCTTAGCCTTTAAACATTGGTGCTGCCTTTTCCATGGTGAAAGGCCTCTTTGTCCAAATCCCTTCATCTGTGCAGTGTTTCCAAGAGGCTTCTGCAGCTGCCAGAGAGGGTTGTTCTGTCCTGGAGGGGTTGGTGCCACTGCAGATTCTCTCCTAGCAAGGCTGCAGATGCCTGAGAGTGTCCCCAGTGCTGGGTTTCAGTTCCTGGACCCAAAATCAGCAGCCCTTGTGTGAATGGAGACCTGGCATTCCTTGCATAGGGATTTTGTGTCTGTTTGTTGCTAAAGCTTCCCCTTCCTCTCTCCCAGATCTGGTGTGGTGGCTCCAGAAGTGGTTTGTAATTAGAAACTAATCAGGGCACACATGTTGTGGCTGGGGTCTGACATCTGCATTGCAGTGCTGCCTCTTGCAGAGGGAGAACAACTTGAGCAGGGAAATCTTCTCAGTGGGAGCAGCCCCCCTCCAGACTGGCAAGGTGCAGCCTGTGATAAGCTCTGTCAGCTGAACCCCCCTGCTTGCTGCATTGCTGTCTGCAGCTGGAAGGGATCAGGCAGGCAGGGAAAGGGAGGAACAATTTATCTCAGTGGATGTTGTGGTTGTAGGGAGCACAATCCAATACTGGCTGTCTTGTGGAGTGACGTCCTCCTGTCTGGGGGGTTTTAATGAGCCCTCTGCTTGTCTGCTCCACTGTTTATCTGCAGAGTATCACAGGCACTCTCAGCCAGGCTCAGGTCTTCAGCAGCCTCAGAGTCTGCCAGGCTGCAAGGGGTGATTAGAAAAGTCTCCAGGGTGCCTATTATTGGGGTCCAGAACATCCATTCTGCCTCAGTCCTGATTGATTTGAGGGCAGCCAGTCACTCACACTCCCCACTTTCTTTGCAGCTCACATACAAAGGAGCAGGCTGCAAAGCTCATTCTGCCCTTCCTCAAGACAAGAAAATTTCAGACAGCATTGCTTGACCCACCTCATATTTACAGCACATATTTGGATAATCGTGGCTCTCTCATGGTGGTTCTCTGTCTCAGCTTGTCTGAAATTTGTCCCCCTGTTTATCCTCTCCCCACCATCAGCCCAGTTCACTCTTAGTGCATGAATCATGACAGTAATTGTGGCTGGCCCAGAAGTTGTTGCTGCTCTGCAGCAGCAGAGATGCTGAGAATTAAAGGGATATCCCAGAGGGGGCTGAGGATTTGGAGCAGCAGGGGTGGGTTTCTCTCTGCCTCTTTCCCATGGGATGCTGGTGCTGGTAAATCCTTCCAGAGAAAAGGAAACCCTCCCCACTGCTGGCACATTGGCTGGCACTTGCTCTGCCTGCAGGTGTGTTAAACATGGGGAGTGTTGTTTTCCCTCAGCACTAGTGGCAATCCCAGATCCATGGGGCTGCTCCTACCACCCCAGTGCTGTGACAGCAGGGCACCATCCCACCTTTGTGTCTGTGAGACTGGGGAAATCCTAGTGCCTTGTGGCCCTTTCCTCAGTGGCCAGCACACAGAGGGGCTGCTGTTCTCCAGGAACATTCCTGCCTCCAGCAGGATTCCCTGGGGCCACCCCTGCTGCCAGCTCCCATGGCTGTGCGGGCTGTGGCACCGTGCTGAGCCCGGGATCAGAGCACAAAGCACTTTCTGTGCAGGGGCTTGAAACGTTACCTGTCCCCTGCAGCTCTCAGCCTTTGTCATCCCAATGCCATTGTGTTTTGTGCTGCCATTCCTCCTCTTTCCCAGCCAGGCAGGGAGATCCAGCCTGGCCCGATGGCAGTGATAGCAGGGGGCGGGGGTGACACAGACTTTCCATTGCAGGGACCTTGGGAAGAACACTCTGAGAACTTGGCTGCAAGGACAGGGTGACAGTGGAGTGTGTGCCTCTGCTAGTAAAATTCCCATCTTGTTTTAGAGCAGGTGTGAGGGATCAGCTGGCAAGAAGTGCCCTGTTTGTTATCAGCTCTCAAACTGTGGGGCAGCTCACCTTGCTGTGGTGATCTTGATGATCCTGTGCTCAGTGGAGTGTAACATTTGGGACCTAGCTGGCCTTTTGGAAAACAGCAGGAATGTCTGATGATCAGTTAAGTTGTGAGGCCACTGATAGTGGGAATCTAAACTGAAGGTTGTGTCCTTTTTGTGAGTGCTGGTTTGGTTCTGGCACTCTTCAGTGAAGTGTTTTCACTGGAGCATGAGGTGTAGGGTTGTGAGCACAACGTCCTCTCTTTCTTTCAAATCCCTCTGCAGCCATGGCTGGGATTTCTGAAACTGTAGGAGCCCAAACTGTGCTGCTCAGTTTTGTCAGGAAGCTGTTTTGGGACCAGTCAGCTCTAACTGCTCTCAGGCTGGTGGTAACTTCACCTTCCTCAGCAAGACCCTTCTCCCTGGTGGGACACTGAGTTCATATCAGTGCCACAGTGCAGCCTGGGGACTGTGGGACAAAGTGACTGGAGTGCTTGGGCTTTCTGGGCCACCAGCTGGAATCAGGATCAGTGTTGTCTCATGTGGGGAGCACTCAGACCTGGACAATGTGCATTGACTGCTCCATAACTCTGCACTTGCTGAATTTTCCAGGTATCACCAGCTGGTCACCAAGTACGGGAAGCTGGAGCCCTTGGCAGTGGTGGATCTGCGGCCCCAGAGCAGCGCCAAGGTGGAGGTTCACTTCCAGGACAAGGTGGAGGAGATGTCCATCCGCCTCGACCAGACTGTGGCAGAGCTGAAGAAGCACTTAAAAACTGTGGTGCAGCTGTCAACAAGCAACATGCTGCTCTTCTACTTGGACCAGGAAGCTCCTTTTGGTCCCGAGGAGATGAAATACAGCTCGCGGGCGCTGCATTCCTACGGCATCCGGGATGGGGATAAAATCTACGTGGAGCCCAGAATGAAATAGCCTTCTTGCCCACAGCCACACCCCACACACCCACACACATGCATTCAGGAGTTTGTGCAAGGTTTTTATTTCGGTTGGTTGGTTGAGGTTTGGTTGTGTTTCTGTAGCAGGTGATTTCTTAGCCCGGAGGAAGTGCCCTGATGTGAGAACCATGCCCACCATCCACTGCAGGTGACCTTGAGGTGACAATTGACTTCAGGACGTGTGTTTCAGTGTGGGCAATACCTTGATGTTTCCTTTGATGCTCCGGTATACTCGTGATTTGGCATGAATGGTCACTTGTTCAAGCTAAACAATGCCAGGGTCCATAAGGGAGGAGACAGCTCGGTGCAGAATTTGACCTGTTGTTTTCTTTTCCTGAATTTTTTGGTGTTTTGCTCCACCAGAGCTCCCTTTGGCCTAGCTATCCAACTGTGGCTCGAGCTTGCTGTAGTATTTTCTTGCAGCTTGGTGCTGTCTCAACCTTTTGTTGTGCTCGAGTTCACAGGAAAGATCTCCATCAGTATTCTGCTTGATTCAGAGCTCAGGTACTTTAGTGCATCCACTTCACCCCACTGGTTTGCTTTCTGTAAGTGCACAAAATGGGGGGATGAAAAAGAACTTCCCAGAAAGAAACTTTCTCTTCAATGTGCACTCTCTATATATCCACCTGATTTTGGTGTAGAAAAAAAGAGGTTTTGGTTGCTGTACCCATCTCACGTGGTGCCTGCAGCCTGTGGGGATAAAGGCTGTGAATTTTGGGACGTGGTGGATGAGTGCTGCCTTGGAAGGGCTTTTAGAGCAACAGGTCAACAAGGGGTTGAAGAGCAGCTTCCCCCTTTGGCCATTGTCCATCCTGATGCTGAAGAGATCCTCCGTGCACTTCACCTTGTACCAGTGGGTGCTGCAAGTGGAATGGCTAAAATTCCTCTCCTGGGAGAGAGGAAGAGTCAAGTTGAAGTTTGTGTTTGTTGCTGTTGCACCAGTTCAAACCTAGCACTTTCCCCGGGGCCCCTGGCCGGGGTCCCTGCGTGGGGAGGAACTTGGAGGAGGTGTTGGCTCTGGAAGGGGAGGAAGGAGCAGCTGGGCTCACCTTGGCTGTTCAGCAGCTTCCACTCTCTCTTGGCTTCCCCCACGTGCCCCCGCAGGCATCACGTGCTGCTGCTTCACCTAGTCCCTGGTTTTACTGCAGAGCAGATCCTCTGCCTGCCCAGTGAAATCCTCCTTCCTCTCTCTTGTTTCGCTTTCTTGTGTCTTCCCTGCTCCAAGTTCAAGACTTTCCCAATTTTCCTGGTTACAAGCAGCTGCACAGCAGTTTTTTGGAGCTGTGCAGTGAGGGCTCTAGTTACACATGAACTCTTGACCTTCATTTTGAAATGCTCCCTTTATCCCCATGTGCACTTTCTTTCCCAGGATGCTTTTTCCCACATCACTGAGCTCCTTTGGTATTCTTGGAGTTGTGTATTTCTCTTCACATTTTACCTGGATCGTGGGGTGGGATCATTGGGGAGGGGATGAAGTATTATTATCTCATAGTCTTCAGGTTTAGGATGTGGGGATTGTTCAGAGGGGATTAGTTCCTTATCCAAAGCAAGGGTTGAAACGGGAGGATTTAAAACAAGTCACTAATTTGTGCCTCATCCCCCTGCCAAAAATAGCAATTTCTTGGCCCCGTTGAGATGAGCAATAGGGAAGGGTGCAAGATTTTCCATAGGTAGCATAGACTTTCCATAGATCCATGGTACCTGTAAACTAAACAGCAGGGAGATAGTGGCAGTGTAACATAAAATGATGCTTTTATAAGCTAGAGCTTTACTGAAGATGTATTTTCCATTGGGGCAGCGAAAATAATTTGCTGCCTGATAGCAGAACCCTTAAGCCAACACTTCTGTATGATATATACATACCTACCAATAGGAAAAGTTGTGGTTAATAAGATATTTTGTTATATAAAGCAAAGTTTTATGAAGATATGGTTGTTTAATATTAGAAGCCTATTTCAGCCCTTGACCTCCAGTGTAAGTAGTTTATCCCTGAGTGGCTGCAGGGTCTGAGGCAAACGACCTGTGGGGATGCAAAATTATCTCTGACCTGATTCTCCAGAGCAGTAGTTGCCTCTGTGGTGTATTTATGGCATTGTACCTGCTATTAATGAGATGCTGTAACTCTTGACCAACTTCCTCAGCACAATTAAGTGTCTGGCTTTCAGAGAAGGGAATAAACAAAGGTCATTAAAGAGTGGAATGGGATGATAAAGAAGAGACAAGTATGTGCTTTTAAGTTGGTTTGCCCACTAAAAACTGGGCTGTCCATGGAGGGATTGGTGCTGTCACCAGCTCAGAACTGGCAGTAAATCCTGATTTTATGTGTGACAGACCTGGTGGGAACTGGAAGATGGAAAAAGGGAACACAGAAGGTTAACAGGTGCTGAGGAATGGTGCTGACACCCAAACCTGCTCCCCTAGTCTGTTCAGGTATGAAATCACCACCCTGCCACTGCTCCAGGGGAAGGTTTTTCTCAAGGCATTCACCTTGTGTGCAGATAGTGGAGCAGTCATGGGGTAGAAACCAAGAATCTTGGTTGGGCTTCCCAGGGAGGACTCACCCCCAAAACCCAGAGAGTTTGTGTGTGCAGATGTTGAGCTGTGGAAAGTGGGACCAAATGCACACAAGCATGTGGCAAAACACACCAAATCATAAAACCTTGTGGGGAAGGGTCTTGTGTGTGTGCCACCCAACAGGGGACCCTGTCCTGGGGAAAAGGAGAAGGTTCTGAGTGGGAGAGGAGGTTTGGGAGCAGATGTGGCAGGAGGTTTGATGTCAGGAGGGGCCATGTCCAGGCTTTGCCAGCGTGTGCCTGCTTCAGCTAAAGGCCCCTGGGTCTGTCACATCCCCTAGAGAAAACAAGATTTACCAGCTTCCCTGGCTTGTGTGTCCTTCCATCCAAGGGCTGCTTCTGTTGAGAGCTGTTGTGTTGTTCCTGCTAGTTCATGCATAGAAGTCAGGCACAGGCAGCCTGCACAGCAGAGCACCTGCTGCACGAGGAGCTGGGTGGCAGCTGAGTGTCACCAGCTCTGTGTGTCACCCAGTGCTGTGCTGCTGTGGGTCTGGATATGTTTGGATATGTTCCTGTTGGATATCCCTGTTTTGGCCAGATGTTCCAGGCAGATCGTGTAACTGTCATGAGTTACAGAGTGCTGGCTGTGCTCTGCTCCTTAGGTGGGATTTGTACCTGGGTTTTTGGGAGCTGCAGGCATGCAGGGAGCAGGTGTGACCCGTGGTGGCTTGGAGGAAGTGCTGCTGGGGACAGGCTCTCCCTGTGCCTCTCCTTGGGTCTGGAGGTGCTGCAGCAGCTCTGCCTCCTCATCAGTGACATTCTGTTGGTGTGCAGGATTTGAGAATGCAAATTTCAGCCCAGAGGCTGAAATATTCCTGGCAGCTGTGCCTCACTCATTTGGATGTGGCACTTTTGTAGGCAGCAGAGAGATCCTTCCCCAGAGCAACGTTAGAGGGGCTTCAGCCATCTCAGGCCTCTGCCTCTGTGATTGCTTTCTGCAGTTCCTGGAAACTTCAAATATGATTTAAACATGAAGATCTATTCTTGCTCCCTGTTAATGTTGCATCCATATGTAATTTCAAAGAAGAAGAAGTGTGAGTCCATCTGGATTTTGATTCTGATGTCTCTCCCCGGGGATACACCTCCCACTCCCACGATTTGCCTTTGGTTTGCTCGCAGACTTAGCGGTGGAATTCAGGCCAAAATAGGTCATTGGTTTGGATCAGTTCAATAAACTTATGTAAGTTTTTACACAAAACCCTTGGTGTCCTGAGCTTTGCACTTTTGTGTCCCCTAAAACAAAAATGTTCCCTGCTGTCACCCCAAAGGTGTAAGTGAAAACTGCTGGGATTTTTTTGTCCTGCTGATGGTTTTGTTGTCTGTCTGGGCACAGCCACCTCACCTGTGCAAGGTGCCCCTTGTCAAAAGGAGAAGTCACAGAGCTGGAAGATCTATTCCTCTTCTGGATTGTATTTCCCCATGACTGGGACTCATTCCCACTTCCAGCAGAGGAATAAAGCTTGAGCTCACTCTTAGAGGGACTGGCCTTGAGGTTAAAACAAATTTCACCCTCATGGCCTGCACCAAATGAGGAGAGAGATGCCTCTCTGGATGGGAAATAGCTCCTGGGCAAATCCATTGCCAGAACATCTTCCATGGGCTGTGCCAGCTCCTTGAGATGGGAATGAGACAAGGCCAAGGTCAAGCAGCCACAGAAGCCCTTGTGGCATCTTTAAATGTTTGTTTTTTCCTTGAGGTAAGGCATGGTATGAAGTTTCCTGCTAGAAGAATTAAGGAAAAAAAAAAAAAAAAAAGAAAGAAAGAAGAAGTGTTTTGTTGTTCAGCTCCAATGTGTTCAGCACTGCATGATGGGAACATCCCCTGCCAAAAGCAGAGAGGCTGCAAGACAAAGTCTTCCCCAAAGAGACAGTGAGACCTAATCAAACTTCATCAGTGTTCACTCGCCCAGGACAAACAGGACCAGAATATTAAACTGACAAGGGAGCAGAGGGAAACCCGTTTTCACCAGTTTTCTGTGTTACAAAACAGAACGAGGAGAGTCAATTGATTTTCCTGGAGCTGGTTGTGTTTAAAATGTATGGAAGGGAAGAGCCAGGGAAGTAAACTGCCCCTGGAATATCAGTCAGTGCTGATATCCCCCTGCCCTTCTAAAATGGCTGTTGGCTTAGAAAAGGGTAAAAATAAATTGAAAAATGAAAGATTCCTGCTAGCAAGGCCGTGCTGGGAGGATGGAGGGAAAGCAGATGCTGGGGTTTGCTGTGGAGGCAAGCTGCTGGTGCCCTGATGTGCTAAAAGTGACTGCTGAGGTAAGAGACAGATTTTGGGGGAAACTTGCTGAACACACTGCCAGGAGCACCCAGGGAATATAATCTGGGTTTCTCATTGGGCTCTGTCTCCTCTCTGTTCCTGACAAAAGGTGGGGAGGAGAAGAGGAATTAAGACCTCCTAGCAGGAAAAATAGGGAATAAAAAGCCCTCACCCAAAGTGTCAGAAGGGAAAATCAGCCAAGCTCAGGCTGTTTTCTCCAGCTGGGGTTGGAGCAGTGCCTGTCTGACCTGTGCCTTGCTGAAAAATCAGCTCTAACATAGCTCTGCTGCTGGATCCTTCACCCCTCAGCTGCTGTTCCAGCTCTCCCTCTCATCCAACATGTATATAAACCAACTGAAAGCTGTTGAAATCTTTTTTGGGGTACAGGTTGGACTCAAATGTAGAGCTGTGGGCAGCCCAGATGCCAGAGGCAGGGAAATCCCTGCAGTTGTACAAGTGAAAATGAAAATAACACAGCAGTCCCCCAGTGAGTCCCCAGGAGCACCTTCCAGAGAGGGTGGAAATGGGAACAGCAAGGAAACCTCTGGGCTGGACTGGGTGAGTTTTTCCTTTTCCACCTGTAGAAGCAGGACTTGGATGGCAAAGCAGCTCCATTGAAAGCTCAGGGCAGCCTTTGAACGGAGCTTTAAGCCTAGCACTGTTTAATGCTAATCCTGTAACTTTATATAGATGGGCTTTTTTTTTTTTTTTTTCCCTTTACACAAAGGAGGAAGGGGCTCAGTTCTTCTGAGGGTTGGGTTTTCTGTTCCCTGAGCAGCAGAGCTGCGAGCCCAGCTCTGTCTCTGTGGCATTTCCATCTGAATCCACCTGAAGGGGGTGAGCTTTTGGGGAAGAAAGAGGCTTCTCTCCCTCTCCAGGCCAGAATCTGATCTCCAGATTAGCCCTGCTGGTTACCAACAGAGGAACAACAGTTGTGATTGCAACTCAACACTGTTCCAGCCCTGGAAGAGCGTTGAGGAAAACAGAGTTTTCAACTGGGAGAGCCAAGGACTGAGGCATCGTTTCAGTCATCAGCAGCAATTGGCACGGGAGGACGGGCATGCATTCTCCATTGACATAGGATTTTGTCCTGCTCTACCAAGACTGGTCTAAAATTTCAGACCTGATTGCTCCTCTAGCCTATGAAACAGGTTGGTGATTTTTTTTTTTCCCCCCATACCTAAAAATTTGTAGTTTTGGATGGGATGTTCTTTGCTGTCTGTCCTGCTTTGCTCTTGTCCTTGCACTGCCACAGTTCCCACTGGTCACTCTCTGCTGCTCTCTGCTAATGAGACTCAGATTTACAATCTGTACAAAATTCTGTCACTCTCCTTTCACCTTTCCAAGACAAGGAATGTGCTAAATCTTCTCCTTGGTGGAATGAACTTTTCCCTGTGGAGAATGTGATCACATTGATGTGAGCAAAGAACTTTCCTTCCACTGTGTTCTGAACTTTCCCAGTGATGGGAGTCAGGAGGGAGTGATGTGGGATAAATGATGGGATGTTCCTCTGTGCTCTGTGTCATTAGAAGGAGATGGATGTGTTGATCCACATTTTCCATAAACACAGATCCATGGGGAGAACACAAAGAGACTCTGGGTTTTTGGGGAGAACACTAAGAGACTCTGGGTTTTTGAGGAGATTTTTAAGGTTGGGAAGATGGGGAGGCTGCTGTTGGCACCCAGGCTGTACACATTGCACAGATTGGGTGTGGGAATCTCCTACATCCCTTCCCAAAAATCTGGGAGAACTCCAGACTTTGCTGGGATCTCTCCCTGAGCTGTGCCCATGCAGAACGAGCACAATCGACAGGCACAGGAACCAAAGCAGGTGTTTTAGCAATATTTTCTATTGGTTTAATAATGAGTAACAAATTGCATTAGGCACAGAAGGAATTAGAGCTGGCACAGGATTTCTCTTTCATTTTGTATCTGTGCTCTGTCTCTCACTGATTCCTGCACAAGGAGCTGCCCAGCTGTGGAAGTGTTTGTGCTCCTTCCATGCTCATCAACCCCCTGAGAGGTGGTTGTGGCAGCCAGGGCAGAGGATTAGCTGAATTTGGAGCCCCTGGACCATGAGAGCACAGCACAGCTCTGCTGCCCCTGGGATCAGCCAGGAGTGACCATCCCTGCACTAAGAATCAGGAATTGCTCCTGAGCACTCAGGAGAATAAGGAGCCCATGGAGAGCTGTGGCTGATCACATCTTCCAAACATGAAATGAGCTCTTTCAGGTGTTTCTGGGCTTCCTTTGGCAGTGAAAGAAGCCTTTCCTTTCCCTGTTACCACCAGGGAATTCTCCTCACACCAATCCATGGCACAGGCATTTCAGGGCTCCCTGGCAGGTGCAGAACATCCAGCTCTGAAACATCCTCGAGTCAGGCAGCTCAGGAACCACCTCAAGGATGTGTTTTCCTTCCAATGTGATGCATGGCTGGCTTTGTCTCCTTCCTGTAGGATGAACAAGAGATCATTTCTGGGAGCCTGGGTGGCCCTTTTGGTGCTAACAGCTCGGCAGAGAGGTGAGTATCTCCCAGCAGGAAAACATTCCCCAGCTGCAGAGATCCCAGAGGGATTGGGAAATGATCTCAGAGGACTTGAGAAATAACCCCAGAGGGTTTGGGAAACACCCCCAGCTCCTTGGCTAGAGCAAGAACAACACCCAGGGTGAACTGAGTGTTCCTCATGGGGAGGGAAGGACTGAGAATCCTAAGGGGTGCTTGTGTTTATAATTTATATGGCTGTGTGTGCACCTGGAGCCTTCCAGAGGAAGCAGGAGTTTGGAAAATGTCTGTGATAGGGCTGCTGAGCAGGTATGGTAGTGTGGCACTGGTAGAGGTAAAGAAGAATTGAGGAATGTCTGCTGAGCCTTCTGTTTTAAAAAGGAATAAAATCCATGTCTTGTAGCTGTGTCTTGGCTGTGATAACTCATCAGGTGTGTAACAGCTGTGAAATGATTTATTTTACTGCCTGGCAGGAGGAATTTTACTGTGGCCCTTTGGATATGTCTGTGGAAACAAGGCTGTGACTTGGACACCATCAGTGCCACCTCCCTTTAAATCCAGCAGGGCACACAAGTGTCTAAGGAAATCAGGATCACAGAGGATTGGGCCAGATTTCCTCTTATCTCCCTTCTCCAAGGGAAATTTGGAGCCTGTGAGGGGTCAGTCAGTGACTCTGCTTCCTCAGGGCTGAGCACCAGGAGTGTCCCTTCCCTGTCCAGGGGAGCACAGAGCAGCCTGGCCTCGGCTGGAGGTCCCCAAGAGCTCAGGGCAGGGCTCAGGAAATGAAAGTGTGTCCTGAACCCAGGTGAACAGAGCCAGGATTGTTCCAGGCCCAGGGGCTCTGTCATCCCAGATTGAATTTCCTACATCAAAGTGGAGAAAAGGGGGAGGCAAACCCAGAAAAATCCCTGTTTGCTCTGTGAGGAGCTGACTGGAGGAACAGGACATGAAATGACAGCAGAAGTCTGGCTGGGTGTGCCCTGGGGGCAGAAGTGGCTTCTTGTGCCTCAAGCTGATGGATTTTAGGCTGGTTAAAAAAGCAGCAGGCTGAAATGTGTCAAAACCATCTTCTGAAGTACTTTTGGGAGAGACGATTATGTTCTGGCAGTGCCTTTTAGCAGGAAAGTTAATTTTGCTGGGAAATGTTGGAGCTGCCGTGACCCCTCTGGCTGTGACCCTGACCAGGAGCCCTGGCAGGGGAGGAGGAGGAGGAGGAGGAGGAAGGTGGGCACTGCCAGGAACGTGGTTCTGGGGGTGGGATGGTGCTGCTGCTCCCTTGAGCCCCTCACAGTGTGGAACAGCCAGTCCTGGAGCAGGTGGAGCAGGGCATGACCTGCTGTGCCCGTGTGGAGCCAGGACTGAGGGTTTGGTCACAGTCCCAGTGAGGAGCAGCTGCAGCTGTGCTGCACCTCGGGGTCACTCTGCTGTGCCCTGATTGACCTGGATGATGCTTTTACTCATGAGCCTGTCCTACCACAGCTCTGCCCTGGCTTCAAGCACCCTCTGGCTGCTGAGGTTGGGGTTTGGTGCTGGTTTTGTGGCTTCTCTGAAACCAGGACTGTCCTGACACTGCCCTCAGGACTCTTCTCCCTCTCCTTCCAGCTCACACCATGGCAAGCCTGTATCCATTCTGGCAGAATGACACCAAAACCCCCAAAGTCGATGATGGGAGCTCACCTGAAATCAAGATCTCTGTGCCATTCATCTTTTTTGGAGTCCCCTACAGAAGCATTTATGTAAGTGGAGAAAGCAGATCTTCCCTTCATGCTTTTCCTTGCCATTATTGGCTGCATTTTAAACACGCTCTGCCTGTCATCAGGAATTGGAAGATTTATTAGCAGCTACCTGACAAGTTCTTAGATTTCATGAACTGATAGGTTTTATGATTAAGAAAGTCAAAGGTATATTTAATGGGATAATGTTCATAGGAAAGGAATCTAAAAGGCAATAAATTTTCCTTGTGGGTGATTAAATGGCACAGCAAAGCGAAGGGCTTGACACAAGGGACATTATTCCAGCTCCATGACAAGAAATGAGAACATGCAGGACCTGCAGGGGGGAAAAAGGACAACAGTTTTGGGTGGATTTCAGACAAGGACAGGCTGCTCCCAGGTGATGGCACAGCAAAATCCTGGCCAAGGGGACACCAGGGCCAGGGCTTCTGGGGAAGCAGAATCCCATTCCAAACCCTTGTGTGGTGGGGGATTCCAGCATCCAGGGCAGCAGTGCCATTTGTTGTCCATTCTTTGCAAAAATGTTGTTTTGGGGAGCATCTTCAGCAAACTCTGGGGAGGCTGAGGTGGCATCTCCCTGCTCTTGGGGGGCCCCAGGATCTGTCACAGATGACAAAGCCAAAGGCAGTTTTTTCCATGCTGCCACCTGTGTCACCATCATCCACATCCAGTGCTGCAGAGCTGCTCTCCAAAACCTGAGTAACCCCAAGGTCTCAGTAGATTTGGGTGCCACTCCTGTAGAACCCTATTTTGAAGACTTTTCAGGGTTTTGTCCTGCTTTTGGAACTTCCTTCCCCCCAGCTCTTGCCCACCATGGGTAGGATGAAGGTGAATCTGTGCCCAGATTGTTCGACTGTCACCCTGTCTGGTATCAACCCAAATCCTCTCTCCCCACATTTCCTGACTGTCTTAAAGTGACTTCATGATGCTTGTATCCCCTAATCATCTGTTCTGTTAATGTTAAATATTGAATTCTGCAATTTAAGACTGGTTCCAGGAGTAAAAGAAAGACAAAAGTGCAAAGTTTCTTATCAGAGACATCACTTGCTGACCCGCATTCTTCACACAGACCGTGTTGTCTGCAGTGGACGGGGGAGAGAAAGAGTTATTTTGCTTTTTAATTAGTTTTTCCTGGCTAGATGAGAGAAAGAAGTTCTCTGTACTGTTCTTTTCCCCTTTTTCTTAGAATTACTCAAACCTTCTTTAGACTGAAAACTCAGGGGGGGGCACTGGGAGTTTTACCGTAAATTGGGTGCTGACAAACCAGGGCGCTGACAAAACCAGGGCGCTGACAAAACCAGCAGCTCTGTACTGGTTTGTGCTGGTTTGTGCTGGTTTGTGCTGGTTCATTCTGGTTTATTCTTGGCTCAGACAAAGCTGGGGGTCTCCACACAGGTCAACAACAACGGTGTGATCTCCTTCAACGCCCTGGTCAGCCAGTTCACGCCCGAGGCGTTCCCGCTGACCGACGGCCGCGCCTTCGTGGCGCCTTTTTGGGCGGACGTGCACAACGGCATCCGCGGGGAGATCTTCTACAGGGAGAGCACGGAGCCCGAGCTGCTGCTCAGGGCGTCCCGTGACATCCGCAGGCACTTCAGGGACATGGCCTCCTTCTCTGCCCGCTGGCTCTTCATCGTCACCTGGGAGGAGGTGACCTTCTACGGGGGCAGCAGCACCACGCCGGTGAGTGGCTTCTTGTAAGGGTGCTTTGTGTCTTTGTCCCACCTGTCTGTTATGAATGAGAAATGAAATCTTGATATTCAGCAAAATTTAGATGGTTTTGTTTGATATAGACAGAGCAATGCAGCGCTGGGGATCCCATTCCACTCTCCACCCAGCTTTGGTTCGCAGCTCCCTTTTATAGCATGGTTTGCTTGTGGTCATCAATAATTGTTATTTTTTGTTGTCATAATTCTGCCAGGTAAGCAGTGATGGGAAGTTGGATCGCTGGACGACGTGAGTCTCTAGACAATTTGTGACATCCCATAGATAACGATTGGTCTTGGTAGATAAGGAAATGGCAGAAGTTGGGAAGTCTGGTCTCAGTGGATAGGCTGCAATTGATCACACAAAGGCAGGAAACCTGATTTTGCAGAATGTGTTGGGCTGTGTGAAAGCCTTGTTTGGCAAGCTGTCAGTAGATACAACTTATTTAGAAAACTTAATATTCATAACAGGGGGATTTAAAACAAAATTATTTAATAATATATTTTCCTTTCTTTAGTGTCATGCTTCATTTCAGACTTAAATATTCTGGTTTATACAACCCCCAATACTTTTATGATTAACACAATTTTTTTATCGATTATCACACATCCATCATTGGGTGTGTGAAACTGAGTGAGACACTTTGTGTTCCTGCTCCCCAGTTCCCTCCTGGGCAGAGGAGCACCACAGTCCTTTCATTCTCTCCCCTGGGAGCCTGGAGGAGCCTTGCTCTCTGCTTTAGGATCTCCAGGGAAATCATCTCCTCCCCAGTGTTTGTAGGATCTAAGCAAGGCTCTGACACCAATTAGGATTTTTTTGGCTTGATCGTAATGCAGTTCTTGCATACAAATTCAGATGTTTCTGATGGCAGCTCCCTGCCTGCATGGGAGACTGATCACACTGCTCAGAGTCACACTAATGCCTTGGCCATGTCACATGGCCATAAATGTGTGAGCTCTATCTCACAGGAGGGGGATGGCAGTGGGATCTTAGGGCATGGACAGCTTTTAAATATCTGGGGAATTTGTGAGCTGTGACTGCAGCTGATGTTGGGAGGTCCCTGTTGGACTGCTGGGAGGGCCTGTGCTGGAGCTTGGAGATAAAATCAGAGTGGTTTGAGCTGGAAAAGATCACCTCATTCCACCCCCTGCCATGGGCAGGGACACCTTGCTCTAGACCAGGCTGCCCCAAGCCTCATCCAACCCATTCTTGAATAGCAAATGAGGGATCCCAGCTCTTGTCTGGATTGTTCAGGATTAGCCTGTGTGCTGTGAGTGCCAAATCCCAGCTTCTCCTGTCTCAAGGAGCTGGCCCTGATAACAGTTCAGCTCTTTTCCATTTGTTAGAGAAGCTTTGAGATTTGATGCATATTTTTTGCCAGTCCTGGCAGCACTTGCAGAAAAACCCCACATATATATATTCATATATATATATATATATATATTTGCAGACAGCAAGCAATATAGAGATTCATGTATTGCCTGAAGAATTACATTTGCAGCACAATGCAATTTATTTTGCTATTGAGCAGCCTTCCTGCTCAGCAGCAGCCAGGGCTCGGGGTTGGCACAAGGAATAGCACCATGCAACTTAAGCAGGAATTTCATCGCAATGCAGAAAAGCTGCAGAAAATTTGGGAATGTGGCCTCGGGGACGCTGCAGTTGCTGCCTGGAGATGTCACCTGAGCAAACAGGTTCATTTTCTGAGGGCCTGGATGAAGAGATGAGATGGTGCTCCGTGGCCAGGAGATCCAAAGAGGGGAATTTTGGGGGTCGATGGAAGAGTTCTTTGTGAGGAGAGCCAGGTGTAAGATTCACCTCCTGCCCCCTCCCAGAGGCTCCTGAGCAGAGCAGGGTTTGTTGCTGTGTGCAAAAGCTGCTGTGGCCCTCTCCAAGTGCCACTGCCTTTATTTGTGATCTCCCAGCACAGCAAGAGACTTGGCAAAGGTGAGCAAGAGGAAACCACGAGTAAGAGGAAGAATCCCAGGGAAAGGATGAGGAGTGGAAGCAGCTCTGCTTTAGCTGCCTGCCCTGGTGTGAACTGTGCCATTTGCAGCTGCTGAGAGGCAGCTCTGCCCACACCTCTCTGTCTGACCTGACAGCTCCCAGAGCTGCTTCACCTCCGTGTTGGAGAGTTCATTTCCTTGGAAGTGACATCCCCTGTGGTGTGCAGGCAGCAGAGCAGCCCTGGGCTCTCCTTTCAGACATCCTCAGATCCACATTCTCTGAGCCCAGCTAAAATCCTGCTTGCTCAGAGGCAGGAGGAGCTGTTCTCATGGCATGGTCCAGGGCAGGGATGGGAAAGGCAGAAAAATGCAGGGAGCTGAGAGAAGTGACTGAGTTCCCAGTGACGAGCTCTGCTGCTGGATCTGCAGGGATTCAGGGGATGTCTCAAGGGAAGGAGCTGCTTCTGTCTTTCTGCACTGTCCTAAAAGGGAAGATGGGCTCTTCCCACCTGTATCCTGGCTGGAATGTGCCTGGGGTTTGTGGGGCTGGAAATGCAGAGTCATTTCAAGTGCAAGGAAGAACACGAGCAGAGGATTTTGCAGGTCGGGAGGGGATTTGGCAGCCAGCAAAGTGCAGGATATACATGGCTGGCTTGGATGTAATCCACCTTCAGCAGCTGTAGGATATGAATGTGGAAGGGAACTGGGAAAGATAATGCAGGAATAAAGCTAAACAGGGTAATGGGAGATAACAACAGATGACAAAAATCCTGCCCACTGCTCCTTCCCTGTGAGCTCATTCTCATGCTGCCATCTATTGGTGCTCTCTTGGATCAGGGATGGTCTTCACTTGCTCCCAGATGGAGGGAGGAGCAGGAATGGGAACTGCTGGAGTTGTGGCAGCAAGAACAAACATTTTTTGGGTCTCATTCCACTTCTGCTCTTCACTGTGAGGCTCACCTGGGCCAGACATCAGTGTGGCAGAAGGGCAGGAGAGAAGCAGAATCACCTGGGATTGTTCCTGTGGCTTTCCACAGGTGAACACGTTCCAGGCTGTCCTGGTCACAGATGGGGTGTCATCCTTTGCCTTGTTTAACTACCACGAGATCAGCTGGACCACGGGCACGGCCAGCGGAGGGGACCCCCTCACTGGGCTCGGCGGGGTGATGGCACAGGTGAGGCTCTTCTCCTGCATCCCCATCTCTGCTGAGCTCTTGGATGACTCCCTCTGGCTTTTCCAAAGTGTCCACTGAGTCCCTCAGCATCCCTAGAAATGGCCTTGCGCTGAACTTCTGGGCACGGTGGGATGGGCACTCCAAAATTTGGAGGTGGCAGCAGTGCCACAGCCAGTGCCTCAGCCTGAGGAAGGGGACATTCCTGCAGAAGGAATGCAGGAATTCTGGATCCCCACATTGCCTCCTCACTTTATCTCTCCTTACATTGCTCCCCCACTTTATTTTGGCCACTCAATACACACACCCTTAGATCTATATGTATGTACATATGTATCTATACAAACATAAATCTGTGAAAACACATCCCTGCTGCTTGTAGTGCCTGTTTAGCTTTTCATTCACATCCAGACTACCTGAAAACAGAAATTTTTACTACCTGAAAACAGAAATCACCAGAAAGAGCTGTTAAAACTAAAGAAGATGCGCTCAGGGGTAACAGAGAAGTGAGGAAATGCAACATCACTTTCCCATTGTCAAGAAGGGTGATGGAATTTGCTCTCTCTCTGGTTTAGGCTGGCTTCAATGGTGGAAATCTCACCAACTTTTTCAGCATCCCAGGCTCCAGAACCCCAGACATTGTCAATATTGAGGAAACAACCAACGTAAATGTCCCTGGGCGCTGGGCTTTCAAAATAGATGGCAAAGAAATAGACCCGGCCAACGGCTGCAGCCTGAGAGGTAAGGGAGCAATGGCATTGCTTGTCCCCAAATTTGGGGTGCAGTGTAGCAGAAGGTGATGCTGTTGGGGTGCTGCATGATCTGTGCTTTTGCCAGGGCATTCCCATGAGCTGCAGCTCCAGGGACAGGACCACAAGAGAGGGTTCAGTCCTTGCACATCTCCGAGTTCCTGCGGTAATTGGTGGCAACAGGAAAGATCTGGGGACAGCAATTTCCTCCTGCCCATAAATTAGGGAAGCTGATCTTGTGGTGGCATTTCCCTTGTTTGTGCAGGAGGAACAGCAGGTTTTGCAGGCAGGACAAATGCCACGTGTCTGCACCAGTTACAGAGTCTGTGCCTGTCACTGACAGTGCAGGCCATGAAGGGATTAATTGATGCACACACTGACTGCACAGGGACTCTGCTGCTGAAAGATTATTGCATTCCCATTTGACAAATAAAACTGTCAGGAGCACTCACTGTGCTCCAGGAGTCTTTCCAGCAAGAGAGGATTGTCATTTGCTGACAGACACTAGAGACACGATGCTTCTTCATGTCCTAGCTTAGGACTACTGAAGGCCCTTGAGATTCCAAGGCTCTTCCAGCACCAGCAAAATTTTGGGTCCAGCTGCTCCAGCTTTTTCCAGCTGCTGACCTCAGGAAGAAAGGCTGGACTTTGCAGAGAAGCTGGAAACCAGTCTGAGCTCTGCAGGTGACGAGAGGAGTGAGAGTACATCCCGCCACTGGATTAAAATTTCACAGTGAATGGCTGATTGCCCTCCACGAGAGGAGATGCAGCACGAGGTGTTGGATCCGAGTGACACCCTTTTCCCAAATTCCCCACACCAGGATGGTTGCAGCGTGGGCCTTGCCAAGAGGAGACATTTGTTGCGGGGAAGCAGAAAATGGCATTTTATTTTATTTTTTTTTTTGTAGGAGGCAGGGAAGAGAACAAAAAGTTTAGCAGAGGTAAACTCAGGCAGCGCACGGCAGAAGCCACGCGCCGGAGGAGTGTGAAAAATGTCCAGATGGAGGGGAGAGGAACTCTCACAAGGACTTGCCACCCTTATTCTCCAGCCTCCTCCCTGCCTCTCCTGTCTCTCACCAGGCACAGCCGCTCCCTCTCTGGTGGTGTAACACGTCTGCTCCATCTGGGGCTGTGCGATCACTCAGCGCTCTGCCGGCGCTCCTGTGTGCGGTGGAAGTTGCTTATCAACAGCTCTTTGGTGCTGTAACTGCTACGAGCTCTTCCTGAATGGGAGTAAATTGCTCCTGGCGCTGCTGATGACAGAGTGACTTTTTGACCAGCAGAGTTATGTGAGCGAGGGAACCATGGAAATGACAGCAAAGCTGGAGGATGGTGCAAGTGCAGCAAAAGTGCTGGAAACTGCCTCCAAATGGGGCTTTACCATTGGGAGAACAGCACAAATGCCTTTTGTGCCCTGCAATACTGAAGAAGAGCCAGAGTGGTGGGTGTCCAAAGTGCTTGGAATAACCTTCAAGTTTTCCAGCCTGCATATGACAGCACTTGCAGCATTCCAGGGACTCGTGGCGCGGGTAGGACTCGAAGAGGATGCAGCACACGTTAGAAACGAATCTCGGGATTTCCTGAGAGGCTCTTGCTGCGAGTTTGCACAAACAAAGCAGCTGAGAAGCCCAGCAGCAGGACATGGTGGTGGTGGTGGTCTCCATCACAGGACCAGCAGACCCCCCAAAGGTGCACTCAGAGCATGTTTCTGTTTCAAGAAGTGATGTAGCGTGGGTTTTTCCCTTTCTGTCTTTCTAGGACAGTTTCTCCGCCAAGGAGAGATCTTTTGGGACGATGCCAACTGCACCACCAAGTGCCGCTGCCTGGACTTCAACAATGAGATCCTGTGCCAGGACATGGCCTGTGGCCCCTTCGAGGCGTGTGAGACGAAGAGCAAATTCTTCCAGTGCGTGCCGGTGGAGAGCAGCACCTGCGTGGTGTTCGGAGATCCACATTACCACACCTTCGACGGCTTCCTCTTTCACTTCCAGGGTTCCTGCTCCTACCTCCTCGCCAGGCAGTGCTGGCCAGGCTCCCAGCTGCCCTACTTCAACGTGGAGGCCAAGAATGAGAACCGAGGCGGCTCCTCCGTCTCCTGGCTGAGGGATATTTTTGTGGAGGTCTACTCGCACAAGATTGTTCTCCCCAAGGGCGGCTTTGGGAAGGCAAAGGTAAGAGTTCTGCTGGAAGGGGACAGCTTGCCAGGTCAGCTCCTCTGAGGTGGCAGCAGCACTGTGCTGGCAGCCTGGAGGTTGTGGGATGGTGTTTTTTGTAGGGTTTAGGAAGATTGAGATTCTAACCAGTAAAATTATAAGTTGAGAACTATTGAATTACTTTAAGATTCTAGGTGAGAAAAGATCAATCATCTAGTAAAGTTAAAAACCAATAAAAATCCTAAATGATAACAGGGGTTTCAGTTGTGGGGTGAACATTTCTCTAACATGAGTCATCCTAAGAAAAAGTTTCATTATCTCAGGGTATGAGATCCCAGGGACCCTTTTCAGGGACAGTTGTATCATCCACAGGATGGCACTTCTGGGCCTCGTGTGTCCTGGGGAATGGGCACGGGTGACAAAGTGCCTGTAGCTTACAGAGGCTGTCCCTCTGTGCGTGCCCCTACCCCAAGACCCCACAACAGGGCTGTCCTGTCTGTGTCCCAGCAAGAGGACTCTGCTATTCCACACGCTGGCTCAGCTGCTGGGTGTTGTCCCCGCAGGTGGACGACCTGGTGGTGTCCCTGCCCATCTCCTTGGAACTGGGCGCAATCAAGGTCTACCAAAGCGGCCTGTCCACCACCCTGGAGACTGACTTTGGCCTGCTGGTGACCTATGATGGACAGCACTACGCCTCCGTGTCCGTGCCGGGCTCCTACATCAACGCCACGTGCGGGCTGTGCGGCAATTACAACAAAGACCCCGAGGACGACGTCCTGCGCTCGGACGGGAGGGCGGCCACGTCCGTGCCGGAGCTGGGCGAGAGCTGGCAGGTGCCCCACGCCGAGCGCAGGTGCTCCACGGGCTGCCTGGAGAACTGCAGCCTCTGCGACGCCGCCACCGAGGCTCTGTACTTCACCCCCGAGTTCTGCGGCTTCATCAACAAGAGCGGGGGGCCCCTCTGGGAGTGCGGCTCTGTCGTGGATCCCACTGCCTTCATCCACAGCTGTGTCTACGACCTCTGCAGCGCCAAGGACAACGGCACCGCGCTGTGCCAGGCCATCCAGGCCTATGCCACCGTGTGCCAGGCCCTGGGCATCTCGGTGGGAGAGTGGCGCAGCCAGACGGGATGCGGTGAGTGTTTGGGAGGAGGGGAGCAATGCCGGGGGTTTGCCTGTGTGCCCAGGAGAGGGAGGAAATCCAAGGGAGGGAATTGCCTGGAGAGAGTTTGGAGAGAACTGATTGGTCCCTCCTCTCCATAGTCCAGCAAATGTGTGGCACAAGTCAGGGGTGAGGTGGGAGCTCCTCATTGCTCTGGAGATCATCAGCTGCCATGAGGAGAGGAGTGGAATGGGGGCTGGTTGGT
The DNA here is from genome assembly GCF_903797595.1 of Erithacus rubecula. NCBI lineage: Eukaryota > Metazoa > Chordata > Aves > Passeriformes > Muscicapidae > Erithacus > Erithacus rubecula. Next base: position 2,706,389 of record NC_136677.1, read on the forward strand.
CACTCCACCATTGTGGTCTTAAATAGCTGTGGGTAGCTCAGTGGCTCTGGGGCTAGTTTGGAGAAGCCCAGCTCTAGCCAGGAAGGCCTGGGTGGGAAATGGAAGGGCCAGTCCTACCACTGAGGGTTCATGGGCTGCTCTGTGGTGTCCCTGCTGTGGTCAGTGAGAAAGTGGCAGCTGACCCCGTGCTGTGCTGTGACACGTCCCTTCTGTTTGTCACCCCTCTGCGCCCACAGCGGCGGCCGTGCAGTGCCCGGAGCTCAGCCAGTACTCGGTGTGTGCCAGCAGCTGCCCTGCCACCTGCTCAGACCTCACAGCCCCGCTGGCCTGCACGTCCCCCTGCAGCGAGGGCTGCGAGTGCCCCGAGGGCCACGTCCTCAGCGCCGACCGCTGCGTCCCCGTGCAGGGCTGCGGCTGTGACCTGAACGGCCGCTACTACCCCGTCGGGGAGTCCTTCTGGGCATCACCAGACTGCACCATGCAGTGCCACTGCGAGCCTGGCGGGGAGGCCATTTGCTTCAACACCACCTGCCCCGAGGGAGAGATCTGCACCATCGAGAACGGCTACCGCGGCTGCTACCCGAAGCGGGAGACGGTGTGTTTGGTGGGGCAGGAGCAGGTGCTGCAGACCTTCGATGGCATTGCCTTCCCCTACCCGCTGGAACAGTCCTACACGCTGCTCAAGACCTGCCCGGAGAGGCCAGACTTCATCGAGGTGGACATCAGCCAGAAGAAGGCCGGCTCGGCTCCCAACGGGCCACGCATGGTGCGGGTCCAGGCTGCCGGCCAAGAGGTGAAGATTGGAGGCACCAGGCTGGCAGACATCAAGGTAAAGGTGGTGTCTGGGGGCAGGGTGGGAGGTGGTGGCTTGTGGTGTGATCCTGTGGAGAAGGGTTTATGGGTTTGTGGCTGTGGATATCACAGGGACACTTGAACCATCATGAGGAGGCCCTTTGGGTGCCTGTGAAACTTTTGCCACAGCACTGCTCCTTCTGTTTGCTGGGGATGCTTTCCTCCCTCCCCCTTCTCCTGTAACTTGCTTTTTTCCTGGAAGAAAACCTGCTTTTTGTGGGGCAAAACCCAAAGGTTCAGCTGTATGCCCTCACTCAGAGGAAGCTCTGGGCCTTGGAGGGTGGCTTTGGGTCAGGGAGTGTTTAATGTGCACAGCGGGCTTGGGCAAAGCCACCTCACCCTGACGACTCTCCACCTTGTTCCTTGTAGGTGAATGGTTATGACGTGGAGCTACCCTATTTCCACCCCTCTGGGCGCCTGGAAATCTACCGGACTGACAACAGCACCGTGATGGAGTCCGAGGGGCTCCTGGCCATCAGCTACTACAGCTCTGGCCTCGTGGAGATCCGCCTCTCCACCTCCTACTTCAACTGCACCGGGGGCCTCTGCGGCCTCTTCAACGACAACGCCACCGACGAGTTCTCCCTGCCCAAGGGCAAGTTCACGGACAACCTGGAGCTCTTCCTGGAGAGCTGGACCACCTTTGACGAGATCTGCAACGGCGAGTGCGGGGACCTGCTCATGGCGTGCAACAACGACTCGGAGCTGCTCAAGTCCTACAGGAGCCGCTCCAGCTGCGGCATCATCAACGATCCCACCAACAGCTCCTTCCTGGAGTGCCACAGCGTGGTCAACGTCTCAGCCTACTACAGGACCTGCCTCTTCCGCCTGTGCCAGAGCGGGGGCAACGTGTCGGAGCTGTGTGACTCGGTGGCTCGCTACGCCACCGCCTGCAAGAACGCCGATGTGGACATCGGCCAGTGGAGGAGCCACAGCTTCTGCCGTGAGTCCACCAAAGCTCTTCATCACCCAGGGTGGGGAGAAGGGAGTTTGGAACCCACCAAACCCAGGCAGAGTGTTTTTGCTAGGGATTTGTGGGTGTGCAGAGGCGGAGCAGCGTTTTGTGCGGGATGCTGGAATCACAGGCAGTAGCTTCTGGTGCCAGAAGAGACAGATTTCCCAGGAAGTGGTTCCAGGGTGGCATTTCAGGAGGCAGCAAAAGCTTTATGGTGCACTGTAGGAGCGTTGTGGAGCTGCAGATGGTGTCTGGCGGTGTTGCACGCCACCACCAGAGGATAATTTGAATAGCACTGGTTTCTAGCTTGCTGTGGATAGAACATTCATAATCCAGAAGAAAATGTGAAAAATCCCAGGTGTGGAAGTGGATGGAGGGAAGGCTGTGCCCTTCTCTGCCTCAGCGGTTTCAGGGAGTTGTTTGTTTGGGAAATAACAGGAGGAGATGTTTGGCACATGGCAGGACAGGGTTGAGATGTGAGGGGGTGAGGGGAGAAAGGGCTGCAAAGGGATAAACCAGCGGCCACAAGATGCTGGGACTGTTTCCCCTTTTCCCCTGAACCCACCTTTTGCCCTCACTCTGTGCTGTCAGAGCTGGGGGCTCAGGCCCTGTGTTTGCCAACCCTGCAGCTCTCTCCTGCCCGGAGAACAGCCACTTTGAGGAGTGCATGAGCTGCGTGGAGACCTGCGAGAGCCTGGCCTCGGGGCCCGTGTGCAGGGACACCTGCTCGGAGGGCTGCCAGTGCGACGAGGGCTTCGCCCTGCGCGGCACCCGCTGCATCCCCCGGCGCGAGTGCGGCTGCAACTTCGAGGGCCGGCAGCTGGCCACCAACCAGACCTTCTGGATGGACATCTCCTGCCACTTCCTGTGCTACTGCAACGGCTCGGACAACAGCGTGTACTGCGAGAACGTGTCCTGCAAGGACGACGAGTACTGCCTGGAGGAGAACGGCCTCTACTACTGCCACGTCCGCACCGATGCCTCCTGCATCATCTCGGGCTACGGGCACTACCTGACTTTTGATGGCTACTCCTTCGACTTCCAGAGCAGCTGCGAGCTGGTGCTGTGCACCACCATCTCCCGGCCCAGGGTGGAGCGCTCGGACACCTTCCCAACATTCACTGTCACGGCCAAGAACGAGGACCGGGACACCTCTCTGGCCCTGTGGGTGAAGCAGGTCGAAGTGGAAGTTTTTAATTACAATATCGTCATCCACCGTGCCTACAAATACACTGTGCTGGTGAGTGCAGGGCCGTGAGGGCTGGGGTTATTTCTGGAGGTGTGACTCCATGTCACGATCCACTCAACCCGAGCGGGAGTCGTGATGGTTTGTTCGACCCCAGGGTGCAAAAGACAAAAAGAGAGAGACCCAGGTTTTGTTCAGCAGAAAGCAGTAAAGCAGTTTATTGCATGTCAACAATTCAATTGCAATGGGAGAGAGAGAGAGAGAGAGAGAAAGGATGGGATATAGCTACCAACAGACGGGACACATCCTTGTGGTCATCCGACAATAGACACGGCTTCAATCCATTGGGGAGAAAGAGATCTCAGAGTCTCTTTAGGAAAGTCACTTTTTATATTCTTTTTCCAAATCAAGTGGCCTTTAGCCATAAGGTGGGGAGATTTATGGACTATTGTATGCAGAGATCATTGCTCCAAGAAACAGGTGCTGGAACAGGGCACTATAACCAGTACCCTGCTGAGAGCAGCACCATGGCAGCACTAGGCACAGCTACAAACAGTTCTTGGCAAGCATCCACCTCAGCCAGGCCAGAATGCAGGTCCAGAGCGAGTGGTGGGGTCCCAGGTCTCAGTCTCTGATGATGGTTGTGAGTCAGATCAGAGAAACTTCGAACCAACTCTTACACTCCCAAACTGTGGAGCAAAGCGCAAGGCACAAGGCCTTATGGCTTGCAAGGTTTTCTGGGGATCAGGTCATGCTTAGGCTCGTGCCAGGCACAGCTTTTGGAGAGGTTTTCTGTTTTGCCTGCCTTATTTTGTGTGTGGAGGTGAGGTCAGCAGGGACCTTTCTCTGGGAATGCTGAGCCACATTCATTCATGTCCACCATCATTCCCCCTCACAGCGTGCCTTGCTTCCTCCCCGCAGATCAACAACGAGCGTCTCTACCTGCCCCTGAAGCTGGGCCAGGGCAAAGTGAACATCTTCGCCTTCGGTTTCCACATCGTGGTGGAGACCGACTTCGGGCTGAAGGTGGTGTACGACTGGAAGACCTTCCTGTCTGTCACCATCCCACGGACCTTCCAGAACCTCACCTACGGCCTCTGCGGCCGCTACAACGGCAACCCCGAGGATGACCTGGTGGCGGCGGGGGGGACGCCGGCCGCCAGCATCGGCGACTTTGTGCAGAGCTGGGCGCGGCGCGACGCCTTCTGCCGCGTGGGCTGCGGCGACCGCTGCCCGGCCTGCGGCAAGGTGGAAGGGTTCTGGAAGCCCCAGCAGCTCTGCAGCCTCATCCCCAGCCAAAGCGGTGTCTTTGCCAAGTGCCACAGCAAGATCAACCCTGGTTTTTTCTACAAGAATTGTCTCTTTGATACCTGTGTGGATGGGGGGGCCATGCAGACGGCCTGCAGTTGGTTGCAGAACTACGCCAGCACGTGCCAGACTCAGGGCATTGCCATCACTGGCTGGAGGAACTTCACCTCATGCTGTAAGTGCCAACCTGCCTCCAGGTTCTTCTTTTCCTGGGGTGCAGGCCAATGGCTTGGCAGCCAATCCCTCCTACGCTTGCTGGGTGAGGTGGGTGAAGTCTGGGACGCTGCATTCTCTTGGAGCTGTCACAAACTGCACGTGGTACAGCAGGAACAGGGATGGAAAAGGGGAAGTCTCAAGGTCAGAAGGGACAGGGGTGGAAAGTGGAAAGCCTCAAGCTCAGAGGGCATCAGCCATCCCCCACTGTTAACCAGGGGTTGTATCAGTCAGCCTCAATGCCAGCACTGCATTTGCTCTAATGAAGCTGCAGACCCTTGTCAATAAGATGACGATGTGCTGTTCAATCAGGCTCCTGAGGATGGGCACTGCATGCATCCCTGGCAGCCAATCTGTCTGGCAAATCAGATGGGAAGTAATTGTCTTTGCTAATGAGACTGAAAATTAAATTTGTGTCGTTTTTCCCTTCTAACAAGCAAGCTCCATGGCTCAGGGGCCCTGCTCTCAGGAGGTGGTGAGGCCACAGACTGGCACCATGCATGACAGGCCTGAATCAGCCCCTGGTGTGAGCCAGGCTGGTTGTGTCCATGGAGCTGATCTGTGTGTGTTTTGTCCCCTGCTCAGCTGTCAGCTGTCCCCCCAACAGCCACTACGAGAGCTGTGTGTCCCTGTGCCAGCCCCGATGTGCTGCCATCCGGCTGAAGAGCGACTGCAGTCACTACTGTGTGGAGGGCTGCCAGTGTGACCCTGGCTATGTCCTCAATGGCAAGAGCTGCATCCTGCCCCACAACTGTGGCTGCTACTCTGATGGCAAATACTATGAGGTATGCAGCTCCTGGAGCCTGCTCCCCCCCTCTGGATGATATTTCTGGGCAGAGTTTGAGTGGGGATGCCAGTAAAGATGGGCTGGTAGCAGGGCCAGAGAGGAGAGGGATGTCCTTCCATGGTGTGCTGCACAGGGAGTCTTTGCAGCCAAAAAAACCCATCATGCAGTCATTGGATGAAGGTGATCTGGGTGTCAAGCACAGGAGGGAGCTGGTGGAAGGGGATAGAGAGAAGGATGGTTGGTGACTGAGAAGACTCTTTGATGAGAGCCAAAAGCCAGTATTGTATGATCACATTGTGCTAGGAATTCACACATAGTAGATTCATTTCTTCACATGAAATTTGCTTTTTTGTAGCTACTAGATGTCACTGAGGAGTTCGAAGCAACAGAGTTCTGTGCTGATAGCATTGGTCATGTCATAGTGGGCTGTATTTTGTGCCAGTGAAACTGTTCTGTGTAAGATACCTTTGCTCCATGAGGAGCCAGTATCAGGGTATTATCATATGGGTTTCCTTGCAGTTGGGTTGGTGGCTGGCAGAATGCAAGAAAGAGGCCCAGGGGATATTTAGCACTGGGGCTTAGAGGTGAGGGAGGTTGTGGTGGCAGTGCAAATGTGAGTGTGGGTAGTAGAGATGCCAGCATGTCCTTTGCACCCTTTCCTCTTGCTAGTCCTGTGACAGAGGGGTTTAAACCTTGTTCCAGCCATCCTCAGAGGCTGGGGACAGCTGGTGATGGGTCCCTCTTGAGAGGAATGTCGGATTTCTCTTTACAAACAAGCTGTGGATCTGCTGGCAGATCAAACCAGCACTGAGAGATAAAAGAAACAATGGGATGGATTCCACTGATTGATGAATGGAAAAAAGATATTTGCCTTTACAAACAAACTGTAGGATTGCTGATAAATGAAATTGGATATTGAAAGATAAAAGAAGCAATGGGGGAAAACTATGAATTCTAGAAGAGGTAAAAATTAAAAGGGTGGGTTATACATTAGAGAGGAATCTGAGGTATGAGGTGTTCTGAGAAATCTGTGCCTCCCAAGTACCTCAGCAATGGGGAAAGAGAAAGGGAAATGCGGCTGGGAAAATAGGATAAAAAGGAGGGTGTGTCCTCCAAAAATGTGAGAGATCCCAGGGGAATTCCCCCTGGCCTCTCCCTTTATTGGAATAAAGCAAAAATGGATCCTCTGTCTTCTATTTGGACATAAACCTCTGGTGCTTGTGGATTAATTTTCCGACACTCTTCAGCCCAAGCAGCTGTTCTGGAGCGGGGACTGCACCCGGCGGTGCCGCTGCTTCCGGCGCAACCTGATCCAGTGCGACCCGCGGCACTGCAAGTCTGACGAGGAGTGCGGGCTGCGCAACGGCGTCCGCGGCTGCTTCAGCACCCGCAGCTCCTTCTGCCTGGCGGCCGGCGGCGGCGTCTTCCGCACCTTCGACGGCGCCTTCCTCCGCTTCCCCGCCAACTGCGCCTTCGTCCTCTCCACCATCTGCCAGAAGCTGCCCGACTTCTCCTTCCAGCTCATCATCAACTTCGACAAGTGGTCCTCGCCCAACCTCACCATCATCTCCCCCGTGTATTTCTACATCAACGAAGAGCAGATCCTCATCAGTGATAGGAACACTGTCAAGGTGAGGTCTTGTTGGGGTGTCTTTCCCCTCCAGAGTTGGGTCGGGAGGGGATAGTGGACGCCAGGCCAGGCTGCACAATGGTCTCCACAAAGATCAGACTACACTTGATGTTTGCACAGCTGGGATAGTGAGCAGCAGAGGTGGAATCATTTACAAGAGGCTCACACCTACATTCATAGGCAGAGAATACGGGAAGGGACATCAGCTCTGTGTCGTCTCTCACCAGGTGAACGGAAGCCTCGTGAGCATCCCCTTTGTCACGGGGCTTTCCACCAAGATCTTCAGCCAGGAGGGCTTCCTGGTCATCGACTCCAGCCCCGACATCCAGATCCGCTACAACGGCTTCAACGTCATCAAAATCACCCTCGGGGAGCGGCTGCAGAACAAGGTGTGCGGCCTCTGCGGCAACTTCAACGGCGACCGCACCGACGACTACGCCACGCTGCGGGGCAAGCCGGCCGTCAGCAGCGTGGTGCTGGCACAGAGCTGGAAAACCAACGGCATGCAGAAGAGGTGAGTGCACAGACAGCCCTTTCCCCCCAGCTGGGAGCGGGAATGGGAGCAGGGCTGGCCGTGAAAGGAGCCCCCCACGACGTGTCCGGTGCCCACAGCTGCAACGAGCTGCAGTACTCACAATACGCCGCCTCCTGCGACAACGTCCAGATCCAGGAGCTGCAGAGTGACAGCTACTGCCTAAAGCTGACCGACATGAAAGGCTTCTTCCAGCCCTGCTACGGCCTCCTGGACCCGCTGCCCTTTTATGAGTCCTGCTTTCTGGATGGCTGCTACAACCACAAGAAGGTGCAGCTGTGCGGCTCGCTGGCTGCCTACGGAGAAGCCTGCCGCACCTTCGGCATCCTGGGCACCGAGTGGATCGAGAAGGAGAATTGCTGTAAGAGAACTGGGGCTGCTCAGGCTGAGGGGAGCCGTGGGGAGAGGGGCTAGAGGTGGCTGCCCCATGGTCTGAGGGTAAAGGTTGTGTCTGTGCTGTGTCTTGTGCTGTTTAGCAGGAGTGGTGGAAGATCCCTGCGTGGGCGCCGACTGCCCCAACCGCACCTGCGAGCTGGACAACGGCGGGGAGCTGTGCGGCTGCATCGAGCCCCCGCCCTATGGGAACAGTGAGTCCTCTGCTCCTGGCCCTATGGGAACAGTGAGTCCTCTGCTCCTGGCTGTGGGGTCAGTGCCGAGCTCCACGTTGGGCCATTATGCCACGGGGGCTTTGGGAAGGGACGTGCTGAGGGCTGTGACCTCTGCCAAGGTGGGTTTCCCTGACCCTGCACAGTTCAGGAGGGGAGCAGAGCAGGGAACAGCTTTTCTGGGATGCACATTGTGGGCATCTCTGGCTTGGGAGAACTTTGAGCAGCAGGGATGTGGGATGGGCAGAGCACACCACAGGAGATTATCCCAGCCCAGTTCTGGTGGTGGAAAGAAGTGCCAAGGAGCCATTTGTGGTGATCTAAAGTTGTGTCATCTTCTCCTCCAGCCACCCATGACATCATTGATGCAGAGGTGACCTGCAAGGCTGCCCAAATGGAGGTGTCCATTTCAAAGTGCAAGCTGTTCCAGCTGGGCTTTGAACGTGAGGGTGTGCGGGTCAATGACCGCCAGTGCCCCGGCATTGAAGGAGAGGACTTCATCTCCTTCCAGATCAACAACACCAAAGGCAACTGTGGCAACTTGGTGCAGGTGAGCTGGGACATGGGCACACAGGACTGGGAGCATGGGACAGTCCAGCTCAACTCCAGGGTTGGGACAGGTCAGTGCAAGTGATGCTCAGGAGGTGCTTTAATAGGCTGGGGGTTAAGGAAACCCAGGAAGGTTTTGTAGAATAAGAATTCCAAGCCCCACCATTCCATACCCTTTCTGGCCAGAGGTGGAGGGGCAGCAGGTCCCTTGTCACACAGCTCATTTAGAGGTGCTTATCAGGAGCAGGGAAGTGGGGACAGCAGGACTGAAGCAGTGCCCTGTGTTCCCTCTACAGTCCAACAGCACTCACATAGTGTACAAGAACACGGTGTGGATCGAGAGCGCCAACAACACGGGCAACATCATCACCCGGGACAGGACCATCAACGTGGAGTTTTCCTGTGCCTATGAGCTGGACATCAAGATCTCCCTGGATTCAGTCGTGCGGCCAATGCTCAGGTAGGAGCAGGACCCGTCACACAGATGGCTGAGACAGTGCTGGTTCTGAATCAAGGCAGCAATTTGGGAGTTCAAAACCTTTCCACCAACTGAGCCAGTGGTTTTTTTTTTTGCCATGGTTAGCGTGATTAACCTGACGGTGCCGACGCAGGAAGGGAGCTTCACCACCAAGATGGCCCTGTACAAGAACTCGTCCTACAAGCACCCGTACCGGCAGGGCGAGGTGGTGCTCACCACCAGGGACGTGCTCTACGTGGGGGTCTTTGTGGTGGGGGCCGACTCCAACCACTTGATCCTGATGCTGAACAAGTGCTACGCCACCCCCTCGCGGGACAGCAACGACAAACTGCGCTACTTCATCATCGAGGGAGGGTGAGCCACCACAAACCCCGCTGGTTTTATCGTGTCTGCTGGTGCTGGAAGGCTGGTGTGGTGGCATCAGTTGGGACAAGGACCTTTTGGCCAATGGTTGGTCAAAATCTGGGAAGGGTGAGGAGCAGTGTTGTTAGAGCAGGAGTTAATCTCCTGACATAGACAGAAACCTTGTGTGTGACAGAGCACCAGGTGCAGAGAGAAGCATTTTCCTCGTGTCAGTGATGCTGTGGACAGCACCTAAGTGCAGGAGACAGGGGGTATAGATCAGGGTACAGGCATTTGGGGCAACTGGAAACACCAGAGAGAGGTGACAGAGGAAGGGCATGACACCCCTGCCCAGAAAAGCCATGGCCGGGTCTAAGCACCCCACTGTGGGACCTGGGGTGAGGAGCCTTATGGGGACAGGAACCCCCTTGAGGGAGGGTCCCAGTCACAGAAAGGTGGTGCTGAGCATCAGTGCTTTGCACAGGTGCCAAAACATGAAGGACAACACCATTGGCATAGAGGAGAACGGGGTGTCCCTGACGTGTCGCTTCCACGTCACCGTGTTCAAGTTCATCGGGGACTACGACGAGGTTCACCTGCACTGCGCCGTGTCCCTCTGCGACTCCGAGAAATACTCCTGCAAAATCGTGAGTGGGGTGAGGGCAGAGGGAGGGGATGCTGGGTTTGAAGGGCTCTTCTGGAGAGCAATGAGCCCTGCTGATGTAGAGGTGACCAGAGGTGTAGGGGTGAGATGGGAGGGTTGCGTGTCCCTCTAGGCTCTGTCATGGGCAGGTCACATCAGATCTGTGCTCTCTGAGCCGGGTTGCAGGGTCCCTTTGGGAGCTGGGACAGCTGGAGGGGCACAGAGGGGGCCTGGGCAGAGGCTGAGGGTGACAGAGGTGGTGTTTATCCCCGAACAGAACTGCCCTCAGCACACGAGGATGGCCAGTGCCTTTGCTGAGGAGTCCAAGGAGCAGATCCTCTCAGTGGGACCTATCAGGAGGAAGAGTAAGTGTGGGACCCAGGGAAGGCTGGGGGGTTTGTCTGCCATCCCAAGGCAGCCAAGGACCAGAGGTTTGGGGTGTGGGAGCATGGCTCAGGTGTCCCCCTTTGCTGTTGTGTCCAGGATCAGACTGGTGTGAGGACAATGGAGGCTGTGAGCAGATCTGCACGAGCCGGGCGGACGGGCCTTTGTGCAGCTGTGTGACAGGGACACTGCAAGGGGACGGCAAGAGCTGCAGGGGCAAGTACTGGGCTCGGGGTGGGCACAGCAGGGGAGGGCCACCCCCAAACCGAGGGGCTGTGGGGTGAGCAGCGTGGGGAAGGTGGGATGTGTGGCATGTTGCAGAAATAGGGGTGTGGAGGGCAGGGAGCCAGATGGGCACTGTCCCTGTCACCTGAGGGCTGTGAGGGCGCTGCTGGCAGGTTCTGGCAGCTGCAAGGGAGATGATGGCACAGGATACAGAGTAAATGGTCCATGGTACAGGGCAGAGTAAACACCATGGGCAGAGTCTGGGGGACAGCAATGAGGTTCGGCATTTGGGTGGGCACCTGGCACGATTTGAATGTCACCTGGGAGAACTCCAGCTGACGTGGGTCTTGTGTTGGCAGCCTCCAGCTCTTCAGGGGAGCACCGTGCCCGAGTGACCCTCCTGCTGGTGGCCCAGCTGTGGCTGTGGCTGCACTCAGCTCAGCAGCACCTGACCTCGTAGGCGCGGCCACGCCGCCCAGCCAAAAACTGTTCTCGCGTCAGCCCGAGTCTTTGTAGGGTAGGAGACAGCCCCCCCTGCCATGGCCACGCTGCTGCCAACCCAGCCAGAGGGATGTCACAGGGATGGGGCACAGGCCGTGAAGGTGACATGCAGCTGGCACAGCCACAGCAAGACTGAGCAGGATGTTTGCCATCAGCACGTGGGATTGGAATTTGGGGGTTTTTTTACAGCTTTTCATCATTGATGCGGACTCAAGGAGGGGTTTTGCAGCTTTACCCCAGGCTCTCCCTTGTGGGGTGCACTGTAGGTGGGTCACACCACTGTTGGTAGTGTGGGACAGGACGGAGCACGTGCTGTCCCCTCACTTGGACAGCTGCAGGTCTCCACTGTCCTGCTTCCACCAGGGTGTTGTGAGCTCACGGACTCACCCAGAGGTAGGTGTTGGGGGTCATGGCCAGAGCAGTGCACTGCCATCACTGGATGTTGTGACACCTTGGGACCGTGTCACCCGCTGACTCTCAGGAGCAGAGGTGGTGCTGAGGTTTGGTTCAGAGAGCCAAACTCATCCATGGGGGTCTGCAAATCTTGGCATTGTGCTGTGGTGGTGACAAGCTGGTGCCAATAACTGCAAAGAGGTGCTTTCTGGTGGGCAGGAACAAGAGTTAGAGGAAGGAGGGATGAAATTCTCTGCTGTGTTTGCGTGGTGTGCAAGGGTCAGAGCAGGGTTGGGGCTTGTAGGGCAGCATTGGGGTGCCTGGTGAAAGAGTGGGGAGTGGGGAGCAGCCTTGGGGTGCTGGTGGGTGTGGGGGGGCTGTCTGTGTTGGTGTCTTGTCTCGTGTTTGTACTCTGTGAAACGGCTGCGTGGGAATAAAAAGTGTTGTAATCCTTGGTAAGCACCGGGTCCTGTGTGATGGGGAGAGGATGGGGAGCAGCAGCAGGGCTGCAAGGACACTGGGGCTGCAAAGAGTCCCTGGGAGGGATGGACAGGGAGTTTTGGGGTGCCAGGCAGGGGCTGAGGGCACGGCTTGGGGCTGGAGCAGGTTTGCCATGGGGTGGGCTGGGATGTGGGGCAGAAGGAGCAGAGGAGGTTTGTGTTCTGGGGCAGGAGGGCAGCTGGTTCCCTCTCCTCAAGACAAGAGGTGGGTTACAGGATGTCACGGACTCTGCTCTGCTTGTTCTCAGCCTCTCAGCCCCCTCTCTGTGCCCTCTGTGTGTGTGTTAGCTCTGAATTCTCTCCTCCACGCCTCTTTTCTCCCTGATTTCCTCTCTGTTGCCTCATTCCCCATCTCTGTGCCTCTTTGCTCTCTGTTCTCAGCCTCTGCTCTCTCAGTCCTCACTCTCTGCCCTCTCTGTGCTTCTTTGCCCTCCTGTCCCTGCTGTCTGCTCACTCTCAGCTGGGTGCAGTGCCTCTCTGCCTTTGTTTCCTCTTTGTGCCTCTTTGCCCTCTCTCTCCCCACATTTCTCTCTGCCTCTCTTTGCTCTCCAGGTCTCCCATCTCCTTCTCCAGCCTCTTTTTGCCTCCTCCAGCCCCAGGCCCTGAGTCTCCCTTATTTCAGTGTTAATGAAGGTGCTGAGTTAATGACAGCAGCAGTGTGGGTGTGCTGAGGAGCTGCAGCCTCAGGGACAGTTTGCTCTCTGCTGGGACACCCCGAGGATGGAGAGGGTCCCTGGGGCACTGCTGGGTTATGGGATGTCCATGATTTTCTTTGGATCTTTAAATGGTTGGACAGATTGTCCAAACAGGGATGGTGTAAAGAGAGACTGACTGAGGGGATCACACTGACCACAGAATGACCACAGCCCTGACCACAGCACTGACCACAGAAAGACCCCAAAACTGACCCAAAGTAACCCCAAAAACTATCTAAAGTAACTCAAAATTTCTCAGGAGAGCAAGTTTGAACTCTAAAAAAACTCCATGTCCTATAGTAACCCAAAATCTTAATAGTTGACTTCTAGTAACCCCAAATCGACTTAAAGTAACCTGATTTTTTTCTTGACAGAATGAGTTTGAACTCTAATAACCCCAGTGATCTATAATAACCCCAAATCTTAAATATTGGCCTCTAGTAACCCCAAAATTTCCTGGAGTAACCCCAAAAGTGACCTAAAGTGACCCCAAAGTTTTCGGGAAAGAGCGAGTTTGGATTCAAATAATTCAAATGACCTATAGTAAACCTAAGTCTTAATTTTTGACCTGTAATAACCCCAAAAGTGAACTCAAGTAACCCCAACATGACCTAGAGTAACCCCAAAAGTGACCTAAAGTAACCCCAAAATTTTCTGGAGAAAGCAAACTTGAACTCTAATAACCTCAATGACCTATAACAACCCCAATATTTAATGGTTGACCTCTAGTAACCTCAAAATGAACTCAAGTAACCTCAATATGACCTAAAGTACCCCTAAAATTGACCTAAAGTAACCCCAAATTTTCTGGAGAGACCAAATTTGACCTCTAATAATCCCAATGACCTATAGTAACATCAAATCTTAAATATTGACCTCTAGTAACCCCAAAATGACCTATGGTAACCCCAAAATTGACCTAAAGTAACCCCAAATTTTTGTGGATAGAGCAAGTTTGAACTCTAATAACCCCAATGACCTATAATAACCCAAATGACCTAGAGTAACCCCAAATCTTAAATATTGACCTCTAGTAACCCCAAAATGACCTAAAGTGACCCCAAACTTTTCTGGACAGAGCGAGTTTGACCTCTAATAACCCCAATGACCTATAGTAACCTCAATGACCTATAGTAACCCCAAATTTTAATTGTTGACCCCAAGTATCCCACAAAATGATGCAAAGTAATTCCAAAGTGCTCTATGGCAAATGAGTTTGACCTCAAGAAACCCCAATTAATTAAAATTTGGGGTTACTATAGGTCATTGGGGTTACTACAGGTCATTGAGTCACTTGAGGTCAAATTGCTCTCTCCAAAAAATTTTGGGGTTACTTTAGGTCACTTTTGGGGTTACTCTAGGTCATTTTGGGGTTACTAGAGGTCAGCCATTACATTTTGAGGTCACTATAGGTCATTGAGGTTACTCTAGGTCGTTGAGGTTATTAGAGTTTGAACTTGCTCTTTCCAGAAAATTTTGGGGTTATTCTAGGTCACTTTTGGGGTTACTCTAGGTCATTTTGGGGTTACTACAGGTCAGAAATTAAGATTTCGGGTTACCAGAGGTCATTTAGGTTATTAAAGGTAAAACTCACTCTGTCTAGAAAATTTTGGAGTCATTTATGGTCACTTGAGGAAATTTTGGGGTTACTAGAGGTCAAAAATTAAAATTTGGGGTTACTCTAGGTCACTGGGTTATTTGAGGTCAAACTCACTCACTCCAGAAAATTTTGGGTCACTTTTTGGGTTACTTTAGGTCACTTTGGGGTTACTTGAGTTCATTTTGGGGCTTCTAGAGGTCAGCCATTCAGATTTGGAGTTACCATAGGTCATTTGGGTTACTGGAGATCAAACTCACTCTGTCCTGAAAAATTTGGGGTTATTGCAGGTCAATTTTTGGGTTACTTGAAGTCATTTTTGGGTTATTACAGGTCAAAAATTAAGACTTTGGGTTACTATAGGTCATTGGAGCTATTAGAGGTCAAACTCGCCCTGTCCAGGAAAGTTTGGGGTTACTTTAGGTCATTTTTTGGGGTTATTTGATGTCAAAAATTAAAACTTGGGGTTACTATAGGTAATTGGGTTACTTGAGGTCAAACTTGCTCTCTCCAGAAAAAAAATCTGGGTTACTTTAGGTCACTTTTTGGGTTACTCTAAGTCACGTTGGGGTTACTAGAGGTCAATAATTAAGATTTGGGGTTACTATAGGTCACTTGGATTATTAGAGTTCAAATTTTCTCTCTCCAGAGCACTTTTGATTATTGGGTATCATTTTCCCCCTCTTTGGGGACCAGTTTTAATCACACCCAATGTGTTTTTTCCCCCCTGTTCCAATTTTAGTGGCTTTTACAATTTCCTTCCCCCTCTGCTTTGTTCTCTGATCCCATCTCCATAGAATCCCTGTTATCATTTTAATTTGTGAGGGTTTTTTAGGATTTACCATTTTTTTGGGATTCAAGGATGTGGTTTCAGCTCTCCTCAGAGCTTCCATCCATCCAGCTTCCCACACTGAGTTTAGTATTTATGTCATTCACTGTCTCAGACTTTCACCCTACATTTGTGAACATCACCCCATAAAAAAATCCCATTTATTCTGGTGGAAGCCACACTTGTGTCAAATCCAATAAAATCATCTCTATGTTCTAATAAGAAGAGCAAACAAGCCTGATTTAAAATAATTTTTATTGAGAACTAACAATTATATGCAACTTTTTCCATGCTGGACCTGATTTTTAATTTATTTAACAAATATTTCTCCCAGCTGAACCCAAATCCATTTTATTCTTATGTTTAAATCAAGATGATTCCAGAAGGAATAAAAGTTCTGCACAGGATTTTCTCATTGAGAAATTATGGATTTGGAAAAATCATCTTTCCACATCAATATCCTGCATCTATCCCAGATGGATAAAAAAGTGCATCAATCATATGGAATATTCTGGAGCCCCAAATCTAGGAAAAACCTGAACCTATTGGAGAGATGATGACAGCAAAATATCCTAAAATACCACCCAGAGTCTCTGCACTACCCAACCCACTCTGGTTTTTGGTTTATTTTTTTATTTGTGGGGATTTTAAAGCACTGCAGGGAGTTTAAAACAGCACAAGGTTTAAAGCCAACTGGATTAGTTTGTGCTGCCCCTGAAATAAAGTGGCTACAGGGACTTGGTGATGAATTTTTTTTGTTAAAATTCCATTTACAAGCAGGGTTACTACAGGAATAACTACAGCTTTGCCAGTAAAAATTACTTTAGGTCAAGATACAACTTTTTTATTCAACTGCCTTGACAAAAAGCCCTGCTGGAAATTGTTTTCCCCTTTGTCTCTGTCCTACACTTGGCTGTCTGTATTTATGACACCAGCAGCTTGTAAATAACAAATGGGACTCAAGTTTCCTTATAAATCAGTGTTTCAGTCCAAAAATTCCAGTTTTAATGCCTATAACTGCAACAAAATATAATCTTCTGGACTGATTTTTATATTCTGAAGTTTCCCTAAAGTTCTATTGGGAAAACAAGCAAAAGAATTGACTGTATCTTAATAAAAATAAGCTTGGGGGGTTACAATTTTTTCTCATGGTGGGTAAAATGCTTTTGGTGGCTGAGGCAATGTCAGAAATACATTTTGGTGAATCTCTCCATCCCTCCATACCAGATTTTTTAAAGCACATAGTCACAAACCTTTGCAGCTAAAAGCACTCCCAGTGCTGTGCAAGTAGGAAATTCCAGGAATTTGGGGAGAGACATGAGCAGGAACAATGATTTGAGCAAAGCCCTTGCTGTGCTTCTCTGCTGGAGTGTTCATCCCTCGCCCTGGAGAGGTGGAAAGGTTTGACCTGAAAAGAGGAAAAGAGATGTATTACCTGGGGGAAATTGAGGGGGAAAATGAAGGAAAAACTGAGGGAAAAACTCGGGAAAAACACAAGGAAGAACTCAAGGAAGAACACAAGGAAGAACCCAGGGGAGAACTCAGGGAAAAACTCACTCAGGGAAAAAACTCAAGGAAAAACGCAGGGAAGAACCCAGGGGAGAACTCGGAATAACCCAGGAAAAAACTCACTCAGGGAAAAACTCATTCACTCAGGGAAAAACTTAAGGAAAAACTCAGGGAAAAAAACTCGGGCAAATTGAAGTGGGAGAGACGAGGTGAGTCTGGAGTTAAAAGCTGTTGCAGAGGAAACTGCGGGGGTGGGGAATAGAATAAAAATCATTAATTAAAATAAGCAGGGTTACAAACTGTCTGCGAGGGCGGGGGGGCACAGCAGGAGCTGGGAATGCCCAAGGCCAGGCTGGACAGCGGGGCTGGAGCAGCCTGGGATGGCGGGAGGGTGAAACCGGACGGGGTTTAAGGTCCCTCCGAAGCCACAGGGGGGACATCGGCACCGAGGGGACAGCAGGGGACAGCAGGGAGGGGACAGCAGGGGCGGCGGGATCGCGCAGATTCCCTGGGACAGCGCCCGAGGCACCGCACGGAGCGGAACGACAGCAGAGCCACGCCCATACCCAGACCACGCCCCATTCCTGACCACACCTTATTTTTTAAGCCACGCCTCGTCACGCCCCAGCCAATGACAACGCCCCCAGACGGTGACTCCGCCCCTTTTCACGCGCTGACGTCACCGCCCGAGGTGGCGCGAGCCCTTCCGCCGGTGACGTCACGTGGCGCTACCGCGCGGCCCCGCCCCCGCCCCGCGCCGCTCCGGGACCCCGGGCAGGTAACGGGACGCGGGGTTTGGGGTGCGGGGACACCGGAATGGGGGGTCGCGGGGGGGGGGGACACCCCGGCACGGCCCCCGCGCCCCGCCGGCATCACGCTCCCCGTTCCCGGCAGCTCGCGGTGGCGTCCTGGCGCTGGCAGTGCCACCTGCGGCTCCCGACACTGTCACCCCCCTTGGCCACCCCCCCTTGGCCACCCGGGGACCCCCGAGGAGGGCACGGAACCGAGCCCGGCGCCCGTTTTATTTTTTTTTTTTGTGCTGCCACAAAAGGGGTTTTGCACTCCGGACCCACATGCCGCTGTCACCCGTCCCGCTGCCACCCACAGCCCGCTGTCCCCTGTCACAAGTGTCCCCTGTCACAAGCGCCCCCTCCCGCAGCAACAGAGCACAGAATTAGGCGGGTCCCCCCCTTTGCATCTTCCTGCTTCACACCCAGGCTTGGTTCCCAGTCCCAGCTCAGGTGATGCAGACAGACGGACAGCATTCCACCCCTGCCACTCCCCTGCCCACAGCCCGATTTCCCGTGCCCCTCCCCGTGGGGAGGGACATCTTGGAGCAGTCACAGCTGCCCTTTTCCTGCAGGAGCCACCATGGATCTGGTGCTGGAAGCCGCGGACCGGCACCTGCTGACGCCCTACGTGTACCCGGCGGGGTGGCCCGAGGACGAGCCGTGCCGCCAGCTCCTCAGCCTGTTTGTCATCACCAACCTGGGCGCCCTCGCCCTCTACCTGCTCTTCGGCACCCTCAGCTACTACTTCATCTTCGACCACGAGCTCAAAAAGCATCCCCAGTTCCTGGAGGTGGGTGCAGCTTGCAACTTCTCACCCAGACGCTGAATGGCAGTGTCCCCTTCGCTGTCCCCTTATCCATTCTGAATGTCACCTGTCATTGCTGTGGCACGGGTTGTCCCCACTGTCACATTCACCCCTCTCAGCCTGCTGTTACCCCTGATTAGAATGCCACAGCCCCCTAAACCCAACACCCAGCCCTGCCCAAGCACAGCTGTCCCCATATGAGCAGCACCCGTGTCCCACACCATGGCACAGATGTCACGACAAAGGGGTGGCCAAGATGCCAGCCCTTACGAGGGGCACTGGAGCTCTCAGGTGTCCCCTGTGCCCCTGACCCCTCTTGTCACACCCCCAGAACCAGGTGAGCCGGGAGATCTCCTATGCCCTGCGCTCCCTGCCCTGGATCAGCGTCCCCACTGTCGCCCTGTTCTTCGCCGAGGTGCGGGGCTACAGCAAACTCTACGACAACATCGAGGACTCCCCGTATGGTGAGTGAACCTCCCTGCACCCCCTGCCACAGCAGTGTCCTGTCCCCACCTGGATTACCTCCCTCAGCTCCCTTTTCTCCCAATGACAACCCCAAGAACTCCTCCTGTCCCAGCTGTCTGCCAAAAACCCAAGTTCTCTTTAGGGGAGGCCCCCATACACCCTCACTCCTCCTGACACACTCCACTCTCCACTAAAGAGATCCTTCCCTTCCCTGGGCACGGCTCCCAGCACCTGACTCACTTTCCCTGAGTCACAGGGCACAGCCTGATGCTCTCACTTCAGTGGGGCAGACCCTGACGTGGCTCACACGTGTGTCCCACCACGAGGACATTGTGGAGACCCTCACAGCCTCCTGATGCCCACATGTGCCACCTCTAACAACCCTGTCCCCCTCCAGGCTGGTCTGGTGTCTTCCTCAGCATGCTGTCCTTCCTCTTCTTCACTGACATGGGCATCTACTGGATACACCGTGGGCTGCACCACAAGCTGTTCTATAAGGTATGGGACAGGACAGGGGGCTCTGGATGAGAGTCCTTGGCCTGCTCTGGTGACATTTCCCAGGGAATCCTTGGGTGGGAATGGCTGAACAAGGTGACACCATGTGATGGGAGCTAAGAGCCATTTGAGACCCTCTCAGTTTGGGTGGTGATGGCCCAAACAGCATCCCTTGGGGCCGTGAATCCCTAAAAGAGCCCACCTTGACAGCCCCCTGTGCCCACAGCGCTTCCACAAGCCCCACCACCTGTGGAAGATCGCCACGCCCTTCGCCAGCCACGCCTTCCACCCCGTGGATGGCTTCATGCAGAGCCTGCCCTACCACGTGTACCCCTTCCTGTTCCCCCTGCACAAAGTCACCTACCTGGGCCTCTACATCTTCGTCAACGTCTGGACCATCTCCATCCACGACGGCGACTACCGCGTGCCGCGGCTGCTGCGGCACGTCATCAACGGCTCTGCCCACCACACCGACCACCACCTGTACTTCGACTACAACTACGGCCAGTACTTCACCCTCTGGGACAAGATTGGGGGTTCTTACAAGAGCCCCACGTCCTTTGAGGGCAAAGGTCCCCACGATTACCTGCGCAGGCTGCGAGAGAAAGAGCTGGGAGCGTCCAACGGCACCGCGGCCTCCAAGAAAGACCCGGGAACGTCCAACGGCACCGTGGCCTCCAAGACTGAGTAGGCTTCCTCCAAGAGTGTCCCTTCTCTGGCTGGATCCTCACCAGCCACCCAAGACTTTTCCACGGACAAAGAGTCCCTGTCCCCAATGACGTGACCAGCGTGGGGTGATTTTTGGTGAGCATCCGAACCTGCCCCGATCCCAAAACGGCGCTGTCCGGCCATGCTCCACACCACAGATCTGCCCTGCTTCTCCTGCTGCTGCCCCTCCCAGCTCCCCCTGGATCTCTGCTAAGGTCCCTGCGCTGCTTTAGTGCTGTGCTGATGCTTTATAAGAAGAATAACATGGCACAAATAGAACAGTGATTTGGCACAAATTAACGTGACTCGTGGCAGGGTCTTTGTCCCACTGCTGCGCCCCTTTGCTGATGATTCCTTGTTCCCATCATGGTGTCCATCGGGATGAGCTCTATTTTGGAAGAAAACCCTACCTTTTGGAGGTGGTGTGGCTTCTTCTGATGGCTCCCTTGGTGGGACTTCTTGCACTCAGCCTCCTTCCTCTTGCCTGGGGATGTCCCATGGAAACATCATGCCTGTAGGACAGAGGTGTGCTTTGAGTCTTGTGGGTCTCTCAAGCCCCCTGAGAACACTGAGGAGGAAGGGAGGAGGAACAGGCACCCAGATGTGAGGGGCAGGGGCTTCTCCTCACTCAAGGGTTCATGGCCAGCTTCCTCCCCTAAGGGCTGTGTTTTTCCTGCTGAAATCTGGTCACCCCACCTTTGGGGTGTTTGAGTGTTCAATAAATCTCAATTGCCAACTTGGCTGCTGTTTGCTCCCTTCTCCCTGACTCATGCAAAGTGTCCTGGGGCAGCAAACCCATGAGGGACTTGTCACAGACCTGTGCTGTGCTGGCTGAAAAATTTGGGCCAAAACAGCAGAAGATGGGCAAGATAAAGTCAGAGTGGCCAGAGCCACTTCCAATGCCCCAAACCTCCTCAGGTGTAACCACGTCCCTGCACAGTGACACCTGTGCTTTCCCATTCCCTGCTCCCCCAGTGTCACCAGTCACTGCAGCCCTGCTGCCCTTACTGGGCATGGAGGGAGGCCCTTCTTGGAGTCCCTTGCTGTGGGGACAGCCCCTCTGCTCCTCATCCAGTCTCAGCTGTCCCCAGGCAGGCATGGCCAGGGCCACACCACCACACCTGTGGTACTTGGGTCACCTGTCCCATGTCCTGCCAGCCCAGCCAGTCTGCTTTCACCTTTCCACCTGCCCATCCCAACTCAATCTCCCCACGTGCACAGGACCCCTGACCTCTGTTTGCTGATTAACCTGGGCCCTAAGGTCGAGGCACAGCCCAGACAAACACAGTGACAACACCAGAGTCCTTGGCCAGCCTGATTCCCAATCCACATGACACCCTTAAGAAAAGCCCCAGATTTCTCATCACCCCATCCTCCCCTTAGTCAGCCCAGTGCCTGGGCAGCCCATCCTGGCAGCTTTGGGACAGACAGGGACCCCAGGGCAGTAAAGCCCTAGGATGAAATGGCATCACTGCTGGTGCCCAGTGCTCCCTGCCCTGTGTTCTGGACATTCCCAGGGATGGATGTGCAGCACCCCAGTGCTGGGCAGGGGCAGATCCTGTCCTGCTGGTCACTCACACCCTGCCAGGGCTGTGGGCACAGCACACATCCCCCGGGGTGGCCTTGGGCCACTGGAGCATGGACAGCAGCAGCCCTGGCTCTGGTCCCTGCTGCTGCTGCTGCCACAAGATGGGGATGTTGTTCACGACAGCCTCGCTGGAGCTGCACCTGCGTGGATGCTCCTCCTCCTCCTCCTCCTCCTCCTCCTCCTCCTCCTCTCCCCAGCGTGGGGCTCTGCCCCTGCTCCCTCACATGGGGTGTCCCTGCTCCAGTTCCCTGAGGAATGACCCCGTTCCTCATGCAATTCCTGACATCAGAGCCTTTCCTGCTGATTTGTCTGCAGTGTCTTCCCTGTCCCACCCCACACAGAGCATTTCCTTCCCTCCTGTCACCCCCACAGGATGCTGTGCCACACATCAGGGCAGTGCACTGAACATCCCCCTCAGAGACACCCCAGCACACAAAGTGGTGTGTGAATGCAGCAATTGGGTGCCTCTGACACAGCCCTGAGCCCTGCAGGGAACCCTGCAACCATCATCCTCCTCTGAGGAAGGCTCTGAGACCAATTCCATGGGTCTTCAGCTCCTGGCATCCCTGTTTTGCTCCCTGATCCAACTTCAGCAACAAGCAATGGTTCCTTTAAGCAGCTTCACTCTCTCAGTGAGGCTTTGTGGGGAATGGCTGTTCAACCCCTCAGTCCCCCAAACCCTCTGGGACCTCTAAAGCTGAGACAGGGAAAGGTCTCAAGGCAGAGGGGAAGGAAAACCAGGGGGCCAGGGGCTCCTCACCTTGCTCTGGGAGTTCACAGCTTTGCTGCTGATGAAATCCAGATGGACCTTAAAATAAACTCTGCACTGTTCCCCTCTCCCCTTTACGTCTCTTTTTGAGAAACAAAAAATACCTTGGCAGGGGAAACGTGTGTTTCCCTGCACAAAGAAAGAGCCATTCATCTGTGAGCATTTACCAGGGCTGGGTCCACCCAAGAGCTCCAGGCAAAAGCTCTTTGTGCCCAGCACAGGGAGCTCACAGGGGGACAGGGACCCTTCTGCACCCTGCAAGAAGAGCTGGAAGAGAGACAGTAAACCCCCCAAACACCATTTTCCTCCATTTAGCACCTCAGCAAAGGCAGTTCCTGGTTTCTTCCTATTTCTTATTCTATTCCTCACCTCTGGGTCCTTTTTGAATTTTCTCATCTGGCCCAGAGAGCAGCTGCTGCAGGGATTCCCACTCAACAAAACTCCCTCAAGGACTCTGCCCATACCCACAGTGACCTCCTGTCCTCCAGGGGGACATTACTGTGAGCCAAGACCTCTCAAAGCTTTATTAGGAGGGCTTATAATTGTATTGACCTGATAACTGAAATACACTAACTGGGTTTCTAGGTGAAAGCACCTCGGGGAAAGCTCTGGACAACATTCCTGCTATTAAGGCAAGTGGAATGAGGGGGAGCAAGATTGCCTTGGGGCTGTCCATGGGATTTATAGCCTCTCATTCCTTCACTGCTGGGCCACATCCATTTTCTTTGATGGTAATGCTGGAATGGTGCATATGAGGCAGAGGGGTTGGAAGCCATCAGTGTGCTCTCAGTATCTTGGAGACACAAGAGGCCTGAGCCATTTCTTAGCAGCAAGATCATGCCTAAAAAACCACCTCTGGCTTAGAGAAACAAGCTGGGGCTGAGCAGCAGGCACAGCTCAACTGTCCTGTCATCTCCCAGTGTCATTTGGATCTCCTGCCTCAAATCCTTGCTCCCCCTTGCCCTGCTCTGTGGCAGCAGGGATACACACAAGCCCCAGGCAGGGAGGGGACAAATTGCTCTCTGAAAGGGATGCACAGTGACCAGAGCAGCAGAACCAGGGGAATCCCCACACCTGGGAGTCCAGCTCCCTCAGTAAATCAGAGCTGTGGCCACTGGCATCAGTCCTGTGCTGTCCCTGCATAACCAACCAAGCATCATCTCCTGCACTTCAGTGAGTTACAGGCATGTTCCCTATGCCAAGTGTTCTGTGGGAAGCACACAGACACTCAAACCCACCTGCCATGTGCCAGGGCCTCCCCACTCTCACAGGGAAGAATTTCTTCCTAACATCCAATCTAACCCCACTCTTTGCCAGTTTGAAGCCTTTCCCCTTTGCCCTGCCACTCCACACCCTCCTAAACAGCTTCATTTATTTCAACACAGTTTCCTCTAATTCACTCTCTCTTCCTTCAACTTGATTTCTGCCTGCTTCATTTCTCCTTAACTCCATTCCACAGAAATTAGGTTGAACTTATTTCACTCCATCTCAACAGGCACCCGAGCATCCTCCAGAGAGGGAGAGGAAGAAGGAGAAAGGGCAGGGGAAAGGAGAGGGAGAGCAGACACGGGGAAGAGGGGACAAGTTTTAGAAAATGAACAACAACAATTAACCAGAACTTATGCGACTCGAGCATCCTCCACAGAGGGAGAAAAACACGGAGAGGGAGGATAAAATGAAAAGAGGAAGGAAAAGAGTGAGAAGGGGGGGGCGAGCTTCAAAAATGAACCACAGAAATTAAGCACAACTTAGGCGACTTAGGCGACTCGAGCATCCTCCGCAGAATGAGAAAAAGACGGAGAGGGAGGAAAAGAAGAAAAGAGGAAAAGAGGAAGGAAAAGAGCGAGAAGGAGGGGGAGGGGGGCGCGAGCTTTAGAAAATGAACCACAGCAATTAACCACAACTTATGCAACTTAGGCGACTCGAGCATCTTCCGCAGAGGGAGAAAAAACACGGAGAGGGAGGAAAGGAGGGAAAGGGGAAGGAAAGGAGCGAGAAGAGGGGAGGGGGCCCGAGCATCCGCGGCGGCGGGGGGCGGCGGGGGGCTCGCAGCGCTGCCCATGCACATTCTCTCCGGGCGGCGGCGCGGCTGCTGCCGCTCCTGCGGCCCCGCTGCGCTCCGCTGCGCTCCGCCCGGCCCCGGCGGCTCGAACATGGCGACACGGAGCTGCGGCGGGGCCGGCCGTGCCTGCCCGCTCCCCCGCCGCCTGCTGCCGCTGCTGCCGCTGCTGCTGCTGCCGCTGCCGCCGGCCGCGGGCTCCCGCTCGCCGCCGCCGCTGCTGCTCCGAGCGCCGCCGGCCCCCGCAGCCCCCGCCGAGCCCCCGCGGGGCCGCCGCGCCGCGCCGCGCCCGCCGGAGCCCATCCAGGTGTACGGACAGGTGAGCCCGCACCGCGGGGGGATGGCGAGGGGCGGGGGGCGCGCGGCTGGATCAGCCCGTATCCCCCTCTGGAGAACGCTCCATCCATCACCGCGCTCTCCCCATCCTAACCCGGGGGTCGCGGCGGGCGAGGAAGGAAGGGTCGGTGTGGGGTTCGCCGCTCTGCTGTGCCCCGAGTTCTGCTGTGCCTTGATCTCTGCTGTGCCCCTGGTTCTGCCCACATTCCCCCTTGGAGAACGCTCCATCCATCACTGCCCTCTCCCCATCCTTCCCCGGGGGTCGCGGCGGGTCCCGCTTGGGCAAGGAAGGTGCGGGGTTCGCTGCTCTGCTGTGCCCCGATCTCTGCTGTGCCCCGATCTCTGCTGTGCCCCAGGCTCTGCCCGCATCCCCCGCAGCCGCCTCGCTCGCTCGCCGCGGTCACGTTCGCCCTGGTACCCGCTGGTAGCCGCGGGCTCGCTGCCGGCGAGATGCGCTCCCCAAAGGGAGCCAAGGGCAGGGATTGGGGCCGGGCATCCCCAGCGCCGGGGATGGGGATGGGGAAGGGACGGCGATTCCCCGCAGGGATGCTCGCCGTGAGCATCGGGAGGACATGGCTATTGGTGAGGCACGGTGTCCTTCCCCGCCTGGAGGGCTCCCTGCGTGTCCAAGGATCCTCCACCGGTCCTTGGAAAAGAAGGGGAGCGGAGTTGCTCACGGCAGGAAAACACAGGAGCTGCTATTTCTGAAACCTGGCAAGTTTTGCTGTCAGGACCGTGAAGGTTCCCCTTCAT
Source organism: Erithacus rubecula (assembly GCF_903797595.1). Taxonomy (NCBI): domain Eukaryota; kingdom Metazoa; phylum Chordata; class Aves; order Passeriformes; family Muscicapidae; genus Erithacus; species Erithacus rubecula. Next base: position 2,731,871 of record NC_136677.1, read on the forward strand.
CCCTTCTTTTCCATCTTTTCTGGGTGGTGATGGCAAATGGCACTTGGATTTTCGGCTGGGGAAAGCTTCAGCCTTTTAGAGGTTCTACTTTATTTTTGATGTGCTCACGTGCTGTCCACACTCTGCTGCCCTACTTGATCCTCCTTGCTGACACTGCCTGTGTCCCCATCACGTGCCCAAAATGCTGATGGGGAGGGACCAGCCCACGGAGGGACAGGAGAGGCTTTGAGCCTTCAGTGACATCTCCCTTTGCCTCCTTCGATAGTGCTTTCCAATTTCCCCTTTTTGCTATTTGTAGGATGAGAAGGAGCTGGTCTCGAGCAGGGCTGGCCCTGGAGCTGCTGGAGAGGCACATGCAGGGCTGGTGCTGCTCCTAAAGCCCTTCTGTTCCCTTGTTTAGGGAAAAGCTGTTCCTCCTCCCCTTGAAAATCTGCTTCGCCTCCTCTACCTCCTCAGCGTTTGGCTGTTTTTAGCATAACACAGCTACCCCATTTTAGAAGAAAACATGACACTTGTCTCTCATCCACGGCAAGACATTGGTGGCACTTTCCCTTCTGTCTCCCCATGCCTTCTGTCCAGCCCACCTGCCAGGTAGAGAGCTGCTGTGGCAGGAATGTCCCTGTCACCTGCACACGGAGCTGCAGACCCAGGAGGGTGCAGTAACCCTGCCACTATCCAGGACAGGACTAACAGGAAGCAGTGAGAGTTCAAGAGTTTGTCACTGTTTGGGCTTTTCTCATTGCCTCAAGCTTCCAGAGGGGATTTGCCTGAGGAATGGAGCTGCTCTCATTGGCAGCAGAGCACCCAGCACCCCTTCCCTTCTCTGCTTTGGGGCAGGACACACTGATTTTACAGCCCGGGTGTGTCACCAGGAAGAGTTGCTCGGCACTAAACAACATTTCTGAGTTCTGCCAAGTGCTACAGCACTTTAAATCAGGGCTCTGCTTTAGTAAAAGGGACAAGGGGGAGCCTGTGTGTCCTAGGCTGGGTTACAGATCTGACCACACAAGTTCCTAATGCCCGGGAAGCCGTGCTCAGGGGTCTCGTGCCTGGTCACAAGCACCCAACAATCCCCGTGACCTCCCTCCCCCAGGCCTCTGGCACTCCAACACCAGCACAAAATCGTGCAGTCCAAGCACTCCTCTCTCAGGGCCATCAGTGCTTGGATGAGCATCCCTGTGCCATGTCACTGCAGTCCCTGATCTGGGACACATCCCGTGCCTTTGGCAGGGCACTTGGCCATATGCTACGCACTGGCTCGTGCCCCAAAACTCTCTGCCCTTCCCTGGCTCTCCAGTGTGCTCCTGAAGCAGGCTGGTGGGACAGCAGAGAGCCCAGGCTCAGCCCAGAGCTGGGGAAAGCAGCGTTTGCTGCTGGCGGGGGTGATACCTGGGAGCAGAGCTCTGTCTGGAACCGAGCAGGGGAAGAACATCCAAACCCTTTGTAGCTCCTCAGGAGCCAAACACAGCTTACTCAGCACTGTCAGGAACAGGCTCAGAGCCCTCTTGCCTTGGACACCCAAGCACAAGCACAGGATGTTACTTGGATTTTTTTATCTGGACCCTCACTGCCGATCGCATCCTTGCTGGGCAGGCTGCAGCAAAACTTCCCAGGAACATCACCAAATAACAGGACCACAGCCTAACCCCCCTCTGTGGCTTTTCCTTGGTTTTTTCTGACTCTGAAGCAGCAGCAATCAGCAGACCAAATGCCTGACTCTGGAGCTGTCAGCTCTGAGACAGAGCAGGTTTTGTTCCCGTGGGCAGCCCTCACCTCTGTGGGATTGTTGCTGAGGGTTACAATGGACAGACTGTCTGAGGCAGGACTCTGGCAGCAGAGAAGCATCCCCAGGGCATGAAAACTTCATCCTCAGGGCCAGCAGGGCTCCCTAAACCCCTTCCACACCTCAGCCTGCCCTCCTGCTCCTGGCACGAGCCCCCAGCCCCATGGCAGGTCTGCCACCCACCCTCCTGTCCCCTCACAACCTTTGTGCTCCTGCCTACACAGCCCTGCTCAGACCTGGAAACAGGGCCTGGCTCCAGGATTTTCCATTTCCATGGAACCTCCCCACCATCCCACATAAATCCTGGCTGCTGGGTGTGAACCAGCCACGAGCCACAAGGACTGCAACAAACAGGGAGAGACCTGCAGCCCCTCTGGCTGCCTGAGTGTGTGCTGGGGACGGGTGTGCAGCCAGTGCTGTGTCATGGCTGTGGCAGACACAGAGGAAAAATGCTGGGGCAGAAACCCAGGGTGGGTCTGCTGGTCCTGAGGGGGAGAGGGGAGTTGTGAGAGCATTGACACTGCTAAGACATATCTAACATTTACCTGCACACATCCCATCCTCTTCTTTGGAAAGAGTTTATCTAAAGCCACCCTCTAAAGCACACAACTCGGAAGAAATCTTTTCTTTAAACCACACTGGGACAGAAGACATGTCACTGCAAGGCTTGAGCCTCTCCCTGTGCTCAAAACCTGCATGTGGCTGTCACCTCTGTGCCTCCCTGTCCCCTGAACCAGTGTTAGTGCCTGCCCTAACATCATCTTCCCCTTCTGGGGGGAACTATTTCATTGCTCACAGCCTTCCTGTTTCCTGATGATTTACCCCACCCTGCCTTTGAGGTAAAGCACTGAGTTTTCATCATTTCCAGGCCATTTACTGCGACCTGCCCTCCTGTCATCCCACCACTTGACCTTGACCCTTCCCACCCCTCTGTGTTGATGGAGACCTCGGTTAACCCCCTGTGCAGAGGTGCAGAGCTGGCAGAGAGCCCTGCTGCTCCCAGGGAGGCAGAGGCTGCTGTGCAGGGTGAGCCCATCCAGCCCTGGGAGCGCAGACATCAGTCACGCCGCATCGCAATTGAACCGTACTTAATTTTGACCTACTTTACCAGCCTGGCAGAGCCTTCCCAGATCAGACTTTAACCTTCTGGAGGTGCCCTGGGTGGTGACAGCGTGTCCCAGCTGCGTCCTTTTCCTCCTTCTTTGTGTTAGCAGGTCACCCTCCCCATTGCTGGGTCTTTCATGGCCACCTTGACAAGGTTTCCCCACTCCTGGCATTTGCTTTTTGCTACAGCTTGATCCCTGGAAGCCACACAGCTCCTGCTCCTGGCACCATGGTGCCTGGGAGAGGTATTTGTGGTTTTATTCATTGTTTTTCCCCTCCAGCAGATTCCTCACAGATCCTGTGAGTGCTGTGGTGTCCCAGGGGCATCGCTCAAGCTTTCCAGAGCTGCAATGACAAGCTCATGCACACTCTGGACCTCTTCTGCAGCCTTCCTCCTTCCTTATGTGAATTTCATCAGCACTTCCCAAATCTGCTGGGGGAAGCCTCCATTCCCATCACATCCCTGCCCTTCTATCAATTTATGAGAGCCCAGGTTGTTTTTGAGGTTGTTTCTGGATTCCTGCCCTGACCCCAATCTTCCTCCTCCCTTACTTTGTCCATTCTCCTGGAAACAACAGCTCCAGGGAGAGCTCTCTTGGTGGTGGCAAAGAGAAAACAAGCCCTGCAAGCAGATGATTTCAGCATTAACTAAATTAACACGGGGCCTGGCACTCTCTGAAATGAGTCACCCGTGTTTCATATCAATGATTTCAGACCCTGGCATTTCCAGTCCAAGCCACAAGCAGCGCCACGGCAGGCACAGGCTGCGTTCTGAAATCCCACGGCAGGGCTGGGAGCAGATGCTGGGAGCAGAGCAGAAGGTGCAGTAATGAAGCTTTAGCAGGAGCAGGAATGCACCCATGGCACTCTGGGGCCAGCTCTTGCGTCAGCCCTGCTGGGGGGGACAGGGAATGGGGACAGCAGGCTGGCACTTGTCCTCTGCAGCCAGGTCACAGCACCTTTTCTTTTCCTGCCCTGAGCTATCCTCTTTTGCCTCTGACCCCTTCTTCAGCCCAGTCCTCATTCTCCCACCTACTAGGCACAAGATATTTAGCCCATTCCCCTTGCCCACAGATGTCCTGGCAGCCCTGGAGCCGTGATCTGAGCTGGTGGCAACACTTGGATGGTTTCAGTGCTGCTCACAGCCACACAGGACCCTTGCTCTTTGCCACCCCTGCTTATCAAACAGCAGTGATAACTCATTAACTACCCCAGAAATTCCCCAGGAACTGCATTTGTTTGTAGGCCACTTTGAGGATGGGAAAACACCCCAGTGAGCATGGGAATCTTTGCTCTGCACTCAGGTTTACAGCACTGAGCTGTCACAGTGCATCACCTCCCGAGGAACCGCGGAGCTGCAGCCCCAGCCCTCGAGCTGGAGCTTTAATCCTCAACAAAGCAAACCCAGGGACACACACAGCGAGCTCCCAAACCCCCTGGACACCAAGAGCAGCCCCTAATGCTGCCCTGTCACTTGTCACTGCTGTTACAAGTCAGCCAGCACACGATATTTCTGCTGGCAGCTCACCACAGCCAGCAGTGGGATTTCTGCACGGGGAGGTCACGCTTCCCACACAGAGCAGGGGCTCCAGGGATGGGATTTAGAGTCCTCTGGTGAGGGAGGGCTGGAGAGCAGCTCCAGAGAGCTGTCCCTGCCAGTCACCCATCCCCTGGCCAGCCTGCACCATGCTGGAGCCAGGGCATTTCATGTTTGTCACATGCCAGGGGTGAGCCACCTCCACAACCAAAATCCTTCTCCAAACTCCCAACCTGGGCACAGACAACTAAGAGGGATGTGACAGGAAGGGAAGCTGCTGTTTGTAGAGTCAGCACTGCACTCACCCAGGTCTCCTCAATTCCTGACATCCATCACCTCTCCAGGCTCAGCAGGACATTTCCATCTCAGCTCCAGACATTCCCTCTGCCAGCCCAGCCTGGAGCTCTCAGGCTCCAGCTGCATCCCTGAAGCTCATCCCTGCTCTCAGATGGCAGCTCCAGGGGCTTCTTCTCATCCCATTCCTGCAGGGCAGTCATTTGTTGGAAGATGCTGTTAACAAAGAAATAAATACATAGCAAAGTTAGAAACATTAACTCCATTAACTACAGCTACAAGCAGCCTCTGCTATGTCTTGGCTCCACTTTTCCCCTCCTGGACTTCATTTGGCACTTTACGTATTAGGAGGAGAAATTAGAATTTCATGCATATTTCATATATACTTAATCACTTGGCAAAGACCAAAACACTTTCCCATTAAGTGGAATTTATGCTAAATGCTGTTTCCATTAGGCACCAGTCACTGCCTGTTCAGAGGTTACACCAGTTCCCCAGGCAGGGGAGGTGGGGACAGTGTGACAGTGCCAAAGCAGCAGGGCAGGGTCCCTAACCCAGCCTTATTCCACAGATCCCATCCTGGTTAATGGGACATCAGCTGCTTGCTGCTCCCCTGAGCCACTTGGGTCCCCACTGAGTTCTGCAGGGCAGCAAAAACAAAAGTTTGAGGCTCACAAACCCAACCCAGTGCTGTACAACCCTTCCTGGGAGACTTACAGCATCCTTGTGCTGCCTTCTCCTGCTTTACTCCCTCTAGTAAGAGCTTCTCCAGCTGCTCCAAAATCTTCCTGCTGAGTGCTCCTCCCTCCTGCCAGGAGCCAAAGCTTATCTTTGTCTTTATTTAGGGACTGCCATCCTCAAACTGCCTGAGCTCACCTGGCTCCTCCAGGACTAACAAAGCTCAGCTGGCTCCCCTGAACCCAAACAAGTTATTCCTGGATTTTGGGTTTCACTACACTTCCCAAGTCTCCAAAAAGGGGTCTTGCTGTCTGCTTTATCTTACAAGAAAAAAAGATATAAAGGTTTACTGCTGAGGTTAAATCAAGGTGCAGATAGGAGTCTCCTCTGGCTTTCCTGCTTTTGAAATTCCAAGGGTTGGATTTCTTGTGAAAAAAAAAAAAATAGAAAGAGAAGTCCTTTTAAAATTGACACTGGTAGTAACAAACCCCTCTCAATTGAGAGGATCTAAAGGGCCAAATTCTGTGTTCTAATAGTGCCCAACTCCAGCCTGAGCACAGCTGGTCACCCAAAAAAGCTGCACCCAAAATAACCAACAGAGATGTGGGAGATTTAAACGGGGTTATTCTGCTCCCAGAGCAGGGGAGGGGGGCTGGGAGCACAGTGAGCTCCACACCCGAGGCTGGCTGAGTGAGCAGCATCCCTGCATCCTCAAACAGCGTTTTTCCTTTTAATTATATATTTTTTTAATCTTTTAATTTTTTTTTTTTTCTCCTGGCAGGCACGCAGGGCTCAGCTGCCTGGTGTTGTGGCTGCTGCTGCCTGACCTAAATCTGCATCCATAGCTGGGAGCTCTGGCAGGGTTTGCCCAGTGTGGGGTCCCTGCTGGGGATGCTCCAGAGCCCAGGGGGATGCTCCAGATCCCTGGGGATGCTCCAGAGCCCCAGGGGATGCTCCAGAGCCATGGAGATGCTCCAGAGCCCCAGGGGGATTCTCTAGAGCCATGGAGGTGCTCCAGAGCCCCAGGGGGATTCTCCAGAGCCCCAGGGATGCTCCAGAGCCCCAGGGGGATTCTCCAGAGCCCCAGGGGGATTCTCCAGAGCCCTGGGGATGCTCCAGCCCAGGGGGGATGCTCCAGAGCCCAGGGAGATGCACCAGCCCTGGGGGATGCTCCCTGCAGGGGTTGGGGTCAGTTCTCTTTCCCCTCCTTGTGAGCCTGTTGCATAAGAAGGATTTGTGGGTTTCTCCTTGGTTCTCCCCCCCCCCCCCCCCCCCCCCATCTTCTCCCAGAATAAAGACCTTGTTTTTCCAAGTGTTTTCCTTGCTGGAGGTTCAAGCAGCCCCTTGTGGGCAGTGCTGCTGGCTGATCCCAGGGTCAGCCAGTGCTGCAGGGTATCAGCCTAAGCAGGGCTTATCCCTGTATTTTTACAGCTTCCCAAGGCCCCGAGCAGGGTTAGCAGGGCTGGGCTGAGCTGTGGCGTGCGAGGGCTCAGGCACGCACATCCTCTGCTGCAGGGACCCATCCACCCATCCAGAGCCCAGCTGAGCTGCTGCCCCAGCTCTCCCTGGCTGTCCCTGCAGGGTTTGTCCTGCACTGTCAGCTCCCACTGAGCTGCTGCTGCCACAGCTTCCCCATAGAAACCAGCCCTGTGCTGGCAGATACAACACACACAGTCCAGAATGACAGGACTGTGCATGCTTCTGTGTGTGCTGGAATCACAGAATATCCTCAGCTGGAACCCTTGGCTCGGCACAGACACCCCCAACAATCCCACCCTGGGCATCCCTGGGCTGTCCAAATGCTGCTGGAGCTCTTGGGCCTGTGCCCAGCACTCTCTGGGGGAAGAGCCTTTCTCTTATTTCCAGCTAAACCTCCCCTGGAAGAGCTCGAGGCAGTTCCTCGAGTCCTGCCACTGCTCAAGGGATCAGTGCCTGACTCTCTGTTTCCCTGTGGTCTCATCAGCCTGGATTTGAAAACACTTCTCAGTCCTTGGTTTGAGTTTTCATTCTCATCATCCCCTGAATCCTGTTTGTCTGAGGAAGAATAAAGGGAAAATTACCCTTTTAGGCACATTCTGCCAACGTGCTCAGGAGAGATGCTGCTCTCAACGAGTTTTCCCAAATTCTGGATTTCCCAATTTCCAAGGAAAGGTGGCATGAGTGGATATTTGCTGTCCCTCTGGGTGAGGCTGTGACTCAGGGTGTCCTTTCCCTTGGCATTGCAGGTCAGCCTCAATGATTCCCACAATCAGATGGTCGTTCACTGGGCAGGAGAGAAGAGCAACGTGATTGTGGCCTTGGCCAGGGACAGCCTGTCCTTGCTGGGTCCCAAAAACAGTGATGTAAGTAACACACCCTGGCCCTCTCCAGCTGCACCTTCTGCCTCTGGGCCTGGCAAGGGGATGAGCTACAGCCTGCCTTGCTCTTGTGTCCTGAGAAACACAAAAAAGCCCCACAAGTTGGGTTCAGTGGCACAAAAATATTAAATATCCTCTGTGCTGCCCCATGGGTTCAAGGCGTGGTTGGGAAAATCTCAAATCTTTCCCTGCTTTGTAGTTCACTGAGTTTTCACCAAATCTGCCAGAAGGGAGCTCAGAACTTTGTGTTTCTCATTGTGGGGCTTCTCCTTTGCAGGTTTATGTGTCCTATGACTATGGGAAGAGTTTTAAGAAGATTTCAGAGAGGTTCAGCTTCGATGGGGGGAACAGCAGCGAGGTGGCCATCGCCCAGTTCTACCACAGCCCAGCTGACAACAAGAGGGTGAGGGGGACGTGGCAGCTGGGCCTTTATCCCTGCTGCCCCAGGGAGCCTGGACACCCTTGGGCTGTCCCTGGGGCAGAGGTGGCATGTGCCACTTCTTGTAGGGCTTGGTGATGCTCAAAGTGTGGGAGAGGGGTGGCTGGGACAGCCTAATTCTTCTCCTCCAAAGGTTGCCCTCCCAAAGGCTCCCCTGGGATGAACCAGGGAAACCATTCCTTCATTCCTGCCAGTCTGAGCTCTGCTCTGATCTCCTCTTCTCCCCTGTTCCTCCACTCCCAGTATATCTTCGTGGACGCCTTCTCCCCGTACCTGTGGATCACCACCGACTTCTGCAACACCATCCAAGGCTTCTCCATTCCCTTCAGAGCAGCAGACCTCCTCCTGCACAGCAGGAACCCCAACCTCCTCCTGGGCTTTGACAGGTCTCACCCTAAAAAACAGGTGGGCACTTTGCTCAGGTGGGGAAGCAGCATCCCACCCCTGCCCTGCTGTGATGTCCTTGTGGCCTTTTTTGTCCCCCACAGCTGAGAGCCACCGTGCCTCCTGCCAGGGCTTCATGCTTTGGCCATTCAGGGTGTCTGATCTCACAGGCAGAGCTGTCCAAATCAGCCAGGACACCCCCTTCCCTACAGTCTGTCTTGTCCTTACCTCTGGAGAAGGAGGATATAATACCTGCAAGGCTGCCTGTCTGATTTCCCTTCCTTTTTCCTCCATCCACTGCTCCCAGCCACATCCATCACCCCAACTATCGTGGTCATAACTCACCACAGAGCACTGGCAGCTGAGGCAGGATGACCTCTGCAGTGTCTCATGTGGGTCTGTGGTTTGGCTTTGGCTCCTGAATAACAAATTGCTGCTTGAATACAAACACTTTTTTTTTTCCCCTCTGGAACTGTTGGGTAAAGATTGAAAATACTTACAGCACCTTCAGATAGACTCAGTGAGTAAAATCTGGAGGTCAAACAGTAGGAAATCCTTGTAGAAGGCTAAAGGACAGTTTTTTTTGTTTGGGTTATTCTGTTAGGAAAGCTGCTGTTGCTCCAGGAGCTGCCACATGAAAAAAAGTCATGAGAGCAGCCATGGATGGACAATTTGGGTCTCTTGAAGGTTTGGGTCTGTTTGTTTCTCAGTCCCACTGGCACCTCTCACCTTTGTTGTTGCAGCTCTGGAAATCAGATGACTTTGGCCAGACCTGGATAATGATTCAGGAGCATGTGAAGTCCTTTTCCTGGTATGTGTTGTATGCAGCTCCTGCCTGCTCTCACTCCTCACTTCCTGCACTCTGAAAATCAAGGACCTGGGTACCAGGGTGTGTTCCAGCCTTGCTCTGCTCACCCTGCACTGTGGGGATGTGTTGTAATCCAATATCCAAGAGGTAGAAGGAATAATTTGTCCTAAAACCCCTGTAAATGTCCCCTAGTTTAACCCTTCCTCTCTGTTTCCATCCAATTGGCAGAAGTCCAATGCTTCCTTTCTGCTCTTCTCATAGAAAAAGAAATAGAAAGAGAGTGGGGGGTAATAACAGTGGTAAGAGAGGGAAGTAAAAAAGCAAAGTAAGAGAGTAAGAGACTGATTTTCCCATTTACAATACAATGAATCTTCTTCTATGTTGAATATTCTAATTTCCACTAACCAATCTAATACAAGATACAAACCCTATAGCATTTACATACAACCTATAAGAATAATTACATTACGACCACGTGTTATACTTTAAACCCTAAAAACTACTCTTTGGACCCCTTTTGCCAAGCTAGGGTCTTCTTGGACCATTGTTCTATCAAGAGGGGATTACTTTTGGCTGGCCATCCTGTTATCTTCTAGTTCTTTAAAGACTAAGATTTGGCATCTCAAAGCTGGCTTTCATTTCAATCTCGCTTCTGCTTTCCATATTCTCAAAATCTTTCGCTAGGCAATCGTACATCAGGTTTTCCTGATCCATCCTTCCCAACTCCTTGCTCCTGCTGCCTTCTCTGTTCCTATCCCATCCCCTCTGTCCTCCCCAGGGGGGTTGAGCCCTACGACAAGCCCAGCACGGTGTACATCGAGCGGCACGAGCCCTCGGGGGCTTCCACCGTCATCCGCAGCACCGACTTCTTCCAGAGCCGCGACAACAAGGACATCATCCTGGAGGACGCCGAAGATTTCCAGCTCAGGGACAAATACATGTTTGCTACCAAGTCTGTGGTGAGTGGATTTGCTGCTGAGGGGTTGGTGCCACTCCCTGTCACAGAGGTGTCACCCGGGCTGCCAGCGCTGCCACTCCCTGTGGGCTCACAGCAGTGCCTGCCAGCAGTGTTTCCATACCCAATCCAGAAGTAGGTCAGGCTGGCAGAGGGTTGGGACCTGGGAAAAAACCATAGGATGGCTGGGAAGGACGTGGGGAGGGGGTGGCAGGGGAAGGAAGGACGTGGGGAGGGGGTGGCAGGGGAAGGGGGATGTGGCTCGGCAGCTCCGTGGTTAAATCTGCCGCTTGTCAGAGCAGATTACCATCAAACGTGGACCAGGTCCAAGCAGCCTAATGTGCTCCAGCCTGGAAAGAAAGCTGCATTTTCAGTCTGCTTTACTAAGAAAAGAGGATGTGGCTGAGCAAAAGTGATCTTTTGGTCCCTCTGCAGCCGCAGCCTCTTGGTGGTTTTCACAGTTCTTTGCCAAATTCGAACAAACCTGAAAGAAAGCAAGAAAATGTCTGTGCTTCCTTTGAGGGTCTTTCTAGATCAGAAACAGCATCAGAGGGATAAAGTCCTGATCCTTCTAGAATTGAAGGAGCAGCTTTCTTTGCAGAAGATGCACTTCTCCCCTGCAGCTGCCATCGAGTGTTTTAAGAAGGAACCCTTTTATTGGGGTTTTTAACCTTAAAAGGGTTAAACATGAACCCTTTTCTTAGGGGTGACTGCTGGCAGAACCAGGGAGTGTCACCTCCAGCCCCCTGAGCGGGCACAGCAGTGTCTGACAGGGGCAGGGAACATTTGCAGAGCAATTTCAGCTTCTCACAAATGTCCCTTGCAGGTAGAACAGCCTGTAACTCCCTGGGCCCGGCCCCTTGGCGCTGTGCCTGCTCTGTGGTTTGCAGATTTTATCCAGGCTCAGTGCTGGTGTAGGGTGAAGCACTGGGGGTGGTTTTTCTGTGCAGAGCAGCCACTGAGCTCAGGGACAGCATCCTGAAAGCATGAGGAGGGTTTGGGCTCCATTTGGGGTTGCTTTGGAGATTTTTTTTTTCTGCTTCTGGAGCACTCAGGGGCCACCAGGCAGCACGCTCTGCTTCCTCCTGCAGCTGTAATGACTAAACATCAATAAAATCACCCGTGTTCCACAGCACTGCTGGGAAACACTGAGGCAGAGTGAGGCTGGCTGCAAACCCCTCTCTTGGGAATCACATCTCCAGGTCTGGAATGAGGCATTTGCCTCCAAGCCTGGCCTCAGCAGGGGCTGTGGAGGGGACAGGCTGGGTGGCAGCAGCGCCCAGGGCTCTGACTTCTCCTCCTTTTCCGTGGGAGGCACGGTTGCTTAGTGATACACAGCCTGGGGAAAAAGAAAAAGAAAAAAAAACCAACAAAAAACCAGGCCGCTTATTTTTGGAGCCTAGATCTGGGTTTAGGTCCTCACCATTGGCATCCTGTATGAGATAGGTTGCCCCCAGCTTTTTCACTTTCTCGGCTTCACGCTGGCACCTTTTCATTTTTGTGCAAATTGGTAAAAATAGGAAAGAAGGGACAGTGTGCTCTGAGGAAAAAGGAGGAACTAAAACCAACCTCATTATCCCCACCTGACTGACCAGGAAGGACAGTTTATCTCCTTGCTGAGCCCAGGTGTGGCAATTTAAACCCTGAGTGGGGATCATCGCTCCCAGCTGCCACGCTTTGCCCACATGCAGGGAGGGAGAAGTCCCAGGCACTGAGTGATCCCAGTGGAGATGAGGGTGATTTTGGGGGGTGAGAGCCCCTCCTAACGTGTCCCTGTGCTCTTCACAGCGTTTGCTTGGCAGCTCACAGCCACCCTCAGTCCAGCTCTGGGTCTCCTTCAACCGCAAGCCCATGCGGGTGGCACAGTTCGTTACCAAGCATCCAATTAAGGTAAGTGGTGCTTCCCGAGCAGCCTCCCAGCTCCTGCCTTGCCAGGGACTCCCTGCAGTGTCAGCAGCAGCTCCAGATGCTGCAGGAGTGGCAAGGGACCTTGTATGACCCTGCTAGGGGGGTGGCAGAGCAAAGGCTTATGTTGGGATGATCTTGTGGTTTGCACAATGGACAGTCACTGGGGATGGGGGCTGGCAGCAAAGCCCAGATCAGAGGGGCTGATCCCACTGCTCTGACTCTGCTTTTGGGGACTTCACCTCTTCCCATGGCATGGGGTTGAACTGGCATGACCTGGAGCATCCAATTTTTGTAGGCTGAGGAAGCCCAGGGCACCACCAGGGCTTGCAAAGAGTCCCTGATTCTTGAACCAGACATGCTGTGGTGTCCCCAGGCTGGTGAGGATGAAGAAGGGCATGAGATGCAAGTTCTTGGTTCTTGGCAGAGCAGTGGGGTGTACTCCCAGCCTCAGAGATCCAGCACACATGGGGCTTGGCAACCAATTATGGTTCCAGGGGGTTTTGCAAGGCAGAGGATGAGAATCACTGTGAGGGAACACAACAGGAAAAGCAAAGTGCAGATTTTCCACCTGCTGAGTGGAAAAATTACTAAAAGCTGTAAGCAAGCTAAGAGAGAATCTAAACCAGCCTGTGTGTGCATGCACACACACATGAAGCCTGTTCTTTGTGTCCCAAAGGAATATTACATTGCTGATGCCTCGGAGGACCAGGTGTTTGTGTGTGTCAGCCACGACAACAACCGCACCAACCTCTACATCTCGGAGGCAGAGGGCCTGAAGTTCTCCCTGTCTCTAGAGAATGTGCTCTACTACAGCCCAGGGGGAGCTGGCAGTGACACCTTGGTCAGGTAAGAGAGGACTCACCCAATGGAAAGTGAGAACATTGACCAAACTCAAACCACACTCCAGCGATTTTTGGCTGGATCAACGCATTACCTCTGCCTGACAACCCCCCACATCCTCAGATTTAGGGGGAAGGCTTCAATTCCCATTGCACTGTCCCCACAGGTACTTTGCCAACGAGCCCTTTGCGGATTTCCACCGCGTGGAAGGCGTGCGGGGCGTGTACATCGCCACGCTGATCAACGGCTCCTTCAGCGAGGAGAACATGCGCTCCGTCATCACCTTCGACAAGGGCGGCACCTGGGAGCTGCTCCAGCCCCCGGCACAGACCCGCTACGGGGAGCACATCGACTGCCAGGTACCCCAGCGGGGTGGGACAGTGAGAAAACCCACAAAAGTGGCATTTGGGGATGTGGTTTGTTAGCGATGGGCTTGGCGATCTCTGATCTTTTCACTCTACAAAAAGAGGCTGAACAAACAATGCCACCAAGGAGTCTCTTCTTGCCTTTCCAAGCAGAAAGGCATCCTGCCTTGCCTAGACAGGGTGAGGGGTAGATGTTTGTCTTGGTTTGAAGGACAGGTGTCTGCCAATAAAGGCAGAAGCTTCTCTTTGAAATGGAGAATGTAAACCCCCTTCCTCCAAATAACTATTATAATTTGGAAATTAAGGGGCATTCAAGCAAAGATAGGGGAATTAGGAATAACAGTTCTTTACTAAGAAAATAAAAATAGAAATGCAGTATTACACAGAACAAACCCAAAAACGCTGCCAGAGTCAGAATCCAAGCTGACACCCGTCAGTCAGTCAGGGTGGTGGCAGCAGTGCCATTCAATGGTGGCTGCATCCTCCTGCAGTGGCAGATGTGGTTCAGCTGGAGCAGTGCTCCTGTGGAAGGTGCAGTTTTCCTCTGAAGGTTCAGGAAAGGTCTGGCTTTCCTCTGGAATCCAGTGGAAAGAAGGTACCTTGGTGTCCAAAAACTCATTTTTTATCTCCTCCCCCTGGGTGGAGCATCTTCCAATATGATGATGTAATTTTATCAGTCATACAGTGGAACTGAATGGCCCATTAACAGGAGATATCTCCTGGAGGGAGGATGGGCTGTGGGAAAGATAAAGATGATTTTCTCACCCTGTCCCAAAGATGGCCCATTAGCAGGTAATATGTGCCACAGAGATAAGGAAATCACTGCCCTACTTGGCTTCAACAGATGGTGATAAAATAGACACTTCTGTCCCCATCAACCCAACACAATGTTAATCCACTGTTCTGCTTCCCCAGCTGTCCCAGGGCTGCTCTCTCCACCTGGCCCAGCGCCTGAGCCAGCTGCTGAATTTCCAGCTGCGCAGGATGCCCATTCTCTCCAAGGAGTCAGCACCAGGACTGATCATTGCCACTGGTACTGCTTTTCCCTTGGCTTGGGGGGTGTTGTTGGCAGGCAGTATTTCGTTTGTACAAGCAGGTAATAAAATGCAATTAAATGATGCGTTTTGCTGTACTTTCTCTGCTGCAGTCCATGTGCAGTAATTACAGAATGAGCATTTCACTGCAGCTCAGAGATGTGAGAAACCTGCTCTGTTCTGATCCTCTTTCCTGATCCTTGGGAAGGGTTTATTGAAGATTCAGAAATTCCTGTTTGTCTTGCTCTGTTACTGAAGAAAGCACACATTTTGTTTAATCATGTTTGTAGCCATGGGTTTTTCCCCCATCTGCTTTTGAAACTTGTAATAGTCCTTGAAATATTTGCTTTTGAAGGGATTAATTTATAGTGTGAAAAATCATCTCCTCAATCACAGATAAAAATAGTTTGGAGGTGTCTGACTTCCTTTTAAGCAATCACTTTGCATTCCTTAAGATGATTTCTCCCATTCTCCCAGGCTCCGTTGGCAAGAACATGGCAAGGAAAACCAATGTTTATATCTCGAGCAGTGCTGGAGCAAGGTGGAGAGAGGTAAGGCTGCTCTTACACCTGGAACAGGAAGAATTTAGACAGCAATACTGATGAGTTAGATTAAAGTTGATTTCATATGGATCCAAAGGCTGGAAGGTGCTTAATGCCTAAAAATGAGGGAAAAAGGTTTTTAGATGAAGGACCAGGTGTGGGTTGATTGGAAATGAATCTCTGGTGTAAGAGGTGGATTCAGACACAGGAGAGCTCCCTCCTCTATTTTTCCTTTTCACCTGGCAGGACTCTTCCTCAGCAGAGGTCATTTGATGCCTATTAGATGAGAGTGTGAGAGCGTTTGGAGAGGCTCTGGCTCCTTCCAGAAAAATGGGATGCTGCCCTCGGTTTATGGGGAGTTTGCTGCTGTTTACTGAGTGGATGTTCTGGTCTGTGGCAGTGTTTGTGGTCTGCCTTTGCACTCTGCAGCCAGTGTAATGTGGGATTCCAACATCTGCAAGCTATTTAATCCTGGGAACTGAGCAGCCTCCTTCTCCCCTGCGAGTGCTGCGCGGTTGGGGTGAGGTCTGGGCAGCTGCAGTGGTGCTGGGGACACACCACAGGTCTGGCTGATGCCAAAGGTGGTTCAGAGGCTGCTCCTGGCTCCAAAACTCAGCTGGAGAGCAGCTGTGGGGACTCTGCAGCCAGGCAGGAGCTGACAGATGAGCAGGGTATCCAAAACCAGACTTTCAGGTGCCAAACTGCACAGATTTGCCTTGGAGTGCAGTTAAAACATTCCAAGGAAGTTCTGAGCTCCTGACTGATCTTTGTATCGTGAGCAGCGGTGCAGAATGACCCAGCAGTGGAGCTGAGCAGCACCACAACTCCTCCTGCCCAGTTTTGGCCAGCAGCAGGCCAGGGGCTCACTGCTCTGAGATCACTGGGCTGATTTCACAGCCCAGAGGAGAAAGGAACAATGCTTTCAGTGCCCTGTGTGAGAATGTCCCCAAGTGTGACAGCACGTCCTGTGAACAGGGTCTGGCATGGAATACTCCCTGTTTTCATCCTGAGCTGCTCTGGGCTCTCTGGATAGGAAAGCAAAGCTGACTGTATGCTGGAGGTGTAAATGAGCATGAAATCCAAGCTGCTTGCCATGGGATGGATGGATGGATGGATGGATGGATGGATGGATGGATGGATGGATGGATGGATGGATGGATGGATGGATGGATGGATGGATGAATTGTCCCCAGGTCTTGTTTCTGCATGCCATGGCCCCACTTCTCTCTGAACATTTACAAGACCTTCCACAGCCTGAGAAGTAACTTTTCTGCAGTCCTGGGGAGGCCATGAGTCACTGCTGGGTGTCAGGAAAACCTCACAGAGGTGACAAATGAGAGGAGGATTGATGGACTCTGGTTTTGTGTCATGGTACTTCTTACACTGATTCTTTCTGTGCACAGAACACAGGAAGAGCAGAGTCCAGGGCTCAGGGCAGCTCTTACACACATCTCTTAGGGGAAATGGGCTGGCTAATCTCATCTGCAGATGGTGTCCCATAAACGCTTGAATCTCTGGTGCCTCCAGATACTTGATTTGGCCAAGGCTGAAGCATTAGCTTGGATCAGGCAGAGTTTCTGACACAGCCATTTTCCCTTCACTCAGCACAGCTCTGATCACCCCTCAGCACTGTCTCTCTTCCAGGCACTGTCTGGACCCCACTACTACACCTGGGGTGACCACGGTGGAATTCTGGTGGCCATCGCCCAAGGCACCGAGACCGACCAGCTCAAGTGAGTGTGAGGGCACAGGGGCTGCCTCTGGAGCTGGGAATGGCAGGGAGCGCCCTGCAGCAGGCAGGACATGCCCCTGGCATCTCTCCCAGTCTCCTTTTTTGTGCAGGTACAGCACAAATGAAGGGGAAACGTGGAAAGTCTTCACGTTCTCGGAGAAGCCGGTGTTCGTGTACGGCCTCCTGACCGAGCCCGGAGAGAAGAGCACCATCTTCACCATCTTTGGCTCCTACAAGGAGAATGGCCACAGCTGGCTGATCCTGCAGATCAACACCACTGACGTGCTGGGTAAGGGGACAGTGGCAGGGCCATCTCTGGGGTGGCTCTGCAGGTAGCAGTGAGGGCATCTCCCCATGCCCTGTCCCAAGTGTCTCATGTCTGGCTGAAGTCACTCGTCTGCCCTGTGCTCTCCCTGTATTCCTTCCCTCCTCACTGAGGAATTTGTTGAAAAGGAAAGAGAAAAAAAAAAAGAAAATCCTTCTGAAGGCTTGTGCCTATGAATGTTTTATAACCCATTTCAGCTTTGATTGCGAGGCAGCATTTTAATCAAAGCACAGTTAAACCCAGCAGAGGAATTTGCTTGACTAAAATTTATCACTGATTCCCTTGACATTTTGTTGGGAACGGATCTGTTTGGTAACCAGAACGACTTCATTCAGATTCCCTGTCACTGCCACGGAGCTGCCTGTTCCCTCCTGTCACAGCATGCTCCCAGCTGGAATTCTCCTTGCCTTCCTTTCCCTGTGGGACAGGCCTGGGGCAAGTGGGGGAAGTTTTGTGCCAAAGGAGGGTGGAGAGGGGAGGGAATCACAAAATCACAGAATGAACTAGGCTGGAAAAGACCTTTGGTTGGAAAAGACCCAACACATCCTCACCAACCAAACTATGGCACTGAGAGCCACGTCCAGTCTTGTTTTAAACAACTCCAGGGATGGTGACTCCACCACCTCCCTGGGCAGGAGATTCCAGTCCCCAATCACTCTTTCAGTGAAAAATTTTCTTCCTGTTGTCCAACCTAAACTTCCCCTGGCACAGCTTAAGGCTGTGTCTTCTCCTTCTGTCAGTGGCTGCCTGGGAGAAGAGACATTCCTGTGGTGTGGGGCTGGATGCCAGCTTGCCTGCCACTCCTGGGCACCAGGAACATCAGCATCTCTCTGTCTTTAAAGCTGGGGTGCTGTGAAAGCTGCACCTTTCTGCACCCCAGCCTTGTTTCTCCTCTCAGGGGTGCCTTGCACAGAGAATGACTACAAGCTGTGGTCACCCTCGGATGAACGAGGCAATGAATGTTTGCTGGGGCACAAAACTGTTTTCAAAAGGAGGACTCCTCATGCAACCTGCTTCAATGGGGAAGATTTTGACAGGCCTGTCATGGTCTCCAACTGCTCTTGTACGAGGGAGGACTTTGAATGGTAAAATACCAATTAATTTCTTCTAGCCTGGATTGTAAATCCAAGATAAGTGTCTGTGACCAATTGCTCTGAGTGAACAAATATCCAATTTACGTAGCTCGGAGTGTGGCTGCTTCATTTTATAGCAGAGAGGAAACTAAACAGACTGAAAACATCCTTTCATTAATAACAGGGCATGAGACTTAATTAATGTCTTTAGAGCCTTTTGGGAGCCTCTGAAAGGAGGAAGAAGGAAGTATTATTAATCCATCACCTTCCAAATGATAATGGATAATTTCCCATCACAGACAGAGATCCACTAAAAATCTTTGTGATTCTGTAGCCACAGGGGTGCAGCTGGCCCTGCTATTGCCCTTTGGCTGCAATTCCCACAATCCTGACACTGCACTGCTTTCAGGATCAGGGAACACGCTCTGGCAACCTGATGCAAAGGTTTGGGGTTAGAAAGGGAGCTGCTTTTCAGGGACTGGACTTTCAGTGGAGCTCACACCAGTCTGATGCTGCAACCAAGTCTGGCTCAGCACGAGCAGACTGAGAGCAGGGCTGGTGGGATCCTGCCTCAGAATTCAGCCCTGGGCTCCCTACAGAATAACATTGATAAAACCTCTCTCTCCCACAGTGTTTTCCAAAGAACAGCCACGCTGTGACTCCCATTTTACCAGCAGCACCAGCCAGGAGACAGAGCAGTGACCCGAGGCAGCAGCACTGGGGCTTGCAGCCAGCTTTGCAGAGCACATTGGCTCAGCTCTGCCTACCCCAGCCTGCCCAGCCACTGGCAAAGCTGATTTGCAAAGTGTTCTTGAAAGATCCTGTCTGGCTCGGAGATGTTCCATGCAGCTAAATACTGATAATGAATGAATGGTCACTCTGGCTTCTTAAAAATTCCATGCAAAAATTGAACCATGGTATCACATGGCTGCATTTTTTGCTTTTCCCTGTCTCTCCCCACATCTTTCTTCTCTTTGCAGCGATTTTGGCTTCAAACTGAGTGATGACTTATCCTTAGAAGTTTGTGTGCCTGACCCTGAGTTTGCTGGGAAACCCTATGACCCACCAGTCCCTTGCCCTGTTGGCTCAACCTACAAGAAGACTCGAGGGTATGTGCAGTGCTTGGGAGGGCAGCCTGATATTCCAAAGTGCTGGAATTTATCTTACTGGTGATTAAAAAAAAAACAACCAAGCAACCACAAAACCCACAAGAGTGGCAGCAAACAAATGGCACATTAGGACATACACGGCAATTAAACACCACAGCTTGTTCTGGCTGCACAGGGTGGTTTGCTCACAGTTTTTCCATGGAATAAACTGCCTGGCTCTGTGTGTTGCAGCTACAGGAAGATCTCTGGGGACACTTGCACGGGTGGAGACATCGAGTCGCGGCTGGAGGGGGAGCTGGTGCCGTGCCCGCTGGCGGGTGAGTGTGTGCAGGATCTGCTCTGGGCACAAGGGCTCCATTCATTAAACCTTTGGCTGGTGCCTGGGGGACCAGGCACGGAGTCCCAGAGGGCTCTCAGACAAAACCTGTGACACAGGAGCCTGGGTGGGTTACAAATCACCCTCTCCTGTGCTGTGGCCAGAGCTTGTGAGGGTCCAGCTCAGCAGCAGTGCCTGCTCACAGTGCAGAGCCCTCTGAACCCTCAGGCTGCAGGCAGGAATCCCTTCATCCTGTCACGTCCTTGCTGCAGCTGGCTCGAACCCAACCAGAAAGACGGGAATTAGATCAAAGGATCATTAGATCCCCATCCTTGGGAAAGGTCTCCTTGGAAGGTCCCACTCTGAGCCAGTCACAGTATGCAGCTGAACGATGGCACTTGGGGGCCAGAGCACGGCAGACCTTCAGCCCTCACACCTCTGCCTGCCTGAATTCAGCCCCCCAATCCTTATTTTCTCCTCTTGAACGTACAAGGCACTGTAGCAGTCCCGTGCCCCTGTGCTGCCAGAGTTATTTGCATTCTGCTCATTACAGCTCTAATTTAATCTGCCGTCACGAGCTGCGTGATCAGCATTGCTGCAGCTCCAGAGCCTCAGGCAGGGCAGGGGCTCGTGGAAAGGCTGGGGAGCTGAGCAGAGCAGCCAGACCCACCAGCAGCAGCTTCCCCTGCCCTGCCCTCAAATTTTTCAGCGCGCCAAAGATATTCCAGGTGTGGAACAGCACGGGGAAGCATCCCTTGTGCTGGGACTCCTGCCAGCGCTGCACTCAGCTTCACTCCCGACACGTTATTCACCCCTCTGAGCCCTCTTGAGCTATTTGGAGAGCTGTGTTGGGCATGCTGAGAAGGGCCCTGCTGATTGCAAAATAAACCTGCGGTCCCCAGCGGGCCGGCCTTTGAAGTGCCGCGTTCCCAGCGCGTTGGCGACTCTCCGGATCCGCGCTGGCTCGCTCCATGGAAACACTTTCATGTACAGTATCTGTTTCATATCTCCCTATAATCTCATTAGGGATGCACAGCCAGAGTTACTTATTGACATTAGCTCTACTCATTAATAGCATTATTGGACTTGACTGGTGGTGGGATAGTGCCCCGGAGACTTTGTCCTGGACCAGGATCCCATTACCTGGATTTGGCTCCATTCAGGAACAAAACCTGCTCTAGGATATTTCCTGAGGGGCCCGTGTCCCTGAGGACTTGCAGAGTTGCATCACTCCCACTCTTTTTAATGTTGTTTTGTTTTGGTCTTTTTTGAGGAAGAGGAGGTCAGTACTTTGTTTTCCATTGGCAGCACTAATGTGGGAAGAACAGGGTGGGGGCAGGTTCTGTTGCCCTGCTGCCTTCACCTCCTCCTCCTTCTCCTCCTCCTCCTCCTGGACCACAATGCCCACAGTGTGTGCCCAGCCCTATGAGAACTATTACCACATTCCCATTAACCTAATCCCACCGAGACAAAGACTCTTTGCCTCCTGGAGGTGCTAAAACCAGGAGTGAAAACCACCTAATATTTTCTTCTTTTTGCCCCTCAAGTAGCCGAGAACGGCCACTAAATAAGGCACTGTTGTTGCAGAGGAGAACGAGTTCATTCTCTACGCCACCCGCTACTCCATCCACCGCTATGACCTGGCCTCGGGTGTCAGCGAGGAGCTGCCCCTGGCCGGGCTCAGGGGGGCTGTGGCCCTGGATTTTGACTACGAGCACAACTGCCTGTACTGGGCTGATGTCACTCTGGACATCATCCAGGTGAGCATCACCTCCTTGCCACCCCAGTGTTGCATCCACACCCTGAAAAGCAAATGTTTGTCCTGGTACTCCTCCCCTCCCAGCTGTCTGTTACCTGACCTTCAGGCTGAGGCAGTTCCTGGTCTTTTATTCTGTTTATTTATTTATTTTTTTTTTCCCCCAGCGTCTCTGTCTCAACGGCAGCTCTGGGCAGGAAATAATCATAAGCACTGGGTTGGAAACAGTGGAAGCTTTGGCTTTTGAACCTCTCAGCCAGCTGCTCTACTGGGTCAACGCTGGGATTCCCAAAATCGAGGTACAGCTCTGCCCACCTGTGGCAGTGCATGTTTTATTGAGGAGCAATAATTGCCTGCCATAGATTTTTGTGTCATTTCAAGCAGTGCCAGGAGCAAACACACCTGTCCTGGGCTTGATTTTGGGTCTAGGTTGCCAATCCAGATGGAGACCTGAGACTCACCGTCCTCAACTCCTCGATACTGGAGCGACCCAGAGCCCTGGCTCTGGTACCCCAAGATGGGTAAGGAAGAAAACAGCCCAAGTATTTCTCTGCTGTTCCCAAGGGAAACTGCTGCTCCTTCATCACCTCCTCCTCAGGGAGGACAGCTTGGTGAGGTGAAACTGGGGACAGGCACAGCCCAATCCTGCCCTGTGGAGCCCATTGTCATCACTGCGTCCCCAGCTAAGGCACCAGCTCCCTCACCAACTGTTTATTCCTTCCTACCCATGCATATCCATTAGTAAATAACTTTTCCTGCCTGTAAAACTGGTCTGGTCAGTGGAGAAGGCTGCAGTGATGCATGAGAAACAGAGCTGTGCTCGAATTCAAGAGCCAAATGCGAGTTACATCTTTCTGGGGTTTGGCCTCAGCTGCAAATGTAGATCTGACAAACCAGAGCAGTTCATGGCAAGGTAACCTGCAGCTGCACTCCCACCACAGAGCCTGCAGCTCAAAATCCTCTGTGCTGCTCATAAACGTGCTGGTGGTGTTTGTTAGAATGGCAGAGCTCCCTGTTCAAAAGCATGGCAAGCAAAGGGGTGTAAACCTTTTCAACCTCTGCCTCTCCTAACCTGCTTCCTTTTGCTGAGCTGCTCTGTGTGGATTTGGGGTAACCTCTCTGCCTGCTGCCAGGTTGATGTTCTGGACAGACTGGGGGGACTCCAGGGCTGGCATCTACAGGAGTGACATGGACGGGTCGCTGGCCGGCTGCATCGTCTCGGAGGGCGTGCGGTGGCCGAACGGCATCTCTGTGGATGACCACTGGATCTACTGGACTGAGGCCTACATGGACAGGATTGAGAGGGTGGATTTCAATGGCATGCAGAGATCTGTGATCCTGGACAGCCTCCCTCACCCCTATGCCATTGCTGTGTTTAAGGTTTGTTTTCCCTGTTGGTTTTTTTTGTGGCGTGCAGGCTCTGAGGTCGGTGCTGGAGGAGCACGATGAATTTGAAGGATAGGGATGTGATTTGGAGCAGGTACAGCACTTGCTCTCTTTCTGCTTTTGGCACATCCCCACAAATTCCTGAAATGAGCAGGCAAGTGCAGTCAGATCCAGGACCAACATTCCCAAGCAGCTGCACTGAAATGTTTGCCACTCAGCAGATCACTCTGTCACTCATTCCTGCTCAAATCCCACCTCAGGCCATCCTCTTCCTCTCCCCCTTGGGCTGGAGACACTTTTGACTCTCCATTTTCCCCCACATCCACTATTTAGGGTGATTAGCCCTGGTGGTGCCTCTCCTCACACTAAGAGCCAAGCCTGTGTTTCAGAATGAAATCTACTGGAATGACTGGTCACAGCTGAGTATTTTCAGAGCATCCAAAAACAGCGG
Organism: Erithacus rubecula; assembly: GCF_903797595.1. NCBI lineage: Eukaryota > Metazoa > Chordata > Aves > Passeriformes > Muscicapidae > Erithacus > Erithacus rubecula. Next base: position 2,755,047 of record NC_136677.1, read on the forward strand.
CTCCAGGATGGAGATCTTGGTCGGGCGGCTGAATGGGATCATGGATATGAAAATCTTTTACAGAGGAAAGACAACAGGTAATCATGCAGATGAGCCTCCCTGGGATACAGAGATGTTCCATCCCCCATTTCCACAAGTTCCAGCCCACTGGATCATCCTGGCTTGCATTTCCTGAATATATCCCCATTCCTGCAGGGCTTGAGGCTCCCAGGCATAGAGATCAGGAATGAGTTTCATGAGTGGTGTATTCTGCTTTTTGGCTGCCAGGAGAGATGCTCCCCAAGGAGAGAGCTCCTGGGGCACTCAGCTCTGGTGGCAGCTCATAGTTTGTCACAGATCCTGGCTTTTCCATCAAAGTGTTGTATAGACCAAAAACCCCAGGATTTCAGGGCTGCACCAACTTTGTCCTTTAATCACCTCTCTGTTGTGACAGGCAGTGGAGGCCCCTGTGTGCTGTTTATACCCATTTCCAGATGGGTACCCAAGCACTGAAGGGCTCTACAGTCCCTGCAGGAGACTGGAGGGGCAAGAGGCACTCTGGGGGTGTAACTCACATCCTTTGGTAGATCTCCAACACCAATCTTTCCCCCTTAAAGGCCCTCAGACTCCCTGGAGCAGATGGCTCTGGGCATTCCTAGGGGTGACCTCAGCCCTCAGCCCTGCAGAGCTGGATCCTGACAGGGTCTGAACCCAAAGCAGGTGACACTAGGATACCTGTACCTCTCCTGGGCTGGCAGGTGACACTAGGACTCCTGTGCCTGTCCTGGGCTGGCAGGTGGCACTGTTACTCCTGTCCCTCTGTCCTGGGCTGGCGGGTGGCACTGGGACTCCTGTGCCTGTCCTGGGCTGGCAGGTGGCACTGTTACTCCTGTCCCTCTGTCCTGGGCTGGCAGGTGGCACTGGGACTCCTGTGCCTGTCCTGGGCTGGCAGGTGTCACTGAGACTCCTGTCCCTCTGTCCTGGGCTGGCGGGTGGCACTGGGACTCCTGTGCCTGTCATGGGGTAGCAGGTGAACAGGGACTCCTGTACCTATCCTGGGCTGGCAGGTGAACAGGGACTCCTGTACCTATCCTGGGCTGGCAGGTGGCACTCCTGTCCCTCTGTCCTGGGCTGGCAGGTGGCACTGCTCCCCCGTGTCCCTGCCCTGACCCCGTTCCTGTCCCTGCCCTGCTCCAGGACACAACGCCTGCATCTCCCGGCCCTGCAGCCTGCTCTGCCTGCCCAGGTCCAACCACGGCCGCAGCTGCAGGTGCCCCGAGGGTGTGGCCAGCACGGTGCTGCCCAGTGGGGAGCTCAGCTGTGACTGTCCCCATGGCTATGCCATGAAGAACAACACCTGCACAAAGGAAGGTAAATCCTGCCAGGCTCTCTGCCATCACCGCTGGGCACTGTGACCTGTCCTCTGCTGGGGACAAGAGTGGCCCATTTCTGGAGGCACAGCCTCATGCCAGCTTCTTTCTGCTGTCCCAGAGAACACGTGCCTGCCCAACCAGTACAGGTGCTCCAATGGGAACTGCATCAACAGCATCTGGCAGTGTGACAATGACAATGACTGCGGGGACATGAGCGACGAGAAGAACTGCCGTGAGTGTCCTGCCCTGGTGGCCTGGCCAGGTCCAGCTGCTGAGCTGGTGATCCACACTCCTTTCACAGTCAGGGAGAGCAAGAGGCTCTCTGAGCTGCTGTGATCAACTCCCAAAGCAAACTGTCCCAATCCCCTTGACCTGATGAGGCGTCAGTGTCTCAAATTTGGTGAGGCTGATGCCAACTGTGTCTTGCATTAATTGTCTTCTGAAGCTAATTGAGGGCACAGTCAATGAGGAAAAGAGAGCAGATAGTGCTGACATGGACCTCTTGTTGAGATAATAAATCAAATTCACACATTGAAGATGGAGGTCACCTTTTTGAGCAGAGTTAGGAATTGCTAATGTGTACAGCAGCTTTGCACAGCCTGAAGGGTTTGGATTAGTGCACTGTGGAAAAGGGGACTGGGTTTGAAGTTAGGAATCACTGCAGGACAAGGAGAGAGGCTGTTAATGCCCATTTTGTACCAATAAACTTATTTCCCTGGCAAAGTTGAGGTACCAGTCAGCAGAGTGCAAGTTTGAGTTCAGTGTCTGGCTCTAGTGTAGGGAAGCCTCTGTGGGTCCCCATTCCTTGGCACAGAGATCCTGCCTTGGGTAGCAACACTCATGCCCAGCTTCTCCCCTGCTTTGGCTGCCCTGTCTCATCCCCCCCACCTGAGGTTTCAATCCCCTTTGTGGGGAGCAGACACCTCTACACAGCCTTGGCTTCTTGCTCCCTGGCTTGGGAGTAGACATCAGGAGAAAACTGCCCCATGTGCTCTGCTTTACATGGAGCTCCTAAAAATGGCATTAAAACATAAGAGCAGGAATTCAGGTTAGACTGGCAGGATTCTGTCCCTGTCCCTCCACTTCCCTGCACTCAGCACACACCCTCAGGCAGCAGAAACCATTTTCTAACCTCCTCTTTCTCCTCTTCTTCCTCCTCCTCCTCCATCAGCAACCACCGTGTGCGACCCCGAGACCCAGTTCCGCTGCCAGGGCTCGGGGACCTGCATCCCTCTGTCCTACAAATGTGACCTGGAGGATGACTGTGGGGACAACAGTGATGAAAGCCACTGTGGTGAGTGCCCACACTCAGACCTCCTCCCCTGGGCAGCTGCTCTCTGTGCTCAAAGCTGCTCCTCCCATGGCTGCTGCTTGGAGGTGATGTAGGGAAAGATCCCCCTTTACCCAGGCTGTCTCCTCATTTACTGGGAAATGGGGGACAGGACCAGCATTTGCAGGGTATTTGGGAATTAGGAACAGGACCAGCATTTACAGGTTATTTGGGAATTAGGGGCAGGACCATCCTGGGAAATGAGGGACAGGAGAAGAGAGTGTGCTGGTTCTTCCCCTCACCATGTTCCAGCTGGGAGATTTCTGTGCCATTATCCTCCAGCTTTCCTGCTCTGCTCCTTGGCCATTCCCACAACCTGAAGCCCAGTGTTCTGTTTGCAGAGGCTCACCAGTGCAGGAGTGATGAGTTCAGCTGCAGCTCAGGGATGTGCATCCGTCTGTCCTGGATGTGTGATGGGGACAACGACTGCAGGGACTGGTCTGACGAAGCCAACTGCACTGGTGAGTGCTCAGGGCTTGATCAAGAACCTCCTGCTGCTCCTACTTTTTACTTCCAACCTGGGAGACATTAGCCAGTGTCTTGTGCCTCAGTTTCCTTGCTTGTTAGAGCACTTTAGGGTGATGTGATGCTCCATATCTGAGCATTTCCTCCCCCAGGTTCACTGGGAATTTGCTGGCAGCTCTGAGATGCTCACACAGAGACCCAACTTTGCTTTTTACCTGCAAGATTGCACCCACAGGCAAAGCTCTGTGGGATGGGAAGTGGTTTTGTGGCTGCTGAGCAGCCAAAGGGCTCTCCTGCCAAAAACAGCTCCTGTTTTGCAGGGAGGCAGTGATCAGGCCAGTGGGCACTGGCAGCATTTCACAGCTTTCACTCCTTAAAATTAATTTGGTGCAGAAAATAGGCACATCCTTTGCAGCTTCTCCACAGTTAATTGATCTGAAGAAGAGGCAGGTTTAGTTTGGGAAGTTTAGTTTGGCAGTTCTGGTCCTCCTCTGGCAGCCTCATCACTCCATGGGCTGGAAATCTTAAAGAGGGTGTCCCAAGTAGGGAGTCCCACATAGAAATCCACTCTTGCTTTTCTTACAACCCATGCTGAAGCAGCCTGGCTGGCAGAAATAACCTTGCTCCTACTTTGTGCCTCCTGTGCAGCAAGTCCTGTGAGCCTCAGAGTGTGTTTGGAGCAGAAAGCCACAACTCTCCACCCTCCCCAGCACCACAGTGATGCTCCTCAGCCCCTCCCGAGCAAACACCCACACAGAGCCTTTTTCTCATCAGAAAAACCAACAGATAGCAATTGGCCTTTTCTTCTAGAAACAACCAGGCAAAACTATCAACCAAGCCAAAGACCTCAGTGTTTGCAGGAGACTTCTCAGAGTAGGCAGAGCAACAGTCCATCTGTGAAAAACACGAAGTTGTATTTATCAAGCCATACATGGGGTATTTCAAGATAAAAGCAGTGCTTTCCACAGATCCATGGGGAGCCTGCAGGGACCAGGACAGCCCTGGGAATGCTGGCAGCAGCTTGGCTCAGGTGCAGCCTGGAGCATTTGGGACAGAGAGTGGCACCAGCTGATGTCCTGGGGCTCTGGAATGAGGATTTGAGAGATCCCTTTCAGGTCTTTGAGCTCCTCTTTGCTCACCCCTGTGGCATTTGCTGTGCTTGGAGCACCCAGGGCTGAGCCTGGTGATTAGTATTCCACGAGTGTGGCTTTCTAGGAAGGTTTAATTTATATTGGTATCACTTATCTCTCATATGAGTTTTTCCAGAGAGAATTACTACAGGAGAGGAACCTACTTCAAAAAGCGTGTCTGGTTTGTAAAGCCCCAAGTTGGAATTATCTAAGAGGATCACAATTATTTGAGGAACATTCCTTCTGACTTCACCGGGCTGCAATTATTGCTCTTATCTAAAATAATTACATTTCATGCTGAATACCTAATAGAATATTACTGCCACCAGATTGTACTGTTTCAAAATATCTGTGAGTGCATGTCACTCTCTAACCTAAAACTCAGGATCATGCCATTTAATTAAGTTGAACGCTGCTTTTCTCAATAAATCTGAGCTCTCTCCTGCTTGAGGAGCAGGATTTGTCTCTGAAGTGACAACACAAACCAGGCTGCAACCCAGATACCCCACAGGCAGATATTTTCCTGACAGGAGCCTAAGGAAAACCCCCAGGGAGAATCGTATTTCTTGTTTGCTTTGGCAACATAGAAGAGCCTTGTTTGCCTTAATTAAAAGCTCTCTCTGACTCTGTCCTGCCCTGCACGGGGACTCTGCAGCTCTGCCAAGCCTTGCTTGATCTTGGTGACATTTCTCACCATCTCTGGCACGATGCCACCACTGCCACCTTTGCCCACACACCCCAAGGACTGAGATCAGGGGGAGACAGGCTGCTGGCTTTGGGGAGAGCTTTGGGGGATCTCTACCTGCAAAAGCCACCCCTGAGGCATAGACGGCTTGGAGCAAGAATGGGAAGTCCATGGAGAGCTGGGACTCGTGGAATTCTCCTGCCTGGGGTCCATGGGGGGGTTGCTGGTGCTGGGACCTGCCATGGTGGGAGATCCTGGTGCAGTAGAAGGAGCAGTTCTGGTGCTGTGCCTGACTCACTCTCAGCTCAGCAGGGACACGGTGACAGCCCAGCTCAGGTGTGTCCCTGCTCTGGTTTCAGCAGTTTATCACACCTGTGAGGCCTCCAGCTTCCAGTGCCACAACGGGCACTGCATCCCGCAGCGCTGGGCGTGCGACGGCGACGCCGACTGCCAGGACGGCTCTGATGAGGACCCTGCCAGCTGTGGTAACGTGTCCTGTGTGTCTGGGGGGCTCTGCCACGGGTGGGAGGGATTCCTGCACACCCACTGAGCTAAACCAGCAGCAAACCCATGGGGAGAGCCCCCACCCCTCCAAAATCAATCATAGTGCAAAGGCAACCATGGCTTTTTGTTAGCTAATTAAAACAGCTTTAACAAAACTCTGAAAAACACTCAACATCCACCTAATTCTGAATTTCAGAGAAGAAGTGCAACGGCTTCCAGTGCCCCAATGGCACCTGCATCCCAACCAGCAAACACTGTGATGGCATCAATGACTGCTCTGATGCCTCGGATGAGCAGCACTGTGGTGGGTACCGGGCTCAGGGGGAGCTGCTGGGGGCCAGCACTGAGGGCTGGCAGCATTCCTGGTCTGCCCAAGCCTGTCCCAATTCGAATAAAGCCCTGGGAGATAATGGCAGAGCATTCCTGGTCTGCCCAAGCCTGTCCCACTGGGAGTAAAGTCCTGGGAGATAATGGCAAAGCCTTAGTGTGCAGTCACGAGCCCCCTGTGAAATCGGCGGGTCAGCAAAAGGCACAGACTGGGGGGACACTGCCAGGGAGGACACAAAGCCCTGCTGGTGCCTGTGCCCACCCTGAGGGGTGATTGGGTGAGGGCAGCCTGTGAGGGACACTGCTCAAACCATTTGTCTTGGGAATTTCCTGTAAAATCTCTAAAACCCGTGCGCTGCGCTCAGGTGTGCGCGGAGCCCGGCAGGTGACACTGCTGTTGGCAAGGACAGCAGAGGTGCCACCCCCTGTCCTCCTGTGGGTGACACTGTTGTTGGCAAGGACAGCAGAGGTGCCACCCCCTGTTCTCCTGCCCCCCCATCCCTGCAGAGCCCCTGTGTACCCGCTACATGGATTTTGTGTGCAAGAACCGGCAGCAGTGCTTGTTCCACTCCATGGTGTGCGACGGCATCATCCAGTGCCGGGACGGGTCGGATGAAGATGCCAGCTATGCTGGGTGCTGTAAGTGTCACAATGTCCCCTCTGCCAAGGGAGGGTGGCACAGAATGAAGCCAGAGGCATGGGGAGAGCCAGGAACTGCCAGCTCACCGAAGAGAGCTCCAGACATATGGCTCTAGACCGCGATGCTCTGCTCAGAAATCCCCTGAGTGTGCTCCTTCCTGCTCAAGCTTTCCTGAAGCCCTTGATCTTCACACCAAACCTCTCCCTGCAGCCCAGGACCCCGAGTTTCACCGGACCTGTGACCAGTTCAGCTTCCAGTGCCAGAATGGTGTGTGCATCAGCCTGGTGTGGAAGTGTGATGGGATGGACGACTGCGGTGACTACTCTGACGAAGCAAACTGTGGTGAGCAGCACCCCAGGGCCTCCTGCCACTGCAACTCCAGCTTCCTTTGGATTCCAGGAGCATGGAGCACTGTCTTCCTCATGTTTTCACTCATGTGTGCATGTATGTGTGAGTGCAGCTTTCCCTGTGCACATCACAGCGTGTCCTAGCTGGAGATTGGTGTCATTTCCCTCATGCTGCAGGCAGGTAGAATGGAGCAAGCAGAAAATCTGGCACATCTTGTGCTTCACTAACTCCTCTGTGACCATATTTATTGCTCAGACTCCCAGCCCTGAGCAGACAAGCAGTTTTCAGCCAAACCCAATATTTACCACTGTTCCCTGGGTGGCTGTAGGAGCTGTACCCAGCCAGGCGAGGCTGCTGCAGCCTCATTTCAGAGTTGCAGGCTTTGCTCCTCCATTTCTGCCATGCTCTGCTGGATTCTGCTCTGGCTCTGGAATCAGGGGTGGCGTCTGGTCACGAAGAGCACAGACAGACAAAGCAGTGGTAGCAACAGAGCGAGGGCTGGGAGGAATGGGAATGCTGGGGATGAAGAGGAAGGAATCTGCTTTTGCTGCTCAGGGTGGTGCTCTCTGGGCCAGCCTGAGGTGCTCCTACCCTGTGGCTCACAGGACTCTCCTCTCCTTGCCAGAAAACCCAACAGAAGCCCCAAACTGCTCCCGGTACTACCAGTTCCAGTGTGGGAATGGGCACTGCATCCCCAACCGGTGGAAGTGCGACCAGGAGAACGACTGCGGGGACTGGTCTGATGAGAGGGACTGCGAGGGTAAGGACACACTGCTGAGGCTGGGACGTGGATGTGACAGGGACTGGGACATGCTGGAGGATCACTCTGCCTCCCCACAGCCCCCACAGCTCCAAAAATGCCCCATGAGTGGGCACTTCCATGCATCCTTTTGCTCTATATTTTTGGATATCCTGATTACAGACACAACACAGAGAAAACACTGATTCCTCACTTGCTTCCCCCTGGCTCAGCAGGGAGCAGGCAGAGCTTACCCAGGAGCAGGGAGCTCAGATCAGCTCTCCCTGGTGTATTTTTAGGATCTCCAGTTCATCCCATTACCACGCTGATCCCCCCGACGTGCCTGCCCAACCATTTCCGCTGCAACAGCGGCGCCTGCATCATGAACAGCTGGGTGTGTGATGGCTACAAGGACTGCACTGATGGCTCTGATGAAGAGGCCTGTCCCACCTCCAGTAAGCTCTCCTCTGCCTCACCCCTTCCCTTTCCCCATTTTGGAGGTTCTTTGGACCTCCAGTGCTCTAAGGCACCAAGCTCTGGAGCTCTTAGACTCCTACTTTGTTGGGTAATCTTAAATAAGCAAAGCAGCTAATAGTTAAAAAGGTTATTTATTACAAAGCACATCAGACTCAACAGTACACAGACGAGCAATAGCAAAAAGCAATGGCAAATGCAGTGGCAATAAGTGAATGGCTAGAAGCCAGAATGGTTAAAAACAATTCTTCCCAGTAAAAACTCTTATATAGGATTTTTCTAACAAGGTAAGATGCAAGCTCGGACCACCACTTCTTAATCTATTAGAATTCTAGTTTCTTAGCCCACCAGGTTACATATAGAACTACACATACAATCTCTATAAAAAATGTCAGCAATATTCTTCCTGTAGCTCTGTTATGTCTAAGTCCTGTAAGCCTGGAGCCTCTTGCTGAAGATACCACTATGTTTCAACCTTCACTAGAACACTCACTGCTACTGTGGCATTTGAAACCTTTCACTTATTAAAAGCATTAGAACTCACCCTAAAATTACTGACTTACTTCTACTTAAATGTCTACTTTATGTGTGAGTAGCTTAATATACTTCAATCCATCCAAAGGCTTTAATTCAATCCCTGCACTTTGATTCCTCCTTGAAGGATTCAGAGAATCCCCTAACCCACCGACTCCAACATCCCAGATCACTCTCTAAGGAATTCTGGCCTTGCAGAGCCTGGCTGGGTTATGGGGTTCATTTACATCGTGGTGTAAAATGTCCTCTGGCACTGGGGTCACCCTTCTGCCACCAGCTGGGACAGTGCTCCAGAGCAGGACATCCCCTTTTCCAGCCCCCTGCAGCCAGCAGAGAGGATGGTTTAGGTTTCATCATCCCCTCCACCTGCTGGATGGAAGGCGATTGCCATCTAGTGGAGCCGGGACCTGGGGACAGCAGCGGGTCCCTGCTGGTGGCAGTGCCAGCCTGGCCGTGTCTCTGTGTGTGCAGGACCCAACGTGACAGCCACGTCCCCAGCCCTGCCAGGGCGCTGCAGCCGCTTCGAGTTCCAGTGCCAGCAGCTGCACAAGTGCATTCCCAACTGGAAGAGGTGTGATGGAGTGAGGGACTGCCAGGATGGCACGGACGAGAGGAGCTGCCGTGAGTGTGGGCAGGGGACATGGCCCCACCTCCATCCTTCCCTTGGGAAGCCTCTGAGGAGGTTTTGTTTGCTGGAAATCCCTGTAGGAAAAGTCCTTTATAGAAAACAGAAATCCTCTACAAAAAAAAAAACCCAAAACAACAAAATTATAAAAAGCCCAAGCTGTGCTGTTCCCATTAGAAGTCCAGTTGTTTTTCATGGGATAAGCTCCAGGTTCTTCTGAACCAGAAGGAGACAACCCAGTGTCTGACACATCAGCCTGAGCTCCATCCCTGACATGCAGCCACCTGCAAACATTCCAGGGCTGCTGAGGGAACTTCCCTGCCTCAAGTCCTGAGGTGCTCTGCCTTTTTCAGCTACTCCAAGCAGCCTGTCGTGCCCCAGTGGTTTCAGGTGTGAGGATGGGGAGGCCTGCATCCTGCTGACAGAGCGCTGTGATGGGTACCTGGACTGCTCAGACAGCAGTGATGAGAGGAACTGCACAGGTAAGCAGCAGCCTCTGCCATCCCTCACTCCCTGTCAGCACACAGAGCTGCATGTGTGACCTTTCCCTCCTCACATCCTTGATTTATCTGCCTCTGCTCACTTGTCCAAGCTACCTCCTCACCCATTTATCACCAGCTGGGACAAACTTCTCAGCAGCTTCTACACTGACAATTTGTCTTCCAGCAGCCTCAGACACAGGGGGGAAAAAAAAATTAGGATGGATAGGAGCAAAGCTGTCTATTTTACACAGCCCACAGGTGAAGCAAGAGTCTCCTGCTCTGCCCTGCTTTGCAAGGTGACCCTGGGGGATGTGGCATGTGCCCTGCTGCCATCCCTGGCTGTCCCATGCTGGCCCTTGGTGGCCCTGGGGGGGCAGAGGGACAGAGCCCACCCTGGGCTGATAACAGTGATTGATCACTGCCTCTGGCCATGAGCTTCAGCTGCTTCCCCATGAACTGGGGAGGGCTGGGCATCAATCAGGTTTAGTTCTTTAATTAAATATTGATTGGGAGAGGCTGGCAGGTTCAGGGGAGGGGGAAGGAGCTGCTGAGGTGCACAACTCCACCAAAGGAAAACCATCTCTCTTCCCTTGGAAAAACTGTCTTGCCATGCCTTCCATGGACCCACGTGCCTGCTGGTTTTAATTCCAGCTGTTCAGGGAAAGCAAAACAGCAGCAAATTGACTCTGCTCTGCTTGGTTTCTGTTCAGCACCAAAGCTGAGCCAAGCCACAACAGTGGGATTTGGTTTCCAACATACAGAGAGAGCAGGGAATGGCCTGGTGGGAGCAGGGCACGGATTTGGGGCATTTCAGATCAGCACCTGCCATGCCCAGCTCTGCCAGGGCTGGGTTCCAGGGTGCTTTTATCCCCTGAATGCCTCTGGGAAGGTCAGGCAGTGATTCAGCTGCAGAGCTCGAGTCAAGGCAAGTCCCAACCTTGAATTACCAGCCTTTGCTTGGGTCCTGCTGCTGAACACATAAGGGAAAATGCACAAAGAAAGGCCCTGGGTGGTGACAGGGACAGCACAGACTGATCACACCAGGAGAAAAGTGGCTCTGAGCAGTTTGCACTCACACACGTCCCAAATTTCCAGCATTTCATCAACAGCCACACTTTATTTTTCCTTAGGGGGAAGGGGATGCTTGTCTGATGCAGCATGGAGACATTTTGGGTAGAACTAAGAGCAGCAGGGGTAAATCCCTGCTCTGAGCTGCCCTCTGTGAGCCCAGTCTCCACTGATCAACCACACATCTCATTTAAATGGTGCAGACATCCCTTCATCAGAGCTGTTTCCACCTCCCCTGCTGTTGGTGTCACAAACAGAAGTCCTGTGTCTCTCCTGGGCACAGGGTTTGTTTCCCTGCAGTAAATGAACCTTTCCCATTCTCTGCTCAGATGACACAATCGTGTACAAAGTCCAGAATCTGCAGTGGACAGCTGATTTCTCTGGTGATGTCACCCTGACTTGGGCTCGGCCAAAAAGGATGTCCTCGACCTCCTGTGTCTACAACATCTACTACAGGTACATCATCCCTCCCCTGCTGCTGTGTCAGGTAAAGAGGACAAGCATGGGCACAGGTGTGCCTGTATTTGCTGCAGAGAACCACACAGAACCAGGCCTGAAACATTCAGAGCTCCTTAATCAAATTCTGCCTGGAAAATCTAATATTAGATTTAGTAGCAAAAGAGATACAAAATAGGTGCACCCAGAGGGCATTTGTGACAAACTGCATTGGCTTCTTCCTTGACTATTTACTCAGAGAGTAAAGTTGTCATAGTCATTTTTTTTCCCACTTTGGGTTTGTCTTTCTGGAACCATTAACAGCAAGAACAAAGATAATAAATTCGAGCACAAAAGAAAAGCTCAGGAGCTTATAAGTCACCAAGCCATGCTTAGTTCAGGCTTTCCAATGGCATATTTTCAAGATTGATGGTGTGGCTTTACCAAAACGAGCAGCAACCTTTTGAAATGGCTCCATTTTTTTGGGACAAATCTTTATGCCCTGTGCTAAAAATGCCCATCCTGACTGGAGGTGCATGGCTCTATCCCTCAGGATGGTCGGCGAGAGCATCTGGAAGGTCTTGGAGACCCACAGCAACAAAACCAACAGCGTTTTGAAGGTCCTCAAGCCCGACTGCACCTACCAGGTGAAGGTGCAGGTGCAGTGTCTGAGCCGGGTCTACAACACCAACGACTTCATCACACTGAGAGCACCCGAAGGATGTAAGCAGAGCTGCTGCTCCCAAGCATGGCAGATTTCTGCTGCTTGGGGCTAAAACAGGGAGAGATCCCTGCCATGAACAAAAAGGGTTTTGCCATGGGGTTGGGAGTTGTGCTGGACTGGCAGGCAGGGCTGTCCAACACTTTGTGGTGGTTTTTTAAAGAGGTGCTGCTTTTCTCTGCATTCTCTGGGCACATCACTGTGACTGTCACTCGTATTTCTCTTTCTCTCACTAGTGCCAGATGCTCCCCTCAACCTTCAGCTGTCCCTGAAGAAGGAAGCTGAGGGTGTGGTGATGTGCTGGTGGAGTCCCCCTGTGAATGCCCACGGCCTCATCCGGGAATTCATCGTGAGTCCTGCTGGGGCTGAGCCCAGCTCGGGGCATGGGGACAGCAGCACACAGCCAGCTGCATGGGGTGGGCTTGGCAGGGGATATTTTGGGGAGAAAATCTGCTGGGAACACCAGGCAAGTTAGGAGAAGGAATTCTGCAGGCTGTAGGCAGCAGCACAGCCCTTGAGTTCTTAATTTCTCCATTCTTTCTGCTGATATTTTGTCTCAGAGGGACCTGCTGATCTGGTACTTTTGACCCCTCATGCCTTGTTTTGGTGCTCCTAGGTGGAATACAGCAGCAGTGGATCCAAGGAGTGGACATCCCTCAGAACCACCAAGAACTACACAGAGATCAAGGACTTGCAGGTCAACACTCTCTACACAGTCAGGGTGAGTATTTCCAAAGCTCTCAGAGTATTTCCAAAGCTCTCTCTGTTAAGCTCTCATTTCTGAGTGGCCCAATTCCTGCACAGCTAAGAACTTGCAAAAAAACCCACTTTGTTAAAAAAACATCTTGTTAAATCCCTGCCCTTTAATGCCAACCCACACCAGGGGCTTGGCATTTGCACTGCTAATGTCTATAGTTCCAAGGCCCTTGATTTGCTCCTTTGTCCCAGAAGGCCAGGCTGGATTACAAAATCCTCCCTGCTCATTGCCCATTCCAATGTCACTGCAATTGCACTGGATGTGGGCCAGAGATAAATTTGGTCCTTGGTGTATCAGTGGGAAAAGAAGCAGATCTGCCTGTGGGGAATGTCTGCACAGGGGAGAGGCTGGGTAATTATAGACAGAAGTAATAAGAATAGGAAATGAAAGTCTGGGAAATGTGTGCTTTGCCATTGTCCATTCTCCTGTGTTCTGGGGGAAGTTCACTGCCAGGGGGGATAAACCTCTTCCTCCAAATCTGTGTTATTCTCACAGCTGGTGGGAGGCTTTCCTCCCATGGTCTTCCTTCCCAATATAATCAGTGCCCAAATAAATTTTTGGAAGTTCACTCAGGGTTTGCATGTGGCTCTCACCTACTTTATGCCCATGGGGTCCCAAGCTCCTTATCTCGATGGACTCCCCAAAGATCTCATAGAGAGCAGTTATCTGCAGAGAGGCTGCACCTCCCTCCCCTAAATTCCTTTAATTGACTTCCAGCAGCAGCTTTATCTCTGCATTAAGCATTTTATTGCCGGGTAATTAAGCCATTGTTTGCTTGCAAGTCCTTTTCCCAAGAGCCCTGCCAGGTCTGTAACCTTGCTCCAACCTCCTCCTCTGTTTGCACTGTACAATGTTGCTCATGTTCCCTCTGCTTTCCAAAGGTTGCTGCAGTGACCAGCAGAGGGGTGGGGAACTGGAGTGAATCCAAATCCATCACCACCATCAAAGGCAAAGGTAAATGATGTTGTTTGGGCCAGCTCAGGGGAGGTGACAAAAAGCATCAGCCTGAAACAGCAGCAGCAGCACCCAGAGCCACCTCCCTGCCCTTTATTCTCCCTCCTGAACCTTTCACACTGCTCAACAGCTTTGCTGATAGAAGTGACCTGTAAAAAGTGACTTTTTCACTCATTCTGAGCTGTCTGGAGGGGTCACTGAGTCTTCCTCTGAGCCCTGTGGCACAGGGGATGGATGTGCAGCCCTGGAACTGAGCAGGACCTGTCCCCTCTCCCCCAGGCTGCAGATCCCCTCAGGCTTTTGTGGGCCAAATCCTGCCTCCAGATAGACAAGAAATTACCAACTCTATCACTCCCACTCTAAAAGGATCCTGGCTCATCCTTCTCCCTCTTGGCTCACAATTATTGTGGCTCCTCCTGCAGGTTTAGAGTGTAAAAAACAACCACAGCACCCAAGAACTATCCCAATATCAGTCTCACAGCAGATAAATTCAAACAACACAGTAAATAATTACCTTCCCAACCTGTTTTTTTTTTTTTTTTTCAAGAAAAGCCTTTTGAAGTCGTTTGTATTCATGCCAAGTTTTCCACCCAAACTTATGTCCCTGTGTCACACTTGTCTGCTGATTTGTCAGATGAAAGAAGGGGAAGAAAACCCCAGGCTACTCCAAGTGCAGGATTCAGATAATGTGAATTACCTGATGGTTAGAAAAACAGAGGTAAAAGAACAGAAACAGCTTTGACTTCAGGTTTTGCACGAGTTTGGCACCGACAGCTCCTGACCCCCCTCAGCAGCTCCCAGGAGCTGTTACCTGGGATAGGAGCTCACCCTACTGAGCTCAGAGGGAAATCCCTTTGCTCAGACCCCTCCAGTTCCAGCCTGCACTGAGCAAAGCACAGATAAAGCAGATTTAAAGTGCTGGACTTAAAAAATTGTCAGTGTCTTCTCTGAGGTGGACATTTCTTAGCCAAGGCTGGGGCGTCCTGTTCTTGGAGCTGGGTGTTACACAAAAAGCTGCATTTTATCTGTCTCCATTCAATAAATATTTTTATTTCTTTGTGCTGTACTAACAGGTCTTTTCTCTCTTTTCTCCAGTCATTCCTCCCCCTGTCATCCACATTGAGAGCTACAGTGAGGACTCCATAAGTTTCAGCCTAAAAATGACCACGAATATCAAGGTGAGAGTTTTTCCCTTTCCATCTGAGCTGGGTAAATGGTGAATAAGTGGCTGGGAGAAGCTGTCACCCACTGAAGCATTGCAATTACCAGCTGGTTCACGCCAAATCATTTCTTCCTGCTCCCAAACTGCCCCGGGGCTCTTAACTGGGATGGAAAATACAATGCAAAGACTGTCAGGGGTCTGACAGTAACCCTGTGTGCATCAGCTCAGCTGATGGCTCTGTGTCCTTGGCCTTGACAGGTCAGTGGCTACGTGGTCAACATCTACTGGACATTTGATACCCACAGGCAGGAAAAAAGGACTCTGGTCATAGAAGGAGAAAAGTCTGTCCAAAAAGGTAAATTCTGCTCAAAATATCAAAATATTTTCTTTGGTCAACACCAAACAGAAGGATTTATAAGAGGTTATATGATTTTTTTGTTTGTTTGTTTTGCAACTAGTAGTTTTTGCTAAAACAATTCTGTTTAAATATGGACAGGAAAAAACACAAATTCTCTGTTTTCAGAACCTGGAGATTTCAAGCAGATTTGGGATTTATCCCCAGAGCTGCACTAGTCCTTTCTCATCACATGGGGTTTTGTTTGTTGTTCCATTTCTAATCTGCCAAAGGGAGCAGAAACAGAACAAGGATTTCTTGGGCTTGCATACAGCACATATCCCTATTAATCCCATTTCTAGTTTGGGAAAATCAGTGTGGATGTGGGAAATCATCAGGCACAGGAAAACACAGGCTGGGTTGGATTCCAGAGCCTCAGGTGGTTCTGTATAAAGGAAATTACTGCAAAGTCATGGAAGCACAGCCCAGGAGAGGCAGGCTGCTGTCTGTTTGCTGATGCTGACCCTTCCCTCGTGCTCCCACCCTGCCCTCACCTAACAGTGCCCCTTTCTCTTCTTGCTCAGTGGCCAATTTGACAGCACACACCCCCTATGAAATTTCTGCCTGGGCTAAGACGGAGCTGGGTGACAGCCCTCTGTCTTTTGTGCATGTGGTGACCAGTGGCACAAGACCTGTGTCCCCAAGCCTCAAGGCCAAGGCCATCAACCAGACAGCTGTGGAATGCAGCTGGACCGGCCCCAGGAATGTGGTAAGGCAGCAATCCTTCCCTCCCCAGCCACCCTGGGCTCTAGCTCAGAGCAGCACACAAAACCCCAAAAATCAGGATCATTTGGTTGGATTGAATTCCAAGGCCCTGAAAATTTGGGGGATAATGAGGAAAAGAACCTCCTGCCTTTTAAATAGGAGTAAAGAAAGGCTTCTTGTCTGCTTGTTGCACAGACAGCACAATGCTCCAGCAGCCTTGGAATCACCTGCTGTTACCTGAGCTGGGCTCAGGGCTTTTGGGTTGGGAGTTCAGAGGCAAGTGAGGAGATTGAACTTGGGCAAGACAGAGGGAAAAGCAGGAAAAGGGGTTTTTGCTTCATGCTCCTAAAAAGTGGCAGCCAGTGTGTCCTGGTTTGAAGGACCAATAAAGGCAGAAGCTTCTCTTTGAAATGCAGAATAGAAACCCCCTTCCTCCAAATTATTGTTATAATTTTGAAATTAAGGGGCACTCAAGCAAAGATAGGAGAATTAGGAATAACAGTTCTTTACTAAGAAAATAAAAATAGAAATGCAGTATTACAAAGAACAATCCCAAACACTGCCAGAGTCAGAATCCAAGCTGACACCTGTCAGTCAGTCAGGGTGGTGGCAGCAGTCCCATTCAATGGTGGCTGCATCCTCCTGCAGTGGCAGATGTGGTTCAGCTGGAGCAGTGCTCCTGGAGAAGGTGCAGTTTTCCTCTGAAGCTCCAGGGATGATGTGGAAAGGTCTGGCTTTCCTCTGGAATCCAGTGGAAAGAAGGTACCTTGGTGTCCAAAATGTCAGTTTTTATCTGGGTAGGAAAGGCTTGGCTCCTCCCCTGGGTAGAGCATCTCCCAGTGGGATGATGGAATTTTATCAGTCATGCACTGGGACTCACTGGCCAGGAACAGGAGATATCTCCTGGAGGGAGGATGGGCTGTGGGAAGATAAAGATGATTGCCCCAGCTGGTTTAAAGATGGCCCATTAGCAGGTAATGTGTGCCAGGAGATAAAGATCACTGCCACACCCAGTTTTAAACAATGTCCCATTAACAGGAGATATCTCCCACAGTGATAAGGATCACTGCCACACTCAGTTTTTAACAATGGCCCATTAACAGGTGATACCTCCTGGATGAAGGGTGGGTCATGGGAAAGATAAAGATGATTGCTCCAGCTGGTTTAAAGATGGCTCATTAGCAGATAATATATGGCATGGAGATAAGGGTCACTGCCCCACCCGGCTGCAGCAGATGGGGACAGAATACACATTTCTGGCCTCATCAACCCAACACAGTGGATGCTCTGACCCATGCCAAACCCTGCTCTGCTCTCCCTCCTCAGGTCTACGGCATCTTCTATGCCACGTCCTTCCTGGAGCTGTACAGGAGCCCCCACAACAGCACCACCAGCGCCCACAACATCACGGTGCTGGTGCAGCGCGACGAGCAGTACCTGTTCCTGGTGGGCTCCGCTCCTCCCTGCCCCTCTACCCGCCCAGAGCTCCTCCAGCACACTCCCCTGACCTCTGTGCCTCCCTCCCAGGTGCGGGTGATGTCTCCCTACCAAGGGCCCCCGTCGGACTCGGTGGTGGTGAAGATGATCCCCGATAACCGGCTGCCCCCGCGGCACCTGCACGCCGTGCGCACCGGCAAGACCTTCGCTGTCATCAAGTGGGAATCGCCCTACGACTCCCCTGACCAGGACATGGTAACGCCTCACTGAGCTTCCTCCTGTCCCTGTGCACGCCAAATCCTGCCTCAGAGACAGCCTCGCCTTCCTTCTGCTGGAGGAAGCCTGACATCAGCTCTATGCTCCATAAAATCATCTTCATTCCTCCCTACCAACCATTAGCTCAGGACTGTAACATTTAAAAACAGCCAGGTCTGGGATATCTGATGCACTTGGCTTGTGTCAAAACACCTTTCTGGGCTTAGGTTCTGCCCAAGAGGGCAAGGCTGGGCTGGGGCACTGCCTCCTGCCCCAACAAAGCCTTGCTCTGTTCTCTGCCACGCTGGAATACACTCACGTCTCGCTCCACTGAAGGCCAGTCATTTTCTCAGCAATATTTCCCCTCCCATTCTGCTCCAGAGACTTTAACAGCAAAGGTTTGGAGGTATAAACCTTCCCAGCAGAGTTGGAAACTCTGACTGGGCAGGGGTTTGCATGGCACCCTTGTAATTCACAGAAAAATACAAGCTGAGGTTTTCCTCCTGCTCTCATCTGTTGTACTAACTTCATTTTCTGTATCAGTAAATGCTGATTTTGAGCAGAGATCCAGAGAAACACTTGGAGTTTTGCTTTCCAGGCTTT
Source organism: Erithacus rubecula (assembly GCF_903797595.1). Taxonomy (NCBI): domain Eukaryota; kingdom Metazoa; phylum Chordata; class Aves; order Passeriformes; family Muscicapidae; genus Erithacus; species Erithacus rubecula. Next base: position 2,773,173 of record NC_136677.1, read on the forward strand.
CTGTAAAGCTCAGCTTTGGTTTAAAGCAAATTTCACCCGCCCCTTCTAATGTCCTGCCACTTTTAGCTGAAATTCTGCAGGAAAATGAGATTTTTTTTTTTTTTCTATCCATTTCCTCCCCCTTCAGCTCTATGCCGTGGCAGTTAAAGATTTGGTGAGGAAAACAGATAAAATCTACAAAGTGAAGAGCCGGAACAGCACGGTGGAGTACACCATAAAGAAACTGGAGCCAGGAGGGAAATACCACGTGATTGTCCAGCTGGGAAACATGAGCAAGGAATCCAGCATGAAGATCAACACAGGTGAGGGACACACCACCCATACCTGTTCCTGCAGCTCTTGGTTCTCTCTCACAGCCAAAGCCCAATTTTGGGAGGCCTGCCAGGGGAGGTGATGACACCTCCAAATATGAAAATATCCAGTGTTTTCCTCCTGATAAATGGAGATGGGAAAGACACCAGTTTGGCTGTGGACACATCATCAAATACCATTACAGCCCTAGCACTGAACAATTCCTCCCAGCTTCCACCCCACAGCCTCCTCCCCTCCAGCACATCCCTTTTCCAAGCAGAGTATTGTTCTGATCCCTAAAAAACCCCACTAATTTTCAGCAGTGACTGCATTCCTGTAAGAGGAAAATGCCACCAGTGCCACAACCTCATTTTTTCCCATTTGCAGTCCCTCTGTCTGCACCGGACGCCTTAAAAATCATCACTGAAAATGACCATATTCTGCTTTTCTGGAAGAGTTTGGCATTGAAGGAAAGTAATTTCAATGAAAGCCGGGTGAGTTCTGCTGTGCCTCCTGCCCTGCAGAAAATCCTGGGGCAGAGTCATGCAAGGCTCCTTTCACAGGCTCTGAAATCCATCCTGTCCTTGGTGAGCCCTCTAGAAAAGCTCACTAAAATTCCTGTCATGGCTGAGGCTCTGAAGCTGATAGATGCAATCAGTCACCTTTTAGGAACTTAATTACCCTGCTAGAAAAGGACAAGTGTCCCTTGTGTGAAAGGAGTGGGAATAGGACACTGCCCTGCCATGCCAGGAACTCTGAAAGTTGTCATTATTCAGACTTGGATAGAAAATCTGTGAAATGTTGTCTGGCAGAGCATGGGCAGGTAGAAAAATGCACCAAAAACATCCTCATCCTGCTGGACTCTGTGCTTGGGTGATCTGGGGAGGGTGCTAAGGACAGACTGGACCAGACAAACCAAACCAAAGTAATTTAGGGTAGAAAAGATCTCCAAGATTGGATCTGATCCTCACCTTGACACCAGCCCAGAGCTCTGAGTGCCACATCCACCTGTTTCTTGAACACCCACAGGGATGGGGAATCCAAACTTCCCTGGGCAGCCCTTCCAAAGTTTAACAACCCTTTTAGTGCAGAAATCCTTCCTGATGTCCAACCTGAGCCTCCCCTGGCACAGCCTGAGGCCATGTCCTCTGACCCTGTCACTTGGGAGAGGAGAAATCTCTCCTCCCTGAGCTGGCCAAGGTCAGTGCACACCAGCAGGGGCTCCTGAGGAGGCTCCCCATTGCTCCCTCCCAGCTGACAGCCCACCAGAACTCCTCAAAGCCAGATGCAGGTGGAAAACCAAAATTTCAAAGCCTTTTTGAAAGGAGCAGACCCGCCCTTTGCAGCCGAGTGATGTGGGGTTTGTATTTCCCTCAGGGCTACGAGATCCACATGTTTGACAGCTTGATGAACATCACAGCCTACCTGGGCAACACCACAGAGAACTTCTTCAAGGTGTCCAACCTGAAGATGGGCCACAACTACTCGTTCAGCGTGCAGGCTCGCTGCCTGTACGGGGGCCAGATGTGCGGGGAGCCAGCCACGCTTCTCTACGACGAGCTGGGAACGGGTCAGTCCCTATTTTCTCCTCATCCTCCTTCAAAAAATACTCAGGGAAGGCTCATAAATTCTTCAGGGAAGTGCTGTTGGTACAAACAGCTCTTTGTGTGCCTCCCTCACCAGGTTCAGACTCCTCTGCTGCTCAGTCCGACCGAGGCACGGACGTGGCTGCCATCGTGGTGCCCGTGCTGTTCCTGCTGCTGGTGACCCTGGGCATTGGATTTGTGGTGCTCTACATGAGGCACAGGAGGCTCCAGAACAGCTTCACTGCCTTTGCCAACAGCCACTACAGCTCCCGCCTGGGCTCGGCCATCTTCTCCTCGGGGGATGATCTGGGTACGGGGCCCTGGGGGCGTTTGGGGACAGTGCTGGGGGGGTGATGGCAGGGCAAGAATTCATCCTTTGTCATGGTTTGGGTCACTTTGCCATCACAATCTCTATGGATTTGATTGAAGAGTACAAATAATGGACTTAGGGTGTCGTTAAACTTGGAAAAAAAAACTTCATGAAGTTCAACCACCAAAAGTTTTCCTAACTTAAAAGTGCATTGAGGATGTGAAATCAGGGCAAGAATTAATTCTTTATCATGGTTTGGGCCACTCTGGCATCACAATCTCTGTGCATTTGGCCTAAGAGTACAAATCATGGAACTGTGGAATCATTAAAGCTGGAATAGATCTTCAAGACCATGAAGTTCAACCACCAAAAGTTTTCCTAACCAAATATTTTTATCATATTAAACTCCTCTTTCCAATGCAAATCACTTAAAAACTCATTGAGGATGTGAAATCAGGGCAAGAATGAATTCTTTATCATGGTTTGGGCCACTTTGGAATCACAATTTCTGTGGATTTGGCCTAAGAATACAGATCATGGAATTATGGCATCATTAAAGTTGAAATAGATCTTCAAGACCATCAAGTTCAACCACCAAAAGTTTTCCCAGCCAAACATTTTTTTTATCAAATTAAACCTCTCCTTCTGATGCAAATCACTTAAAAACTCATTGAGGTTGTGAAATCAGGGCAAGAATTAATTCTTTATCATGGTTTGGGTCACTTTGGAATCACAATCTCTGTGGATTTGGTCTCAGAGTACAAATCACAGAATCATGGAGTCAAAGTTGGGATAGATCTTCAAGATCAAGTCCAACTGCCAAAAGCTTTCCCGACCAAATATTTTTATCAAATTAAACCTCTCCTTCCCCTGCAAATCACTTAAAAACTCATTGAAGATGTGAAATCAGGTCAAGAATTAATTATTTTATCATAGTTTGTGGCACTCTGGCATCACAATCTCTATAGATTTGATCTAAGAATACAAATCACAGAATTATGGAGTTACTAAACTTCAAGATCATCAAGTCCAATCACCAAAAGTTTTCCCAACCAATATTTCAACAAATTAAACCCCTCCTTCCATACAAATAATTTAAAGACAGAGTATAAAGTGCTGAGGGCTCCCTAAATCTCTCTTTTGGGTTTGTTCTGCAGGGGATGAGGACGATGAAGCCCCAATGATAACTGGATTTTCAGATGACGTCCCCATGGTCATCGCCTGAAGCGCATTTCTGACTGTACAAAACCAAATGGTGTAAATATTTTATTTGATAAAAATAGTTGATTGTTTATTTTAAAAATGCACTTTGAGTTGCAATATGTTATTTTTATATGGGCCAAAAAAAGAAGAAAAAAATAATAATAATTTTAAGAATACACTTTGTAGTAATCAACTGTGAATTGCAGACTAGGTTGGTTGAGTAACAAATTGCTTTGATTTAACATTAATTTAGTCTTACAAGGCTATGCTTGCTGGGCATGCTTTTAAGTCTGTGAGATATTTTCCGTTGACTAAATTGGCTACTCATTTTATTTTTCTAAGACAAGAAAAAATTTATTTAAAAAAAAAATAAATTCAGGAGATTATATATGTAGAGAGAGAGATAATATAGTCTCTGAAGGTTTTGCTTTTACTTTAGGACAAAAAAAAAAATCCTTTGGACTTTGTTTTATATGAAAGTATTTTTGTTGTGTTAATTTATTGGGAAATCTGCTGTGGAACAGATTTCCAGAGTCGTCAGACATTGTACACATTCTTGTGTAGAACATGTGCCACTTTATCTTGCAAGGCAGTCGTATCTTGGCATCCCCATCATTGTCCTTGCCATGATAATAAAAACCCTCATTTTCACATATTTTTGCTCCCTTTTAAAGACCCAATCTTTGAGCAACCTTAAGGTACAGCAGCACGTTTATTTTAGGGGTGACTTTTAGCTTCCTGCTGCTGTGGGAAGTTAAAAACATCCCCACACTAAGATCTGCTGCCCAAACCCCTCCTGCTGCTGCCCCTGCCCATCACATGGGGCTTAATTAATCTGGAGCTTACAACCACCACATCACTGAAACAAAAAAAATTGCCACTTGCACCTTAAAATCCATTTCCCAGGTATTTTTAGGATACTCCCTCAGATGCCAGCACGGTGGTGGGACAGAAGGGGGAGCCTCCAGTGTGTGCAAATCCAGATTTTCTACACTCACACAGAGCAATAATTACTGAAAATTTAAAATAATTTGGCCCACAGCAGGGGATTTGATGCTCCCTCATCGGAATTTCCTAAAAGCAGCTGTAGTTTTACCTACAGCTTTAGAATTAATATAAATATACACACACACATATACATGTTATTTTCTCATCTTACATTCCCAGCAGACACAATACTGGCTGCAGAGCCAAATGCAAAAAGTCTGCTTGCCACTGTTTGGAGCTTTGATTTTTGTGACAGCAAAATGTGAATTTCACCAAAAAAAAAAAAAAAAAAAGAAAAAAAATAAGTGAACCTCACCACTACCTGCCAAGCCAGGAGCATGTCAGGGGAGGATTTTCAGGGCTCTCCCCTGGCCCTGCTCAATATATGCAAAACTTCTCACCAGGAAATACAGCACACTGTCTTGTCACACTGTTTTTGTGAAAAAACAAAGGTATTTTTGCTGTGTAAATGAAGTTATAATTGCAGTCTTCCTACAGATGAAATGAGAGAGGCCAACTATGTTTTGATACGCGACTGATCCGTTTAATTTCACAATAGAAAAATATATAAAAAAATATAGTTGAAGTCTGGATGGTTTGATAGTCTAGAGAAATACTGACTCTATTTTCAATTACTGGTGTTAGCATTCCCAGTGACAGGTTTTTTCCCTCCCCCCCACCAAAGATGGGACCAAACTCAAATCAGATTTTTATAAGTAGCAGCAAGCTCGCAGAGTTGCAGTATTTTTACTTTGTTGGTGGATCAGGTGCTGTTCAGGAGTTGAAATTTTAAGTAAAATCAACCCAGTACTTACAGCTTAATTTGCCTGGAGTTACAGCTACACAGAGAGACCAGAATGACCCAGAGGCTAAACCAGTCTCAAAAACATCAATCACAAGATTTTATGCAGGAGAGGAAGCCTAAAAACAGAGATAATGAGTATTCAACCCCTTCTTTATAAAGTAAATTTTTTTTAGCACAGGTAACTGATAATTACAATGCAGCATCCCAAAATCTGGTGCCTCTCTGGTGAGTGTTATGAGTGGTTAAATTCTGATATTTTACTCCCCCAGGGTAAATCCTGCTGCAGTAAAATGAGCAGAATTTAGAGTCTAGCCCATCTCTGTCTAGCCAGATGCCAAGGGACACCCTTGTAACCACTTTATGTCCTGCAGAAATCCCTTGGCTGGAGATTTCCAAGCACCACCTGGGGAACAGGTCACTCCTGGCCACTCTGAAAAGCTCCTGGCTTGGGGACACTCTTGCAGAGCAAATTTTGTACCCAAAACCCAACACTCTTTTAAACCTAACTCCCAAACACAACATGGGCAGAGCAGAGCCCTCTGTGGAGTCACCCCAGGGGTTTGGGGACACTGCAAAGCCCTTGTGGGGACAGCACTGCCACTCAGAGCTGTCCCCAACCCTCCCCTTCACTGCAAAAATCACCACTGTGCTCTCAGCAAAGCAACTTTCACAGGGCTAGTGTATTTTATATATAGAGATAGAGAAGTCTGGGCTCCAGGTGGGGAGTGATCAATGCAGTTCTGGGGTAAATTGTATATTTTTATGAACTTTTGGAGCACGGAATCTTGTTCACGGAGACAAATGAGGGGTGGGAGGGTTCTGCTGTAAATATGGTGGATGTGGATGTATATTTTGTTCTGGTTTTGTTTCTGTAGCCTTATGTGATGTGACATGACTTGCTACCCTAAATTTCGGGAGGTGATTTGGGTTTGCTTTATAGGAACCCAGTAAAATGTTTGGATCTGTGTGGAAAACAAAAAATAGGGTATGGAAAATACCCTGGTTAGGAGGAACTTCCACCTGTTGATTTGTGTTTGCATCAGTTTCAGATGGGTACTCTCAAGTCCATTTGAACACAAGACTAAGGTTGAACACAACATTTTTTTGAGGTTTTGGACCATGAGGCTTCTTTGCTTTGGCTCAGGCTTTTTGTGAGGTTTTCTTCTTTGTGTTGGGGGTTTGTTTTTTGCAAGAAAGACAAATAGGTACCATTTCCTTGGCTTTTTTTACCTATTAAAAGTCAAAAAAAGGCTCTTTCCAGTCTGAATAAATCCAATCTGCAGGCTGCTGAACCCAGTGACAGCAGAGCCCACAGGAAACAACTGCAGCAGGAGCTTCCAGCCCCTCTGTACCCAGGAAAACTGCAAGAGGATTTCAGAGAGGGGTGAGATTTGGGGTGAAAAGCCCTGCCTGCAGGTATTTCATGTGCAGAAGTTCCCACCTTGGCACAGCCTTAGGGGAGAGCTGCAGGCTCAGCCCCAGGAAAAGCCTCTTTTCCTTGGGAAAAAAAAAAATCAAACTCACATTATCCACCAGGGAACCCCCACCTGAGCCAAAAAACCTCTTCCTGAGCAGAATTCCCATTCCTGGCAGGGCAGAGCTCAGTGTGAGCATCTCCATGCTTGGAATTGGAATATATTTAACAACAAACTTCACCTACTCGCTGATGGAAAAGTAAAATGCCATTTTTTTCAGCAAAAAAAATCACCTTTTCTGAAATAGTTTTTCAAGTCTCCTTCAAATGGACTTGAGAATGGAAATGGTGCAATAACTCAGCTACTCTTGGACCCCAAGAGCATCTTTGTTCCTGGAAATAGCTGCAACATTATAATTAATCCTTCCAAACTTGCATCAGTCCACAAGCAGCCAGCCTCTATTAGAGGTAGTGTCACCTTTTAATCAGGTTCTTTAAGTGAAGTTTAATGTTATACTATTTGAAGTGCTACTCTGTGTCCTTTGTTTGTTTGTTTTTTGGGTTTTTTCATTCACTGATTTCTGCTATGTATTATTGCACAATTTTGAAGGAATTTTTGTCTGTCCATTTTTTTTTTCTCCCCCACTTAATGATAATAATAAAAATGGATTGGGTAAACAGAACAGGTTCTGGTTTCTGAAATTGTTATCCAGCATCTGTGTATCTAGGGCAGGAAAAAGGAGAGTTTTCTCTGAACATATTTTTGTTTTGCAAAACATAATTCAGGGATTGTAGAGTCCCTGAATGGTTTGGATTGGATTAAAGATCAGATAATTTCTACTCCCTGCCATGGGCCAGGGACATTTTCCACTATCCCAGGTTTCTCCAAGCCTTGTCCAAGCTGGTTTGGACATTTCCAGGGATGCAGAGGCAGCCTGTGCCAGGGCCTGCCACCCTCCCAGAGAGGAATTTCTCCCTGATATCCAATCTAACCCTGCCCTGTGTCACTTTGAAGCTGTTCCCATCCTGTCAGTGCTCCTGATCAAGCAGCAGTGACAGGACAAGAATCAGGAAAATGGAGCTTTGTGCCAAAGGAGCAGCAGATCCTGAGAGGTGCCACGCTCATTCCTAACTCAGTCACGTCTGCCTGTCCCTTCTCTCAAGGTCACCAACACCCCCAGACACCAAATATCATCTCAAATTTCACCTCCACATTTGCACACCACCACCACCAGCATTATTTCCTGTGCTTAAAACCCATTTCCACAACAATCCTGGACTGTGTGCAGGTACACCCAGCACCTGAGCAGCCAAAATCCAGCAGGATTTCTCCTGGCAGGCTAAGTAATGAGCAGGCAGCAGCCTCCTCACACGTCCCTCATTTCCCAGCCTGGATAATTGGAAAGGCAACATGTGATCTTGGTGGACATAATTGAGGCGTGTGAGCATCTTAAGTGTTGCACTTCATTAACATTTAGCTTAAGGCAACGTTAGCAAACAGTCCTTCCATCCCTGGGCTGTGAATGGAGCTGATTTTTTTCCAGATTGTTCCCCCCTGGAGGTACAAGGAGCTGCACCTCATTCCCAGCACCGAATTTCTGCTGGAGGAGCTGATGTGCCTCTGAAGCTTCAGTGAGAAAACTTTAATGGAATAAAAGTTTGCCTCCTCTCCTTGCAAAACCTGCAGGTTTCTATGGATAGGGTGGATTTCCACCCTAAGCCTTTACTGCCTTCAACACAACAAGTTAGAATATTTTTCCCCACCGTGATGAAAACCCATCAAAGAGGAAGATTGCAGTTCCTGGAGGAGCTTTGGATGGAGCTCAAGGCACAAACCCATCCAAGAGCTGGATCCAGGCTCCCTTCACTCTGCTGCTCCTGGAAATTCACCTCTTCCCCCCAAATGACATCAGGAGCTGCTTCCTGCAGCCACAGGGAGGGGAAGATGTGGATCCTGCCTGCAGGAAGGAGGAAACCAGATGGAAATACAGCAAAAAATCCCTTCCCACCACGGGTTAAACTTTTCACAGAATCCACGGGCTCTGATGTTGAGAGGGAGCAGCTGAAGTTCTGGCTCACTGCTCCTCCTTTGAGCAAGCACTCCCAGAGCCGTGTGCCAGACTCCTGAACGATTGTGTTTAGCCTTTCTCAGCTGGAAAGATGAAATAACTGAGGATATTTCACAGCAGAACTCAAGCTGGGTTTTGGGATGGAGGAGCCAAGAGCTCCCAGATAGCTCAGCTGAAGGAAGGAAGGAAGAGAAGGTCTGTGGGAAGGAAAGATTCATGTTAACCATCAACATCTTGGCTCCTACCACAAAACTCCCAACCTGCCAAGTGTGGGATGCAAGAAAAATGGCATCTTCCAGGATGTGAGGTTTCTTTCTTTCCTGTAAATTATAGGCATCCAGAAGCACACAGCCTCAAACTCTCAGAGCTGGGCTGACATCATGCCCAGAAGATTCTCTCTCAGGCTCTGCAGACTGGGATCGATTTAGGGAGAGACCTGACCTCTTATTCTTCAGAGCACCTGCGTGGGGTTGTGCTGGAAAAAAATCCCAGGGTGATGGAAGGTCATAAAAAAGGAACTAGACAGCAGTTTGGGAAAGAAGGAAAGGCACTCAGCAGGAAGTCATTAAATTCATCCTGAAGCCTGACACTGGCTGTACAGGAGGGGAATGTTTTAGAGTGGAGCACCTGAGGCAGAGGTGGACAAGAAGTGACATTCACGTCACCAAACCTCTCATCTCCAGGCTGACCTGGCCAAAAGAGAAGAATTATTTTCCCTGGATCTTTCTGTGGAGGGAAGCAGACACCCTCCATGGAGGAATTTGGAACCTGAATGGAAGCCTGGGGCTTGAGTGAGCCATTCTCCCTTGCTTCTGTGCATGGGGATAATGGTTGCCTGTGCATTTTGTATTTCCCCAAGCCTGAGGGAGACCCCAAAGGGTAACGAGAAGATGGAGAAGAGGCTGAGGTTCCTCCTGGCCTGGGCTCTGTGTAACAGCAGGCAGGATTCATCCCTGCCCAAGCTGGGAGGGTCATTCCAGGCCTCATCTGCAGCCAAGCATGAGGCACAGCAGTTCAGAGAGTGCTTCCCTCATCCTAAAATAGGTCAGACTCTCTTTGCTATAACGGGAACTCGACGGCGACTGCCTCACACTGAGCCTTGGGACTGTAGGACACCACAGCCTACGTGAAACGAATCCCAAAGCCTGGGTTGGATCTGGGTGAGAAGGTCCCCCCTGCAGCCAGGCAGCTCCTGAAGCACACACACCCTGCAGGCTGGAGAGGAGCCCTGGCCCACATCTCCTCTTTGGATGGCTCCAGCCAAGAGCAGCTCCTCTCCCAACACCCTCCCCGCTCCCCCTTTAATGCTGCTGGCCCCCTTTGGGCTTAGCCTGGCTCTGAAGTGACCCAGCTTTCTTGGGATCCCTCAGAAAGCCAGGAACAGAAGCCTGGAGGCCAAATCCCAGCTGTGTGTTCAGTCACGGGACCAGCTCTGTTTCCCATCCAGCTCCACTTTGCAGTAGCTGTAGGAACCCACAGCCAGCCTGTCTCTGTACCCTGCAAATCACCACGGCAGACTCAGAGCTGGTGAGGACAATAGCGTGTTTGGCTCGTTCTTCTGCATCAACACCATTCCCAAATGTACTTTTCCCTCCTAAACTTATTTAACCTCCCAACCAAGAGCCACAAGGATGGCGAGCTGTTTGTTCCAAGCCCAGATCTCCCGGGAGAGCAGGCACAAAGAATAGAAGGCAGCCTGGAGAGATGGGAAGAGGGAAAATCCAGAGAGGGATGCGAATGCACCGCCCTTGGAGACGGTGCCAGTGACCTGCTAAGGGTCCAGCCATCCTAAATAAATAGGCTGCGTTTATTGTCTGGCCAAGCACGGTAATGCTTGAGCTGCTTCCAGCGGGTGGGGCCAGGGCTGGCCCCGCTCCTCATGCTGAGACAAAACAGATGTCGCTCACCCGCGCCCGTCCTGCGGGTGATTTGTGCTGCAGCCCCTCCTGGCCCGCCACGGGTCAGGGGGTTTTGTTAATGCCCCTCCCAAACCCCTACAGCCGGAGCCAAAAACTTCTGCTGTGGTGGTGGTGAATGCTGAGTGAGGGGTGACAGTGCCATGGGGTGACAAAGCCATGGGGTGACAGTGCCAAGGGGGGACAATGCCATGGGGTGACAATGCCATGGGGTGACAATCCAAAGGGTGACAAAGCCATGGGGCAACAGTGCCAACAGGAGACAAAGCCAAGGGGTGACAAAGCCATGGGGTGACAACGCCAAGGGGCAAGAATGCCACAGGGTGACAATCCAAGGGGTGACAAAGCCAAAGGGTGGCACTGCCAAGGGGCGACAATCCCAAGGGATGGCACTGCCAAGGGATGACAATCCCAAGGGGTAAACAGTGCAATGGGGTGACAATCCCAAGGGGCAACAGTGCAATGGGGCAACAATCCAAGGGATAACAAAGCTATGGGGTGACAATCCCAAGGGTGACAATCCCAAGGGTGACAATTTCAAAGGGGACAGCCCAAACCTGTGGCAATTAAAGTTCCTCTCCCTCTGCACAGCCCCACCAGATGCTCTCCACTGATCCCAAAACCCCCCAAGCCAGACCCCAGATACACTTATGGGAAGGCAGAGCTGAGAAGCAGCTCTGTCTGTACCAGAACCCAGAATTCACTTTTTAACCTGTTTTTTAACCTGTTTTTCTGGCTGGTTCGGTCCAAAGTGAGCAGTTCCCAGTTGCCACCCATGTGCAGTAGATGGCAGCAGAAGCTTTAGTCACTGGCCACCAAACTCACAAGAATCCCTCCTCCTCCCCCCACCTTTTTTTTTTTTTTTTTTTTTTTTTTTTACTTTTTACTTTTGGTGGCCTCAAAAATTATTAGTTCCAGATGAGCTCCCGCCATTGTAATAGTCCATTTAACCCGATCCACTCTGGGCAGAGTCAGTGCAAGTTCAAATGCAGCATTTTCACGTGGAAACCACACATCAGAGACATTTTTTCCAAGCGGCTCTGGGCATTCCTCGTGCAGCAGAAAAGGGGAAATGCAGAAGGTTAAACCTCACACACACGGCCCCAGCCGTGGGCAACAATGGCACTTTGTCAAGGCAGCGCTGCCAGAGCGGGGCTGAACTTCTGAATTGAACCAGGAACCTCAGCACTGCTTCTCCCTTTGAAGATTAGCACTAATAAGCCAAACCAGTGGGTATTTTGTTTTATAAGGAAAGAGCATTTCAAGTCACGTACGCTGCTATTGTTGGACACAAAACATGTTCTGTCTCTGCCTGTGGTGACTCCAGCGACTGCTCCACGCTTGTCTTTTGCTGGGATTACCTTTATTTTTATACTATATTAAATTTACCTCCCACCATCTTTCAGGCCTGTTCAAACTGACAGCGTTTCCCAGGGCTAACTACACATATATAATTAAAAACCCCATTTTATTACTGCATTATTTTATTATCATATTCAAATTTTATGCCTTTTTTGGATGAAGTATTGAGAAACAATGATTAAAACTACCAGATTTCCCTCCTACTGGAATAACAGGCGCATCCCATATAAACAAGCTCCATGTTAGAGGTGCATTAAATGATTTGTTTCTGGTAAATGAAGACAGCTCTAGCACAACACATGGAAAATTTCATGTTGTTTGCTTTTGTAATTCACTGTACACACAGCCTTTAATCTGAGGATCTCCGAGCACTCTGCACAGTTTAATTAAGGCCCACAACTGCCATGTTGGGGAAGTACATTAAACGCTGTTATGCTGATTCTTTACAGATGGGCAGGCTCAGGGGCTGAGTTGTGTGCTCCAAATTTCCCTCTCCCCATCCTGGATGGGTCCTTAAAGCTTTTCCATGTGGCCTTCCCAACGACAACCAGAGAAAATAGCTGAGCTTAAAACCCCAACCAAAGAAGAAAACCTGCTTTCCTCCAGGGCCGAGCCTTCCAATGACATGTTGTACCTGCAAAACATCTGACTGCATTCCCACTCCCTCAGTTCTGGTGGAAAACCATGTTCCTGCCATGTGGATCAGCACAGGGCCCAGGTAATTCTGTGATTCTGCATTAATTACCCCCTCACCAGCCTGCCTGCAACGGGTTAAACCCCAAACCCATGTACTGATGTGACCCCAACATCGGGTCAGGAGCCAGACCCCGTCCCAAACTGAGACCTGCCGGGCCCCAGCTCGTCTGTTTTGCTGCAGAGCTGGGAAGAAGAACATCCCAGCATCTTGGCTCCCAAACCCCCATTTTTCCACAGTATTCTCTCCTGCGGGATCTGTATGGAAACCGCTCGCAGTGCCGAAGCCACGGGACAAATGAATGGGAATTCACCCTGCCAGTGATATCCATCATGAGCCACAAGGCTGCACAGGGGAGGGGCACTGAGCCCTAACCAGCTGCACATGTACAGTGTCTGCCTCGTCCAGCCCTGGCCTCGGGGTCTGCACAGTTGTTAAACCCTGGGAGAGGGATTGGGAGCAGCCAGGTCACCCCTGCTCCTGCCTGGTGCCCTCACACCTCAGCCACTGGAGGCCACCACTTCCCCGCTGGCCTTGGGAATGGGCAAGCAACCAGCTTTGGCCAGGGGATGAATAGGTGCTGAAGTCATTCAGCTTTTCCCAACATTGTTCCAGCTTTGGCTGCGGAGCAGTTCTCCATCTCTCCCTTTCCGTGCTCCTTCCCCCTCTCCTCTGCGAGCTCCTTTGTTCTCGTGTTTACAGCAGCATCGATTTGCTGTCAGAAAGCAACATGGCCTTGGAGTTTCTGTACACACAGCCCAAACCCAGCCACCTGAAACCTGCCCCTCTCACACCCTGCCACGGGCTGCACTCGGGTTTCAGATGTCACTGCCCCTTCCTGCTCCTCTCCAACCCACTGAGAGCTCCACAAAGAACCCCAGAGAAACACCTGGGCAGGACCAGCCCCTTCTGCCCATCAGCTCAGACATCTCAAAGGTTTCGGTCATGTTTTCCTCTTGTGATTTGAGAAAATCCTCTCCCTGCTGCCTGAACAAAAGTCTGGGTTGGTTGTGCAGAGTAAGCAGCCCCAGGACTGCTGTCCTCGCTGTGTTTGCAGAATAGATAGAAAACGTGAAAGGACAGGGCATAAACCATCTCCCTCCTGCTCTACCTAGATGAAATCCATCTCCTGGGTCTCTCCTAAAGAGCTGGGGGATTGCTGCCAGCCCTGCTAATGCTGCAAACAGGACCATGGGCTCCATCTCACCTCATCAGAGTACCTGGGGATAAAACTGCCAGCACTCTCCATGCTGGGTGCTCCACCAATTACCTGTTAAAAATTCCCTGCCTCTCTCAGCTTCCAGCAAGTGTTGCTCCAGGTTTTAGAGCAGCAGCTCTCTGCTCAGCTCTATTTATTGCCACCTCCAACCAAACCTTTGGCCATTCCCCCGGCCAAACTCAAGACCCTTTAGTGGCTTCTCAGAGGGCTGAAGTCCCGTTTTCACTTGGTTCCAGTTTGCAGATCCCCTCTCTTTTCCAAGCTCCATTGCTTTTACCTGCTTTTGTTCAGCTCTCCCATGAAAGGAGGGGTTGGAAGGGGTGACAGGTCTGTAAATATATCGGATTGTTTCTGGGAAAAAAAAAATGTAGAGCAGAAAGAGTGATGGATACACTCTTCCCTTCCTTGCACTTGGGACAGATGAAGGAAGATGGCAGATAATTGCTCTTTATTGTGCCCCGGGTTCACCTTAAGATGAAGGAAATGATAAGATTTCAATTAATGTCATTTAAGATTCCCTGCAAGCTGTCCTGTTCCTTTCTTGGCTTCTTTCCTCCTCTGAAATTGTGGTCCTCAATGCTGCTTTTGTAACCCCACGGGAGCTCCCTAAATGGGCCACATCCTCACCTGGTGAGCACTGTCAGGGCTCCACCGACAGCAGTGGAGCAATGCTAATTTAGACCAGATGCCAATCCCCCTGCAGCCCCGCTCTGGATTTATTGTAGGGCAGGCTAGATAACATACTTCATTATACAAAGCAGGGATCGTTTTCCAGCTTGCCCAAGAATGAACCGAGGAGCTTTTCTAATCAGCTTAAACTGATCAAGATATCCAGGCACGGAAAGCCTGATATGATACCCAGGTTTCTGTGTAAGGCACCTAATGCTGAGCTTTCTTACTTTCCCGAGTAACTGCACCAAATTCCTTGGGATTTCTTCCCTGAAAAAGGAGAATACAGGGAGTTGCAGCCCAGGGAGCTGGCACCCTGTTGAATAACACACAAACACACTGGGGCAGAAATAAACCTTCCCTAGATATTGGTTCCTTTAAAAGCAAAAAAATCAGAAAAAAATCTACTAAAAGAAATAAATAGATGCACAAAGCTGCTGGTGAGATTTTGCATACCAGACACATTTGAATTTTGATCTCATTTTACCTAAAGCCAGAAGAAAGAACTGAATCACCAAGGTATCCCAGAACAAGCCCCAACATCTTGAAAACGTTTTCACTGCTCCCTTCAGATTTTCAAAATGTCTCCTTACAAATATCTGCTGGCACGCAGTCGCAACATCCTCCTTTCTGCCTGTGCCGCTTCGGAATAAAGAAAAATTTCCACGTAAAGAATGACTTCTGGCTTCCACAGACTCCCTAATTCAAATAAATTATATGTATGCATTTATGGCTATAAACAGCAGTGAACCCCCCCCCCGACAAACATCCACCAAATAGCTGAAATTCTCTGCCCCCCCTGCAGATCCACTAATGTTTATTGTACCCAAGAGCATCCATTTTCGCTCCTCTTCTATATATACACGCATGACGTTTCCATATGTTCTGCAGCTCAGCTCCCTGGTAACATCCCACCCTCCAGGGGAGGGGGAGAAGCCTGGAAGCAGGGGGGAACTCAGCCAGAGACCCCAGGCTGGGCAGGAGCAGGGTGAGGAGGAAGAGCAGAGCTGAGATTTTGTGCCTCTTCCTCGAGCACCTGAACCCAGTCTGGTGCTGCCACAGCAAACACTGATTTTCCTGCCCGTGCCCTGCAGCAGCAAACCTTCCCCAGCTCCTTTTTTTTCTTTTTTTTTTTTTTTTTTTTTTTTTTACAATAGCCATTCCCAAGGTGTGAAATCTGCGGGAGGGGGTGTGGGGCAGGTTGAGGAGGGGGTGCTGCATCTGTGAATATGATTACAGGTTTAAAACGTGTGAAGTCTTTTCAGATTTAATGAACCAGAATGCGACTTTCATTTTGGCTGTGCATATTTTGAACCCTAATATATGTTTATTTAGTCTAATTAATTGCCTTTAAAAAAAAAAATCCCCTCTGAAAGATACCTGCTCAGCTCTCCCAAGTATTTTGCAGTACCCACACACAACAAAGGCTGTTCCTCTGCAGCACAGGCTGAGACCTCCTCGTTCCTGCGTTCTGCACAGGAGGAGGAGGCTGATTTGAGAAGGAAACATTGCTCTCCAACAGATTAGAAAGTCATTTTCTCCTCCTGGGTCGATACTGAGGCGCTGCATTTACCTGATGTGGTTTGAGCAGGTGCTGTGGCTGGAGATGGAAAAGTCAGATGGGGGGTGAGGAGCTGTGCAGGGACAAGTGACCTCCTTGGAGAAAGACAGGGATTTGCATTTGTCCTCTGTGATTTCAGTCCTTCAGCTCCAGACAGGAAAATAATGTAGCAAAATAAACCAGGAGGAGGAAGTCCTTGAATGCCAGCAACAGATATCAGCATGCAACAACCCACTGAGCCACAAGTGAGGAGCAGGTAGCACAGCCTGGCAGCTTGGAGATGAAAAACTGGCACAGCCATGAGGGAAACCCTTCCCAGCAGCTCCAAGACAAAGGGCAGTGCCAGCCAGAGCCAGGGCAGGGGATGGGAATGTTCAACCAAGCCCCTTTTGAGGCATAAAGTGACGAAAAATGGGTGATGTTGTACAGAGCATATACACAGTGCACATACAGAGCCTTCCACGTGAGACCTGCTGGTTCCTCTGCCTGCCTTGTCCTGCCAGGTGATGACCTGCTCCAAACCCTTTTTCACTTATCTGCTCATCGTGCTCTGAACATGACGCAGTAGACAAAACCTCAAGTCCTGAGCATAAACCCATCCTGCTCAAGTGACCACCATTGATCACAGACAGAAAATCTGCCTGTACTGATGGACAGGATGATCCATAAACCCCCCAGCCAGGGGAAAGCTGCAGTGAGTATTTGCAAGGCCATTTGCAGACCAGGGGCTCAAACCTGAAACCCTCATCGGGCAGCTTCTAATCACATTTTCCTGCCCTCAAAACCCTTCACCCCAAACATCAAACAGGATTTTTTTTTTTTTCCCCCTCTACTACGAAAGTTTTTCAGGACAGGAAAACGGTTTCCTGTCCAGACCAGACACCGGCTTCCTGCAAGCTCTCCAACAGATCATGTAATCCTACGCCCCTATTTGTAAAACGAAGATGATCGATTGCCTTTGTCTCCTCTACTCAAACGTCCAAGCTGTGGTCCTTAAAACACCCACGTGACCAGGCATAACTCTGCCCTGATCTCACACAGCACTGCAGCAATTCTCATAAATAATGGCAGAGTTACGAAAGTAGGATTTACAGTAATGCGTCAGAGCGCGGGATGACAAAATCGCCTGGGTTTACTCTGAATTTACATCAGAATAAACAAGGCCAGACTTTTGCCCTCATTCTCTAGACGGGCCCCGGGTTGTGTGTCTGTGTTCCATCTCCTCACCCCCACAGCCTCTTACGTGGAATTGCATTTATTTTATCATGATGAACTTGGAAATGGAAGTTTCCCCCAGCCACGTGGCTCTGGGGGCTCTGCTGTGGGGGATGGATGGGGATGTGATGAGGGTTTTGATCTATGACTCAGCCACAGCAGGTTTTGTGCTGCCCCTACACATCCATGTGCACCCCAACAGCACACCTCACCCTCAGGAGAAATCCACCAAAACCAGCTCTGCTTTGGGAGGACACAGAACTGAAAGGGTTAACTGGCTGCTTTATGGATGAGCTCTGGTTACACAGAGAAAATTAAAAAAAAAAAATACCCAACATTTTGGACATGGACCACAAATGCAAATGCTCTGAAAAGTGGAATTGGTGAGGTCAGACCTGGTGCTTCTGGGCTGGTAGGAATGAGATGGTGGAGCCCCCCAGAACCTGTGGAGTTTCTGTCTCCAGAGCAAGAGCCATCCTCCAGTGGATGATGGAGACCTGGACAGGTTGGGACATTTATTCCTTCCATCCTACAGCCCTGACACCTTCTCAGCCACCTGAGGCTTCTAACATGGGCCACTGCTGCCTTTTCAGAGGGCAACCCCAGCACGTGGAGCTCCAAGGAGATGCTCCTGACTCACGAGGACAGCCAGGACCTGCTCTGATCCTGCACCTTACAGGGATTCCCAGCAGCCACCACCAACACCCAGACCCCAAAAATCCCATAATTTGTTAACTGGACCACTGAGCCCCTGGGGCACATCTAACTCTGACAAAGCACCCCAGTGGTGGCCACAGAGGGGGCTCCACTAGCCACTGCAGAGCCATGGGAGGCAATCCATGTATCCCCACGGTGGGTTGGAGCTCCTGGATGACCAGGGACAGGTTGGGATGACTTTTCAGGAAAAGCAATGAGCAAGAAGAGATGAAAAGAAGAGGCACCAGCCCCAGGGAGGGATCTCCACCCCTCTCTGAGATGGGCTGTGGCTCCTGGCTGGATCTGATGGCCCAGGAGGGGCTTTGCTCCCGTGGGGAGGGGGATATGCAAAAGCTGGGTGTTATGTAAGAAATCCATCTCTGCTGTGGCAGCAAAGGGCTCAGCAGGAGAGTCAGGCAAACCTGCTGACTCAGCTGTTCCCTGTCACTGCTGACACCCCAAACAGGGACAGCTTCAGAGCCAGGGCCTGAAAAACAGGGTCCTGCTCAGCTGCACCATCATACATGGATCCTTTTGGGCTCCTGCTCATCTGCATCTTTATAAATGGATCCTTTTGGGATCCTGCTCATCTGCACCCTTTTAAATGGATCCTTTTGGGGTCCTGCTCAGTTGTACTCTTACAAATGGATCCTTTCTACTCAAAGGCCTCTGCACAGGGCGTGATCCTGATGGATTTTCTCCAGGGCTGGATTTTCTCCAGGATTCCCCCCAGAGCTGGGAACTGAGCTTTCCCACCAGCTGCTCTCCCATCTCCTCCCTCCTGCATGGAATGGTTTGGGTTGGAAGGGACCCCAAACAGGGCTGCCCACCATGGAGTGGCTGCAGCACACGGAGCTTTCTTCCCTCCCTGGGGGATATTTCACAGACTTAACAGCAGCAATCACAGAGTCACAGAACCACAGAGTGGGATGGGCAGGGCCAGGGGATGGGGCAGGATTCCCAGGATGTCTCAGGATTCCTGGAGCATCTCAGGATCACCAGGATGGGGCCAGACTTGGGGATATCTCAGGATTCTGGGATATCTCACCATTCCCAGGATGGGGATGGACCTGGGAATATATCTCACCACTCCTGGGATATCTCATCATTCCCAGGATGTCTCAGGATCCCATTATATCTCACCATTCCTGGGATATCTCATCATTCCCAAGATGTCTCAGGATCCCATTATATCTCACCATTCCCGGGATATCTCATCATTCCCGGGATACTCAGGATCCCATTATATCTCACCATTCCCGGGATATCTCAGTATCCCTGGATATATCTCACCATTCCCGGGATATCTCATCATTCCCGGGCTGGCCCCGCCCCTTCTTGCCCCTCCCCTTCTCGCCCCGCCCCTTCCTCCTTCTCGCCCTCCCATTGGCTGCAGGCTCGCGACCACAGCCAATCAGAGCGCGCCTTGCCCGCCACGCCCTGGCAACAGGGGCGGCGGCCGCGGGTTCATCTGAGGTGCGCAGCGACCGCCCCTGCCCCTGCCCCTGCCCCTGCCCCGGTCCCTGCCCCGGTCCCGGTCCCGACCGCCCCTGCCCTGCCCCGAGCCCCCCGAGCCCCTCCCGACCTCCCCCCGCCGCCGCCTGGGCTGCCCCGCTGCGGTGAGCCCGCCCCGAGCATCACCCGCTCAAAGCACCACGAGCTGTTTGGTGTCACATCCCTTTCCTGGGATGTTTAGTATGGGTGTGTATTCAATATGCTTCTGTATTCAATATACTTCTATATTCAATATATTTCCATACTCGATATATTTCTATTTTGAATATATTTCTATTTTGAATATACTTCTGTATACTCCGATATTCAATATACTCCCACATTCAATATACTCCCACATTTAATATACTGCCATCTGTTTCTATACTGAATATACATACTTCTAGATTCAATATACTTCCATGTAATTCTAGATTCAATATACTTCCATATTCAATATATTTTCATATACTTCTAGATTCAGTATACTTCTATAATCAATATACTTTTATATTGAATATAGTTATATATTCAATATACACTGACTATACCTATACACTGACTATACTGACATATTCAATATAATTATGTACTCAATATACTTATATATTTAATGCACTTGTATAATCAATATACATATATATTGAATATATTTATACATTGAATATAATGACATATTCAATATATTTATATACTCAATATCCTTATATACTCAATATTCTTAAACTCAATATCCTTATATAGTCAATATCCCTATATATTGAATATACCCTGGCAAAAAAAAAAAAAAAAAAAAAATTAAAATAATTAAAGTATCTATATTTAATATACAGATGCAGCTCGCTGAGGTTGCAGCACGAGGGAAGAGCTGAAATCCAATGCCAAAAAGGTCTTAGAAGAGGCTACACGCTGCCTTTCCCATGTAAAGATCAAACCCCTCTGCTCACTCTCCTCGCTATCATTTTTAATTAATGAAGGCAGCAATGCCTGCGGATACGGAACCGGGGAGAGAACGCCCTCCCCATCCCTCTGCTGCATTTCCTTTAACGAAAAAAAAAAAATAAAAATGGCAGGGAGTGATAATAATATTAAAAAAAAATAATAATCTGCCGAGATTGTAATCGTGCGAGAGATCCAGGTGATCGAGCAGGATGTTTTGTGGTTTTGCAGGCGCTGAGGGCGGCGGGGACGAGGGGGTTACAGCTCGGGGCTGCTCCCTATGATTTATGTAAAACATTTTAGCACACCGGAAAATAGACAGCGGAGAAAATCCAATTCCAGATGATTCAAAAGGCACAAAGACAATGGGAGAAAAGGACCAAGTTCAGCTCATTTAAATGCTGTTAATTGTTCATTCCCATAGTGAGACGGCTTCTTCTGCAAATGAGAGAACAAACCCTTTAACGCTGGGTTGGTTTTTATTTTATTTTATTAGCGCCGTGCCAGGACCGAAGTGAACCCAAATAATCTTAATCACTGAATAGTACTCGCTGTTTTATGGCTTTTTAAAGAAAGAGGGAGAAGAAAAAAAAGGAGGAGAGCCGCAGATAATGCCCCACTGGCACAAAGAGTCACTGCAATCCGCACCCAGACCTCTTGGAGGTCTCGAGCACCGCTAGAAACCCGCAAATAAGGGGGGAGGAAAGAAAAAAACAAAAAAACAAAAAAACAAAAAAACAAAAAACCTTCCGAGAGGGAGCAAAGTTCCATTTACTGCTCACCGGTGAGGGCTGCACCTCCAGCCACTTTATTCCTATTTTTTATGGATTTCCCAGGCTGGGGATGCAGAGGGTGCTCGGGCTGGATTTTGGGCGCTGCCAGGGGAGGTCGGAGGCTCTGGCGAGCTGCCCTCGCCCCTCGGAGCCGTGCCTGACGTGACTATAAAAGGCGAGAGGAGCGAGGGGGAAAAAAAAATAAAAAATAAAAAAAAGAAAGGGGCACGAGAAGGAGAAAACACCGCACGGATAAACGCAGCACGTTTAGGGGAGGCACAAACGCAGCTAAAACCAGCAGGGGACACAGATCTGGCTCTGAGGTTAAAAAAACCCTGAGATGCTCGTAGGGATGCGGGTGAGGATTCTCCTCCTACCTCAGCAGCAATGTCTGTCCCACCTGCGGGTTCAGATCCCCGCAAAAAGCCATTAAATTCCCTTTTGTGGCTGGGTTTAGCCTCTGCAGAGCAGCAGTGGATCTTCCCACTGCTCTTCCCCAGCGCTGGCAGCACAAAAGCGCCGGCGAGGAAAAGCGGAAAACGGGAAAATCCGCAGCCGTGCTTGGGAAATGCAGAGGAAAATCAGCCCAGATTGGCCATTCCTTGCCCTCACACCTCATCTCCCAGAGGAATTCCTGGGCCCAGCCCTGCTCTTGGAGCAGCTGAGGGTGCAGCACTGCTGGGAAAGGGGTAAAGGATGAGGGTCCTGCTGGGACTGTCCCCAGAAAAGACCCCAAAAACGCCAACACTGTGTTTTTCCTGCTCTTTTCCTAGTTCATGCTGGTTTTTGGTGTGGCACAAGCTCTTCCCTACCTGGACTAACAACAGTCTGGAGTAACACACTGGATGTGCAAGGAAAGGCCATTTCCCAAGCAGGAATGGCACTGGGAGTGAGGAGCATTATCCCAACCATATTCCCACTCCATTGCTGTCAGGATAAGCATCCCATCATGTCCAAGCTATAGCAGAGGTCAAGACTCCAGCTCTTCTCTAAGGACCTGGCCACTTCCCTTAATTTTCCATCCTTCAATTCCCACAAAATGGAAATACATTCAATATTTGCAAATCCCGGGGCTCTCCGAGGAATTGCTGTCGTTAAGGGCTCCACACATCACGGGGAAAACATTTGTTTTTGCCATTAGGAGAGCCAGTCCCCCTCCAAGTGCAAGGCAACATCCCCGTTGTGTGTGCCTGACAGCGTTTCTGCCCTGCTCCAAAGCACTCCCAGGGAAAAACGGGAGCCTTTCACTCCATTTCAATGGACTTTGGAACAGGCCCCTCATGCAATATGCATTCACTCATATAGTGCTGGCAGAAAAGGCTCCTGAATGAGACAAAATATCTAATCAGCTGCATTTACCCCATGCTTCAGTCCCCCACCTGCACCAGGATTATATTTGAGAGCGTGCAAACTGTACCAGAGTTTGCTCTATAGCATCAATCACCACATTATGCTGCTGCATTCTGCATCAGTGAGGGAAGCAATTTATAATTTGAGGCAGCTTTGAGTTGGGAAGCAACTGATTGCAGCACTAGAGAAGTTTGGGGACTCCCCAGAATATCCCAACCCCATGGCTCGTGTGTGGGTTTAAAATGGATGTTCTACCTTGTCCTGGAGGTAGGAAAATATTCCAGGGAGAGCTGAGGTGGATTTGGAGATGCTTATGAATGGAAATGTCATCTCCTGTGTGTATGTCTCATTTCTTGGGAGTGGAAATGTGCTTTTTAAAAATCTCCTAGTTGTTTCAGTCCTATGGGAGAGGTCTTGTCTTTTGTCTTAATTTTAAGGTGAGACACAGATCTGAACAATAAAGCAGAGCTGGGAGTATTTGGGAGAGCTGCAAGAGTGGAATTTAGATTCCCTCCATGCTGAAACCAGCACAATTTGAGGAAATTTTTCATGTGCTGGGTGTCAGACTTAAGCAGGGTTTTGTGCTTCTGTTTCTATTCCACATTTTCCATGCTGACCTTGACAGAGAGTATGTTTATTAAATTTGTGGACAACACAGAGCTGGGTAAGGTCAGAATCAGCCTTCAAAATTATCTGGATAAATTGAGAAATCATCTGAAACAACTGGCTGAAATCCAACAGGGATAAAAGTTCGGGATATTAGGCAGGAATATAAATATAAATAAGAAGCAGGGTGATGATGAGCTCTGCAGAGGGGACCCAGCAGTGCTGGGGCAGAACCTGCAGGATTTCTGTTCCTAAGGGAAGAGTTTGGAGTTTGCAGGAAGGGCAGAAAGGGAACATGATGGACAAGGCAAGCTGGATGTGACACAAATCCAAATTCAAGCAAAGCCTTGGTGCCACCAAAGTTGGGGAAATTCATCCTCCCCTGAACCAATTCTTGTTTTTACTTGTTGAGTGCTTTTATTTTCCTACAAATCAGCCAAGAAAAGCCAAGACTATGACAAACTACAGAGAAATTCCCTTCCCATGACAAGACAGAGGGCTCCAGTGGCTTTGTCCTCACTGGGAATTCAGTACCCTGAAAATTTAGTGTTCTGTGTGCCTCTTAAAATTCCTGCTGCTCCTGGGCTGATCCAGACTATTGCCAACCTCGTGCTGCAGAGCTGTGCAAAGGTGTGGGGATCTCCCCCCTGCATGAGTCATTTCCCTCATGGGAATTGGGATAATTGCTATTTTACAGGTGCTGCTCGAAAAAATGCTCCAAGAGCCAGAGTGGTCTCAAAAAAAAAAAAAAAAATTACAAATATTCAAGCACAAAACTGCATTTCCTGGGGTTTAAAGCATCTTCTGGCACTTGGAGGGTTGGTGATTATTTTTCCCACCGTGCCACCAACTCTGCAGATGATTTTGGGCTCCTCACACCCATTTCCCTCAGGAGAACACCAGCAGCCCAGTCCCTAATGGGAAAAGCACCCTGTGAATGGAGGGTCTTGTCCTTTCCCATCACTAATTATCCTCATTTATTAACAGATCACCTCAGCAGTTCTGCTTCCTCCTCTGCAGGGTAAAAACCCCACTTATAAACACAAACAAAGCTTTATTTTCCTTGGCAGGTTCAGACAGCATTTTAGGATTTTTAGGTAATCCTTCCAGGAGGGCAAAGAATGCTTCTCTTTGCCTTTATTTCTAAGGAAAACTTGTGCTGGCCCCTTTTTGGGCACTGCAATTGCAAAAATAAAGCACAAAAATGGCGAATTCCTAAAAAAATTCATCCCAGAATCCAAGAGCTGCACTCCCACTTCCCTGCTCCACCAGCACTCTAATGGCTTTGGGGGCCAAATTAATGCGAAATCTGTTTTTTCTCAAGGCATCACCATCACCTCAGAAGTGAAATACCATGAGGAGATCATAAATGTGTCCTTGAGGTGTAAAAGAAAAGCAGTGAAAAATATGAGCACAAATAAAACCACTGGCTCAGGCTGCACACCCTGAATATTGATTTTTTTTTTTTTTTCCAAAAAAATAGTGTCTTCCTTACAGGCTGAAGGATATATTGCTTTTTAGATAACTGTTAACCTGACATTGACTGATAAAAGTGATCATAACTTGGTGGGTATTCTTTTCTACAGAATGGAATAATAATAATAATAATAATAATAATAATAATAATAATAATAATAATAATAATAATAATAATAAATTAATTTTCAAGCTTGGGGAATCATTGTTCCCTCCCAGACCAAATCCAATCCAGAGGATGGGATGAGCCAACCTGGTGTGGGATTGCTGATGTCACCTCTGCTTGGAACCAGGAGGGTTTAAATCACTTTTATCCAAAAAATTCTGGCTGAGAATCACAAAATAAACTGGGCTGACTTCCCCTCCTTTGCTGTGTTGTTGTGCTAAACCAGCTAAAAATTACAGAGATTTTCCCCCCTTTTTAAAATCTGCCTTGCTTGGGGTTGATTTAATTGTTTCTCACCCAGAAATTTGTTGTTTGGGGTTGGAACCCATCCTGCCAAAACCCAAACTGCTCCATCCCTGTCCCTTTGTGCCTGTGCAGGGTGGGACAAGGGGAAGGATCAGGTTTAATTGCAAATTAATCATCATTATTGTAATAGGCTCTGTCCATAGCATGCACATTCCAAATGATTCTGAGGGCTGTGCTCCTCCTGAAGTCACTGCTCCTTATTTTATACACAAGCCCTGGCATGGGGAGAGCCAGGAGAATAAAAACAGAAAATCCTTCAGATGAACTCTGCAAACTCCACGTGGATGCAAACACTGCCCACTCTGGGATTTCTCCCTGGGGGAGGGAAAAGAAACCCCAAAATGTTGAATTCTGTGCCCAAATGTCCCAGGATCCCAGGGAAATCTGACCATTCCAGGTTCTCTGATATTCCTGGGGTATTTCAGGATCTTGGGATCTCTCAAGATCCCAGGATATCTCACCTTTCCCAGGGATATTTCAGGATCCTGGGTTATCTCACAATTTCTGGGGGTATTTCAGGATCTTGGGATATCTCAGGAATATGCTTTGGCACGGGGAGAACCAGGAGAATAAAAAGCACTAAAATCCTCCAGATGAACTCTGCAAACTCCCATGGGCACAAGCACTGCCCACTCTGGGATTTCTCCCTGGGGGAGGCAAAAGAAACCCCAAAATGTTGAATTCTGTGCCCAAAATGTCCCAGGATCCTGGGGATATCTCACCATTACTGGGGGTATTTCAGGATCCCAGGATATTTCATATTCCTGGGGGTATTTCAGGATCCCAGGACATCTCAGGAATATGCTTTGGCACGGGGAGAACCAGGAGCATAAAAAGCACTAAATCCTGCAGATTTAGTGGATGAACTCTGCAAACTCCCATGGGCACAAGCATTGCCCACTCTGTCATACAAATCAACACTGAATTCTATGCCCAAATTTCCTTTTAGGTGGGTCTGAATGGTGTGAGTGACCACCGAGAGCTGGGAGAGCTCTGGAAAAAAAAAACAAAAAAAACTCTGGACTTTTTTTTTTTTTTTTTTCCTCCTGCTTTTTCTCACAGAATAATAAAAAAAAACCTACCAAAAAACCAACCAACTGCATGTCCTGGCTGGCTGTGCCAGAGCCTGCCCTGGGTTTGTGTGTCCCCACTATTCATTAGTGATTACATGCCCCCTGAACACCTGCGAGAGCAGCTCATAAAGCAAGCATTCATGGGCCCTGGCAGCACCAGCATGGGAACTGCAGCCCACAGGGCCACACTCATTGTATCCCCAGATAAAAAACATTCTCTCACCGAGCCCTTGGAAAATAGGAGCTGGCTGTGATTTCGGTTGGGCACCACGGGGTGGTTAAAAAAAAAAAAAGAAATAAAATAAAATAAAAAGAAGGGTTACTTCACCTCGGGCGCTTTTAAAGTCAGTTAAGAGCATGGCTGGGGTGCTGTCGGTGCAGCAGGGACAAATCACAGGGTCCCCAAGTGTTTCCTTGCTGGAGCATCTGGCAGCAGTGCCATTTCAGCCCTTGCACTTCCCATTTATTCCCCCTCCTGCCCTCAGCAGCTCTGACAGGGGCTGCAGTGTCAGGGTGGCCAGCAGAGAAAGGCACTGCCTTCAGGGGTCCCATAGGAAATATCAAAACACTCAAAGAAAATAAAAAGAACATTAAACAAAGGCCAAAAAAAAAAAAAAAAAAAAAAAGAAAAAGCACCTACAATGTTTAAATGAAAAGGTGGATGTTAGAGCACAATGGTGTCTCACATTGGGGCTGCCAGGGACTGGCTCCAAATGTGTCCCCAGGTGTGGGCTGGGGACAAAATGCTGCCAGGACTTCCAGGTGAGCAGGTCCACACCCCACCCACCCTCACACAAATGGTGTTGGGGATGCAGGGAATGGGAAAAGGAGCCCTGTTTCAATATTTAGCTGACATGCCATAAAAAGCCCAATTGTGAGGAGCTTGTGAGTGCTCTCCTTCCAAAAGCAGCCAAAGGGAGCTGAGGTGGTTCCAGGGGTGACACTGGACAGGAGGGTCTCTGCTGGCTCTGAGATCTGGGGTGAATGCAGCCCCCTGAGCACTGGGATGTGCCTCAGGTTTGGGATGGGCTGGAAGTGCAGCTCAGAGGGGGCTGAGCACACAGGAGCAGCCCCAGAGCTCAGGCTCTGTGTGAAATATCCCTGCTCTGAGGAAAAATGAGGATCACAGGACCAGGGAGCAGCTCTGCTGAAACACCTTCATTGGTGCTGACACCTCAGGGGTGAAGGAGAGGCTGCCAAAAGAGCTGGTGACACTGCTCAGAGCTGCAAAAAGAGCAGCAGGAGTGACAGCAAGGGTGTGTCAGTGGGATGGAGATGGGCTCTTGCAACAGCCCAGCAAGGTGACTCAGGACAGGTGAGCACATCTTTGGGGTGGGAACACACCTCTGCTGGCTCTGTGAGGTGTCAGCATCATCCCCTGCCCAGGGTAAACCCTAAAGGTGGCAAAGCACTCAGCACATCCTCATTTCTTACCTCAGCTCCTCCCTCTCACCACAAAAATGCCACCTGTACAAAACCCAGAGCCAAAAAAACCAGGGAGATCCAACCAAGAAGTCCCAGGCTGACAGGAGATGTTTTAACATTTATGATTCTCGAGGACACGTTGAAAACAACTGCATTTTTAAAAACCTGTTCAAAGATTTGCTTGACACAGATTTCCCAAGCAGCCAACCTGGGGTTCACCTCATGTAAATTTTATTCCCCTAAAAAATTAAACGTGTAGTCTGAAGCAGTTATTTGAATTCCCTCTGTAAGCAGTGCAGAGGCATCACTGCCTCCAGAGGGATGCTTCTCCCATCCTAAATCCCCCTAACCATAGGATTAGAGCAGGAAGAGCAGTGGAAGCATGTCAGGAGCATTGCAGTTAAACCACAATTCAAGAGCAGCACCAGAGGGATTTTCATGGTCGCACAGAGGGCAGAAAAGCTCATTTTTCACCTCAAAAAGGAGGGGAACATCAAGGCCTGGCAACATCTTTCTGGAAGTGAGTAGTGGAGAGGATCCATCTCAGTTAATTCCCCAGGCACAGTGACCTGCATTTCCAAGCAGGGTGGGGAGGAAGAACCCAGGAGCTCCAGTCACACAACTGGAGATTCCAAAATCAGGGCCTTACATCCTACATCCCTCAAAATTCCACCATTTCCACTCTCTTGCTATTCAAGAAAGTGAAGAAAATACCATCTTTCAAAGAAAGGGGGGCAAAAAAAAGGAGGAAAGGAAAATATGCAGCAAACTCTCCTGTGTGTGTTTTTTGACTTAGTAATATCTGTAGCAAATTTTCCCAAGAGACACAAACAAACACATGCTGAACCAGAATATCAATGAGGGCTTTTTTAGAGCAGGCACATTAAAATGCAAAACAGGAGATAATGAGATAAAGCAGCAACTTACAGGTTTCTTAATTCCAGATTTTTAAAGCCTGTGAAGTAGCTGGAGGAAGGGAGCAGAGCTGGAGCTGGTGGAGGGCTTGGCTGGAGGGTGACTGGGGGTAGGAAAGAGGAGCAGACAGAGGATCAGGGAGCCCAGAAAAGGCAGGTGAGAGTGTTTAATAGCTGGGAGGTTGAGCCCTCCTCAGAGGGATGATGTTCTGCATCTGTGTGCCCTGGGTTTGGAGGGGCAGAACGGGCACAGGGAGTTGGGAAGGGGGAGAATAAGCTCAGAGTGAGGCACCCTCACCCCCAGACCATTGCTCCTCACTGTTCAACATGAGCTGCAGCACACAAAAATAACTCTGGAACAGCAGGGGACCCCGAGAATGGGGCAGAGCACCCTCCTGCACACACACTGTGGGTGAATCCTGAGCTCAGCTGACAGCCCCAGCAGCTTTCCTGCACTCAATGCAGCCATGCTGAGCAGCAGAAAGGTGGTTTTGTTCCTCCTTTCAGAGCTCCAGCCCCCCCTGAATAGCAGCTCCGTGTTTTCCCACCCGTCTGCCTCGCAGCCCCGTAGGTGACACTGGAAAATTCGGGGTCACTTTGAGGAGGTGACATTTTGGATGCCGGTGCCAAAAAGATCATGAAAGGCAAATGAAAAGAAGAATGAATGAGAGGAAATGGAGAGAGGGGGAAAGCATAAGAAAGAGCCATTATTTAACCAGACCTGGCCAAGGGTAAAGGTTTTAATTCTTTCCAAGTGCCATATGTGGTTGCCTGTGGGGGAAAGGCAAAGCCATATTTATCTGACTGAACCAATAATTCATATCTGTTTCAGAAGCCGACTTTGGTGGAGTGTAGATCTACAGCTGTTCCTAGTCTAGGTCCAGACTTTCCCGGTGGGAATCACTGTAGCAACACGTCTGACTTATAGGATTCATATGGAGGGGGATAGGAGACCCAGAACTGTAAATTCAAACCGTGTGTACATTACTTCCATGGATTCAATTCAAAAGCATTTAGGGCTTTTCAAAACAGTCCTTTCACTACAGGAAAACTCCCCCACACTCACAATTTAAAGGAAACAGATCTTTCATGTTTACCCTTCCTGTTTCTTGTAGGAGGTCTTGAAATAAAGGTAAGAATGCAAAGCCGTTTTATATTTTTCCAATAAAATTTGGAGCAGTTGCCCTGGTGGACGTGTGTGAGTGTGTGGAGGGGGATGGTGGGTGTGTTACTGGGGAATAAATCACGGTGTCAGGATTAAACAAAGAAGGCTCAAGAAATACTTTGGCTTTTTGTTGCTTTGCTAAAGACTGCTCAAAATTAAGTTTCTCCTCAAATTTGTTTTTTTGACACACACACACCCCTCACAGCTTAAGAACCATCTGAGAGTGACAAGATCATTCTCACAACAAAAATTTTGGCATTTTCCTTTACCTGCTTAAGGAAAACTCCTCTTCCTGCCTGGGGACACTCAGAGCTGGTGTCACTGCTGGAGATTCCAGTTCTGCATCTCTTGTTGATTCTTGATGAGCTGACCCAGACCCAAACCCAGAGCCAGGAGATCCTCACCCAAACCCCATCCTGCTGGAAATGTCATGCACTAAGGAAGAGCAAATTTCCCTCAGGGATGTGCAGCTGAACCCATGGCAGAGCCCTTCACTCCCCAGGATATCACCCTCTCACAAAATAGTCAAAGGGCCAAAGCATAAGTCTGGCTTAAAACTGATTTTTCTAACAGGTTTTGTCTCTTTATTGATTACAGCAGCAAACCAGGTGCTTCACAGCTACTGCAGGAGAAACACAGAATGGTTTGGGCTGGAAAAAAAGATTAAAGATCATCTCATTCCAACCCCCTTTCCATGGGCAGGGACACCTCCCACTATCCCAGGTGGCTGCAAGGTCTGTCCAACCTGGCCTTGGGCATTTCCAGGGATGTGGAGTCCACACCTCAACATGTTCCAGGGCCTCTCCATCCACTTGGGGAAAAATTTCCTTCCAATATCCATCCATCCATCCATCCATCCATCCATCCATCCATCCATCCATCCATCCATCCATCCATCCATCCATCCCTGCCCTCTGGCAGTGGGAGCCATTCCTTCTGTCCTGTCCCTCCATCCCTTGTTCCCTGTCACTCTCCAGCAATCCTGGAGCTTCTCTAGGCTCTGGAAAGGGCTATGAGCTCTCCCTGGAGCCTTCTCTTCTCCAGGCTGGACATCCCCAGCATCCAGTGTTCCATTTCCCCCACTGCTCCCTGTGGGGGTGATGGATTTGGTTTTATTTTCTGCACCTTTTTTGGGGATCCTGCCCTGGGAGGTGCAGAGAGGAGCTGCTCTGAGCCCTTCCTGCTGTTTCCTGGGCATTTGATCTCAGTTTTGTTTGCTTTCTGTCTCTCTGCCTGTGTCATGTATAATGTATGATTGCCATGCAAGTTCTCCTTGCTCACCACGCCAAGGAAAATAAAGAGTTTGGAGCCCTGAGTTAATCTGTGCCTTGGAAAAGAGTCACTGCTGCGCTCTTCATGGGGCCAGGACAGGACAGAAACCTCTCCAAACCAGGCATTCTGTGTTCCTTTTACACCAGTGGAGGCTTCAGCCCATCTTCCCTTGCTGAATCACCGCTGCAAACCAGAGAAACAGAGGATGAATAATGATGGAGACAACTGCACAAATTCCAGAGCACAAACCCCAACTCAGACACCTCAGAACAACACGGAGAAAATGTTTTTATCTCCTTCTAACACATGGACTGGTGGGATTTTTTTTTCCCTCCAGTGCAGTCTGGAGCACAAAGCCTGGCCAGAGGAAGGACAATTTAACACCTGGGAACACCCAGGGAACTGCCAAGGGTGAGGTTCATGTTAGGGGAATTTTAAGCCCATTGCAGTTCTGATCCAGATGTCAAATCTCTGCTTCCTCTAACATCACTTGCCTACAGTTTTTGGCCTGGAGAAACACAGGGTTTACACAAAACCATATGAGAGTGCTGCTGTACTCCTGGAACCAAATGTCTGAGGCTGGAACATGTTGGGGATGATATCAGTGGATTTTAACAGGGGCATGGAACCCAGAACTGCAGCAGGCTCAGCCCAAATCTTCGCTTTGAGCAGGATGAACTTCAGCAATTCAGGGAGCATCCAGCACTTGGAAGGATCTATAAAATTCTGGCTGCAATAGTCCTTAGCTATGGATTCATATTTTCTATAACTGATCTTAGCATCTCCTTTGAAAATGTCAATGGCAAGGTGCTGCTTAAATGTTAATAACTTTTTATTTGCCTCTCAAATGAGTGCTGGGACACCTCTCTAGGTGAGGACAATAATTCAGGACCCTCCCTTGACTTTCAAAATGCCAAAATCAAGTGGTACTCTTGACCCAGGGAGTGGATGGTGGTAGAAAAAGCAGGGAAATACTTTTAACTCAGTTTTTGGCCAAGAAAAATGCCCTGTTACGTTTGCTAAAAGAGGTTTTCATCGAGAATACAGTCATTTCAAGTCCTGCTCTCAAGGGTCTCATTGGTAAATTGGAGCTGACAGAAAACTGCTTCTCTCTGAATTTCCCTGGCTGAGGTGTCACGTTGTGCTGGGTGATAGATGGGACAGGCAGTGACAACTCACAGCCATCCCTGGCTGATTCCAAAGGCTTTCCTGCCTCTCCCTGGGAAGGAGAAACCCAACCAAGGCAGAGTTGGGAACTGCAGCTCCAAGCACCCACAGACACAATTCCCAGGATCAAATCATCCATCTCTCATGGGATGCTGCAGACAGGGACCAGAGGTGGGAGCTAAAGAGGTGCAACAGCACCACTGGCCACTGGAAAACTGTTCCACACCAGTTTTGGAGGCATATTTGAGGATATTTGAAGAATAAGAAGCAATGCTGGGTGGAAAACTGCCTGCTGTGGGTGTGGCTTCCAAAAATGGGGAGCCATCCACCCAAACACTTCTCTGTGCTCAGAAACCCCCAGAAGCTGCCAGCTGCCTCTTTCCATCCTTCTCTCTCTGTTTCCTGCTCAGCAGCACCTTTGCTAAATGCATTCTAGCAATATTTTATTGGGTTTGGGATCTAGAGTTTGGAGATTTCCATGGATCTCCTCCTCCAGCAATTTTACAAACAAAATGCTGGCAGAGGGCTGGAAAATTTTTGTGTTCTTGAGATGGGAAGTTTCTATAGGGTAAGGAATCAAATCACAGCAGTCAGCATCTCTCCCTCATGTTAAACCTGGAGAGAAGCCCCCTAAAGTGCCCAGTGAAGGTTTTAAACTGGTTCCACTGGGAATACTGGACCCACAAGTGCAGCATCCTGGCATCAATACCACTGCCTTCTTGATTTATAGGGATTTCCACATTTCTCCCAGGTGTGGTGCCCTAAAAGCCCTCTGCAGAGCATGGCAGAGGCCATGCTGCAAACTGAAAAAAAAAAAAAAAAAAGAAAAAAAAGGGGATTAAATGGTTTCCTTTCCCTCTCTGGGCTCAGCTATTCCCCACCCCCTCCCAGGCTGGCTCTGGAAGGGGTTTTTGCCTTTTCTCAGGTGATGGGGGAGGGATTCAGTGCTGGACCCAGAGGCCCCAAACCCTGCTCTGACTTTGCTGCCTGAAGCACAGAGCTCTCAGAAAACACAGATGAAAGAGAAGCTGGGGGAGGGCTCCAGACTGGGAGAAACAACCCTGGTGGCAGGTCCTTTGGCAGGGGTCAGGCTGCAGGACACAGAGGAGATATATTAAAAGGGGAAGCTGAAGGAATCTAAATAATCAGGCTCCCCACTGGATAATGCCTTGACAAGAGGAGATGCTGCAGGAGCCAAGGAAAACTGACTCACACAGAGGGGCAGAAAAGTAAAAACTCCCTGCACAGAGGGGCTGGCCATGCAGACCTGGGGGAAGGGCTGAAAGCTGGAAGGAAATTAAATAATAGCCTGAAATTCCCAGGTGAAGAACAATGGAATTGAAAACAGAAAGGCCCCCGAGAGATAAACAAATCAGGATGGAGAGGCCAAGAGCAGAGAAAGAGCTGGGGGCTGAATTCTGCACCCTGTGCTGGCATCCCACCTGGGCTGGAATGGGGTACAGCCCTGCCAGGCACCCCACAACATTAGGGGATGTCCTAAGTGCTGCCCTGGAAGTTCTTAGAACCTAAACCAGCAAAGTCACACAAAAAATATCAGTTATCCCTATTTATCTGAGGCACAGAGAGATTAAACCCAACTCTCATGCCCTAAAAGCCTCTTTTACTCTCTGTTTTTCTAAAAAATGGAGGATAAAAGTGTCCCTGCTTTCACTGGGGAAAGCCAGCACAGCCCCATGGAGAGTTTGGAATTAAATCCATGCTTGAGAATCTTAGGGAAGATCCCTGGATGTGCAAGAGGCATATTTCATGGAATATCCACCAGGAAACAGCCCAGGAGTCAGAAATCCATGGAACAGCTCTGAATAACTTCTGACACAGGTGTTACAAACTGCTGGAGCCTCTCTGGCTGTGACAGATGTGTTTTGATTGAGGACATGGTCCTTGGAGGGTGGGAAATTATTGCCTTGGAACTAAACAGCAGATTTTTTTGTTGTTGTTTTGTTTTATTTTCTTTTTTGGCAATTCTGTTTTGTTTTAAAAATTCATGGGCAAGCCCTGAAAGCACTTTACCAATGAGCATTAATATTCCCAGAGGAGAAACTGAGGCTTGGGGAGTGGGAGTTGCTGCACCACCATGCAAGAGCAAGGCAAAGAACCCAGAGAGCTTCCACAGCATCCACACAGTGTCCTGCTGGAATTCACCCACTGCACTCCCACTGAACCTGCCCTGGTAAATTCCCTACAAGGGGAAAAACACGGGAAGTAAAGAGGAAAATCTGAATTTTCAGCTCCGACTGAAAACTTTTCCCTAATATCGAATCTCCTTTCACACCCTGCATTCTTCCAGCACCAGTTTGTGTTCAAAAGCTTTTTCTATTTCCTTTTCCAGTGCCACATGCTGCTGTGTCAACATAATACAGGGTCTTCCTAAACAAAGGGATGTGTGTCTAGAAACCATCCACAGGGAATGGCAGCCAGAACCCCGCCAGCAGGGGAAAAAAGAGGTCCCACACTCCTTTTTATGGCACAGCCTAAAACTGGGACTAGGCAGCACCTAACAGCAGGTCTCTGATACAGGATGGGGGAGGTCTGACACCCTGGAGGTTCCTCCATGAGCCCAAGGGTTATCCCAGCACAGGAGAGTTCATTTTTGTCCTTCTCTCTGCCCCTCAGGTGTGAGCAGGTGAAGGTGTGCAAGGATGGGTTTGAATTCCCCCTGTGCCCATCAATCACAGCCACAAAGAGCCAGGAGGGTCAAGAGACCCTGTTCTGGTCCCAACTTGTCATCTCATCTTGGCCAAGGCACTTCCTCTGCCTTGTTGACTTAACTCAAGCTGGTTCTGAGGCTGCAGCCAAAAAGGTTTTTCATCAGAAAATATGGTTCAGAGGGGAACATATGACCTGCAGCTGAGCTCTGTCGGGGTGTGAGACCATTGGATTGCACAGTGGCATGCCAGACCTCCTCATTTCCATGTAGGATTGATTCAGAGCACTGCCAAGGATCTGCAGGAAGCATATGCATTTGTTTAACATGGTGGGAGCACTAGGAGGAAGCTCAGGAAACATCGAGCCTTGTTGCAAGAAATCCTGCTCCTGGAAGCTCAGGAGAACAGCCCAGGCTGAGCCAGGATGGGATTTTTCCCCAGGTGCCCTGTGGGACTTTGTAAAGGAGAAGTGAAGCCAAAATCAGCATCCCTGATTATGGGGTGACCCCACTTTTCCTGCCTTGTCTGTCACTGGAGATCCAACCAGGCAGAAGGTGAGGGTGTGCCTTCCACCCAGGCAGGGCCCTCTCCATCTGCAATTTTACTTTCTATAGCTCTCTGTATTTAAGTCCAGCATGATTTTTAAATGACACAGACGACCTCTGGACTGGAATCTTGGTGCAATTTGCCTCTGTCAGGAGAGCAAGTGGAGCCTTTTTACCCTCCTCAGACCCGCCAGACTTCCCTCGCCAGGACTTGGCCCCTTCATTTAGAAGAAATCCTAAATATTTGTTTTAATTGCAAAATGGATCCTCATAAACCAGCAGGCTTGTGTGCTATCAGGCTTTGGATTGCAGCAAGCCTGGCATGTGGGCTCATGAGGCAGATGGTCAGGGAAAAGCACCTTGGCACAGCCTTCCCTGGCATGTCTCAGACAAAGGGCTGCACTGGGGAGCAGCATTTTCTCTTTCATCGCCCCTCTGCAAAGGCTGCATCCAGCAGGGTGCTAAGCTTCTGTCAGTCTCTGTCAGCCCTTCACTCCCAATGTCTTTCTCCCCACAGTCTGGCTGCTGGGGGAGTGAGGTCTCTTGGCAAAAGCCAAGGCTGGGTCTGTTTTCTGAGCTGCCTGCACGGCCGTGGGCGAGCCACCAGCTCTGTCTGCACCCCCAGCCCCTTCCCTGCTTCCTTTCCTGGAGGTTTGCACTGCCTCCATGCCCAGGCACACCCCTCAAAACTCAGATTGTCACAAGTATTTAACCCTGGCTGACTCTGGTCCCAAACTCAGGATTTCGGAATTCCCCAAAGGGATATTTCTCACTTATTGTTGGGGCTCAGCAGTGGGGCAGCTCTGCTCCTCCAGGGAAGGGGAATGCCCTGCCCAGCAATTCCAGATGTTGTTCTCTCTCCCAAACTCCCAGAAATGAGCTGCTGCTGTTCCATATCTCCCATGGAGACAGAGGAACCAGAAGAGGGTTTTTCCTGCAGCCTGGAACACTGATGAAGATTCCTGTGAGCACAGGCTGGGCAACCTGGAAAATTCTGCCCCTAGTTAAACTCTGTGAGGGATGAGTTGAGGAAAAAATATATTCCTATGGGTGCAAGTGATATTCCTCCCTAATAGCTGCTCAGATAAACTCCAATCTAAAATAACACCAGCAACCTTTTTATGGCCAGCATGGCCAATTTAGCTCATTTTAGGAGATCCAGCATGGATGGCACAAATACAGGCTGGTAAAATTCTAGCATTTAAGAGTATTAATTTAGCCAGGCACATTAAGTCCACAAATCTTTCTGCCAATTATTTTGGATAATTGTAACTATCACCACAAACAGTTTGAGATGTACAGGATCTGCAATTATCTGTGTTTCTCCCCCACTGTAAATGAAAGGGATAAGGAGTAGAACCATCAGGGAACAACTTAAAGCTTCTATTTGCTGCTGGGAACATCTGAACCATTTCCCTGACACCTCCAAAAACTGATTAAGGGGAAAGAGGATGGATGAAAGGAGATTTATTTACAAACAGATTGAACGGGGAGCTGGGGGAAGGCATGATGAAAAAAGGCTGAAGAATAGGGGGAAAAGGGGAAATAAAGGAAAAATGGTAGAAATGATGAAGTGAAGAAGCCTGACATGACTTTTTCATGCCTTTTTCATGCCTTTTTCATGCCTTTTTCTCCAGTTTGGGCTTTGTCTCTGTCAGGTCCCGGGGGTGGGTGCAGACAGCAATGGGCACCCTGCTCCAGGCCAGCTGGTGCCAGGTGACCCCTGGCCCTGGCAGGGACATTGTCCAGGCAGGGAGGAGCCAGGCTGAGCAGACCCAGCCAGCAATGCCACTAGAGGGCCCCTGGGCCAGCAGAATGTGGCTCACCCAGGGGCTGGGAGCTGGCCAAGCATCGGGTGCAACACCCTGCATCACCTGCACAGGTGACCCTTCCAGCAGCACCAGGCTGGTGGAAATTCCAGGGGGAAAACTCCTCTCCCAGCCTGCAGTGCTGCTCCACCCAGCCCCACATCCAGCCTGTTTAACATCCCATAAGTCAAGCACAGCCCGGAGAAGTCTGATTTCCAAGCCAGAGCAGCATCTTGCACCCATTCGAAATGTCCATTTGGAAATTCAGTGTGAATAACACAAACACAAGACAGATGCTGCCACTTACCCAAATGTCTTGGAGGAACAAATGGGAGGCGAATTTGAAAGCAAATGAAGCAACCAGATTGTAGCTCTTAAGTGGACTCTGTGCTAGAGCAAGGGGAAAACTTGGCAGGGAGGGACTCAGTGCTCACCACTTTGCTTGATCTACATAAACCATAAGTGCACGTGGAGCTGTTTGCTCTGGAGCTGAAGACTTAATCAAAAGCAGGTGAAAAATCCCTTTTTTTGGGCCGTGGTTTGTGCCTCCACGGGGACAGCTCGGCCCAAAAAGCCACTGCCAGGGGCTGTGCTGGGTCACACAGCCCAGAGGCAGCTGCTGCAGGATGTGCAGCACCAGCAGCAGGTGCACGGGCAGATTTTGGACACAAAATCCTCATTTCACCCAAGGCTGCTGCTCGGAGAATCTCCCAGCGGGAGCGGCGGCGCAACCGCGGTGCTGCCGGAGATTTGGGAAGGAAACAAGGGTGGAAAAGGAGGAAAAAGGTGGAAATGGTGATTCTGTGAGCCAGCCCCGAGCCACCCAGACACCGAGCATTCACTGGGAGAGCACATTTCGTGCAGCTGGCGTTGTGTCAGACTAGACTGGCTTCGTGCAGGAAATACTGAGCACTTGGACGCTCGGAGCCAGGGCTGGGAAGGCGTCCAAGATTGTGCTTCACATCTGCTCCTGCGAAGCCACTGCGAGCCCTGTTTGAGCGTGTGGGGTAAACAACAGCAGCCCCAGCAGAACACAAGCACAAGCAAACGTGGGGCTGCTCTGGGGGCCCCCAGCCAGAACCTTGGGAAAATGCAGAGGAGCTTTGTGCTGGCACAGCCAGCTGAGTGACCACAGCGAATCTCAGCTCAGGCAGGGAAAGGTGCAACTTGAAGTTTAAATGTCAGCAATTTAAATCCTGACATCAGTGAAATGCTGGAGTTTAATCCATGCCCAGTACCAGCACCTATCTTCCTAAAAAGGATTTTTTTTTCCAGCAGTCTAAGAAAAAAACCAATTAATAAAAAGCCACTACGAGC
Organism: Erithacus rubecula; assembly: GCF_903797595.1. Taxonomy (NCBI): domain Eukaryota; kingdom Metazoa; phylum Chordata; class Aves; order Passeriformes; family Muscicapidae; genus Erithacus; species Erithacus rubecula. The sequence continues at coordinate 2,811,632 of NC_136677.1, forward strand.
CCTGTTTGAGTCTGTGGGGCAAATAACAGCAGCCCCAGCAGAACACAAGCACAAACAAATGTGGGGCTGTTCTGGGGGTTCCCAGGCAGAACTTTTGGAAAAAGAGAGAGGAGTTTTCTGCTGGCACAGCCAGCTGAGTGACCACAGCGAATCTCAGCTCAGGCAGGGAAAGGTGCAACTTGAAGTTCAAATGTCAGCAATTTAAATCCTGACATCAGTGAAATGCTGGAGATTAATCCATTTTGCTCACACCATGTCCAGTACCTTGCACCCCTCTTCCTAAAAATCATCATTTCCTTCAGCAATTGGAATTTATTCCTAACAAGCAAACAAAAAAAGCCATGGATGCACAATCCCATCCACCTCCTGACTTTCTGTTGCTTTTCCTCTTCACCTCCACAGAGCACAAGCACATTAAATGCTTCCATTGCTGGTGTTGGCACCAATAAATCTAAATTTTCAAGCCTGGCAAACCCAGCTAAACAACTGGCATAGAGATAAATGATTCCTCTAAGGTAATGTACAACTCTCATTACTCCAGGACTTTTTTTTTTTTTTTTTTTAATCAATCCCCCCAGTACTGATTTGAAAATCCTGGAAAAACACAGCTTTCTCCCCCAGCAATAAAGGTACCAGTTTTCCCTGTGGATTCTCAGTTTTTTGCATTTGAAAATTCTGTGTGATATGGCAGCTTTGTTCCAAACTGGGAGCAAACTGGGAGCTGGAAAAATGCAGCCTCCCTAAAGGAGCCTGGAGAAGAAACTCCTTAGCAGGCAGCACCCCCTCCAACCATCCAATAAATGGCATTCAGCTCAAACTCTCCAACACTGCAAGGGAACAGGAGAACAAAGGGATTTGAAGCATGGATTAGATCATTCCAAATGGTCTCAACATTGGTGGTTTGGGGGTTTTCTTTTTTATTTTTTTTTATTTTTTTTTTAATTTTTTTTCTCTCCCTCAAGCCGTGTGGCCAAGGCTGGATTTGAAACCTTTGAGGGCAATGTTTTGACACAAATATTTAAGCTATTTAAAATAAGTAATAACCTTCAGTTACCTTCAAGAGTATTATATTAAAAACAGAGAATGGGATTAAAACAGATTAGCTCCCAACGATTCTTAATGTGGCAAACAGCATCAATCAGATCACATCAACGCGAGCTGACAGCTCAGGGAAATCCAGAGGAGCAGATTCCCTTAGAAAAATGAGATATTTGATCAATTCTTGTAAATTCTTTCTTTCTGAGCTGTTAGAAACTGCATTGACTTCATAAAAATGTAATGACAGCTCAGCCTTTGCTTAGCATAACATCCTGAAAGTGCCTGAGAACATTGAATTAAGGCGCGAGCGAGGAGCAAACACCGCTGTCAATTTGCTCTCCAAATGCTGCTGCCCATCGATTTCCCGCCCAGGGAAATCAGGGAAATGCCTGCCTTGCAATCCCAGCCCTCCATCCTGCACTTTAGTGCCTGCAGACAGCCTGGTGCAGAGCCCACGGCATCCATCACGCCGTGAGGTGTGAAGGGAGGGGTGAGGCAGCACAGGAGACAAAGTTTAAGGATGCAGAAATTCCCTTTCACCTGCCCTCAGTCTAACCCTCCCCAGGGGAGCTGCTCCATCCTTGGCAGCAGCAAAGGGAAGCTTGGATGGGGTTTGGAGCAACCTGGGGTAGTGGAAGGTGTCCCAGCCCATGGTAGGGGTGGAACAGAATGTTCTTTAAGGTCTTTTCCTACTCAAACCTGCTTTTTTGTTATCTGCTCCCCTCTGGATGTGTCTGCTGGTCCTTAATTACCCATCCCAGGAAGAGCTGGACAACCATCCTAACAAGTTTTCCTGGTATTTTGTTGGATTCCTAGAAATGATTCCAGGCAGAATTTCAGCCAGTTTACTTTTCCACACATTTTGGGGTCATCTGGAAGAGTTACAGATTTGTGTATTATTTGTACATTAATCACCACACGGTTAGGTGGGATTTTGGGAAGGAATTCCTGTCTGGGAGGGTAGGCAGGCCCTGGCACAGGGTGCCAGAGAAGCTGTGGCAGCCCCTGGATCCTTGGGAGTGCCCAAGGATGGGTTGGAACAGCCTGGGATAGTGGAAGATGTCCCTGCCTGTGGAATCAGATGGACTTTGCCATCTCTTCCAACCCAAACCAATCTCTGATTCTGCATTTATCCCATGGGGAAGAGCAGCAGAAGGAATCTGGGGCCTGGGGAGGGCAGCCACGGGAGCAGGGTGGCAATGCCACTGTCACACAGGGACCTGGGTCCCATTTGTGCTGCAGTGTCACCGTCACACGAGGGATGGGTCCCATTTCTGCTGTCACACAGGGACCTGGGTCCCATTTGTGCTGCAGTGCCACTGTCACATGAAGGATTTGGGTCCCATTTGTGCTGCAGTACCATTGTCACACAGGGACCTGGGTCCCATTTCTGCTGTCACACAGTACCTTAGTCCCCATTTCTGCTGTCACACAGTACCTGGGTCCCCATTTCTGCTGTCACACAGTACCTTAGTCCCCTTTCTGCTGTCACACAGTACCTTAGTCCCCATTTCTGCTGTCACACAGTACCTGGGTCCCCTTTCTGCTGTCACACAGTACCTGGGTCCCCATTTCTGCTGTCACACAGTACCTTAGTCCCCTTTCTGCTGTCACACAGTACCTTAGTCCCCATTTCTGCTGTCACACAGTACCTGGGTCCCCTTTCTGCTGTCACACAGTACCTTAGTCCCCATTTCTGCTGTCACACAGTACCTTAGTCCCCTTTCTGCTGTCACACAGTACCTGGGTCCCCATTTCTGCTGTCACACAGTACCTTAGTCCCCATTTCTGCTGTCACACAGTACCTGGGTCCCATTTCTGCTGTCACACAGTACCTTGAGCCCCATTTCTGCTGTCACACAGTACCTTAGTCCCCATTTCTGCTGTCACACAGTACCTTGGTCCCATTTCTGCTGTCACACAGTACCTGGGTCCCCTTTCTGCTGTCACACAGTACCTTGGGCCCCATTTCTGCTGTCACACAGTACCTTAGTCCCCTTTCTCCTGTCACACAGTACCTTAGTCCCCATTTCTGCTGTCACACAGTACCTGGGTCCCCATTTCTGCTGTCACACAGTACCTTAGTCCCCATTTCTGCTGTCACACAGTACCTGGGTCCCATTTCTGCTGTCACACAGTACCTTAGTCCCCATTTCTGCTGTCACACAGTACCTTGGTCCCATTTCTGCTGTCACACAGTACCTTAGTCCCCTTTCTGCTGTCACACAGTACCTTGGGCCCCATTTTGCTGCAGCCCCAGCCAAGCTCCCACCCTGCAGCACAATCAAATCAAGCATGAAGGCAGCAGAGCCTGGTGCTTTAAGTGGCATTATCCCAGCGCTCCGTGGGAACCGCCGTCCAAATCCCTCCGCATTAACTCGCCCTAATCTTGGAGAAATCTCTTCCCAACTGTTTTGAAATAAATCCTGTTAAATTCTGCAGGGAATTGGCCTTATCTCTGCACACCTGTGTGGGGTTTTTTCCTACCTTTTCCCTCGTGCCTGGACAAAAGGGAGTGGGTCTGTGTGTGGCAGTGTGTGTGTGTGTCTGAGAGGAGCTAAAGAGACAATTATCTTCTGCTGAAAATAAACATCATGAAACTATAGATGCCTAATTTTTGCACCTGGAAGATCCTCTTACAGCTATTCACTACTAATCACTCTTAGCTAATAAATGAATAGAATAACTAATGTGATTAGAGTAATTTGCCTGTTCATCAGGAATATTAAATGAATTGAATATTTTGTATTTGACTCGTCTCTCTCAGCATTTCCCTGATACTGTAATTAGCCCCTTGTCTGTTCCTGTGGCAAAAACACCACGTGGCCTTTGGGATGGGACATTTGGGCTCATTCTGCACCCCTGGGCAGATGGACACCTGCTTTAATAGCCATAGTTTCGTGCTAGAATTAAATCATCCCAGTGGAAAAGACCCTGGACACGTGGTGGAAGGAAATCAGGGCAGAAAAGAAAGATAAAAATCTTGGTTTGGAGCAATGAAGTATCCAAATAAAAAGATTTTACAGAGCAGCCACTCCTGGTCACTCAGAGGTGACATCACAGGGGTGGTGGTGACAGAGGAGCTGCTCCTTGGCTGTCAGCATTGCTTAGGAAGTTGTCCAGGAAATTTTTGGCCATTGTGGCTCTTTTCCCTATTTTCCAGTTGGGAACGTGACAGTTCTCTGAAGACATCCAGGTGAACTCCCAGACCTGTTAATACATGCTGGGATGGTGGCTGTTAAATTTAAATCTTGCTGAGGAGTCAGGAGGAAGCTGAACTATGCAAATGATGATATAAAATAACCAGTGGGCAGATATTCAAATAAGGATTTCACATATATACATAAAGGGGAAAAAAAAAATCAGAACTGGGATGGAGTTTTCCATATCTATACAAGGTTTTTTGAGAGAAGACAGCAAAGATTTAGAAAATTAATGCTGGTCCTTGTCTGCTTCTAGAGACTAATGGGGATATGCAGAACAACACAGAAAAGATGCATTAATAAAATTGCCAAAGATCATCTGTCACTTCCTCTTGGTAAGAAGCCAAAGCATTTTTTAAAATGCATTTGCACTTAACCAGAATGATATCATAATCTTCCTTAGTCATATCTTTTCCTGCCTTCCTGCTACTCCACAAAGCAGACAGCGAGGTTTGCAGGAGACAAACTCAAAATGCTGCATTAAAATTAAAAAGGGGAGAGGCTGCATGGAAAAAGCTGCACAAACAGAATCACCTTGAGCTAAACCTTGAGCAAGAAATACACGGGGCACGTTCAGAGCAGGGAAGGGAATTAGGAGGAGAAAACAATGAATTATTGAAGGCTTCAGGGTTCTCCAGTCTGGGTAGCTCTAAAAATCAAGATGTCACAAGACCCTTTTAGGGTCTTGTGCTGTGTTTGGTTGGAGTGAGGCAGATGTGAGGTGGTTTGAATCTTTGGGAGGGCATAATTAGGGTTTCATTTGGGTTTCACCACCCTTCTTTCACAGAAGAAACAAGTCCCTTGTTCACAATTATTTGTGTCACTCGGTTGTGGGCTTGGTTTTTTCATGGTATTGGATTTTTTTGCAAAGAAAACCCAGACCTACAGAATCTAAAATGTGAGTATCACTGGAATTCTGCATCAGCCTCCATCCTTATTAATTATGCCATAAATCTCTACCTGAACTCCCAGATGTCCCTGTGCTGAAGCAAGCCCTGGATTCCTGCCTCAGAGCTGAGCTATTGTGTATCACACACATCTACCTGGAGAACATCCTTCCAGGCAGAGACGAGGCAAAGTCTCTTCTAAATTCTCTTTCATATCTTGTTACACAACAAAATTTCTTTCCCAGCTACCCACAGCTCCTCACCATTATTTTTCTGCCTTCCTACCTAGACCTGGAGTTTTCACTGTGAACCTGAAACCAGTTTCAGATTTAGATTTATTTAGGTATTTTTTACACTCCCCCCACCCTTAATTTCTCCTTTCAGATTGCTTTCAGACAGCAAGAGTGCAAAACACTTTGATTCCTGGGTTGTTGTGAGAAAAATGCTATATGAATGAATAAGTTATAATAATAATAATACATTACAGTGATAATGATGGATGTGTTTTAAACAAAGCCTCTGGCTGCCAGTGTGGAGGAGCTATGGAAAAAAATCAAAGATAATCTTGCATGAGGAGAATTGTAATGAGAAAGACCTGGAATATTTTATCTCTGAGCTGCTCCTATCTGCTCAGGGTTGTCCCAGTTTGGCTTGAAGAGTGTGGCAGGTCTGGAGCTAAATTTAGGTCCAGGTGCTCTATGCTGTCAGGAAGGGAGGGGTTGGATCCAGCCTGGGTTCATTCCCACCCCAGTGGGGCAGCACTCACACACACAGAGCCTGTTTCATCCTCAAAGCTCTGCCAGCCAGCCAGAAGAAAGCAGAGAAAGGGATGAAACTCACCCCAGCCACCCAACAGGTCAGTGGGAAGGGCTCTGTCACTGTCACACAGTGTCTGCAGGACAAACCTGCCCTGGCAGTGCTGTCCCATTGCTGGGAAAAGGCAGCTCAGCTCAATGCAGATCATTCCTATAAAAAATGGGGATATTGGGTCAAACTCGGTGCCTGCAGCAGATTAAACCAACAGGAGTGCTCTGAACAAAAAAACTCCTAGATTTTGTAAATAATTAGATTTTTAGAGGACAATTCATGATTTATCCTAATGGAGATACATCCTTGTCAGGTTTATCAAAATATCACCTCTAACACAAGCAGAAATTGGGGAATGACAACCCACAGTTTCTTTTGGCACGTGCACCTGTGCAGTTGTTAAGCAGAGCTCCTCAATCTCAGGGATTTTGGGAGTACAACAGAGGCACCGAGTCCAAGACAAAAATCTTTCCTACTCTAGTGTCAACCCCAAGAGCTGCCAGACCTCAGGATGCTAAAAAGCTGAGGAATATCCTTTAGAAAATATAAGGTAATGTGTCCAAATTTCAGCAGCATCCCGAGGTCTGGGTGACTGCAAAGCCTCTTCAGCCACACTAAATATAAGACACAAAGCAGCAGAGCCTTGCAAGCTCCCTAAAATGCTGTGGAGGCTCCTCAATCCTCAGCCTGTGCAAATCCCTGGTGTGTAAGGCTTGGCCTTGGGGGTCTCTGGGGCTGGGGGATTTACTCCTGGCCATGATTTGAACGTGTGCTGAGCCAACATCCTGATTTCCTGCGCTGCCTAAATCTCTCCACCCTCAGGACAGCTCCTAGGACAGACCCTGAGAAAGTAATCTCATGATTTATGAGGTTTTCTAACAATGGCAATAAGCAAGGCAGTGCTTTAAGCAGCTAACTGAATTGGGATGTGGGCTGGGTTTTTTCTTTTTCCACAGCACAATGTGGATCTATTTAGCCCTTACAGCTTGAATTTCAGCCTTTCTTTGCCTATGAGAAAGCCTGGTAAATGGGATTTGGGCTAGGAGCTATAGGGGAGAATATCTTTTAATTAACCAGGAGGGTGGCTCAGGGAAGATCCAGCACTGCCTCTGAGCTGAGTTTCCAGATCTGGGTACAAATTAAGGCAGAGCAATAACTGCAAATCAAATTCCCCATGGCTGGGTTTGTAGAGGACAGGGATGACCCCAGTGCTGCTCTGCAGGCAGGGCACTGCCCCTCACCTGAACAGTCCCACCTGAGCAGCTCAGGTGATGCCACCCTGAGCTCAGGGCAGCCCTGTCTCTCTTCTCAAGGCAAGGCAATCAAACATCTCATTAAGCTGCTGGTAGGGAAACGTTTTTCCTGAGAGCACAGAGAGTTCTTCTGCCCAGAAAGCACAAACTGGGCATAGATCCTGCCCTTGCTGCAGGCTGGGGGTCCTGCAGAGCAGGGGGGTGACACTGAGCCCCATCCCCAGTCCTGTGTCACCTGTGAGACACGAGAGGTCACAGTGTGACCAAAGGCAGGGCAGGATTTACACCAACAAAATATCCAAACTTGGAGCTTGGAACAGAAGCAAACCTTTGAGGAGCAGCTGAAAAACACAGGCTCAGGAAAGGCCAGAGATGGGACAGCACTCAGCACTTCCCAAACATCCCTCAGTGAAAACTCTCACCTTGTTAAAGGTGAAAAAAAAAATGAGGCACAGCTCCAAGAGAAACTAAACTGCACCAGCACCCAGGGAATGGCTGTGCCTGCTCCCAGGATGGACACAGGGATGGGGCTGAGCCCAAAGCCTGCATCCCAATCCCAAACCTGCATCCCAATCCCAGACCTGCATCCCCATCCCAAACCCTTCATTCCAATCCCAAACCTGCATCCTGAGCCCAAAACCTGCATCCCAATCCCAAACCTGCATCCCAATCCCAAACCTGCATCCTGAGCCCAAACCTGCATCCCAATCCCAGACCTGCATTCCAATCCCAAACCTGCATCCCAATCCCAAACCTGCATCCCGATCCCAAACCTGCATCCTGATCCCAAACCTGCATCCCAATCCCAAACCTGCATCCTGATCCCAAACCTGCATCCTGAGCCCAAACCTGCATCCCCATCCCAAACCTGCATCCCAATCCCAAACCTGCATCCGAAACCTGCATCCTGAGCCCAAACCTGCATCCCAATCCCAAACCTGCATCCCAATCCCAAACCTGCATCCTGATCCCAAACCTGCATCCCGATCCCAAACCTGCATCCCAATCCCAAACTTGCATCCTGAGCCCAAACCTGCATCCCAATCCCAGACCTGCATCCCGAGCCCAAACCTGCATCCCAATCCCAAACCCTGCATCCTAAACCCCACATGCCAATCCCAAACCCCCCATCCCAATCCCAAACCCCACATCCCAAACCCCACATCCCAAACCCCCCATCCCCAACCCCACATCCCCATCCCGAACCCCACATCCCAAACCCCACATCCCAATCCCAAACCCCACATCCTTATCCCAAACCCCCCATCCCAAACCCCACATCCCAATCCCAAACCCCACATCCTTATCCCAAACCCCCCATCCCAAACCCCCCATCCCAAACCCCCCATCCCAAACCCCACATCCCAATCCCAAACCCCACATCCCAAACCCCACATCCCCAACCCCACATCCCCATCCCAAACCCCACATCCCCATCCCAAACCCCACATCCCAATCCCCCCATCCCAAACCCCACATCCCCATCCCCCACCCCAATCCCCCACCCCAATCCCGGTGCCCCCGCTCCATCCCTGCCCATCCCCTCTCCCCTCCCCTGGCCCCGGCGCTCTCCCTCGCCAACCCCGCCGTGTTTCACTGGACAAGGCGTGCGAGTTAAATTTACATTTTATTTGAACAATGTTTCATCTTGTTCCTGTGCGTCTCCGCTGGCGATGAGGCAGGGAGAAGCTGATGAAATTTATTCCTGCTCTTGCTGCCACGCTGTATAAATAAAGGGGAAGGAATAAAATACTTCTCCAACAGGAAGTGTGAAGGCTTTAATGCTTTGTTTAAATATGCAGTTGAGAGACTTTATTTATCATGCAGCATCTGTATGTGCCTACAGCTGAAATTTGCTCCCTAAAATTAAAATATCTCATTTTACATGGATTTTTTTTTTTTTTTTTTTTTTTTTACCTGTGTCACACCACCAAACCTGGTGGATTTACCCTTAAATCTATGCTGGGTAAGAATCCCCTCCCCAAAAAGATGCCCAAAAATAACATTGCCACTGTATTCATGTATCTCAGGTACTGTGAACTCTGGCTGGCTGCATTTCCCAAGAATAATTGGTGTATACACACACCCTGGGAGATTTATATTCCCCTGCATCTTGGGCTATATACAATATGATTTAAATGGCACAGGCACTGGAGAAAGTGGACAGTAAAGCGTACAGTATTTGAAAATAAACATAAAGCAAAATGGTTTGACATCCTATTTCACTTAAAATGTAAATGGTGAACATTCAGGGCCTGATTTACAACCTTTTTAAAAGCACAAATGTTTTTTTTTTTTCTTTTTGGCCCCCACACTCAGATACCACAAATCAGGAGAATTCTTTGCAGCATCAAGAAATCCCCCGTGGTGGGTTGGCTCCTTTTTGTTGCTATCCTAAGGAATAGACATGGATCCCCCCAGATCAGTTTTCCTGCCTCTCTTTTTGTTTTTCCCTCTGCTGTCCTGGCTTGAAATGTGGCTGTATTGTGAATTTTAGGCTGTAGGCTCTCAGAGAGAGAGGAAGGGGGTGCAATGTGTCAGGAGCTGTTGCTCAAGGGATCTTTTTTGCAGCCTCTGACACCTTTCCATGCCTTCAATCCTGCCTGTGTCACTGCTCCCATCACAAGGGCAGTGTGGGAATCCCTAAATTCCCTCATTCCTGGAGTCCCTGGATCAGACAGCATCCAGCTATGCTCATGTTGCTTTTTGGGTGTCCTAACCTGTCTCTGCTATATTCTAAATTATCATCACTGTGTGCTGGACCATCCCTGCACCACCTTTCCAGCCCTCCCTTCTCCTCACTCACCAAAGATGCACAGAGAAACCTCCCTGCACTGGCTCTGCTCCCAGCAAAGCACAGGGAACACAACTGAGGAGTTTTTTTCAGGATTAAACCACTTTTATTCCCAAATCACAGAATATTCTGAGCTGGAATTGATGCCTTGAGAGGCTGACCTGGAACAGAGGCTGGACAGAGTTAAAGGAATAAAGCAGGGATTTATTAAAACACCTTCACAGGATTCACTTTGGGCAGTGCAAGAGCCTGGCTGTGGCTCCACCCAAGATGGACTCAGAGTCACAAGTTTCACACTTTTATAAGTTTTGGTCCATTTCCATTTTGGGGTTCATTGTTCAATTCCAGCTGCAGGTTCTGCAGTCCCACCCTCCCAGATTCTCTCCTCAATTCCCTGTTTTTTGAACTTTTTGGGGCTGAGCTGTGAGGAGAACTTGCAACACTTTCTGTGGAGCTCAGAGTTCAGTGCAGAATGTGGAAAACATGAAAGCTCAAAGTTAAGGCATCAGAAGGGATCCAGCTCTTAAGGGAATGGTCCACATCAGTTGGGCAAGAACTGAGTGGAACTCCAGCTCCAACACACAAACCCAGAGCATCAACAGCACCTTGTGCCTCAGAACCATCATAAGGAAAAATCCAGATCTCCAGGAAATCTCCCTGCATAAAGAAGAGGATGAGACAGCTCCATCAGCAGCTCCTTGTGCAGCTCCATTCTGATTTCCAACCACAGCTACACCACAGGGATGTCCCAAAGCCACTTCCCAGCACCTCCTGTCCCTTCCCAAGGCACTGGGATGCAGGATTCTGCTTTGAGCACCTGCCCAGGCTCACTCAGCACCCTGCAGCACCCTGGAGCCCCCACCCTCCTCCCAGCCCTGCACCATCCAGCCCTTAAATCTTTAATAACCTTTCTATTCTTCACTCAGACCACACGAGTGTGGGCACATCTCCCCAGATCAAACCGAATCCTTAATTTAAGCAGCTGTTAATAAGGGTTAAATCTGCAGGCTGCAGTGGCCCCTCTGCTCCCTCTTGGCTGCTCTCACAATCAATGGAGCAGGGAGCCTGAAGGGTGTCCATTTTGAAAAGCCATAATGAATCATTTTTCCTTAGCAAATCTGGCAAACTTCAATCCTGGTTCCTGCAGCCTCCCTTTCACATGTCCAAGCCCTCTGTGACACATCAAATTTAATGAGACTGCACAGACCTCAAATAAGGCACTGTAGCACTGCTGGGATACTTTATTAAGGAGGATCAGACAGAATGTGTTTGCTGTTTAAGAGCCTTTAAAGGCAAATTACACTTCTTTTTGGGGGGATGAGAGCCTCCCATTTTTGTTCAGTCTCTGGCCCTCCTCAAACACATCCTGCAGGCCAATTCAAACACAGAGTTAAGGTTTCTGCAAACAGGGAAAGCAGCAGAATTGGCAGCGAGGGCTGAGAGACCAGCGAGGCTGTGCGCTAGGACACAGACAAAGGAACGTGTTATTTCACAAAATAATAATAATAATAATAATAATAATAATAATAATAATAATAATAATAATAATAATAATAATAATAATAATAATAATCTGCCTCTGACAAGCTGTGCAAGGGAACACCCCACTCTACTAGCAGGTGCTGCCCTGCACTGGGTCCAGGGAAAGGCCAAATTAACCCTCTCTGCCTGGTGGAGAGGTGGGAAAAACATTCTAAAAAGATAAAAAAATCCTAGAATGGTTTGAGTTAGAAGAGACCTTAAAGCCCATTCAGTCTCATCTCTCAAGATGGGAAAAAATTGAGGCAGCCCATGAAGAATGGGGAAAATGAAACACTATTTCTATTTTAATGTCCTTATAAATAAATCTAATCACCAGCACCAGTTCAGAGTTCAGTCTGAAGACTCCAGATTTTGAGAGGATTTTTGATTTTGCTTGGTTTGCTTCTGGATGCTCTGAGAGGTACAAAATGAAATCCTGGATGACTTCAGGAGCTTTTTGCAGCCATGACCAGCTCAGGTTGTTCCTTGCAGACTTTTATTCCCTTGGAAAACCCCATTCTGTGCAAGGACTCAGTGCTGGAACTTTTGTTGGAGACTGCAGCAGTCTGGTGGCTTAGCAACCTCCTGCTTAATTCAGAGCATCTCTTTTGAGATCGTCGTGTTCAGCTCCTCTGGGTCCACCCCTGGCCACGTCCAGCTCTAAAAAGAGCTGTGATTTATTTCAGCAAGTGCCCAGGCTGCTGGACAAGGCAGCAGAAAGCCAAAATGTCTCTCTATGGATTCCAACCTAATTGGGGTTTATAGGGAAATATAAAAATTGGGCTGATTGAGAGAGCTCTCAAATGTGCTTAAAGAAGAAAGGCTGTGTCTCAGAAGATTTTTATGTGACTTGAGGAAAATTATAACATTTTTATCTTGTTGGAGTAAGAACCCAGCCTTCCAAAAAGTGCAGTGAGAAATGAAATCATTTACACATCACAAATTCTTTGGTTTCAGGATGAACCCAGAGATGTTTCCTGTGTCAGGACAACTGAGGCAGAACCTGTGGAAGGTTTATTTGACTTTTCTTCTCCATCTTTGGTTGTCTGAGGAGATTTGGGGTTCAGCAGAGAGAACTCAGTGGCCATTTGGATCCAGGTCACATTTTCTCTGAACCACCTGCATTTGGAATCACAGGAAGAGTGTGGTTAATGGATCAGCTTAATGACATCAGTTCTGATCCATCTCTAATTAAGGGCTCTGCCAGGAATACAGTCAAGCAATTCTAATGGCCCAGAGGAAAAATTGTGAAGCCAGGTAATGAAATTTGCTTATTAGACAAAATGGGAAGAAGGAGTGCAGGGGCACAGAAATCAATACAGAAAAGCAGGGCAGCAGCATTTCCCAAGCCCTGCACATGGACAGAGCCCAGCTAATGAAGTTCAGTCTCACAAGTGGAATAACAAAACCCTGCCCTGCTCACAGCCCTGAGGATGTTCACCTGGAAAAGGTCCAGTTTATGTGAACTTCTAAACAGTTTGTTCCACACTCTGGAGGATTTCATCCCTGCTGGGTTTGTGTGGCTCTCAGGGCTTTCAGAGACAGCTCCATGTCTCCTTCTAGAGCCCCCTCCCTTCTAGAGGTGCCTGTGGTGGGACATTCCCAGGATTTATAGCCAGGATGGTGACACGATGGACAAAAGGATGGAGAAAAGCAAGGTCACACCTGCAGCCTGGAAACTTCTTGGATAAATGCCATTATGGTCCCCATTAGACCCTAATAAACATTATGACATAAGTATCCCTGCAAAAATTATTCACCTTTTTATCCAAGGAACTTTTCAACCTGTTCCCACCTCACCCTTTCCAGTGGAAGGTGTCCCTGCCCATGGCAGGGGTTGGAATGAAGGGATATTTTAGGCTCTTCCCAACACAAACCATTCTGAGATTCTGTGATTAGCACACAGAAGATGCAGGTAAAAAAAGCCAGAAAGAAGCGTGAGCGCTGCCAAAAATTAAAAACCTATTTATTCTGTGTTGATCTACAGAGTGCTGAGGAGGGAAATATTTATAGGTGAGATAGTTACAGCTCCAAACCCTTCACTTTCAGGCTGGTAGGAGACGAATGAACCTGAGGCTTTGATGGTTTAATTTTTGTTTGGCTGGTTTTTTTTTTGAGAGGTTTTTAATTTTTTTTTTTTTTTTTTAAGGGGAAAAGTTAACTGAAGTTTATGAGCTGGAGCTGTGGAGCAGAGCCCTTTGTGTCTTGCTAACCCACATAATTGCACTCCCCCCTCCTCTCACCCGGTGGCAAAGGAATGTAGGTGGAATGTCTTTACAGGGAGAGCAGCTCACGCAGGGACTGCACAATGAGGGCAAGAAACAGGAGCCAATCTAAGTAAAGGATCAGGCAAGGAAAATAATATTGGGCTGTCTGCTGCCACGTCCAACCCCTGAAATGCCTCCATGAATCCCCTGCTTCCTTCTGCCTTAAAATGTCCTCCTCCTTCCCAGAGGTTCAGGGGACCAGATCTTGTTTCAGTCTCCTTTTTAACACTTTCTCCTTTCATCCTGCTGCCCCAGATATATTTATTTACTGGCAACGGAAAAAATCAATAAAGGAGAAGGAAATGACTTGGCAGCCTTCCCAAGTGTTAAAATAATTCTCATCTAATCGAGCCCCATTGTTTTTAAACAATATTGCCAGCTCAGGAGCTTGGCCTCGATTTTCAGAATCAACTGGTGATTTTTTTAATTTTTTTTTTTTTTTTCAGAGGGGGGTGGGTTCTGGTTTTTTGGGGTGTCCTTAAAGGGACAAGTTTGGCAGAGCCACGTGGGAAACACAGAGGCCTCTCCACCACACTCCTAAATTTATCTGTCCCTCGAGGCATCCCACCCCACGAGTTTAATTTGGGGGCATATTTAAATAAAACAGCCTTAAGAAAAGCTGGACATCCCATAAACTATTCCCAGCTGCCTTTCAGCAGAGAAAACTGGGAATGATATTAACGCCCAACAGCCTGAACCAGGTGCATTCCAACCTGTCAATTCCTCCTGTGAGTTATTGCTGCTTAAATACAGACTTTCTGTCCCAGCAGTGAAATATTCTGGCACGTGCTGTGCAAGAACATGGAGATCTGACCTTCACACTGAGCTGCTCCTTGTAAGTTGGAATCTCTCCTGCATTTCTGGGGTTTTTTTTCCCCACATTTCGAGGTGTATTTTGGAAAATCTGAAGAAGGAAAGCTCAGAATGTTGAGATGCTCAAAGATCCTCTCAGTTCTCACACAAAATATTTCCTCTCCAGCTCCAAAAAAACAAAAAAAAAAAATTCTATTCTGACTTAAAAAAAAAAAAAAAAAAGTGTACGTGCTTTATGAAAATGGAAGCAAATTTCCAACTGGAAAATTGGAACATTTAATTTGGAAGAGGATGGCAAGCACACCTCCACTTCAGGAATGCTCTACCTTGAGTTGAAACAGAATAAATAAATTGTTGAGTTTTTCTTTTTTTCCAAAAAATTGTTTTTTACAGGCAACAGCTTAAATGAAAAATGTCCCTTCATCAATATTTTGCTGGCTTAATGTTTAGAAGTTAAGTGTTCTCTGCTTCACTTCATTGCAGATGAACATGATCTCATTTTTCACACCTGGAAAATACCAGAATTTGCCTTTTTTTTCCAAGAGCTCTCCCTCCAGCACCTTTTCCTGAGTTAATCACCCATTATCACCCTGGCACCCCAATTTGTACCTCACTTGGTACCAAGTGACCAACATGGGGAGTGCCTGTGTTTTCCCTGTGCCCTGATTTTCCTGAGATGTGTCCTTGGCAGGACTGGGCCTGGCTGAGTGGAGCTGCACATGGAAGGACAAGGACACTTTTACTGGGCTGAGCTGGTGACAACAAGATTTTGGGGATTCTCTTCCACTGCCTCCCCTGCCACCTTTGGGTGTGCAATCCTGGACCCCTGGACAGAGCCCTTTTAAGACCCAGTGATCCCCTTTTCCAACCTGGATATTTCCTTTTTAGACCCAGAGATGTCCTTTCACACCCAGAGATTCCCTTTTAGACCCAGAGATGCCCTTTCAGACCTAAAGATCCTGTTTTAAACCTAGAGATCCCCTTTTAGATCTAAAGATCCCCTTTTAGACCTAAAGATCCCTTTTTAGACCTAGAGATCCCCCTTTAGGCCTAGAAATCTCCTTTTGGACTTAGAGATTCCCTTTCAGACCTAGAGATCCTGTTTTAGATGTAAAGATCCCTTTTTATATCTAAAGATCCCTTTTAGACCTAAATATCCCTTTTTAGACCTAAATATCCCCTTTTGGACTTACAGATCCCTTTTTAGACCTAGAGATCCCTCTTTAGGTCTAGAAATCTCCTTTTGGATTTAGAGATCCCTTTTTAGACCCAGAATTCCCATTTTAGCCCCAGAAATCTCTCTTTAAACACTTGCACATCAATCCCATCCCCTCCAAGAGCGTTTTCATCCAAGAAGCGCCAACGCCAACAATCAGGAAATTATTCTGATGAAAAAAAAACTCTCCCAAAGTCCAGGTGTGTCCATGCCCAGAGCCCTCAGCCCCCTCCAGCTGAGAGCAGCCGCTCTCCTCCACCATCCCAGCTTTTATTCCTGCTGGGAACGTGAGCAAACCACACAGGAGGGAATTCTCCAAGAGCCAAATGTGCACAAACCCCCAGAAACGTGCACCTCTGTGCCTTGGAGGTCCAGGGGAGAGGGCTGTCTCTGTCTCAGCCTGAGAGGAATGGATTTTTTTGGGAGTGGGAAACATCTGCCCTGCTGTGGGGTTTGCACATGGCACTCATAATGGGGCCCATTGTGCGTGCACGAGCACAAATTGGGGAAATCAATAAAGCAGGAAAGGCTCAGTTGTGGGATCGAATGCCAGCCATATCTAATGGCTCCAGGATGCCTTGGGAGCCCACCAGGTCCTGCTGGTTTGATGCTTTCACTTCCTGGCTATCCCAAAAGGAAAAACTCAAGATATTAGTTTTCCTTCACAGGGATGGGGTGTGAGAATGTAGAAGCAGGGGAGAGTTTCAGCCTGACCAACCTCAGCGTGTCCAGGGCGTGTTTGGGATAAAGGAGAGTCCAGCACGACCCTGTGGGAACAGCAGGGGGGTGGAATCCCACATTCCCACCCCAAAAGCACCACCAGCACCCCATAAAGGGATGATGTTTCTGTGCTGCATCACAGCAGCCCTCAGATGGAAATCCAGCCAAATTCTCCACTGTGGAAACCACATCCATCCTCCAGCAGAGATAAAACAGGGATATTCCAGATCATTGACAGCAGCATCAGAGCAGGGAATGGATTTAAAAGATCTTGGGAATCCTATAATTGTGCTACCAGTGCTGGGCATCACCAGTGCCCAGGTCAGCCTTCCTCCCATGCTGGCACCAGGGGAAGGAGCTGCATTTCAAACCAGCCTTTGGCAGAGGGGCTCAGAGCAGAATAATGATGATGGGATTAGGGGGAAAAGAAAGAAAAAAAAATCATAAAAATCTAAATTAAAAATCACACCTCGCTTCACATTGGAAATTGGACTTTGCCACTGCATTTGGAATAAACCTGTTTAAATGCAGCCCATTGTGGAGGGGAATTCTCCCTGGATTCTGGGATTCCAGCACAGCATTGCTGCAGCTCCCCACACTCCTGAAATCCCCTGGAAAACTGAGGGGAAAAGCAACGTGCTGGCAGGTCTGGCTGTGGTATGGGAGATTTTTGGGACAAGTCTGTGCAAGAGCTGCTGAGCTGCAGAGACAAAGCCACTGGCAGAGGGTGGCACAGGCAATCCCCTCCCAGCTCCTCTCAGCTCGTGTCTGAAAAAGCCAAATCTGTCTGGAGACCCATTTTGGTTTCCCCTCTCCCCCAAAACACACGTGCAGGTTCTGAGGGGCAGACAAAGGGAAATGAGAGCTGCTTGTTTTGGTGTTTCCCTCCTTTCTCTTCATTTCCTCGTCCCAGTAGCAAAAGGGGAAATTGAGGGGACAGACACAACTGAGTTTGCACTGAAGGGGAAGCAATAAAACCTTCCTATATGCAATAACAACCTCTGTCACACCTAAATATCCCCAGACTGCCAGAAATAAAGACATTGGGAAAAGCTGTGAGGTTTTTTTTTGGTTTTTTTTCCTATTCATGATAAAATGCAGTTTTCTCCTCACAGATTTAGAGTCAAGTAAAAGTAGAAATGAAGATGACAAAACTACTGCACCTTCTGCTCTTGAATAAGAGATTGTCCTTTAACCTTATGCAGCATCCAGCAAACTTCATGGGATCATTCATGGAAAAGATCTTTGAAATCATCCAATCGAATCATCAGCCAGCCTCTAAAATAATAAAAACCTGTCAAATATTCTTCTTCTCTTCTTCTTCTTCTTCTTCTTTCTCATTTTCCTCAGATTAATGGTGTTGGTTGTGAAGCACCTGCCCATTGAGGGTGAAAAGGGAGATTTTATTCTGTGCCTGAAGTTTGTGGCGCAGATTTAGGGAAAAGGAAGATTTTATTCTGTGCCTGCAATTTGTAGTACAGATTTAGGGAAAAAGGAGATCTATTCTGTGCCTGCACTTTGCAGTACATATTTAGGGATTTAGGGACTCTGCCATGGGACGTGGGCACTGCAGGGTGACAAACAGGCACTGCCATCCCATGGGAGAGTGTTTAGGAAGACACAACCCTGGGGGTCTGATTTCATGGAATCACAGAATATCCTGAGTGAGAAGGGACCCACAATGGTCACCCAGTTCATCTCCTGGCCCTTCACAACCCCAAAAATCCCATCCTAACCCTGAGAGTGATGTCCTGGAGCTCTGGCAGCCTTGGTGCTCATTCCCAGAGGAGTTTTTCAGTGCCTGACACCCTCTGGGGGAAGAAATTTTTTCCTAAAATCCAACAAAACCTCCCTGACACAGCTCCAGCTGTTCCCCCAGGTCAGAGAGATCAAATTTGTGCCCTTGGCCTTTTGGGGCTTCACATCCCAACCCTTCAGAAGAAAAGCAGAGTGAGGTGAACTCATTTTTCCTTGGGAAGAACTAGGAGGAAACATTCCTAAAGGGAAAGGGGCAGCAGGGTGTGGAACTGAGACACCCAGGTGAAAAAAAAACAAACCCAAACAGAGTTATTTGGGGGTGTAAAAGCTTCCCCAAAATTTCCTGCCAGGCTGTTTTCTACACTCTGAGGCTGCAGTGGTGGGGGAGCCCTTTGGACAGGGGCTGTTCCTGTGTGAAAATCCAGTTGTGAGGGTTTGGGAGGCACAGCTGGACACAGCTGCACACAGCTGTGGCTGGCACTGGGGCTGCAGCGTTCCATCAGCTCTGGCATGTGCACAGGAGGCCCAGCAAGGGGAAATGCAGTTTGCTCCTGGGTGAGCTGGGCCACTTCCACCTCCTGCCACAGCTCCCTGCTCCTCACTTCAGCCTCCTTCTGCTCCTTTCTTTTTGTACTTTTTATTTTTTTTTTTTTTTGCCTAGATTTCATGGAAAAAAAAAAAATCCTCCCTTTTGACCCCTTTTTCCTGGCAAGTTTTCAAACACTTCAAGCATCAGATGGGACCCTCAGTATCACCACAGGGTGGGATGGATAAATCCCAAAGCTCCCAAAAATTAGAGAGAATTTTGCTGCTTCTCCAACCTTTCCATGCTCCCAAACCTTTCTGTGCTCCCAAACCTTTCCCTGCTCCCAAATCAGACCCAGAAAGGAGAGAATGCTTCTGCTCTCCAAACTTTTCCATGTTCCCAAACCTTTCCATGCTCCCAAACCAGTTCCAAAATGGGGGGAAGCTGCTGCTCCCCAAACCTTTCCATGTTCCCAAATCTTTCCACCTTCCCCAAAACTTTCCATGTTCCCAACCAGTCCCAGAAAGGGGAGAAGCTGCTGCTCCCCAAACCTTTTCATACTCCCAAACCTTTTCATACTCCCAAACCTTTCCATACTCCCAAACCTTTTCATACTCCCAAACCTTTCCGTGCTCCCAAACATTTCTATGGTCCCAAACCTTTCCCTGCTCCCAAATCAGTCCCAGAAAGAGGAGAATGCTGCTGCTCTCCAAACTTTTCCATGTTCCCAAACCTTTCCATGCTCACAGACCAATTCCAAAATGCTGCATCTGTTCTCTCTTCCTGATCTTTGTGCTCTGTGTGGACACGCAGATATTTGGAATTAACAACTGCTTGGAAGGATTTTTGTGTTTACACAAGAAGCCAGGTCCCAGCAGAGCAGGGAAATGAGGGTGAAGGCAGATTAGGGTCTGGCACAGCACCCTCAGGAGGTGACATCCTGGGGGCATTTATTTATTTAGGAAGCACGTGAGGTGCCCAGTGATTGCTGGAACAGGTGACAAACAACAAAATAAATCAACTTTCCTTCACTTTGAGCAACCAACTATCCATCTCCAACACACCTGACATCCAAGAGATCTTGAACAGGAACCCAACAAACCCTAATTTGCTCCAAAATGGCTCTGCTGGCCACCAAAGCCTCATTCAGCCTCTTGTCAGCGGGGTCACACAGCGAACGGTGAAAACCAAAATAAATGGATTTTAGTGCTGGCTTCTGGCCAGATCCCCGAGTCAGAAAAATGGGAAAAGCAATGTAGGTGATGCTCAGAGGTAAAGGGAAGGAACTCACCAGGCTGACATTTGAAGGGTTAATGGCATTGAAGCTTTGATCTCCCAAGAAAACACGCTGCAAACGTAGCCCAAGGCCTGCTCACCATTTTGTTTGCCTGTAAAACAATGCAATTTGATTTTTGTTGGCTTGTTGTTTTTAAGTGGAACCTCATGGGTGTTCTGTTAAATTCAGCCCACAAAAGCAATTTGTGTCATTTTAATGCAGCTCCTGTGCTAGAAATGTTTGTTTTCAAATGCAAGTTTTATTGTTTTCATTGTTGGCGCATTAAAAGCTCGATCAATAAGAAAAGCAATTTGTGATGTCGCCCTTCAAAATTCCTGCCTTATCTACCCCATAAATTGGGGCAAATTTGAAAGTGTGAGGAATAACACAAGCTCTTTTTTTTTTTTTTGGAATATGAAAAGAATAATTCCAGATCTTCTCTGCTTTGGCCTGTCCCTATCCATCATTTGTCTTAATATTTCCAGGAGAGTCAGGCTGGGATAGAGCTCTGGGACAGAGGATGGAGCAGAGCATTATTTGATTTATTACACTGGTGGTTATATTTTAGTGCTTTAAAATGGAAGAGAAACCTTCTTTCTGCAGGAAACATCCAAATCTTGACCAGATATGCAATTTTTGGGCACAGATTAAAAAAAGTTCTCACCCAAATTGGGGACAACTCCCACAAAAAGGGTCAGAACCCAAAGCCTGCCCTCAGATCTGACTCCTGATCTGCTACTGGCTTTCCATTTAGCCTTGTACAATTCCTTCTACCTCTCAGGGCCTCCTTTTCCCACCTTTACCCAGGGGACAGAACTACAATGGGTTTCTTGCTCTTTGATATTTGAAACACGCTCAGAGATTCCTCAGATGGAGGCGGGAGAAAGAAATCATCATTGTTATATTTTTATAGCCCATCTCTCCCTGCAGGGTCCCAGAGGTATTTTAAAATCTCTCTAGTCTTGGGCAAGAAGGAGCAAAGAACAATCAGAGTAAATTTGCAGGAGGATGATCCTTGTGGATCCTTCCCAGCTCAGGATATTCCGTGATTCTTTCACTGATCATTGGATGTGGAGCTGCCACTTCCATTTCCCCCAAAACATCCCTTTCTGATTTTATTTTTCCTTAAAGAGGTTGGCCTTACAAGCAGGAAGAGGGATAGTGTCAGGTATGACTCTGCACGCCTTCACACCTCGTGAAATCCCATCCAGAATGGTAAAATTAATGAGGAAAATTGCCTACTGCAGCAATTTCTGAAATAGCTGTAAATGTTTTATTGCCCAAGCATATGCAACAGCAGCTTCAGCAAACAAGCTCCAGCGAGTGTGGTGGAGAAAGGACACAACAGGATCTTTTGGAGAAGCAGACAGCCATGGCCAGACTCTATTTCTAAATAAATTGGCATTAATCAGCTGATGACTGCACAGCTTCCTGTAGCAAACCACGCTCAGCAAAGACATTCCTGTTGTATCTCCTCAGTTTCCTGATAATGCCACCAGACTGGCGTTTTTCAAAACAATAAATGAGCTGAAAATGTGTCACAGGGGCTGCTTGGTGCCTCAAAATCAAATGGGGTTTGGGTTGGCACCCCAATAAAGTCTTCAGGGAAATGGGTGCTTGCTCAGAGCTCCCACCAGCAGTGGGGTTATTTCATTCTGATCAAAGATGTCTCTGCTTGAGAAATAGAAGAGAAGTGAGTTCCTGGTAAATTTGGGGGTTCTGGACCAGCCCACAGCAGGAGAGGCTCCATCCCAGTCACCAAGGCTGCCAAGGGGGGACCATTTGTCCCTTCTGTCCCTTCAGGACCACTCCACCCAGGCAGGGAAGGACACCCTCCAAGTGTTCCAGCAAACTTCCCAAATCTTCCCCAAACTCACTGCTGGGGGCTGGGGGACAGCCTGTCCCTCTGAGCCATGGGAAGGTCCTGGAGGTCAGAGAGGGGCACCAAAGCAGGGACACTGCAGAGCTGTGGGAAGGTCCTGGAGGTCAGAGAAGGTCACCAAAGCAGCCTGGGGACCCTGTGCTGCTGCTGCTGGACCTTGGTGCCCATCACCTCCCCCCTGCTGCCAGCCCATGAGGTCCCCACAGCAGGGACAGGGTGCCAGGGGGGCTCTGAGGAGGTGGCAGGAGCCTTCATGTGAGGGATTTGGAAAGTCCTCAAGAGTCACTCACTGGGAGAGCAGAAAGGAAACCACAGGGCTGAAGTGGCCACTCTACACCCTGTAAATAAGATTTGAACCCGAGGGGTGCAGAGCACTCCCCAAAAGCTTTGAGCACTTTTGGCATCTTGTAAGCTCAGCTCAGAGCTGCAGAACTTATTCCCACAACTTATTCCTCAGACCTGCAAGTAGCTGGGGAGAACTCATCTATATGCTGGAAGTGGCTCCCAGAAAACATTTGCTAAATAATTTAGGAACAAAACCCAGCGATGATAAGAAAAAAAACAAAACAGAGAAGTTTGCTCCCAGATGATCTGCAAATACAAAACAGCAATAAGTCTATGAAATGAACTCACCTAGTGCTACTCTCATATTCCCCACCATCCTCCCAATCCTGATTCTCCTCTGATTCAGCAGCTTTCCTCCTTTTGGCATTTCTGGCTGGCAGGGCTGGATGTACTTGGTTAGAATTCAATACCACGAGGGGGTTTAGTAACTGAAAGCTGCCTTTTTTTTCCCTTTTCTTTTCTTCCTTTTTTTCCCCTCCTCTCTTCAGCAGCTCACAGGAGGTAAACAAGAGTTTAGGAGGGTGCCCTGCACGATTGAGGTCGGTCAAGTTTAAACTGCTTCAGTCCTCCTCAGGTTCCACCAGTAAAAGTCAAAAGCTCCTTTTACGTTCTTCAATTAAATTAAAAGAGGAAAAATGAAACTGCTGTTTGAATTCTCTGGGTCAGCTGAAAAATATGAGAGCAGAGCCCTTGCCAGGGTGCTGTTACATCCACTAGGAGCCTGTCCCAGGTGCTGTGCCTAAAACAGGTCTGGACTCTCATTAAAAACTTTAAATGAAATAAAGTGAAGAAGAGACCAAGCCAAGGAGCACCAAGCTGGAATTCACTTGCTGTCCTCCTCCAAGCCAGGGCTGGGCTCTGTGTGGTGCTTTTATATCAGTGTCACACAGGGGCCTCTTCCCTTGGATGGACAGCCACAGTCATGGTCCCTTCAGGAGCCATCCCCCCACAACCCCATCCTCAAACAGCTTTAGAATCACTGCAAAGAGGGGAGAGATGCTAACAGCGAGGAGACAGATGGTGCCATAACAAAATCCTCTCTCTCTTACTTTTTTCCATTGCTTTTGCTTTTCAGGACAGCTCCCCCAAAAGCAGATCGTGCTTGCAGTCCACATGTTCATTTTGTGCCTGATGATGATCCAAAGGAAGGGCTGAAAACCTTTCTGAGCTGGTGGCACTAATCTGATGACCTGACCAAGCTCAAACCAAGAACCAGTTACTAGGAAATAAAGACAAACCATGGCTGCTCTCCAAAAGAACTCATAAATCTAAACATCTCCTGCTTGCTCTCCTGTAACAGCTCTAATATTTCTTCTGCTTTTACCTTGTGGAGGCTGTTCATTATTGCTTTCACCTCTTAGCCTCTCTCAGGATGTCAGCTCCATCTGCCACAACATATCTGGAGTGAATCTCAGCAAGCACAGCTCAGGTGCTCACTTCTCCCCTCCTCCTGAATTCTCATACTTGACACAACCCTTCAGAATATATAGAATATTTTTTTTTTTTCAATCAACATGCTGCAGTCTCCTCACCCTTTGACTTTTTTTCCCCCTCTTCCTCTCCATCCCCAATCACTGTCTGCTTGTCCTTCATCTCATTCTTACCTTGGGATTACTGAGAGTGATACAGAGGATGATGATGCCTCATTTTACTTAGTAATAGTTTTGCTGAACCTCTCCACTTCAGCTGGCACATTAGCAACCAGAGAACAAACTCTAATTGTTTTGACACTTTACCACTTGCCACCCCTGAGCACAGGTAGGACTGAAGGCTGCAGCTGTGCTTGGAGGAGCAGAGAATCCCAGCCTTTGTTGACTCGTACTTGGCTTCTCCCGTACAAATGTTTCCTGAACTCCTTTCATCTTTCCCTCGCTGCTGCTGAGCATGGCATTTTCCATTCCCTGTTATTCGACAGCCTTTATATTCACACTCAGCCCAATTTTCTGCCAATATCATCTTTTCATTTATGTCAACTGGATTACATGTTGCTCCTACCTGCCTCCGAGTTCCCGCTCATTTTCTGTGTCAGGTGAAGTTATCTCACAGCACACAGAGCGGGTTTTATTCCACAATTGCATTCCTTTATGTCTTCAAATTGCTTGCCACAGAGCAGGCTGTAATTCTCCTCTGGTGTAAAGCTCATCAAGATAAAATACAAAGATGGGAGCTGGCACTGAGGGTTCTGGTCAGCTGTTCCTCCAGCAGGAGCCTTTTTCCAGGAATTATAGGAACAGACATCGCTGAGGAGGATTCTAACACTTGTGGGATGAATAACCTGTCAGTAGGTGAGGCTTTCTCTCTTGTCACATTAATTAGCAGTCATCTCCTTCCTTTAAACATAATCCTTCCAAGACTCCCAGCTTTATTTATTTTATTTTTTTTTTTTTCCCTGCAGTTGGGTGTTCTCCCTCCACGCTCGGGGCTGGCGTCAGTAGATGGCACTGTGACATTCACTCTTCCACCTTCCTTTTTGTTCAGCCCACGAGCAGAGCTTTGAGTTTTTACTAAATTTTGTGTGTATTATAATTAGTTTTTGTTTATGCAAGGTTCTGGAGTCCTTCGGGAGCAAACTGTGGAAGCAGGGAGATAATTTGCTTTCCTGCTTTCGCCCCGCTCTCTGATTGAGGTCAGTTCTTGAGCCAGCAGCAGTCTCTGGGTACCAGCCACTGAGGTGATGCTGAGATTCCTACAAGAAGGGATTATCCTGCATTTTATTGCAGCACTCTCACTCTAAGGCTGGCACTGCAGGCTGAGCAGGGCAGTTACAGAGGGGATGAAGTGGGGACCCGTCCTTGGAGTTCGTTGGTCGAATTCTTAATGTTGGGAACCCAAAATACAAATCCATTATCAAACCTTGAAATTCAAAATCTGATTATTGGTAGAGATCTAGGCTGAGGTTAGTCCAACACATCCAAAACCTGTGGAATGTCAAGACAAAAAGGACTCAAAAAAGAATAAAATTCAGTGCTGAAATATGAAATGAAAATCCTCCCAGCTGGCTTAGCCTACATCATGAGTGTCAGATACCTCAAGGTATTTGCTTTCTTTTTGGAGGGAGAAAATAACAAACATTGTTGTGTTTTATCTGTGCTTAACTTAAGATTCTTGATCTGATGATACCTGCAAACCTCAGAGAAAGCACAAAGCCCTGTTGAGCTAAGTGCTTTTCAAATAGGAGATAACAAATGGATTTAGATGAAGATGTTATCAGCAGATTTCCCAAAAAACTTTCTCTTAAAAAAAAAAATTAAGAGTGAGCTGAATATTTACCAAGTTTTTTACTACACCACCTTTAAAATTTTCCTGTTTTTTCCCCCCTGTTTTGAGCAGCAAGTTCAGCCCTCCCTTTTAAATTTTGGTAATAATTTAGCAATGAACAACATTCCATAGATGCAAAAAGACAGCAGCAAATGAGAGAAAGGAGAATTATTAAAAAAATACCCCAAAAAAAGAAGTGTTAGCATAAACATCTCTTATAAATATAAACATGTGCCCATGGATTCAGTCACACACATACACAGAGTGCATTTCAGTGTACAAAATGTCCTTTTGACCTCCTAGGATGAAGTGTCCTTAGCAAGAATTACAATTATCATCAAAGGTTGATTAGCAAGTGTCAGATTGACAAGGAGTCATCAGCAAATATAAATATAGGTCCTGGAAGGAATAGAAAGTCTTTGTGGGAGCTGATAGCTTCTTCCAGCACTGAACCTTGATGTTCTACTTCTCCATGACTTTATTTTTACTCCAGGGATGTCAGAGAGAGAAGAACTCAGTAAAGCTCAGTGGGCTTTAATATCTGCCTGTAAAACATATTCCTCAGAGTGTGACTGACCAGTTGTAACACCCCTGAGACAAGGACAACTCAGAAAAAAAAGTTGTGAGTTACTTCAGGGAGGATTTTTGACATCAGAGACCCCTGAAATGTAGCAGGGGAATTATTTTCCTTTAATATGCTTACAGCTAAAGGATTGGCTTCCATTCAACTAATAGAAGTGTTAGTGCTTCGAGCCTGCATGCCTGGCATTCCTGCAGTAATACAATTCTGTATTAAAATCTATTCCAGTTGCTTGATTTATGAAAATGGTTCAAACGTGCTGCACTCGTACCCAGATCACTGGATCAAAAGAAAAAAAAAAAAAAAAAAAGAGAGAATTAATTTTTAAACAAAAAGAACAAGCAAGTGAGAAAGGACATGCTGTTGTCCCTATCTCAGAAGTGTAGCTTTAGTCCTTATAAAAGTTGCCTGTATCCAAAATGTGACAATTTTATTTCAGAAGGTGACGACGTTTTAAGAATTTGTTGCAACTTGTGGACAAAGCCGCGGTTGATTCGCTCCCCAGCATTCCCTGGATTTTGTCATATGTCAATACATCATGTTAATGCAAGTTTTTAAAAAAGGGGGAAGAGAAAGCAAAAGCTCCCTTCCTTTTTAAGTATGAGTAATCTATCCAAATCCTACTGAGACACACAAAGGAACGCCGGCAATTTTCCCTTTCATAAAATGCGGACTTTCTTTAAATACTTCCTCCCTACATTTTCAAAGCGGGGATGTATGAAATGAAGGGGAAATGACACCCTTCCCCATTGAAAAGGAGATTATGTAAAACTGCCTGGAGAAGCCAGCCGTGTTAATGCAAATACAAGTATGATCTTATTCATAAGTTGCCATTGTGCTGGCAGAACATGCCTCGGCTCCGTGTGTCCAGCTCCAGCTCTGCGTCAGGAGGAAAAACCCTTTTCTTTGGGATCCACGCTGCTCCCGGTTTGCAAATAAATATGAAACCCCAAAGATCACTTTAAAGAAGTGGAGGGCTCGGCTGGCCATTGTGCTGAGCACTCGATGCCACTTGAAGTTAATGAGAGCAGTCAGCAGCCCTGACAATGAGGCACGGCGAGGATTTTGTGTGCCCAAAGGTGCTGGGGACACTCAGGGCTCCTTCCCCACCCCTGTGCTGGCAGCTGAGTGGGGACAGGCTGGCCCTGGGAAGGGTTTGAGAAAGTCAAAGCCTCTGATTGTGTTAGACACAGCCCCTCCCTTCTGTAGTACAGGTCATTCCCAACACTCCCAGCTGCAGGACACTCTGCACTGGTGCCTTGCTCCCACTCTAAAAGATTAAAATCATGGACTCATTAATGTTGGACAAGACCTCTGAGATTATCAAGTCCAGCCTTAATTCATATCCTAGGCCTGGAGCTGCAGGATCAAAGCATCAATTCACCCCAGACCCCATCCGAGACCAGGTGATGTCTCAGAGCAGAACAAAGAAGGAAAAGTTGTTGTTGCAATGCTCTGAAGCCAAATCAAAACCCAGCTTTTGGCTGGGAAATTCAAGATATAGATATGTGAGTTTGGCCTTTTGAAAGGAAAAAAAAATATTGCATGAATCAAGGGACTGGGATGCCCTTGGCCTCCAAAAAGACAATTAAATAGGACGTGGCTGGAGAAGCTGCAGACAGACACAGAGTGTGACCCTTTCCTTGCTCCAAGTGCCCCTTGAGCCATTTCATCCTTGCATGTGAACAAGAAAAATCAATCCTGGTACCTTTATAAAGTAACTTTACATGGGAGCTGATCCTCTTTCTTCTGTCACCCACTTTTTAATCTCCTCTGCTTTCCATGGAAACTTTCTGGTCGTGTGAGGAAGCCCAAGGCCTTGGCTGTGTGTATTTAACTTTGGGCTGCCTAAGAAAGTCTAATTAATCTTCATTACGTGTGGCTTTTGAAATAGATGCCTCCATTGAGTGCCCTTCCTGTGCAGCTCCAGTCCAGAGGAGTTTCTGGCTCAGCCTGGAGGACCCTGGGGTCTTATCATAGGAAAGGCTTTTCAATCTTTGATGGAAAAATGATTACAAAACTCTTCCTACCTTGCTCCACTTGTATATGGCAGCTGGTACCAGTCAAATTTTATTTATTTGTTTGCTAGCTAAAGGTAGATAAAGACCAGGCTAAACCAAAAATCTTCATTTTTAAATTATCAATACTTCTTTCAAAGCAAAGAAAAGTTTGATACCCCAAAAAACTGCAGCAGAGGTAATTCCCTTATTTTAAAATAAGAGAAATGTCAGGTCATTTGATAGACAAATCTACCTGTTTTAATTGCTGGGGGGTTAATTTTGGTTATTTAGGGGTTTTTTTGAAGCAATACCTCAAAAAAGTATAACAGGAATTTACTGCTTGCATCACAATCTCAGTTAGTTTTAAGATAACACCTAAACCACAAGGTTTTCTAAGTTACAAGAAACCAAAAATTAATATATTTTAGCAGTGGCAAAGCAAAGACCTTCAGAGCTTGCCTGGTTCAGCAGTCAGGAGCCAAACCCAGCCCTTGGCTGAAGGTCTGACCTTTAGGAAATGTGTAAAACATCAAAACCCCACCACGGTGGGAATTCTGATTTCCAGGCATTTAATCACTTTGCTTTTTAGATCCATTTCCATTGGAAAGAAGCACATTAGATCATTGCCCAAAATCTTTATCTGAGGGGTCACATTTCCAAGTGATTCTCTACTACAAGGACTCAAACTTGACATGCATCAACACCCAAAAAAAGAGGTGATGTGGGGAAAAACCAACTAAATTTAGGGATTTGCTCTTTTTATATTTACTATTTTGACAGAACTGGGGGAGAGAAAATTAACTTTCCTCTCCTCCTCCCAGCCAGTTTTATTCTTTAATCTCTCCAAAGAATTATTAAATCTTTTAAAAGATCAAACACTCGGATCCTTCACAAAGGTTGTCACAATGAATTCATTTGCAGAGCTTTCATCCCTCCTTCCCCACTGTGCTGAAATAATGTTGACTATTTTTCCCTGTCTCCCTGGCTGGCTGCAAAGATCCAGTGGCAGAGGTTGTTGCAAGGACTCAATCTCCCACTCTTTTCCCACCTGGCACTGAAATATCCCCAGGAATTAAAAATGCAGGTGGTGGGACCTTGCTGTGGCTGTGCTGTCCAAAAAAATGAGCTGAGAAAAGGAGCTTTTCAAAAGGAGGTTTATGACACTGCAGGGAAAAGGGAACAGCAGTGATCCCTGAAAAGTGATCCCCAAAAATTCCATTTTGCAGGAGTGCTACTCTTGGTTTAAGAGAGCAGATCTGATTTTATTTATTGCTTTTTTTTTTTTTTTTTTTTGTTAATTAGAGATATCTCAATTAACAAACACACACCACAGAAGCAACACAGAGAGACACAATTGATGAAATGCAACATTTTGTCTTTCCTGCCAAAACTTAGAAAGCAAAGATGTTTTAGATAGAAAATATTCAGTATGTTAAAGACTGGTCTTCTTAAAATGAGAGGGATTTAAAAATAAACTACTTTATACTAAACCAAAAATCTAAAATTGCTTAGTTTTCAAAATCCTCCTTTATTTTACCACAATGAATTTATCTCAGACCACCAAATTATTTTTTTAAATCATCATTTTGCCTTTTAATGGGTGGGGGTTTGCAGGGGGAGCAAAGCCAGGATAGTTTTGGATCAAATTTTCAGGTTTAATTCCCAACAGGTCACACTGCTCCCATAATATTCCATGTTTTCCATGGCTGAGAGCAGCCTGGATGATCCCAGAGAGGGGAGCAGAGGAGGAATTCAGGATGCTGGGTGTGATGCCAGGGATAAAAGAGAGGTGCAGATTGTTTATTCTCTCACATCATAAATCCACCTCTCCCTGATCCCAAAATACCATTTCTGAGAGACTCAAAAAAGGGATAATTCTGTTTTAAAAACTCTGCTCTTTGATCTGGGGGCATCAAATCTCTCTTCAAGTTGAGTCCTGAGCTTGGGTGACACAGGGAAATACCCTGAGACCATTTTTGGGGGCACAGAGTTATCTGGAAGAACTTCAGGTGCAGATGAAACCACAAAATGTGATTTATAAGTGTGGAAAAACATCTCCCTGCCATCAGTTCCTCTCTATCAGCTTTAAAAAGAACCCAAATATAATTTTTGCTCCTAATTTTCCACAGATTTCAAGTTTTCCACGTTCTGGTCACCCTGAGCTCAGACATTTCCACAGCCCCATCACAGGGGATGCTCCAGACTCTCCAACCATGAGCAAACCAGAATAATAAAACAAGAAATGGACACCTCCAAAACCTCAGTTTTCTCTAAATGAGAAAACCTTGGAAATCTGATTTTTTTTTAAAAAAAAGGAAATTCCATAATTTACACTTCAACCCATCACTTTCCTAAAACCACACAGAACTTTTGAGGAAAAATAAGTAAATTCTTGTCCAGATCAAAGACAAGGAGGTTCAAATATCCAGCCCACTTTTTGAAGCCCAGAAGGAGCAGATCCAGTCCCTGGAAAAAGCTGAAATTCCCAAGCCTTTGGTTCATCCTTGCACAACCTCCCCCCACAAACCAAACACATTTGGGTTCATTGGCAAAATTGACATTACTTCCTTAGAAAGTCACCAAATTTAGGATTTTATTGCCAATCAGCAAATTTAGCTGGGTCTGCCCAGTAGAAAAAAAAAAAAAAAAACACCATTAAAAATTCCAAATTACCACCAAATCAGGGTAATGATAAATATTTGACCTGTGCATTAAGTGCTTTTTCCTGCATGAGATTTCCATCTTTATAAACACCAATAAAACACCTTTTGAACAGGTTCTAATGTGCAACAGGATTTCTATAAATACTCCCCTTTCCCCCCAAACTATGGAAAAGTTCTGATTTTCTTTGAAAATGATCAAGTGTTTAAGGATCTATGAATTTTATGTCGTTTAACACAACCAAAGGTCACAGATTTCTAGAAACAGCTACAAAAATCCAAGAAAAAAACCCACAGATTTCTAGAAATAATTACAAAAATCCAAGAAAAAAATCCACGTATTCCTAGAAATAATTACAAAAATCCAAGAAAAAAAAATCAACCCCTTTTGTCTAATAACCACACCAACAAATTCTTGCACTACTGACTTGATTTTTGTTAAATTGCTGCTTTAATAATGATTCTTGTTAAATTTCATGGAGCCATTCCTTGGAGCTCTTGATTTCTTGTGTCTCTCCCCCAGAAAATATGGATTTTATCACAACCACAGAGGTTTTTCTTCCCCAAATGTGAATTTGCTCAGGATCTGCACAAGAGGAGGATTTCCTTAACCAGCTGAACGAGATTGATTCCTAAGTCAAATTTTAGAGCACAACAGTTCCCAGCTGAAAATTTTTACTGATAATTTCCTAACTGAAAATTTTTACTGATTTTATAAGAGACTCAGCACAGAAGGATCAGAAAACCCAACAAGGTGATTTTTCAGCTCATTATTTTTGGCCAAATGATGAAAACTGAGCTTGTCCCCACCTCCTTTTCCTGCCCAGACTCAGGTCTCTGCTTTCCCTGTCCCAGAGTTGGATGTGGTTTTATTTTGGCTGTTTTTCCCTGGATTTTTGCTGCTCTTCCCTGGATTTTTGCTGCTCCCAGCAGCTGTGGGCAACTGTTTCCTCCCCACCATCTGCCCAGTCTGGATCTCTTCTCTCTCTCACGCTGAGCCTGAGTGAGGAGCTGGCTCCAAGCTGGGGTAAATTGGCATTTCCAGCCCAGGGACCTTTGGAGGACAAACAGCTCCTGCTTCTATCCATGCAGGTCAAATCTTTGTGCCAATACCCAAAAGTTTCTGGATTTTTTTGGTTTTTTACAGCCCTTCATCACTTGGCCATAAATTAAGCAGGTTTTGGGGTTTGTTGTGATCACAGGGAGCTCAAATCTTGTTGTTGTGTCCCTTTCCAGCCCTGCTTTGTCATCCACATCCCCCTGCTTCCCTGACATTCCCATCTGCATTCATCTTCCATATCCAAAATAACCTTTTACTGCATTTTCACTTGGGAGGAAAAAAAAAAAATCACCAAGGGCAAGAGCTGAATTATGACATTGGGATGTTATAAAAATTCATCATTGTGAGACATTATGTTATTGAACACTGAAGGAAAGACCTGATCTAAAGCAGGAAGAAAATGAACCAATCAAATATGGCAACAAGAAAAATTGGAGGAAAGGGAAATGTTGGTGTTGTAAGGAAAAAACAAAGATAAATAAACCCCCCATTTCTTTTTAAAGAGCAATGAGAAGTCTTTCTCTCATCTGAAGCTGAGCACAGATCTCTCTCTCCACACCAATTATCATTTTTCTCCCCAAAACTTTTTAATTTTACACCTAACAGTAATTTTGGGAGCTGGAAGAGCTTTGCAAAGCAGCAGAAGTTTAGGGAACTCTGAGTTCAGCTCCAAACTCATCCTCTGAGTCCCAGGCCAGAAAAAGGAGCCATGGGGATGATTTACCTTCAGGTTCAGCTCAAGCATTCCCAGAATTTGGGACCTGACATAAATCAGCTGCAGGCATCCAGCAAATTGGATGTGATGCTGCAGAACTGGAACTTCAGGTTGCAATTCCCATCCATTTAAGGTCTGGTTCCAATTTTTTAAAATTAATTTTAGTGGGTTTTTTTTCTGTCTCTTTTCCTTTTCCCTCCTAATCCTGGTGCTGTAATCAGGCTGGGATGGAATATTTATGGATTATATAATGTGTGCTGATATTTAAAGTTTCATACATTATCTGGCCAGGATTAAGGATAATTAAGAGACTGCAAAAGAGGAAAGAATAGAAAGAGATGGGACTTTAAATGCCTAAAAATCACATTTTCATTGCTACATCCTTGCTTATCTCTGCTAAAACAATGAATTTCACTATTGATGAATGGTGGAACTCAGGCCCAGAGATTGGGGCCCTCCTTGCAGGCAAGAAAAGTGATTTTCCCTGTATCCCACCACCCTTCCCACATGCAGGCAGCAGCTGTGAACCTGATGCCACCAAACCCAGGCTCCAGGCTGGAGCCAAGTTGCAGCCAGCATATGGTTCAGAATTGCCATAAATCATCCTGGCTGGCAGCTCCTGCAGCAGTTTGGGCTGGGCCCAGGGCAAGCTCAGGGGGTCTGCAGGTACCAGCACCTCTACCAGGATCCAGAATTAGCAGGCAGCTATTCCAGAGACTCCTTTCCCTCTGAAAATCCCAGTGTTTCAATCCCAGAATTGACTCAAACAGGTCTAGAATTGTTGTAAGATCAAGAAATTTGGTAATTGGTACTAATTTCACTGGCTCTGCTCAGACTGGACCAGGAATTAGCAACAGCAACAACAATCATTCTTTTTGAGGAAAAAAAAAAACCCACAGAGAGGTGGGTGGTGATCCCAAAACTTGACACAGTGACACCATGGATGGAAAAATCACCCTGAAGTTCATCCTGACTTATCCTGACCCTTAAAAAGGGTTTAATTAACCCCATAAAATAATTAAGCTCAGAGGAAATATCTAAAATCAAGTCCAGCCACCACCCAGCAGCACCAACCATGTCCTCAGCTGCCACATCCACACATTTTTTGTGGATCCTTCCAGGGGAGGTGACACCATCCCCCCCCCCAATGTTTTCCAACCCTTCCTGTGAAAATATTTCTCCTGACATTTGCACTAAACTTTCCCAGGGAGTTTTCTAGGCAAACCTTTCCATGCTGTGGGTCCCATGAATGAATTCAGTGAATGTCTTGGGATGCAATACTGGATGTGATCAAAAATGTGTATTCTATTACAGTGACCCTGGCACATATTATCTGCTAATGGGCCACCTTTAAACCAGCTGGGGCAATCATCTTTATCTTTCCCGTGACCCACCCTTCATCCAGGAGGTATCACCTGTTAATGGGCCATTGTTTAAAACTGGGTGTGGCAGCGATTCTTATCTCTGTGGGAGATATCTCCTGCTAATGGGCAATTGTTAAAAACTGGGTGTGGCAGCGATTCTTATCTCTGTGGGAGATATCTCCTGTTAATGGGCCATTGTTAAAACTGGGTGTGGCAGTGATCTTTATCTCCTGGCACACATTATCTGCTAATGGGCCATCTTTAAACCAGCTGGGCAATCATCTTTATCTTTTCCACAGCCCATCCTCCCTCCAGGAGATATCTCCTGTTCATGGCCAGTGAGTCCCAGGGCATGGCTGATAAAATTCCATCATCCCACTGGGAGATGCTCCAGCCAGGGGAGGAGCCAAGCCTTTCCTACCCAGATAAAAACTGAGATTTTGGACACCAAGGCACCTTCTTTCCACTGGATCCCAGAGGAAAGCCAGACCTTTCCACATCATCCCTGGACCTTCAGAGGAAACTGCACCTTCTCCAGGAGCACTGCACCAGCTGAACCACATCTGCCCCTGCAGGAGGATGCAGCCACCATTGAATGGGACTGCTGCCACCACCCTGACTGACTGACGGGTGTCAGCTTGGATTCTGACTCTGGCAGGGTTTGGGATTGTTCTTTGTAATACTGTATTTCTATTTTAATTTTTCTAGTAAAGAACTGTTATTCCTAATTGCCATTTCTTTGCCTGAGAGCCCCTTAATTTCAAAATTATAATACTAATTTGGATGTAGGGGGTTTACATTCTCCATTTCAAAGAGAAGCTTCTTCTTTTATTGGCAGGCACCTGTCCTTCAAACCAGGACAGTGAATTATGGCCAGAGCAGGGGAGGAGCAGCATCCCTGGGCTCTGCTCCTGCTCTCTGGGTGTTTATCCAGGGGCTGCTGAATGCAAAATGCAAAAGCTGTCCCAAATCCATGCATTTATTGTTAATGGCACTTGAAGTCAAAAGCAGCCTGATTCATTTAGTGGGGAATAATCATTTACTGTATTAGCTAATCTATTTATCAATATCAAGTCAATTATTATGAGGCATGGAGAGGGGCTGGTAATTACACAATGTAAACAGAAAGGATGGCATGGGGGAGTAATTCTATTTACTCATAATTCCAAATATTGGAAAACAGTCACACTGGCTGCAGAGCACAGAGCCCACCTTAAAGAAACAGGAGCATAAAACTCTCCCCAAACGAGGATTTTGTGATCAATTTTTTTATAATATTACTGCCTGTATGAGCCTCAAAAATATGAAGTAGTTATAAATATCAACTAGGATTCTGAATCCTAGATTTAGATCCTTCTGATGCATCCTAAAATTCAAAATTTATCCCCATGTATCCATACTTTCATCTCCATATTTACCAGGATGACCATGCAAAAATTATCTTTGTGGAGAACTAGAGATAAAAAAAACAAAATAACTTATGGGCAGGCTTAGAATTCATAAGACTATAAATAATAATTGCCATCAGCCTAGTAAAGAAGTAGAATAAATATAATTTGATTTCGTTACTCTTTTAGATTTAATAATTTCTCTCACATTTGTGCTGTGAAAATACTTTTTGTCTTGCAAGAATTGAAGTCCTGGTAATTGCTGCAGTTTCTGAAGGACCCTGCCCTTAATGGCCAACAGAAAAAAACCCAA
The DNA here is from genome assembly GCF_903797595.1 of Erithacus rubecula. Lineage (NCBI taxonomy): Eukaryota > Metazoa > Chordata > Aves > Passeriformes > Muscicapidae > Erithacus > Erithacus rubecula. The sequence goes on from NC_136677.1 coordinate 2,847,276, forward strand.
AAAACCTCAAGTCCATTTTCAGTACCACCTGCAATTTCCAAATTTGTTTCTAAACCCAATCCACCAAACTCAGCACTGTTGCAGAGTTTTGTTTGTTTGTTTGTTTTTTAATTTGAATCTGATATTTCACTTCTTAATCCAGCCCCATGTCAACCTTCCTGATGAGGCTGCCAATTAACAGATGATTTACTTAAACAGTATTAACAGGTAATTTATTTAATCAATGTGAAAGCTTCCAAGAACTGCAATTGTCTTATTTCCAATAATTTGCAGCATCATAATGAGGTCACCCTGCTCCATTCCAGGCTAGAATTCCAAACAGCCCGGGAATTTCTTGGCCTTAACCTTTTAAAAAATCAACTGTACTAAGAATAGCCCAACATTAGCGTGCACTCAATTTTTAATGGAGTTACAACAAAAAAAAAACCCAATCTATTCATAGTTTTTATGGCTTCAGCACTCCTATCTCTCTTCCCTTTTGCTCCCTTGCCATACATAATAAATAATTATGGGATATTGGGCATGCATGGGACACAGGAAAAAAATGGGAGAAAAAAAAACCTAAATAAAATTTAGTTTTTATTTAGAGACTGGGGATGGGAGGGTTTGGGTTTTCTGAGTCCCTTTTTCTACTGATTGATGCCCCAGGACACCAGAACCTTTTATTCACACTTTTTTAGGCAAAAAAAAATCTGTGCAGACAGCAGGAAAATTCTGTTTTCTGCATTCAAACCCTCCTAACCAGGCATTAGCTCAGGTGTGGGACTGGGAATTGTAAATGTCCAAGGATGTAAAAAAACCAAAAAAATTCATGTGCATCCATATTTACTGGCACATGTTCCTCCAAGTGCCAAATTTTGTCTTGAAATCATCTAAACTCTCTGTTTGGTGCTCTGTTGGGGGAATTTGGCTTGATGGGAATATTTGTTTTAATCAGTTTGGGACAAATCATAACTAGTTAATCCTTGATTAAGGTAAGGATCTGACACTTGCATTGTTTTGGGGTTTTTTCCCTTCTGGTTGCTTTTTTTTTTTTTTTTTTTTAATTAAAAAAAAAAATAAATGGGGGTATCACTGTACAGAGCAGCATTTTCCACACAGTGAAACAGAGCAAGGTGAAGCTTTGGCACAAAATTTTTAAATCTCTCCACCCTTCTTTTTGAAAAAAATTATAATAAAGTTGGTAAAAACTTGAAACAAAACATTTTCTTTTTCTGGCAATGACAGCTCAGCATCATCCAGAGTAGAAAGGGGCAAATTTCACAGCAGGCAAAGAATTCACCTCAACAAATTGTTGTAGGAATGAACCAGTGGCTGCTGTCACCCCTCCAACCCAAATGTCACCACAACAAATTTCCAGCAATATCAAAATGCACCCAAGGGCACCAAGGGATGAATCTTTAAGCTTTAATTTCATTATTTAAAACCCTGTCCTTTCCAATGGTGGCAAAACAGGAATTGAGATGCTTTGAAAAGAAAGAAGAAAAAATGGAAAAGTGGAAAACAAGGAAAAATGGAGATGCTGCACAAAAAAAAAAAAAAAAAAAAAAAAAAAAAAAAAAAAAAAAAAAAAAAAAAAAAAAAAAAAAAAGAAAAGGAGAAAAAGAGACTTTTTCCTCACTTCACCCTCCTGGCAGGGCTGAAATGGTGCCATGGGGGATTTAATAAAAAACCAGAGAGCAGAGGATGCTGAAAGACCCAACTCTGTCCCTCCTGCAGCCCCTGCACGGAGGGGAAATGGTGGGGTTAAGAAAATAAAGTTCTCTCCCAGTAAGGCAGGCAATAATGAACACAGCACTATTATGCACAAAGCCTCTGGAGACAGAGGCCTAAAAAATTCCACTGAAAAAGGAAACACCTGTTGGAATATTAACTAGGACAAAGTCAAGCAAGGAGAAAGAGGATAGGTGGCCAAGAGGTCGGAAAATCCAAGAGGAAATGTTGGAGGGATTTTTCTTTATTTTTCTAAAAAGTGGGACATTGGTAATATTTGAGTTTTTAGTGTAAAACTGTCTTCTCTTCATGCAAGGATCTAGAGGTGACAGAAAAGATTAAAAAAAGCCAATACTGAGAAAATTATCTTTGTTTCTACGAGCAGAATTTTATTGAGCATCTTTAAAGTGTGCACTTTAACCAGAACCTCCAGCAGCTGATGGGTTCCAAGTATTGGAAACCACTTATAGCTCCTGTTTAAGAAAGAAGAAAGAATGAGAAAAAAATATTGAATATTTTTAAGAAAAAAAAAATCTCAGTATCTATTTTGGCCAAATTTTTTATTAAGGTGAACCCACCATCAGGTTTTACAGGTTGATTTAATACAGAGTAAGAATAAATTCCATTTTGGTTTTGCACAATTCCTAAGTTTGTTGGAGAATTCCAGAATCATTCCCTCCCCACAGATGAATGAGACCAGAGAATCCTGCATCACTCTGGGCAAGGAGAATTCAACTGTGGAAAACCCCAAGAAAACAGAATTTAGAAAAGCCCAGCACAGTTCTGACCTCAAGGCTGCACCCTGAAAAATAACCCAAAAATAGCCCCTAAAAACCCCCAAACCCAAACCATTCAGGGTTTTATTTTTCTTGAGGAAGGTGCCCAAAGCTCATATTTTGCAATATTTGCTGCCTAACTGGAAGATGCATCATCAGCCAGCCTGCTTCAGCTGAATACCCAATTCAGGAGGATTTAACACAGGTTTGAGAGCACTATAAAGCAAATGAGCACTTAGACCATGCTAGGAAACATGATCCTTACTTGTAGTGCACTTGTAAGCATTTTTTTCCCCTCCAATACTTTTATTTTAAAGGGAATAATGTTTCTTTCCCTATAATACACTGGAGGAGTATCTCAAGCCTCTTGTAAAAGTCCCTGCAGAGCATGAAAATAACGTGTTGCAAAGGTTTAAACTTGACTTATTGAGGAGGGGCTGAGCTCTGCAGGGCTGAGCTCTGCAACACAGCTCTGCAGCCAGGGAGGGGAGGCTGGGATGGAGAGGATGATCAGGAGATGCAAAGGATGGGCATGGGATGAAGAGGATGGGCACAGGATGGGCATGGGATGAAGAGGATGGGCACAGGATGGGCATGGGATGAAGAGGATGGGCACAGGATGGGCATGGGATGAAGAGGATGAACATGGGGTGCACAGGATGGGCATGGGATGAAGAGGATGACCAGGGGATGCACAAGATGGGCATGGGATGAAGAGGATGGGCACAGGATGGGCATGGGATGTACAGGATGGGCAGGGATTGCACAGGTGGGCATTGGGTGCACAGGATAAGCAGGGGATGAAGAGAATGAGCATGGGATGAAGGGGATGGACACAGGATGAACAAGGGGTGCACAGGATGGGCACAGGATGAAGAGGATGGACACAGGATGAGCATGGGATGCAGAGAATGAGCATGGGATGTACAGGATGGGCATGGAATGCACAGGATGGGCATGGGATGCACAAGATGGGCACGGGATGAAGAAGATGGGCACAGGATGAGCATGGGATGCCCATTTCCAGAATTCCAGCCTTTGGAAGATGCTGGATAGGGAAAACAATCATGGGAGATATAAAACACAAAGCTCCTTCAGCCAGGCAGCCATTTGAAGGAGGGTGAGAAGAGGAATAAGAGAAAAGGGAAATAAAAAAAATCAATATAGAAATAAACCCCAGCCACTTACAGAGAACTGCCTTGGCAGCTTAGCAAAAAAAAAAAAAAAAAAAAAAAACAAAACCAAAAACCCAGCTCTGCGCTTTCAGCTGAGCCCTACACCACAGCCAGGATGTCTGAGCAGCATCCCCTGCCCTGAGCAGATCGATTCTGCAGCGCAGACACAATACAGGAGCAGAGAGCAGCCCCAGCCCCGCTGCCGGCAGGGATGAACCCTCCGGCTCCGCTCTCCAAGAAACCAACCCCCCTGCCCGAGGTGCTCGCGTTTTACAGACGGCTCATCCCTTTTATAATGAGCTTGGCTTTATCCTGATTACCTGGAAAGCACATCAGCCTGTCATACCCAGCCCCGGGAATCCTTAACCCTTCTCGTGCTGCCTCCGGGAGGAGCCTGGGCAGCATTTTTTAATTATTTTTTTCTTTTCCCATTCGGGATTTTTGTCCCTGGGAAAAGCTCAGTGGCTGATCCCAGCTGGAGGATGGAGAGGTGGGGATGCTCAAGAGCACACGAGGTTGTTTCTCTGCTGCTTTCACACCAAACCAGGGAAAATTTCAGCAGAAGGAGAGAGCAGGAGTGTGTGGTGATGATGATGATGGTGATGGGGAGAGGTACCAATAGCAAGGGCAGCTCCAAAAGCTTGCAACACATCCTTAATCATCCAAGATGCACTTGGCTATGGCAGCAGGGTGGAAATTGATAATTTTGGAGGTTCCCTCCATCCCAAACCAAAACTGTGATCACAACAGCAAGAGCAGCCCCAAAAGAGATTTCAACACATCCTTACACATCAAAGATATCCCTGGCTATAGCAGCAGGGTGGAAATCAATTATTTTGGAGGTTCCATCCCAAACCAGTCTGGAATTCTGTGCACACAAAATTCCTGTTGTCCCTCAGCCCAGCACTGCTGTGGGGTCACCCTGCTTGGACAAGACCTGTTCCCCTGCTGGGATTTATTTATTCAGGCAATGAATTCTCCTGCAGGAATCACCAGTTAGAGGTTGTATGGGGAAAAAGAAATCCTCTGCAAGGCACCACACTCAAAAAGAACTTTGGAGATGCCATTATGTAACAACTGCAATAGGTTTGTTATTGGTACCAATAATAAGTTTTTTTAAAAAAATTGGCACAGACAAGACAGTGTCTTGGTGGCATTTCCATGGCTCCACATCCGTCTCAAACTCTCTCATCTGGACTTAAAATAGGAACCTAAACTTTGCAAAGCAAATCTTTGGATGGTGGAATGCTACAGCCTTTCAAAACCCAGAACATTTAACATGAACTTGAACCTGGTGGGGAAGAAGAGTCGTGCACAGTGAGACTGTAATTTTAGAAAAATCAAAAATACCTTGGCAAATTGAAATTTAGCCAGGACATGAGCACAGCTCACTGAAATGGAACTGTGGGCTATCAAGAGAGACACAGAATTTTTCTTTTTGAAAAAAAAAAAATCAGGGATCCAATCCTTCAGATTCCCCATTCCATGTTGAGGATGCAGGAGAGGAACACGAGAGTCACATGGCTGAGCTGAGGAACGCTGTGTTCTTCTCCATGTGACTACCAGCAAATTATTTAATCACTTGGTGACTGTTTTCTCCATCTGTGGAAGAGAATAATATTGAATGCTCACTTTGCCCACACAGCATTACTAAAATCTCTTTTGAAAGGTGCATTTTTCAGCACCATCAGGAGCTTCCTTCTGCCCAGACCTTTGTGCAAAGCAATACCTTTGGAAGAGTCAGGGATTCTTCCCCCAGCTCTGGCAAATTTTGCATTATGGGCTAATTATTTTTTATTGGGGGCTGCCAGAATGTCACAGGAAAAGGCACTGCAGAGAGGGAAAGTCATTTTTATAATGCTGAGATGAGGCCAAGGGAAACAGATTTGGACCAGAACCTACAAAGCTCTGAGTTCAGATCTCTCATAATGGTAATTAATGAGTGAGACTGCAAACATTTGTTTTTCAGGCCAAACTATTACCTTGATATGAAATAACTGAAATCATTTCAAAGTGAAACATTTAAGTTGTAAATCTGTCAGTGCACCCTGAAAAGTGTTTGAATTTAATCTCCTGAGTTGTGCTGGGCACTGGGCTCTTCCTGTCCAGCTTTTTTTACTGTTCCAACCTTGACAAAGGCACTTGGAGGTGAGGACTGAGCTTGGTAATTCACACCCTGTGCAAAGGGCAGTGCTGAGCCTAAACACTGAATGGGAATTACACCTGAAGCCACCAAATCTCATGGGGAGGAAGGAAAAGGGATGGAATGTTTATGATAAGGGACACGTGGCCAAGATGGAGAATTTTGGGGGTGGACACCTTTTCCTCCTTCTTCTCCATGTCATCCATGCTGGGTGACATGCTGGCATTTTAGATTGGATGGGGTCAGGGCTGGACCATTTAATAAAATTGTATTGTATTGGGAAAATTTTGTAAACGTGATATGTAGTACAAACTATATAAGATAAGCCCTGCCTTCAGCAGGCAGATTCCACCTGGATGCCAGGCTGGGCAGACCCTGCTGGCCAGGCAAAAAGTCCCTGAGATAAGAAACAATAAACAATCCTTGGAACAAGGGAAAACCATCTCCAGCAATCTCTCTTTGGCTGCTTCAGAGAAAACCAAGGTTTGAACCACCTCATGTCCCTCTGGGGTGATCTGGGGGCAAAGGAGAAACCCCAGACAGGGACAGTCTCAACCCCCTTTCCCCCCTCCCAATGCTGCTGGTACCCAGGCTCTTTTTCATTCCCCTGAGCTGATGGACAGCACTTGTCAACTGCAATCCAGAGAAGAGAAAAAACAGCTCAGAACCTGCTGCTGTTCTGGGACATATTTTGTGTTTTCCCTATGCAGCAGGAGAGTCCCAGTCCTAAAAAAATAAATTAAAAAATCTTGCTTTGAATTAGGAAAAAAATTTTTGCAAAAGCCACACCTGGTTCTCACACAGTCCACAGTGAATTTGGGGAACTCAGTGGCACAAGACGTTACAAAGCCCATTGATAAAAAGGAATTTTAAGTGCATGTACATTAATAAATAGAAGAAGGGCCCATCTGAGCTGGCAAACACAAGAACTCAGGTCACCAGAAGTTAATGCCACGTTCTGGGCAGCTGTGAATGCATTGCTGGCATTCTTCTGGAACTTTGAGCATCATCTCCTGGCTCCTGCTAATGGTGACAAAGGAAAATGGTGACAAGGACCTTGAACTGAACAGCACAGACAATTTTACAGACAAACCTTGTGGGGGCTTCATGCAGCTCTTGTAAAGCTTAGCAGGACACTGGACCTGGGCTAAATCCAACCCCAGGACTGCCTTAAGTCCTAACTCAAGCTTTGCCCTTCCCCTTTCTCCTCCCCCTTTTCTACCCAATTGGACTTGACTTCAAAAATGAAAACACCTGAACTTTCTCTTTTTTTGACAGGCAGAGTGGGTCCTGAGTGAGAAACAAACCTTAAATAAATGAACATTTGTGCTGAGGGAGCCAAGATCAATGTCAGGAATTTAATTTCTTTTCCCACACCCTTCAAACACTGCACAGCAACATCAGGACCTGCCTTGGACCTTGGAGCCATCCAAACCTCACACCTTGACCTCAGGAATCCTCAGCTCCTGCCATGGGATCAGAGTTGTGATCCCTTAAACCCCTTCCCCTCACCCATGGCAAGGAGGAAGGATCACTAATAGGGCTGTGGAGTAATTAGTCATTAAGCCCCATATCCCATTAAGAGTTGCCAACAGCAGATGCCAAGGGATGGGTGGGAAAGGATGGGAAGAGAAGGAAATTGAAATCCCCCCCCAGTATTCCCTTCTGCCTTTCAGTGACATGGAAATATCTCCAACAGTGCCAGGGGATGGGGCCAGGCTCTGTTCAGGTAACAGGATTAGGAGCAGGGGCCATAAAATAAAACACAACCAGTTCCACCTCAACACCAGGATAAAGCTCTTCCCATGGGGGTGGCAGAGCCCTGGAACAGCTGCCCAGGGAGGGTGTGGAGTGTCCCCCTCTGGAGACATCCCAAAATCACCTGGACACCTTCCTGGTCCCCTGCCTGGGCACAGGGGTTGGTCTGATGGATGTCCAGAGGTCCCTCCCAACCTCAGTCCAAGGATTTTGGGACAGCAGTGGGATCTTTGTGCCTGGACTGTCATCCCTTTCCTTCCCAGCAAACTTTGAACCCCCTGCACCTCCCCTGCCTTTGAGTGAATAATGAGGTGAATGAGCCAGGCAACACCTTCCCCATATATATTCCCAAAAAAACCCCTTTATTTCCTTCCCATATATATTCCCAAAAAACCTCCATTTATTTCCTGCCCATATATATTTCCCCAAAAAAACCCTTTTATTTCCTGCAGAGATAAGATTATCTCCCAACTTCATAAGTTCCACATTGCAATCAATGTGGTCTGCATTTAAAAAAAGCACACACAAACATGCATCCATCCATCTATAGCTGTGCATGTTTCCATCCATACCATCCAGACAGAATATTTTGCCACACTCTGCAGGATTAAGTGCACATTGCCACGGAGAAATAAATAAATAAACAACCAGCAATTTCTCAATTTCTCCCTGCTGCGTGGCAGTGGTGAAAATTGCTTGGAAATAGGGAACTATTATAAATATTCTATATATAACCAGGCATTGTGGAGGGAAAGGGGTGGGGGGGGAAAGGGGAGAAGGTTGGTGTGTTTGAAAAATGGGAACACAAAGGAGGGCATAGAAACCTACCCAGCCATTTCCACCTCTCTGCTATTTATAGCTGCACTGTTGGGAGGTGTTTGTTTAAAGGGGCACTGGAGGAGCATGGAGGGACCAAGCCCTCCTTGAAGGAGGCATGCAAACAATATTCCCCTGGCAAAGGCAAGGAGAACTGGTCTGGCCTGAAAAATCGAGGTTCTTCTTGCTTTTTTTTTTTTTTTTTTCCCCTCTCTTTTCTAGAATTGAAGTTTTAAATTGTGTTTGCTTCCTCGTTAACACTTTTGTTCCTCTAGCCTGGGGAGGTGGCTCGCTGCTTTTGGGGTCGGGCCCCAAACTGAAAAGAGAAGAAAGAGGGAAATTAGCAATCATTTCTGCCACCACCCTTCCCAAATTTCCCTTCTTTACAGCAGGCCTTGGCAAGGGGAATCAAATTTCAAAATGTTCTGGTTAACTCCACAGTTGGTCGAAAGTAAAAATGAAAACTATTCGCCTGAGCGCTGCCAATTCTGCTGAGAATGCATTTAGTTTTGAAATCCAGTAGAAATATTGAAATAATTGGGATGAAAAAATCCAACCAGCTCCTCGGAGAATCCTTTGCTTCTGAAGAGTTATGGTAGGAACCCCTGAAGAGCTCTCCATTGTTCCCTTGTGAGATGCCATATGGAGTAGGAGGGGTGGGAACTCGAGGGAAGAGTTATGACAATGAAAACAAAAACATAAATAAAAGAAAGGAAGTTCTGTGTTCTCTGCAGGGACATGGCTGAGGACTCACCAGCCCAGCCACAAGACATTCCTGCTGCTCCAGCAGGGCATGGGGAGGGTGGCAACAGCACGGGAGGGTTCTGCTTTGCACTCAGAATGTGGAGCCAGAGAGTGAAGGAGCATCCCAGGGCTCTGTGGGATTTCTCGTGCTCCAGTCAGCACCTCCAGCTCAGCCCCACTGGCCAGACAAGCTCTGGATGTTTTGATTCATCACAGGGAGTTGTGGCTGCTGTGAGGAGAAGATGTTCTCCCACCCTGCTGCTTTGGGGATTGGGGTTTGTGTATGGGAAAATCCTGGAATGAGTTGGGTTGGGTTGGGTTGGGTTGGATGGGACCTTAAAACCCATTTCATTCCAGCCCTGCCATGGGCAGAGACACCTTCCACTAGGCCAGGCTGGCTTTGAACATCCAACCACTTGTAGGGATGGGAATACTGGAATTGCAATAAAGGGAATTTACTGTTCCTTGCTCTCCTGGAATCTGTAGGCACAGCAGGCACCAAGGTGTTCCCTGCTAAGGAACCCTGTGGAGCACATCATACATTCCCAACTGTGATGACTCTTCCCCTGGTAGTGGAGCTCAGATCCAGCCCATCAGCTCCTCCAAAGATGCTCCCAGCCCTCCTGGCTCTGTCAGGAGCCACATCAGCCATGAAAAAACATCCCCTCCTCTTTGGAGAGCCACAACCCGGCCACAACCACCTCATCTCCCTCAGAGGAGCCTTTCTGTCAGGAATTGCCCCTTCTGGTGGCTCTGACAGGCTCACAAACCCCACCTGAGAGCAGGCTGGGGGCTCAGCCTCGCTGCCCCCGAGCACAGAGGGAGGGGATGCTCCCAGAGCCTCCCCAGGGCTCTTTATTGAGGCTATGGGGCCACTCATCCCACCAGCCTCGTTTGCCACCTCCCAGGGGCTCTCTGACACACTAAAGCTGCCCTGCTTTGCCTCCCAGGTCTGGAGAGGCAGCAAAGTCATGCTCATGGCCAGGGGAAGGAGTCACAGCAGCCTGAAGGGCTTCTGCACACATAAACAATGCTCGTGTCCATAAAAAAACTGTACAGAAAGCCAGCCCTGAAACAGCAGCTATCAGATTCTGTGCTTAATTATAGGTTTTAATTGTTTAACTGCAGGGGCATTTGGCAGTCATTAATACATGCTGACCAAAAAAAAAAAAAAAAAAAAAGAGAAAAAAAAAATAAACAACTTGAAAGAAGTTGAATCAACCTGAGAAAATAAAATATCATCCTACGAAATGCTTGATATATTGTTACTTTGATAAGTTCAAACAAGTGTGACTCACTATACAACCATTCTATCAATCCTGAACAAAAAACTGCATGGGATTATTATGCTTTTAATCCAAAGAGCTGGGTATTTGGAATTCCTCAAGCCCTTTGTGGTGTCATATTAGCTAGGCCAGTCTCTCATGAAAAGAATGTATTGTTGAATAGAGTTGAGTCCGGATCTCTGCTCCATTGGGTTGATAAAATGGCAGTTGATTTAAAAAGAACCAGCTTGTCTGGAGAAAGGATTAGCAGATTAAGAGACTGCATGTAATTTTTTTTTATGTAATGTAAAGTTACATTTCATAACTAAAAGGGATTAATTAAAACGTTAATAGAAGAAGAGATGTTATTTTTCCAGGGACAAATGCCTCACCACACATATGAACATTCACTTTAGTTGCTGCTGCCTCGACAGTAGGAAACGAAATGCTATTCTCTGTGAGCAAGAGTTGACACAGAAAAGAGACACAAGAGGTTTGTGTGGTGGCTCAGCATTTTATTTTCCTGTTGCACTGATCTGGGCTTCAAAACAGAACAAAATTTCCCTGTGCAGCCAGCTATACATATATAAATATATATAAATAAACACACACGTGCATGCAAACTTATCCCACTTGAAGAATGCAGCAAAACTCTTTTCCCTGAATATTTCCTGCTCTAATATGATGTTTTCTCCCCTTCTTTCTGTGTTTTGTGCCTGCTTTTGAGTCAGAGATCAGATTCTGCTCCCTGCGTGTGCATTTTCAGTGATTTAATGACGATTTTGCAGCAGGGGAAGGTGGCCAGGACTGTCCCAGTGCTCTGTCCTGTGGTGTGCAGGGAAGTTGCAAAGCTTGCCCATAAAAGCCCCACCTGAGCCCAGTTTTAGCTCTGTTTATATTGAAAAGTTCAAAGTAAATCCCACCAGGAGGAGGTGGCAAGAAGCTGTCAAATTTACTGCCTGTGTCACCAAGTCCCAGCTTGTCTGAAAATCCCAGGCTGGGGCTTTGCTGTTTTGTTCTGCTTTCTTTTCTTCCCCTGGGGATGAATTTTTGGCCGGTGAATTTTGGGCTCCCCAGGTTTTCTTTGACCCTTTTGTGAAGGGATGCAGGGGTGCTGGGGAAAAGCTGGGCTGAGCCCCTGCCCTGGGCTGGGGGGATTTAGGGGCAAAGCCCCATAAATGAGACCCCCAGACCTGCCCCAGGGCACCTCTTCTGTCCCCTCTGAAGATGAGCTTAATCTCAATTTTATTTTTTTTTTTAATTCTCCTACCATAAATCAAAATTCATCCTTATTTTCAGTGCTTCCCCACCTATGCAAATTGTGCAGGAGTCTCATCCTCCTTATTAAGGAGCACCACAAATAATCTTTTTTTAGCTCTATCACCTAAATCTACCTGTGCAATAAATTTTAATTGGGTGTAATAAACTTGCTCCCTCAGTGCCCCCAGCACCTGTGTACAGCTGTGCATTGATGATTCCATATTTGCAAATTTCACTCTTAAATTCCCCTTCCTTTCACAAAAAAATTTGGATAACATGGCAATAAACCATCATAAAAAAAAAAAAAAACCTACAGGCTGTAATAAAAACAACGTGTTGAAATATTTATTTAAGGCAATGCCAAACCTATTTTGCAGTGATAACAACTTTTTTTTTTTAATTTTTTTTTTTTTTTTTTGTGCCTATCTTTTCCTGGATCACAAGGGAAAACCTTTAATGAGGAATTTTCTTCCCTCCCCTTTCCTCAGCCACTATTTAAACTATGCCCTGAAGTAGGAGGCTTGGTGCTGGTTCTTTGCTAAGAATAGCATCCCACCCATTTCACTGCAGATGTTTCCATTCACTGTACAAATGTTCAATGAATTTTTCAATCCCACCAGATTCCTGGCCTCAACCACGTCAAGAGACAAAGAGCTCCACAGGTTTTTGTCAACTGTACAAAACCCGCTTCTTTCTGAGCGTTTTCAATTCACCTTCCCTGCTCCTTTTATTATTTACTCCCATGTTCTCTCATCTGAACAATCTCTTTCAAGGAATTATTCTTTTGAGCACTTTTGCAAGCCTCTAATTATTCCTGTTGTCCATCTCCCAGCTGTTTCTGTTTTTTTTTTCCCTGGCTCCCTTTTGCTTGGGAGTGACCAATATCACAGGACACTGATATAATATCTTATATTTTCAATATCATGTTCCATGTGGGTTGGTGGGTTTTTCCTGCCACTTCACTGGTGTTTTTTTAGCCACTGCTGCAGCCTGAACAGTGATACCATTGAACTGTTCACTCACAGACTCTTTTTTCCTCCCCTTTGGCGATAACTTAGATAGATATGGGCTGTCCAAATATTCTTTTGAAGAGTTCCCTTGGACTTGCCAGCTGGGAATTTCCACCCAGCCCCTTAAGATTTCCCTTTGACAGGGTTCCATTAAAACCATTCAGCCACCTCCAGCTTAGTCCCAAAATCACTTTTCCTGCCTTATTTTTTCACTTTTCCTGCCTCATTTTTCACTTTTCCCGCCTTGTTTTTCCACTTTCCTGACTCAGTAGTAAATATATTCAAGCAACTACAAAACCCTGGGCACTGCAGTGATTTCTGAGTTGGCAGAGGAATGTTTCCTCCCATCTTAGGGTGTTGGAGGGATGGGAAAGGCTTTTTCCTCTCACCTAAATCACATTAGGGCTTTACCAGTCAGCCCTTGGGTCCTGGGCTTCCTTTGCACCCCTTGTCAGGGGTTTTATCCCAAAACTTTCTGGGTGTCCATATAAATTCTGTCACCCAGGTCTCCTTTACCCCTGGTTTGCTGACCTGCTCCCAGAGTCTGGTACAGAGATTTGATTTCCCCTCCAGGAGCTGCTTTGGCTCATCTGTCTCACACCCAGGAGTTCTTTTCCTGAAGTCTATTTTCAATTCCCTCCCCATTCAGCCTTGCCCAGTGTTTAATTAAACCTTGCTGATGTGCAGGGGGAACATCTCCAAAGGGGCAGCTTTCCTATGGAGCAGCTGATTTGAGCAGGATTATCACTTTATTTTTTTTCTTTTCCTCCATCAATAGCTCAGTCATGTCTTTCACAAATCACAGGTGTGTGCTCAGAGCCCCATCAGTGCTTCCCTCAAAGAGTTAACAGGGAGATATGGCATTTCTTTCTCTGCAATACTGTGCTTTTCCTGAAGTGTTCTTCAAGCCTCCCTCAAGTGTAACAACTCTTTTCCCTCCCAGGCCCACTGTTCTGGCAAATCAATAAATTTTCTCTGAGTTGTTTGCATCTCCATGTGCTCTTCAAACCCCCCCCCTTACCCTTCCTAATTTCCAGCTTGTGCTGAAGCCAGTATTGTTTATATCCCACTCTGCTGATGGCACTGGGGTCGGGGTTTTTTTTCACTTTCTGGTGATTTTTGTCCCATGAAAAGCACAGTCTGATGGATTATTCCTCCTTTTTTTTAAAGTGCTGCTGAAAAAACAGGCAGGGATGGCCAAGGGGATCAACACCACACTCAAATTGCCAAACAACAACAAAAAAATTGCACTCAAAACTACAAATTGGTGGCTTATTATTAATGAGATCGGCCCTGCCTTTATCACATCACCTGTAGGAGTCAGATTTCTCCCATCTTGGAGCTGGAATAACAGCAGTAACCTCAGGGTTAAAGCTTTCTGCAGCTCCACAGAGCCCCATGATAAGAATTCAGCATATCCTTGTATCATTTTATGCAAGGCAGACAAGGTGATTTATAAGTTATTCTCCCCGAGCTTCAATTAATTTCACTTAGGACATTTTCACAGTTGTACAATAAATGTTTAAATTAAGACATTTCCCTGCTCCCCACCCTGCTGTGGAATGGAACTGAATATTAACTGGTTATTGGGTGCCATTCATGGCCTGTGCAATTACAGATAAGAACATTGATCTGGCAGAAAAACAAATTGGCTCTTAGAGGAGGGTGGTTGGGATCTGACAGGTGGGGATGATTAGGCATCCCTCTAATGGATTCTGGATATTACTCTGGATACAGGCAGGCAGAGGCATCACCCCACTCCTGGGTACCAGGCACTTCCCTGCCCTCACACAGCAAACCCAGCTGGAAAATTTCCTGCAGGGTTTCAGGCCAGTTGTTTGCTCCCTGAATTAACCTTCTTGCTTTGGCCTGGAAGTTTATGGCATTGGTGGAAAAAGGGAAAGAGGTTGGGTTTTTTGTGATATAACTCAAGGAAGCCTCTCCGATTTCCAAGCAAAACTGAGGAAAACTCCAATTCTCAGGCTGGAGAAACCCCCAAGAAACTGCCTCAGATTTGAGACCTCCAGGTTGTCACAACCACAGAGATACCCTTGGGATTATTCTAAATAAGGAGGACACTGGGGCTTTTATTCTCTGGTAAAGTATGAATTAAAAATTTCCAGGGGTTGAATTATCATCGTTCTGCCAGCTCATTAAAAAAAAAAAACAAAACACATGAGTATACATAAATATAAATATAAATATAAATATAAATATAAATATAAATATAAATATAAATATAAATATAAATATAAATATAAATATAAATATAAATATAAATTACAAAAGTCAGAATCTGCAGCTTTAAGGATAGCAGACTCTTTCTAAACTCTTCTTTAGGAGCAGCTCTGCAATGTAGAAGCTCCAGCCTGGCCACCAGCAGCTGCACCTTTGGCAGCCACACCAAGGCATTGTTCTCGTTCCTCGGCTGTATTTGGATTTAACCAGACTAAACTATACCCACACTGAGCCTGCACTGGCCAAAGATGTGACCACAACAAAGATTGGGCTGAAAATAACAAATCTATAGCTGTGCCCAGCTCCTGGGTAGGACAATCAATTCCACACATTTCTTGTCTCCAGAAAGGTCACTCGTCATGTTATTAATGTGCTCCAAGCACAGGCTGCAGATTTCCTCTGCAGTTGCTGGCTGGGCTGATTTTTCTTTTTCCCACAATGAGGAGATGTTTTCTAAATGTTCTGTCATGGAGCTGTGAGGCTTTTACAGTAAAGGGCTTGAAAATTAAATGAGAATCATCTCAGTAATTCATTGGAAAGAGGCAGGGATGGTGCTCACACGCTGCTGGTGGTGATTCCATCAGCACTGAGAGCTCCACTTCAACCTGGACAGAGTTATCCCCACAAATCCAAGAGAAAATTGGTCAAAATTGGAAATTCCAATCATACAGAGCACTGACTTGAGGTTTGATTTGATAAATCAGTCTCATACAGGAGGATATTCTGTCCCCAGCTCGGTGATGCTGTCCCTGCTGTCCTGTCCCACCCTGCTCTTCCCCCAGTCCCCTGTACAGTCAGCAAAATTTGGGATTTGGATTTTGGGGAGAGCCCTAATGAACACAACTCGTCATCGTGCCCCTCTGACAGCAGGGACTCAGCAACATCAGGAATCCAACTCCTCACAGGGAGAACCTCATGGAGAAAACCCAAACAATTCAGAATTATCATCAAATTGCTGCTTTCCACAGCCTCAAGTTCAGTCTAAAATATTTTCATTTTATTTCCCAGCTAGATCTTCAAATATCGACTTCTTGTTCATATGAAAAAAACACAAGAGGCTTGATGGTTTTTTTTCCCCCACACTCATATTTTTTAAAATAAGAAATGCATTTAATGCTTTCTGTTAGGGAAAAGAGGAGATGAAAACAAATGAGGGAGTATGAAAACTAATAATTCCCCATCTCTTCTCTCATTTCATGAACAATCTTGCTCAGAGCTTTGGAAAACCTAATGAAGTTGAAAAGACAAAGAGGTTCTGATTTTTTCCTCCAGATTCCTCCCCTGTGTTGTGAGCCATCTGTAGCTCCAATGAAAAACATTTTCCACTCAGTTAATCCAGAGACTAAACCTTCCCAAACTCTCTACATGTTTTGTGTTAAGAATCCATTGTGAGATCCTGTTATCGGTGCAGCTGAGATACTGCAGTGACATAAAATCTTGCAGATAATACAGCCTGAGCTGCATTCAGAAAGCACCTGATAAAACCAGCAGAAATGCAAAAAAAAAAAATCCACTTTTTTCACCCAATGACCTCCCCAAATCTATGTCTAGCTCTTGACTTTTTATGAGCAGTTTGGCTTTAGATTTGGTCCAAAGCCCTTCAAATAATTTGAGAGATTCCTACTGACCCCACCAAGGCTGACATCAATCCTGGGGACTACAAAGCAGCTGCTGCATCTTTCAGATACAAAGATGAAAATTTGTGCCAAAAACCATTTATCAGCTCACAGGTACAGCTGCCCCTTGTCCCTGGTTTTTTCCGTGGTGCTGCTCTGGAAAATGAGTGCAGGGTTTGAATAATTCCCATCTTTTCTCTATGGTAAACTCGTGTTTGATCAGGATCTGGCTCTGCTCTGGGAAAACCAGTGGCAGGTTTTCCAAAGAGGTGAATGGGAACAGGATCAAACCCTTAATGAACACCATTCTTGAAGTCTTTTGGCTTCCCAGTGTGTGACACCCTAAATAAATGGCTGCTGGTGCTGTAGCAAAACACCCAGAGTGTGGTTTTAGTGCAGAATAATCACAAGGAAAGGCAGATTATAAATTCTAGCAGTGAAACATGACCGTGCTAAAAACCACAAATAGACCCAGAAGGGCTCGTGGTGATTTAAGGCAGATCCTTTAAAATGTGTGCATGATATTACAAGTTTGGGACTGTGCTGAGCTGGGCTTTAAAGTGTTTAAACCCCCCCAGAGGGCTCCACCAGCTCGTGAGTGTCACCTGAATTCCCTGTGACATCAGTCAGGGACATCTCTGAGGGGCAGCACCTCCACTGAGCACTCCCACATCACCACTGCCAGCACTCATTCCTTCTTTACCTCATCCCTAAATCAAGCCTGATAGTTCCCCACCTTATTTATTCCTTTTAATTGAGCTGGTTCATTTCTCCAAAGTAGCTCCAGCCCTCCTGAAAGCAGCTCAGTATTGATCAAACCTGACCTATTTTCTTGGTGCACCCACCCAGCTGCAGCACAGACCTGCTCCATCAATATCCTCCATTTGCTGCAGCAAGGGCGAGATGCTCAGGGCTTGAGAACCTGCTCACCCATCGATCTGATTAATAAAACCATCGATGGGAGAGATGGGTAAATTATTATCAATTGCAGGGACAGCTCTGGGGACACACACGCACAGCCCGCACCGTGCTCTCAGCCACTCGTCCTCCACTGGCTGAAATTCTGCATATTCAGGTGAAAACTCCAGAAATTCAACTCAATAATTGCATTTACCTGGAGAGAATTCTGCACTGCTTGATGATTTTAACCCCTGTGGCACTTGAACGTTTCAAAAGAGTTTTTAAAGCAAAACTTTCCTCAGCATCTTGATGAAGAGGAAAATTATGAAGTTTAACAGAATTGGGTACAAACACATCAAGAGACTCAAAACCTCCACAGAAAATTCATATTCAGAATTCAGACCTCTTAAAACATAAACTGAAGATTTAATGTTTTGCTCCTTATTGTTTTGTTCCTTACTCCATCCAATGTTTTGGGGGTTTTTTTTAAGTGAAAAAGAAAAAAAGAAGCTGTTCAGCTTCACAGCCCTGCTCCAGGCCCCATGGTCATCCCAGCCCTCCTTAATATATTTCTTTATTGAAATCCAGCACCCCAATTCTGAGGAACTGCAGCCACCATTCTGTGTGCCACTCTTCCCCCTCAGAAACACTCTTGCAGAAATTTGGAATTTATCAGCAGAGATTAATTGAATCCCACCAGTACTGTACATCAAATGGAGGAACAGGGCCCCTATTTATCTCTTAAAGTTCTGAAAATGAAAAACATCTAATCACTGGTTGCCTTTGATGAATGCCTCATTGTTCTCCTTGCTGGAGAGGCATTTCATATGGCACTGGCAGTACAGTGCTGCTGGGGAGGGGGCTGCAGCATGGCTTGGACAAGTAGAATTCCATTTATATCCAACAGAAATATGAAGTTTCTATAATACAGGATTTTTTTTTTCTCTCTATTTTTTTTTCTTTCCCTCCCTAGGCAAAAAAAAAAAAAAAAAAAAAAAAACATTTCTTAAGGCGGAGCAAGCAGAAACTAATACAATTAAATACTTTGCTTTGCCTGCCAAGGACATTTGACTGCTACTGTGCTACATCAGGTATGTAATGAAAGGCAAATGACAACGAATCTTAATGTGGTGGGGAGCTTGGGTAACTGTAGTTTTATGTCAGGGATAGCCAGCCAGAGAAAAGCTGCATTGTATCCAGGATTAGCAGAACTGCAGGATTTCATTAATGACCGAACAGCTCTGGAGCAAAACAAAGATAGTTAGGGAGTAAAAAGAGAACATGACCAGAATGTGTGGCACTAATTGGAAATGTATATTATCTTCCCCTGCTCTGGGGTGCTGCTGGCCATTGTCATCTGGGGAATGGCACTTGGGACAAGGTTTTTCCCAGGTTGGGGCAAAGCTGGGTGAGGAGGCAGCAACACTTTGGGATGATGGGATTTGGGGTGGACACATGGAACAGGAAACAAATCAGGTACAAATGGGGAAGGGTTCCCATCTCCACCTCCTCACCCTCCTCCAGGAAGGGACAACCTCACCCAGGCTGGATTCCTGCCTTTAAACACCCATCCCTCCCTCCCTCCCCAGACTAGCAATGACAAAACAGAGCAGCCTTTCACAGAAAACTAAATTTGCTCCTGGACAGCTTCATTTTTCTCCAGAGCCTGCATCAGCAGCACTTTCTCCCAGGCAGCATCACTTCCAGTAAGTCATTGCTTCCATTTGCAAAACAAACTGGAAAACTGCAACTCTGCCCATGCAGAGATGGTGCAAAGTCCATTAAAAGCAGCAGGAATTGCTGCACTGCCCATTCTGCTGGTCACACTGCTCAGCCCTTATTTCTCATAATTCCTCATTCTTCTGATAAAAAAAATCAGAGCTTTTTTACATTTTTTTTCAAATATCTACAGAATATACAAGTTGTCTGCACTCATATCCAGCAACTGTTTGCTCAGGACAGTGAGAAAAATCAACGTGGAAGGATAAAAAATCCCCCTTTTTCATGCAAACCCTGCAATTCTTAATGGGACAGACCCTCCCTGTACACTCAGCTCCTGTTGCAGGGCTTGGGGCTGTGATATTTACACCCACTCAGATGCTTTTTTTTTTTACATGGTCAAAGTGGTGTAAAACAGCTCAAGTCAAATGACAATTAAGCTTATTACTTCAGACAGCTTTTTTTTTTTTTTTTTAAAGGAAAAAAACCCCAAACTGCTTGCCCTTGACCACTAGGCAGAAGGGAGGGGGAAGGGAGAGAGGGAGGGAGGGAAGAGAGACTCCTTAAGACAATTTTGAAACAGTCCAGTACTTCCCTGATCACTTTGCAAAGTTGAAATATGATTACAACCTTTTTGCATACAGAAAGGACCCATTTAAATGAAAAATTAGCTGCCTTAACAGGTCAAGCACACAGTTACATTAATGTTGTGTAGAACAATAAATCAACTTCGATCCCCAATTGAAAAAATGCTAATTTAACCCAGCGATTCACTGATTGTACTTCCCCCCGTGGATGGAAATCTTTTCTTTTATTTTTTTCACCCCCCCCCCTTTTTTTTTTTTAATTTTTTTTATTTTTTTTATTTTTATTCAACGCCAGGCAGCGATTTGCCTGCCCTCCTAATGGCGCTTCTCGCAGACTATCAGCATTTCAGTGGAATTCTGATCATGGTTTTAATATTCCATGCAGCTTTGCCCCCTCTGATTTCATGCTGAAACATTAACAAGAGCTGACACTGGAGATTAGAAGCAGACAGCTGGAATGCCAGGTCTTTGTTGCAGCATGGACATGAGCCAACATCGTTCAACCGCAGCCAAGAGGGACCTGGGAAAGTCTTCTTAAGAAGGGGAGGTGGGAGAGGGGCAAGCAAGGTAGTTTACTGAAGGGCATATACAAGTAGATAATTGCAGAGCCCTTTCATCTCTTAAAGCCAAATTCTAATCAATCCCGGTTTATTAAGAGGGTCATTAAAGGTAAAATTAAAGAGAAAGGGAAAAAAAAAAAAAGAGAAAAAATCGCCATTAAGCCCGGCGAGCATAAAAGTTTTGAGTAGAAAGCGACTGCACGGCAGCAGCCACCTCTAATTTGTCTGCTTGTTGTTTGCAGTGGTGCTGGGTGGAAATGTGCTGGTCTCCTTTAAAGAAGGAAAATAATAATAATAATAAAAAAAAAAAGATTTAATCCACTTAGTTCCAGGTGAATAAATTGAGAAATAAAACTGGATTTATGTGTTGGTGCAGTGTGTGAACTGTAAATTCCCAGTAAAAAAGGAGGAGGTAGTATAACACAACATTCTTGTGGCTAATAAATTGTTTCCCGAGAAGAGAGACCTAATAAAGAGACATAATTTCATCCAAACCATGGGGCAACTCTTACCCTTCATCCATTCTTCAGGGAGGAACTTGGGGAGGAGGCAGCAGATGCTCCTTGGCAATGCTCTGTGGGTTTTGGGGCTGGTTTGGGTTGGTTCTTTTGAATAAGAACTTCTGAAGTTCTAATGATGTGGTGTTTATATGGATATAATGTGCATTTGCATACATGTAGTGTATATATGTGTGTGTGTGTATATATATATAAATAGTGCAGATATTCAGACAAGCCTGGGGAAAATCTGCTAAGAAAGGAATTTCAGATGAAGGCAGCACTGGGGGAAGCAACTCAGCACTGAAAATGATACCTGGGAAAGCCCAAGGATCACAGTCTTTATCCCATCACATAGAATCTTGCAGCTTAAAAATTAGGATCAGATAAAAACCCTGATCCCAATCCCACTGTTCCCTCCACTCCAGCCCCCTTGTGCTCAAGGAAAGGGGTTCCCCAGCTTGGGGACCTTTCCAGGCTGGGTCTGAAGTGATTCATGTGCTGTCTGGCCTTTTATTTACCTATTTAATAATTCCCATCTGCCCCTCTCACCAGCCCTTCCTCCTTCCCTGCCTCTTCCATCTTAGAGATGTGCAGAATAATAAACAGAGAGCAAATATTTGCACTAATAATCAGAAGGTGATCTAAATATTGGACCCAAGATCTCAGCAAAGAGTGGATGAATGAAAGCATTTAATACTTTTCCCTTCTACACATCTTTCCACCAAAGGCATGAAACAACTTCCTGAAAATGATTTACAATTACCTTGTGCCTCCTTTGATTTCTGTAGCAGCCTGGAAAAACGCTCTGAACTCAGCCCAGATTTAAAAATCTCATTGTTAATTATTAATCCTCACAACAGCACCCAGGCAGGGAAGGAATTCAGTCAGAATTGGGGAAACTGAGGCATGGGGGGGGGGGGGCAAAGATGCAGTTTGTGCTCCAGTGATGGAGAAAGTCAAGATTAATCAGGGAAAACCAATCTGCAGGACAGGAGGAGCAGGGCAGCACCCCCAGCAAAGCTTGGGTGATTTGAGACTTTAATCTGAGTTTAAACTGAGTTGTGGGGGCAAGGAGGAGCCCACAGGTAAGGCAAGCCTCACTTTACTGATCCACTAAGGAGATTCTTACCCTGGATGATCACCCTCACTTGAGGAAGAAAAAAAGAAAAAGTGCTCTTTATGCCAATTTGGAGTTTGTCTGGCTTGGTAATAGGCTTTTATGCTTCTCTCTAATAGATTAAATGGCCTTTTGGTATCTCCTGAATGTACCAGGGCAGTGCCAGCATGGAGGAATTGAGCCATCTCTCTCTCCCATCCTTTTTCCTAAATAAACTCTTCCCTCACTCTGTCACTGAGGCATTCTGCCCCTCAAACCTCTCCAAAAAAGCATGTTCATCTCAGAACTGCTTCCTGGGATGGGCTGGAAATGCCTCTCTGCCCTCACTCTGCCTCCTCCAAGGGCTGCAGGAAATCTCCAAAGTCTCCCGTGCCATCTGCACTGAGCAGTGTCTGCTCTGATCCCTACAAGCTCATTCCAGGATTTTGTACCCCTGAAAAGCCTGGTTTGCACTCCTGGGCTCTAAGTTAGGGTTGTGATTTATTGGTTTGAGTTTATCACAGCAGGGTTTGCCTGAATATCTGCCCCATTTGTGTATATATATATATATAGATATATATATATATACACACAAATATATATACATACACATTGAAACACAGGGACAAGAGAAACCAGAAATCTGTCAGCACAGACACATTAGTGATACTCTGTGCCAGAAAATGCCTACTTAACAGCAATATCAAGATCTAAAATTCGCCTCAAGGTTAATAAAAAGCTCAGGTGTGACAGCTCCAGACCTCGCTGTCACACCTGAACTTGCCAGCCCAGCTCTGCCAAAGCTGTTCCATTCCTTGCTTCCCTCCAGGACTCTTTTTTATCTGTTTGATCTCCCTTCCCTGTGGCATTATCCTCTCTCCAGCCTGGTTTTTGGTAGTGCAGCCCCCTGTTTTGGGACCCTCTGGGGGAATGTTTTGCTATGTAAATGCAAACACTGTCCCTGCGTGGTGCCTCCTGTTGTTCCTGCTTTCCTTTTGCTAATTGATTTGTTCTTGTCTAGACTTGAGCTCATTACAAGGAGCACTAAAGGCTCAGCATCATTTATTTCATGGCTAAGTCAATCTGTGCTCTGAGTGCTGGGGCTCTAGATTGGATAAGGAACAGGTTCCTGCAGATGGAAATGGCCTGGGAAGAGAAAATAAAAGCTGAACCAGGTAATGAACGGAAATGGAATGGCCATCATCGAATCCACGGATACCATTGACCTTTCTCAGATTTACATCATTATCTAAAGTTCACCAGAGACCTTCCATGCTTGTTATCATTATCCCTCATTAGAAGTCACTCTAGAAGCATTAACAAGCTTCTGAAATGCTCAGCTAATTGCTTTAATAAGGCAATATCAATACTAAGCCATAGTTCCCATGATTAGATAGAGGCGGGGACCCTTCAGGCTTTGCCTCCTTGGGTTTAAATGCTGGGCTGGGGGCCTGAGGGAGGAAAGAAAAAGGCTTTCCTTGGAGAATGGAGCACTTGGAGTGGACATAAAATGCTCTGATGCTGCAGAGTGCAGCTGTATTTTAAACAACTGGGGCTACACTGTCCCAGTCAATAGAGGAGGTGGACAGTCCTTCACCTAGAACAGTCTGGGCATGTGGGAGCCCTCCAAATTTAGGCTGGGAAGGCTGTGAGCTTCCAAAACAAACCATTCCTCAGATAATGGTACAAAATAGGGAAAACACATCCATACATTTGTCTGGGCTTGATGCTCAGCCTGCATAAGGCAGCTGAGCTTTACTGCAGCAGGACCTGGCTCACTCCAGGTGAGGGAAGCACAGGTGCAAACCACAAATGTCAGCACAGGAACATCAAATTCTGCCATCCCTGAAGCCCCCCAAGCTCCTGAGGGAGCTCACAAGGGGCTGGGAATGTTTCCTGCAGTGGGATCAGTGCTGGAATTCAGCAGCTGAGTCTAGGGAAGCTCCCTCCTGAGCTGCTGCCTGTCCTGGTTTGAAGGACAGGTGTAGCCAATAAAGGCAGAAGCTTCTTTTTGAAATGGAGAATGGAAACCTCCTCCCTCCAAATCATTATTATTTTGAAATTAAGGGGCTCTCAGACAAAGATATGGGAATTAGGAATAACAGTTCTTTACTAGGAAAATTAAAATAGAAATGCAGTATTACAAAGAACAATCCAAAAACACTGCCAGAGTCAGAATCCAAGCTGACACCCGTCAGTCAGTCAGGGTGGTGGCAGCAGTCCCATTCAATTGTGGCTGCATCCTCCTGCAGTGGCAGATGTGGCTCAGCTGGAGCAGTGCTCCTGGAGAAGGTGCAGTTTCCTCTGAAGGTCCAGGGATGATGTGGAAAGGTCTGGCTTTTCCAGTGGAAAGAAGGCACCTTGGTGTCCAAAATCTCAGTTTTTATCTGGGTAGGAAAGGCTTGGCTCCTGCCCTGGCTGGAGCATCTCCCAGAGGGATGATGGAATTTTATCAGTCATGCACTGGGACTCAATGACCATGAACAGGAGATATCTCCTGGAGGGAGGATGGGCTGTGGGAAAGATAAAGATGATTGCCTCAGCTGGTTTTTAACAATGCTCCATTAACAGGAGATATCTCCCACAGTGATAAGAATCTTTGCCACACCCAGTTTTAAACAATGGCCCATTAACAGGTGATACCTCCTGGATGAAGGGTGGGTCATGGGAATGATAAAGATGATTGCCCCAGCTGGTTTAAAGATACCCCATTAGCAGAGAATCTGTGCCAGGAGATCAGGGTCACTGCCCCACCCGGCTGCAACAGATGGGACAGAATACACATTTCTGGCCACACCAACCAACACATGCTGTTGCCCTGCTGAGCACACCTCGTGCTTCCCAGGTGCTGCCAGCCCAGCTCCCTCCACCTGCATTGGGTTTGGACAGAAGATTTGATAACAAATATGAAATATTTTGAAAAAAAAAAAAAAAAAAAATTTGACTTTGCAGTCATTTCTCCCTAAGGATCCTGCTTTTTCTGTTGGAAGCAGGAGTGCACACAATCAGCTCATGGCCCTCTCCTGTCAGATGAAACATTTTATTAAATTTCCTGGTCTGACCTTGTCTGCTGGGAGAGAAAGGAGGGCAGAACCAGGCCAGGAGAGAGCAGCTCCTCCTCTCTAATGGCAGCAGTGAGTCAGCCCCATTGTGGGGACAAACCCTCCCTATTCCAGCAAACCCAAGAGTTCCACTAGCTGGACATTTCCTGGTTTAACCCCTCTTTCAGGGACTGGTGATAAATCAGATATTTCCCTGAGAAGCATCAAAAAAAAAGTGAGAAAGCTCCAACATAGACATTGAAAATATTGCAGAAGGGTGAGGAGCTCAACCTGCTGGGAAGGAACAATGAACCTACAAACCTGAAGGTCTGCCTGGCAAAGGGAACCCTCTCAGTGGGGGCCAAACTTTCATTTTTTTCCAGCAGATTCTGCAATGAATCCCACGTTTCCCCAGACAAATCTGCAGCCCATATAAACCAGGAACAATAGGGCCCTCCCAAAATAGCCTGGATTTCATAACAACCCCAACACTGAGCTATTGTCAGCCTGGGCTATTGTATAGGGCCATGGCAGAACATTTGGCTCCAATACTCAGGAGTGAGGGCCTGGTGCATTCTAAAAAATGCCACGGCATCAGTTTTCACTCAGGGATGGTGTTTGCTCGGCAGATAATAGCAGATAATTCCTCCAGCCCTCCTGACAGCTTCAGCTGACCAACAGATCCCAGTTCAGCTTCTGGTCCAATGAAAAGAGGATTTTTTAATTTTTTTTTTTACCACCCCATTCATTTGTGTTTGTCAAATCTCTGTTAGTAATTGTAGGGGAAGAAGAAGCTGTAAATAAGGTGGTGGACTGAGGGTCATGTTTAGTAATAATGAAATTGGAAAAAACAGAAAAGGAGCTGGCTTTTAAAAATGAAATAATAAAGTCTTTTTGGTTTTTTTGATTTTTTTTGGGGGGGGGCTATCAGTTTATTGCAGGTGATTTTCTATTAATACCTTTAATTTCAGCTTCTACAACTTACAGCAGCATTTTTGTGGCCATAACTCCGAAATTAATTATCAATTCCCTCCTAGATAACAGATCTGCCTGGAATTCAGCATTTTAAAGGGAGGAGCTGCATCACTTTTAGGGGAAGTTGGCTGGAATGGGATGAGCTTAGAGGAGAAGGTGCTGCTGAATGTGATTTATCCACAAACCCAGTGGCTTCCACTGGATCAAAACAGAAGTCCATCAAAAGGCTCAGAACCCACAAATTTCAGTGACTTTGGATTAACCCCCATGCTTTTAATTACCAGAGGCAAAAGAACATCATTTTACCTTCCCAATAATCCCAAACTTTGCTTGCAGCTATTTAACAAAGCAAAAATAATCTCCCAGAGCTTTTTGTTTCTGGCTCACCCCAGCCCAGTGCCCGTGGAGTGGATTATTCTGCTGCTGACCTTGTTTGTGCAGCCCCATTCTGGAAGTGAAATAGTTACCAAACTATTTAAACTATTGTATGTGTGTGTGTCTCTGTGTGTGTGTGTGTGGGGAGGATCAAACCAGCATTTTTGTTCATCAATTCAGATTAAAAATTTAATTTCATGCTACAATGAACCCATACAGAGTTATATCTATTAAGGTCACCTATTTCTTGTACTCCAGCTTGCTTTAGGTATTGATGACTGCAAAACTCTTTAGAAGATAAGAATCACAGCTCCAGCCTTCTCAGCTCTCACTGTTTTAATGTTAGACACAATTTTCCTGATTCTCAAATACCTTGGACTTTATGTTTGAGAGTGAGGATAACAAAAAAAAAAAAAAAAAAAAAAAAAAAAAAAAAAAAAAAAAAGTGGAACTCACTCTCTCTTTCTCTCTCCCTCTCAGTTGCTGCCTGGAATTTTTAAATAACAGAGATCTGGCTTTAATTGAGGCTTTCATTGTTTGAAAAGGAGCTACAAGTATTTCTAAACTAAAATATTTGCATAGTTTCTTGCTCTCCCTGCTAAATGCTGAGAGGTGCTGGACGTCTCTGTGAACTCTCCCTTCTGGAGAACACAATTCCTGTCCTGTTAGTGCAAGAGAAAAGATTTGTAGAAAGATCTTCTGAATACATATTTAACATCTAAATGTTTTCCTTGCCATCTTTGGGCCAAGTCCTTATTGGATTGTTACTCAAACAAAACTCCCATTCATGTCAAAGCAAGCCAGCCTTTCATTAGCTCAGGAATTTAGCAAATTTGTGGTTAGTGCATCCAGAAATTGGTAGCGTTTAATTGATCAAATAAAATAATTTTTAAAGAGGGATTTTCAGCACCAAAACAAAGATGTGTGGCCATTTGGAAACACTTCAGAATAAACTCACTGCTTCAGCCAATCTTGGTTTGGTTGGGTTTTTGTTTTTTTTTTTAATCACTGGCTGTCAAGTGATTATTCCTGGGTTTGACCCAGGATCTGTGGCTCAGGAGGTGATTTTTGGTACAGCCACCCCAAATTTCACCTGAAGAAAAGCCCCTTGAACTGTCTGACAGTGAAATGCAATCAAGGACAGGCTTCTTTTGATGCAGGTATTTCTATGGTTTTATGCTATAAAAAGTATGAAGCAAGTCAAAAATTGCCTATGAATTTGTCTGCAATTCCCAATTTTACTTGGATTTATTTTGCATCTCCCAGCACTGGATCTCACCCAGCTCAGGCACAATTTGCCCAACAAATCCCTGCTGTCTTTTCCTCCTTGTTACCCTCTAGGTGTGAACAGATACTCGGTTCAATTATCTTTTTTTCCCAATAATTTTCCATTGGCTGGCCCTGAAATGACAGCTCTGTTGTTCTTCATTTCCTTCACTTCACAACTTTTTTGGGAGCTCAGCATCACTGTCCTTTCAGAGATATCCTTTCCCCATGTTCTCAGGGTGAACAGCACTGAGATTGCACCAAGCACTGTGTAAATATTACAGGATGAAGTCCATCAGGCCAATCACCATTTCAGATGTTTAATTTTCCACCAAAATTTACAAAAAATCTGCTAAAAGAAGCCCTGTATTGAGATTTTTCACCATCATCACTCTGCCTTCACTGCACAAATCAACTTTTCCCTTGCCTCAAATGAGTTTGCAGTCAAATGTTGAGTCATGGTGAACTGCAGACTGTTCCTTGAAATTAAAAAATTAAAGGATTATATGACTAGACAGCCAGAAGTGGCTTATCAGCCAGTGGAGCAGAGAAAGCAAGGAATTAAAAGGACAGCACCAGTCCAGCCAGGCTTGTCTTAAGGTAGCAGAGCCTGAAAGTTTGATCTGTGGGACAGGCAGCACCTTGCAACTGAGATTTTCAGGTACCAGCAGTGCAAAGGGAAAAGGAGAATGATTCAGTTCAAATCTCACTTTGGGAAAGGATCTGAGTCTGCAAGAACAGGGAATATAATATACAAGGCAAGAAAATAAATGCATAAACAAATAAATAAATGAAATAAGCATGACTACTTTGATTTTTTGGCTTTTCTCCCCTGCCTGGGAGCTACAGGGTGTCCATGCCATGACACCAGGGATTTGCCCCAAAAATATCTCTGAAAGAGCTCCCTTTTCTATAAACTGGGAGGAGATATTTCCCTGCTGAGCTGGAGCAGTGTCCACACTGCTGTTCCCAAGGGGAAGCTGCAGGGAGAGCTGTGCCAGCAGCTGGGATGTCTCATGGCCAGGGGCAGAAGTTTTAATGCTCCTCCCTGGATCCAGTGACACGATTTGCCACGCTGGGGGTATCAACTTCATCAGGGGAATGGGGGAACCCAGAGATCAGGTCATACAGAGAGGCCAAAGGGAATAAATAACCCCCCTAAAAAAACTGATTTACAGCAGGGATGAATTTATCTGTCTGTGGGAGAAATGGTGATTTTCTGTTTATTGTGCTGCAGGTAAAGTGAGAAGGACAACACCCGACAGGAAGGATGCTGAGCACAGGCAGGAGGGCTTTTCTTAAAAGAAAAATAAATAAATAAAAAGGAAAAATGAAAAGGAAAAAAAGGAAAGGAAAAAGGCAGTGAGGGGCTGATTCCCACAGGGAATGTGCTCCTCATTCCTCCAGAGAAGGATTGGGAAGAGCCAGGAGGGCTGGCACCATGGTAAGAGTTAATATTTAGTGAGAGAAAACAGGCTGGGATCTTATATTCTCTGGTGGCTTTGAAGCTGCTGGAATGGTTTTCTAGGATGGATCAGATCCTAGGAAAGAAAATGTGGAGCTGGCCTTGGAGTGAGCTGGATCTGGCCTGGCAGCAGCCTAAACCCCAACCAGAAAAGATCAGGATCTCTTCTACCTGGAGCTATTCACTCCCTCTAAATAATTTATATTTCCATTTTCTGGATCAACACCAAGCCTTTGGTGTCAAACTGTCCAGGAACAGGTTCTGAATTTTTATTTCATCTGTCCAAGCATTTAGAATTCTTTAACCCTGGACAACGACATGGATTAAGCAAGCCTTGCTCAACTGAGAATAATAACTCCTAAATTCAGGGTTTTTTGTGTGAAAGGAGCTCATCATCACCTGAATCTTCCCTTACCTGGCTGTTACAGCAGCAGTTCACTTCACTCTAATTACTCCCTGAAATTTAATTGTTTCCAAGCAATGGAAAAAATCACAGAAGGAACTGGAGGCTTTAGGGATTCTATTTTGACTTCAGTTGTAGTTAAATGGCAGCAGAGTCTGAAATCACATTGTTTATTTAATTAGCTGCCATATTTATCATATTACTAATTAGCTGTCCTGCTGAAATTCAGATTATTGCTGTGGAAGAGGAGGAAAGTAATAATGGGCAGTGCTCAAGAGAAGGTGTCAGGCAAATGCTCTGCTCCAGGCAGCCAGACTGTTCCTTGGACAGGAGCTTTGGCTCTAAAAAAATTCCAGATATTCCAAATTTACACCCCAGGGCTTGGGGCACTCCCATTGATGGGAACCCAAATTCTGTGGCTGTTCTTTCCCTGCTGAGCCAGCCAGGGTGGAGCCCCACAGGTAAATCCCTTTGGGAGAACTCTGTTCTTGTGTGGCTGCAGATTTCCTGTCCCACATTAGCATCACATCCCTGCTTTTCATTTTTCCTGCCTCTAAAACAGTTCAAGGAGCAGCAGAGGACATTTCCTGACCCCCAAACTGTGGCCTTTAACTACACCCTCACTCCTGGAACATTCCTGATGCTTCCCAGCATCCAGAGGCTGCTGCAGGATAAATGGGAGATGCTGGCAATCAGAGGGAGCTCTGAAAAGTTGCTCTGCAATCTGAGCTGAGCTCTTGCAAACTCCTAAATTTCAGGAGTCCTTTGAAGGGCAAAAACCAGCAAGTTCCATGTTATCCATCCCCACATTATTAAATACAAGGGCTCCAGTGAGAAGCAAAATAGAAGAAAAAAGAGAAATAAAAAAAGAGACCCTGTCCCAAGCCTCTGCCTCCTTTTCCTCACCTGCTCTGCTCCCAGCCCAATCCATGATGGATTCACAGCAGGGATTAATTTAGGTCCCATCTTACCAAGTTCTGCCTCCCTAAAGCTCCTTTATTTTCCTCAGTGTGCAGCTCATAATTTGCTCTCTCTCCCTTGGTGTTTGGAATATGGGGAGGAAGAGCCAGTGGGGCTAAAAGAAACTGCAGGTTTAACTTGGATCTAATGGCAGCAATTTGACATCTTGTCTTAGCAATAAATCTCTCTCTATATTGTCTCCTGAAGTCAGGGGAAAACAGGAAAAAAAAATGTTGCAGCAAAGAAATGAAACAAAGCAGGAGCAGCTTCCCTTTCCTCACACATGGGCATCACCTCAGCTGAAATTGTGAAATATAAATGTAAAATATATATATTTCTGTATCTACCTACAGTCTGCTCATCTCTTCCACTAAGAGGCAAGGTCCAGACCTCTAAGAAAAGGGAATTTACTCCCTTTTTCCTGACACTGTCAGGTTGTCCTGAGGCTTCCCCCCTCTCCAGGTAGACTCTGCAGCTTCCATCTGCTAAATGTTTAGTGGATATTTGGTTACACAGAGAGAGAGAGAGGTGAGCAGGCATCAATCTTCATGAAAAAGGTGGCAGGAGGTGACATCTGCCCCCCTGTGCTGCAGGAGGCTGGGGTGGCTGGAGGGAAAGAGAGAAAAACTTGGATATTTCAACCCTCATGGGAAAGGAAGATTGAGTTGCATTCAGATGGGAATTCAGTATGGAAAGCCATCCAGAGTTAAAGGGATAAAATCTGTGTCTGGAGAGTAAACTCCCAAACAAATCCAATCAGGTTTCATAAGAATTGGGCTGCTGCAATGTGATTTAACCTGCAGTGAGCAGCTGGGAAGGGCCTGGCCTGGGTCACACCCCTGGGCAGCAATTCCCACAGCAGTGGCTCTGGACCATGGCAATGCCAGGCTTTGGGTTGTTTTGTCCCAAACACCTCCAGGTGCCAAGGGAGAGATGATTTTTTAGTGCTCAGGTGGGCAGTGAGTGCCTGGAACCTGCTTCCAACAGGGAGAGGCCACCACAGCCTCAGGGCACAATTAACACAGACCCTTCCACCTGCTGCCATCAGGGATAATTAACAAACAGTATCTGAGCAGCACAAGGTGCAGTCTGGCTTAGAAGCCAAAAAAAAAAAAATTGATTCAACCAAGTAACAAAAGATCTGGCCTCAGACAGTGAAAAAATAAAAAAACAACAAAACAGGGCTGGATTCAAAGCAGACATGCCATTCCATACCCAAAGTAAAGGATGTAAAGGAGTTCTGCTGCCAGATATCCAACCCCAAAGGCTAAAGCAGCCTCCAAGCAGCAGCAGATCCAGAGTAAATCCTGCCCTGAGCAGCCAAATCTGATTTCAGGGAGAGAATCCTCAAACCTGGAGGCCAACCCATGGTACAGGGATGAAAATGGCTCTGATTTCCCCTTTCTTCATGCAGGAACTGGGAAGAACTTTGTATTTCTGGCTACCTGGGAGTGGCCAGGACCTTGCAGGGATGTCAGGGAAGAGTGTGCAAGCACTTGAAGAATTCAGTATAAAGCAAACTGGAGAGATGGATCTGGGGAAACACTGGAGACCTGAGCCAGGTAAAGGTATTGGCACAACCAGGAGGTTCCTGAGGTGATAAAAATAATCATTCCAGGATCCCAGGCAGCAGAGACAGACAGGGACAACCAAAATCCCAGCAAAAATGAGTCAGCAGCTGCTCCAAACCCTCCTTCTCAGGTTTTGCACTCACTTAGAAGCAGCCTGCAGGGTTTTTGCCCACTGAACTTTGCTGTGACTAAAAATCATCCCAGGAACACACCCTCCTCCTGGCTCAGCAAGGCTGGGCTTCTCCTGGACAGCTAAATAATGAAGGTCAGGTTTTTATCAGCCTGCTCTCCACCTGCCTTCAAGTGGCTGATGAAAGTTCCCTCGAGCTTCACCTTGACCTTGGCTTGTCCTGCACATTCTTTAACTGTGGGTAATTATTTTCTACCCTTTGGGTTATGCTAAATCTCATGAAGGGAACCTCCATGAAAGGAGAGGGCTGATTTTTAACTTGATTAATGAAGATAACCAACCTGATTTGTAAGAACACAGAGCTTCCTCCCACAGATTATTTAGATTTTATTCTTCAATTATGTCCCTCTGCTGCTGTTAGGCATGTAAATTTGAGCTAGAACATCCATCTAATTCCTGTGATAAATTCAGCTATCTTGACTTCAATACAGTGGTGCTGTCCCTGAGCATCTCCTTGCAGCTGAGGAATTTGTACTGCTCTGTAGGAGGGTTAATAACAAGAAATATTAAATAGCTGGCCGTGAAATTTTCAGGGGGAAAAATTTTTTTTTGTGCATTGTTTTGAATCTTCCATCCTGCAGCTGAGAGAACAGAATAAAACACTACTTTTAAAAATCTCAGCCGTTTTCCCTTTTTCTCCCATTCTGGTTCTGTTTCAGAAGTGGAAAAAGGGAGCCCAGCTCACTCTATTTGCAGTTTTTAGCAGGCTGTCTCCTGCAATATTCATGTAATACCTCTTTTCATATTTTTTAAGGGAAAGGAGTAAAAAAGATGAGGCAGGGTAAGACATTTGAAATTATTTTTTTGAAAGAAGAGAGTGCTGGAAGGTTTCTAATATTTCCTCCTGAATCTTATTGCTCCTGCAAACAGGTCTATGGAAATCTTTAAATACCATGAGCATTTTAAAAAATAACAGCACTGTGGGTTGCTTAGGGCAGAGAGGGGATGGGGAAAGAAGACAACTTTATTTAAAGGTAGAAAATTCAAGTTATGCCTGTGTTACCTCCCTGCACATCCATCCTTGTGCAGAGTGGATTATCCTGACCTTTTCTACATTCTGCATGCTGATTACCCAGCATTTCCCTTCCTCTGCTGGCTGCACCTCCTCACCGTGTGGGAAAGGGCTGGGATGGGCACTCACTCAAACTCAGAATAATGAAAAGGTCACCCCTGCATCAGGCAGTAATTTTTTGGTACCTCATTTTTGTGAGAGAGACCGTAATGAGGTCAGAAATCAGCACCCAAGGAAGGGCTGGAATAGGAAACCAAAAATCCAAAATATGCTGCAGTCCTGAAATCCTTCAGAGCTTTGGTGGCCAGGGCAGAGAATCTGGTTCTCACCCCTGGTTTGTGCTGAGGATGGGGTTCCCCAGGAATAAAATGAGAAGCAAAACTCTGCAAATTCTACTGGGTGCATTCAAAAATATCAATTTTCCTCTGTCGGGAAGGGAAAGGGAAACAGAGCTCAGGGCTGGCTTTGCAGAAACCTTCAGGCTGTTTTATCCCAACAGGACTGGGGGGTTTGCCACAAATTGCTAAAATATTCCAGGGATAGAAGCACAGGTTGTTGGGTGAGGTCAGGATGGGGGTATGGGTATAGCTGTTCCTTTAATTAGAGATTGTAATTTGGGATGTGC
This sequence comes from Erithacus rubecula, assembly GCF_903797595.1. Lineage (NCBI taxonomy): Eukaryota > Metazoa > Chordata > Aves > Passeriformes > Muscicapidae > Erithacus > Erithacus rubecula. The sequence goes on from NC_136677.1 coordinate 2,881,035, forward strand.
AGGACCCTACAGTAGGAACAGGGTCACAACCAGTTCATGTCCAGCATGAACATCTGCCAAGGAATATCAATAGTGACATGCTGAGGTGGCTGATGGTGACCAGCTGAACCTTCTGGCTGAAGGAATTCATGGAGGAACCTGACAACAAAAACAACAACAACAGCAACAACAACAATCTCCTGTCCTGAAAAACACCAGAATCCTTTAAAAGTGTCTAAAATTTTTCAATGTTCCACATTGCAGCCCTGCCTGCTCAAACTCTGAGCCCTTTTCAGCTGCCCTGTCCCCTACCACAGCTCCCTCTTCATCCTCCCACCCTTCCCCTGCCCTGTCCTGATTCCCTTCTCCTCAGCATGGGATCCCAGCTGGTTTGCTGTGAGGTTACCACCCTCCAGAGCTCTGGGCACCAACTTCATCAGGTTATCTTCTGAAATGAGTGAAGCAGGTGATAGCTGCTGAAAAGGTTATTTATTACAAAGCACATCAGTCTCAAAAGCAAAAAGAAAAGCAGAAAAGGCAATGGGAAAAAAACAATGGCAAAAGGCACCAACTCTCCCCAGTACAAACCCTTATATAGAATCTTCCCAACAAGCTGACACAAACTCAGACCACCAATCCTTAACCTGTTGGAATTCCAGTTTCTTAGCACACCAGGTTATGTATGGACTACACATCCAACCTGACTTGTTCTATCTGAAAAAATGTCAGCAGTATTCTCACCCCAGCTCTATTATGTCTAACACTGTCCACAACTGTGAGCCTGGAGCCTCTACTGAAAATATCAGTGTGTTTGTAACCTTCACTAGAACTCAGACTTCTACTTTGGCATCTAAACTTTTACTTATTAAAAGCATTAGAGCTCACACTAAAACTTGCTGACTTACTTATCCTAAAATTTAAATTTACACTTAAACTTCTATTCTGCGTGTGAGAGGCTTAACATACTTCAATCCATCCAAAGGCTTTAATTCAATCCCTGCACTCTGATTCCTCCCTGAAGGACTCACCCCTGACTCACTGACTCCAACAGGTGGAGTTGGAAGGGGTTTTCAAGATGATCCTTTTTTGCTTTTTCCACCCCCAGGGACACCTTCCATGATCCCAGATTGCTCCAAAGCCCATCCAAGCTGCCCTTGGGCTCTTCCAGGGATCCAGGGGGAGCCACAGCTTCTCTGGGCACTCAACAGGTGATGTGTTAAATAATAAATCTGGCTCCACAAGCTCCCACCCCTCCTCAGAGCAGAAATTCCCTGTTTCTCTGTGCTCCACAAGAGATCTGACATGGCTCCAATCCTGGATGCTGATCCCAATCATGGGGTAATAACCCTCCCAAAAAAAAAAAATAAATACACCCAGCCCTTTCCCATGTCGAGGAAAAATAAATTAAAAGAAAAGAAAGAGAAGTGAAAAGTATAAAGGGGATTTCATGGGATTTGAGTGCCAAACTCCAACAGGCTCTTCTGAAAATCCCAGCTTAAAGCAATAGATTTGTGTTCTTGCATTTCTTTCTCCTGATGTCAGTAATAACGACTCCTGAATTAGTTTAAAGATCTCACATATTGCTCCAGGTTTTGTTTGTTCATTTATTTTCTGTATTTTATGCTCAAGAAGTTAATAAAGGGGAAATTCCTCTGTGAAAGAATGGAGGAAAAGAAAGATAAAATCAGAAATAAAGGACTGAATTTTCATCCCATTTAAATCCACTGCTGATAATTGAAGAGGAAAGCTGTTTTAAATGAAGGATCTATTGGAAAGATTCTGTTTCTGTGTCGCCACTTACATCCTGTCTATACCAGAAACAGGTTCAAGTGCAGGGCTCTGGCAAAGTCTGAGTTTAAAATTCAGCACAGGCTTCAAGTCCATTCACTCCAGTGTGACTTTTTTATTTGGTAAAACTTAAGCCTGAGTCAAGGTCAGTGGAGTTGAAATTAATTCTGGAGCAGAGCATCTGCTGAAGTGCTTTGTCTGGTCAGGGCTTTTATTGCTCATCCTGCTCCAGGAGGAGGCTGGGAAGACACAAAATGTGCTGCAATTTCCCCCATAAAAAGTTCCAGAGGCCTCCTTAAGTTTTCAAGTCAAATTATCACTAAAAGGATTATGAGCTGCACTCTGAATTTCACTGGGATGAGACATCCAGGAACTGAGAGCTCCCTGCTTTGTCTGCAGACCCTGATTCATCCTGAGCTGTCCCTCTGTCCCTCTGCCACCACTGCAGCATCCAGGCTGGGGCCACATCCACTTTTCACTCTTGGCTTGCAAGAGGGATGAAAACAAAACAAACCCTAAAACCACACCAGAGGCTCCAAGTTCGGTGTGTCAGGCTTTGATGCAAAGGAAGAGTTCCCAGAAAACCAGCAAGGAATTTCCCTGTGGGTTTTTTTCAGTCCACTTGAAGAGAGCCAAGCCCTCAGGAGGCAGCAGAGTTGAACCAGCAGTTAAACCACAGTCCTGGCCACCAGCTCAGCCTTAACTTGCCCTTCCTGAATTACTCTGAGACCTCCCCAGCTCTGGGGTCACCCCTGAACCCCCAAATTCCTGGAGCTGATCCTCAGGCTGCCAGCACAGCCCTGGGGATGTCCAGGCACTCCTTCACCTGAGGATTTCAGGGAGATGCCCACCCTGTACAACCCCCTGAATGATCAAAAATGCAGCCAGGGGTCCAAATAATGAAAACTCCCAGTGTGTGATTAGTGCTGTCAATTTAGCCAGGGATGTTATGGCACGTGTGTCACTGAGAGAGACAGAAGCTATTATTGAAATGAGATTAGAAGTGTTCTGAAACATCAACAGTGGCATTATAGTTGGTAACATTTCCATCTAAAATAGATGACATTGATGCTATACAATCAACAATGCCACTGGGAATACAATATAGAACTGAAGACTAGATTGTTTTACTCTATATTGATTTTCCCTTAGTACTTTTTTGATTAACTGTCAAATCAATTAGCTCTCCCCACCCAAACATCATATTTTTTGATGTCCCCCCTCAGAAATTCCCTGTTCAAGAGCAAAAAACTCAGAGGAGCTCAAGTGCTCCAAAGTGCTCCGGAACAGAGGATTTGCAGGCAGAGATAAGTCCCCACAGTGAGCCTGCTTCTCCTCATCCTGCTGGAGCCCAGCCATGTTTTTATTGAATCAGGTTCTGAAGCTGTCTAAGGCACTGAGGGATCTGATTATAGCCTTGCCATGATGTCCTTTTCAAATGAAACGTGTGGCATTTTCACAGTGACATAATGTTCCTTCAGCTCGGCAGAGACAGTGTGGCTACAAGTTGTTTGACCAGCTTGGCCTTCCCATATTCTAAATCTATAAATCTATAAATCCATCCATCCATCCATCCATCCATCCATCCATCCATCCATCCATCCATCCATCCACCCATCCTAATTTCCCAGTCTCTACACAGCCACACACCTTGATAATTTTATCTTTAGCCCACAAAAACCCCACAGAAGATGTAGGAAAACGTTATTAAAGATGGGATTAAGCAAAATCGGTGAGACATCAGGGATTTTGCTCAAAGTCAAAAACCCATCTGCTTTTCCCCATTATAAGCTGGACTGGAATGGTCAGGAAAAAGGGAAAAGGAGGTTTCAATCTGTGAAACAGAAGCTGAGAACTCATCCAGCCCCTTCAACAACTTCACACCTGAGCAGTGGTGACTGCAGCAGCAGCAGGCTCAGACCCAGACTGAGGCAAGACCCCAAATCTCAGAAGTTCAGAAAAAATTTCTCTCATTTTTTATTAATTAACCACTGTCTTGTTTCTACACCTTCTCTTTGTGTCTCTAATTCAAATCACATTCACTGTGGGCTTTAAGAGTCTCCTGGAGATGCTGTATGATTTCCTCTACACACCAGGGCTGCTAAACTGGACAATAAAGGAATTTTTGCACTGTCAGTGTCTGTCTCTGTGGGGCTGTGCAGCCACAGCAGTTCCAGCTGTGTGCCCTGAATGCAGGTGCCAAGGGAAACCTCAGAGTCTGGGACAGCTCCTGTAATTCCCAATTCCCAGGGACAACACACCATCGATAAAGATTAATAAAAACTCTAATCATGTCCTCTACCCTTCCACTAAAATCTAGATCACCCAACCAGCTCTACAAGGCTTCTCTTCCCTCCTGCTGCTCCCCAGAGCCCTCAGGAGGGACAAAGATCCTGATCCAAGCCCGAGCTGCCCCAGTGCTGGTGCAGGAGCCGCAGTGGAACCAGCTGCTGCTGCCACGCCGCCAGCCAAGACTCTCATTTGTTTTGGCTGGCGCTGAAGAATCAGCTTAGGCATCTCTGAGAACAAAATGGTGCATGGAACAGGGCCAAGCTGCAAAAGATAAGAAGCAATAAGAGTCGCAACAGATTATTTGTCTGGTAAAACAGAAGGAGAATTCTACCAGGGGGGAAAAAAATCCGAGCGGGTCCGGCCCAGTGCTGGGAGCAGAAGTTCTGTTTGTGCAGCAGGACAGGTGCTGAGTGCAGCTATGGCTGGGGAATAACAAACTGCTGTGCTGGAGGAGAAGTGATTTCTGCACAAGTGCTGGAAGGGGAAGGTTGTGCAGTGACATGGCAATGCTGTCAGCAGGGCTGCAGGGGAGGGATGCCGGGATCCAGCCAGAATAAACACGGGAGCAGCAGCACAGGATCGCTGCGGTGCTCTGGGTGAGCTGGGGGCAGCTCGGGCTGGGACCAGCCACAGGTGATTCTCAGCCAGGCAATTAATCGCCCTGGAACCGAGGATAAATCTCATGGCTGCTCGTGTGTTTCAAACAGATTGGGCCCGTTTCTCTGTGATTTTGCTGGGCCCGTTTCTCTGTGATTTTATTGGGCCCGTTTCTCTGGTTTTTACTGGGCCTGTTTCTCTGTGATTTTGCTGGGCCCGTTTCTCTGTGATTTTACTTTGCCCATTTCTCTGTGATTTTACTGGGCCCATTTCTCTGTGATTTTACTGGGCCCGTTTCTCTGGTTTTTACTGGGCCCATTTCTCTGTGATTTTACTGGGCCCATTTCTCTGTGATTTTACTGGGCCCGTTTCTCTGTGATTTTACTGGGCCCAATTCTCTATGGTTTTTACTTTGCCCATTTCCCTGTGATTTCACTGGGCCTGTTTCTCTGTGATTTTACTGGGCCTGTTTCTCTGTGATTTTACTGGGCCCATTTCTCTGTGATTTTACTTTGCCCATTTCTCTGTGATTTTACTGGGCCCATTTCTCTGTGATTTTTACTTTGCCCATTTCTCTGTGGGTTTTACTGGGCCCATTTCTCTGTGGGTTTTACTTTGCCCGTTTCTCTGTAGTTTTTCCATTGTAAGGGAAAAGAGCAAGGAATAGAAGTGAGGAGGGATTCAACCACACAGATGACAGAACCTGGTTTGGGTCAGAAGTGACCTTAAAGTTCATCCAGTTCCACCTTTCACCATCCCAATCCTCACCCAGCCTGGCCTTGGAAAATTCCAGGGATGGAGCAGCCCCAGCTTCCCTGGGCATCCTGTGCCACAGCCTCCCCACCCTCCCAGGAAGGAATTTATTCCCAATATCCCATCTAAATCTACCTCCCTTCATCTTAAAGCCATCCCTTGTTGTCTTAGCACTGCATGCTTTTGGAAATCCAATCCAAAAGAGGAGAAAAATAAAGAATTCAGTAATCAAATATAAGCTTAATAAGCAGTGAGTGAAGACTGGCACAAATGCAAGGATTAGGTTCTCACCTGACACACCCCAGTCTTGTTGAAATAGCCTTAAAGCACCTGAAGTAATTTTTACCCCATGAAAGGACCTAAATTAATTTTTATTCTATGTCATTTCCTTAGTCAAATGTAAACTTAACTTCAAAGTTCAGTTTAAAACTTAAAAACGCCGATTTCCTTTTTAACCGAATATTTTTTTTAATTAAGATTTAACACCAAATTCATTACAAGTCTTCCCTTTCAGATCTAGGTTCATTCCAACCCAACCATCAGCTGGGAAATAAAACCCAGAGAGGAGGTTCTGAGCAGGCACAAAACAACACCCACCTTCAGCCTAAACAACTGAATTTGCACATATTTTGTGCTAAAAAAAACCAAAGGAAAATACAATAGCAGTGTCTATCTTGGTTTCTCAGCTCTGTGAGAGGATGCAAGGAGACAGATTGCTCCTCCCTGTGAACTCAGGCTGCCTCAGTGTGCAGCATCTCTTAAAATTCAGGATGTTAAAGCCCTTGTGATAAACACATCCCTGCAGCCAGAGGGATTTTTAATCTCCCTTGATTTACAGGCATTTCATTGCATTTGAGTATAACTTATTTTAATGGCATGGTGGAAATTGCAGCAGGGGCTAATTAGAGCAACTAAGTTAGTTAGATTTGTGTGCATTTGGAAAACAGGCTGCATCTTTTTTAATGGGATAATCTAAATGGATCACCCTGACCTGCAGAGTTTCCCTGTGGGTACCAGGACACTTCTGCACTTCTCTGGATGAGGTAACTCCATTGGAATTAAGGGACAAAGATAATTTATCCCTGTGAGGGCCAGATCCTACAAATCTGTGGGCACCTCCCCTTCCCACAGAAATAGTGGGAGGTCTGGGCAGCTCAAAACCTGGCAGGGCTAAACCCTGAGAAAAAAACCCCTCTGCTTTCACTGCCATGTCATTAATAGATGTGCCAGCAAACTGACTGCTTGGGATTTTTAAGCCTCACAGTCATGGTCTTAAACTAAATTACAAACCATTAGGCCTCAGCCAAATCTGACTTGCTGCAACACCACCAGGCTGGTTTGAATTTTTCTCAACTTGAGGTCCTAGTCTACAACTAATTCAAAACATATTGTGGAGGTCAACAAACCTGTCCCTGCCTCTCCCTCCTGTCTTCTTCCTCTAGGTGAGTTCTCAGACCTTGGATCATCATCTTTGGATCCTTCTACAAAGAAGAGGAACAGCCATTTTTGGAGTACTGAGCCATTTTCACCTGCATTTTAGGGTAAGGTGAGTCACATCCCACAAGGAGAATTTATTTCTGCACAACCAGGTGGGAGGAGCAGGCAAAGGATTGACCAAACACCTTTTGCTCTCTGCCACCATCCACTGACCTTCCCAAGCCTCTGTTGGCCCAATTGTAAGAAAATTATCTGACGTGCAATAGATCCTTTATTTAAAGGAGGAAAGGGAAAATCATCCCTGCTTTCTGCTTTTCCAGGGCTCCCCTACCTCACATTGGAACAAGGAAAACTCCACCTGGACTGAAGGAAAAAAAGCTGGGGAGCATCTTTGATCCCCTTTGAAATTTCCACAGAAGGATTTCATTTAATTTTCCAGGCTTCTTTGCCTTTCTCCTGCAATAATGGCTGATATCATTTAGTGCAAAGCACAACGACAGCCATTAAAAATGGTTATTAGTCTGGAACTGCCTTCTTAATAGGAAACACACATGCCACACTCTGGGAGTTCAGTGTTTTTTAATAGACTTCGAGGTAAATGCCACTGTGACCCTTATTTTTCAAGAGGGAGGGAGGGAGAGAGAGAGGAATAGGTTTCTTGGGCTGAGATTTTGCCCTTAGGCAGAGCCTTGGGCAGGAGGTGGAGCAGCTCCAGTGCTGCCCTGGGGAGGGACTGAGCTCTGCAATGCTGCTGTGAGGATGTGCAGCTGTGCTGCAGGGGAGGGGGATGCATGAGCACTCCAGCATCCCTGTGCAGAGCAGCAGAGCCATGGCTCTGCAGACTGACAGCCTTCTCCTCCCTCTCCTGCCTCCTCCTGCCCCCAGGCACAGCAGGACCTTTGCAGGGCTGGGGTGCCCTTCAAGGTGACCCTGGAAAAAACACGAAATCTGTGGGTTTCCTGGTGCTAGGGCTGGTCCCAGCTCCCCAAGCCTGGCCAAATGCCCCTCCTGGAGCAAGGGATGCTAAAAATTCCTGCCTTGGGAAACAGTAAAACTGGATTTACCAACCTTCAGCAGGCTGAAGTATCTCAGTGTGATGTGAAACTATACATCAGCATTTAGGAGTAACATCAGAAAGAGTTTTCTTTATTTATTCTCCTTCTCCCACACCTGAACCTGCTGTTTAACAGCAGAACTTGGGACCTCTTAAATGAAAATAGTAAAAGCACCATCTGCACTGCAGTAGAAGGAACTGGGAGCTGCTTGACCTGATGGAAAGTCTCTAAATCCACAGCACATCCAGTGTTTTCAGCTCTTTACCTCACCCAACAAAGATATCCCCCTTTCCTCAAAGCCTATTTCACCAACTGGGAATTTTATTTGCACTGTCAGGGAACCTCGAATGCCTATCTGATGTTTGCATTAGGGTTTGTTGTTGTTTTTTGCTCCTTTCATCACCTTATAAAGGCCACACAATGATTGCGTGATGCTGAGACTTTTGACAGATGTAACATATGTGCAACAATATTTATCATTTATTTAGCATGCTGGGTAGGGCGGCTGGCAAGGCTCTGCCATGCCTGACTTAAAGGCTGCTGGCATTTCCATTAGATAAAATCCCATCATGCAGGGGGTTAAGAATTCAGGCATTTCAAATCGCATCAGGCTGAATCATGATTCAAATCAGAAAAGCCAGTTTTTGGTTCACTAAGGGCTGACAAAGTGGGGCTAGGGGGAGGGTCAGGAGGAGCAGCAATGGATGGCAGGTCACGAATATGTTCTTCTTTTTCAACGGATGACCAGGCTAATGCAGGCTGGGTTTTCAAATAACTGGGGGAGAGGGGGGTTCTCTGATCCACAGCGTTTCACTGTGGCATTTCCAAAGGCGTCCATCTCCCTGCCCTGCTGCTCCAGCCAGTTTGGGTGGAAGCAGACATAAGCCAGGAGTCATCCTCTTTGAAAAGCCCACTGCAAAGTGTCTGACAGTTGCATTTTAAGGAGCACATGCCTGCCAGACATGGGAATTCTGCTCTGCACCAAGGTCCTGGAGTTCTTGGGAGCAGAGAGGAAAATCCCTGCTGGTGGAGAGGGGCAGCAAGACCACGACAGCCAGAGCCCCAGGTCGAGCTCAGGACTCAACATCCAAATCCTCTGGGCTGTCTCAGTGTCTGTCAGGTGTGAGTGACACTTCAGACCCAAAATCAGTTCTCAGTGCAAACACCCTTCCTTAAGCCATCCTTAAAATCAAGATTTAGCTTATGGGTTTAATGATAATTTCAATTTATTTTCACTCTGAAGGAAAAAGGGATTAAAGACCCCACCCAAACAACAAAGAACTGCCAGTTCATCCTGACCCTGACTTGCCTGCAGAGGAACAAGAGGAGTCCTTTAACTTCTGCCCAGTTGCTCTCTCTGTTCTCACGGAGCAGCAACATACCACACATTTCATAATTAGGGTGAGAGGCAGAGATAAGGCCATGGGGCTGAGCACATGAAAGGAATGTGCTGGGTGTGGGGAGATGGTGCTGAAAGGAAGAAGAGTTTTATATGGGCTGGAAAAGGCTCTGGGGGAGCAGGGTGATGGAAGGGGGAGCTGCGTGTGCCAGCAGCAAGGCGCACGTGTGGCAGCAAAACGGGCTGGCTTCCCTGCCAGTCCTGCTTTCCAAGGATTAAAGACGGGCTGGGAAAAACCCTCAAGTCCAGGACACACATTTGGGAGGGGATTTGGCATCCAGGTGACAGCAACAAGTGCCCTGCAGTCAGAGGGACACAGCCAGGGTGGCTGTCCCCGAGTCCTGCAGATCTGGTTTGGGGCAAACAGAAGATTTGGGATTTTTTCCCTCTGACCATTCTGCACAAACCCACCTCAAGGTAATATTTATGAAGCCCACTTTGCATTCTGGAGGGATTTTATGTTTGTTTTGTTTGAATAGCCTTGGTTTTGGCAGCAGGGCTGAGGAAACCACACATTTTTACAAGATTCCAAAGAGAAAAGAGACCTCGGCGCCGAGCACAAAAGCTCAGAACGGAGGCAGAACATTATTTGCTGAGTAAATCCAGAAAAAAAAACACCAAAAAACAAAAGACAGGAAATAAGAAAATTCAGCAGCCTTCAAATTGTGATCTTTAACCTGGTCTCTGCTGGCTGGGGAGGAGGTGACCTTTGGTGAGCCACTCGATGTCTTTGTGCCACTCTTGCTCCTCAAACCTTGGGTTTGCTCCCCTGCTTGCAGCCCTGGGCTCTGAACCCACAGCTCTGGACCTGCTGCACTCCTGACCTTTGTGGGCACTCACAGCTGCTCCTGAAACACCAGGAGATACCTGCATTCCACATTTCACCTGCAGCCCACAGTGATCAGGGAGACTGAGATAATCTGGATATTGCAGGCTGATATTATTCCTGTTAAATGGGAGCAAACGTATATTAACCCTCAGCCTAAAAACCAGCCCGTCTGATTTATTTTTTGCTGGTTTAGATATTAAAATTCAGGCCTGGGTGTCAGGTGTGGGAGCAGGGAGTGTCTCCTTTGTCTCAGATAAAAGCCACTCTCCTGATTTTACACCACTGCAGCATCCCAGGCTTTGTTCCAGAGAGCCTCACGATGATAAACCAGCAAGGAATGACCTAAAAGTGTTTTTTTTTTTAATTTAATATCTATTGAAATGCTGTGTTTGTACCTGGCAACCCTTCTGCTGGGGGTTTGCTCCTCCAGCAGCAGCAGCAGCAGCACAGCCTCACCACAAAGAGCTTGTACCAAAAGCTCCCATTTTCCTAACAAAAGCAGCACATGAACCCCTCTATAAATGGTGGGGACATTCTCCTAAAATCAATCAGCCTCTATTATTCACTTGAAGCCCAATCTCATTGTCTACTTCTTCCTCCGGAGGCCGATTTCTGCCAGGTAGAAAATTAAGTTTCCTTTACTTTTCTTCCCTACACAATTTTTCAGTGTTTCAGCACCGTTGTTCGGTGTGGGAAAGCGACTTCCTGTCTCAATAAACAAGTGCACACAAGGCTTTTCTGGACACATAATGGGCTCTTTTTTTTTTTTTTTTTTTCCTTTTTTCTTTTTTTTTTTTTTTTTTTTTTTCTTTTTTTTTTTTTTGATTTTATACAAAAATCATTCCACACTTAACACATCAATGAAGCCACTTAAGCTCTACTGCATCTGAATTAAAGGGGGAATTGTGTGATCAAAGAGTGTGAAGGAACCACACATGGAGTTCTTCAGACACTTTACTTTTGTTACATTTGATACATAACAAACCCAATAAATATGCTTATCCCAGTAGCCCATTTCATTATCTCATATCCTTATGTTTAAGAGCATTTCCTTGAAGAGCTGCTCTTGCTCCTTTGTTTTTTTCCAGCATCATAGTTTTGAGGCGGTTTATATTAAATGAAGATGGTAAAAAGAAAGAAAAAAAAGATTTTTTTTTTTTTTCTCTAGGTGTGCTCAAACAAAACCAAAAATCCCCCTCCACTGAGTTTTTCCCTGGATATGTTTATTCATGTGAGAATACAGCCACAAGTGCATTAACCTCAGTTATTAGAGACAAAACTTGCAGGAGGAATATTTCCTAAAATTCTTCACAATCATCCTCTACAAATTCATCCCTTTCCCTCCACCATAGATCAAATCACTTGGAAAAACACAGATTTTTGTGTACATTGATGCTTTCAGTGCTGAGAATAATTACTTATTTGCAGCTAAATGATTAAAAATAATAAAGATTGGAGACTGCCCATTTTTTTTCCTTTTTTTTTTTTTTTTTTTCACATGGAAGTGATCAATTTCTCCAGCCAACAAAGAAGCTGCAAGGTCTGATTTTTGGGGAATTGTTGATTATTGTAGCCAGCAGTGACATGTGGCTGGTCAAAGAGCTGTCAGAGCTGAGCCAAAATGGGACCTTGCTCAATGAGCTGGAGGTTTGGGGGTTGATTTTTTTACCCACAGATGGATAAATCCACTGCTCCTGAATTTCCAGTAGGAATTTCAATAGGATTTCTGCTGGAAATTGTATGCCCAAAACTATATTTAATGCAGTTTACCACAAATAATCATGGCAAAAGCATCCACCAAACCTCCAGGATCATTTATTTGGGAGGAAATGACAGGTGCTTTTAGCAGAGTTTCTCAATAAAAGGTATTTCAAAATGTAATTTTTTAAAATTATCTTTGTATTTTTTTTTTTTGTTTTTCCTGGCTTCCCCTCCACTTTTCCCAAGGGGTTCTGACAGAAATGCTCAAGACAGGAGGTTTTATATCCCCTGAAATGGTGAAATCAACCCCACAAACAAGACTGGCTCCTTTTCCTTTTCCAAAAAAACTGAAGAAAAAAAATGATCCTGCCCTAAAATCATCACATCCAAATACTTCTCACATGCAAAGCAAAGCAGTGAGGAAAAAAACCCACCTGAACCACCAAAAAAATTCCAAAAACTCCTAAAAAAAAAAAAAAAATCTATTTTCTGCTCTGTTGAATTCCTATCAATAAATATCTTTACAAATATGCTTTTGTGATGAGCACAGCCTGGTTGGAGCTGCTTTTGTTTCGAGGCTTCCCAAATCAAAACAAGCAAACAAAACAACCCCCTGCCAGCAAAAACAAGGTTTTCCTAAGTAGGGCACATCCCTGTCCCCATCCCAGCTCAGAGAAAAATTGCAATATTCAACCTCAAAATTCAAATTCAAATTTAAAAAAGTAATGTGCAACAGCTCCTGAAATCATGGAAATTTGTGCCAGCGTCAAGAGGGGAGGACACAGGATTTTGAGGAGGAAAATCTGGTAAAAAATCCCAAAGAGAAGCAAGAATTTCAAAATGTGGAAACAATGAGGAGTTTTGGGTGTTGCTTCCCTAATCTCATCATTTTCAAACTCCTGATATTCAGCTCTGGAATTGCTTCAGGTCACAATCCTACACCAAAATTTCACTTTATTTCGACTAAAAAATAGTAGATGAGGAGAGAAAAGAATCAAAACCCAGCAGCTGCTAAAATTTCTGCTAAAATATCAACTCAAAGTACCACACTCCTCCTTTGATTGTTCACAGGGAAACCTTTATTTATAGTAGTGGGATCCATTTATGCAGGAAATTTTCTATATTTCTCCTCCTTCTTTTGCTTCTTTTTTTTTTTTTTTTTTTTTTTCTATGTAAATCCATAACTGGTCATTAAATCAAGAATTGAAGAAGTATTTAGCAGCAGCTGGCTGGTAAAATCCTGTTTTAATTCCCATTTATTAGTGGTGGGGAATATCTGTCCCATGCACTTCCATACCTAAAATTATCTGTTTGAAACAAATAGGAAGGAGAGAAAAACGTTCAAAGTATTTTAATAATAATTTATAATTAGAATTTTTAACATGTCTTTTTTCCCCCCATAATTGAAATCTTCATCCAATTTTGGATTTCTGCTTCATTATCTGAACAGGAGTTTTTTTAAGTTGACTGTGCTGGGTGTGATTTTAATCACTTTTCACTCCTGAGAAAAATTGTTTTGGGGAAAATTAAAAGAGAAATAATAAATTATTAGTGTTTAAAACAGCCTGATTGCAAGAATTTGAGGGAAAAGGTGGAAAGGCTGCAAAATTTGCCTGAAATCTTTGCCAAAATATTGAACTAATGAAACAAAGCAGCATTTGAGGTTTTTTACAGATTTAATTGGGAAAAAAAAAAAAAAAACAAAAACCCACTGATGCTTCCCTAAACCACTGCAGATATTTGATCTGGCAAAATGTTGGATTTAATGATTCAACCAATTCCCCAGCCAGAAATTTTTCATCTTGATGGAAATTGGGGAGCAAATTTCAGAAAGGGAGAAATGGATTTTTGAATGGGGCCATTTGGTTTTTCCTGCTGGATGAAATAAAGTTTCCCTCGTTGTCTTAATTCAATTAAATTTAAAACCTGCCCTGGGAGAAGCCTGAAAAAAATTAGAAAAAATTTCTGAATGTGTAAATTAAAGTATTTTTATGAATTCAACAACTCTAAAAAAATCTGCCAGGTGGACAAAAATGATCCTCCACTGGTTTTGATGTAGAAGTGAAGATTTATTGCAGTTTTCAAAACTCTGAGAATATAAGTGTAGCTTGGAAATTTCACTTTTTCCCTTGACAGTTTACAATGGATTATTTGGCTCCCTAAGACCAAAATCCTTAATTTTTTTTGAGCTTTTCCTCATACAGGAAAAATAAAATCAGGAATTAGGGAAGTGCCTTTCACTAGCACTTCCTAATTTCAGATATTTATAGGCCACTGAAGGAGATGTTAATCCTGCAATCAGAATAGAAATAAATTGGTTTTCATGGCAATTTTTGGGGAATTCCAACAGGTATAAGAAATTCCATGAAAATCCTCCCCACAAAAAAACAAAAAAAAAGGACTACTCCAAGCCAAGTTGGATTAAGGGAATCAGATCCAGAATTAATTTATTGGTTTGGAGTGAGCACAAAACTTAGGGATACACACAATGTCCACTTCCCTAAAAGAAAATTATTCCATACTGGAAATAAATTCCTCATTTATCACTGGCACAGCCACCCCATGGTGGTGGCTGAAAATCAGACCTAAAATCTATTAGATTAAAATGAGTTGCACCTCAGAGAGGAACAGTAAAAGTAGATTAAAATTCTTTTTTTTCCTTTAGGAGAATAATCCCAACCAGATCATGGATTGCCAAAATGACAAAACTGAGATATTTTCCTATCATTCAATAAAAAAAATCATGATCATCACATTGTCCTTCACAGATATCCCTCAACTTTTCAACTTCATTTCCCAAGTGCTTTACACTGCAGTTTAACTGATTTAAAAGAAAATAATTAAAAATTCATTGTTTTGTGCCTCCAGAGAAAGGTGTTGGCTGTTAGCACTGAAATAAGAGTGACAAAAGGTGGGTTTGGACCTTCAATGGAGCTCCTAAAAGAGGAGATTTTGCATTTTAAAAGCCCAGAAATGTATATTTTATATAAAATGGAGCAAGGAGTGCCCTGCTCTTGCTGTTCCACAGCTGCATCTCCCTTCCAGCCCAGCCTGGGTCACTGCAAGGGAAGATTTGCAGCCCAGGATATAACTCATGGTGAGCTCAAGTGGGAATGTGAGCCATGGCATTTGAATTTCAGACATTTTCAAAGGTAGGAGAGTCACTCTGTTCTGCCTGAACTTTAGATAAGCACACGCTGTGCCATGGTGCTGCTTTCCTCACAGCATTCCTCAAATTTTCACTGCAGTAGGAGGAAAGAGAGAGGGAAAAAAAAAAAGGAAAAAAAAAAAAGGGGGAAGAGAGAGAGAGGGGAAAAGTTTGGTTTTGCTGAGGTGTTTTATTGTGTGGATACCCAAAAACTGGATTTAAGCAAACCTCCACATAGACAAAGCTCCTCCAAGAGCTGGCAGAGCCTTCCTCACCTTCCAGAAGCAATTTTTGGAGGATTTTTGAAGGAATCTCTGTGAATTCCACTCTGGAGGGAGAGGGTGACTCCAAACCCCAGGGATGTCCCAGGTGTGCTTTAAAAACCTGGCATTGGACAATCAGCTATTATTGAGCCAAGAGACAAATAAATTAGTTTCCTGAGTGAGATTCCTCATTTTTTTCTGCTGTTCTGAGGGTCTTTCATGCCCTGACCATCCCCAAATTTATTTCCATCCACCCAACTGAAGCTTCACTGAATTTTTTGCTGTCTGGATCAAAACTTGGGGTAAAAAAAATGCTCAGAAATCCACAAAGTTCAGTCCCACTGCCCTTATTTCCTGATCTATCACCAGCTCAGGTAGCAGAATTAAAACTAAAAAACAATAGGCTGGAAAGACAGTGAGATAAATGATCCAAACATCAATAGACAGAAGCAATTAATTAGATATAGCTGATAGATGTTCAGTCCTTTCTCAATATTAATTCCCAGGCATTTGGTTTTTCTCTTGTATTGTGAGGTTTTGATCAATTAATCTTAGTTAAAATGCCTTTTTTTTTTTTTTTAACTTTAATTTTTGAGCAAGTTCATTCCTTCCTTTGCTAATTCCCATGTGAGCCTTTCTTCCTGGAAGTTCATTTTGGTGCTGGCATTTTGGCTCCCATTTTATTTCCCAGCAAAGCCACCCAGCCAGACAACAACAGCCAAACCTATTCCTTTCTTACCAGATAACACTCATGTCTTGTTACAGAATTCTCAGGCTGTAAATCAACTTGAAAAGCTAATTTAAGGATATTCACTTGCACTATTCAGGGCTGTATAAACATTCCAAATTCCAATTTTTCATCAAGACATATGTGAGCATTTAAAAGGGGCTTAAAAGAGCCATTTTGCAGCTGAAGGGAGAAGATCGAGCTCCAGCGTTTTTTTTTTTTTTTCTCCCCCTCCAATCAGATTATCATGCAATATTAATACACAGCAAAAAAAAAAAAAAATAGATATTTCCAGTGCCTCTGTGTATTTATGAGGTCCTAAGGGATGGCAGAGTTCCTTTAGCCCAGAGGAAGGTTGGAGGAAACTGAAGGAATGAGAGCGGCTGTTGAAACATCAAATACGCGACAGAATTCGTTCGTCCGGCGCAATTTCTTGCCCCGCTGCTGTGGTGTTGGTTTTCACTGTATCTGCTGCTTTAATTGTTTCTGCCTGTTCAGTTCTTTGTCTGCCCAAACCCCCTTGCCTTAGGGAGATTGCAGAATCAAAAGGTAGGACGGGGCTTGGGCAGGAAATGAACGCTGGTGGCGCGGCGGAATTAAAGGGGAAAGTTCGGGAGTGGATCTAGGAATGGGTGGATTATAAAAATTTTAGAGAATCTCCTTCTCTCCTTGCTCTTGTTGGGTTTTTTGGGTTGGTTTTGTTGTCACTAATCCAAATAAACCCCACAAATCTGGGCTTGTGACTCTGGAATTACAGGAGAAAATTCAGGAACGGATCTAGGAATGGGTGGATTCAGACACATTTTAGTGCATCTCCCTCTCTCCTCATTCTTGTTGGGTTTTTTGGTTGGTTTTGTTTTCACTAATCCAAATAAACCCACATACGTTGGGTTTGTGACTCTGGAATTAAAGCAGAAAATTCAGAAGCAGATCTAGGAATGGGTGGATTATACAAATTTTAGGGTATCTCCCTCTCTCCTCATTCTTGTTGGGTTTTTTGGTTGGGTTTGTGATCCTGGATTTGTGACTCGAATTAAAGGGGAAAGTTCAGAAGCAGCTCAAGGAATGGGTGGATTAATCCAGATTTAAGGGCATCTCCCTCTCTCCCTGCTCTTGCTGTTGGGTTTTTGGGGGGATTGTGGTTGGTTTTGTTGTCACTAATCCAAATAAACCCCACTAACCCTGGGTTTGTGGCTCAACCCCGCTGATGGGAAGCTCTGCCTCTGCTTTGGTGCCATCCCAATCCCTCCTGCTCCCCCAGGATCCCTTCCCTGAGTGGGAGGCAGACAGAAAGATGGAAAGAGGAGCAACACTTGGGTTTCTATTTTCAGTGGGGGAGTGCAAAGAGAGCTCCCAAAGTTCCTGGAACGACGCCCATGACACACTCCAGGAAAATAAACAGAGCTGCCATCGGGATCTGTGCAAGGAATTTTCTTTTTTCCCCTTTTTTTTTAAAGTGCACTCCATCCTCCTCACCTCTGCTATCTCTCCTTTTCCCATTTTTTTCCCCTTCTGATCTTTTTGGACAAAAGATTCCACAATCACTGATGCAAACACCAAGCAAGGAGGGTATGGGCTTAAAATGCCACATGGCCAATAAAACCTATTTTACAGCAGATCTCACCTTTAACAAGCAAATTGACCACTGTAAGAAAAAAAAAAAATCTGGCCCAAAATCCTGGGATAAAACAACACCCTAAACTCAATTATAACTACTTAAAAATTCTCTGAAAAAATACCCAGATTTAAAAAAAAAAAAAAATATCACAATACTGGGATTTTCAGTGCTCACCAACTAAAAGGTATGAGGCCACAGATTTCAGGAATTAATTTGGGTTAATTCAGATGGCAGAGATGAGGTAGGCAAAATAACAAGCAATTACCTTTTCCTGCCTTTGAAGAACAATGAATTTGGGAACTGGTCCAACTTTAGAAAGAGTGATTACAGATTTTCTGCTCAGAGAAACCTCTCCCTCCTCAAGACATCCAACACATGAGTACATATGTACTTTTTATGGCCATCCACTTATCTGTATTCCATAACACTTGAAGGATTAATTAAAGATAAAATTCAATTATTTATTACATACCCTGCTAATTATTTTTGAAGCTCCATAAAGAGAGCAGGAAAAGCTGCCCAACACAAGCCATAATTAAGCAGAAAAGCAGCATTTGTGTGGTCACTTGGTGAATCCAACATGCAGAACATTTATCATTTAACCATTTCCTTTATATTGTGCACCAGGCTGGAAGGGTTTGAAAGCTGGGCAGAAGGACAAATTCGACTTAAATCGAATTTTGAGGAGGGAATATCTATTCCTACGAGTTTGAACAATCACTTTAGTGGATAATAAGCAATGTTAAATAAAACATGTAGCTAAATAGGCATTAAAGGCCTTTTACATACTTGGAAGAAAAGAAAACAGTTTTTTTTCTCTTTTTTTTTTTTTTTCTCTTTTTTTTTTTTATGCTGCAGACTGCAGGCATTTTGGTCTATCTCTGTCAAGTGCAATTCTTTCTTGATGAATGACAAGGTACGATAATAGGCTGCCGTTACCAGGGCAACCAGACAGCAGAGCTGTGTGCCTTGAATTTTGTCATCTGAAAATGAAACCAGAAGCAAAAGAAAAGCTGAGAATCGAGCGACAGATTAACTCTGGGAGGGGGGGACTGGCGGGGGGAGAGAGAGCACAGGAGGAGGAGGAGGAGGAGGAGGAGGAAGGAGAGAGCGAGGAGGGGGAGAGGGGGCTGCATTACAAGCAATTAAAATTACTGTAATCTGTGCTCGCTCTGTGTGTGTGTCTGGCTTGCAGTTGCAGCTATCATTTGTCAATAAGATCCCAGCCCTGATTTCCCCACTGCTCTCTTTGTTCCAGAAACGTGGGGGAACAACAGAAAAATGAAGCTTGGAAAAGTGTTTTTCAGGGCACTCACCTTTCCAAGAGGTGGCTCTGCAGAGTTGCTCTCCCAGTTCCTCCCAGTCCCACTGAGCCCCTGAGAGGTAACATCCACTTTTCCTGTTAAACAGGACCCCACCAGCCCAAAAATTCCCCAAGGATTCACCCAATGCCTTCACCTGGGCCTGGGAAAATCTCTTTGAAGTGCTCATGGATAAGAGCCATCCCCACAGAAATTGGTTTTGTCTCACAGGGACAAAGTTGGGGACATTCAGCCAAAGGATGAAAGCAGAGCAGCTCCAGAGAGCTCAGCTCCAGCCTGGGATCAAATTTAAACACCAGGATGGCTGGATCTGGCCTTGGACTTTGTGGAGATGAGTTAAAACTGTCTCCTTTGTACCCATAAATTCGACTCAAATAGAATCAACGCACAGGCAAGCCTTGGGTTTATAAAAAATACCCAAACAGCAAAGTTTAAGCTGTAGATGAACAATGTAAATGGCTTCACAAACTCAAAATATTCCCAGCTGAGCCCAAAACTCAGCCTGCCCAAGCCCCAGGAATTAAACCTGCAGCAAATTTCCTCAGCCCTGTAACCTGAGACATCTCAATATTCGTGTTTCACCCTCTCCCGTCCCCCCCCGAGATTTTTACGGATGTCTCCTCTCCCCAGCCCCCTGGGTTGGCAGACTAAACTCCACTGCTGCAGTTCTGTGGACGGGCTGTTGATAAAATAAACCTCCTGTAATTTCTCTGCAGCCCCTCAGGCAGAAGTGTGGGTGAATCATTAGGCTCCTGTACCTCAGCAATTGGCATTTCTGCCAAGTTTAAAGATGAGAAAACCTGAGAAAAAGCTGCCTGAGTCAGACCCTTTGAAGAGTTCATGGGACCAAGTTTTAACAGCACTCCAAAAAAAAAAAAATAAATAAAGATTTTGGATTCCTGGCTCACCACTTCAGGTCTCATTAGGCCAAATTTCTTCCCTTCTTCCTTCCCTTCTTGCTCTGAGAGCACTGATTTAAAATAAAGTTAATTCAATTAAAAAAGAATGCGCAGCAATAAATGTTGCCTAACCAAAATTACTCCACCTTTGTACAGGAAAATTATGCTCTGAGCGTGTCAGTCATAGAGATGACATGTTCTGAAAATAAAAATTCGTATCTTATGCATGTTTTTACATGGGCAAGTCAGTTACCTGATATTTTAGGTATCTAAAGGAAGTGATCATCTCTCATTTTCCTCCACAATCTAATGGGTTATAAAAGAATGACTTAATTTTTTGGCATTTTGTCCGCCTGTGAATATTTTCCATGGAAGAAATGAAGGGATTTTTCTCAATATCATCACTTGTGTGATTGGCTTTTTTGCCATGGCAAGCCCAGGACGTTTTGAGTTGTGCTGATTTCTTTTTTTTCTGAGTGTTACCTCGTGCCTGTGTCTGCCCCTGCTAGTTCTGGCAGCAGCTTTGTTCCACCTGGAACAATCAGCTCTGGGTGTTTTGGGGAGGGAAAGTGGCATTTCAAACACTCACACAAAGTTTTGGAGCTGGATCAATGTCACCTCCATGTTCCAGCTGAGCTCCTGCACAGGTATCATGAAGCCAATATTCTGGTTTTTGGGGTTGAAGGAATGATCTCCTGTTCCTCCAGTCTCCATCCCAGCAAGTGGTCACCAGGGCAATTACAAATTTGTCTTTATTGCTCTTTCCAAACCCTTCATTTGAAAGTTGGCTTATCCCTTCTTTTCCATGCAGTTTTTGAGAGGCAGCAGGAATCTGCACTAGAATTTGTCACCAGCTGCATTTATAACACATGAAAGTGTCTCTCCTGATGATCTGGTAACATCCAAATTGGTTTTGCCCAATGCATAAAGGGATTTTTATTAAGGGATTTTAGTATTTAAGGTTTTGTAAATTTCCTTTTTCTACTCTTTCAATTATTTTCTATTTCCCATTTCATTCCTTCCTGCATTCTCCTGCTTGTGCATTGTGAGAAAGGAAGAAAATGAGTTCAGCTTTATTTGAGTCAGGAGATTTGGATAACACATTAAACCACAGCCTTTTTCCAGCTACCACACACCAATTCTACTTTTCCCCATCATGTAGCACAGGTGTCTTTCACCATTTGGGAAGTTTCTATGGCAGAACCATGAAAACCATTTGGGAAATTCTCCTTGAAACTTTGAGAAATGCTCTTTGAAACTTTGGGAAATGCTCCTTGAAAAACATTTGGGAAATGCTCCTTGAAACCTTGGGCAGCCCTTCTACCTGCTTTGGTGAAAGAAAGCAATCCTGTTAAAAGAGATTATTTACATATTAATAATTTTGAATAATTCTACACTGCTTTTCTCATAGTTGGGTGAGGCAGTGTAGGGCACAGCCACCATGATTATTTTATATTTAGGGACTGAATGAAGGTCTCAGAGCTGCCTTAACCCACTAGACCATCCTGCTTTTTAATCTTCCTTCTGTGCACCTCTGTGTTAACTCAACTGAGACTGAATTATGTCTCCTTCTTATCCCTGATAAGCAGAGGGAGCTGTGGCAGAGCAAAAACTGGAGTTTACCCAGCCTTGAGCATCCATCAGCAGCGTGTCAGGCAGTTTCCAGTCCTGGAATCTTTATTAACAGTGGTGATGGAAGAGGCCCCTGGAAAAGAGCGGGGTTTTCAAACCCCTCCTCGGAGAGGTGACAGCTCAACAAATCACCTTTGGATTTGTGAGCTCAGCAGATTGTTCCTGGAAGCTGTTGAGAGAAAATAAATATGGAAAACCACAATGTCATTTCTAAGAGTCGCTTTTCAGAGCCTGACCACATTTTAAGTATCTGCTAAGTGATGTCCTTTCTCCTCCCCTGCTCCCGGCCAAAACCAATGTTGTATCAATCTCCTGACAAAGACAAGCTTGACTTGGGGTTCCAGACACCAAAACAAATACCACCTACAGCCCTCGTGAGTCACACAACTCATGTGATTTAAAACAAAAAATAAAATTTGAAAAAAAAAAAAAATTAAAGCAATGAAAACTCAACTGATTCTTCATCTGAGAGACTCACAAAAAGGAAATAACTCAGCAAGGCTTTCCTCTTTGTGCATGACTCGGTGTTTGAGGGAGAGAGGATGAGTTAGAAATAAAATATCTTTATATAACAAATGAATTTTGCAGCTGGGCCCAAACCCACCCTGCATGACCACTGTCTACGAGAAAGTGCAAAACTGCCTTGAATGCCCATGGGCTGGATGGCCCTACACCCTCAACTCCAGCCCTGTTATTGATCCTGATCCATCAGCACAGCTCCCAGAGCCCAGATTCCCTTTGGGAATCCCTGCACAGGCAGCAGCAGCTCTGATGTCTCTGCACTTGTCTGTCCTTTCCTGCTGCTTCCTCTTGGTGGAGATCCCTTGGCTCAGCATTCTCCAAGTGTCCTTCCCAAAATCTGCTTCAGGGATGAATGGAATGTTTAGTGAGGGCTGGGGAAAATGGTTCTTTTGGAGAGAAAGATGATGCTAAGCTTATATCCATGGCATCTGGGTTTTCTTGTTATGGATACATTAAAATGTATTTAAATACTGGTATTAAATGAGAGCTTCTTGCTCTGAGTGCAGTTGTCCAATAAATTATTTCAGAAATGGCTTCAGACTTTTGCAATAATAGGTTTTTGGCAAACAACAGGACTCTTAAAAGAACCACTTTATCATTATGAGGAGATCATAAATGAGAGTTAACTCCTAGATATGGTCGTTTGCAAAACCATCAGAGGTAATAACAAAATATGAGCCACTTTTAATGGACTGCTGAGGAGGAAGCTGAGGGGAAAAAACCTGTCACCAACCCACAGTGGGCCAGCAAATGCAGGCAAAATGTATTATACCCTGCAGCCCAGCAGATCCCCTCTGTCAGATGGAGCTGGCACAGGAGGGTTTGAATTTTGGAGAAGAATCCCAGAGCTGTCTGGTGGGGCTCATCTCCAGTGGACACAGGGAGCTTTGTGCTCCCAGCTCTGCTTCTCCCTTTGATGCAATTTTCAAATTTCACTTTCAGCCTTCTGTTCTCTCCAATAAAAGAATAAACGAGCCTCTCAGCTTCTCTTTTCTCCCCCCAAAAAACAAAAAAAACCAAAAAAACCACATTGCTCATAAACCTCTAACCACTGTTTTTCCTACAGAGGGATTCTTCACAGGAGCTCAGAGCCAGGAGGAGATTTTGTCCTGCTCTGAGGGGCAGGTTGATTACTCATGCACCACATCCCAAATGTGGCACTGCTGACTCATGCTGACAGAGCTGCTGCTGACAAATCCTCTCCCAGCCATGGTGACAATGTAGGAATTATCAGTCACCAGGGTGTCACCAGGGGCAGGATGGAGGGAATGGGGTATCAGGGGAAGTTTTGGGTATTTGGAAAGGGTTCTTTCCCCAGAGGATGCTGGACACTGAACATTCCCCAGGGAATGGGCTCAGCCAGAGCTCCAGGAGCCTTTGGACAAGGTGGGATTGATGATCCCTGTGTGTCTTTCCCAACTCAGGACATCCTATAATTCTATAATTCAAGAAAAAAACAATGTCCAGCAAAAAGGATGAGCCAAAATGAACTAGTTATCCTTGGAAACACTCTGAAATTCACCCCTCAGACACTCTGGGTTTGGGGACTCTTGATGAAGAACTGAAGGCCTCAAGCTGAAGTGACAGAGGAGACCAAATATTTGGAGTATGACAAGAAGCAGCTGAGCCAATTGAATTTATCTGTTTTCATAACAGTTGGAGAAGCTCCTGCACCTCCAGTGGGGAGTCAGGAGAGCTGCCACACTTTGATAAGTAGGGCACTCCCTTCTGAAAGATTAAGGCCAGAGATGTGGATGCAGCTGAGAGTAAATGAGACTCCCAAGAGTGAAGATCAAAGTTGGGAGGAAAACCATAGTGAAGCATGGAAAGCAAAGTTCCTACCAGGAATTTGAGCATGAAAAGGCCATGGTGACTTTCAGCTTTGAGGGACTGAAAGCCTTACTGAAAGCTGCTGGAGGGTCTCTGTGCCAAGCTTGAATGGTCCTCACTGGAAGCAGATGGGAAAAGAGGGGTCCCTGCATGTCCCAGAAAAAGCATCAGCTCTGCAGGCTGGGGAATCGTGCTAACAAAGCAAGACAAGATACAGCTTTGATATTTCTTGGCATTTTTCTCCTATAAATATGAAGACCACAAGACTTTAAAAAAAAGCCCAGAGGGTTCTTGTCTGTGTGTAGTCATGTAAATCACTGCTCATCAGAAAGGCTTTCTGGCCAAGGAATTAAAGCTGTTTCCTTCCTGGCCCCATTTGTTAAAGATTTTGTCTCTGCTGCTTCAGTACATCATAACTGGCTGGGACTTCACAGGATGGGAGAGGGAAAATCTCTTCCACAACAAGGTGATAGCCATGAACACTCATCTGCTCCAGGAAAAGAAGGTGCACTGGTCTCAATCCCATATTCTCTTTATCACAGCAGCTCTGCACGTTATTACCTTGGCCAATTCCCTCACTCTCTGAATGACTTCATGTGAAATTTGGGGTAAATAATTCAATTTCCCTGCAAAAGAGGGGGAGGGTTCAAATAATGATTGTACTTACCCTATAAACTGCAACTCAGCCATTAGATCCATCTTATCTGAGCATCTGAAAGGCTCTTGCTGCTTCCCACACTGTAACCATTAGGTTTGTGGAATATGGCATGGAAGGAGCAGGAATGAGCTCTGTTCTCGTGTTCAGGTCAGAGGAGCAATAAAAGGAGCACGGAGGAGCTGCTTTGGCATTGGTACTTCTCACTTTTCAGATTCCAGCCTCCCTTAATTGACTTCTCTTAAGTATGTGAGGAAAGAAGGGTGGAACATGGAGCTCTTCTCGTGTGCTCTGACTGCAGCACAGCTTTTCTCCCGGGCTATTTTCAGCAGCTGCTGCTCATTGCAGCTTCCAGTGGAGTGGGGAGAGGGGTGGCATCTCCCACTAAACATTCCAGCACTGTTGCTGCACTACCAGATCTCAGTTTGGGGTTAAAAAGGATGGTTTAGGGTGCTCTGGAGCAGCCCAAGGGGAGGGGTAGGTGCAGGTCAGGGGGCTGAGCTCTGCCCTGCTTTGGAGTTGCACTGCAGTGACCTCTTCCATCCCCAGGGACACTCCAGAGCCTGAGCAGGGCCCTGCACTGGGCCAGTGACCTGCTCCCAGTGCTGATGGTGGCCAGCACCTTCCCTTTCACAGGCTCTGTAGTGGCAGACAGAGCCCTTGCTGGTTTATTTTCCCCCTTCCCCATGTTTTTTTCCTTCAGTTTCCATTCCATCCTCATCATCATTCTTATCAAATCACTCCCTCCCTCGATCTCCCTTTTACACTGGGATAATGTGGGATATGAAATTCCCACCCCTGCACCCCAGCTATGCCCATCCCCAGCCTGAGGGGCTTCCCTTGGCCACTGAAACCCTGCAGCAGTGAATTTGGCAGAAGTGGGCAGGGCTGAAGTGCACAGCACATCATTTGTGATTCCTGGGATGGAGCTGAGTAAGGACTCTGGGTTCTTATCCAGGGAACTGGGTCAGGCTCTTTCCTGCATTTCCACCCCACCTTTACCTGTGAGCAGAGCCACAACCTCATCACACCTTCCCCTCTGGCAGCACAGCCAAACTCTGGGATGAATTTCCATCCACAGGCGACCTGATTTTGTTTCCACCAGTTTCACCCAGTGCTCTCCCTCCTCCCATCCCTGCAAAAATCAATTCCTGACTGGGAGCACAGCATCCAGCAACTTCCAGGAGAGCAGGAATGATTTATATCAGCTGGGGATTGAACCAGATTATGTTTAGCTTTAGTCCCCTGTTTCAGAAACAATAATGTTATGAATAATCCTTTTATGTTCATACATCTTGTATAAATATCTGAAACATGTATAAAACTGAGGAGAGGAGGGAATTTATTAAGGTGGTCCAGGGGAATGCTGCTCTGAGAAACAAGGGGCTGCTTAGGAGAGTTAAAATTGGTTTATCCCATTAGTTTTTCTTAAGAAAGAAACCAGGGGAAACTAAATGTAATGAAATTTTTCTGAACAATGGTGGGTATTAGTTTGTGGAAGCATATTCCTGAGGAGCTCATGGGAGCATTAGTGTGTTAGTTCAGCTGCCCTAAAATATGCATGATAGTTGTTCTTCTGTGTTTTACTGCAAAATTCCCAATCAGGCAGCTCCAAAGCCTGGAATCAATAGCAATTTTTCAATAGAATTCCAGGATTTACAGGCAGGCCCCATGTGCTCATTATTTAAAATAAATGAAGGGAAGAAACAGTGAATCAAAATGTGACAGGGGCAGCGATTTTTTGGAAAATCCCCTTCATTTTAAAGAGACCTCCCAGCCAACTTTTTTAAGACAAAACAGGGCATGCATTGAATTTTCAGCTCAATGACATCATGTCACCCTGATTTCATCTGGTCCCCGCATGTTCCTGGTGGGAGTGTAACTCGATGCAGCTCCATCCAGCATGTGATTTATTACAATTTAAATTATAAAGCACCCAAGAATGTTCAGGCAATTGGATTAGCCCATTGACTGAATGTGCAGACAGCTATTTTTAGGAAAGAGATGTCACTTTGTGCAATATTAGATGGCCTGATCTGTATTTTACTTGAGGGGGGAAGGGGAATTTCCTTTATCACACGGCTCTGATGTCACCTCTGCGTTCTGTTCTTTTTAAGTGGGGATCTGAATGTCACAAGGTTTTATTCATCAAAGGTGAGACCGAGTTCTTGACACCCTGTGCTGAGTCCTCTAAACCAAGCCCAAATTCTGCCTGCAGTTTCAAGAGGCTCAGGACGTGGATTTTGGTGTTCCCACATTCTGTAGGGACGGGTCAGCAATGATAATTTATGAGGAGCAGGATTGCAGCTTGCCTAGAACACATGCAGGTCTCTGGATGCCAAGTTCTTGATTCACACCATCCCATCCTCATAAATTATCAGGTGGATCCTCCAAGCTGGGACCCACAGCTCCAGACACACAGACGGGAAGTGGAAAAAAAAAACGATGCTCCTGTCTTTTGTTGGACAAATATTTTAGGAGTAAGGCTCCACGCCAAAGCAAAAATAACCCTGAAACTGGAATAATTCATGAATAACGTGGCACAACAATCAAAGCTCCGTGTTAGTGCAGTGGGTTCTTGAATTGAGCCAAGAGGAGAAAGTGCTAAAATCAACACAAAGGGATCCCATTAGGAGATGAAAGGCTTGTTGCAATCCCTTTGGTTTGCTCAGCTGGGTCACTTTAGGAGCGCTGAGTGCTCAGGTGTGGCCGAATTCTCCTTTTCTTGTGTTCCTAAGCGGGGCAGGGGCTCAGGGCGTGTTTAGGGAATTCGAGGTGTGTGTTTTAAAGGCTGCCCTGTACCAAATCGGTTCATCTCTTCAGGACACAAATCAGGGAAAGGCCCCTGGTGGCTCCAAAAATTTGTTGCTGTCTTGACAGCAAACTCTTCGTTTTACATGAAAGCATCAGCAGCTTCTGGGAAACAGATTAAATCTAGTTCCAAACTTGCTCTTGATATGGATAAAAAATGTCTAGGGCTGATCCCAGCAGGAACGAGACCTCCTGCTGCTGAGCTCTTGGTTCAGTGTTTTAACATCTGATCTTACTGGTCAAAATGGTGCCTGGTGCAATTCTGACAATGACATTAGGGTCAGATTATGGAATAATTCCTTCCAGTGCATGTGTGGGTTCTGAATCCACCAGAGTCCAGCTCTTAGGAACAAGGGAGGCTCTGAAAAAAAAGCCAAAACTCAGAAACAGATCCATTTAAAAAGAGAAAAGAGCAGGTTTAAGTGCTCATTCTTTTAAACATCTCTATTTTGGCATCTCCTCCAGTAATAAAAATGTTTTTGGGTTATAGAAGAAACATGGAGGCACCACCAATGCTTAATTAATTGCTTAGATATTGCTAATTGTGAGGGGGGGGGTCACTAGAAGATTGTTACCTTTGTCTTCTGTTTTAACAGCAAGCAGGAAAAAGCTGAAAGGAAAGGATGTGAGAGGATATTGTGGCCCATGTGATGTAAAAATAGGAGCAGGCTGCTATGAAAATCAGAAATTCCCTGATGGAATAACCCTCCTGGTTAATCCCCCAGCTGCAGCTTGCAAGCCCCTCTGGGCTGGGCTTTCCTGGCAAGATTTATTTTAAATATAAAAGCACATGGAAGTAATTCTGCAGTCAGGGGTGGGGATGGAGCTGTGAAGTGCAGGGATCCCACAGGAGTCAGTCCATAGCAAACCCTGAGCTTTATCCCAGGGAATTCCCTGATTTTCCCCTCACTGCTGCTGTATTTATCTGCAATGAGCCCTGGCTGGCTGTGAGATACAATTTAATAAGAAATGAAAATATGTGCAGAGTGAAGGAGGGGTTTGTCATGATCTATTAAAAAAAAAATAAATTAGGAAGCAGCACTTTTGCAGCTTTTGAGGTCAAAACAACCTGAGCATCTCAAGGAGTCTTGATTAAGCCAAGTGCAATTTTTTTCTGTAAAATCTTTCTTAAAAGCTGTGCAAGCTGCCAAATGCAGCACACTCAGCTCCAAAAATCCCAAAATCTGCTTGGAGGGTGGGAGTCACCAACTTCCAGTGTGCTCAGAGCTGCTGGAGACACAACTTCATCCCCCATTACCCAGACTGGAGGTGTCTTCATGGGCACAGATGGAAAAGGCTGGAAAGGAAATATTTTAAAACTGAGGGTGCATTAGAGCAGTGATTGCAGCAGGGTGATTTATAGCTGCAGTAATGGACTGGGTCTCAGCAAGCTGAAATCCAATTATCAGCACTGTCATCTCAGGCAAAATGCTTAAGCCAAACTTTCTCATCAGTGCTTTTAGGTTTGGGGTTGGTTTTCAGAGGTGCTCAGAAGTTCCTCACCCCACAAAAATAACATATCACTGGCATGGATAGACTGTCTCTCCTCCCCTGCCCAGGAGGGAAAAAATAATTAAAAAAAAAAATAAAGAGCCCATTAAATCAGATTATACTTGATACTACTGTGCTTGATAAAAATTTTCAATAGCTGGGTTGAAAATCAATAATCTTACTCCATGTTATCAGGAAAACCAAAGTGAGGAAAAGAGGTTAAAAATGGCAAAATGAGGGATGTGATTCTCTTCCTGTGTGACTCAGGATCAGGAATATTTCCATACCCACCTCACAAAGGGACTTGGGAGAGTTAATTCAGGCCTCTGCAGAAAGTGGCTGGAGCTGAAGTTGCTGTAGAAGAGCTGCATTATGAAATAATGAGGTGCCATCACATGTGAACAAGACCACTTTGATATTTCTCCACATGTTTTAGAACACTGTGTTGTTCTCCAGCAGCCTCATCCATTCCAACCTGCAGAGAATCAAACACTTCCCATAATATTTTCACTTCTTTTTTTTATTTCTGAGATGAGGAGATAGCTCTGACAGCATTGTTGGTATTGAAACCAAAACTGGGATTTATTTAAAAAAAACTAATAAGGGAAGGTTTCACACAGTGTGTGCCAAAGGAACAAAACTTCTCCCTCCACATCTGTCCCTGAACCACAGAGGAGACCTTGGGTTTGATATCTCAGCTGAAAAGATAAATGTGGCAACACCTCCCCCAGTGTCCCAGTGCAGAGCCATGGCTGGACTGGGAGAGCAGGAAGGAGAAAGAACTGCTGGAATCTCCTCTTACCTCCCATCTGAGAATTCACAGCAGCACAGAGTCCTCCATACAACACACAGAGTCTGTGCTTTGCCAGGATGGAACCTGGGGGAAATCCTCCCTAAAATATCCTCAGATAGAGGCTGGGGAATCAGGAGTAATTTAATTTGCCTTTGCAATGCCAGTGTGTGTCGTGACTGAGAGGAAAAGGAGAATTTGGCTGCCTGAGGAATATGGGGGCTTCAGCTCCTTGTTGAATACTTTTAGCATTTGAACCAAAATGTTGTGTTTCTATTGGGTTTTGATCACTATTTTTAAGTTGTCTGTTCATATATTCCAGAAGGAATTGGATGCTGATGTAAGGACAGCAGGAAGGACACCACTAATTCAAAACCAGGGCTTCCCTTTTGCTGCAGCATCTTCCAAAATCCACATTATCCCCAAAAACTACACACAGAAGGTCAGGCCATGTGAGAAAGAGCAAAGGGGGATGAAGGAGAACAGGAATTATACCAAAGCTGAGCTGTTATTTCTGAATTATCCATTGAACAGGGGAGAGAAAAATACAGATTTGGGCCTCTGACATCGAGATGCAACAAGCAGACATTGGTGGGGTGAAAACACAATTCAGCTGAAAGGCAGATTTGGTGTGTGAGCCCACCAGCCCTGCTCCCAAACTGGATCCAAACCCCAGGAAGAACCCATCCCCAGCACTGCATCCAGGGCAGGAGGGGCTCTGAAAGTGGGGAGGGGACAAAGGGGTGAGCAAATGAGACAAACACACTCCAGGTCACTGATTTACAGAGGTGCCATTTACTGGGTTCCTGGTGGAAAACCAAGTTCTTTGCACGTTCAGACATGATACAAGCACAAAGCAAAACCACAGTCCTGATTCATTTGTGATCCTTCCCACACCTCGTGTCCTTTTCTGCAGCAGCTGGAATCCAGGTGAGTGTGATTTTATCCACAAGTTCACACACTGGGAGGGCTCTTCTCAAACCTCAGCATTTCTGATGCTTCACACACAGCATTTCTTGCATAATTCATCCCAAGTGAAGCTACCAGCAGGGCAGTCAAGTGAGAAGTGTGGAATGGCCTGGGATCACCAGGCACAGCTTCCAGGGTGAGTTCAGAGCTTGGAGTGGCCAGAGGGAGCAGTTTGGAGACTTCTCTCAGGAGCTGAGCTTCTCCCCTTTGCCCTTCTGCCCAGCTTGCAGAGGGATGCAACAGCAAAGAGCAGCAGGCTTGGTGCTGGGCAGGAGCAGCCATGGAATAAACTCAGCAGAGTTATCCCCTCCTTGTCCCTCAGATCCTTCCCAGCTGCTGCTGGAGATGCCCCTGGCTTTCAGGGTGGTGTCAGAGGCACAGCAGAGCCCTGTTCATCCTTCCACCCTCCCCACCCCTGACAAAACAGACATTTCTATCAGGTACACCACTGTGAGACACTGCTGGAGGTGGAGCTCTGAGAGTCGAGGCAGCAAATCAATGATTCTGGAAGTGTCAGACATTTCAGTCCAGGAAATTAGAGATTCATTGACTGCAGTGTGGGAAGAGCTGTTAAATAAAAACAATTGCAAGCAAGCTCACCATGGAAAGCAGAGATTCCTCTTTCACCTTTGAAATTATATATATATTTTTTTTTAAATTGGTTGGAATGCCCTCATATATTCAAATATAATGGCAGAGCATTGGGTGAATGACAGAAAAACAGAAGAGAAAAAATGCATGACTTGTTCATGGATCTCATTGTTACATGTGGGGGTACTTCTGGCATGTCAGAACCTCATTCCCAACCAGGAAAGTTCCAGAGAGGAGAATTTGTGCTTAAAGAACAGCAGCCCTGTAAAGCGGGAGACAGAAATACTCTGATGTGCTTTGCCTTTTCCCCTCCTATTCCCTCCTTTTACCTGCTGTAAATGAGTCTCCACCTCTTTTTGGGCAGGGAAAAATCTGTTTCCATGTTCTAGGGACAATTTCAGAGGGAACCTGGAGGTTTTTCTCCTCCATGTTTAACAATAATCACAAGCTGTAAGATCTTTCCTCACTGCATGACTTGTCTGGGTATCCATGGAATCAAAAGCACCAAAACTGTAACACAGGAGTAAAGTTCAGCTTGGGCCCAGGGTAAAAACCAGAATTATTGCTGAGTCCAAGACTGATGCACATCCCCT
Organism: Erithacus rubecula; assembly: GCF_903797595.1. Lineage (NCBI taxonomy): Eukaryota > Metazoa > Chordata > Aves > Passeriformes > Muscicapidae > Erithacus > Erithacus rubecula. Next base: position 2,912,726 of record NC_136677.1, read on the forward strand.
TGCATTATTTAAAGCAGGAGATTTTTTACTGGCTGGCAAAGTCAAATTTTTAGGCATCCCTTTGTTTGGCAGAGGGAAAAGGAACCTCAAATGTATCAAACACAGAGGAAGTGAATGAGAGTTTGCAAATGCCTCTCATGAACTTGGGGATGCATCCAGATCAAAAGGGAATCATGAGATATTCTGAATAATACAGTGAGATATTCTGAGCAATATTTGATGCACCTAATTACTGAGAATGTGCCTCACTGGCTTTTCCAGGAGCAGGATCAGTGCCCTGCAGTCCTGGTCCATGGAGAGGATCTGTGGATTGCCAACCTGGATCGAGCTCAGCATCATCAGCAGTCACTGATTCCAGGTAAAAAACCTCATTAATTTAGAGGAAAAATATATTATAGCATGAGAGTTGTGGCCATCCTACTGAAGACCTTAAAGAGCTCCACAGATGATGATGGAGCTTTTCCCAGTTTGGTTCTGGAGTGAGAGCCCAGGTTAAACCAGAGGTCCCAAACCTCCACACATTTCTCAGTACACAAAAAAAAAAAAAAAAAAAAAAAAAAAAAAAAAAAAAAAAAGCTGAAATCAGCCAATCCAGGACCCCAATTAACTCATCCACCAGCTCCAGCCAGCCCCATCCCAGTGAACCCAAGAGAGGCTCCTGGCTGATAATTCCACCTTTTAAATGGATCCCTCATTACAGATCTGCCTTTTCTAAGCTGAGATCTTCTCCTCTGCTATTGACTAATATTGAAAATTCCAGCTATGCATATTCATTTCCTCTAAATACCTGACACCCTTCCATGGAAAATATTGTTTTGAGGAAGAGCCCAATTAAATTGTGCAACTCTTTGCAACCTTTGGTGTTACAGTATCAGGTGGGGAGGCAGCAGCAATACTGGAAATCACAGGACCACTGGGAAACCCAGCGAATTATTATCCATTTTCCTGATGGTTTCTGAAAGATCTTTGTGCTAATTAGCTAAGAATACCACTGAATTATTTAATTATCTCTACTTTTGTGCCATAAAATATGTTGGCATATCACACTCTGTCTTGCTGTTGCTCCTCATACTTAATGATGCCTTTAGAGTTGCTGATTTCCTTTGTTCTCCCTCTGCAAGTGGATTTTGGTGGTGCTGGGGAAGGAGGGGAGAGCAGAGAGGAAAAAGCTCAGGTTTTGAAGAAAATTTTTGACATGTGGGAAAATCTTCACACACTCTCAGCTCCAGCTCCCTGTGCCATACACAAAGCAGATCTCAAAGCTATTTATTGATTGCTAATCCAACCAGGAATTCTTTCCAGGGGTTAAAAAATGGGAGAAAACACCATTTTAGAAAAAAAAAAAAATAAAACCAGCAAAGAATTTTTTTTTTTAACCAAGGAAGAGGTAAATTATGATAATTACTCTGACTGGTAGGGTCCTTAAGCATTACTAATTAGCATTTATTGCCTGGATTATTGAAACAATGTGTGTGTTCCCTAGAGTGAGGAAGAACTGGGATGCTCTTTCCTTGGGAAGAAGGCAGGGCAGCAGGAATGCAGCACAGTTGGCACCGAGGCTCCTCTCCCCTGCTCCAGCCTCGTGCAGAACTGGAATTTTACCTTGGGGAAACCCACGCCTTGAACTCCTCAACCCTGCCTGCCTCCCCACCTCTCCTTGCTCACAAAATTTAGGGTGGAAAAAGGAAAAAAAAAAAATGAAAATCATCCAAATCGTTTGGAGTGGAGATGAAGGTGGAGTTAATGCTCTGGGAATTGCAGTGTCTCCTGTTATTCCACTCCTGTGAATAAACATTTTGTTGCTCTCAAGCACTTCCTCACTGAGGAATTAAAGGGTTAACAAATCCAACAAAAAGTAGCAATATTATGGTATTTCCAAGTGGCATCTTGGCCGACTTAGTGAAGAGCTTGCAATCAGATTTCGGCACAAACTGCATTTTAATATCGAGCATTTTTAATGTGATTTCAATTCGGGATTAGAAATCGATCAGGAATTAATCAATCATCTAATCAGCACTAGCCACTACACAGCATCTCAACTGCAATTTGCTATCTGGCCCAATAAATCCTTAAGTACCTTGGAAATGATTCAGGGAAGAAAGGCAGTAAAAGTATTCTCCTTTTTTTTTTTGGTTTTTTTTTTTTTTTTTTTTTGGTTTTTTTTTTTTTTCAGCTGCAGCACTGTTCAACTTTAGGTCTTGTTAAACCCCCTGGAAATAAAAGAGCAACAAAGGAAAACTGCAGAATGCCTCGATCCTTTTATTTTTACCTTTTCCTGCCACCCAACCCTGTGCCTTTCAACTTGGGAGAGCAAGTTCCAACTCAGCCACAACGAGGTCAAAGTCACCGAGCTCAAAGCCACAGTTGCAAAACTCCCAGACACCAGAATTTTGCCAAATTTACGATATTCCTTCCTCAAAAAATATCTATATTTTAAAAAAATCCCGCTCTTCATTTGCTTCACTTTCTCCTCCTTAATTATTTGCATCACATATTGCACAGAATATTTAGCAATGTGTTATATTCAATATAGTGGCAGCATATTAGATATACTTTTAATTGAAACCTGTTCCAGCTTGGTGGTTTTTATTTTAGTGCTGAAAAAGATCTTCAATCCTTATTAAGCTTTACTTGGTCTATTTATTGATAATATTCATTTTCTCTTCCATTTTCCTTGTAAGAGGAAAAAAACATCTTTTCGCCCACAGATTCGTTTTTGGGTTTTTTTTGCCTAATGAAAACATAAAACCACGGAAAATGATCAAATTATTATTGAAAGAACTCTGTAACATTAAGAGAAGAAAGCCTTGGAGCCAGAAGAATAAACCAAAATATAAACCCCACCAGCAACATCCCTCCTTTTGTCTGCAGAAGGTAAAATAAAATAAAATAAAATAAATAAAAAGCGCTGCAGGAATCGTTCTGGATCGAGCCGTGTCGGCTCGAAAAGAAGCGATTCCGGCCGGATCTTTATTTCGGGGCTGAGTTTTAGCAGCGCTGACATTTCTGCAGCTGCCGGGCTGAGAATCGCCCTGAACCTGCGCCTGCAATTCTGGAGTGGCAAAAGAAGGGAAAAGGGTGTGTGTGGGGAGGGGGACTCGTTCTCTTCCAGCCGCTATTCCCTCCTCTATTCCCTCCTTTTCTCCTCGCTTTCCCCCCCCCCCCAAATTCAGCCTCGGGGGAGCGCAGAATGCGCGCTGCCCCCTGCCCGTATTTCCGTGCCCTGCGCTGCTTTTTGGGGCCAGCTCGCCGCGCTGTCCCCGCTGTCGCTCTGTCCCTTTAAAGCTCCAGCGCCTGTAATTGATGTGTCTGGGCCAGTCTAGACTGGGAGCGACTCGAGCCACCCCAATTACACTGCGCGCAGCAGCGCGGAGCCTGCGCGGCTCCGTCCTCCCCCTTTTTTTTCCCACTTTTTTTTTTTTCCCCCCAACCCAACCCTCCCCGCCCATTGTTTTGCCGCAGCACCGCGGACACAATAGCGACCCCCGGGGAAGGGACAGCGGGGACAAGGGGGGGCTCCCAAAGCGGGGACCCCCTCCCCAAAATGCGGAGGGTGCGCGGGGACCCATCCCGGGCTCGCAGACAAAGCGAGTCCCTTCCCTTCCCTCAGAGAGGGGAAAAAAATCGGGATTAAAAGCTTCGGGGAAGGGTAAAAACACCCCCAAAATGCGACTTTTTGCGGGTGTGGTAACGGATAAAGGTGCGGGGCTGCAGCGCTGCCGATTCCAATTCCAATAGAAAATAAATGCGGCTCGCTTCGGAATTAAAGAACATTTGGGATGATACAGAAATTCAGCATGGCAAGGCTTTCTTGGCTTTTTTTTTTTTTTTTTTTTTTTTCGCTCAGTGAAATTACAGTAGCGTGAAAAAGCAGCGAAAATTCATTTAAAAAAAAAATCAAAATCAAACAAGCAACCTTTTCCAGTTCAATAACTGTTAAACAGGAAGCAGCAAACATATCCTAAAGCTCTTAAATACCAAAAGGTTACACCGTCAATTAATTTTTGGTGCATCGTTTTAAGTTCAAGCATTTGCATTCAAATATCAAACAGTAATTCGGTGCCATAACAAGGTACAGTAACTTCATTATAAATTGCCTTGCAGAACAGAGATAAGAAATACAGTTCCAACCATAATTAATTTTACAGCAACATAAAAAAAAAAAAAAAATCTAATAAAGAAAAACAGCAGCAGCAGGAAACATTTCGAACATTTCTGATTCATCATTTACATATCACATTGCCCGGAAAAAGCAGCAAAGCTGGAAGTTCTAGAAAAGGACTCAAAGAAAACTTCAACATTTCTTTTTACTTTCCAACCATTAATACATGCAACCATTTTATTCTGCAGTTTATTTTTCCAACCTATAAAAATCCAACCTTTCTCCTGGCTTTTTATTTTATTTTTTTTTTCCTCTCAATTTTTTTTTTTTTTTTTTTTAATTTTCTCAATCCTTTTTTTTTTTTTTTAATTTTTGGTGTGTCCATAGAGCACATTTCCAAGATTAATCGTTCGGTTTTAAACTTGGAAGCATGAGGCATGCTGGGATTTCAGCTGAGGTCAAGCACCAATGTACCGAGCTGTTACTGTTACGCTCTCAGGGTACTCTGTGTTGCTCTCAACAAGGGGGAAAAAGGCAAAAAAAAAAAATTAAAAAAATCAAAATTGAAATGCTCTATGCAGTGGCCTGCAGAAAAAAAATCTCCCTCTTTCACCACAGGCGTGATATTAATATTCCTCTATATGGAAATATCTATATTTATAGTTTTATTTCGATATATTAATGAATATATCAGTGGATCGCCACGCACACCTCAATAACTGTATTTACATGTATCCATATCATGTATATCTTATCTACACACGCATATATAATAATAATCACTCTGTGTGTACACACATACACCCCCATATCTGGATCAGCTGGAAAATTATCTCCTGAATATACACACACACATTAAAAAAGAAAAAAAAAAATGTTAAAAAAAATAATAATCTCTGCGCTACGAACGCTGATTTTAATTTGATTTTTTTGTACAGAAAATGGCCATAACCACCGCCCTACATCAGCCGATGGCTAAGGAGGAGAAATACACTTATTTTTTTCCCTTAAAAGGTCTCTAAACACTATTGTATGTGTGTGTATACGGCTCTAAATATACACACCCGCGCTCACACATATACACATAGAGAGAGGATATATTTCTAAAATAAAATAAAGATGTCAAAGCACAACTCACAGCTCCCAAGAGCCTAACCCGTGGATTTAAAAGCTAAACATCACAAGTTAGGGTCTCAGGGATTGAGAGGGGCGCAACAAACTAGTCCTTGCAAAAAAAAAAAAAAAAAAAAAAAAAAAAAAAAAAAAAAATTAAAAAAAAAAACCAGAAGCAACGGGGATCAAAAAATAATAATCATAAAAAAAAAAAAGATCAAAAGGAGAAAGAGGAAAAGAATAGCAGGCAAGTTCAATTCATGGCTCAAGATTACAAAACAGGACACACAGGTGGAAGGAAAGAGCTTCTCTAAGGACCCTCTGTTGAGAGAATACATTCCATTTTTAATCGTTTATAAAAAAAAAAAAAAAATGACATGGCGCGGCAGGTTCCTTACAGCTCCCAACAAGGTCGCTTGCGACAAATACACGAAAAAGTCTCCGCATTTAAATAACGAAGAGGAAGTTTGGGGCAGTGACGGAATTATTTTCATTGTTTCAACGAGAAGGAATGCAGAAATAAGAGCAGGAATCTGCGGGCTCGCTCCCGGCCCCTGGCACAAAGCGTGCAGCAGCAGCAAGGCGCTGCCTCCCCGCCCCCTCCGCCAGCCCCGGGCACGGAGAAAAGCCCCGAGCCGCCAGCAAGGCAGGTAGAAACTCACCGTTCGGAAGCGGGGGAGGCTCCGGTCGGCGGCGGAGCGGCCGGGGGGGCCGGGCAGTGCCCGCAGCAGGCTGGGTGCCCGGCGGGCTTTGACACCCGAGCGCTGCGCTGCGAGCCGAGTGCGCGCAGCCGGGGGAGGAGGCGGCCGAGGGAGGGCGGCTGTGTGCAGCTGGGCAAGCCGCTTGCATTTTTAAAACAGCTTTTTTTTTTTTTTTTTTTCTCCTTTTTTTTTTTTTTTTTTTTTTTTTTTGGGGGGGGGGGGGTGGTAAAATAAAAAAAATTAAAAAAAAAAAAGGGGGATATATGAAGGAAAAGGGGGAAAGAAAAGAGGTGGGGGGGTTGGTTGGTGGGGGGAGGAAAGGAAAAGGAACCGAATTCCTCCGCAGCTCCTCTCGCCTGCCGCCCTCCGCGCTCCCCGGCAATGCCGCTGCCGCCGCTGCTGCTGTTGTTATTATTATTATGATGAAGAGACGGGGCTGGGGGGCTGCGGGAGCCGGGGCCAGCCCGGTGCCGGAGCGAGCCCCAGACTGTCAGCGGGGAGGAGGAGGAGGAGGTGGAGGAGGAGGAGGAGGTGGAGGAGGAGGAGGAGGAGGAGGGAGGAAGGGCGCGGGCAGCAGCGCCGCAGCCCCGGCCGCCCTCCCCTGCCAGCCGCCGGCCGGGGCTTCAAAGGAAAACCTGGAGAAAAAGCCGCTCGCCCGGGAGAGGAGGGTGCGAGCCCCGCGCACACACAGCACACTCACACACACACACACAAAGGGACTCCATCCTGCACCGACTCCTCTCTCCGAGCACCTTGTGCACCCCCAGCCAATGGAAATTTACGCCGGCCATAACCCAGAGCAGGATTTCGTCCCCATTGCCACCTCCTTCCCTCCGCTCTTCTCCCCCTTCCCTCCCTCCCTCCCTCCCTCCCTTTCCTCCCTCTTTCCTCCCCCCCCACCCCCCCGCCCAAATAAATAATACGGATCCGCACCCTCCACCCAGCTCTGGAACCGCTTTAGGCCCAGCGGCACAAGCGGGGAGAAGCCGAAACGTTCGGAGGGCCCGAGGTTAAAAATGCAAAATATCCGGCGCTGCCGAAGGCAGGTCCCCCCCGGCCCGGCCCCGCCGCCGCCCGGCGGGGGCAGCGGTAACAGGCACCATTACGGAACCATCATCATCATCATCACTCACTCCGTCCTTTTCTCACCTCAGGAGTCTGAGCCCATTCACCAAAGTCCTTCCTCGTCCAGGAGCTCAAATATTTTCTTTTTTTTTTTTTTCCTTTTTTTTTTTTTCCTCCTTCTGGATCAGCCAGTCCCGACATCATTAAACTATAGTCCTCCTCTTCCTCCTCCTTCCTTCTCCCCCTCTCTGTCTCCCCCTCTCTTTTTTTTTTTTTTTTTATTTCAAAAAGGGGGAGTGGGGGGGTGGCTAGGGGGTGTGTGGGGGGGAAGCAGACATAGCTGCATGAAGTGGCTGCCTTTTCGAAAGCACATTTAATCTTTCCTGGCTCCCCTAGGCTTCGATGAATTAGAAGGGAAAGGAGAGGAGAGGGGGAAAGAAAAAATCCAGGCAAGGGAGGCTGTTGAGGGACAGCAAGCATCAGGCTCAAATCAACGACCAGATGAAAATGTACTAGACCACACTGCCCCCTCTCTTCCTCTCGCTCTGTCTCCTTCTCTCTCACACACTCTCACTCCTGGAAAGCTTCAGTGTCTGGTTACAGACTCTTTTGGATCCTTCCCCCCCTCCCCACCCTCGCCCTTTGCCAACTATCCTAGAGATTCCTTGCATGCCTACTTAAATCTTTAACAGAATAAGGACCCGGCTCCCCCCTCCGCCAGCCCCGCACACACTCACACTCACACTCACACACACACACACACCACTGCCGGTCACCCTTCCCAATAATCCCTTAAACTGCCGGCAGAAACCCGCCGGAGCATCCCCGGAGCATCCCCGGAGCATCCCCGGAGCATCCCCGGCCCCGCCGCATCCCCGCCGGGTACCAGCCCCGGGAGCCGGGGTGCGGGGGGCTGAAGGGCGAGGGGATCGGCGGGGCTGCAGCCCCTCTCCTCGCCTCGCTCCCGCTGCCTGTGGGTTTTTAAAACAATAAAAGCCGGCGCTGGCTCCGCTCTCGCGGGTGCCCCCCGCTCCCCCCCGCCGCAGCCGCCCGTGGAAATCGCACGCCCCGCGTCTGCAGCGAGGCAGGCAGACTGCCTGGCTCATGCCCGTGATGACTTTAGAGCTGACAACCTCCTCTCCTCGACCCCCCTTCCCCTCCACACCCACCCCTGCGCTCAATGGCAGCGCCGCTGCCTCTCGCACCAGACTATATTTGCAATATGTGCTAATTTACCAGCTATATGCCCTTGGATTTTAAAATGAACTCATCAGTCAATGTTTCGAGTACCGATGCTCCCTCTCTCTCCCTCTCACACACCCTCCACTGCAGACATGTTACTCATTCTCCAAGCATTTCCTCCCCGAATGTCCGTCAGACGCATATACACTTCATTGATCAAACCAAATCCCCTGATAACAATAAATAATAATACAGACAGTTAACATCAGCGGGGAGCGGAGCGGGGGGGGGGCGCGGGGGGAGAGACAAAGATGACGACTAAATCTGCATTGTGCTTTCGGAGCCTGAGCCCTGCTTTTCCCGGGGATGCTCCGCACAATGCGGGGCGCAGGTAGCCCCAAAACCGAGCCCACACCTCGTCCTGGGACCACCCCAGACCCTCTCCCCCCGTTTGCCCAGGGGATGGTGATGTCTAATACCTGAATCCAGGTGTTTGTAGGAGCAGAAGGTGGTTCTGGCTATGGAGGAGAGGAAGCACCTCACGCAAAATACAGCAATAAATCCAGGCAGTTTCTTTGTTACAGTGAGCGCTGCACAGACGCTCAGGAATTAGAGGTATCGGGGCATCCAAAGACACAAAGATTTCCAGAAACACCTTCTCAGCTCCCCCTGAAATCCCTTTCCTTTCTATTGAAGGCAGGGAGCACCTATGCAAGAAGCCAGGTTGGGAAGAAGGGCTATTAAACATCCCCCTGTTCCACGCGCTGGGTATTTCAAGGGTTTTAGGGCTGCCGCGGCTTTATTTCCCATTTTTGTGGGGCTGAAACAGGGGAGGCAGGAGATTGGGATTGCCCCTTGGGATTTTGGCTGCTTGTGCGGGTCTGGCAAAGAGAAAGTGGCTGCAGTGTGAGTGTTCGGGAAGTTGGGGAGGGTGGGGCTATCTAGAAATCTTTGACTCACTGGGGTAACTCCCTGAGCACAGGAATCAAATTGTTGCTCCAAGCGAGCTGCATTTTATGAGCAGCAGCCTCGGAATGAAACCCTGCATGCACACAGAGCTGGGGACAGCTAAAAGAAACGCAGGGAAATAAATATGCAGCCCGTAATTAAATTATTGGGTGCAATGCAGAAGTCTCTGGGTGATGGAAGAGGTGGGATTATGCAGCAAAGTCAGGCTGGGAATCCACGGATACAAATTTTCTTATTTATACCGACATAATCCTGATTGGCATCAGCCTAGATAGGGGAAGAATCAAACCCTGTGGACTGAAGGATCTAATCTTCGGGAAAAGTAGTCTGGATTAGTGACTGTATCTGCCAACCATCCTTTCACTGCCTTTAGAGTCCCTCACCACTGCAAGGTTTTGCCATCACACCGAGCATTTCACATCCATTGTCTCCTTATCTTCCCTCCCAATAAAAAAAAAAAATGTTGTGGATTTTTTTTTCCAAAGTTTTGCAGCAAACACATAATTTCTTTATACACTTTAGCCAAGCCTTTGGAGGATACTTATTTCAAGCAGTTAACACCTGACCCCAATTTTTGTGGGTAATTAGTGAGCTAGATAACCACACAAAGTGGGTAATTATTTAGTACCCAAGGGTACTGTACAAGAGGGTAGAGGCTGGCGGTGTTAACAAAAGCACATCCCTAATTATTGTATCCATCCTGATGTTTTAAGAATAGTTACTTCCACCTAATGATCCATGATAAATCAGTAAACTCTTCTGCTTCCCTTAGCATGGGATAACCAAGGACAGGGTGAGAAGGAACAACTTTAATTTGTGAAAGCTCCAAGAGAAGGGAGAGAAATCCCTTTGGAGGAGGGCTCTGGGAGCCTAAATCCACCAGGCTGGTTGGGAAGAATGGAAAAACCAAAGCAGGGAGTTTACAGGGAGTGCCCCAGGGTTTGCTTCTGGCTCAGGTAACGTGGCTGTGCTGATGGATCCTTGTGTTCAACCACAACAACCAGCCAACTGCACCTGGAAAATCGCTTTACAGCTGAACAAATGGGATGTTTTGTGTTTGGGGAAGACCAGAAATGCCAGGAAAGAAAAAAAAAAAAAATCATATTTGAAGAGTTTCAATTATCTATCACCACCATTATTTATGTTGCCACAGCCACATTTCTCCTATGGAAAACGTTGTATCCTCAGGAGGATTGTCCTCAAATTTAAGAAGGAAGAAATGGGAACTCTATTGAACTAGAAACTAAATAATTTTCAGTTGTTAAATCCATCCAAACATCCCCAAGGCAGGTGTCAGAGGAGGGTGCCAGACTGGTTTTGGTGACAGGAAAAGGAGCAATGGCCAGAAAATAAAACTCAAGTTCCACCTCAGCTTGAGGAAGGATTTCCCACGGGGGTGGCAGAGCCCTGAGCTGCCCAGGGGGGTTTTGGGGCCACCCCAATCCCACCTGGATGTGTCCCCATGTCCCTGCTCCAGGTGACCCTGCCTGGGCTGGGCTGGGTGATCTCCAGAGCTCCCATCCCACCCAAATGCTCTGGGACTCTGACAAAAAAAAACCAAAAACAAAAACCAAACCAAACCAAACCAAACCAAAACCACAAAAAATTGGTTTTCATCAGCAGCACCAGGTGATGAAGAAGTGTTTGCTGGAATCAGATCATGGCCTGGAAGAGAAGATCCCATCCCCTGCCTGAGCACTTCACACTCACTGAAGGACATCCTCCAAGCAAGCTCAGAGGAAAAGCACTTTCCTCTTCTAATTGCTTTTATGAATCACCACTGACATCCAGACACTTCATTTACTGGAGTCCAGCAACCCTGTTTAGCAAACACTCCAACTCCAAAATGTTAAAGACTTTCAGGCTGGCAAAAAAAAAAAAAAATTAAAAAAAAATATAGAGGTGTCATTCTGTTTGATTTGATCCCAGCTTTGCATTTAACTCAGCTTGCTGCTCTGGGCCAGGCACTACATAAAATAAACCACAACTGGCAGCATCACCTGCCCCTGTGAGCATCAGGAATTCAAAATTTAAACAGAGAAAGTTTGAGGGGTTTCCACAACTTCTCGTATTTCTCTATTGTTCTGTGGTTTGCTTGGTCTGGTTTTTTTTTTTTTTTTTTGTGGTTTTTTGTTGGGTTTTTTTTTTTTTTTTTTTTGGAGTGAAATAACCACAACTGAAAGAGGCCTGAAAATTGTTCTCATATTTAAGAAGGGGCCAAGTCTCTGCAGTCCATTTATAAATAAATATAAATAAAATTGGTATCCCCTCCACTAAGCCTCTCAGGGGACATGGTTTGCAGGAAACTCTTGCAGAAATGGAGTGAAAAAAACAGAGAGAAGCTGGAAAAAAGAAAGGAAGAATGAATTTAATCATGGAGATCAAAGGAAGGAGAGACCTTGGTAGGTGCTGTTATAGCAGAAAGTAGAGTAAATACAAACTATTACTTTTTTTTTTTTTTTTTTTTCTCAGATCAATTGGAATTAGCAATTCAAAGGGGAGGACACACAGGAGAAGGGATGTTCAGCCAAGGTGGAAGATTTGGGGACTCAATATTGGCTATAAAACCTCGAGGCCTTTTTGAGACCAGTCAATAACTTCACTCTGGGCAAGGTGGACAGAGATAATTTAGAAAATATCTTTAAAAGAATGGTTACAGCTCAGCTGTAAGGACAGCATCCAGGAGAGTAGTTTTCAAATGAATAAAATATCTTTAGGGGAGTAAAAAGGATTCATGAATAGAAATTAAAAATTTAAATTATGTGAGGAAAGGTAAAATTGAGGAAAGCAAAACTGGGCAAAGTTGTCATGACTTGGATATTTCCAGAATGGTGCTCTTGACAACCAAAAGTTGTTTTTCGTTCCAATTCCAGCCCAAATCTCTGCTAAAATCAATACTCTGTAAAAACACAGAAGCACCAGGACAGCACTTACCCATCCCTGGAGGGTTGTGAGTCCTTGGGAGAAGCTGCAGGGTCCAGATTGTTTTTTGCCACCCTCATCTGATCCCCTGGTATTCAACAGAGAGGACAGAGAGTGGTTCAAAATCATCTCAGTCCCACCAAACCCTTTTTACCCAGAAACTTTCATATCCCAATCAAAGTTTTGCCTCCCCAAGCACTAAAAATTGCTGGTTGGATTTTCCCCCTACCCCCAGTTCTGCTTCTCCTTGAGCTCCAACTCCACCCTTCCCTGGGGAATGGGGGAAAATTGAAATAATAAAGGTGAGAAAGGCATAAAAGGGTTGAAATAATAAAGGTGAGAAAGGATCTGAGGGTGGTAAATAAGGGAAAAGGAAAATAAGGCAGAGGGAAAGGCCCTGGGACTCTGCACTTACAAAAACTCAGAGTGAGGGAAAAGGGAAGAATTTAACAAAAATGTCACAGAGGGATTGGGAGAGAAAGGTCACAAAGATTGACTCATCCAAAATCAGAGAAGTGGGAACACCATGGCCAAAATTTGTGTTTTGTCTGTGGGGAGTTACCAACCCCCCCCATCCTGAGCTCTCCTGACACAAAATGGATTTAACCAAAATGGTTAAATTCACCATTGATAATGAAACTCAAAGTTACCTGGATGAAATCACACAAGGAATTATTTCATCACCCTGACACCAAATTTTGATGCAATTCCACCTCACACAAAGCACCCAAACCCCTCAGATTTCACATGGGTTTGGGGCCACCAAAAGTTTAAGACTTGATTAATTCAGAACATTAAAAAAGCTCCAAGAATCTCCCTCTAATTTCAGATAAATCTAACTTGGTTTGGGGATAAAACTTCTTAAGATTTGAGGTTTCACACCAAAATCTGGCAAATTCTGAAATACATCAGTTACTAAGAGCTGGAGATGTATGAAAAAAAGAAGTCTGGTCAACATTTAATGCTTTTTAAACATTAATTCAAATTCCAATAGAATCATTGAATGAAAAGTTGGAGTCCCACAATCAAATCTTTTCTATTTTTTTTCCCCTGAAAAAGCCAGTACAAATAACACCTGTTGAGTCTGTTCAATTGGAGTTTAAACTGCTGAACCTAAATTCAACTTGCAGAAAGTTTAGGGACATTTTGGGAATCTGAGCTGGCAGGAATAAGTGGAAAAATTAAATTAAAGATCCATGAGAGTGAGAGAAGGGCTAGAATGGATTGTGTTGCAGTAGGAAAGGAGTGCTGGGGTCACTGTGGAAAATAAAGATTGTAATTCCCACATTGGAGGGCTGCAGCCCACAGATCAATTCCCATCTCCTCTGGAAATTCACTGTTTTCAGTCCTTGAGAATACAGTTATTGCACCTAAGAAGGAGCTGGGAATCTGAGCCTTAATTAATGTCTGGGGTGAGCCCTGAGAGCTCAGAGGGACCTGAGAGTGCCAGGATCCTTCAGCATCCCCACCCTCCTCACCAGCACTGCTCTCCTTCCACAGAGAGGGTGGAATTATTTAAAAGATGAAACAAAGGAAATGTTTCAAACAAAAAAAAAAATATATCTCCCAGGTTTTCTATTACTATTTTTATTACTTGTTCTATTCAAGAAGAAAAAAAGGACCAAAACATATTTCTTGCAAGAAAAAAAAAATCATGTTTCAGCCACTGCCTAAGAATGAAACCCAAGGGGAGGACACCAAAATATTTTCTCCAGCTGGTGGTGGGTGCAAGGCACCATTCCCTGCACAGGGACAGGCAGGAGCTGGAACAGAGCCAGCCTGAGGAATCCCAAAACACAGTGGGGATTCCAAAACACCAGTGGGGATTCCAAAACACCAGTGGGGATTCCCAAATCTCCAGTGAGGAAACCCAAAACACCAGTGGGGAATCCCAAAACACCAGTGGGGATTCCCAAAACACAGTGGGGAATCCCAAAACACCAGTGGGGAATCCCAAACCTGCAATGAGGATTCCCAAACCTGCAGTGAGGATTCCCAAAATACCAGTGAGAATTCCCAAACCTGCAGTGAGGATTCCCAAACACCAGTGGGGAATCCCAAAACACCAGTGGGGAATCCCAAAACACCAGTGGGGAATCCCAAACCTGCAGTGAGGATTCCCAAACCTGCAGTGAGGATTCCCAAAATACCAGTGAGAATTCCCAAACCTGCAGTGAGGATTCCCAAAATACCAGTGGGGATACCCAAACCAGCACTGAGGATTCCCAAAACACCAATGGGGAATCCCAAAACACAGTGGGGATTTCCAAAACACCAGTGGGGATTCCCAAATCTCCAGTGAGGAATCCCAAAACACCAGTGGGGAATCCCAAACCTGCAGTGAGGATTCCCAAACCTGCACTGAGGATTCCCAAACTTGCAGTGAGGATTCCCAAAACATCAGTGGGGAATCCCAAAACACAGTGGGGATTTCCAAAACACCAGTGGGGATTCCCAAATCTCCAGTGAGGAATCCCAAAACACCAGTGGGGAATCCCAAATCTGCAGTGGGGATTCCCAAACCTGCACTGAGGATTCCCAAAACACCAGTGGGGATTCCCAAAACAGCAGTGAGGATTCCCAAACCTGCACTGAGGATTCCCAAACTTGCAGTGAGGATTCCCAAAACATCAGTGGGGAATCCCAAAACACAGTGGGGATTTCCAAAACACCAGTGGGGATTCCCAAATCTCCAGTGAGGAATCCCAAAACACCAGTGAGGATTCCCAAAACACCAACGGGGATTCCCAAAACACCAGTGGGGATTCCCAAAACACAGTGGGGATTCCCAAACCTGCACTGAGGATTCCCAAAACACCAGTGGGGATTCCCAAAACAGCAGTGGGGATTCCCAGCCCATTCCCAGCCCTGCAGCTCCACACTCTCAGTGAGTCTCTCAGTCTCTCCATCCCTTCCTCCTCCCTGCAGCTTTATCCACCCAGACTGCAACTGCCCCAAAGGGGTCTCTGCTCACAGGGGACACTCTGGGATGCTCTCAGATATTTTGGTGTTGCTGTCAAAGAAATCCAAGTTCTGGGCTGTCCAGGAGGGAATTCTGCCTGCAGTGGGACTGGGCTTCACACCCCACTTGTGTCCAGCCCTGCACTGGTGCTGGGAGTGGATTAAACACAGGCAGCCAGTCTGGAGAGGGATGTGACAGACAGGATGAGTGTCAGGGCTTAGGCTGGGCCCAGCAGACACTGCTCAGTGTCTGAGTGCCAGAAATAGCAGCAGGAGGCAGGCACAGCCCCTCTGCTCTTCTGCAGGGCTGCACTGCAGCTCTGCTCCTCCCTCAGCACACAGCTCCTCCTGGCCCCAATGCAAACAGACAGCCCTGACACTGCCAGGGGATGCAAGGTGAAGGAACAGGCAGAAAAATCTGAATTTCAGCTTATTTGCTATGATAAATCACATCACTTAGGATTTTTAATTAAAACGTGTTCTCGAGTCGATTGCATAGAAATAATTTTGGATGATAAATCTGGTCAGTGGTAACTCTGTAAATCTAAAAAAGGTGCCAGCACAGAGACAGCCCATCAGAAACATTTCCTCCCAGTGTGATCCCTGCAATTCCAACATGAGTGTCCCTGAACAGCTCATTCAGGATCAGTTCCTCTGCCTTTACAACTCCCCTTAGGAGGAACAAGGACCTCTATTTTATAGGCAGGGAATAGATCCAAAGAAAAATAAATTACTCATCCCAGACCCCCAGGGAGTCCACAGCAGAACTTCTAGGGCTTAATAAAGAAAAATAAATGGTTTCACTCTAAAGGTAGAGGCTGTGCAGTCTTTGCCCCATCAATAATAAAACAAGACAATCCCCACGAGCTGCACGTGAACAAGATGAAAATGACAACCTGGTGTCTCCAGGAATTCCAAACTCCTGTTTCCCACAGGAAATCCCAGAGAAACCCCTCCCAAACCCACCTTCACCTGGGATAATTCAGTGACAACCCCAAATTCTCACTGTTTGACCCTCATGGGTGGTCTCTGCTCCCCTGCACGGAGCCAAGTGCAGCAGCAGCTCCCCAGTGATTATTTGATCACTTCCCTGCTTAATTGCCAGGTTTAATTACTCGCATGGCAACAACAAAAAAGTCAATCTGGCAACGGAAATCCATTCTTTGAACAACTTCTGCCTCTTCCCTCAGACACCAACTATTGCTCCATGAGCCATTCCTGATTAATAAGGGGCCCTCGTGGGAAAGCCACTGGATTTCATTTCCTTCAGCTGACAGCCCCAAGTCCCTAAAAATCAAGGGCAACAGAACCTTGATTTTATCGTGGCAAGATGACACTGTTCTTCCCCTTGCCATTTTCCTTCAGGAGGATATGTTAGCACTACATTTGCTCCTCCATGTGGTGGGATTTCTTAAATAAAAAAAACGTATGTTCTATATGTCTGAGCTTGGAGGCAGAGCTGCATTAGCCTGTTCACCATCCACGTTTGCTTCAGACTTGGCCAGCCACCTAGAAAACCTGCCAAGACCTCTCTGGCAGAGTTTTCCTCACAGTTCCAGGAAAACATGGAATATTCAAAGAATTTCAGGGCCTCCCAGCTTAGTTTGTCACCACTCTCCTTGCCCACTTAGAGCTAAATCACAGGCAAATTGCTCTAATGCCCTATTAAAGATTTAAAAATGGGTTTCTCCAGAGGAGGGTATGTGAGGACAAATCTCTGCTAATATATAATGCAAAAGGACCATTCAGATGTGATGCAATGTGGCAGGAGGAACAATCCTGCAGCTTCCCAAGGGAGTTCTGTCCTGGTTGGGGCTTTTAAACCACCTTCATTTACCCAGGGAAAGGAGAGATTTGGTGCTTGCTGTTATTCCTGCAGACTGACAGAGCAGGGTTAGATGGAGTTTTGGGAATAAATTCCTCCCTGTGAGGGTGGGGAGGACCTGGAATGGAATTCCCAGAGAAGATGGGGTTGTCCCTGCATCCCTGGAAGTGTTGGATCAGGTTGGATGGGGCTTGGATCAGCTCAGGATAGTGGAGGGGGTGGAATTAAATGATTTTTAAGGTTCCTTCCAACCCAAACCATGCTGGGATTCTGAACCCATTGAGATCTCAGAGGATGAAGCAAAAAAAAGGAATTTACAGCAGAGTTGATCACTCCTGGGGCTGAAGGCAATGCTGCCAAAGTGTGTCACAGCTCTGACTCAGGGACACAGAGGTGACCAAATGACATGACCAAAATTCAGAGCAGAATCCATGGGAATGGCACCTGGAAACATTTCCTTTTAGAGAGGAAAATCCTGAGTGAAACAACTCACTCCTGACCAAGAGCAAACACCGGCCCACAGAAAAAGGCTTTAAATAATTTGGAGAGGGTTTTTTTTTCTTACAGAGAATAAAACCTCCCTGTGATTTTGGATGTCAAGGAGACTTTTCTTGATTCCCAGCACTAATTTATGGATTAAACATTTAACCCTTGACTTGAGTATGGATTGAGAGTTCCTTGTTGCTGAGAGCTGAGAAATGAACTAAATGTAAAAACTAATATAATATTATACATATTTTATTTATAATTTTATACATTATTACCCATATTTTCTTATATCATAAAGTTATTGTGTTATCTATTATTAATATAAAAATAAATATGATATTTCTGAGCAGAAATAAAGGATGACTGGACACTGATTGCATTTTTTCCATTAACACCTGGTTTACTCCTCATTCAATAATTGTTCTCACATGCAAATGAAGGTAAGACATGGGTGAACTATCTCAGGGTTCCTAGAAAATCCCTTCCTTTCCACTTCAGAAGGGAAGGGCACTGAAATCACCTGTGGATCTGCAGCAGAGAGAAGAGGAGCCTTCCCTTCTTCCTTTCCAATTCCCTTCCTGCTTTCCCTTCAATTTCCTTCTTGTTTTCCCTTCTTTAATCTCTTTCCTGTTTTCCCTTCTTCAATCTCTTTCCTGCTTTCCCTTCTCCAATTTCCTTCTTGTTTTCCCTTCTTCCAATTTCCTTCCTCCTTTCCCTTCTTCCAGTTTCCTTCCTTCCTTCTTTCCCTTCTTGCCTTTCAATTTCCTTCCTGTTTTCCCTTTTTCCAATTTCCTTCCTGCTTTCCCTTCTTCAATTTCCCTCCTGTTTTCCCTCTTCCCTTCCAATTTCTTTCCTGCTTTCTCTTCTCCAATTTCCTTTTTTCCCTTCTTCAATTTCCTTCCTTCTTTCCCTTTTTGCCTTCCAATTTCCTTCCTGTTTTCCCTTCTTCCAATTTCCTTCTTGCTTTCCCTTCTTCCAATTTCCTTCTTGTTTTCCCTTCTTCCAATTTCCTTCTTGTTTTCCCTTCTTCCAATTTCCTTCTTGTTTTCCCTTCTTTAATCTCTTTCCTGTTTTCCCTTCTTCAATCTCTTTCCTGCTTTCCCTTCTCCAATTTCCTTCTTGTTTTCCCTTCTTCCAATTTCCTTCCTCCTTTCCCTTCTTCCAGTTTCCTTCCTTCCTTCTTTCCCTTCTTGCCTTTCAATTTCCTTCCTGTTTTCCCTTTTTCCAATTTCCTTCCTGCTTTCCCTTCTTCAATTTCCCTCCTGTTTTCCCTCTTCCCTTCCAATTTCTTTCCTGCTTTCTCTTCTCCAATTTCCTTTTTTCCCTTCTTCAATTTCCTTCCTTCTTTCCCTTTTTGCCTTCCAATTTCCTTCTTGTTTTCCCTTCTTCCAATTTCCTTCCTGTTTTCCCTTCTTCCAATTTCCTTCCTGCTTTCCCTTCTTCTAATTTCCTTCCTGCTTTCCCTTCTTCCAATTTCCTTCTTGCTTTCCCTTCTTCTAATTTCTTTCCTGCTTTCCCTTCTTCTAATTTCCATCCCATTTTCACTCCTTCTCTTCCAATTTCCTTCCTGTTTTCCCTTCTTCCAATTTCCTTTCTGCTTTCCCTTCTTCCAATTTCCTTCTTATTTTCCCTTCTTCCAGTTTCTTTCCTGCTTTCCCTTCTTCCAATTTCCTTCCTGCTTTCCCTTCTTCCAATTTCCTTCTTGTTTTCCCTTCTTCCAATTTCCTTCCTACTTTCCCATCCAGTTTTCCTCCTTTTCCCCCTTCCTTTCCAATTCCCCTCCTGTTTTCCTGCAATGGCTTTGACCTGCTGTTTGCAGCAATTCCTTAAATCTCTCTGTGTATAATTATTAAAAACATAAGCAACTAATCTGTTATAGACTTGCAAAATTCCTATCAACTTCTAAAAGCAATTTGGTTCTTTTTTTTTTTTTAAATTAAATACTGGTGGTAAAATAATTGCTTTATAAAACAATTTGTCACTATTTGCATCTCCTTACACTCACTTTGTGAAAATGAGAGATTCCCAGTCTCCTTCCTCATCCTTTTTTTTTCCTCAGAGCATCCATTTGGTTTTCTCCTTTCTGATGGGAAGGTTCAGTGCATCCATTTCAGATTTATCTCTTCTTTTTCCTGGCACCTTTTTGGCCACTTTTTGTCCCCTCAGATTTGTTGGAACAGCTCCTGTGTCACCTTAGTGTCTTTAGAACCAAAATTTTCCCTTTAGTGTCAAGCAAGGGTTTGTCCACTTCCATTTTATAAGAGGAACAAGGCCTAAAGTGTTCATAAAAACTAAAATTCATGGCTTGAGTTATAAATCTACTGCATATAAGAAAAACAAGCAGAAAAGTCTGGTTGCCCATCAAGAATTCAATGATTTTTAAAAAGGGTCTGGAGTGGAGGTGATGGGAAGGAGGAGCCACTGCTTATAAGACAGAAGGAAGAATTTCAATTTTCTTTCCATGACTGCCCCAGAAACCTGATTCTTGAACTTATTTCACCAGGAAACAGGGCCATGACATTGCACCAAGAGCTAATTTCACCCCATAGCATGGACAGATTATTTGCTCAGGGAGAATACATGTTATATTTTGAATGTATAAATCTAAATATATTCAAGTGGGACTGCCTGCAGCAGCAGCAGAGTCAGGGCAAGCAGGAGTTTTGTCTTATTTTTGAAAGGAAGGGGGATAATATTCCCAAATATTTTGGATTTTCCTCTGCTATGGGAAATTTCCAGACATGAGATTTCTTTTCTGCTCCAGTTTGCTTTGATTGCTGAAGTCCAACACCACAATTAGGAGTTTGTCCCTGAGTGGACACAGAATTTATCCCAAAAATTCCCTCTGGAAATGCTGAACTTGCTTTCACACCTAAACCCCCAAGCCATGAAGAGGGAAAAATGGGAATGAGAAGGAACAAGTTGGTTAAAAGAGAGAGATGTGGCCTCAGACTGTTCATTTCCAAATCCTGCTCCTTTCACTGAGAATGGCAGGCCAGGCCCCCATCTCACTGTGCCCCTTGGAGATTAAAATTTTTATATTTTTCTACTCCAACACATTAAAACAGAGAGAGAAGTTCCCTCTCTTGGCATTCCCAAAGGTGTGAGGAGCAGCATTTCTGGGATGTGAGGCTGGGGAATGAAATTCTCTTATTTTTAACTTATTTTTAACTGATCAGCTTTCAGGCAGCAGCATGTCAAGATCCAGATTAATTAATGCAGAACCTCCTCATCATCATCATCATTTAGCTCCCAAGGTTGCTGGGCTTGGAATTCCAGTCATGACAGGAATTCTACACATATTATACAGATTTAGAAATGGCATCAATAGAACACTTAGGGCCTTATTCATTAAACAATGAGTCATTCTGGCATTCCTCTCCATCTCATCCCAGTCCTTACAGAACTTTTATGTACAAAATTTCACTCTACTTAATGCATCTGATTGAGGAGGGTGGCAGCAGAGTTTCAGCTGGGTGTGGAAATAGATGAAATTCAGGGGTTAAAAACAAAAAAAAAACAAAAAAAAAAAAGGGAAAAATCCCTCTAAATGATGAAAATTTCATCTCCCAGAAGCATCAGAGCCATTTGAGAAAAGAGAAGCAAAAGAAAATCTGCCATGACACTACTATGAGGATTTTCTTACTGCCCAGCAAGCCAGAAGAATGAAATATTTCAGAATCCAACACTTGAGCAGCAATTCTGGGCAGATCATTTCAGTGTTGCTCTGCAAGAGGCTGAAAAACTTCCCTTAATGTGCACTTTACAACTGTGGCAAACTAATGATGGTGCAAGACCACAAAATATTTCCCAAATCATTTCCCTAATGACCTAAAGCATTCAGATGGGCTGGTTGTATTTTCTGTGTGTGATTTAAATGAGGGTTGAGTTGAAAATTAAAGATTAAGCCAGAGCAAAAGCTGTCACCTGTCTCTCAGGAATGCACCTGCATTATCAATAGTGCAGAATGCCTACACAGCAAATACAGGATGAATTTTGAGCCAATACTGATTTAATCTAGGCAGAGCATATCCAAATATGGGGTTTCACCAAGCTCTAGCAGCTGGAACACAAAGTTTTTTAGGGATCCACTGGTTCCCAGCCTATGGGAGCTTGAACTGTTGTCATTCAAACCAGGTAAACTGGGATATGCTACAAAATACTCAGAATTTTTTAACTGATCTCAGCACAAATGATTATTTTACCTTCTTTTTGTTCTTTCTACTTCTTTCCTGACTGTTGGATGCATGGCTGGGGTTTCTGGGTGTGTGGTTGGGATTTCAGGATGCATGGCTGGGATTTCTGCAATTCCTGCAAATCTGGAGCACAACACCCATGGGAGTCACTGCTCTCTTCCAGGTCTGACTGGGATCAGAAAAGAGTCTCAGAAGTTGTTGGGAAGTTGGAAGAGACACAATTGTACATGAGGCAAAGGAACTGTCCTTTTATTTGGAGCCCCAAGATTTCATAATTCCTTGGGTCTTTGCAGTTTCCTTCATTACACGTGGAAGCATCAGTGCCTGTTTTTGGTCTTTATCCCTAAAAAGTGACAGTAAATTTGGAATCCACCTCCCCACATTGGATGGGCGTTATCTCCCAAGCCCTCCCCATGGATCAGACCCTCCACATCCATGGTGGAACAGGGATGGGAGTGGATTTTGCCATCTCCTCTCCATGAATTCCCAGTCCAGGCTCTTTCTGCTCCTTCACTTCACACTCAGGACCAAGTTTCCATTTCCCTATCACAGGACAAACACTTTTCTGGGAGGTGGATTGTTTTGCATTTCACATTCCAGTGGAAACATTCCCTGAAAAACAGTTGCTATCTCCCTGGCTATCCAGAGGCTGAACTGACCAAAATCTGGGAATGGAACCCAAGGAAAACAGGACAATTTTGTGCCTTCCCTTCTCAAGCTGAGCGAAACAAACCCAGCAATTAAATCCACCTTCCTTTTTTTTTTTTTTCTTCCTCTTCTCCTCATTTACAGCTCCTGAGCTGTTCCTTTTCTCATTGCAAAAGGTCCATAACTGTAACAGTGCCACGTTCTCCTGGAAATCTACTTAAATGGCACATGATGGAAGCCATATGATGGGAGCTTAATTACATAGAGGGCATATGGAAGGCATATGACATAAGGACATATGGAAGGCATATGATGGAAGGGCATCTGAGGACATATGATGGGAGTCTAATTAATTGACAATACATTCCTCTCATCAGGGGGAGAGCTGGAATGCTGCTTTGTTCAGAGGAAAAATATGCACATTGAATTATGCTCACCACTGACCATTCTCCTCTTTAATTACGGTTCCTCGGGTTTTGGAGAGGGATGGATCTTTTCATTTACATCTCATGGCATTAATATAAAGTTGTGTTCGACAGGATTGTTCTAAATAATTGTTGTTTTTGAGCCTCCTGAAGTTTTGAGCGTGCAGAGCAAATCTGAAATGTTACCACCAAAAAAAAAAACCCAAAAAATGAAGAGTCTGTTCTTACTTGGGATTATTCATGAAGCTGCTTCTAGAGAAGTCTTAAATAGGTTAAAAAACCACAACAAAACAACAACAACAACAACAACAAAAGCCTATTCTTTACTTGGGATTGTTCATGAAACTGCTCCTAGAAAAGTCCTAAATAGGTTAAAAAAAGACCAAAAAAAAAAAAAAAAAAAAAAAAAAGAAAAAGAGTGTGTGCCTGTTTGGGATTATTCACAAAACTGCTCCTAAAGAAGTCCCAAACAGGTTAAAAAACCCAACCCTCATGGAAAAAAAAAAAAATCTGTGTTGGATGGGAATCAATGCAGCTGAAAATTTGCACTTCCATCTGCAAAAAGATTTATGGGGGGGAAATAAGGTAGTGCCTAGAAGGTGCCAAGAAGATTCCTGATTTCTGAACTACCTGCATGTTTTTGGGGCATGTGCCTTCCTGAAACACAAAGAGCCTTGTGTGATCCCACCTCCTCTCCTTGTCCTGAGGAGCTGCAGAGCTACAAACCATGGCACTGATACCTGGAACCTCTCTGAAAGCAAAATGGGATAAAATCCCATTAATGACTCTTGGAACAACTCAAAAGTGAGCCTTGAGTAACCCTCACAGCTTCTCTTTGCATTCAGCAAACAGGGATTTGCAGATATTTAAGTTTTTAAGGGCCATTTTACCAGAAAATAAACAATTTTCTGGGTTATTTAGACACCTTGAAACATCATTATCATGTTCACACTTTGAGATTAACCCAATGAAATCAACCCAGTGCCTGCTCTTTATTTTTATTCACTAACTGAACAAGTTGAGGAAGAGACAGAGCCTCTTATTTCTGGGAATTCAGAAATCTTTGCCAGAATTACTCATAGAAAGAGTGAAAAGATCTAAGTTCAGGTCCTGGGCCCTGACCAAGGGTTGTGGCCACCACCTTCACCCAGGCCCCCAGAGGAGCTGAACCCTGAGTGCTGCCAACACCAAAATGTTCATTTTCTGTTCCAGCTTTAGCAGTTTCAAGGGTTTTTCAGGTCTCCAATATTCAGGCAAAGAAACCCATGGATTTCAGGAGCAGCTGGGGAAATTGGATGTTCCCAATTCCCTGCATTTCAGCCCTGTAAAATTTGGGGTTTTTTGGTCCTACAGCTTCTCCACAACATTTGGGGTGTTCCCCAGCTCCTGCATCCAAACTGCTGGGAGGGAGAGAAGCAAACAAACTCTAATGGATGTATCAACCTTTAAAACACCCCAAAAATCCCCATTTTAGCTGAGTGGATCCCCCACTGGATATTCCCAAGCTATTAAATCAGGTACTTCCACCAAAACCCTGCAAGGCTTTATCTGGGAGCATCAGCCTTGTTTAACTCCCAGTGTACAATTAACTGAGCCACTCTAATGGGAAGGGGGGAAAAAACCACAGGATATTTTTACCTTTGGAGACTTCTGCTTGCTGACCAGGAAGGCAAGAACACTGAGAGGTTGCCATGGTGCTTTTGGGATTTTTGCATTTTGGGAATGTTAACACCGTGCTTGCTGCTCGAGGGCTAATGAAGGAAGACAAACATCACTGGGTTTGCAAAAAAACTCCATCAAGCAGGAAAAAAAAAAAAACAACTTATAAAATCAACATGTTGATAATCCTAGAGGGGGAATGAAGAGGTTTTTCAGCTTGTCTTACCTGCTGTTTCCTGTTCCAGGTGTGCAGAGCTGAGGGTTTGTGGTCGCTGCTCACGGCGGTGTGTGCAAGACCCAAGGAAAGCTAGGAGGTTGTACAGTTATCTCCCTTGGTGTAATTCTAAACTATACAACCTACTACCTCAACCTGGATGCATGCAGTCAAAAATTCATAATCTCAGGGGCTTCTAGTTACAAAAAAAAATTTAAAAAAAACCTCCTCCAAATCCTCAGTGGTTTAATTTAGAGGGAATAAAGTGTTGGGGGAAAGGCGCCAACCCCAAATTCAGCTCCTCACGATGGAAATAAGACACAAGTCAGGGTTATTCCTGCTGATCAAGGAGATGGAATATTTTCCCTGGCCAAAATAAAGGTGTTCCCCTTCCACAGCAGATTCAGAACATACACAGATTTTTATTTCATTTTTTTTAAAAAAAGCATTTAAAGAAGGCTTAGGGTGAAATTTGTCCTGACACGTCTTTTCCTTTCTGACCTCAACCACGTGCCTTGGCTCCAGGTTGTTTGAAGGATGTGCAGGAATGGGGATGGGAGAGAACTGCAGAAGGGGGAGAAATCCTGGGGTGGATTTGACCCTTTGAACAAAATGTTCAAATGAACCATTGTGGAAAAGCAGCCACGTTCCCCCCACAAGACACACATTTCTGACTCCTGTTAATTCCCAGCCAAACAAGCAGGATGTTGTCCTTGTGACTCACTCCAGCACCCACCAAGGTAGCACTTACAGCAGCAGGCTGCCTGATTATTATTATTATTATTAATATTATCATTATTATTATTATTATTGTCATCACTGCCCTGCCTTGGCACCCCAAACCTGGCAGGAAATAAAGGAGAAAGATGGGAAACAGCACCACTGTCCAGGATTCACCCTGCAGCAGCAGGAAAATACCTAGAAAGAATTGCAAAATAATCTTTCTGCAATGTCTGAGTGGCCATGATGTTGATGATATCTCAATTTCAAATTATTCCATATTAGGTAAAGTTTGCTTGGGCCAAAGAGTGGAAATGCAGCACAGGGCAGAGTCACTGTTGACTATTTGATCAGTTAGAGCAGAGACCAGAGCTCAGCTCTGGGTAAGGAAACCTCAGATCCTGGCCCTGTGCTCCCAGCAGGAGCTTTACCCTTCTCTAAAAACACCCTGGACCCAACTCCTGATGCAACATCATCATTTCCATGCTCTGAACAGCTTTTCTCCAACATGAAATCCAATTTTTTAACTCAAGTAATTTTATGGGAGGGAGTGAACCTGTGTGATGGAAAATCCCAAATTCTACCCAATCTCTGGCTCACAGAGCACACAAATTCCCACTCAGACCTCCAAAAACAACCTGCTTCACATTTTTGCAGCTATTAAAAGAAAAAAAAAAAATTCAGTATCACACAGGTAAAGCATTTGTTTTCTACAGTTTGTCCCTGCAAGTATTTTTCTGCATCTCAATCTTGTCACACCTAACATTCCATAATTGAAAATTTATAAATTATTACCTGTATCTGATCAGTTTAATGAGAAGGTGCTTTTAACACTGAGACTGACACAGGCACCCCTTGCACACCAGGTATTTAAAAGCAGAGCTGAGCAAAAAGCCAAAAACTCTCAATAATTTGCTCTAAAATGGAAGGTAGAAGAGGTAGAGAGTTTTGTTTCATTTGTGTTCTCAACTCAGCAAAGGCATTTTCATGGATAAATTACAATAATAAATTCCTTACTTTAGATTTAGGCCAAAATAACCTAAATTTTTCTCAGGTTGGCCAATGCTAATAACTCCCTACCTCTCCTTGCTGCTCTTCCATCTCCACAAAGAGACTCCAAGAACATTCTAAAAAAATTCTATCATGGGATTTAACACCTAACTCACCCTCTGGGGTCAACTTTTGGACACCTCTCCATCCTACTGCATGAATTATCCTGAAATTCCCCCATTTATGGCTCCAGCACCCACTACAGGTGTTTTGTTCCCTAAAGCTTGGACAGCTGGAAGTGTATTTGCATCCCAATTTTAAAATTTCAATTTTTAAATTAAACCATTGCCACCACTGGTGTCCCTTGGTGTCCCTTGGCTCTGGGGATCTCCCTGGGCCACTCTGAGCTCCCTGTTTGTTTTCTGGTGATTTTTGTCAATGATGTCTTTACCCAATTAGCACAATCATACCTAATTAGGGCTCTCTAATGACAATGCTCCCCTGCCATAGGTTATGGATGGAGGAAGGTCCTGCTGAACTCTGTGTTCCCAAAGCAGCTCCCAGTGCCTTTTGTCAGGGACCCCTTTTGGGCCTCTGGCTGTTCCAGAATCCCAGAAATGATTTCACACTTCTGGGGACAAAAGGGAATCTTTGGCCCAGCCCTGCCCAGCCTTATTTTAAAGCTACAGTGTAATTAAAAAATTGTGTTTTTCCACTGTAAAGGAAACGTGACTCCAACTGCTGCTTGACCACAGAAATGCTGGGATTCACATTCAGTGAATAATATTTATTTTTAAAAAGAGAAAGAGAGAATGGAGCAGCTCTTCTCAGGTTTCCCAGCTCTGAAGTTCCCACCTGCCCATGGCCCTGAACTCAGCAGAACCAGCTCTGAACTTCAGTCTGGACTGGGAAGTTTTCACTCATCTGGTTTTATTCCCTTCACAGGCTTCAGGTGAGAGAAAAATTCACAAACCTGCTCCCCCTACCCACATTTCCTATTGGATTTCCCCAAGAGTGAGGTGAGAATCCCAACCCAGAGCTGATTTTTGGGAGTTGCCTGGTTGGAATATCCCATTTTTTTTTTCAAACAGCCTTCAGTGTAAAGCAGGGATTCAGTCACATAGAAAAGCAGGGCAGAATATTCCCAAATAATGACATAAAACTGCCTCATGCATGAATCCCCTGCACTAAACCACATTTTATATACATTTACTGACTTTGAACAGGGTTCCAGCAATGGACACTCACTAGAGATGATCAAGGAAACTGAATTTTTTCTCATAATCAGGAAAATCACAGGCTGAGGTTTGGCTCTGAATGTTTTGGGCTGTGAATGATGCAGAAGAAGGAGGAACCCACCTTCCCTCTCACATCCCAGGCAGGGCTTGCCAAGGAGGGGCTGGGAAAGCAGAAATATTCCCAAAGCAAATGCATTTCCTTAAGTCATTGAGCAAAAAATAAATATAAAAAATAAATACAAAAAATAAATACCAAAACACATAAATGCCATGGTTCATTTGGAGGGCTGAGATTCCTTTTGCCAAATTTCAGCCTGGAGTGATCTTTTTTATTTTTATTTTTTTAAATAGGTTTTCATAAATCTCACACAGGAGAAATGCTGACATGATTCCTGCTGGTCACCTCACTCCTTCAGCTTGGTTTGGTGAAACTTCATTAGAAGTTGGTTGTAATTAAACCCCAAGATTCTCAAAGGTTTGGAGCTCTCAGAATTGTGTTAAACACACAAAAAACCAAAAATTGCATCCAAGAGGATGCAATTTAGAGACAGAAACCTCATCTGGGCTCAGCTGAAATCCAGAGCAAGTAAATATTTTGAAAGCTCTCCAAATTTTTTCAATGCATGACAAAAACCTTGCCTGAACTTTTAGCCAGGGTTGCAGCAATCTGAAGGTTTGCTCAATATTCCATTTCATCCTCTGGCCCTTTCTGGGGGAAAGGTGTCCAGGCTCTCACTCCTGAACCAAAATGTGGCTCTTGAGAGGAGCTGGAGCATCAGGAGACAACAAAATTCAAACACCCTGTGCTGGATCTAAGCTGGCACAAGTATTTAGTGCTGATGACTATAAATGACACAAAAACTTTTTTTTTTTTTTTTGAGGATTTTTTGGCCTGTTTTGTGACTGAAGCCCAGGAGCCAAGGCTGGTTTCACCTGCATGCTAAAAAATGAAGAACTGACAAATGCTAAACCAAATTCTGGTGCCACTTCCAGGGGGGATTGCTGGGGCTGGAATTCACCATGAACCTGCAAAAATCCAACCAGAGCCCCCCAGCCTGAGCACTTCCAGCCCAGGGAATGCCTCTCCTGAAATGTCCCAAAGCCATGGAGCATTCCTGGCTCAGGGGTAGGTGACCAAGTCCAGGATCTCTCCCCTAAAATCCTCCCTTACTGATTAGAAGCAAATAAACAAAAAGAGAGGGAGGAGGGAGGGAAAAAAAAAATCAGATTACTGAAAACCAGAATACTGAAATTTATCTGCCTTTTAAGAGTTTAACCAGATTTGATTATCTGAATAAGAGTATTTGGACACGGTTCAAATTCCAGGGTACACAATTCCATTCTGCTTATCACGAATCCCATTTGCCACTGCATATGGTTATTCTAATTACCCAAGTGCTATTGTGTGCTCCTCTGCTGACAAGGGCTCACTGTGCTCCTCACCAGGCTGGGAAAGGAGGGAACACACAAATAAATTCCTTTTTTACCCCCTCAGTGGGGATCACTGAGGAGGAGAACTCACAGGTGCTGTCAGGCAGCAACAGGAGTGAGAAATGGTTATGGTAATTTGAGGGAGAAAAAGATGATTTACCAAATTTTTATTTTCTTTTTTAAGAAGGTATTTGCTTCCTCAGAGAACTTCTGCTGCTTTCATCTCTAACTCTGGCCAAAGGAAACAAGCAAAGCAAAACCCCCCCAGTTGGAGATGCAGCCACACAGGAGGGTTTGGGGTTTTTGGAGAGGATATTGGGACGTTTTGGGGTAATTCCCATGCCCAGGTGCTCTGGTTTGATTCCAGCAGTGCTTTGTGTGCCTTTAAGTCCCCCTGCAGCCTCCAGGTGGGTGGAGGGCTCTGAGCTCAGCATCTCTCAGTGCATCAGTGACAGGTGAGGAGCTCTGTGCACTCTGGATGGCACCTGGATCAAAGCTGCTGCACAAATGCAAGCTCCTTATCCACAGTGGGAGGGGAAAATAATCACAATAATAATAAAAAAACCTTTGTAAGAAATGCTCAGGTAGGAGCTGCACAGACTCCAATTATTCTCCTCCACCCTAAAAAGAAAACACATTTCAAGGTTCTTCACATCATTTTGTCAGGCTCCATTTTCACTCAAGAACTTAATGAAGTGCAGTGGAACAACCAAGCAGCAGCAAAGAAATACAAATTAAAGCTGGAAACACAATGCAGTGCTTTTCAAAAGGCTGGAAAACAAAGGGGCAGGGGCAGAATATGGGAGGCTGCAGCTAGAAAAGAACAGGGGGCAGTTTAACATTTTAAAACTCAGCAAGAGCAGGTTTTGTTGGGTTTTTAGTGGATAAGCTGAGCTCAGAGAAGCTGCCAGAGGAGCCTTGGCATCACCTGCAAGAGGCTTTCTTGGATCTGTCCCATAAAACTCAGGCCCCAAATTCACCCCAGAAATCCAATCAGCCTCAGAAATAACTCCCTGCTCCTCCTCCCAGCAGCACAGGACCTGCAGTTCACCCCACTTCTGCTGCCACTTCTCTGAAGTTTCCTTTCTAAGCACCCAGCTGTGTTTAGACCAAGCCTCTCACCAAAAAAGGAGGTAAAAAAAAAAAAAAAATCAGATATTGATTAGCAGGTCTCAACATATTCAGAGAGAAATGGCACTGAGATATTTTACAGAGAAGAAAAAAAGAAATTAATCTGTTTCTTCTTTCCTCTTTTATGATTCAAGTATTGATTTCCTAATAAAAAATAAATAGCAAACTAAATGGTAGTAGGTCATTTTGGGACATATCTGACCCAATTCCCCTGCCAGGAACTTTGGCACTCTCCAAACAATGTCACCTGAAGTGCCAGGACATCCATGACAAATTCCAGGCTTTTCTCAGCCCATTCTACCAAAAATGCCTTTACAGAGGAGAGACCACCCTACAGAAATATGGATTTTATTGGGTTTTACCAGCCCATTTCTCCTTGGAGCTCAGACCAGAGGAACCCATTCTTCCCTTGGAGCCAGCACATGGGAACCCAATGCAATGAACTTTCACAGCATTTAAAAACCAACCCCAAACCAGCACAGATTATTCACAGATCTTCTGGGAAAAGCAATTTTTACTGTCCCCATCTCCCCCTGCTCATCCCATCATGGATGGAACAATGTTCACCCCCCAAATCCCAAATCCTTAGCTCCAGGTCCCTGTTCTGTGTAAAATCCCACCACAGAAAAGTCCAGGAGCAAAAGTTCTGCTGGAAACTCCTTCTATTCCTTGATTTCCCATCCAAACATTTGGGAAATATTGAGGATCAGTTATTATCCCCAACTTTACATCACACAAGATGCCAAAATGGGATTTTCCCCCCTTTTTTAAAATTTAGTGTCAGCTCACAGGGGGAAAGAAGAGTGGTTGGACTTCTCTGACTTCATTTTAATACAATAAATAGAAAACACAGAAAACCCTGGAAATTGAGCAAAGAGGGGATTATTTTTTTTTTTTTTTTTTTTTTTTTGCCTACAGCAGCGTGTGTCAAAGCAGCCAAGTTGAAACCCAGAGAAATTTAAAAGTGGAAATGCAGAGCAAATCTTGGGTGGAATTAACACTGAAAGCTTCTGGAAAGAAATAGTCAGACTTTATTTTGAGTTTACAGCCTAATTATTTTCATATAGAATCTGTACATTGGGGTTTTAAAAAAATGACTTCTTCAAAAAGAATTGTTCCACTCTCCCAACTTTAAAGGTTATTTTTGCACTGCAGGCTTTGGTGGCTTTTTCCTGCCCTACCACTTCTTTTGGACTTTTCAGCATGATTATTGTTTCTTAAAAACCATTTGAAAAGACACAAATGCCATGAAATTGGGAGGAATGGGATTCTATAATAAACTGATTTTTGAGAGAGGAGTTGGAGGGCCAAGCCCCTCCTGTGGCAGAGAAGGGATTCCAAGTTCCTGGATATAAAAGAGGAGAAATGATTGTTCCTCTCACAAACTGCTGGACCAAGCAAGAAAAGAATAACTCCATGTTACTTTATAAATGAAATTATTTTATCTGGTTCACAATTAACACAAGAATTCTCCCCTATCACACCCCCATCACCAGAGCAGGGCAGGACATGGGTGGGATTTAATTTCTTCAGCCTGATATCAAATAAACTCCCCCCATCCCTTTTTCCCCAGCACCAACCAAGCAGAGCACCCCTTTGCACGAGCTGATAATTGCAGCTCCACTTTTATACCCCTCTAAATAAAATTAAAAAAATTAAAATATGAAAGAGGGAAGAGGGGAAAAAAGGGGGAAAGAGTGAAGAATATTTGGAGGTGAAGTGCAGCAGCACCCAGTGTGCATTTGCCAGCCAGCACAGACCTATAGATACAAGCTTGTGTGGAATATGAGCACAAGTTCGGATCTACGGGTTTGTGGCAGCAGGCAGGGATTTCTGCTGCCCCTGCCAGGTTTGGGGTCACTTCTTGGGGGGGTGGAAAGAGGAAAAGCTTTTCTGTAAATGGAATTTCTGAGTTTTAGCCAGCTTTCGTTGTCTCAGCACCTTAAAGCCCCTCCTTGGAGGGTGGGGGGCAGAGTGGATTGTTGATTTTGTTGTGGCACAAGGCACATGCATGCCCATGAGAGCTGTAAGATAATCAGTAAAATAAAATGAAATAGAAGTTTTTAAACCAACCCAAATGAAGCTGATCTGTGTTTCTTCCTCACTTTGCTGGACAGAATTTCTGGGGATGACACAGTACTGAGGTTATTGAATCAACAGGCAGCATTGGAGGTGTATCACTGAAACAGGGCAGGAAATCATCCAACAGCAAAATTTGGGGATAGAAACAGAATTTGGGGAAATAGAAACAGAAACAGAATTCCAATGCACAGCCATTCCCCATCCTTGCAAAGAGTTGTTTCCATTCTGGCTGAAGCAGGCAGCAGAAACAACTTTTTACAGAAATAACTTTTTTAACTTTCAGAGAAGTCATTGCTGGGCTGGGATTCTACTTTAATTCTATTTTTAAAGGCAAAAAACCCAAACCCTGTCACTCTGCTAAACAAGCTGGAAATTCCCCCCTAACCCCAACTCTGCATTTCTTCCACACAGAGAAATATAAAAGTTCTTTAGGATTTTTCTAATAAAGCTTGAAAGTTTTACCACCACAAGCAGGAGGCATCCCCTCCTTCCCCTGAGGTTTCCAAGTTTTCTTTCCTATGTAAAGAATATTTCTCATTTTTTGGTGGGGAATCAGCCTGGAGAGCAGCCTGGCTGTGAGCTCCACATGGAGCTGGTGGAGAAAATCCCTGAGATCAACTTCTGCTCAAAGTATCACTAATTTCTCACTTCCATCAGCAGACAAGCCATATTAATGCAAGTTAATATAATCCTCTTTAAAAATCAAACAGGCAACACTTGGAAAAGAATTTTGCTATTTGGATGCTGTTAGAAAATTTCCTTTTTTTTTTTTTTTTGGGTGCAGGTTCTTAAAATAAATCACTTCAACCTTTCCAGCCTGGTAAATATGCAATTATCAAATACAATTTTCCTTTATTTGGAATCATTGGGTGGCAAGAACCTCCTGTTATAGATGTTAAACTTTCACCATCTGCCCAAAGGTTATCTAAATTCATCCTCCAACTTCAGATTCCTACACTGACACTCACCTTAAAACAATCCAGCTTTTCCCAAAGCTTCCACCAGCCAAAAAAAAATCGTGCTGCAGCATCTTTAAAAATCCAGAATGGTTCTCCTGGTGGAATTTTGGGGTGGGCAAAGCTCTGCAGTGATCAGGGCTGGAGCAGGGCAGGGATTGTGAACAGAGCTGCAAATGGAACACAACAAATGTTACCCTGCCAAAAATAACCCCAGCCCTCCACTACAAAGCTCATTTATTGCAGGGAGGTTCAAATCCAGGTTTTCCAGCAGGGTTAAAGGTGCAATATCAGGGGTCAGTTGTTGCTGGGTGCATCAGGATTTCTTCCCCAGGCAGGGAATTTCACCTCAATCTCACTGTGTTGTGCAGAAATGTGTCAGGCAGAATGTGTTCTTTATATACAGTATTATATTTTTATTTATATTCATTTTCACCCTAATATTCATTGCATTCAGTTATGTGTATGAAGCCAGCTAATTTGAATGGCTCTGGCTGAGAAATATTTGATTTTTTTTTCATGAGATGATCTGACTGAAATCACACAAGGCAGGGTGGAGGTTACATTTTCATCACTTTATGAATTTCCCAAATTTTACTTTTTCTTTCCCATTAATTCCTGGGCTAATCTCCTTTCCCTGGGATAGTTAAATCCATGAAGGATACCAATTTATAAAATTTGGGTGTTTTTTTGTACAGAGGGAACACCCAGAGCCAGACTTGAGCCAGACTTTCAAGGAACCCAGCACATGATCCAAGAAAACTGGGATTTATTGGGATTTGTTGGGAAAACCCTGCTGCACCTCCCACTCCCCACCTGATTGGCTTTTCCAACACAAAAGGGAAGAAGGAAAATTGGGATCCATCACCAGAGCTTCACTCAGGGATGAAAAACAGGAGAAAAAATTGAAAAGCAGCAAGAACTATGAAAATCTCCAAATTAATTCCCACTATAAATCTGATTTTGCCCCTCTGAAATGGAGGAATGGGGCATGGGGATGGCATTCCATGGCACCTGGGTGCTGTAAATCACAAATATCCAGGAGCCAACCTGCTCCTTTTGGAAAAGAAATTCCTGGATGAGCTTTAAGATAACAAATTGATAAATGCAGCAGCAAACCCACAGTTTTGTTTGCTGAAAAAGGCAGATTTTTAATTTTTTTTTTTTTCATGAGTGCTGCTTTTTAAATAGGAATTTCACTTGTGTCCAATATTTTCAGGGGGATTGAAAGAGAGCCATGGATTTGCCAAGATTGGTTGGAAATGTTTCCCTCCACTGATTGATCCTTTGTGAAAACCTGATGAACACACACACAGAGGCAGAAAATCCATCAGAGGCAAACAAATCAATCAGCATCAGCCTGGATTTGCCTGGAATGCTAAGATTACCAAAAAAAAAAAAAAAAAAAAAAGTTTCAACCTGTACATTAAGGTATTTCTATTTCTGATTTCTTTATAATGAGAGTATTTTGCTTCATTATTAATTTTGCAATATCACTGATCACAAAATCAACGAGGCTTTGATACGTGGGACAGCCAAAAATACAGAATATTTTTTGTCAGTAACAACCCAAAGCTGGTATTTTAGAGATTTATATCCAAAGGAATATAGTGGGAAATATGAGGAAATAAAATCTCTAAAGACCTAACACTGGGGTTTGATCTGAGGGTGGTTTCCTTGCAAACCACAAAGCAGAAATGCCCTGTCCAGGAAAATCGATCACTACGGAATGCATTGTGTGCCTGAGCAAAAAAAAAAAAAACAAAAAACAAAACCAAAACTGTTTGCAGCCATTTCATCCTTCTGCCCTGAAATTCAGGCAAATAAGAAACACAACTGTGAAATAATTCCCATTCTTTCCCCCTCCCCACTTTTAACCTCAATTAGGCCTATAAAAAAAAATAATAAATAAATGTATATATACATACTCGATCCTAGCTTTAAAGAGCAACTCTTTAAGGATTTCTGTGCTTGAAATAATTTGAAGGGGTGAGGAAGAAAAGGGAGAATTCAAATTACCTCAGCAGCAGCTGCATTCTGCAGAGTTTCCTATGGAATGTGTGCTGCCATATTGCTAGGCCCAACTCCTCGGGAACGGATCCTGGAAGACAAAATATTTACAGATATTTTCATGGCATATTTTCAAGGAATGGATGCTGCTCTCCCTACAGCCAGAGGCTACAGATTTAGGAGCAAAAGGAACAGCCAAGCTCCTATAAGAGAAATTAATCCCCTCCCTCCCAATATACTCATTTTTAATTCTTTTTTTTTTTTTGATGATTCTTTTCCGTGTTCCACCTTGGACCAACCCACCCGTGGAAATCAAACAAAACATTCCTTGGAACACAACAACTCCAGAAGTTCTGCCAGTCCCCATTCCCACCAAAACCATTGAGGAGAAGAAAGAAACGGGGAGGCACCAACTCCTGCAAGTGATCAGTTCTCATCTCCAAACCCGAATCCCAAAAATCCACAACGAAGAGGAGAGCATCGTTACCTGCTTTGGAGGAGGTTCCCCAAACAAGCTTTTTTTTTTTTCAGCTTGTTGACTCTTTTACCAGTGATACAAGGAATAATTATTTCTGTGTGCTGAGGAGATTGTTACAAGAGGAGAAGCCCTGGCTGGTGGTGGCTCCGTGGATGCAATTCTTTTTTGCACCACAGCAGGATTTTTGGCTGCCACTCCAAGCTGCTTTCACTTGCCAAGTTTTAAGATGCCGGTTTTGCCTTTCATTTTATTGTTCCTTTCGCAACGTTAAAGAGCGACTTTAAAAAAAAAAAAAAAAGAAAACCCTTAAAAAAAAAAACCAAAAAAAAAAAAACAACCCATGCACAGCTGCTATTGGGGAGGGGGGGAATTATTTGAATTTTGCACAAGAATGGAGATGAGGAAGGAGCTCGCTGTGATGTAACCACAACGACACCCACAGAAATATTCCCAATATTGGGGGGGACGGGCCAGCTCCCGATTTTTGGCATTTCCCCAGCACCAGGAGACAAGAATGAAACTCAAACCAGCCAGAGCCACGAGCAACCACAGAGGTGGAGGCTGATCCTTCTCCCCCCTCTCAGCACCAAAACTCCTTTTTCAATCCACTTCAGGCTGTTCCTCCCCACGGAGGGTTTTTCATCCTGGGGGTGCAGAGATGGTGAGGTTGAGGAGCAGCCTCCTGACTAAAGGATTTTGCAGACCTCCACCCTTTTTCTGTGATAGGATTCACCCATTCCCAACCATGCCAGCCCTTCTTGGATGTGATGCCACCAGGAAGGAGCTCCACAGAAAATCCTCCCATCCCAACTCCCTGCAGGGTCCTCCTCCAAACACATTCCTTCAGCGTAAGCCATTGAATTCCATTTTTAAATTTTCTTTTTACAATTTCTCAATAAATTTTTAATTTTTTTTTCTATTATTCCTGGATTTTTTTTACATTTTTTGGAAAAAAATATTTCAATTTTTAATTCATAATTTTTAATTTTTTAATCACTATTATTTTTAAAATCCCCAACTTCACCGCTCAAGAGCTGATTTATTTCATTTTCCTTGACGTAGCAACAAAACTCCCGGGACTGATGCCAAGGCCCGAGCGCATTTAAATGAACAAACAGCAACAACAACAACAAAAAAAAAGTTGTTTGTGATCCTCCTTGGGTCAGAATATGAAAAGCACGATGGGCTTTATGCTCTGTGTGCTGTAAAGTGCAGGATAACGGAGCTCTGAGCTGGCTGCTGCAGATGTTTTTTGGAGGGACACAAACTCCAGATGTGGGCAGGGAAAATCCCCGCTCGGTTCCTTGGGTTCCACAAACCAAACCCTGCTGGCCACAGCTCCTTTTCCCAGAGCAGAGGTGCCTGTTTATCCCAAAAATGGGAGTTCCCAGCCCGCAGCAAACGAGCTGCCGCCAGCTGTTGGGTGTGCAGAGCTCCACAGAAGCAGGAGATGAATTTCAGAATTCCATCCACCCCATAATTTCATATTTGAAGGGAAAACCCAACCCTGACTCCAGACAAAGTTTCTGTGCAAAACCCAGCGAGTCTCGAACAAAAGCAGCGCGGATTAATAGAAGGGGGGAAGAAAAACAGAAGCTTTGTTCTAAAGTGGAAGCAGAAGATGTGAAATTTCAAAATCAGATG
This sequence comes from Erithacus rubecula, assembly GCF_903797595.1. Classification (NCBI taxonomy): domain Eukaryota; kingdom Metazoa; phylum Chordata; class Aves; order Passeriformes; family Muscicapidae; genus Erithacus; species Erithacus rubecula. The sequence goes on from NC_136677.1 coordinate 2,949,877, forward strand.
GCTCAGGCTGTGATTTCTTTCATTTAAATGAACTGATCTGTTGCTAAACTGCTGCTCTGGTGCCAAGGAAGTTTTAACTCCTTCAGCTCAAAGCTGGCTGCGTTCTGCTGCTTCCTCTCTCCTCCCAAGCAGCAAAGAAATCAGAGGGGAGAAGTGAAAAAGGGAGTGGGGAGGAAAAAAATCCGAGATGGGGAGGATGAAACCCAAGGGCAGAGCACAAAGAGCTTCCAGTGCTCGAGGAGAACTTGTGCTGCACAAACAACGAGGTTCTGCAGATTTCCTAAAACTTGGAGAGGAGGCAGAAAGGCCTCGAGCTCCCCAACCATGGGGAAAAGCCCAAAATGCTAAAATCCCTGAGCTGACTCATGGCAAAGGGTCACTTACCGAGAATGCAGAACCCCCTTCCCTACACGTGTGAAAAAGAACAACCAAAAAAAAAAAAAAAAAAAGGATTTTAAAAGCAGCCCTAAAAAAAAAAATAGCTGCTTAAAATTTGGGTGAAAGTTTCTACTGCTTTTCCATTTGGTATTGGGGTTGTTTTGCCCACTTAAAAAAAAAAAAAGAAATTGAATTAAAAAAGAAAAAAATGAAGAGAGACGTGTTATAATTGGAGGTAATTCCACGGGGAAAATATTTATGTGTAGAACAAAAAAAAAAAAAAAAAAAGAAAATGTAAAAATAAAAGAAAAATATATTTCTATATCTCTGTATCTCCCACTTTGCAGTTCTGCTGCAGTTCCCCCTAAACTGCTGCTGCTTGCTCCAATCTGCTGCCTGCTTAACAACGGAATGACAGGCAACATCTGTTTGTATAGGAGCCAAGATCAAGCCTTCAAAATGTTTTTTGGCTCAGCTTCTTTTTTTCTTTTTTTTCTTTTTCTACCCCCTCCCCTTGGAAGAAAAAAAAAAAAAAAAAATAGAAGCAAAAGAAAAAGTAAAAGCGCCCAGGAAGATTTTGAAACAACTCAAGTGAGGCTGCAACTCTTTTCCCCTTGAGTTATTTCAAGGTACAGGACTTGGAGGAGAATTCTGCTTTTCTCCACCCTCCTCCCCTGCTCTCCCCACCCTTCAGCTTCTCTCTTGCCCCATGCTATTAATAAAGTATCACACAAACTGGGGGGAAAAAAAAATAATAATCCAACGTACCTTGATCCCTAAAAGGCCACTCCCTCCTGTGGGGAGGGAGGGGGTTCTTCGGGAGGAAACTAAAAAAAATTGCACGGGGAGGGGAATATGGGATTCAGGGACAGGCTTGCCACAATCCTCTCACCCTGGTGGGTTTTTGTTTTGTTTTGTTTTTTTTTCCTCCTCTCCTCCATTTTATAGACTGTTAAATATATTGTTTGCAAAATCAAAGGGGTTGTTATGAAATTAAAAAAAAAATAAAAAATAAAAAAAAGATGCGGGCGATTAAAATAAATAAATAAGTCGAAAAAGAAAGAAGAGGAAGAAAAAAAAAATTTTTAAAAAATCAGCCCGGCTCCAAATACAATTCCAATGAGTAACAATGTCAGGCTACTGCCAATTCTGTGGCAAATTGGGAGAAAGCACAATAATTCCACATGCTGAGATGTGAACAACTGGAAAGGAACCAACTCTCGGGAAGTCACAATGAAAACTCTCCCAGTGCCCCCACTGCCATCCTTTTCGGAGGAAAAAAAAAATAATTTAAATTAAGCCACTAATTTAACAAAAGGAAAAGGCAAAACAACACCAAGAGCATCGAGGGAAGCGGTTTAAAAACTCAGGGAGTGTTTTATTCGCTGGAGATTTGGGACAACGCCGCCGCATGCACATGTATGAAAAAAAATAAAAAAAAAAAAGGGGGGGGAAAAAAAAAAATAAAATAATCAGAGAAGTTGCTAAGGAGACTTGTGGAAAGCGGGACTGCAGGCACATTTGTGGCCTTTCCCCCGTGCCCATCTGCATTCCGAGCACGCAGCACTGCGGCGCGGCTGCACCAATGCACGGCACCGAGCCGGGCAGCGATCTGTCACCGCCGGCAGCAGAAAAAAGCAGCTCTGGGGAGGGCTGGGGCGGGCCCTGCCTGATGGATATCAAATATAGAGCCTGGCTTAGTGAGGGAATTTTAAAGAGGAAGTGTTATCCGGGGGGATGCAGAGCGCTGCTGTGTTTCTGCCTGTCTTTCTCTCCCACTGACAAAATCCCCGTTCGCTGGCAGATGTCTGAATCCCTGCCAGATCTAACAATGTCTGACCCACTCCTGCCACCAGACACTTGGGCTCGTTCTCCCAGCACGCTGGGGTCATGTATCCATATTAAACAACCTTTTTTTTTTTTTTTTCCTCTCCCCTCTCTTCAGTGCCTGTTCCCAAGGCAGACTCTTGGATGTAATATTGTCACCTTCCACTTTTAGGAAGGGGCAGATCAAATCAAAGCCTGAGTTATTTGTGCCTGCTGACCTTGTCTGGGACAGGATTAAATTGGTGGGGTTTGCTTTTTTTATTTTTTTGCTGTTCCTTGCTTGGGGTGCAAAGGGTCCCTCTCCTCCCATCTGAAATCCTCTGCTGTTGATGGGACCATTCAACACCTGCTTTTCCTGCTCCTTTTGTGCCCTGCACTGGGGGAGATGAGGATTTCCATCCTCACACGAGGAATCCACAAAACCAAGAGCAGGACAGGGGAAAAGCCAATTTCATGGGCTTGGAGCATTATCCCACTTTCAGCTCCCAAGGACAAGGGGCTGGAATGGGGTGGGTTTTAAATCCCATCAAACCCAAGGCCATTCTGGGGTTCTCTGATTGTCCAAAGGCAGCACATTCCAAAATAGCAACCCAAAATTCCCTGAGGAGCATCATCTTTACTTTCTACCCAGGACAAAAGCACAGGACAGGGAATTTCTGGCTGATGTCACCCCAGCCAGGAGAAGCATTCCATGAGTTGGGAGAAGAGGATCAACGTTTGACTCACCTGAGTGCTTGTCTTGGTTTGGGAGAAACCACCTAAAAGAAAAATACCAAACCAACAAGTTAAAACTGTTCATTTGAGATTTGGCTTTTTCCCTAATAGTTAAGGAAAAAGCAGAAATCATCACAAAAACATGCTTTTTGAGTGTTTCTCTGAATTAAACAAACACAAAATAAACATTCCTCTCTCTCAGCTTGCTCAGTTCCTTTGTACAGGTTGGTGCTTCTGTCCCAAACCCAAAAATGTGGGGGTGAGGCACCTGCCTTGAGGTCCTCACACTTAGGAACAGCTGGAATGAGATTTGAGGGGTTGTTGAAGGAGGTTTTCTACAGCAGAGCCAGGAGAAGGGATCAAGCTCCACGAAAAACCAGTGAAATTAAATTAAATTAAATTAATTAAATTAAAACCAGTGAAACTGGTACCTGAGCTGGGCTGGGGCTGCCCACACCCCTCTGTCCCTGGGGGGACCTTCCAGCAGCCCAGGTGAGCAGGGAGAACATTCCCTGCCTTGCCTCCAGCCATCCACCTGCAGCTCTGCTGGGGCTGGCTCAGCACTCCCCACCCCCAGAAAAACACTCAGCAGCCCCAAAAAGCAACCAGGGCACAGCTCCTGACTGCACATGGAGAGGAAGCTGAGGAGGAGCAAGAAAAATCCCTTAGAACTGGCAGAGGGGGGGATAAATTGGGATTTTGGGAGGGATAAATTGGGATTTTGGGAGGGAGGTGAAGCTGTGGCTGCCCCTGGAGCCCTGGAAGTGTCCAAGGCCAGGTTGGGGTTTGGAGCAGCCTGGGACAGTGGGAGGTGTCAGGCTGGAACTGGATGAGCTTTCATGTCCTTCCCACCCAAATTATTCCATGATCCTCTGAGGAAAAGCACAAGAGGCAAAAAGATGCTAAACCCCACTGCAGGTGCAGCACCAGGTGCTTTTCACACCTTCCCACTTTCAGCCCCTGAGGTTTTCAGAGGAATTTCTGCTCTGAGGTTGGCTGAGTGGGGCTGCATTTTTGTTTTGGTTGCCAATTGGAAGCCACTATTTTTATCCCCAAGTCCCCCAAAGCATCTGTTTCCCCAGAGCTATTTAAGATTTCTTTTTATAAGACCTACTTAGAGGTGTATCATTATTTTTAAACCTTACTCTGTGCAGCCATACTCCCATTTTATCATCATTACAAGTGTCATTATCTGTGCATTTCAACTGGGTAATTTAAAAGAGAGATAAAATCCTTGCAGGGGGGCTTAGAGTTGCTTCCCCTCCAGCAAATATTTTGGGATAATACTTGGAACAAGCTGGTGCATCCCAATGAAAGGAAAAGAAATTCCAAGTTATCTAGAAAAAAAAAAAAAAACCCACCAAAAATTGTTTGGAAGCATTCACAGAATAGACAAATCCCCAGAAAATGAGAAATCCCCATTTCAGTGTTCCTATAACATGATGTAAGTGTAGCTCAGGTCATTTAATTTAAAGTTATTTTTTTTTTTATCTCTTTCCCTCATGGATCCACCTTGCTGCTGCTGATGGTCATGGGGGATTTTATTGCCTCATAACCAAAAAAAAAAAGAGATTTTTCTCAAATCTTTTTGTCACAAAAAGAAGCTCTGTGTTCAACCTGAGGCAGAGCAGGAGTGATGCCTGAAACTGCAAACACCCAGATGTGCCATGAAACACCACCAGGATATGCAGAATTTCCTTTCCAAATCTGACCTAGGACTGCTGATATTTGGAATAAAAGCTGATTCACTGTCCCAGAGCAGGTTAAATGCATCAAGTGGTGAAGAAAATCACGTGTTAGGAATGGTTTGGATTAAATTTTTCACACCTGTCAAGGCTTTCTAGCAAGAAAATTTGACCTCTACATGCCCTGTTCTAGAAATCCCACAAAGAAAATTTACCTTCTTCCAGCTTGAAATTAAAGCTGTGATAAAGAAACCAAAGGTAAATTTTAGCACCCAAACAGGGCAGCTGATCCTGTAAAGTCTTCTAGCCACACAAACCTACAAGTACAAATTAATTTAATTGGAAAAAAAAGAAAAATCCAGAAAATAGATGTTGACACACCTAAAGAAATCTTCCAGAAATTGTTTTTCCTTCTTCCCTTCCCTCCTGACACATCAGGGACCAGGAGGACAAACCTTCATCCATCAGATTGTGACATTGGCAAAGAAATTCTTCAATTAAGTGAATTTCAATGAGCAGAATTTACTAAATACAGCTTTGGAGGTAGAAAATTAATTCTTCTTTGCACTGATCCTTTCAGCATTGCTCATGGACACTCATTCTTTGGGAATCTAACCAAAGTCAGGGAAAAATGTACCCTGGTTTCATTTCCTGGCATTTCCACCCCTCAGTCACTGATCCAGGCTGTCCCTCACTGTCACCAGGCTGAGGAAAGGAAATTAATTCACATCCTTCAAAATTTCTGAGCTTTTTGTCCTTAATTCCCAACTTCAAACTGTTTCCACCTTTCACATGGGGATGGGACACTCCTTTAACCTTAAGTGTAAGGATGTCAGAAAATGACCTGGGTTATAAATTATAAATTATAAATTCAATTCATGCTGAGATGGAGCAGGCAGAGGATGGGAGCAGCAGAGATTTCCAGGAGCTGACAGAGGAAATGAGCAGCAGAGCCTGGAATTTATCTCACATCTCTTGGTTCCAGTCCAAATGTTTAAACCACAACATCACCCTTCAGGCCTGGGACACCAACAGAACCTTTAACCCTCCTGCTGGAGCCTCCTGAAGCATTTTCCATCATTTTTCCAGCAGAGCTGGCCTCCAGGCTGGGGCAGGGCTGGAGGAAGCCAGGCCAGTTTGGGATCTCATGCTGGGGTCAATCCCAGATTTGGGAATTTCATGACAGAACCCTCCAGGTATTTCTGCCTCACCTGGGCAAGGGCAGTTTGCTGGGAGCTGGAAATGGGGAGGGAAAACTTTCCAGACACAATTTCTCACTGGGAGAGTGTCCCCTGCCATTCCTTTCCAGCTGGGGAAAAAACTGAATGGGAACTTTAGGAAAACTTGATGGTAGTGAGAATAATTTTAAAATAATCTTTGAGCACAAATGGACATGTTTTCATGGAGATTTGTGAGGATTTGTTCAGCACATTTCTTTAGCAGGTATAAAACCACTGCCAGCCCAGTGCCCTTCAACACAGAGCCAGCCAAGAAATAAAATTAAATATATGTTGATTGTCACAGCAAGAGTGATGGCTGGGGAAGGAGGAGGAGGAAGAGAGTGTCCATTTTCTCAGGCTAGGTCACATCAATCCTGACTGTGCTGCCAGGGACACCTCCATGATTTCCCATGGTTTGGAGTAAGTCAACAGCAATTTTGGGAATGTTAAAGAGCTGACAGCACCCAATGAATAATGGAGGGGGCTCCTTCTAACCCAAAGGAGATGGATCACCAACCTTGAGGATGATTCACTCACAACCAAAAACCAAAACCACCTCATCTCCTGGGCTGGACACAGCAGAGTGGGTCATTCCTTCCCACCCTGCTCCAGGCTGGCTGCAAAACTCCTCTGTGCTGAGAGGAGAAGGGCTGGAGCAGCTGAGGAAATGCTGCTGCCAAACTTTCTGCAGGTGCCCTGATGTGTCTCTTTGCAGCTCTAAGTCCAACACAACGGAATTGAAAACAGAAAAGCTGCACTCAGCCCTCACAGATGAAAATGAAGATTTTTCCTCTTCCCTGTTCTGGTGGGATTGTCCCTTAAAGTCCCTAAAGGCAGAACACATCCCATTCATCAGAGCAACACCCACTGCTGCAAACCGGGAGAGGGAGAAGTGCTCCAGCCCTGCTTTGGATTAGGAAGAGACAGGAGAAATAAAAAGAGCATCTGACACCAAAATAAAACTGTTTTGGTCACTGCCATCTCTCTTATTCTAAATGAAGCAATTGTGGGCTCCGTTTGTTTTGCATTCATAATTAGCAGACGGAACAGATGGCAAAGGCGTCACTTAAAGCCACACGCCCGACAAAATAACCCAGGCTGCCAGTGCTGCTCTCTCTGGGAACAAGGAATACTTTCCCCTCTTCTCCCATTGAAGAGAGGAGCCAGCAAATGTCTGCATGGAGCAGGGGATTCACGGCAGAAAGGAATCCATTGTGTGGGGAGAGTGCTGGGGCAGCGAATGGAGAGAAAATAGGGCTGGAAAGGGGCAGAGAGCTGCCAGGAGCACAAGAAATGCTGAGTGCCTCCTGCCTTCAGATCTGGGCTTCAGGCAGAGGCTGCAAGGTCTGTGGTACACGTCAGAGACAGTGGAGAGATGTTATCCATGAAGGTGTCCCACAGCCATACCTGACTCGTCCTCTCCACACCTGTAGGGACACTGGAAAACTCACTGAGAAACTCTCCAGAGCACAGCTCCCCATCCCTGGAAGTCCTCAAGGCCTTCCCACCCAAACCTTTCTGGGATTCTCCAAAACGAGCAAAGCACAAAGTTTAAAGCACCACCCACTGCATGAGGATAGCTCAGAGCTACAACCAGGACAGAATATTTTACCAGAAATCATAAACCACGTGTGGTACTCACATCCTATTGCCTCGAGCAGAGGGAAGGAATGGGATAAAAACCCAAAACAAACCACACACGACTCACTGACAACAGGGAGGTCTTGGTCTCTTGGGGAGTGCTGTCCTTGTGACCCAGAGCACAGGTGGGTGACATCTCAGAGGAAGAACTTCCCTGAGAATGTCTCCATGCAGTTCCAAGTCCCTTTATTCAGTCCTACAAAGCCCCAACAGTTTAATCACTGTGAGCATCCCCTGCTTCTTGGAAAGGAGAAGGAACCAGAGATACCAACAGAGTTTTGCTCCTTTTCCAGCCTTGAGAGGTGCTCTGACAGCCCTGATGGGCTACCAGAGGGGTTTGGCATTCCCTGAGCTCCAGGGATAAGCTGCTCCCAGCATGGATGAGTGAGCAGGATCAGGGCACAGCCATGGGACACACACCAGGAGCTTCACCTTGCTCCTGCTGAAATGTTCCAGCTTCCAGAGCCACTGCAGCTCAAACCTCCTCCCTGGTGCCATGAAATGCTGATCATGGTGAGTCCTGTCCAGCTCCACAGCCACAGGCTCAGAGGCTCCAAGTGTGGTGCTGTGTGTGCCTCCATCTCTGCAGAGTGGAGCTCTGCCCCTCTGGTGATGGAAAGGGATCAGCAGGGATGCTCAGGACCAGCCATGGAAGAGGATCTGCAGAAAGAGCTCCAGGGAACAGGCTGAGGGGGAAGGAGAGGGGCTTGGCAAGAGCAGAGCTGGGGAAAGAGAGGTAAATCCCCAGGGAAGGAGAGCAGCACCCAGAGCTGCTACCCCACCTCTCCCTCCTGGCCAAAGACCCTTCAGCAAAGCTAAAACCTCTCTGGGGAGGAATACACTGACCAAACCCCATCTACCTGTGGGACATCATCTTCCTCCACCAGCTGTTCTAAACTTTTTGGACATTTTTTTCCTCGTTCCTCTCTGTTTTCACTTCATTCCTCTCTTTGTTTTCACTTTTCCCTGCCCTTACACCAGCTGAGGGCTCTCCCAGCCATCCCTGTGCCTTCCCCTAGCTCAGCCTCAAATTACTTTATTTTTTTTGTTTCCTCAATTGCCTCTAATCTCCCTGCTTTTCCCAGCTGCTCCATAATCCAGGAGGCATCAGGACATGGAGCCCAGGGCTGGAGCTTGATGCCCTCCAAATTTAGAGCTGGACATTGCTCCACTGGCACAACATTTCAACATCCAGCAACTGCTCTAAATTAGGAAACGGCTCCACAAATGCTCTTTTGCCTGGCTGGGAATTCCCTTTGGATGTGTTAGAGAGAGAATTGTTATCACTGCCCTCACCTTCTCTCAAGGCCCATCAAAACCTCACAGGGGTTGCAGCCCCTAAAATTCACACTGTGAGAAATCTGCTCCAGGATTGCTCCACAAATGCTTCAGGGGTTCCTTACGCAGAAATTTTGGGGATCTGAGGTGCCCAGGAGGGCAATTCCCAAAGTGTCAGACTCAATTCACCCCCCAGCTCCATAAAATGCAGTGATCATGGCAAATCACACAGAAATTCCTAGAAAAGGATCCATTTCTGCAGAAGAGCAGTGGGAAGAGAGCAAGGAAATAGAGAAGGATGTGCTACCCATCCAGCTCTCAGTGCCTAAAACACTCAGCTGCCAAAGTTGTGGGGAAAGAAAGATGGAATTTTCACGTTTTCAGTGGGGAAAAAAATAGATTTAGTGCACTGAAAATTACTCGCTGATGTGCTGCCTCTGGCACTCACGTGGCAGAGGGGAAACCTGGGCTCTGCTCCCTGCTCCTGCATTAAAGAATCAGCAATTAAAATGCACAATCAGCCCTCAAAGCTACAATCTCATTAAAAGTAAGGACTGAAATTAAACAATTCACCAGCCCAAGCTTTGCTGGAGGAGGCAGGGAGGGGAATACCTGCAGGGAGAGCCTGCCTGTGTCAACACCTGGATATTGATGCAGAGCAGAGCAGCAGCAGTGCAGGCTGGCAGGGAGACATTCCTGCAGCCTGCCTGGGGCTCAGGTTTCCTGCAGGAAGGGAGGGGAGCAGAGCCTGGGCCACATCTGAGCTGACCACAGGGAATGCTGAGACACGAGGGGGAAAGGAGCTGCTCCCTCATCCTGCCAAACCCAGCCTGGGAGCTCGGAATTTCCACCCCATCCCACAAAGTTCCTCTAGTTCCATGCCAAGGGACACCTTCCACCACCCCAGGCTGCTCCAAGCCTTGTCCTTGGACAATTCCAGGGATCCAGGGCAGCCTCAGCTTCTCTGGGAAATCCATTCCATCCATTCACCACCTTCACAGGGAGAATTTCTTCCTAATATCCAACCTGTCTGTTTGAAGCCATTCCCCTCTGCCATATTTTGCTTTGGGAAAGATCAATGCAAAGATTTTATGTTAAGCCTGAAGGGGGAAAAAAATGGTGTGAGGGGAAAAGATTCACTTTGGGGCAGATTTTTGTGTCTTAACTTCCCATTTCTCCCACTGATCCCCCTTAAACAACCCATAATTCACACCCCCATTAAAGATTAACCCCACTGAATTCAAGAGGAGTTTTCAGCCTTCTGAAAATTGGTGCACTTCTAATTTAGGCTCTGAGTTCAGCAGATTAACAGGTGGCAACACATCCATGCCCAGGGCTTAACCAAGGGGAAGGAAAAAAAAAAAAAAAAAAAGGGATTTGGACCTGGATTTCAGCAGGACAAAACAGGGATTTGGAAATTCGAGGTGTCATTCACTGTGCTCTACATTGAATATTTCACTTGTACTTGGGGACATCATCTCTGTGTCACCTCTTTTAGGACATCCAGGAGGGACAGAGCTGGATCTCAATGCTCCCACAGAACATAAAAATCTTTGCCTTGAGCCTTCCCAAAGCAGAATAGGACAGTGACAGTTCAAAGGAGGATGGATTCAAACTGATTTAGATTGGATATTAGGAAGAAATTCTTCCCTCCCAGTTTCAAACCCCCAAAGGTGAAGCCTGGGTGTTTCTGTGTGCACAGAGCTCCTGGAATTCTCCAGATTTTCCTGCTGTGTGGTGCCCTCCTGTTCCTTCCTGCTGGGAATCCTCCCTGGGATGTGCAGCACCTCTTCCGTGCACAGCTTTAATTCCTGCCCAAAGGCAGGGCCATAAAATGTGCATTTACCTCATTGCTCATCCTGATTTCAGGAGAATGAGGTAACCACACTCACCCACCAATAAATTCATCATCATTATCCAACCTTTCCCCCTTTTTTATCATTATTAAATTAAACTTATTCACAACCCTGCTCCTGTGTTAATGCATTGATGGCACTTTGAATAATGATCCCCTTGATCTGAATTCCATTTGAATTCCAAATATCCCACTGGAAAGACTCTGACTTGGGAGGAGATGTCTGCAGCCTCTTCCCAACTCCCAAAAAAAAGGGGATGTGCACCAGTACCAAGCTCCTGGAAACTTCCACAGGTGTGTTTTTCTCACAACTTTTCCAAGCTCAGACAAGTAAGCTGAGTTTAGGAATAGCTGTGCCATTCCCACAGCCTCTGGAAAATCAAGCTTTTCATTCATTTTTGCATCTCTGAGGATGCTGGAAAGCCTCAGAATTCTGTATTTCCAGTGATTTTGACAACAAGACTCTGATATTGCTCAGGGCTAGCAAAATATAGATAAAAAAAGTTCCCCGATCTCAACATTAGGACATATTTTCTGATAACAAGTTGAAGGTTCCTTTGGCTTTCTTTCATCCTGTTCCTATAAATTCCTGCCCAAATTTCTCAGGAGGGCAGAATTCAAATCCCTTCAAATGTACCCATGCAGCAAGAAATAAAATAATAATTAATAGGTGGCTCAGATAAAGGCTTTCCATCTCAGGGCAGAGGAAAGTATTAGCTAATTAATCATCAAGTTGGCATTAACTTATCTTTTGGCACCTCCAAGAAAATGTAAATCTGAAACGAGTTGGGGGTGGTGGTGTGTGGAAACAAAAGAATAAGAAGCCAACAATAGTTTTGGAAATGGATGACAAAATCCAAATGTTCTGCCTGACTGCTGCTAAATTAAGCTCTGTGTTATCAGTGCAAAGATTAGGAAAAGAGAGATTTTCCTCTGAACCTCAAGTCACACTTTGGAGCTGCACAGGACACGACAGCAGGAGTGGAGACAAGAGGATTCACTCACCCTGAAAATGAGTGGAAATAAAACAGGATCTGCTCAGTTCTTGGCTCCCCCCAAACACGGATCTGTGGAGGAAAAGAAGAAAGAAGGGGGTTGATTTATTGTGCAGGGGATGAAGTGATGTGCACCCTCCCTCCCATCCCAGGCTCCATCCAACTCATTTTTCCTTCAGCCCTTTTTGCCTAAATTGCCTTTTTTCCCCACTTTTAAGTGGAAAGGGCTCCAGTGAGATCCTGCCTTGAGCCAAACACTCTTCTGGGAATTATTTTAGTGCTAAAACCATGAGGAAAATTGGTTTTCCCACCTTCCATCAGAGGCTCCCAGCTGCTGACCCAAGATGGAAGATCATCAGTTGGAATTGTGTTTTCTCCAATTGATTTTTTGAGCAAAACCTCTCCTTTCAGGGAGAGGCCATATCCACAAACCTTGATGTGTGCACCAATTGATGCTTCATCAAATTCTGCTGGAATTAAAACCATCCCAGCTGGTTTTACCCCCAATCCAGACAAGAAATGATTCCACACGTTCCTACCTAAACTCCAATTAATAAACACTCAGCTCAGCTCCATGACAAACGTTTTGCAAGCACCTGTGGGTGTTTTTGGGATCAAAGGAGCTGCATTCCTTCCTGCCCAGGCACAGATCCCATCCCTGCCTGCTGCAGGAGCCACTGGGATGGATGGGCACATTGCTCCTCCAAAAAGCCATTTTATTCCCAAAAAACTGGGAATGAGGGAAGGTAGAAAGGCTCTCCATCCTTCTACCTATTTTTGCCTTTAATTCAATATATCCTAACCAGCTTTGGCCTCCAACAACCTGCCAGGAGTCATCCAAGTCTATAAACCAGAGGGGATGAAGGCACCTGGCACAGGGCAGCTCCAGGAAATCACAATATTTCACAAATCCAGCTTCAATACCCCAAAAATCAATATATTCCTAATCAATGGGGCTGCTCAGGCACAGTGCCCCTGCAATCCAAACTTATTCCTTCCTAATACTCTCTTCCCTTCTGTTTTCTTTTGGCTCCCAAAATGGTGTGAAATCCAACAATTCAGCATGTGATCAAATGCACAAAAGTCACCAAGACCTGCCTTGAGCTGCATCAAAGTCCATTTTTATCCCCAACTCGTCCAGCCACAAAGAGCTACAAATAGGCAAAGGGAGCTAAAAGGTTTTTGGATCCCTACAGAAAAAGAAGATGCAGCTTTAGGTGTCGCGGGATTTTATTTTTTCCCGCATCCATTAATTTCAAGAATGAAGTCAAGATTTTTTTTAATTTTTTTTTCCTTTTTTTTTTTTTTTTTTTTTCTGTGAACGTGGCTGGTTATTTGACGAGTGAAGCGTTAGATTTGCGAGTTGTTCTGCAAGCCAAAACACGCTCCCTTTTCATTCATAACACTGAGCTGCTCGGCGTTAAACAGCCGATTATCATGAATGAAGTGGGTGTAACTTCCTTGAAATCCTCCAAAGACCTGTCAAAGCACAGCTACTGCAGCTCGCTTTTCTCCTTGAAGCACACACATCATTGCTTTAATTGTTCCCCGATCCCCCAAATGTGTTCCCTTCAAAGCCAGAGGGTTTTTGATTTTTGATTTTTTTTTAATTTTTTGGGGGAGGAGAAAAAGGGGAAGGGTGGGGAATGATGCCTCGGGTAAAGAGAGGGAAAGTGGGGTTGTGTCTCCGCTGTTGAATTTTGATTTTCTTGGGGGGGGAATCTAAATTAAGCTTTATCCGTTTAAAAGTGTGGCAGACAAAACCTCACAAATCAAAGCCCTGCTTGTTTTGCATGGATAATCAAGAGCCTCTGGCTCTTTTGCTAAGAGGAAATGTTTAACCCTAAAAAGAGGACTCATGGTTAAAGTGCTGGCCAAAGGCTTCCAAAATTTAAATTTAACTGCAGGTCTGCCATTCTCCACCTCCTTCCCAAAGTTTATTTTTGCCCCAGTGTTGCCATTTTGCAAAGCAGGACTTTGAGGCAAGAGGCTGAAAGAGTGCCCTGATAAACACACATTCAATCGAGGAACTGGTTTAGTTCCAGATCTTTCCAAGGATGACCATTATCCCAAAGAAAGACCTGCAGCATCTCAGCCTTTGCTCTTATCCCACTCCAGGAGAGCAACCTTGGCCAGCAATAAATTGTGATCTCACCACTGACCCACCAAATATTTCACCCTCTTGCCTAAATATTTTTACAGCCTGGGAAGCTACAGAAAACCCACTAAAACAACCCCAAACCCACAAGCACACTTAACAAGGTTTAGTCTTGGAAACACTGGGGAAAGTGGCACCAGGGAAAACTATTGAAATTTTCATATTTCAGCTCAGATTCTCAGCTAAATCTCATTATCTCGCCCACAACCAAAACATCAAGAACAAATCTTGACGGTGCTTTCACGACAACAGCTTTTGTACATCCCTTAACAGCTCTAACAATAACAAAGGCTGATGCTTGTTGGGAAAGAAACATAAATATTTGTCCAGCATTTTGGAAAACTCCAAACTTGGGATGCATTGCAGCCAGCTCTGGAGACAGCAGCGATTCCAGAGCAATTCCACCTGCTGATTTTTATCACAAAGGGGTGATAAACCTGGGAGCATCCACGTTTGACTGGACACTGGATCCCACTGAAAATTCCAGTGAAAAAAATTGGATCATCATCTTATAAAAATCCACATCTCTCCCTAATGAGCAAATGGAAATGACAATTCCCAAGGAATTTCCCTGCTCCCATGGAAGCCAGGGGGAATTTGGACACTGGTTTCAAACTCAGTGAGAGCTGGCTGACACACAGGATCTGCAGGTTACATTTTCCTTCTCCTGACTTTAATGGGCACAAGATTCACTGAGGATCCACTCGTGCTCATCTTTAGCATCCAGTGCTAATTTCAGCTGCATCTGTGGCTGCATTGCTGTGAAATGCATCACTGGCTCTGACTCACCCTGCAGAGGACACGTTTGTAAACTGACCCACCATTGACAAAATCCTCTCTTTCTTCACTTGGAGGAGGCGAGATGAGGCATAGGTTCCCCGTCTGATTCATTTCCTGGGGAAATTTTTACTCCCTGCATCTTTTTTCAGTCCTTATTCAGCCAGCGAGTAGTGAAGTGATTAATACAAAATCCATGCTTGACACAGAGTGGAAGGATTCATTCAAATTCTTTTAAAATCAGCTCTTAATTAATTGCTTAGAAAAACAACCCATTGCCAAAAATGTGGGGGGTTGGTTTTGCTTTTTCCTTTTTTTTTTTTTTTCTTTTTTTTTTCTGGTTGAGAAAGCTTTTTCAGTTGAGAAACTAATTACAGGCAACGGCACAGAGCAAAATGCATGAAGGACAAAACCTGGCACCTTTTTGATACTCAGCCCCTCAGAAGGAAGAAATAAGAACCTGGACAGAGCTCCAGGGCAGCTCCAGCTCTGCTGCTTCTTCACTTCCATCCAGCCCTGATCCTTGTTCCCAGCCCTGCAGAAATCCTGTGAGGATCAGGCACGAACACAGTGAGCAGGAAATGCAAACTGCCAGAAATAAAAGCTAAGGCAAAGAGAGCCCTGTGGAAACTGCTGTAAGTTTCTTGACCATTTTTTATCTCCCTGATTATTGGTACCAAGGCAGTACTAACCAAGTCCAGATCGGGATGGGGCTGGGAACAATCCCTGGGGCTCGCAGGGCTCAGCCTCATTCCTCCATCCTGCAGGGTGCACAAGCTTAGCCTACAACATCCAGGAGAAAACGAGCGTGTCCTTTCCCTTCAGCTCTGCCTCTCTCCCTCTCTCCACATTCTTCTCCTCTCGCCTTTTCCACGGCGAGCACTGAATGATGGGATTTTTGACATCAGAGGAAAGTCATCCCTTCTCCACTCCCCCAGCTCCTGGCGTTTCCTCCTCAGCTCTGCTGGTTTGCAGGAAAAAAAAGTGTCTTTACCATCCCCACTCAGGGACCAGCTGATCCCAGCCCAGCAGCATCTCTGAGCATCCTAAACCTGCCCCAACACACCAGGCTGGCTGATCCGCTCTCCCTGCAGCCTCTAAAGCTCCTTCTGCTGTCCAGAGCTGGCACCCACTATAGCAAAGTCATTGTTTAGGCAAGGTAAAGTGACCTCTGTTTACTGGGACAGCTCAGCCGCCTGCAGGGAATAACTGGGCTGGAGAGAAGTGAAAATGTGGCTGGGAAAGCTCGGCGCTGGCTGCCACAATGAGCTGAATGTTCAGGCAGTTCATGCCCTCTCTCCTGCAGCTTCTCCAGCCCTTTGATTTATTATCTGCAGCCAGACAGCCAATGACCCCATCCCGCTGCAGCGAGCCAAGGCCAGATGAGAGACTTGTTCAGCTCAGCGCATTTTCTGATCCCAATAAATACCCCCTTAATTATCATAAGCTGCCAGACACCTGCCATAAGTTGTTTATTAAAGAATAGCATTAAATCAGGGCTTTTTTTTTCTTTTTTAGGATGCATTTCCTCCTGCAGCAAGTCCAGTGGATCCCAGCTGGACTGGGGATGGCGAGCGCAGGAACCGCGGCTCTGAGTCACGGAGCTGCTCCGGGGGGGCGGAGGTCGGAATTTCCTGCTGGCCCTTGGCCTTGTAAATCACCACGTCCTGTTGGAGCAGAGCTGCTGGGAGGTCAGGGAGTGGGAGAGCTGGGGATGCTGCCCAGTCCACCTGCTTGGGGGAAGGAGGGGTGGGAATGCTGTCCCAATACCACAGCAGCACCCGGGGTCTTCTTGCTCCACACATAACTCAATAATTCATTATTCAGTATCATGAACGACACTGATACAACCCCAGGAGATTTCTCTGCCTTCCTTCAAGCCCCATAAATGAGAAGCCCTGAAAGCCAGCCTGGCATCAATAACATCTATGGATCAACATGGCATCAATAACACCAATGGATCAATATGGCATCAATAACACCAATGGATCAACATGGCATCAATAACACCAATGGATCAATATTGCACCAATAATACCAATGGATCAACATGGCATCAATAACACCTATGAATTTGAAGGGGAAAATCAAAAGGTTGGTTGGGATAAGTCCAACCCAGTGAAAGTCTTCCCCATTGAACTTAATTTCTGTTGTAGCCAGAAAGATTTCACTGAGATAAAGAACTCACACATAATTCAATAATTCATAATTCAGTGTGCCCTGACATCTTCAAATTCCTGACAACCTCTCTGGAACCACACATTGCCCATCCAGCCACCCACAGACCCAAATCTTCTCTTACATGGATGGACAACACTGATACAACCCCAGGGGACTTCTCTGCCTTCCTTCAAGACAGATCCATCAATGAGAAGCCCTAAAAGCCAGCCTGGCATCAATAACACCAATGGATCAATATGGCATCAATAACACACCTATTTCACCAATGGATTTGAAAACCAAAATGTTGGGTGGAGATCCTGGTATAAATCCAACCCAGTGAGTCTTCCTAGTTGAACTCAATTTCAGCTGTGGCTGGAAAGATTTCACTGTCCCAGAGAACTCATGGCTGGGCTGTGCCACGATGACTCTGAGAAAAGCCAGTGGTTAACTGAGACAATGGACACCATGAATAGGGAAAGCAGCTTTTTAGCTGTGCAAAGATCACCTTCCAGAGCAGACCCAACTGGCCAAAATCAGTGTTTGAGGCAGGAAATTGAATGGTGGAAAGGAAAGGAGGATGCTGATGGTACTCAGCAGAATTCCTGGTCGTCCCCCAGCGATGGTGACACAGAACCAAATTTATCTTACACCAAAAGCACGTCCAGGAGGGAAAATGAGCCCAGCACATTTTAGCAGTTGTTGCCTCAGACTCCACACAGAGGGGCAGACAGATTTATCCCAGGCTCACCTGGTACCTGGCCATGTTGTACAGCTTTAATCCCTGCACTCAGAGAGGCTGTTAAACACCACACAGTGACAATCTCACACAGCAATACAACAGCCCCTACCTATGGGGTTATAATCCCTTGCCAACAAATGGGTGGAACTTCTAAATATTTATTTTCAGCCTTACATTTCACCCTTCTAGCTGAATTTGCTTGAATTATTGTAAGGAATATTGTCCCAATGTCTGGCCAATGGAGACACAGAGATCCCCACTCCAGCCCAGGACTGCTAAAAGCATTTGTGACACTGAAACTGCCTGGGGAGTTTGTGTCTGAATGGATTTTGACACATCCTAAAAATATTATGGTTTTTTGAGAGGGGATCAGTTGGTTCCCATCAGATTTTCACATTTTATCTAGGAGATGGTGGTTCTAGGAACATCTTTTGGAGCATATTGTTATCTAATGGCATCAAAATCATTATCTAAGGGCACTAAAGACTCGTGCAAAAAAATTTCCATGAGAATTACAGACAGGTAGAAGCACAAGGAGATTAAACCTGAGCAGGTTTAAAACCAAGACACGCATTTTTATCAGCCAAAGGCAATCCCCCCCTGCAGACACTCCTGAAGGACAGTGGGTGCATTTCCATCACTCAGCATTTCAAAATCAAGGCTGGGTATTTTTCATGCAGACAGAGAAGCCTTTTGGGCAGCAGAAGGTCAGAGCAGCCCGTGCTGAGGATCCTGGCTGCCTCCAGCACCTCCCCACGCTCACCTACAGCAGCACTTGTTGTTCACAGCCAGCCTGTTTCCCCACGGATGACCAGACCTGACCCTGCTTAGATTACAGAAGTTAAAGGGTCCAGAAGTGAGGAAAACAGGAAATCCAAACAGTGAAAATCTCAGCAATAACGTTTCCTAACAAAGACCTTCAGATCTCGCTCGGGGCCAGCAGCTGCCTTGGTGACGTCCAGAAAGGGCCATGTTCAGCCTGGTCTTTCTGCCATTTATTTTTACCCTGTTTATTTGTCTATACTGTGACATTCTCCTCCTTTTTTAAAGGCTTGGTCATAAATGAGGGCGCTAATCCAGACCTAAGAAAACAGACCTAAATGCACCTACCCCATGACATGGAATTTTCCCCACAGAAAATCAAACCTGTGCACCACATAAATCCCCTTTTGGGACCACAAAATTGGGATTGAATCCTGCAGGGATCTGCAATGAGATGATCTGCTTAATTTATTGTGCTACTACCTCTAGGGCTGCAAAGCAACTCCAAACATGATCCTGGTAAGGAATGATGAGCTTTGTTTTGAAGAAAAATATCATGTTTGTTTGTTTTGGTGCTTCTGCGTTTTAGACCTCACCCGAATCTCCTGACCAAATATTCTGTACAAGTTTGGCTGTGATACTGCTGTGGGCCAAATCTGTGGGTGGCATAAATTGGCATCACTCCTGTGCCACTGGGTGATCAGCAAAGACCTTGTCCTGGCTCTTCCCAGAGCCCTTTATGGGAATTTAAGGAGCTTGGAGAGGCATTTTTAAGGTCTGGTTGCTTTGAGTTCAAATTTTAGATTTCCCCCCGGGTGGTTTTGGGGGTGAAATTAGCCTCTTGCTCCCCGGCAGGGCAGGTTTTTGCCATTACACTGCCATCTAGTGCTGCGAGGGAAAAGAACCCAGACCTGGAGGGGCCCCACAGCAAGAGCCAAGCTCAGGAGTAAATGAAATCCAATTAAATTAACAGAATCGCCAAGTGCACAGCCAGTGGTGGCCCTCAACCGTGGCAAAATAACAAAACACTTCCCAGAGAAGGAATTGCGTAGAAGCTCGTCCATTTTCCAGCTGTTCTCCATGGTGGGGGACATTCAGGATGTGCAAGTTTGAAACTGGAAGTCTCCAAATCCAGCTGCTCACCTGGCACCAGGTGTTATTGCTGCCACAAGCAGGAGTTTTTTTCATGAGATGAATCCTCCTGCAATCCCCTGAATGCCTCCAGCCACGTCTTTTCCAGCTTTTGTGGATCCTTCCCTCAGCCCAACTCCCTCCTGCCTTCAGCTCAGTTGTATCACAACATCTGGGCCAAATTTATTCTCTTTGTAATTGATTTCAGTGGTTTCCACCATGGGCTTTTTGGAGTCCCTCTGCTCAGCCATCACTGTGATCAGCATCCAGACAGGATTTTCTAAGGCAGCACGTCACAGCACTCCCAGAAACCCTCCCCACACTCAAGGACTGGCCAGCAAAGCTCAGACTCAACATCTGAACACTCACCAAGTGACCTTTCCCAGTTCAAAAAGCCCAGTCCTGAGGTTTTACTCATGCAGAGGATATTTGTCCTCAGTGGAATGTGTGTCAGAGGGCGTGAAAGTGAGAGTGTCTTGAGGTTAGTGATTGTTCAGCCTCATAGTGGATGAATCATATGATAACAGCACAGCAACATCCTGCAGGGTGGTGGGAGCCTCTATTTCTGGCACTGTGTCCCTGCTCTGCCTCGTGAGCAAATGGTATTTGTGCTCTGCTGCAGAAAAACCCAACCCAAGCTGGCTGGACCTTCCAGAATCCCAAGTGCCCCCCTGAGCTTCCAGACCCCACTTGGGTGATGGGGCTGGGATGGATGGGATGGAACAATATTTGTGTTTCCTTGGCCACAGCTGAGCTCAGTGGGAATATCAGGGATCTGGGACAAGCACTGGGTGCTGGGGGAAGGAGCTCAGCAGTGCAGCTCAGATTTATCTTTGCCTGTTTTCCTGCTGGATGACCACAAGAAAATCATTTTGCCTTTTCTCCCTCTTTTTTGTCTCTCCAGACCTGCAATCCACTGCTCTGCTGCTCTCTGAGCTGCACCAGGAGCACACTCAACCTCCTTTGCCAACCTAAACACAAAATAAGGATCTTTAAGGTCCTTTCCAGCCCAAACCTCTCCACAATTCCACCTGTGGGAAGCCAAACACGGTGCAAAGCAGATTTTGGGGTTGCAGCAAAAACCACCAAGGATCTGCAGCTCCCAATCCCAGTTTGGGATTTCAAGCAGATATTTCTAACCTCTAAACACCACAGGGGGGGTTCCAGGGGTACAGATATGGGATGTGGCTGTTTTGGGGTGCACATCCAGCTGTTTCATGCATCCCTCCAGGGGAAGGTTGCTGTAGGAACCCCTGGAATAGCCACACTTAGGGCAGAGACCCTTCCCGAGGTGATGGCAGGATTTTGGCCTCTGGTTTGGGACTCTGCTTCCAAAACATCAACAACTGGAGCTCATATTTCAGCCATAATCCCACAAGATCCCAGGGAACCGTGGAGGAAACACCCTGGGAAAAATCAGGATAATAATGGAACATTTTTGTGGGGAATAACACCAGGGAAAAATCTTTAAAACGCCATTCAAAAACTTCCAAACAAATGTTTTATCTCTCATTAGAAATTATTTTCTTACGTTTTACTTCTCAATTGTTTTGACTATATCTTTACTCTTATTTTTTCATATATGAAAGAAAAATCCAAACTCTTTTAACCCATCCCTAGAGAATATACATTGCCTTTAAAAATAATCAATATTTTGATGAAATGGCAAATTCTGACCAAATGTATTTTTTAGGAAGAAAAGAGGAAAACCTTCCTTCAGAGAAAGGCTGGGCCTGTTTCTGAAAATAGTTAAATATGAAATATTTTGCAAGAATTATCTTCTGTTTAACTCTAAACCCAACAAATTTCTCAAACACCACTAAATGATCACCATTATGATTTTTCCATCCCCACTGGAAACTCTTGCAGGGTTTTGCAGTAGGAATTTCCAGGATATTCCCACTAATAAGAAGGAGATTTTAAAAACAATCTAGGGGATTAGCCACACATCTTCCATTAAAACTGAGGCACCCTTGGCTGCTTTACAATCTCATGAGATTCATTTGAAGAAAGTCTATTTAAAATGAATGTAAAAGTGGGCCAATATTAAAATGTGGGAGCTGAATCCCTTTTCAGTGCTGTGGGATCAGATGGGAAATTCTACACGTGCAGCACCCAAAAGGTGCTGCACTGGATTTTTAACAGAATTTAAATGACTAAATTTAAATTGAAATTATTTAATTCCATGTCAAAACAAACACAGAAACAAAAAAAAAAAAAAAAAAAAAAAAAAAAGGTTTCAAGTCAAACAAGCAAATGTGGACATCAACAAGGGAAAGCAGAGATGCTTTATGGGGTCATGTTGACTATTCTGACTTCAGATCTTTGGGTCATTTGATCCCATTTTGCTGCTCTCAAATCCCAGAATTTAACCTGGCTCTGACACAGCCCCAAAATGCAACAGCACCCCAAATCTGACACCACCCCAAAATCCAACAGCACCCCAAAATGCGACACCACCCCAAAATCTGACAGCACCCCCGTGGCCCAGCCAGGCTGAGCCTTCCTTGCTCCAAAGAGAGGAAAAAATCCTGTCAAATACAAAAAATATCTCCAGTGCTGCCTCCTCCTCATTTCCTGACTGCAGGCAGAACGGAAATAGCCACATTTCCTGAGCAGGGCTGTTCTCCAGGGAATGGCAGCCTGGCTGTCTGTCTGTCTGTCTGTCTGTCTGCAGCAGGGGCTCAGGAGAATCCCTGCATTCCCAGCAGGAGCTGGCATAAAGCACTGAGGTGCAAGGGACACCCAGGAGGAGATGGGAATGTGAAAATGGGTTTAGAGGGGGAAAAGAGGGAGAAGAGAGGGAGAAGGAGAGTTCCCAGGCAGGTCTGTGTGCAGGGAAAGCAGATGGAACCTCAGAGCCCCCAGGTTTGGCTGTGCTCTGGATATCCTGAGGCTGCATTCCAGATAAAGGGAATCTGTTTGGTGCCTCTGAATGGGGTGTTTCTATATCCTTATTCTATATTCTATAGTTCATATTCTATATTCCATATTCTATATCCTTATTCTATATTCTATATTCCCTATTCTATAGTTCATATTCTATATTCTATATCCTTATTCTATATTCTATATTCCCTATTCTACAGTTCATATTCTATATTCCATATTCTATATCCTTATTCTATACTCAGGGAATCTTTTTGGTCCCAATTCCTCTGAATAGGGTGTTTCTATATCCTTATTCTATATTCTATATTCCATATTCTATATTGTGTATTTAGGGAATCTATTTGGTCCCAATTCCTCTGAATGGGGTGTTTCTATATCCTTATTCTATATTCTACATTCCATATTCTATATTCCATATTCTATATTTAGGGAATCTATTTGGTCCCAATTCCTCTGAATAGGGTGTTTCTATATCCTTATTCTATATTCTATATTCCATATTCTATATTCTGTATTTAGGGAATCTATTTGGTCCCAATTCCTCTGAATATGGTGTTTCTATATCCTTATTCTATATTCTATATTTAGGGAATCCACTTGTTCCCAATTCCTCTGAATGGGGTGTTTCTATATCCTTATTCTATATTCCATATTCTATATTTAGGGAATCTATTTGGTCCCAATTCCTCTGAATGGGGTGTGTCTATATTCTTATTCTTATTCTATATTCCATATTCTATATTTCATATTCTATATTCTATACTCAGGGAATCTATTTGGTCCTAATTCCTCTGAATGGGGTGTTTCTATATCCTTATTCTGTATTCTATATTCTATATTTAGGGAATTAATTTGGTCCCAGTTCCTCTGAATGGGGTGTTTCTATATCCTTATTCTATATCCCTATTCTATATTCTATTTGATATCCTTATTCTATATTCTGTATTTAGGGCATTTATTTGGTCCTAATTCTTCTGAATGGGGTGTTTCTATATTCTATATTCTGGGGATCTATTTGGTCCCAGTTCCTCTGAATGGGTGTTTCTATATTCTATATTCTGTATTCTGTATTTAATTGGTCCCAATTCCTCTGAATGGGGTGTTTATATATTTTTATTCTATATCCTAAATCTATATTCCTTATATAGGAAATCTTTCTAATCCAAATTCTTTTGAGGAGGGTAAAGTTTGGTTTCCTAAAAGTTGGGTCATAAAACTGGGTTTCCCAAAAGTTGGGTTTCCTAAAAGTTGGGTTCCCCTAAAGTTTGGCCCTAAAAGTTTGGTTTCCTAAAAGTTTGTATTCCAAAAAGTTGGGTCCTAAAAGTTTGGATTCCTAAAAGTTGAGTTTCCAAAAGCTGGGTCCTAAAATTTGGGTTTCTTAGAAGTTGAGTTTCCCAAAAGTTTGGTGTCCCAGAAGTTGGATTTTCTAAAAGTTTGGTCCTAAAAGTTGGGTTTTCCAAAAGTTTGGTTTCCCAAAAATTGGGTCCTAAAACTTGGGTTTCCATTCTCCTGAAAGTTGGGTTTCCCAAAAGTTGGGCCCTAAAAGTTGTCATTCCATTCTCAACTCTTTGTTTTGATGCTGTAAATCCTAAATAAAGAGATTTAGGCAGCTCTGAGGGTAAATCAACCAACCCTTAAAGCAGAGGAAATGATGGACACTGCCAGTCTCAACTGGCATTTTAAATTTCAATTTAAATTCTGGATTTTAAATGATTGAAATTAGTCAAGGAAAATCTTATTCACAGAGGCAGTTTGAGGAAAAAGAATAAAATATTACAGGTATAAGGGCTTGGCTCCCATTCTAATTAATAAATAATCTCCAAAATGGTTTTGCCTGGTGGGAAGTTGCATCATGTCCCAAAGAGAATGACAGCTGATAAAACCAATAATAAAAAAAAAAAGTTTGCTTGATGGAAACATCACCTCAACCTGACCAGCATCAAACCAACCAATCTGCTGAGCTGCCCCATTTTTCACCCACAAAACATTTTTGCTTTGGTAATTATCAATCACCCTTCTGCAGAAAGGTTCCTCCAATTTTTTATTTTTTTTTTAACTACTCAATCCTTGGAGAGAAAGATGAATTTTAATGATTTAGATTATTAACCTAAAGGTTGATCCAGACTGGGAGGAACAGAATAATTTGTTTAATCATTATTATTATTTATAATTATTTAACATAAGGGAGAAAAATATCACCTTAAATGTCATCATGATGCTTTTTTAATTGCCTCGGATGAAATTCAGAATAATCATTACTCTGTAAATGTATACAGATCTAATTTTAAATACCCTAAGATGCTGGATATTTCTCTGGAAAATGCAGAAGATGCATATTCATTACTGGATAGGGAATTGCAAAGACAGAAAAGAATTGATCAACCAGTTATTGAAAATTAATTCTTTTTCCCAATTCACTGCTGGGCTGTTATTTGACACGAGGCAGAAAGAAAAAGTTGAGCCAGATAATTTTTCTTATTTTCTCATTCCAGAACTTTAAGATGTGCCCTTTAGGAGGAGGGATGATTTGTGAATGCCTAAAAAATGTGCTTTTAATTTGGAAATATTTATATTGTGCAGTTATCTGCACTGAGAATGGTCACCCAGCACAAGGAGAAAATTCCCTCTGTGAGGAATATTGGAGCCCAGCCCCACATGGGGCATGGAAAACCACAGGAAACACACAAAACTCATTTCAAAGCAATTGTTGCTGCTTTAGTGGTTTTTTTGGGGTTCATGCAGTTTCTTTTTGGAGATGAACAGCATAAAAAAAAAGAAGTTTTGGGATGGAATAGGATGCTCAGAGCAGCTGTGGCTCTGGGAAGTGTCCAAGGGCAGGTTGGAGCAGCCTGGGGTAGTGGAAGGGGCAGATATTCAAGGTCCTGTCCAACCCAAACCATTGTGGGGCTCAATAAAGAACAATCCTGTGCAGGACCAGCATCTCCAGGGCATGGACAGCATCCAAATGGGATATGGGGCTGCAGTCCTGACCTGTGCCCCCACACACACCCCCAGAGCAGGGCCAGCTCCCATCCAGTGCAGGTAACTCAGTATTTTTCCCTGCTCACACTTCATTCTTCAAAGGCTTTGGACTTCCAGAAAGTTGTTCTGCTTTTTTTTCTGCTCACAATCAATATTCTAAAACCCTTGTACTTTCAGTGATAACCCAGCACTTCTCCCAGCTCACACTTGATTTTCCAAAGCCCTTGCACTTCCAGAAGGCAATTCTGCATTTCTCCCTGCTCACACTTGATTTTCCCCAGGTACCCCAGCACTCCTCCCTGCTCACATTCCATTTTCCAAAGCCCTTGGACTTCCAGAAGGCAATTCTGCATTTCTCCCTGCTCACACTGGATTTTCCAAAGTCCTTGCACTTCCAGAAGGTAATTCTCCATTTCTGCCTGCTCACAATTGATTTTCCCCAGATAACCCAGCATTTCTCCCTGCTCACATTCCATTTTCCAAAGCCCTTGCACTTCCAGCAGGTAACCCTGCATTTCTCTCTGCTCATATTTGATTTTCTAAAGCCCTTGCACTTCCAGAAGGCAATTCTGCATTTCTCCCTGGTCACACTGGATTTTCCCCAGGTACCCCAGCACTCCTCCCTGCTCACACTGCATTTCCAGGTCCCTTTGTGCCCCAGAGCTGGGCTGGGGCAGGTCCTGCCCTTTCCCACCCCATCCCATGTCTTTGCCCCTCTCTGTGCTGGGACAGCCCCCTCCAGCCTGGGCTCAGGGAAACATTTGCATTTTCATTGGCACAGGTACAGCATTCAGGATTCTTTCAGGCAGGGCCAATTAAAACAAGCTGAAAACTGCTGAGTGAAGCAGTTTCAGGCAGGATCTGCTTACATTCCCCCTTGGAGAAAAGCAGGGGGCCCACTTGCTGTAACTCTCTCCCTCTCTGCACAGCGTGGGTTTTCAGCTTTTTTTTTTCCTCTTTTTTCTTTTATTTTCCTTTTCTTTTTAAGGTGGAATAACTTGTGCCCTTTACACAGGGGCTCTAAGTGATGGGTGGCAGGACTTGAGAATGTGGCTTCTTTTTCAAACCAAACTGGGGCATGGGAATTAAAAAAAAAAAATATAATAAAATGGGAAAAATAAAGAAAAAACCACCAACCCCAAAAACTAGTAACTCTGCACAGATTAACACACTTTACCTCCTTCACAAACCTTACATGGTATTTTCTTAAAAAGGAATAAAGCCACATAATTAGCAATCAGTTGAAGCCTAAGGCTTTTCTGCCACCACAGAGACTATTCAATGCCTACTGGCTCTCCTAACACTCTCCTATTACTCTTGGGTTTCATTTTGGACAGCCTCTTTCAAAGCTCAGCTATGTTGGAAATGCAAGCTGACAGGTTAAAAGATACCATTTTTATACCCCTGAGCAAATAAAAGGAAATAAAATTTAAAAGCCCATCCTACCAGGGCTGCTTTATTTTATAGTGATAATCTTTGAGAAGGTGCAGGAATGCTGAATGGTCCCAGGGATGGAAGGATAT
The DNA here is from genome assembly GCF_903797595.1 of Erithacus rubecula. Taxonomy (NCBI): domain Eukaryota; kingdom Metazoa; phylum Chordata; class Aves; order Passeriformes; family Muscicapidae; genus Erithacus; species Erithacus rubecula. Next base: position 2,976,597 of record NC_136677.1, read on the forward strand.
GTGGTGAAAAAAAAAGGTCAGGATTCTGCATCCAGCTCTTTATCCTGAAAAAAAACCTTTTTATTGGCACTGCCCTTCCCAGAGCTCACTCTTCCAAACCCCTGCATGCCAGGACTGCCACAGAGAAAACACCTGCAAATGGCCCTGCATCCATCTGGGGGGGAAATGGGCTAATCCAGCAGAACAAACCACAGCCCAGGGATTTGCATTTCTTCTCATGGCTCTGAATGAGGCTGTGTCACTCCTGGGCTCGGGCTGAATGGAGGGGAAATGTGAATTGCATGTGAAATTTGGGTCCATTTGGGGTGGAGCTGGGTTTCAGGCAATGACAGAAGCCAGAGGGCTCTGAATATAAATTTCTTTTCACCTTGATGAAGCAGCACTGGGCTCACACAGACACCAAGGATTCCCATCAATGCCTGAGCAACCAGAAACTAAAACATAACCAGAAAACAAATCATAACCAGAAACTAAATCATAAACCTGCCATGTCATCCCTCTCCTAATTGTCACAAGATGTTAATGAGAGGCACAGGAGGAGCAAGCCAGGTGACAGCTGGAGCAAACAGAAAGGATTTGAGCCAGCAGAAACAGCAGATTCCTCAGATCAGCCCTGAGAGGAGACAATTCTCTTCTCTTTGCTTTCAGAGCCTTGCTCTAGGAACAGGCTGGCCCAAGGGACTGGGAAAGTAGGGCATGAGGACTATTCTGGATCAAAATCCTTTTTTTTTTATCAAAGGCTGCCAGATGCCCTCCTCAGTGACCTGGAGCAGCTCAGCTCACCTGTCACAGGTGCCCACAAAGGCATTTATTGATCTCAGCAGGGCAGGCAGCACAGACACATCAATCCCTGAGTACACAAAGGTGCCACCCTGTGATCCCAGCCCTGCCTGTGCAGGGTGTGGGGTTATTGATCTCTGGAAGGGTGAGCAGATCCCCAAATTTAATAGCAGAGGGCAGTGTGTGACATTCAGGTGGGGACTTTGATGCTGGATGTGAAGCACTCAAAGGACTGAGCTGATCACCTCCCTCTCCTGCCCTGCCCCACAGCCCCACCTCTCCTCTCAAAGAACACTTCCCATCCCTCTCATCCAGGTGTCTTTTAGCTGTTAGAATTTTTTCCTGCTTTCTTCCCCTATTTAGTGTCCACCTGGATTCACCTCTCCACAGCAAAAAGCAAAAAACAAAAACATCCTCCAGGCACAGACCTCCTCTCCAGGTCTAAGCAAGGCTTGGACTGAGCAGGAGATGATCAATGGAAATCCAGTAAAAAAGGGAAAGAATACAAAGAAAATCCTTGCAACAAAACATCCTCCAGGCACAGACCTCCTCTCCAGGTCTAAGCAAGGCTTGGACTGAGCAGGAGATGATCAATGGAAATCCAGTAAAAAAGGGAAAGAATACAAAGAAAATCCTTGCAACAAAACATCCTCCAGGCACAGACCTCCTCTCCAGGTGTAGGCAAGGGTTGGACTGAGTAGATGGTCAATGGAAATCCAGGTTAAAAAAGGGAAAGAATACAAAGAAAATCTTTGCATCTGAGGTGGATCAAGGTTCCACCTACCTGGGACACTTTCTAGTGACATTTGCTAAGGTCATCCCCCAAGCTGGGATTCCCTCAGCCATGCCTTACTGGGCAGCTTTTCCTCCTGGTTTTCAAGAGGAAGAAAAAAAGAGGCAAAAAAATAAAAGAGAGGATCAGGAAACACTCACTTGGCCAAGTCCTGAGCAATTCCCAAAACGTGAGTGAGCCCAGGTTTCCTGCTGTCCTCTCAGAGATGGGATTTTCCACTCCCACCTTTCCCCCTCCTACTTATCTCCCTGCCTTGGCCCCTGAGCCTGCCTGGGTCCAGCAGTGCAGATTAGAGGCTGAGCACTGCTCAGAGCCCAGCTCCCAGGCAGCCTGCAGAGATAAAAGCAGCCAGACACTGTCCAGAGCCAGCCAGGGCAGAGCTGGGCTGCAGCAGCTCCCTGGGGTGATCTGGAGTGGGGACACCCCAGCAGCTGGGCTGAGTCCTGCAGGAGAAACACTGCTGGCTGCTCCCTGTGCTTCAACAGAAACCAAAATGGACAAAATGTGCAATGGAAACCTCCTCTGAGCATCAAAGAGCTGCTGCTCTGGGGTGCAGAGGAGAGAGATTCAGTGAAGGACAACCTGAGACCCCCAGGCTGTCAGAAGTGATGCCCAGAGAGCAGCACTGCAGCCTGCCAGCCCCTCAGTCCTGCTGCTGCTCTGGGAGCAGGGTGAGGATTTGGAGAGCTCAAGGAGGGCCCTCAGTAGTTTTTCACACTTTTTTTTCCAGGATTTGCTTTGCTTTGAGGCAGTGCTGGGTCCCTGTGCTCCCCATCCTGCCATGGCACAGCAGTGTTGGTGGGACTGTGCTCAGGGTGATCTGGAGCTGGGCTGTGACTCCTGCAGGCACAAACACTCCTTGCTGCTCCCTGTGCTTGGACAGAAATCAAAATTTCCAAAATATCCAATGGAAACCTCCTCTGAGCATCAAGGAGCTGCTGCTCAGGGGTGCAGAGGAGCAGCCAGTGCCAGCCTGCAGGAGCTGCTGAGCCAGCAGCACACAGTGGCACTGCTCAGGGTGACCAGCTCAGTGACAAAGTGCTGGCCCATCCCTGTCCCCATGGCTGACCCCCAGAGCACAGAGCTGTCCCTCAGGCCCTCTCTGGTTACATGATAAGAGCTGGGCCTGACACAGCAATATAAACACAGCATAAATATGGGAGGGACTCTGCAGGGACACGCTGCAGTGTCCAGGGGATTCTCCAGAGCAGGAGCTGTCACATTTATCTCAGGCTCCTCCAGAGCTGCCTGGAGCCACGGGCAGAGCACACAAAAGGACCATTCAGGGCAGCCCAGCACCAGAAACAAAGCAGATGCTTCAGGGAAGTTTGAAAAGGCACAGAAGGTTGGCAAAGCTCCTCTCCCAAATCTCCTTGGCAGCACCAGCAGCAGCCCCAGGCCAGTGGCAGTGTCTGGAGGAAGGGCAGTGTGCAGGACAAAGCTTGGCAGGCACCAGGGATGCAGAGCTAAACCAAAGCTCAGAGGCCACTAGAGCTTTTCAACTCTTCCACCAAGTTTGGCTGGTGAGGTCTATTGGGCCTTTTATTTATTTTTTCCTTCACTGTTTTGGCAAGTTAAGGAGTGGAATGGGAAAGCAGAAGCTCCATCTGACCTGCTGGGAGGTTTGGTCTCTGTGAAACACCAGAGAGGTCAAGGTGCAGGGAATGTGCATTGCAGGTGAGGTTTCAGAGGCTGAAGGGTGGCACTGAGTGGATTTGGAACTCTCGTTAAAGAGGATACAATAAATCAGGTCTGAAAGCAGGGACTGGTCCAAGCAAGGTCAGTTTTCTATCAGGAAGGCATAAGGGAAGATTCAAACACTTTAAGTGCAGGAAAAAAAAACAAAACAAAACAAAACAAAACCAGTTTGAAATGAACTTCCTACTGATTTAAAAATCCAAACTGCTTTTTTGCTCCTAGCTGGTATTTCAGGAATGAGCCTGAGCAAAGGCACCTGGTCTGGTTTTACAGACTGAACTGCTTTTGGAAAGGAGTCAGATGGGATTTGGACAAAAACAACGGAGGCCCAGACACAGAGGCTGCCCTGGGAGAGCAAAGCAGCTGTCTGCTCTGCTCCAGCCCTCACCATGTGCTCCCAGGGAAGGCAGGGGGACCTGTTAGGGGTGGCTCAGACACAAAACCCTGGCTCCAAACTCTGCAAGCTCAAAGCACACGGGGACTGTGAGCAGCAGCAGCAGCTCAGGGGGATGCTGGAACTCAGGAGAGCAGCAGGAGGAAGCTTGGCAGGGCCAGAGCACCTGCTGGCCCTGAGCTGGGAGGTTTGCAGAGAGTCCCAGTGGTGGCCAGGATAACAGAGGGGACAAAATCTTTGTCACTGAGCAGTGCCACTGTGTGCTGCTGGCTCAGCAGCTCCTGCAGGCTGGCACTGGCTGCTCCTCTGCACCCCTGAGCAGCAGCTCCTTGATGCTCAGAGGAGGTTTCCATTGGATATTTTGGAAATTTTGATTTCTTTCCAAGCACAGGGAGCAGCAAGGAGTGTTTGTGCCTGCAGGAGTCACAGCCCAGCTCCAGATCACCCTGAGCACAGCCCCACCAACACTGCTGTGCCATGGCAGGATGGGGAGCACAGGGACCCAGCACTGCCTCAAAGCAAAGCAAATCCTGGAAAAAAAAGTGTGAAAAACTAGTGAGGGCCCTCCTTGAGCTCTCCAAATCCTCACCCTGCTCCCAGAGCAGCAGCAGGACTGAGGGGCTGGCAGGCTGCAGTGCTGCTCTCTGGGCATCACTTCTGACAGCCTGAGGGTCTCAGGTTGTCCTTCACTGAATCCCAGGATGGTTTAGGTTGGAAAGAACCTTAAAGCTCATCCAGTGTCACCCCTGGGACACCTTCCACCATCCCAGGGTGCTCCAAGCCCCAAACTGACCTTGGGCACTGCCTGGGATCCAGGGGCAGCCACAGAGGGCATCCCACCCTCTGATCATCTTCCTAACATCTCATCTAAATCTCTTATTTTGTAGTTTAAAACCAAACAACATTAATTCTGAGATCAGCAGCATCTCCAGTTGAGTCCAGCCCATCCATGTGGAGCTTTGTGCATTAGCCTGGAGTGAATTCACTCAGTTCAGGAATTTGGGGCTCTGATCTCCACTCAGAGCCTCTTGCTGCTGCCACCAAGCAGGAAAATGCCAAATATGGCTCATACCAATCCCACCTCTCCCTAATCTGTTTTGTCAGCTCATCAGAATCTTGAAAGCAACCTTTAAGTGCTGGGAGGCATCCTGGTCTCTAATTAGGCTCAGTCAGATTTTGTGGTTTAGTCAAGCCAACCTGGCTCACTGCTGCAGCTTCAAACACATGCACTCAAAATCAGTTTTTCCAGCCAGAAAAAGATAAGGGCCCCAGTTTCCTCCCCTCAGATAAGCTGAAGGAGAAAGGAACATGAAGTCATGTCCCTGCCACCCCAAACTCGTGTGGTTCTGGGTCCCTTCTCCACAGCTGTGCTTTGCTGGCATCCAAAGGCAGAAACTGAAGCACAGGGTGCTCCAAGGGGTGGGAAATAAAAAAAAAATCCAGGGATTTCCAAGCCATCACAGAAGGTTTGATAAGCCACTATTATTTGTATTTTCAGAAGTGTCACAGTGTTCTCAGCACTTTGCAAACAACAAGTCAGAACTCACAGACTTTTCCAACCAACAGCAAAATGCAAAAAAGGAGAAAACTCAAGACTGACTCACTCTGCCTGATTATGAAGCACTTTATGAAACTTTTCATCAGCCATTTGCTTCCTACAAAAAAAAAAAAAAATTCTAATCCAATTTATTGAATCATTTCAGCCTTGCAATTATGTAATTCCTGATACCAGGGAATTTCCACTGTGTGTTTTGATCACCCTTAGAACCATCTGCAGAGCCTGAGTGGACAGGGATGCCAGGGCAAGGCACTGACCTGGTGTGAAGGTGACACAGGACTCATGTTCCCTTGGAATACAACTTGAACCTTGGAAATCCCTGCTTGGCAATCCTTCCTTGGCCATGGCATTCCCTTCTCATCCAGCTGCCAAAAGGAGATCTGAAATGAAAATAATTAACATTAATCACTCATGGTTTTGTTGTTTGGTTTTTCTTCCCTGTTAAGCGTCCAAACCCGTATCTTAGATAAACAAAAAAACAAAAACAAAAACAAAACAAAACAAAGGAAAAAAAACATTTGGCCCCAGCCAAACCTTGGCTCTGAACAAATCTGGGTAAGATACCCAGGACTCTGTTGTGTGGAATCCTGTGAATTCATTTACCTCCAATTTGTTCATTATTATTATTGTTCATTATGGTATTCAGACCCTGTTGTATTTTGGTTATAGGGGTGGCAGAAAGGATAATGCAATCAAGTTTTTTTGTGTAATGGAGGAGCAAAAGAGCTTTATTTAAAGAAACACTGTAGTCATAGAGAGTAGTTAATGAAAAACAGAATAGAAAAGGTTTATTGGTTTAAAAAGGTAACACTTCTTCATAAAAATGCTTTTTGCAAAACATCACATTTCTCACACACCCTGCAGGTGTTCAATCATTGTTATAATTTCTTGTCTTTGAGCAGCCTGAGAAACCCAAGGCTGCTTTTCCCTGGTTCCCAGCAATATCCAAGACCCCAAAGCCAGGCTGTTCCCATGGACGTGCCCTGAGGCTTGGGCACATCTCACCCACCTTTAGGGACTGCCTGAGGAAGCTGAAGGTGAGGGGTGTCCCCAGGGCACCCCACAATGACACAGGGCTCCTCTGGGGGCTCCACCTCTCAGCATTGCCTCTGGGCAAGGCAAACCAGCTGTTGGGAGCCAGCCAGAGCCTCAGATCCAGCTTTTCCCTGAGCTCCCCATCCTGGCTGCTCCTTGGCTCCCACCCAAGAACTCAGCACCTGGGGAAGGCTCAGCCCAGCTCAGCTCAGCTAAGCCAGCCCCAGTTGAGAGGGCACAGGGGCTGCCACCATCAAACTACCCACCTTCCCTTCCCACAGCTTCCAGGAGACACGAGGGAAGTGCAGCTACTTAAATAAATTTGGTTAAAACAAAATGTCTTGGGTTGCAATGCAGGATGTGGCCAGAAATGTGTATTCTATCACAGTGACCCTGGCACATATTATCTGCTAATGGGCCATCTTTAAACCAGCTGGGGCAATCATCGTTATCTTTCACCATGACCCACCCTTCATCCAGGAGGTATCACCTGTCAATGGGCCATTGTTTAAAACTGGGTGTGGCAGCGATTCTTATCCCTGTGGGAGATATCTCCTGTTAATGGGCCATTGCTTAAAACTGGGTGTGGCAGTGATCTTTATCTCCTGGCACACATTATCTGCTAATGGGCCATCTTTAAACCAGCTGGGGCAATCATCTTTATCTTTCCCACAGCCCATCCTCCCTCCAGGAGATATCTCCTGTTCATGGCCAGTGAGTCCCAGTGCATGACTGATAAAATTCCATCATCCCACTGGGAGATGCTCCAGCCAGGGCAGGAGCCAAGCCTTTCCTACCCAGATAAAAACTGAGATTTTGGACACCAAGGCACCTTCTTTCCACTGGATTCCAGAGGAAAGCCAGACCTTTCCACATCATCCCTGGACCTTCAGAGGAAACTGCACCTTCTCCAGGAGCACTGCTCCAGCTGAACCACATCTGCCACTGCAGGAGGATGCAGCCACCATGGAATGGGACTGCTGCCACCACCCTGACTGACTGACGGGTGTCAGCTTGGATTCTGACTCTGGCAGTGTTTTGGGATTGTTCTTTGTAATACTGTATTTCTATTTTAATTTTCCTAGTAAAGAATTGTTATTGCTAATTCCCATATCTTTGCCTGAGAGCCCCTTAATTTCAAAATTATAATAATAATTTGGAGGGAGGGGGTTTCTATTCTCCATTTCAAAGACAAGCTTCTGCCTTTATTGGCAGACACCTGTCCTTCCAACCAGGACACACAGCAAGTTTGGGGAGGAACTCTGGGTGTTTGGACATCCTGGCAGTGGTGTTTTGGCTGGATGGGCTGTTGAGATTGAAATGCCATCCAGTCCTTGGAGATTCTTCCAGCAGCAGAACCCTTGGAGCTGCCTTTAAGCCCCCTCCTCAGTCCATGTGGGGCTTAAGGGCAAGGCTGCACTAAAACCTAACAGGGTGAGAAGCTGCAGAGCTCTGCCTTGTGTCTGCAGCTTCAATTTTGCTAAGAAGGGATTAATTAATGAGCAGTGGACAAGCCCATGGTGATTCCCTGGCAGCTCTGGCACAGGGGAACCCTCACCATGGAGATCCAGGGCTGCTCCCACACATTACCCTGGCAGGAGGATGCCCACACCCAGCCAGGACCCCACATCCCTCCTGAGCTGCTCCAGGGTTCCCCCAGTGCCAGGGGAGCAGAGAGCTCCATCCTGGCGTGCAGATGGCTCCCACTCTCCTTTGGAGAGGCTGAATGACTTTTCAAACCTTTGATTCCTGATGTATTCACTTCAGGAGACACAAAAGTACAAAATCTCAGCATGGAGTGACTCCTTTGCTTGCTTTATTTTTATTTTTTTCCTTCCCACACCCCCCCCCGCCCCCCCCCATCCCTTGTCTTTTCTTTTCTTCTCTTCTCTCCCTGGACAGTTTTATAATTTTGGCCTGTGGCCAGAAAGTCTGTCCTGATTAGCCTGGGCTGGCTGTGAAACACCTGCAGCCCATTAGAGCAGGAGGAGGGAGAAAATCCCTTGTCATAGGTGAAGTAATGACCAATTCTTCCTTTGTTTTAACACTAAAAGGACAGTCCGGAGAAGAACCAAAATAAAAACCCCGTGGCTTTATCACCTCACCTGCCATCGACTCAGCTGCAGCCACTGGGTCATTTTTGTCTGATAAGTGACTCCAATAATTTGTTGTCACTTCACTCTGGTGAGATTTACAGGTTATTAAATATGATGTGCACTTGCTGCATTTGAACAGTGCCCCCTGCACCTTATTTTATGTCTCTGTGAGGAGCCAACCAGGCACAGGGAAGGGAATTTCCTCTGGGCAGGTCACAGCTGCATTTCTGATCCCAAAATCCCTTCCAAAGTGTGTTTGTGCACCAGGATGGTCATTCCTCCACAGAGGGGCTTGGACCCTGCTGGGATGTGGCAGCAAAGAGATGAAAACATCCCCCAGATCCCTCCTGTTCAGCAGGGTCACAACCAAAACACACCTGGGATGAAGGGAAGGAACCAATGAGACCTCAAAATATATATGGGATGAAGAAAAGGACACAGTGAGACCTCAAAACACACCAGGGATGAAGAAAAGGTCATAGTGAGATCTCAAAATACACTTGGAATGAAGGGAAGGACTCAGTGAGACCTCAAAACACACCTGGGCTGAAGGGAAAGTCACAGTTACACCTTAAAATAGACCTAGGGTGAAGAAAAGGCCACAGTTACCCCTGAAAACACACCTGGGATGAAGAAAAGGTCATAGTGAGATCTCAAAACGCCTGGGATGAAGGGAAAGCCTCAGTTACACCTTAAAATAGACCTAGGGTGAAGAAAAGGCCACAGTTACACCTGAAAACACACCTGGGATGAAGGGAAGGCCCCAGTGACACCTCCTGGGGTGGGGACACCTCTGAGTGTCACAGGTGTGCTGGGACAGGAGCTGAGGGCACAGCCAGAGGTGCAAACCACTCATCCTGCTTCACACCTGACAACAAAGTGGGAGCTTAAAGGCAGCTCCAAGGGCTGGCTGGCATTTCAATCCCAAAACTGCCAGGATGTCAAAAAACCCAGAGTTCCTCCCCAAATTTGGTGTGTTTTAATCAAATTTCTTTATGTAGCTGCAGGGCACTGGAGATATTTAAACCCCAGCAGCTGAATTTTTTTAATTCTGCATCCAGTGGAGTTCAGCCATCAATACAAAAGAAAAGGGAAAAGAAAAACTTGTGACCACAAGGGACTCTGTCAAATATTCCCACTGCTGTCCTGGAGCATGGAAAAGCAATGCTGCTGCACACAGGTCTGACTATTTGCATTTTTAATAATTCAAGAGTTTAATTAGTATCATGCCCTTAATCAGAGGCTGAAAATACAGCTGAAGTCATCAGAGCTTAATTAGTTTGGAAAAAAATAAAAAAGATTCTGCAGTGAAAATGTCTTGACTAACATGGAACTCAGTCCTCAGCTTTGGGCTTCAGATGAGCTTTTACCTGTTGCTTTTGATTTTCAGTTCCAGCCCACCTCAGAATAACTTAAAATCCTCAAATAAATTAGTTCACTTCCTGTTTATCCCTGTGAACTCTTCCACAGCTTTCTTGAACTGGACTTAGGAAAAAAAACCAATCAGTTTGAAGATAATAAATTAGATTAAACCAGGTGTAACCCATACATGTGATATTCCCCTCTGGAGGAAATAAAACTGCTTTTAGAACATCCATAATTGTCTCTGGATCTTCAGCAGGAGCACGTGGGGGATCAGTGTATGGGTAGAAAAATCCCCTTTTAGCAGCAAGAGTGGGAGCTCAGACTGGTCCCAGCTGGGCTCTGGGTGGTGAAGCCTGGGAGGTTTGGTCCTGTCCCATCCTCAGATGGTCCCAGAGGAATTCTCCCAGTTTGGGATGAGCAAATCCAAAGGCAGGAGCCATCCCTTCCTCCCTGCCAGGTTGTTGGTGTTGTACAGGACATCCTGGATGGGCTTTCCCAACAATATTTCATTTAATGCTGGAATTCATCACCACCCAAGGCTGGAGAGACTGAATACATAAGCAGGTTCCAAAATGGATTAGTGAAATTCGTGGGAATGAAGCCAATCCCAGACAATTAAATATGCTAATCCAGATCAGGTCAGGAAGTCAGGCAGTCCTGTGCCCTTCCACCCCTGATTTATTTGGAAAAAGGAAGCCAGAAAATTCTCACCTTGCCAAAAAACTGTCCCTTGGCTCTGAGAATTAGTGAGAATCACAGTAAATCCTTTTTTTTGGCAGGGGGAGGAGGACAAGTTTTCCTTCAGCAATGATATCACAGTTCCTTTCCTCTGTAGCTCCTGAACATCTAGAGAATCTCCCAACTCACTGTCCCCTCAGGAATATCCCAAATAAATTAGTGAAACCTACTGGAAGTGATAGCAATCACATTTAGCATGGAGTTAGGAATTCAATCACTATGTACCTAGGAAAGGTTTGCCTGACTCAGACTGAGAAAAAATGGTTTTTGGGACCACTGGGCCAGAGGAAGATGCTGAAAATTCAAGATGGAAAAATGGAAGCTGCTTTGTCCCCAAGGAAGGTTTTCTATAGCCCCAGGATAGTTTGATTTCCTCCTGACACTCCTATGGGAGTTTTTATATATATAAATAAATATAAAAATGGGTTTATACATATAAATAAATTTGAAACAAATACATTTTATTCTGTGTCCTCATTCCCCTTTGAACCTGCTCAACTCCTGACCCAAGGAACAGCTTTGGGTGTGGATTTCCTGCTCACCTGCAGCAGGAATCCCCCCTCTGCTGCTCCTGAAGGTGTTTAGGGGCTTTGCTGCAGAGCAGAGGACAAGATGACAAATGAGCCAGCACAGGAATGTGAGTGAGTCTCAGCTATTTTTAATTAAGAAGCGATGACAGCTGCCTGAATTCCCTGACCCTGCAGTGAAACCCAGACACTGGCCACCCTCTGAGGGCCAGCATCAGTCCCACAGTGCTGCTGTTATTGTCCTGTCTGGGCACACACAGGGCTCACCAAAATCCTGCCAGGATTTGGGGATGTGGGGATGCTGAGCAGCAGCAGGTGAGGGGAGGACAGCGAAGGACACCGTGCTCATCTCCAATTAATGTTCCAAAGGTTTGGACAAATCCAGCTGCCATTTCCCTTTTTGGCTGGTTAAACCAGTGATAGATTGAGCAGGGGAGAGGCTGAGAGGCAGAAAGAGCAAGAGAAGGGGCAGGGCAGGAGGAGCTTTTCTCAGCCCACAGGTCACAGGGAGGGTTTGACTGAGAAAAAGCAAAGTGACCTGGATTTTGAAGGGTAGGGATTCACCTGGATTCGTGTAGGGATGTTGCTGTTGGGCTAGGAGAGCAGCAAAAAGGATGCAGCAACAATATTTCCTTCAGGCAGGAGAGAAGTAAAAAAGCCCTTTATTAATGAAACAAACTACACTTTTATAGACTGGATGGTGGAACTGAGGATAGACTTGATTGTGTTGGTGCAAGGAAGGTGACACCTTTGTCACTCATGCACCCTGCAGGGGATTATCTTTATTATTCATTCTTTCTCTTATGTTTTCTTTGAGAAAATCCAAGGCTGCTTTTCCCTGGCTTTCCCCAGTATCCACATAAGGACTCTTTAGCAGAGATGGGAGCACAGTCCAGGTGTCCAGATCCCACTGGCACAAAAGTGGCCCTGGGAGGGTGTCAAGAAGAAAACACCAACCTCAAAAAGCGAATCCCAAACTCCCTTTTTGCTCTCAGGGCTCGCACAGCACCAAATCCAGCAGCTGATCTCTTTACCTTGAGCTCTCTTGTTGCTTTTAGCAGGAGAGATAAAGAGCAGAATTCCTTCTAGCCTTTCCAGAGGGCCACAGGGAAGAGGGATGAGGCAGCAAAGTCACCCAGATCACGTACAGCCTTGGCATGAGCGAGACAAATACATTAAGGGACATCATCAGGAACTTTCCAGGCTGGCTGCAGCTGGGAGGGGGCAGAGCTGCTCTGTGCTGTTGCTGAGCCAGCCCCCCCAGCCCTGCTGCCTCCAACCCAGCCTTCCTCCTCCCATTGGCTCTGCAGCCACATCGAACCATCCTGACAGCTTCTCCTCCTCCTCCTCCTCACCCTGCTGCCTCCTGCCCAGGGCCTGTTACCAGGGGAGAGCCAGCCAGACGTGGAATCAATAGTTTGTGAGAGGGAAGGGGCTGTGCAGGGCTGCATTTGCATTCCAGCCCTGTGGCTCTGTGCTCCCAGCAGCAGGGGTGAGCTGTGCCCAGGGGGTTGTACCTGCAGTGCCAGCAGGACACAGGGACCATCAGCATCTGCCTGGGCACTGATCACAGCCTGCTTCCTCCCAGTGGCCTGCCTGAACTGGTGTGCTGGTGTTCCCAGCTCAGTGATCACTGGAAATCAGGGGGAGTATCACAGCACTGTCAGTGATGCCCTCTCCAGTGGGATTTTTAGAAGTTTCTTGGTCTGGAGGACCTGAAAGCCTTCTGGAGCAGGAAGAGTTTAGGAAACACCCCAAAGCCACAGAAAGCATTCCAGCCTGGACCAGGATGGCTGGTGACCACCAGTGCTGCTTTGGCACAGCCAGGCTGCAGAAATTTGGGAACAGGGGCTCCTTCATCCAGTGAAACACAGCAGCACTGGGACAGCTCATCAGTCCCACCCCAGAGCCCATCAGGATTTGGGAGCAGGCACAGGCAAGGGGACAAGTTTCCATCTCCCATCAAAACAGGCTGGAATTGACACTGGGCATCAATGAAACACCAACACCAAACACCCAAATATTGCCCCTGGCTTTGGGACAAACTGGGAGACAGAACTTACTGAGCAGTGACAGGGACCTGGGGCACACAGAGGGGTGAGTGACTCAAAAAGCAAAGCCAAGCAGCTGATGAGCCATCCCAGCACACTGGGACACCAGTGAAACACCAGCCCTGTGGCTGTTTGCCTTCCCCACTCAGGTGAGTCAGCATCCGGACTAAGGAAGAAAAACTGGAGTTTCCTTTTCTGTCCAGGACAGCACGAGGTCAATGAACCCAGCAGAGCCATCCATTGGATGGACACTGTCCCCTAAATACCAGATTTTCCCATCCTGGACATTTCTTTTGCTCCCTGTCTTTTATATTACACGGTTAGGCAGAGTTCTAACCCAAGCTGATGTAAAATAACACAAATTGTTGATCAAGACAGGGCAATTTCCTCAGGAAATTTCCACTGCTAAACATTTTTATTTGTTTCAAGGCTGGAGGTGGCTGGACACAAAACACCAGGTCAGTTTAAAAAAACAAAAAGAGTCTGATCTGAATAGAGCATTTTTATGAAATCCCCAGGGATGGTTTCTTTAATATAAGATGGAACTTGGAGTTGAAAGGAGGAGAGAGAAGAAAAGAGCATAAAAATCAGGTTCAAATCCCTGCTTGGCCTCACTCAGCAAAGAACTCTGAATTAGGTCTACAGTTACTTAGACAGCTTCAAATATTTTGGGATCTCCCTGCAGTTCCTATGATCTAAGTTTCATCCTGAGTCAGAACAACAAGAATGTTCTGAGCTCCCCAAACCAGCCACAACTTGGGACAAATGCATTGAACCCAGCTCCAAACCAAGCTGCTCTTTTTTGGAGTCTCTGCAATGTCAGATTTCTGTGCTGTGGTTCCTCCCAGTTGTGTGCTCAGACTGGTGCAGAGAAGAGAATTAATGGGCTGCAAAGAAAGCTACATTTATTTTTCTCTCTCTGCACCATGTGAGACTTGCCCTGTTACCTTTATGAAATTAAGCAAAACTCAGGATGATAAAACAAACTCGAATAAGTGAGTTAAACCTGTTGTAGCTACTCAAGACAGAACCTCTAAATGAAGCTTTTTTGATCAATCAAAGGCTTTTAAATTGAATTAAAGCTCTCAGAGTAATTTTAGGATGGAAAAGATTCCATCCCTCACAGCTTGGCCCCAAATTTTTCTCCTTCCCATTACTTCCTACAGAAACATTTACCTGGGCACGTTAGATTTGCTGTAGTTGGAAAAAATAATCAGATTCTTACCAGGAATATGGAAATATCCAGAGCTGGGATGGAGCACCTGCAGTAACAGCAAGAAGATAAATATGAATATGAGGAATATGGATGGATATTGACAATATCAATCTGACATGATGGATACCTGACTGGAAACCCCAACCCAGCAGAGGGAAAATTGTGCCTTTGTTTCTCTTATCAGAATGGATTTACCTTTAGCCCAGAATTTCAGGATACCACTCCCCACCTGCCTGGCACAGCTGATGGAGAAAAGGAGCCAAGAAACCTGAGACATTCCTGAGCCAAGGACTGTTCCCAGATCCCTTCTGCTTTCAGATTCCCAGCTCAAAACATAAAATCCCCAATGCATTCCTTGTCAGATCTTCCTTGCCTCAAAAGCCATTGAAATATCAGCTGTCTTGTCTTTTTTTTGTTCTAAGAGATGTTTTTGCATGTGCATTTTGGAATTTTTGACAGGAAAAATCAGCCCTCCTTGCTTTGTGGTAAAATTGCCCATGAGGGGGTTTGATCCCTGCCCCATTCCATGGATGCAATTCCTCAAGAAGCTGGGATTGTTAATAAAGCCAAACCACAGCAATACTTCTCATAACTGCTCCATCCCTCTGATGCCAAAAGCTCTCCAAAGTTCAATTCCATCTTGAAACAGTTCAGGGAAGGTAATTTGGTGTTCCAATCCCATTTTGCTGGTAAAGCAGAGTGCTAAGGATTGTCCCAGGCCATAAAAACAGAAGGAAAAAAGAGAGCCAAACTCCTGATTCCTGCTCCAGAGGCACTTGCTCCATCCCCACTGGACAACATTCTTTCCCAGCATGACTAAAAATATTGGGATCTTCTGTGAAATCCAGTGGGATCCCTGATTTTTGAGGTGAAACAACCAGGCCAGCATGGGAAAGTGTAAAAGGGGATAAAATATCCAAAGTTCCTGAGCTCTGCTCCCATGAACAGCTCCACAACTTGTTTCCCACACTGAACCTGTGTTTTGGGGGCAGACAAGAAGTGCCAGGTGTTTGTGCCTGGTCCTTGTTCCCTCTCCCTGGCTGCTCTCCTGTGCATCCATCCATCAGCAGAATGTGAAATCCACGTGCAGAAACCCCCATGTGCATATCAAAGGTATTGAAATGAGAAGGGACTTTGATGTTAGATTGGAAAAAAACGTTCCTGACACACACAGAGCTGTGGGAATGAGCTCAGAAATCCAAGGATTTGGAGGACAGACTTTTCCCTCAAGGTGTTTCTTCCCACCCATCACCTGTTCAGGAAAATGAATTTTGCATAGTCAAGCTTTGATCCTTCTTCCTGGGTTTGTGCCACCCCCAAAAAACTGTCCCAATATCACCACAACACCCCAGAATAATTAGAATTTTGGTAATTAAGGCTGAACTAGCCAGGCTGGATGACTTCAGTACCAAACCAACGCTCTCACAAATGACCCTTAAAGCAAAATAAATCAAAAAAAAGAAGCAAATTAACAACTCCCTGCACTCATTTGTTTAGGATGACAGATCAACAAACACAGGCATCTTATTTATTTTATTTTTTTGTTTCACAAGCAGCTTTTTATATCTTCTGACCCAAAATAAGCCCAGGCCCAGCTGTGGTGCCATGTCAAACAGTAATTACTCTATAAAAGGCTGACCAAACGAGGATATTGGTGGGCCAGAGGCATGGAATTATTTTAGGATTTGCACAAACTTTCTCTGGGAGTGGTGAGAGGAGCTGTTGGCACTGTGGTGCACCTAAGAAATGAGCAAACTCCAGAGGGGGATTTTTATTCCTGCTTGTTCCAAGCCTCACCACCTGATGTGAAATGACTTGGTCAAAATTCAGCTCAAGGAAAAAAAAAAAATAATAGAAGTGAGATTCGTTTACTCCTCCATAAAAGAGGCTTCACTCTGTGACAGGTTTGGAGATTTTTCCCCCCAGGAATTCTTGCTGAACCACACCAAAATGAGTGGCAGAATAGCAGCAAGACCCTTGGAATATTTCATTATGCTGGGAGGAAACAAAAAATAATTAAAAAAAAAAAAAACAACTCATCCAGTTCCATGGATGGAACACCTTCCACTATCCCAAGCTGTTCAGCTCCATCCAGCTCAAGGATGCACCTGCACTCCTGATTTTTTTGGCAATATTTTGGCAATATTTAGGCTCCCTGAATCCCTCCTGCTGAGCCTGAAGGAGCAGGAGCCCCTAAATCCCAACTCCTTCATCCTCTCAAACCTTCAGGAACATAAACTCTGTCCCCTGGGGCATGGCCTGCATGGGAGGAGGAGGAGGATGGGGAATCTCTGGGGAATCCTAGAGAGGTTCAGAGTTTGAGAGATGCTTCTCAAAGCCCAAGGCACCAAAAATGCACATGGATTTTTGCTGGAAGGGCTGGGAGAAAGTGACAGCATCTGCCTGATATGAAATTCCCATCCTTAATTAGGGATTTCCAAAATAAATCCAGTTTTCCTAGCAGGATGGTGGGTGTCAAATAAAATTAAAGGGAGGTTTTAATGATCTCAGTGAGAGACAAGTCTGTTTTCTACTTAATATGTGGTTTTGCACCCAGGAATTTCATAGAATCATGGAATTATATCAGTTGCAAGGATCTTTAAATGTTACCCTTTTCCAAGCCCTTAATTCCAAGTTTAAAATTTGTGGCAGCAAATGGATTTGGGTGATACATCCCAGTACAAACATTATACAAATAAACCCGAGTTTAAAAGTTTCTGAGCTCTTAATTCTCAGTTAAATTCCCAGCTGGCCCCAGGAACAAAAGTCTCATCCCTCCAGGTGACAGGAGGGAATATCTCACCTGCAAACAGCTCCTCAGCCAGTGGGAAGGAGCAGCTGGATTTGGGATTTGGGATTTGGGATTTGGGGTGGCAGATTTTCTGTGTGCTTCTCAAAGAGATTCACCAGCACTGGCAAACTCTGGAAAAGAAGGAAATTCATGGTGGGATTAGAAATGATCTCCAGATTTTCCTCAGCTCTGCTCACGTGCTGAGAGTGGCCTCAATGTGAATATTTTTCTTAGTTCTTTTCTCTTTGGATATCCCTGATTCTGAAATCTTCCTCTGAATAGAACTGAGGTAAGCACAACACAGAAATTGCAGGATAATTCAAGAAAATGATGGAAAACAAATGCACATACCCTGTGTTCCATGGAGTGGCTTTAAAACCCTGGGTCCATTCCTTCTCCCTTAATCTGCCACCAGCACTCAGCTACATGGGAGAAAAAAGATTTAAATTAAATTAAATTGAATTAAATATTGTGTCTAGCTCATTATTAACACCTCCTAAACTGTGCTGAACCTCTCACTTTGTGCCATAACCCAGACTGTGGGATTAAACAGAACTGGCAGCAGGCTCAGATCTGGGCTAAATTCTGAATTAAAACCCCAAGTTCTGTAAAAGTTACACTCCTTTAAACGTGAGAGATGTGACAGATGGCTGCTCCTGCAGCACCTCTGTACAAATATTGTGCTGTGCAAATACTCATCAGCTCGTTCCTGCCACAACCGTGTCAGGTAAGATCATTAACACCACCCCTAATTTCCCTGATAAGTAGGCTGAGACAGGAGGGTGGAGAGCATTGTCTAAACTGAAGCACTGAGTAACAAAGAGAACTCTGAGCCATCCTCCCCTCTCAGAGTCCATGCAGGGATTTATTATTATTATTTTTTCTTTTTTTTCTGCTTAATTCAAAAAATGAAATCTTTGGGACAGTTGGACCCCGTGCCAGCTGAAGTTTGATGGCACAAAAAAAAAAAAGCAAACAAACAATGGATTTCAGCTCACACCAGAACTAATGAAGCATTGATGTTCCACTAAAATGGGGCTTAGCTTAAGTATCCATTTTTAACTCTCAGCTGAAGTGAAAACATTAATTCATGCAAATCAATGTTCCCTAAACAATAATTTTCCTCTAGAACATTTCTTCTTTTTTAACATAAACTCTTATCTAACAGAACCCATTTAAAGGATTATATCTGCAGAGTTCAGCAATTAGCTCTGTAAATTGTTTTCCTTGAGTGTAGGGAAGGTTCCATTACACAGTGAAATATAAAGTGCACACTACAGTCCATGAAAACCTCTCTTGGAACGATGATTATCCTTCAAAAAGGCTGGGATGAGGGCCAGATTACCAGAAAGGACTCAAGTTCTATTTGTACACCCAAAGTCCCCCTTTATTTCATGCAAGTATCCACTTTCAGCTCATCTTCAGAAGCTTTGAAAGGTAATTGTTTCTGTGGAACACCCACAGGTCGAGTTTTAGATAAAACACAGCCCTAAAAATCCACTCTGAGAGATAAACAAGCAAATAGGAATGGGAGGCACAGAAACAGGGGAGGGGTGAGAATCAAACAGCCAGAATAAGGTGGAAATGGCACTGAGAGCTCTGGAAGTGAGGATGAGGATGGAGGGGCTCATCCTCATCTGGCTGCAAACCCAGAAAATCTCAGGGGAGTCACAGGTTTGGAGAACAGGAGTGCAGAGGGTGTAAAAGATGGCTGGAAGTCACCTGAACCATCACTCAAATGGAATCAAATCAAACTCAAATTGTGGCTAAACTGAAAATGGAATCTGCTGCTGTCCAAGGAGCTCTGGAGCTCCTCAGGATCAGAGACACAGCCTGGCTGAGCTGCACCACCCTCCCAGCTCTGGGGCTCCCCTCTCCTTAAACCCAACCAGAATTTCTCCTGGAGTGACAGGAGGGTTTATTCCTGTGGTTTGGAGGCAGATTCATTCAATCAGGTCCCTCACAGGTGACACCCCCACGAGACTGTCCCCACTCTGCTCCCGAGCCACAAGATCCTCCTTGGCACAAAACACAACCCTTCTCCTTGTTTTCCATGGATTCTCTGTCAAAGAGTTGTAACCATCCATCCATCCGTGGTTCCATCCATCCATCCATCCATCCATCCATCCATCCATCCATCCATCCATCCATCCATCCATCATCCATCCATCCATCCATCCATCCATCCATCCATCCATCCATCCATCCATCCATCCATCATCCATCCATCCATCCATCCATCCATCCATCCATCCATCCATCCCTCCATCCATCCATCATCCATCCACAATCCAGGCACACAGAGAGGGCAAATCCCCCAGAAGAAAATACAGGAACCCCAATTCCCCATCTCCCCTGTTACCTGTGAGACCAAACAACTTTTGGTGAGACCCCAGAGGATGATGAGAGAAGCAAAGCTCCTCACTCAGATCAGTCCCATGGGGTCTCAGCTCAGCTGATCCCATTTGGTGACCCCCAGAGCTTCCACCACTTCCAACAGTGCCTGAAATCCACTTACACTGAAATCCAGCTCAGAGCATCTATGAACACACCCCTGATTTATTCCAAACCCTTCTACTTAATGCTGCCACTTCTCTTTTCCATGCCAACATGCACAAGCCCAGGAGACAGACACATTTCCATGCTCTCAGCTGGGAATCGTGTTCCTGCAAGGCTGGTGGATGATGCACAAACTGTCTCTATTTGTGTCCCCCCTTTCACATGGCAGGGTGCCCACCAAACAAGCTGATTAGCACTTGCCCTGGGCTATCAAGGCAAGGCAATGGTATGTTTAGATCAGCAAACTGCATAACAATATAAATGTCATCTATTCCACAAGAAGCTTTGGCAGGATTTTGCATCTTGTTCTTCATGTGCCAAAAAGAAACATGAAGACTTGCAGGAGGAAAGGCAGGCACGGGGTTTGCCACCCCTTCCTGGTTGCCAAAACACGTTGTGCAGCATGGGGTGTCTCCTTATCATCCCCCAGGAGCACCCCAAGGTGTCAGATTATCCATGCACACCCCTGGGATGGATATAAATATATTGAGAGAGCTTCTTTTTCTGTTCAGCCAGGCTCACACGCAGAAATGAGGCACAACCAGAGTGTCTGGCACAGCTCAGGACAGGATCTGTGCCCAGAAAGGATGGCACCAGCCCAAGGAGAAGAGCCCTGGTGGGCACTGCCTGGGCAATATCTCTGCTGGCAGGGCCAGGCTGCAGCAATGACCAGCAGCCCTGGTGGAGAATGGGCTCAGGACACTGGGATTGGGACACTGCAGCTCCATTTTCCAGTGGAGAATGGGCTCAGGACACTGGGATTGGGACACTGCAGCTCCATTTTCCAGTGGAGAATGGGCTCAGGACACTGGAAATGGAACACTCCAAATCCATTCTCCAGTGAAGAATGGGCTCAGGACACTGGGATGGGACACTCCAACTCCATTCTCCAGTAGAGAATGGGCTCAGGACACTGGGACACTCCAAATCCATTTTCCAGTGGAGAATGGGCTCAGGACACTGGGATTGGGACACTGCAGCTCCATTTTCCAGTGGAGAATGGGCTCAGGACACTGGGATGGGACACTCCAAATCCATTCTCTAGCAGAGAATGGACACAGGACACTGGGACAGTCCAAATCCATTCTCCAGCAGAGAATGGGTTCAGGACACTGGGATTGGGACACTGCAGCTCCATTTTCCAGTGGAGAATGGGCTCAGGACACTGGAAATGGGACACTCCAAATCCATTTTCCAGTGGAGAATGGGCTCAGGACACTGGGATGGGACACTCCAACTCCATTCTCCAGTAGAGAATGGGCTCAGGACACTGGGATGGGGACACTGCTGCTGGCCTGGCAATCTTTAGGATCTGATTCCTACTGTGTGACTGGAATGAGGGGCTGGGGGCAGCTCCTGGGGAGGGAATGTCACTGTTCTCAGAGGGAGAATCCCTGTGGGCTTCGGGAAGGAGCTGAAGGGAAAAAAGGCTGATCCCTGGCTCATTGTCAGCCTGGGGACTTCCAGGACATGGCTGGGAACAAGCAGGAGGGTTCAGAGATTCAGTCTGGACAAGTTGTACCTAAATCCTCAACAGGAACCACAAATGGCCTGGGTTGGAAGGGACCTTATTGATGATCTTGTTCCACTCCCCTGACTTGGCCAGGGACACCTCCCAGAGCTCAGGGTGCTCAGAGCTCCCCCCAGCCTGGCCCTGCACACTCCCAGGGATGGGACAGAGAAAAAAACACAGGAACTATGCACCAAAAGAGAGAAGAAAGTAGAAAAGAATAACCAGAAAAACATCCTGGCATGGTGTGCTCAGGGGAGCACCAAACCCAGATCACCAGACACAGAAACTGCAACTGTGAGTTGACACCTGGACAGGACACTGGGACAAATCCAGGATTTTTTATGGATTTCACAGATCTTTCTCTCCAATTTATGTTTTGTTGCACACCAAACCCCAAGAGCATGTTACAGGTAAACCCTCAAATTTTCTGTGCCACTTAAACCCAGAGAATAAATCAAAGCTCTCAGAAATCTTCCAACACTTTCCTCCTAGAGCAAAGCCAAGAGTTTTCAGCACAGTTTATAGAAATTCACAAAATCCTTTATCCTAGCTGCTTAATGGCTATTATTTACTTGATTGAAGTTTGATTTTCAGCAGACACTCAAACCCCTTGAATGAACTCTTCCAACCCATTTCTGAGCAAGGTTCTTTCTCTGGGATGCTCCTCACTGCTCTCTACAGCCCCACTGCATCTCAATTTCTCAATTTTAGTCTTGGGTCAATGCTGGAAGCACACACAGAAAACTCCAGAGGGCCTCTCCTAAGGAGATTATGCAAAATGTCACTTAGCATAAATTCCTATTTGAAAATTGAAGGGTTTTCTATTTCTTAGTTATGCAAATGAAAAATCAGAAAAGATATTTTGTATTTCTGATATTCAGGAGAAGCCCTGAACTTTTTCTTAGTCATACCCTCTGCTATTGCATATTCCTCATAAATTCATATTTACAATACCTTCTGCTATCAATTTCTTTTATTTCTGAGAACAGAAATGCCTCTGAAATGCTTTTGTTTGCTTAGCAATATCCAGATGCATTAAACTTCTCTTACATAAGAGGATTTGTACTTTACATTAAAGTTTTCAGGGGAGAGATATTTAAAAGATTATGAAATATGCTTGCAAAATGAATTAAAAAAAAAAAAAAAAAAAAAGAAAGAAGAATGTTGGAACATATCCATCAATATTTCAGTATAAATTGTTGAAGCACCAGAATTACACGGTGCAATTATCTCACAGAATGTATAGCTCCTAGCACTGATCTTTATGTTCAACAGAAAAAAAATGGTTTAATACATCACAAATGAATGTTCATTAAGTTGTTGGGAAGAATTCTGTCATAATTGAATAATGAAATGACTGCACCTTGAGCATCTGCTTAAAAAACTCTGCTGCTCTGGCTGGATCCAGCACAAGGGGTCTTTTATGGGATATTTCTGGCAACACCAAGCTTTGTATAAATTCAGATTTTTTTTTTCTTATTAATGATTTGATTTGGACTCTCCCTGTGGGCAGTTCAGACTATTGAAAAAAATCAGTGGCACTTCTGACCCTTCCAACTCTGGATATTCCAAATGAGCTGGACAACTCCAAGAAAATATTGTGTAAAAGAGCTTGGATTTCTCTCAAGTTTTGAGGGTTTTTTTTAATAAATTATTGACAATTGTGTTAATATGTCACATAGTCTATTATTATTATCATTATCGTTATTATTAGTAGTAGTAGTAGTAGTAGACTGTACATGGAATTTTGAAAAAAATCAGTGGCAATTCTGATCTTTGGGATTGCAACTCTGGATATTCCAGGACATCTCAGATGAGCTGGACAACTGGCTCCAAGAAAATATTGTGGATTTCTCCCAAAATTTGGGGGTTTTTAAACAAATTAGCGACAATTGTGTTAATACGTCACAGAATCCATTACTACTATTTGTTTTTTTGTTTTTTTTTATTAGTCTCCCAGTGATCAGCTGATGAGCTGATCTCATGAGCCCAGATGAGCTGGACAACTGGCTCCAAGAAAATATTGTGGATTTCTCCCAAATTTTGGGGGTTTTTAAAACAAATTAGCGACAATTGTGTTAATATGTCACAGAATCCATTACTACCATTTGTTTTTTTGGTTTTTTTTTATTAGTCTCCCAGTGATCAGCTGATGAGCTGATCTCATGAGCCCAGATGAGCTGGACAACTGGCTCCAAGAAAATATTGTGGATTTCTCCCAAAATTGTGTTAATATGTCACAGAGCCTTTTTCAGCATTATTATTGTGATGATGATGGTGAATATTATTCTTTCCCCTGATATTCTGCCTTTGCAGCAGCAGCAGCTCCATCCACTCATCCTCCCACTCCCCAAAGTGATGCCTCAACTTGGGCTGGATATTTTTTTTTTTTTAAGGGGCAGATTTTGGGGTATCAGGAGAGCCCCAAACGCCCATAAGCGGTTGGGTGGATGTGCAGCAGGGCCAGCCCGGCTGCTCCCGGCAGTAAATATGCAAAGAGCCCCCGGCAGACAAAGGGAGCAGTTTTCCGCTGCTGTAGATCGGGCCGTGGATAATCAGCGCTATTCACCGCCCCGCCGCTGCGGAAGCGCAATCAGGAAAGCATTATGAGCAAAAAACCTGCCCTGCAGGGATAGACTTGCTTTAATAATGTTTAGGACTTGTCCATATTGTATTTATGTCTGGAAGTTGAGTCCTTGGGTTTTCCCACCCAGCACCCCCTCCCCTCCCCCCCCAAAAAAAGACAATTTGTAAATTGGATGCTCCAGCCAGAGAAAAGGGGGAAGTGCTGTTGGACACTCTCCTCCCTCCAGGATTAAGATCCCAGCCAGAAACAACACTTGATCTTATTTTTCTTTTTTTTTTTATTCCTAACCTCACCTTTTCCTGGAGTGCCTGGTTCAAAACCGAGCCCGTGTTTCACAAATTAACAGGTCTGGCCTCAAGAAGTGCAGAACTTTGGGCAGGTGCTGCCCTGCTGTCCTGAAAACCAGCAATAATGGGAGGAAATTATTGGGGATTTCCCCCAGTATCTCACAATTACTGAGTTCTTTTAAAAACAATCCATCTCAGTCATCCATACCCATCCCTGAAAACAAATCCCAGAGAGGAGCCAAGTGCAGAGACACAGCTGGGAGAAAACCCAAGCAGAGATTTGCTTCATCTCCACACTCCCAGACAGGATCTGCTGGGTTTGTTCTCCCTGGTTTATTCCATTTGAATTCCACCTCTCCCTCCTGCAAAATCTGCCCCAAATTCCCCAATCTTCCAAGGTTTTCAAGTCACCAAAAGCTGAAGATTTGGTTTAACTGTGGCAGGTCGATGTGATGGCAAAAGACATGCACAGAAATTGAATCTCCAGGGAGGAAGGCACACAAGAATTCCTAAATTCCAGCCTTTTCCTGGGTGTTTTGTGCATTTCCCTGCTCTCTCACTGCTGGGAGGCAGGAAAATCCCCAGGCACCTCTGATTTTGTGGGTGCCTGGATCCAGAGCTGGATCCAGGGATGGCTCAAATCTTCAGGCACAAAAATCCTGGCCTGGCAAACCATCCCCTCCTGAGAACAGAGCACACCCAATTTTGGCACAAACACCCCAAAATGAGGCAAGATAATTTTGGGAATGAGTGTCTGGGCTCCCCAAACTCCAGCAGATCCTCCCTGGAGCAGGGCTGGGTTGTAGAGAAAAGAAGGCAAAGCTGAGCCTGAGGGAGCTCTGAGAGCACAGGGATCACCACCAAAAGGAGAAATTGGGATTTTATCCCTGCCCTGGGGGCTCCTGCAGGGATGGGGAGCAGGGAAATCACTTCCAAAGGCTCTCCCTGAGCTCTCCCTGGGCACGGAGCTGGGGCAGGTGGAGGTGAGCATCTGTGGCTCCTGTGCCTCCCAGCTGCCCTGCACTCAGAGCTTTGTTCTGTGCCCCAGCACTACAAGACAAAATAAACAAGTCAGTCATGATTTCACTCTCCTGTGCACCCATATTTGCCTACAAGAAAAGCCCCTGAAAGCCACAAGGTTTCCTTTTTATTTACCTCTTTTATCTTTGCTTATTTTCTCTGGTGAAAAGTAACCCAACCTTGGCTCGCTCATAACCCAGGCAGAAACAAAAACCCTCTTGAATTCCTCTTCATTATAAATGGATTGTCAATGTGTTAAATAAATCAGTGAAAATGGAAATCCAAAAATAAATAGCCATCCTGCTGTTGCCATGACAACTCAAATTTTTTACCTGGACAGAGATTTTTCTGTTTCACAGTTCGTAATCGCTGAAAAGGAGGGTCACATTTATTTTATTTTATTTTATTTTTTTTTTTTTAATCCTGGCACATTTCACCACCTACCCCCCAACATAAAAAAAAAAAAAAAAAAAAAAAAGAGGGGGATTATTTTTGGTTACTTTTTAGCAAATGAGGGGAAGATCAAAGAGAGGACCTTTTTTTCACTGCAGACAGGAGAAAGGAGACACATTCCATTTCCAGCAGCAGAGCTCAGAACATCGACTCAGCCCAGAAAGGACAGAGAGCTCAAAAAATTTCAGGATTTCAAGGCTTCCATGTGGCCCTGCCATACATTGAGCAAGATGAACATATCTTAAAAACATATTTTGGCTCATTTATGAAGGCAGTTTTACCATGGGAAATGGCAACATCACCTCAGGACATCCATAAATATTTTGCAACTTGTGCCATTGTTGATGGCAGTGAAATGTGGGTTTAAATGACCCCAAACTCCAAAATCAATGCACTGCCTGGTGCTCAAAATGTTAAAAATCACCCAATTCCCCCCAAATCCATGTGGGAATGCTCCAAGCACTGAAAAATCCCATTTTGTGGAATGATCTGATGTGTGATGCCAAGGAATATTCTGGGGTGGGAAATAGAGGGGAATTCACCAAAAGCTACCCCAGGTGTCACCTGGGATTCCCTGGCCAAGCCCAGCAAAGTCACCTAAAGGTCTTTTATTCCATTTTACCTGCTTTAAATAATCTACTTGGAATCTGCTTGTCTGGAGCCTGGTGGGTGGATGATTCACAGATCAGAGAACACCTTCATCTCTTGGCTGGCACACAGGCAAGAAGCCTTTCCTTCACCCCAAGAGGTAACAAAAAAAGAAAAAAAAAAAAACAAAAAACCCAGCCAAAAAAATGCTTTAAAAGGTCAGAAATTCAAAAAGGCAGCTAAAAAAATCCCCACTTGAAAATAGCATCCCTTTGGTTTGTTTCCATTGGACAATTTCTTTGTTAAATAAAATGGATTTTCAAAAAAAAAAAAAAAATGGAGTCTTGACCCAAATATTTTCTTCAGGTTGAAACTTAGTGAGTTGTTAAAAAACAAACAAAAAAAATTTAAAAATGAAACAAAAATAAGCAAACAACCCTGAAACATTCAGAGCTGGGGGTAGGGAGGAAGCAGCACAGAAGGAAAATGCTCCCAGTGAAGAATCTCCACAAATCAGCCTTTTCCACACCAAAAAAAACCCCAAAAATATCTTTTATCCCAAAATATCTTGATTTGCATTCAATGGAATTAATTAATCTCGATCAAAATCCAACCTAATGGCAAGAAAATGCTAAATACACCCCAAAAAACCAAAGAATCAGGTGAGAAATTCTCACGGAATCACAGGCAGCATAAAGGGCTTTTTTGCACTGAAATGTGATTTTTTTTTTATTAGTGTACACTCCTTGCAGTTGCTGGGATTATTTTTGTGGCTCTCTCCACACACATATGCACACACCCAGGGATTGGGAAAGTGCTCCAAACAAATCTGGGTGTTTGCATCCTGCCTTGCCCAAAAAGCCAAGCAGGCTGTTGAAGCAGCAGCCACTGAAAGCAAGCATTCAACTCTCCTCAGAGGCTCGTTTTCCTCTAAATGGGCCTCTCAGACTCGGTGACAACTCTTAGCTGCCTGAGAAAAAAAAAAAAAAAAAAAACTGGAATAGAAAAAAAAAAAAAAAAAAAAAAAAAAAAGAACCTATTTTCCAGTGCAAAGTAATCCCTGCTCCATTGCCATGGCACCAGACATCCGTCTCTTTCTTTCATTGACCAGACGAGGTCCTCCTCAGCCTCTAGCTCCTTTTTTTTTAAAAAAAAAAAAATAGAATTTTTTTTTTTTTTTGTTCATGCATGTGTCTGTGTGTGCGTGTGTGTTCTCCTGAATTTGTTTCCCTGGTAGGAAAAGGAGTTATTGAAGTATTAGTTGGGGTTGGTTGATTCTTTAAGGGTTTTGTCATGATCCCAAAAATGAGGTGGAAGGTTGGGGTAAGAAAAGGAAGATGCAGCTCGTCCCCTGGAAAGCCAAAGAGCCTCATTTGCAGGCTGGGAGTTGAATCCCTTCCAAAAAAATCTTGGTGATTTCTTCAAGGTATTGTGAGAATCTGTGAAATAAAGGAGGAGGGCAATGCAATCTCGTTTTTTGCTTTTAACTTCAGAGCAGTTTACAGGATTGTGCCGTGGCTGAGGAGCTGCAACTGACTGCAGCAAAATGTAAAAGGAGGAGAAAAAAACAATACAAAAAGCAGTAACTGAGACAGATTAAAATGAAAAAAAAAAAAATACATATATATACACTCAAAACCAAAGCAGAGCTGAAAATCAAACCACCTTAACTCTGCTTCCTTTGTATTTTTTCCATGCCCTCCTCTCCTCTCCTGCTTCCCAGGTTAAGGAAATTCAGCCCAATTCCATTTTTTGGGGTGACCACAGTGCTACAGAACTGCTGGGTGATGACTCAGCATCTGTTGCTTTCTTTTCTCCCTGCACTGGCTCTGTTTAAAAGCCATCCCTGGCTCTGGGATTGTCTCTGTGTGGGGTGCTGCAGGTGCCTGGGGGATTTTTTTTGGGGGGTGATTCAGCACCTTGGCAGGATGTGGCTCTTGGGTGGCTGCAGAGTGTGTGCAGCACACGTGCAACTCTGATTTCTCCATCAGGGGAAGAGAACCTGGTGGGTTTTGTAAGGAAAACAAAGGAAATTTTCCCTCACTCCGAGGGAAAGTGCAATTTCTGGGTTTTTTTTTTACTAATGAACAATCCCAAATACCAAAAATACCAAAAAAACAAATACCAAAAATACCAAATACAAAACCCCATCCCTCCAACAGGAGCTCTGACAAGCCAGATGGCTCTGAGCTGCCTCATGCCACACTTCACCTTTGGATTTCACCAAAAAAATTCAATTTGCAGTGGCATCCACAGGCTGGGCAGGAGGAGGGAGCAGGAACAGGGACAAATGGATGCTCAGGACACACCCTGGGCCAAACACCCAATTGATCCCCGTGGCTCCTGCAGTGTAATCAATTCTGCATTCAGAGCAGAGCCAGAGGGAATTTATTGCTCCCAGCAGAAAGGGAGGGGGGGTCTCTGGGGGCTGCAGCAGTTTTGGGCTCGTCCCTTCCCAGGCACCTGATTTAAGAGCAGCTCTGGTGGTGACACGAGTGCTGCTGGCATGGTGGCATTTCCCAGAGGCACCATTTGGCCCAGATTCTGTTATTTTGCTTGCTGGGCACAGAAAGGGGAAGGCAGGAGGAGAAGCAGAGGGGTGAGGTGATTACAAACACACTCATGGCATCATCTCATCACCCTGAGTCCATTCATCAGCCTGGAGCTGGTTCCTCCCAGCCAAGGCCACCAGGGACACGTTTTTGGGGCACCAGAGACACTTTTGTAGGGCACAAGGGACAAAGTTGCCTTGCAGTGTCCTGGATGTTTTGCTCACACGTCTCAAAACTCATCTCCCCCTGCATTAAGGAAAAGGTGCCTCCCCCAGTTGACACAAGTGGGAAACCAGGTTTGACACCTCCCTGGACACCAGGAGAGCTCCCTCCACCCCCATCTCAGGGCAGCCCTGATAAACACAGCAGATTTTTCTATTCCAGAAGAATCTGGACTCCAGCAACATCCCCTGGCTTGTCTCATACTCAGCAGTGGGTCCAACATCCCCACTCAACCCCCAGCACCAGGAACTGGAATAGATTGAACCCAGGAAGGACAAAAACAGAGAGAAAACTTCAGCTGATGGCTGTCCCTGGAAAGGATGGGCAGCAAAAGGGAATGCAGCTTCCTGAGCAGGGAAGGGAGGGAAGGATGAGATCTCTCCCTGCTTTCAGCTCTCTCTTCCCTCCAAGCCCAGCCTGTAATTTAACACCTTCCCTGCAATATTTTCCTGCCTCCTCTAAAACATCTGGGCAGAGGTTATGAACTCCAGTGTGGCTCCTGCTGCAAAAAGCAAAGCAATACCATGGAGCAATTGGTAAATGTTGGGCAATTAGTTTGTGCTTAATGATCAGACTCAGTTTCTGGAAGATGGAGCTGGGACATGGATACAAATATGGCTTTGAAATTGCTTTGAAATAAATTCTGTGGAAAACACTGCAATAATTCCAAACCTGAGATCCCATCTCACTTCTCCATCATTGATTTGCTCTTTGCAACCAGGACCATCCACAGCACCTGGTGGGATTTTTTTTTTTTCTTGCTTATTTTTCTACTCCTGCCTCACACAGCTCCTCCTGAAATCTGCACTAAAATTGCCTCCTTCCCATCAGGATTTTTATGCAGGCAAATAAAATGTAAAGCAGGACTAAACCACGTGGGCAGAATTTCACATTTCACATTTCACACCTTGACCTCTCCAGTAACAAACCAATCCCCCCAGCTGCAAGAAACACTAAAAATAGAGTCAGCTCAAATATAGCTTCACACAGAGCACATCTCACACCAGGCTGAATCCAAAATCACATCCCAAACAGCTTTTCAAACCAGCAAAATGAATATGATTGGTTTTTGCCCAAATCCCATTGTCTGTGCTGGTCTCCACTTCCCTCCATATCCAATTCCACAGACAACCAGAAGAGGGGGATCACATACAGGACTGACCAAAAGGTGACTTTAGCACCAGAAGCAGTTTGTCTTTAACAGATTTTTTTATTAATTTAAATTTGCCCTTTCCCCACTCCTATTCCCACTGGTGACAGAGGGAAAAAAAAAAAAAAATCCCCTCCTTGCCAAGAATCCCATGTGAACAAAGCTGCAGTCAGTGAGGTGACAACAGGGTAATTTATGTTGGTTTTAGGAGGAAAAAGTGTGGGTTTAAGTGAAACTACACTAAATTAAAAAGAAAAAAAAAATGCAGTTCCTGAGAAAAAGTAATACTGGCAAAAAAAAAAAGGAATAATAATGGAAAATAATGGGCCTCTGAGCAGCTCTTGTGGACCTGATTCAGCTTCCACAAGTTCCAAGATGCTGACAAACAGCCTGGCTGGGGGGGCTGCTGCAGAACCACATCCATTCTGCTTTTTCTGAATTTTGGAGAGAGAAACAGCAAAGCAGCACATGGAGAGAGCAGGGCAGAAATTCCCAGCCCTTCCTCAAGGGGGGAGCTGGGCTGGCCTGGATTTCAGGTACCCCAAAAAGAGCAGAAGCCTCAAATCATCCTGCCAGAATCTTGGAATTCAAGGGAAAACCTTGAACTTGAAAGTCATTAGGAGACAATTAGGGATTGATTTGATCAGCTTTCCCTGCCCCAGGCTGCAGCCTCAGCAGCAATCCTTCCCTCTCTGCTCCTCACTCAGACCCTCCAGGACACCCAGATCCCCCAAAATCTCACCCCAATGCTCTAAAGGCCACACAAAAAAATTTACAATTCTTGCTTTACAGGGATTTGAATGCTGAGTTCAGCAGGTTCTGGCAGCAGGGAGAAGTGGATCAGGCACCCAAATCCTTGTCATTGTCCCTCAGTTTTTTTCCCCCCATCCCTTCTGGCAGGTTGGTATAATGCATTACCACACAGCAAATAAAAAAAATATATAAATTAAAAAAAAAAATAAGTTATTTAGATGTTGGTTTAGATCAAAAGTGAGGAGGCACTGCTGCTGATTTAGCCAAGGTGGGACCCAGGTGTTGCCCAAGAAACCCGACCAAAACAATTCAACCTCTTTTCCCTGGCTTACTTTCAGAGAAGAAAGAAACCAGCTTCAGCAATAATCCAGCCAGAGCCCTGGGGAGAAGGAGGAGGAATCAAATAATCAAAGCAGCAGCAGCAGGGCAGGCAGGAGGGGCTGGAAGGGCCGGGATGAGCAGAGTGCGGGTGGCAGCCACAGGAGCCACCGGCGGGGACAGAGCGCCCGCAGGGACAGCGACAGTGCCAAAGGAGCCCGAGCCGCGGAGAAACGTGCCGAGAGAGAGAGCTGAGCCTCCCGGGGAGAGGGAGCCGCTGGGACAGCCCCCGCGGCTGCGCCTGCTGGGGATGCTCCACTCTCTTCTGTAATTTTTTTTTAATTTTATTTGAATTTTTTTTATTATTTTTATGTTTATTTTTATTTTCTTCTTTTATTTTTCTTAATTATTTTTATTATTTATATTTATTTTAATTATTTTATTTTAATTATTTATTATTTATTTGTGGTTTTATTTTTATTTTTTATTATTTTTATGTTTATTTTTTATTTATTTTCATTTTTTCTTTTTTTTTTAATTTCCATTTTTATTTTTATTTTATTTCCGTTTTTTAAATTTCTATTTTTATCTTGATTTTATTTCTATTTTTATTTTTATATATTATTTATATTTTTTTATTTTTATTTTTATTTCTATTTTTATGTTTATTTTTATTTCTATGTTTATTTTTATTTGCATGTTTATTTTCTTATTTCTCTATTTTTTATCTCTTTTTTATTATTTTTTTATATTTATTTATTTATTTATTATTTTTTATTTTCATTTTCTTTTATTTCTATTTTTTATTTATTTTTCTTTTTATCGTTATCATCTTTATCATCATCTTTATCTTATCTTCATCTTTATCATCTTTATTTTTATCTTTACTTTTATCTTTATCTTTATCTTGGACCCCACTATTTTGATCCACAAGCCACCCCCCCAAATCATCTGTTGAAATTCCCCTTTTCTCACCCCACTCAGAGGTGTGCTGTTATTTTTACAGTTCCTCTGCACAACCACAGCCACACTCCCGGTTTTTTTTTGGATTTTGGGCAGAGCAGCTCAGCCCAGCTCAGTCCCAAATCTGCATTTCTCTGGATGCACTCACCCCCCAAATCATCCAGATGTTGGAAGGACAAATGAGGAATTGGAGCCTCAAATGTCCTTCATGTCCCCAAGTGCCTTGTTTATCCTTTTTCAGGCCACCTCACCCCTCTGTGCCTCAGTTTCCCTGGATTTGTGCATCCTGTGAGAGGAAAATGGGACAGCCCTGAAATTCCAGTAAATAGGCCAGGCAAGAACCTACATTGCCATGGGAAGAATTGCTTTAACCCAATTATTAATACACCATTTACTCAGAATTAACTACAACTGAAAACAGCAAACTCCAATAAGTGATATTTCAGCTCCTTCCTTTTCTCCAGGACAGGCTCAGCCTGGGGATGGTTTTGGAAATGATTTTTACTTATTATTTCAACTCTCATTCCAGACTGGCAGGTGATAGCATTGCCTTTTGGGATGATATTTGGGATGAAAACAAATCTCCTAATTTCAGATTCAAAGTCAGGTTATGCCCCTCAGCTCCTCCCTTTGTCACTTGTGTGACCATTTGTATTTTTGCACATCATGAAAAAAAAAAAAATCTTTTTTTCCCACAAAAGCTATGGAAAAATCCCATCTCTTGGAAACATTCTAAAATTCAGTATGTTTCATACTGTAGGATTTTTTAAAACTAGATTTTCCTCCTAAAAACCACTGGCTCCACTTGAGAAAATCCACCAAACATATATTTTATAGTTTCATTTTCTACTTTTTAAATCCACATCTTTCATTCCTAAAGACTCCTATGTGCATGTTTCTGTGTGTGTTCAACAGTTCAGTCCACCTTGACAATTCCTGGAATTATAACATGGATTTTTCTGTGAGATGGCACAGCACTATAGGGAAAACACCAATTTCAAGTCCATCAATGAATTCCAACCAATTCGGCCCAAGAAATCCAGGAAAGGGAGGCAATCCCCATCTCAGGAATTAAATGAATAAAAGCAATCTGAAGCAAAGAGGAACAAAATAGCAGAGCACACATTTCCCCTGGCATCTCCCTCTCTCAATCATTCAAATGGTTCATTTAACCTGTTCTTAAGTGCCCCTGTGAAAAAAAAAAATGCAAATTTTCATCCAAGTGAAAATGACTCATCACTGAAACAGGAGGATCTTCACCCAAGTCAGCAGAGAAGTGAAAAGTGAAATTGGGGATGTAGATAAGGCTCAAAGGCACGGGCAAAGCTGAGCCTACATCAAAGAGCAGCAGAGAAAACCCAGCTTAAAATTGGTTCTGAGTGCCAGGAAGTCATGTCCTGGCCTGAGAGATTGCACACTTCAACACCAAAGCATCCCCAAGCCCAGATTCCTGTGACCTGCAGCACAGCCCCTCCTGTGTGGGGTGGGTGAGGAAAGGCAGTGCTGGGATTTCCCCTGCTGCATTTCCTGTTCCCTGTCCCAGGCTGGTTTGGCTGGGAAGGGACTTAATGTCACCTCACCCACCCCAGCCATGGGCAGGGACACTCCCACTGCCACAGGCCTGGCCCTGGACATGTTCAGGGGTGGGAAATACCAAATGGTCATCCATCCATCCATCTGTCCATCCATACATCTGTCCATCCATCATCCATCATCCATCCATCATCCATCATCCATCCATCCATCCATCCATCCATCCATCCATCCATCCATCCATCTGTCCATCCATAATCCATCCATCCATCCATCCATCCATCCATCCATCCATCCATCCATCCATCCATCAACCATCCATCATCCATCCATCCATCCATCTGTCCATCCATCCATCCATCCATCCATCATCCATCATCCATCATCCATCATCCATCCATCCATCCATCCATCCATCATCCATCCATCCATCATCCATCCATCATCCATCCATCCATCCATCCATCCATCATCCATCCATCCATCATCCATCATCCATCATCCATCATCCATCCATCCATCCATCATCCATCATCCATCATCCATCCATCCATCCATCCATCCATCATCCATCCATCCATCATCCATCCATCATCCATCCATCCATCCATCCATCCATCCATCATCCATCCATCATCCATCATCCATCATCCATCATCCATCCATCCATCATCCATCCATCATCCATCATCCATCCATCCATCCATCCATCCATCATCCATCCATCCATCATCCATCCATCATCCATCCATCCATCCATCCATCCATCATCCATCCATCATCCATCCATCCATCCATCATCCATCCATCCATCCATCATCCATCCATCCATCCATCATCCATCCATCAACCATCCATCATCCATCATCCATCCATCCATCCATCCATCATCCATCCATCCATCATCCATCCATCATCCATCCATCCATCCATCCATCCATCATCCATCCATCCATCATCCATCCATCATCCATCCACCCATCCATCCATCCATCCATCCATCCATCCATCCATCCATCCATCCATCCATCATCCACCCATCCATCCATCCATGATGCAATCAGGGTTTTTGGCTGCACACAGGCAGATGAAAGCTGCTCTCCTCTCCAGACATAACAAATCACAAACCCCAGGCAGAGGCTTTTAGGAGGAGAGCAGGAATTAGCAACTCCAACCCCAGCGATTCCCTGGCAGTGCTCAGAGCTGGGTGAAGCCTTTCAGGCC
This sequence comes from Erithacus rubecula, assembly GCF_903797595.1. Taxonomy (NCBI): domain Eukaryota; kingdom Metazoa; phylum Chordata; class Aves; order Passeriformes; family Muscicapidae; genus Erithacus; species Erithacus rubecula. The sequence goes on from NC_136677.1 coordinate 3,011,361, forward strand.
CAGCACAGATATTATTGTTATTATTTATTATCTAACAGCCAGGATTGCTGCCTTTTCACTTCACCTCCTGGAGCCCTGACACTGTCACTGTCCCCAGCTTTCCTCTGTGCAGGTAAACACAGAGGCCCATCTCAGAGGCAGCTATTATTCCCTGCTGCTTCTCCCTTGCACTTATCCCATTATGCCATTACAGCTGCTGCAGGCTCGGGTGTTTTCTATTTTGTGACATAATATTGTGGGCCCAAACCCTCCCCTTGCCTGCCTCCAACACATGAGGAGTGCTGCTAAAGAGCCCTTCAGGTGGCAGCAGGCAGGGCCACCAATGTGTCACCAACAGCAGCCAGGACCTGCTGTTCCCACAGTTTATCCAGGAATTACCTCTGGGGAAATATGAAATATTTCATATTTTATATGTACTGACATGAAATAACAGCCAACAGCAAATGAAGGCACTTCAAATGTGCAAACAGACACAACTTGGAGAACTAGCAGGATGGATAACCCATCTCTCTGCCTTTTAAACAGAGGGAAATGTCATTTCAGGGCTTGTTCTCTCAGTTCTCTGCACCTCCTGCAGCTGAAGGTACCTGAGCCCTGAGCTGCAGAGTGGGAAGTCAGCACTGCCAGGGATAGAGGGGTCTTTCCCTTCTCCTTCTTTTACAGGGGAATTTTGGTGACTTTTTGTCCTTAAAATACTTTTGTTTGCTGAAGAAAAGTCCAAGTTTCCTCACAAATGCTCTGCTGTGGTCACTGGGTCCAGCAGAACCTTCTTGTGCCACTTTGAGCCACTGTCCTGAGAGTTTTGAGCCCCCTTTGGGTACCTGAGGCTGGGATAAATTCCAGTTTACAGCCAGCCCAGGGCACTGTGAGTGGAGAAGAGCTCATCAGGAGGAGCTCCCAAATTAAAACAGGACAACAGGGCAGAAGGACTGGACAGACACCCAGGAGCTGGACAGGGAGGCTCCAGCCTTTACCTGTGCCTGAATAAAACACCCCAGGGAATGGAGATGAGATGCAAAATCATCACACAGTCCCTTTGACCCATCCCATAACTGTCCAAGGCTTTTTATCTCTATTCTTACACGTCTAGAAGGCACCAAGCACAACCAGGGGGTGATTTACACAACCAGGGGATGATTTACACAACCAGGGGGTGATTTACTCAACCAGGGGATGATTTACACAACCAGGGGGTGATTTACACAACCAGGGGATGATTTACTCAACCAGGGGATGATTTACTCAACCAAGGGATTTACTAAGCTCAGCATCAACAAAGAGTAAAAAATCTTTGAAATTCATTGGAATTAACTGCCTTCAATTAATGCTATTTTCTGAGCTGGAGCACTGTGTTATTTTTAAGGCCAGGTTCCTAAATCTCTTTTGTAAATTGCTGCTTTCAGGAATTCACCTGTGGCCACAGAGGAGGAGCACTGAAGTGCCACCACACCCAGGTCTCAGCTGCTCCAATCCCAACCCATGGCCAAGCAAAAACAAGCACATTTCTACCCTATTTTAAACTATAAAATAACTGCTGCAGTTTAATTATCAATTAGTAGGGATTTTTTTTTTTAGTCTTTTTAAAAATAAGAATATAAATTATATCCTAACTATTATGTTGTATCCATATCTGCTGTTCTGGTTATAGCTGAGCTGCTTCTCAGAGCAAAGGATGAGATATTCAAGCTGATGAACAGCAAATTCTGCTTTTTTGGTTCCTTCTCCAACTTTAAAACCAGGCTGCACTAATCTATAAATAAATCAACAAGGCTAATAATTAATTCTCAAGAATATGGAAGATCCAGAGCGAAGGGGAAACAGAAGAGCATGAGAAGAAATTGCAAAGGGGGAGGAAGGAGATTTGTGGCACTCCATCCCTGAGCTCAGTAAACTCAATAAAATAAAGAGGAAATCCTTCAACATTTCAATTAAGTGAGTGACCCCCAGGGGATGGGCTGAGATGTTCCTGCAGCTCCTCCTGTGGGTTCTCCTGCAGGCTGGGGCAGAATGGACTCAGCTCTCCAGGAAAACTCAATAAAAATGGAAACTGTTGACCTGGCAGAGCTCAGCCAGGACTGAGAGGATTTACCCTGAATTTGGTCACTTTTAGAATACTGAGCTCACTTTGTATCATGTAGGGGCTCAGTTCTGCCAGCAGCTTCAGAGGGGTGAGAACCCAAAAGGGGGACATTGCCTTTCCCCACAGAGATTTTGGAAATACCAATCCATAATGCTAGAGCAAGATGATGTTGAGATTAAAATCACCAATCTTGTGAACCCAGCTTATTTTCTGAGTATCCCCCTGTTTTTGTTCAGAGGGATGAAAATCTCCCTGTCTTGTTTAGTTCTCCCCTGTTTGTTCCCCCCTGTTTTGTTCCCACCCCCCTGTCAGTAAGTCAAGGTAAAATAATCCACATGTTGGGAAGAATTTGACCCAAAAATCCACTGGAGTCCCTGAAAGGCTCCCACCAGTTTGCTGGCTGTTAAATCAGCTTCCAGTGAATTTTCCCCACAAACTATTTAATTCTATTTAAGCATCCCAACTGAAATTGTATCTGACAGAGATCCTGACACAAATTTCCTCATTTCTGGTTTGCACACACTGCCAGTGTCTGATAGTCCTTTCCTAAAGCCAGAATCACTTCCCAAGATTTGGACTTCACTGAAATCCATACAGAGATCACCAGGAACAGAATCACAACTTCCAGTAATCCCATAATTTTCCATAAAATGATATATTTGTTTGCAACCACTGTAATATCCCTGTTCTAGAGCCTGTGGTAAAGCATCCCACTGAACTGAACTGAAGTTACAATGGGGACAAAGCAGTGAGAGGTGAGAATTTGGGTTATCATTTCTATTCTTCTTGTAAAAAACTCAGTGAGCATCATAATCACTGCCCACCTTGAGGGTGGATTAGTTAATGAAGATGCCTGAAGTCACCTCCTCTAAAAATCAGCCTGGAATGTCACAGAAATTAAATTATTTTAGTAGTTCATAAGTTTTTTTATCTCCCAGTGTGCAGCCTGGGGCACTTCAGGTTGTTGGTCTGTCATAGCTTTGTCCAGTTGTCCCAGGAGCTCCAGGGTTAAACCAACAATTCCTTCCAGCCTGAGCTGCAGGTTCCAAGTTCAGGAGCCAAGACAGAGCCAGTTCCTCTGGGATTTGGGCACTCCAGTGATGCTTGGAATCATTAAGGTTGGAAAAAACCTCCAAGATCATCAAGCCCAGCCTGTGACCCACCCTCTGAGTGCCACATCTAGTGATTCCTTGGACTCCAAACCCCCCTGGGCAGCCCCTGCCAATATTTAACCCTTTCCATGGGGAAATTCCTGCTGATTCCCCCCTGAGCCTCCCCTCCCAGCCTGAGGCTGTTCCCTCTCCTCCTGTCCTGTTCCTGGAGCAGAGCCTGACCTGGGGCTGTCCCCTCCTGGCAGGGAGTTGTGCAGAGCCAGAATTTCCCCCTGATCCCCCTTTTCTCCAGCTGAGCCCCTTCCCAGCCTCTCCTGGGCTCCCTTCCCTTCCCTGGACATTCTCCAGCCCCTCCAGGTGCTGTTTGCACTGAGACCCAGCTCTCAAGGTGTGACCTCACACAGGGACAATGCCCAGCTCTGCTCCATGGGGAGAGCTAATTAACCTGGCACAATTAATTAACCTCTGCATCCACACCAGCCCTGCTCTGAGCATTTCCAGTGTGTTCTCCCAGCTCAGTGGGGCTGAGCTCAGGGCTCAGACCCAGCAGGCAGCACATGGGGAGGCTGGAGGAGAGACAGGTCACAGATTCCTGATTTTGGCAGGACACAGCTCAGCAGGACAAGGGGACACACATCAGGCACATTCCAGTGGCAGCTGAACTCACACAGAGCTTCTGTGACTCCATTTCCACACCTGGGGCAGAATTACTGGTGAGATTATGGCTGAATCAGAGGGCAAATATTAATTTATATGGATGGATACATATTGATTAAATAGATCGATAGATAAATGTATACAATTAAAATCTATAATATTATGTAGAGTAAATACATGTTTTTTACAACTCAGCACAGCCAGCTCACATATGATCTGTACATCAAGGGAAAGCTCAGCCTGAGGTTCTGTTTCAAATTAAAAGCAGCCCTGCTGCAATTAATCACAGCCTGGCTGATGAAGCACACACTGAAAGGACAACAAGAATTCTGGGAAGCTCAGCCTGTCATCTGCAGCCACAACAAGTTTGGTTGAAACCTCAGGACAGTGAGGGTTTGTCACCCAGCCCCTGGTCTGGGTTGGTCCTCAAACCAGATCCCAAAACAGCATTTACAAAAGTTTTGATTTCCCCATCACAAAATTAAATAGCACCCATCCAACACTAAACCCTCACTACTTTTATTTACCATCATTTTATTAATTGCTGAATTCAGCTAGAAACTGGATCATTTATTTCCTTCCACTCTCTGTCTCCCCATTCCATTTTCCCCTTTACTGCACCTACCAAGGTTGAGTCACCCCTGGAAAGTTTACAAAGCTCTGGGATCATCTTAAATCACATGAGATGACACACAAGTGCTTCTTCCAGCAATTTTGAAAACTTCAGCAAAACTGAACTCTTCCTCCATTTATTTGCAAGGAGATATTATTAAAAAAACAAAAAAACAAACAAAAAAAAAAAACTCTCTCAGGATTTAACTCACTGAGTTATTACAGTTTTCAATAGAAAAATGTCTTAGTGAAAAACTCCACATCAGCTTTTGCTTTAAATTAAGGGCTTAGATTTTATCTGAGGCTGAATCCACTGCTAAACACTGGCAAATCTTCCCTCCTTGCTCACAGCTTCTACAGGTGTAAAATAAAAATTAAAAAAAAAAAAAATAAAAAGGTTATAAATATATTCTAAGGGCAGCTCTTAAAATGAAGAAATATTCCATGATCTAGATCTGTTTCCTAAAGCTCCTGAAGCCTCAGAGGGCTGATATTTGCACAGAATTCTCCCAGCAAGCCCAATCTGAGCATTTTGCACCAAGAAACAGAGGCTGAAGAGCCAAGATTGAGCTGCCTGATTTCTACAAATCACAAATTTAAAAAAAAAATAATAATAATAGAAGATAACCTGACTGATGTAATCTCATTGTGGGATCCTTTCTTCCCCATCACAGTGTGTGGAAATAAAACAGTAATCCCACCAGAAAAAAAAATATAAATAAATTTTAAAAAATAAAAAAGGCACTTTCTGCATCTCCAGAGTTTGGGATTTTAGTAGGAATGGCTAAAATAGATCAGCCAAGAGAAAGTTTCAACAAGTTTCTTCCTGGAGGAGCCCCAGACCTACAGCTTGTCCTGTAGGATCTGTACCAGAGATTCTTTGAGACATTTAGGGTTTGGAAGAACATTTCTGCTTCCTGATATTCTTATATCCATACCATTATTATTATTACTGCTGTTACTAATAATATTATTTTATATGTTGCTCAATAATTCAAAGAGGGAACACAAGCAATAACTAAAAAGAAAAAAAAATCCTACTAAAAGATAATATATGCAAATAGAAAAATGCATATTTATCAACCAGGCAGCAGCAGGGTGGTATTTTCAGATTTCAGGACCTTTAAATACAGGAATATTGTCCAAAGAGGAAAAAAAAAAAGAGATTAATTTAATCAGTTGTGTGATTCCAGCCAAGGTTCTGAGCCAGATCAGGTGGGAAAGGACCTCAGGAGGTTTCTGATTCAACTTCCTGGGATCCAACCAAAGAAGTTTGGGTTTTATCCCATTTTTCATCCACCCTGTGGCTTCCAGCAAGAGAAAATCCTCCACTGGTGTTCATGAAATCACTGAAAAGTGGGAAAGAACCTTAAAAACCCTCTAGACCCAGAGTCACCTCCCTCCAGAGTTCCATTTGATTTTCCCTCCCCATTCCTGAATTTTAAAACTAACTGTGGTTGGTTTTTTTTCTGAATCAATTTAATTTTTTGTTCAATCACCCATTATTTATACAGAATTCAAAAGGGAATCCCAAGAATAACTAAAATCCCTTGACATGATGCTTTAATCTTATTTATAATCCTATTATAAAAAAATGATTTGCAAATGGTTTGTTGTTTTTAAAGCCAACTCTGGCACCTTCCTGAGTTTGGGTCCCACCATGTTTGGGGTCACCTCAGCTCATCCTACCCAGAATATCATTTGTAACTTCATCTCATTCCTGTGGGGTTTGGTCACCTGAAACAGGATGAAGCTGGGCAAGAAAAGGAAAAGCTGTGAAGGATGGGAAAACTATTCATTTTGGTTCTTAAAATTACAGAAATCATGGGATGGTTTGGGTTGGAAGGGACCCTAAAGCTCATCCCATGGCAGGGACACCTCCCACTGCCCCAGGTTGTTCCAACCCATCCTTGGGCACTTCCAGGGATCCAGGGGCAGCCTGCCCACCCTCCCAGCCAGAAATTCCTTCCCAAAATCCCTTTAAAAATCTCTAAATGCCTCAAAGTCCTGCAGGAACTGAAAATACAGCCAGGCCCTAAAAGGTGACACCAGATATGAGTGTCCCTTTTCAAAGCACAGACAAAATAATGTTGGGAAACCAAAAGAACAGGTGGGGACAAAATCTGTGAAATTCCCTTTTTAAACCTGAAACTCACACCCAGATTGAGTCCTTTGTAGTCAAAGCAAATGCAAAGAAACAAAGCAATGCCCAAAATTTTCAGGATGTGCCCAACATTTCCATACCCACTCTGGCTCAGGACAATTCCTGCCAAGAAAAGTGGGAATTCCATGCACAGCTTGATGAAAGAAATAGAGTAGATTGCAGGTGTGTAAATACAACTGAAGTACCACAAATCTTTTCCCACCCAAATCACCTTGTGGCAAAGGGAAATCATGTTCTGAAATGTGAATTAAGATTTGAGCACACCAGGCATTTCTGACACAGCACCAGAACACAGCAAGTGGCCTGAGTTGGAAAGAAACAACAATCATTAAAGAATTTTTCTTCCTCTGTCTTGCCAATATTGTCCCATGAAAGTTTTCTGCTGTGCTCACTTTCAGAGCTCTGGTTTGCTTAAACTCTGGCACATGTTTTGAAGAAGGAAAAGTGAAATCTGCCAGCACAGAGCTGCCTGAACTCAGGGAATTCCAGCCCAAGCAGGAATGTCCACCCTGACATCCAGAGCTCCCACCTGCACCTCAAGCATCCAGCTGGTGCTGGGACATTTTCCATCAGCTCAGGGGCTGTCCCTGCACATCCCAGCATTCTGAGTCTTTCCAGCACACACAAATTTGCCCTGATTCCCTGAAAACCAGCATCATCTCACCCATTAGGAGGATAATTGCCTGGCTGGTCTTTCACTCCACACTTTTCCCACAGCTTCCCCTGCCTGAATGAGTCTCTCCAAGCAGGATTTTCCCCACTGGAAAATAAGAAGTTTTTTCATGCCTTATTTCAGACTCCTGCACTTTTAAAGAATCTCTTTTCTACCACACAAGTTTGCTCCTATCAGAGATGAATTCCATGAACATGAAGAAGGAAATCAGGACAATCCCCTGGGAAGGTGCTGCCTGTGGTGTGCAGAGCCCACCTGGACACAAAATTCATGGTTTGTAAACCCCCAAATCCTGAAAAGACAGGATTGCCTAATCAGCGATTTAAAGTGGTAACACAAAATGGATTTGGGGTTAGCAAAAGGCTCATAATCCAAGGGTTCAGCTTTTCCTGACTCAGCTCTCTGGGGTAGCTCTTGTTGCATTTTGGACTCTATAAACCCTCCCCAAGTGTGGAGTGACACACTGGCCACTGCCAGGGGACCAGAACCCTGATGGATGAACCAAATTCTCATCAAATCTCAATGAAATAAAACTTTACTGGCACAGTTTCTGCATGTGAGAACTCATAAGGACTCACCAGTGAAGCTCCAAGCAGGGGAATGGTCCTGGCCTGAAGCTCCAGGTGGGATGGAGAGCTGAGATCTTCCTCTTGTGCCTTGGGCAGGTCTCCCCTGGAGATTTCTGGCCCTGACTCCCAGCTCCAGAAGAATCCAGCTGATCCTTTTCCATGAGCAATTCCCACTGAAGTTATTCCTACAAGAGGTGGGGAAAAAAAAGAGATATATTTATTTCTTAGAACAGGAGTCTGAGGGTTGCTCACTGAAATCCCACAGGAAAGAATGAAATAGGTGCCTGGGACTTGAGCTGACACCACTCAGAGCACTTCAAATTCAGATTACAGAATGGAATCTGGGGAAAAAAAAAAAAAAGCATTTTATATTCTCACCTTAAAAGCAGCGTGAACACAAGTTGTTTTGATTAATGAGATAAAATAAATTTTAAAAATTAAACACAGAGTGAAGTTTTCCCTTCTCCACCTGAAACAGATCAGACTGGAACAGCTCTCCCCTTGAATCACCTTTTTCCCAGCAAAATTCATCTGTGGGGCCAAATGTTTCTACCTTTGCTCTGAAAAAACTTCTTTTTCCCCCCCTGGCAAACCTCATCTCAGCCAGCATCACCACATTCCCCTGCCCCTCTGGGGTGTCCAGACTCACCAAATTCCCCCTCAGCTCTACAACTTCCCTACCCAGACCTACCTAAAGAAAACATCTCAAGCAATTCAAATATTTATTCCTGGGTTTGGAAGGTCAGGGAGGAGGAGGAGGGAGGAGTGGGACTCAGGCTTGGCACTCGTGTGGTGGAATCACTCAGTGGGCATCTCTCCCCAGGAGTGCAAAAACCAGAGCTGAAAGCTCAGCCAGAGAAACCCACAGCCTCAAAAAGCAAAGAAATGAGCCAGGCCTGCTCCTGATTCATCAGTATTCAGCCGTGGATTCAGTGGGACAGCTCGGAATTTACACTGGAATAAGGAAAAATCAGGATTAGGCACCATCTGTCTGCCAGGGGAAGCGCCCAGAATCTCTCTGCACATTTGAATCCTCTTCCCCCATTTCTTTAATCTCTTGCACATTCCAGGTTTTCCATTCAGCTCCGGTGACAAAAGATTTTACAAAATGACAGTCCAGATTGAGAGAACAGAAATTACAACCTCTGACAAAAGAGATGCCAAACTTTTTATCAACGGTAAGTGCTCCTTCCACGCCGAGCCTGGGCTGCAATGGTAAATATAAGGCAGATGTCGAATGGAAATTAAACATTGTGCTCCCAGGGTGGCCTCGACTGCATTCAGAGCTTGATTTAAAACAAGGCCAGAGTTCTTTCATCATTTCTTAAAAAAAAAAAAAAAAAAAAAAAAAGTTTCAAACATAAAGATATTCCAAACAGGCGCATACTTGACCTAGAACTTGGCGGTGCGGGACAATAAATGAGTGTAAAAAGCACCAGCATGAGGGAGAAAAGGCAAAGCCAGTTGTCTGCAGGATGGGCTGGCAGAATTTGGTCCTGAAATCACTTCTATTTCGGCATCCTGAGAGTTAAGAGGGAATCCAGGTGAAATATCTCGGCCCCCTTTTCTAAATTCCCACCAAAACCTCTCGTTCGGGAGGCTCGGCCAACTCGATTTTCTGCAGCAGAAGCAAAACCAAGCCCAAGGACCCAGCAGCTGGAGGAGAATTTCTCTGTGAGCTTCTGGAAGACTTAAACCATATTTCCATCCATGCCTGGTATTATTAGACATGATAAAATAGCAGGAGACGTTTGCAATGGCTCAGATATTCAGCCTCCCATTCGAACGGTCTGCGGTGTTTGCTTTTAATAATTTCTGATCGTATAAGAGCTCAGCCAAAAGAGCATAATAATAATAATAGGCTTGCAAAAATTAAACCCCCAGACTGTTAAATATCCTATACACTGAGGATAAATTTAAGGATTGAAAGGATGATGCTCAAATTTACAGAAACATTAAAAGCACAAACTTAATTGCGATTGCTGCTCTTTCACTTTGTTAGATTTATTATTTTAAGGCAAGCAAAATATAGTAATGATAGTGAAATGAGTGAAATATTTACAGCTTGAACACATAAATATGTTTGCACTCTTCTGGGCAGCCCCCTTTTAGAAATAATTTTCTCCTCTCAGCAATTTCACCTCAAACACAGTAAAACAAAAAAACTTTTGAGGCCACGACTTTGTAACCTCCCTGAAGTTTTGAACACGGGCAGAGCTGGCCTGTGCACACAAGACAATCAAACACATGCTCAAATGTCAAATAAACTCCTGTCTATATTCATTTTTCTTTCTCCTTCAGCAAAGGAAGAAATTGTGACAAGATTTTACTTTGAATGCCCTGACAAAGCAGCACTTTCTGGCATGAGCAGGACACTCATCCCCCCTTCATCTCCCAGCACAAGATTCAATCAGCTGAAACACAAACCTCATTCTGCACTGAGAGATTTATTTTTTTTTTTCCCCCCCAAAATAAAACCAACTTGCAAACAGCTTCCCTGGCCTCTTTAAAACTCGCTTTCAATCGCTTTAAAATATAAAATAGAGATGGATGGATGGATGAATGGATGGACAGCTAGAGAAATGCTTTCAGTCATGCTTCCTCCCCCCCACACACACCTTTAAAATTGAAAAGCATCAGTATCCAAATAGCAACAGGAAATTTTTACCTTGTGGCTAAATAGCTCACTGTTCACTTTGCAGCTGCCTCTATTTTTTGCTGGGCAAAAAAAAAAACAAAAAAAAAAAAACAAAAAACCAAAAAAAACCACCACAAAAAAAACCACCAAAAAAAACACCAGTACAAAAGTCTTTCCTAAGAAAACCAAGCTTTTTGACATAAGGGCAGCGCCAAACGCAAACCTACAAAGAAATTTCTTTTTCCCCCCGTCCCGTCGTTATAATTCCTAATTTTGTGGGATGTATTGCTGGGGCTGTTTATCATAACAGTGTGCAATAAAAAGGACGACTAACTCTTGCAATTTTCTCCCTACTCCTCCCCTTGACAGGGGCCACTGATAGGGAAAGAGGCTCGGAAAAGCAGAGCAGTGAAAGGCTAAGAAACAATAGGCAACCATGGCTTTGACAATGCAGCCCTGAACCCTTTTTGCTCCTGCTGTGACACTTGCATTCAAGAGCAAGGGCGGCTGCCATCATAAGAATGGACAATGGCATGAGGAATATAAGGGAGAGGGGGGGGGAATATATATATAAAAAAAAAAAAAAAAAAAAAAAAAAAGGGAAATCAGATGAATTCAGAGCTAAGATGGCAGAGCTCTCACCTTTTCCGCTTTTTTCGAGTAATCTGGATGGAGACGTCCCGCAGAGAAGAGATAAAAAGGGTTGTGCTGAACTGTTGGATGGTTCTGAAGACTTCTGCATTTGCAAACGCATTTTAGAACTATTTGTAGGGGTATATATGCTGCATGCCATCTCTCTGTCTCTGTCTCTCTCTCTCTCCCTGTGTCTCTCTCTCTTCTGTTTTATGTCCTGCTATCTCCATCACACACCTCTAATAGTATGAAGACTTTCTGCCCGTGGAAGTAAGTGAGAGTGTGTGTGTTCCTTAATGTTTGAATCAAGACACACGTCTGCATGCATTTCTAATCTAAGGAGCCTATAGCAGTTACTACAACTATCAATTAGTCAGCAATAGCTCCAGATCCCCATGTGTCTGGGTGAACAAAGGTGAGAAACACATGCAAATAATCCTCCAGCACCTGGGTCACGTACAGTAACTTAGCCAGCAACAAATAATTGCATCTGTTTCTGCCTTTTTTCCGTGCTCCTCGCTCGTTGGGATGCAAAGTTCCAGGTTATTAATGTGGAATAGCAGCACAATTAGGCATGGCACTGTATATTTTCAGCCCAACGACACAATAAAAGGGAATTAAGCTGAGCTGGGATGGGAATAAACGGGCGACTGAAAAGGGTTTAAAGTAAAAGATGCTCTCAGCTACAGCAGTGCTTCCATTTGTTTGTTTGGAGCAATTGTTCCTGAGTTAAAGGATGAGAATGATGTAAGATGTATTTGGTCGTTTCGTATCTGTTAGATAAGAAACTGATTATTGCAGAGGAGACAGAGTGGATGCCTAATTTCCTGAGGTTAAGTCCATAAAGAGGGTAAGCTAAATCTGTTCCTATTTTTTATTAATTAAGCGACTGTTACTTCTAAGATCATTTTAAGGGTGTTTTTTCAGCTGTTTTAGACTTAAGCCAAACAATTAAGAAGAAAGATACGGTACCTTTTACTCTCTCCTTCTTCTTAACCTCACACAAAATGAGCCTCACCTTTAAAAACTGTCAGAGTCAAAATGGACTTAAAAAAAAAACAACAAACAACGAAAAAACCCTACTTTTTTTTTAAATTTAAAAATATAGCCATGAACGAAATCAAAAGCAATAAAATGCAAAAATCTCCGAAATCCGGCACCACCCTGACTCCACCACAAGAAAAGACAGAGCTAGGCTACGATCCAGAGAGCATTTCAGAGGTGACAACACAGGCTGGGGACAATGTTATTTACACAGATTTGATCAGAGCGGCCACGGGCTCCAAACTCTAATTGAATTTGCAGAAATTATCCAGCCCGCATTTCGGAGTGCGGGGAACTCCGAAAATGAAGCGGTTTCACAGAGTTTGGGGCTGAGAATAAGCTGCTTTTTTTTTTTTTTTTTTTTTTTTTTTTTTGCCCCCCTCCTGTAGAAGATGCTCAGAGTCCTGCAAGGCTGCACAAACCCTCTCGTTCTCTCCCTTTCCCCTGATCTCAGATTCCGTGGGAGGCTAATTAGTGACACCAAAAGCAAAATATCCTCGCTGCTTTTTGGGCTCGGAGGAACTGAGTTTATTTAGCTTGAGACAGCATAAAGGAAAAGAGAAAGCAAAACAAAACAAAAAAAAAGAAATTAAATCATCTTCAATTTCAAATAACTAATGAAAGCATCCCCTCCCCAGCTCCCTCACCTTTTAGGAACAGCCAGTGGCTGGAAGGTTGGAGCTGCTAAAGATGCTCAAGATTAAAGGAGAGCTGCAGGAACAGCCTGGCTTTGCCCTGAGAAGCCCTGGGTGGGAGCATCCCAGAACTGAGCCTGAAAATAAAGCAAGAAGGGGCTGGAAAAACCCTGCTGCTCGCTGGGTGTTGTGCTCTGACCCGCCAGGCAGCTCCATTCCCAAACTTAGCAGCTGGGAATTGCAGAACTGGAGATTCCCAGAGTGAGGAGCAGCACCTGCAGTGACCGGGATCTGCATCCCCAGGGCACAGAAAACCCTCCCAAAAACAAAACAAAAAAAACCCCAAAATAAAAAAAATAATCTCAACCCTCTCGCTGAACAATGAGACCTTAAAATTTCCACGTTGGGAGGGTATTCCATGCAGATAGGCAGGGGGAGGGGGTGGGGATGAGGACATTTCCCATCAATGCCGTTTATTCCTTAGTCTGGGGGGAGAAAAAAAAAGGATCTTTCCCTACTTTAATGGGAATCATTCATCTCATAAATCCCGACGCTCTCACTGCCTGCAAAAGTCCAACTCAGGTGGGAAGGGACATTTGTTTAGGGGTCAGGCAGAGAGTGATCACTCCATGCCTTTCTAAGGGTGAAAAGTGGTTAAATAATACTAAAAAATGGTCATTTCTGTGGTGATCTGCCTGCTAAAACACTTGGGCACGCAGACCGGGGGGTGGGAAAGGAGCTGAGGGAGGAAGGAGATTAAAGCAGAGAGCTGCCTATCCCCAACACTATTTCACATCCAATTCTTCCAGCTTTTAGCTTTCTCAACATAGCCCATTGCCATAAAATAAGCCAGCTTTCTTTAAGAATAAAAAAAGCCCCACACAGATGAATAGACAGCACTAATCAGATGTAATGTAATCGAATACTCTTCTTCATCTAATCTGCCTGCTCTGTGTAATCTCGCTATTCTCCCAGCTCCAGCATTTGTAACAGGCATGACATTGATTCCCATCTCGGATAATGTTATTTCAGTGTTTTATTCTTAAATGAGCCCACAAGTTGGGTGGCTGCTTGGCATTCCAAACTCTTCATCAACTTTGCACAGCGATCTGGGGGTGTAAAGAGGAGCAGGGCTGCTCCTCTCTGCTGCTCTTGAATGGTTGCATCTCCCAAGCCTCAGAGCCTGGCATGAATTTTTATACAGACAAAGGAACTCGCAGAATTTAACCACAGAAATACCCAGAATCAAGAGGAAAAAAAAATTTAAAAAAATATATATAAAAAACAAAATCCCGCCAAAGCTCATTTGAGAAGGTCTGAATGCAGCCAGCAGCTGGGAAAAGCTGAAATCTTTGCACAGAGAGCTGGTGGGGTGTTTTTTCTTCGTCTTTTCTAAAATGCAGAATGATTCCCTTAAACAAACATTTTGGCAACGTCCACCTAGGTTTTCCCCCAAGAGAAAGGAAAGCCTCGTGTAATTTTCCAGGATGAGCAGGATTCCCAACTAATCGGACAAATGGTTCTGCTGGGGAAATGACAGCAGTGGGGAGAACAAACAAACCCTCTCAGACAAACAAATACATTTGAATGTAATAAAAATGTTGACAACCGTTATGTGATTAAAGCAATTGTTTTATTCATTTAAGGCCTCACCATCGGAATAATTTAAAATTAAGTGAGAAACATCAGCCCCTTGGGTTTCGCAGAAGATATTTAATTTGGAGGAATAGTTGTGGGGTTGTCTTTTTTTTTTTTTAAACATAGCTATTTTCAACCTTGCAAGATAAAGCTCTCTCTCTCTTTTTTTTTCTAATTTTATTTTAAGAATAGACCCCATTTAGGATTTCACATTGTAAATCTCCCTATGTCTGAATGCTGTTACAAGGTTTGACAATGAAAGAATAATTCATGTCAGACAAAAAGAGCCCTTCAATCAGCTTCATGCAGCTTTTCTCCTGCAGGGCTATGCCAAAACGAATGTGGAATCCTGAACTGAACCATCCATCACATTTCCCGAGTCTTTCAATTAATGACACTGCAATCAGATCGATGGCGTGTAATAAGAAAAGAGCTTTGCATTTCTATACCTATTAATTCGCTGAGTAACTCCAGTGGTAAAACGTGACCAGAAAGGGAAGAGAAAAGAAAATTTCATCCTGCTGGTGAGATTTTGGGGGATGTTGAAGCCAAGCTGGACAAGGCTGAGTGTCACCCCAAGCTCAGAGCAGAAATCACGCAGGGTTTGGTTTTTTTATTGTTTAAAAGCTGCACAGTCTCTCTTGCAGCCAGGTATTTTCTGCTGCTGAGTGTTTTCTAGGGAAGAGGAGTCTGTTTTTCTTGCAGGCTGGTGCAGGGTGTCCCAGGGCAGGATGTGCAGCCTGGTTTTACAGGGCAAAGGCAATAATTAGCCACCAAATTCCCAGATCACAACACGCGCCGAGGACGGAGCTGCCTCACGCAGCCACTGAACCTCCAACAAAACGAGCTGGGGAGGGGGTGAAAGGCAGGACACACACACACACACCAAAAAAAAACTCCACCAGCAGCCCAGGGATGAAATTAGGGTGACCTCACGTCGGTGAACTGGCAGAAGATATTTTGGATCGATGACAAAAAATTATCGAGGCTTTGCAGAACGGAGCTGCCAAGCACATTTCAATTCCCTTCCTGCAGGCGTTGGGGGATTGTTTGGAGAAGCAGAGAGCTACAGGCAAGGGAAAAGTGCAGCTCACCAGAACACAGGCATGATTAAAAGGAGCTCATTTGCAATTTTTTTCCTCTTTAAAGGTAGTTTTGTGCCTTAAAATGCCCAGCTCTGAAAACTGAGCTCAAACCAAGCGGCTTCACTGTGGAAGGAAGGAGTGATTTGGAGGAGACAAGAGTGGATCATGGGTGGTAAGAGACAAATCTTGGCTCCAGAAAGATCCCCTTGTGCTGTCCTGGACAGGAAACTGGAGGTGAAGTGTCCCCACCAACCCCAACCTTCCTCTGGGTCGGATAATTCTTCAACCTCCAACACTGCCATGAATTTCAGCAGCTTTGGCTTCACCTCAAAGGAAAAGGAGCTGCAGCTGGGATAGGAGATGGACCCGGGTCAAAACCTACAGCAAGACCTTCTTTTGGGAGCAATAGACTTTCAGGGAGGTTGTGTACTTTGGAAGTGTTTAGAAAAAAAAAGGAAGAAAAAAACTTTATGAGAGAAAACAAGGAATGGAACAACAGGAAACAAGGGAGGTTTTCAAGGTTCACTTCCCCAAATATCAAAGAGTGCCCTTAAAGGATCATTTCTGGCTTTGCCTCTTGACATCTTTTATGACCAGATTTCAGCAATTTCAAATTTCAGCAGCCTCTAAAAAAAAAATAAAAAGGAAAAAGAAAAAAAGAAGAGAAGAAAGCTTTGTGAATGCTGCAGCTGAATGTGCCCATTGGTGGCACACAGGGAGCCAGACACAGGCTGAGCACCCAGGATGGGAACTGAGAACTCCAGGGCAACAACAGCAAAATGGGACAGTGCCCATGAGCTGACTTGCAAAATAACTGCAACTCAAGCACAGTCTGAGGTGCCCAGACAAAGAACAATAAATAAATAAATCATGTCGAAGCAGAGACAATCCCTCTGCAATAAAACAGGAGAGCTGAATGCAGGCTAAAGAAATCTGAAAAAATGAAATCTGGGATGAGGAGGGGTGAGGCTGAAAGGGGCTTTGAATAGGAAGGCAAATGCAAAATATTTATATTGCACAACACCACATCTTGCCCTCTCTCTGCAGGGGACACAAAGACACAACTGTAGGTGTGTCAGAATCCCTCAGTCTTTTGGAGGAGCAGGTTTTGGACCTCAGTGACATCCAGGGAACAACCGGAGGTGCAGAACAACAACCCAAAGTGGTTTTGGGGTGTCAGCAGCTCCCCACAGGGAGGTGTCTCCAATCCCAAGGGTTGGGGGGCTGCTCCTGCCATCACACAGGATCCCCACAGCTCATTTACACCTGGAGATGCCCAGCTCTGAGCAGAGCCCTGTCCTGTGCAAGGCACAGTTTGTGCTCCATGGCTCAATAAAGGTCAGAGAGCAGCTCAGGCTCAGGGAGAAAAGGGTGCTGCTGCCTCCAGCCATGATTTCAGCCCTGGCTGCCTTCCAGGAGCTCACAGAGCTTCACAAGGCTTGGGCAGCCTTGCTTGCATCTGCTTCCCTCTGCTGTAGCTGCAGACAGACTTGCACACTGCTATTTTCTTTTTTTTTTATTCTTTTAGAAGAGGTTTGGACAAGCTTTCAGGAGGCTTTCTCAGGCTCGTTGTCCTCCTCTCTCTCAAAGGAGCTTGGGGAGTGATCACTGCAAATGAATTTGATGAAGAGAAAGCTTCTCTAACTGTGTGCCCTGTTCAGGGCTGGGCAAAGGCAGCATCTGGGCTGGTGGTGAAGCATCTGTCTGCAAAAAACTGTGGGGCCCCTGCCAGCAGAGCCAGGTGCCTCCTTGTTTCTGGACAGACAGGCAAAAAATCCCCACCTGGGCTTCCAAAAGCAAAAAATGCCCACCTGGGCTGCCCAAAACCATGGCCAAACCCAAGCTTTGGGAGCCAGCCCTTTGTCCTGTGCCTTTCTGAGAATTCAGCTGCCAAATTGCAGTCCCAGTATTGCAATAGTCATTATTACTTTGCTTTCTTCCCACTAAAAAGACACTTTCTCCATGCTCCTGGTGCTCCTGCCCATGATTAATACAACAATTACAGGTCAGCATTAAAGCAATCAATGCAACAAGGGCTCTGCCACCTGTAAAACATCCCTGGTGCCTCCTTATCTGGAAATCCAACCTCAGATTTCTCCAAATCATCCCTTTCCAGCCAAATAAAAGTACTCCAATATCTGCCTTTTACAAATAAATTTTCTGACAGCACAGTGTTATTGAAAGGTAGATGGGAAAATGAGAGCAAAACCTGAAGGTGGGTGAGATCACAGCTAAAGGATGGGTTGGGTTGAAAGGGTTCAGTATCATCAAAGTGCTAAAATATTTGGAGGGTGTGCATGGAATTGCAAGGCTGGAAGTGGTTTAAATTGTTAAATAATGGGAGGGACACAGATTAGGATGATTCTGTATTTTCTATGCACCTCCAAAAATCCCTTGATTTTTTAATGGCATGGGGAGGAATGGGGCTTTAACTCCTCAACCCATTGTCCTTTTTAAAGGGTGCCCCTGTCTCATTGAGAGAGGCACAGAAAGGAGTTTATTAATCACCCTCTCTCCATCTCCCTGCTGGGATCTCTACTACACAGGGATGATAATCCAGTGGATTTATTTCTCCTTCTGGAGGTGTGCAAAACTGAAGGATAGCAGGATTCCCAAGGAAATTTGGAGGCTGCTCCACAGCTGAGAGCAAGAGGCAGCACCCTCCACATCCCTCAGCCAGCAGCAATTAGCTCCTGTTCCCTCATCAGCACTGAGCCCTCAGCCACTTAATTAACAAAAATACTTCACTGGTACCAACTTGGTTTCGAAAAGATTTTTTTATACATTTTTTTCTTTCAAGAATTGTGCCTAGAGATGCTATAAAGATTTTCAGAATGATGGGCTCTACTTAAAAACACACAAAAATCTCCAAGTCAACCTCTGCATCTTTATCTGCAGCTTCCAACTATTAAACTTTTAAATTCTGGGCATTCCATGTTTAGGGCTGACAATGTACTCGTGATTTTTTGATGCAAAATTATTGGGGGAAGTAGAAACGCTTCCAAGAAACTAATTTCTAAATTAATCTAATTTTTAGATTATTCCATCTCTGGCCTTGCCCTCTTCACTGATTTTAGAGACTGACCAAATTCCGAATTTTTAGATATTTCCATCTAAACCTTTCCATGTGTGCAGCTCTTGGATGAGGAACATCAGGATTTCCTACAGCAGACAAAAACTGGGAAAACTTTTGAATTTCCTCTGATATTTGAAAATAATAAATTTCCAAACCTTGCCAATATTTTAACTGTCCCACACAGATTTGTGCCATTCAGATCAGTTTTGTGCATTCCTTAAATTTGCCAGGAGTGTGAGATTGGGAGAGTGGTTATGGACAAAGTTTTTTATGCTAATTAAGCAAATATCTCATTAATTCAAATGTCTAATGATTTCCTTCTGTTTGTTACCTTGGTTCTCACCCTTTTATTGTTCCTCTCCTACACCTTTAAACATAACACAGAAATAGATTTCCTCTTGGCAGATATGGTGATAACTCTCAGAAAAAGAAGCTTAATCTTAAATAATACCAGCATACAAGAATAAAACCAATCTATTCACATTCCTGTGGGCTGGAAAATAAATTTTATTCACTCCAAAAGTGAGAAATGGCATAATTGGGCCCTATCAGATGCTTATCAGATTGATGCCAGTGCTTGGTGAGCCTTAGCTGCAAACACAGACATATCAGTGCTCTTTTTCAAGGGAAGTCACCTCTCCTCCAAGGGTACATTAGTCACAGGGAAACTGTTGAACCTGGAGAAATAAAACTTTCCTGGTGGTCACAGCAGTCGCCTGGTGGAAGAGTTTATTACCCTGACATTAGGCTGTAAAATTACCATTATTATTGAACTCCAAAGTGAGCACAGCTTCTCAGCACTGGATTACAACAGGCTAAGCATGCTCTGAGTGGGATTCAGAGCTGAAAAATGAGGAATTTCAGCTCTTTGGGCTCACTGGGGGATGTGCAGGAGCTGCAACACCTGTGTAGGAAGGGTCAAGATTTTTGGTTGCCCATCAAAATATTCCCAGATCAACTCCATTTAAGGTTTTTATCAAAACCATATATATAGTAAAAATAAAATAACATCCTCTAAACAGTTCTTGTAATGTAAAAACACAGAATAGATGATCCAACAGAGGGTGTGAGCTCCTGTGTTCACCTCCCACAGGCAGCAGAGGCCAAATGCTCTGGGCAAGCTGGATCCACCTCCCTCCTGTCCTGGGCAATCCAGGTATTTATTCAACACCACTGGGTGATTTTCCAAATTTTTCAATCCAGTTTCTTTCAGGAACTCACTTTCAGAAAGAGGTTTGAGAAGAAACAGCATCACCACATCATAACTCTCCTTACCTATGGGCTGGCTAAAAACAAATGAATAAAAATGCCTGGAGAGGGAAATTTAGCCTGGTTTAAGTCAGTGGGGTCAGCAGTGAGGGTTTAACTCACTTTTGCCATTTTCCCCATTGGAAATCTGGCCCCATGAATGCAGCAGAACAGAAAAAACAGCCATCCACAACCCGTGATCAGAGGCTGAGGTTTCTAAACCGTATTGAGGTTGCAAAAACAAATTGACATCAACATATGGGGGAAGTCTGAAGTTGCAGCAAACATTCACAAGTGTGAGAAACTTTGGCATGCAAGAGTCCCCATTAAATTCAAATACACAATGCACAAGATTAAAGTTATTCAGAGGCATTAATGTTTGCAAGATCAGACCCCTGAGATGTCTCTGTGTAGTAACAGTTACTTTAGGTTTAATCTGTTATTGCATTAATATCTATAAAGAGCATATATAAATACAAATCAGATGGCAGCTGCAGTCTCACTGAAGAAAAAAAAAAGATTGAAGGGCCTGGGGGGAACTAAAATTTCCACAATGGGAATTTCCAGTGCCACGTATTTTGGGGATTCTCATCCTGCTCAGACTGAAGCTGTTATTTTTTGTTATTTTTTTTTTACACAATGCACAGATGTGTGAGGGCAAAAAAAAGGCAAAGCAAATAATGAGGGGAAGGAGAGGAGGACAATAAAAGTCGTTTTCAAGTGGACAGATTGCCCTTGCACAGGAGCAAGTGATGGTTTTAAGCATGGCAGCCCCCCTCAGATTTCTGTGAAAAGCCTGATGTGCTCTACTTAACACTTAAGAAAATTCACTGGGGAATAATGACCTCTAATTTATTTTGGCTACAGTGATGCTCGTCTGTGCTTCTGTTAATCTCACTCTGAAGATTTCAGGGGACTTTTGAACTGGAGCCTGGCTCATTCTCCAGTGCCTGGTAGTTAATCTGCTGGGATCTTTCCCCAAATAACCATCTGCTCCACCTTGGATTTGTTTTACTCCCTGACTATCTCAGCTCTTGGTCCGTCCTGCTGGCTTATTCAGCACTCTTTAAATTTCTCCTCTGGCCTTATGTCTGGTTGCTTATGTTTTGGACAGACAATAGAGGTGATACAGGCCATTATTCATGAGAAGCTTCAAGTGTAACGTGAGAAACATCTCATCTCCTGACCCCTGTTAGCATAAGAATTGCTGATAAAATTCTGGACTGAAAGAGAAGAATCTTCTGGGAAAAATATCGGCAAAAGTTTCACTTGAGATGGGTTTTGTAAGAATAATCCAGATTAATTCTCTGCCTGAGGACCAGATCTGGTGCAGTCACCAGGACTCTGGAGAGGCACTGTGGCACAGACCTTAGGGGCCCGTGGAATTTTAAAGAGAAGAATATTCTTTACCACTCCCACTGCCTGTGCTCGTGCATTTTATGTTTTTAATCCAGGGATCACAAAGTGATTTCCACACTCGAGTGAAGTTTGCCTCCAAACACGCCCAGAGAGGGTGCAAATATTGATTCCACATCTGGAGCACCTGAATTAAAGATTGGGAGATCTTCTTGGATCGTGTATCATCAAGTCACCAAGTTTTAATCAGTTTCTACTTATTTTAGCAGAGTTACATCTGAAATGAGTTGGGGTGAAGCAGTGGAAAATCACAATATCTGTCAAAGATCATCACTGAGGCTACACCTGACCATGAGAAGTGAATTTTGGCCACAAAAAATGTGGACAAATTATTCGTTTTTACTTGTATCAACCCCAAGCAGACTCACAAAGTATTAATGCTGTTTGTGGGATTTATTTCCCATCAAATTTGGCAGCAGTGGGGTTGATTTAACAGGAGCAGAGCCCTGAGTCTGCTAAGCACAAACTAACCCAATACTCCTTTAAGGAAAAACATTAAATAAATGGCAAACCAACCAATTAATACCCTTGGATGGATTAATGGAAATAAAAATCTCCATGTGCACACTCAAAATATCCCAAACCCAAATCAAAACCTGCTGAGGAATGTTTATGGATGCTCCAACTGCTAATGGCATGCAGAGCCTTATCCTTCAAATATCACAGGTCAATGGAACAGGAATATGTGCATTTCCAAATGCTCCTTGCTTGGCTGATCCATCAATATGATAACTAATACATACTTAAACTCCTCGATGGACTCCCTGAAATTAAAACAACCAGAAAAAAATAATTAAAAAAAAAAAAAAAGCTTAAATAACCATTACCAATGGATTTCAGATAAAAGTCAAGGAATAATTCCACAAAGATCACCCAGCACAATCAAGTGAAACAGCTTTGGAGAAGGGTGAGGGAAGGGGGAAATGGAACCAATTCCATTTCATATGCACAGGCAGTTCAGCAAAAAGTCTGCCCAGATTAAAAGCTTAACAAAGTTGGGCCAAGCTGCTCTCCTCACTAATTGATGGGAATAAAAAAAAAAATAAATCAGTAAATGAACAATATTCTCCTTCCAACAGTGACAGAGCAGTTGTTTGCTCAGAGACAGGGTTTGGGAACAGGCTGCCCCTTTTCTCTCTTTGTTTTGGGGAATCCAGACTGGCTGCTCAGGTTTTGTGTTGAGCATGGTCTGGGATGCCCCTGTGGTCACTCAGGGTCACTTGTCCTGCCTGTGTCCCCTCCCTGTGCACCCCTGTTAGGAAAGGGCTCTGTGCAAACCCTGCTCAGCTGGAACTAAAACATCCCTGTGTTATCAGCACTGTTGTCAGCACAAATCCAAAACACAGCCCTGTGCTGGCTTCTCTGAGCAAAATTAACTCTGTTGCAGCCAAAACTTTAATTTTAGCACCATGCAGAGGTTTCAGCTGAAATTAGGGTGCCTCAAGGCTACAGACACACCCCAACTCACTCCACAATCCAGGTCCTCAAGGAAAATATCAAATATTGCTCAATTCACCACAAAAAGAGGCAACTGAGGAGCCCTGGGAGAACAAGCTGTGAGTCCAAGGCAGAGAATTTCCAAAACAAAGCAAGTGAAACGTGGGTTTGGGTTAACACTGAACTCACACAAAGCTGAAAGGAAAAATTCTCCTCTCTGGGCATCTCTTCCTGTAAATCCTGTTTGGGGCTGTCCCCTGGGCTCTCCTCTCTCCTGGGTGGAACCCTGCAGCTCTTCCATCTCCCTGCTTGTTTGCAGCTATGTCATTCCTGGCTGACCCTTCCCAAACCTCAGATGTTTTCCTCTCAGAGCTGGGTTATTCTTAAGGCTTTCAGGGTCTTCAGCAACTTTTTGAAAGGTTGGGGAAACCAGGAGAAGAGATAGGGGTCATTCCTCCCCCCCCACCCAAATTTCAGCCTTTCACCCCATGTGCAGCCAGAAAAATAACATCACATCAATTTCTCATTCTTTGGAGAACAGGACAGTGGGCAAACCATGTCCAGGGTTGTCCAAATCTCCACTTCTTGCCCTTCTCTCCCCTCCACACCCAGAGTCTCCTCTAAAAAGCAGATCAAAGATGAAGTTTGTGGATTGTGAAGCTTGGCTGCTTTAAAAAAAAAAAAAAATCAGACAAAGCCAATCAGCTGAGCCCAAATTAAACTCCAGGAGATGGTCAGAGGAACCCACATCTGCACCAAACCTTGGCACCCCACATTTCCTTTGGGGTTCTCTGACCCCCTTTACCCTCTTGCCCCATGCAGAATTTGACTCCTATTTGGGTGTTGCATTTGGGGGTTTTTGGGTAAGTGTTGGTCTCTTTGAAGGGCCTTGAGAAACACAAATTAGTCCTAAAGATCTCAGATTTTCCAAGAAGAAATCTTTCCAGGAACAAATGAAGGAAACAGGCTCCCAGGGCCCCTCATAAATCCTGGCAAGGAGAGGCCTGTGCTTCCTTGGAGGACATTTCAGAACATTTCCTGAGGCATTTCTGAATGCTGTGGGTTTACAGGCAGAGATGATGTCTGCAAAAACCTTGGCCAACAAAGGTGGGAGGACAAAGCAGCAAGAAACAAATTAAAACCTTTTTTTTTCCTAAAGGAAACTAGGCCTGATTCCCTTTGTTTGACAGCAGCAGGGCACCACTGAGTGCCCAGGAGTTAATCCTGATTTACTGTAGCACATCCCAGCACTGGAGCCACTCTGAGTTCCCTTGGACAGCACAACACTCCAATCTCCCTAATCACCCACCTCCTCTCCATGCATTCTGTTGACCATGAAGGCAATCACATGAATTTGTAAATCTGAGATGGGGGAGCAGCCTGAGCCTCCATGGTTGGGTTTCTATGGAAACAATTCCCCTGGCATCCTCAGTCCACATTCGGTATTCCTGTCTGGCTGCCTCCTTCTCACACTCAAAATCCCTGCTCTCCAAACACTCATCTCAGCAGGGTGATGTTTGCTGCTCCCTCCTGCTCACCCACTGGGCTGGGCAGCACTGGGTGAGCAGAATGGGGCAGAGAATGTTCCCCCTGTTCACTGGGATGAGCAGGATTGGGGCAGTCACTGCTCCCCATTCCTGTTCACTGGGATGAGCAGGATTGGGGCAGTCACTGCCCCCCCTGTTCACTGGGATGAGCAGAATGGGGCAGAGACTGTTCCCCCTGTTCACTGGGATGAGCAGGATTGGGGCAGTCACTGCTCCCTATTCCTGTTCAATGGGATGAGCAGGATTGGGGCAGTCACTGCTCCCCATTCCTGTTCACTGGGATGAGCAGGATTGGGGCAGTCCCTGCTCCCCATTCCTGTTCAATGGGATGAGCAGGATTGGGGCAGTCACTGCTCCCCTTGTTCACTGGGATGAGCAGGATTGGGGCAGTCACTGCTCCCCACTCCTGACCCAGAGAAATCAGAATGGATGCAATGACAACACAATCTCAACAAACCCTTTAGCACTTTTGCTGTTTTGGTGCAAGCCTCAAAATTAGTCCCAATCACAGAGGCTTGGCCTCTTTCACCTGTCATGACTTCCAAAGGAAACTGGTATTTGTAGTAACTTCCATGTAGAAGCTGCCACCTTTCCATCCCCTCCTTGGCAGCTTCACCCATCCCATAAACAATTACTGATGGGAAAGGTGGCAGCTTCTCAACTCCCTGTGCAGCCAGGTTTCAGCCCTGGGCTGGAATCACTCCCTGCCCAGCTGGAACAGGGAGCAGGCAAGACAGCCAGGAATTAACCTCTCACTTAAAATTTGGCCACGATGCTTCAATTAACACTCCATCCTCAGGACAAGTCCCACTTCCCAAGCACCAGAGCTTCCATCACTTCCCTTCTGAGATGTTTCACAGTCCAATGGGCTTCACACTTCATTTTCCTCTGAGCCAGCCCACGTTTTTAATTGCTCAGCCTCACCATAACTCACTCCCTGTGGACCATGAGGAACAATCCATGCCTTGTGTCCACAGAGCAGCCTGATCCCCTGGGCAAGGACAGGACTTGGAGCTTCTGGGGCTGCACACCTGAGCTGCTGTGCCTGTCCCAACTCAGTACCTGGGGACTTTTGGACTGCTTCTCCCAGGCTGGGTTACACCTGCAGCCCCCCAAAACTCCCCATGACAACATCCCACATTCTCTGGGACTGCTTCACACTCTACTCTGCTGGTTCTGCCTGTATTCCTGCAAGAGTAACAGAAATGCCCTCTCTGTCCATTATCTGCCAATATTCAGCTGAGGAATTAAACACTTGAAGCTTGCATGTTGCAGAGGTGCTAAGTAGGAAGATGTCCAAAAATCTTCCACATTTAACCCACTCTCTGTTCTGGATAAACCAGGATTTACCTTGCAGGAGTTAAAACACCAGTGGCCTCTCTAAACTACCACTTGCACCCCTGCTGTGCCAGTTTTAAAAGAGTGCAAGGGGCACATTTTTAGCCAGTATAATTTGGCCCAGATCCCCCAGCTCCATTGTTTTCACTGGCACTGGGGTAAGTTACACCAGATGAGGATATTGCTCGGAAAAGATTTTCCTTTAAAACAAACACACAAACAAAACCATGTTCAGACAAGACCAGGGGTTTTGAAGCTGCATTCCTGTCTCCAGAAACTTCCAGTGACTCGCAGTAGTCTCTGCTCCACCAAGCCACAAATTTGTAACGCTTTAATCTTTCCATGTAAGTCAGTTCCTCTCCTCCCTTAATTGTTTTTGTTGCTCTTCTCTGAATCCCGTCCAATTTACCACACAGTGCAGACTCCATTACATCCCAAAGGCCAGGAGGATGGTGTACAGAAGCTCATTTTCCAATTCTATGACCTCAATTCTTGGGAGGATTTCAGAGCCCAGACACCAGGCTATAAATGAAGAATGTGCGCCCGTATAGCTGGGTAATTTAAATGCATTTTCTGTGAATAAATCTACTCGGTGCTTTCTTGATCTGTACAATCTTCTGCCATAGGGGCCTAACATAAAAATACTTCAAAGGCTCCCACAAATTCCCTCAAGATGTGATCTTCAGCATTTCAAAAGCTGAAAGACATAGACAAGGTTTAAAGTGATCATGATGTATTTTCAAGGTAACCCTCTTCAGCAACTCCTGTTCACCCATTTCTTGTAAGTGAAATTCTATCACCTCTCTCTATATAGATCTTTTTTCACTTATTGACTCGTTTATGAGCAAGGCAAGGATGAAGTGAATTTGGCTTTTGGTTAGGGTTTATTAGACCTCATTATCTTCAAATGAAGCACAGCAATGCTTCCTTCCTTCAAATACCTACTAGGCAGGGCCAAGTGGAAATGCTGCAGCCACAGACCCCTCACCACTTCCCTCTCCTCTTGCAGCACGAAGAAAGTTTAGATTTGGATTCAAGTTTCAGCCTCCATCTCCCTCCCCGTTTCAAGCTGAAACACGACCCTGCCTAGTAACACTCCAGTGAAAGATTATTTTTATGTCACACCTCAGCCCCATCTCTGATATTAATTATACACTTGGAGCCTGAAGTCAAAGGAGGTTTTAAAGCTGGTGCTCTGGGCTGAAAGCAGGATTCCTCCTGCCTGCCTTCCTTCCAAGCAGTTCCATAACAACCTCCCCGAGACTGCGGCATATTTAATGAGAATGCAGATGATCAATTGCAGCCCGCCTCGCACGGTTAACTCAATCAACAAACTACTAATGACTCCAGCATGTTACAGCTTTTTTGGCTAATGAGAACCTCATTGACCAGATTTTCCCCCTTCTCCCAGGATCAAACGCCAATATGGAACGAGTTCTGCTACAACTGTAACTTTAGCCTGCGAGCAAAACGCTGCCCGGCCAAGGGACAAAGCCTGGGTGTCATTAGGGAGCAGAACGAGCCCCAGAGCCCTGGAACAGCCCTTCCCAAGGATGTGTCTGCCTGGTGAAACCAAACTCCTGAGAAACACAGAGCTCTCACCTTGCTGCATTTTGAAAAAAATGCAGAAAAGCCTTTTGTTCCTGCACTATCCCACTCCTCCTCCTCCCTGCTTTCTGCTGCAGGGTAATTTGTAGCAGGTGAGAAGTAAATACCTTCTGCTTCCTCTCTCTTTCACTTTTGTTGCTGCAATTTACCTCCTTTTTTTATTTATTTTTTTTTTTCTTGCCTTCTCCTCCAAACAGAAGTCAAATGACCTCATGGAAGAATTCAGGGATATATGGAGAGCACAGAGTTAAAAACCAGGAGTCTTGCACCTCTTCATCACCAACAGGGACTGTTTTCCATATGGGAATCCAACAGCTGACCATGCTCTAAGTGAGGAGTATTTATTGCAGAGCTTGAGATGGGAAACAGTTCCTGGGGTGTTATCCTGCCTGTTACCAACCACTGTTAAACAAAGATTTGCTCCCACGGAAAGAATTCCAGTGACTCCAGTCGCCTTTGGAACAACACTTTGTTTATTTACAAAATAACCTTCATTTCTGATATATGAAATGGCCAATTTCTGAAGCAGATTTCCCAGCCTGTACCCTGGAGAAAACACAGTGCTCCAGTCTGACCAATTCCTCTCCATCAAGAACAGACCTTGCTTTCATTTTTGGCCACACCATCATTTTGCTCCTTTCCCCAGTTCCCCAGTCCTCTCTTCTCCTTTGTCAGGGATAACGCAGAAGGTTTGGTCCTCTAGGAAATAAAACTGCTACAGCAAAACCCAAACCAGGCATTGGTTTGCTTCTGATCATGCCCTGCCATCCTTGCCTGCCACAAAACCAAGAAAAAGGTGGAGAGGAGGAGCAATTAAGGCTTGAGAATCAACTGGAAAGCATCAATCCAGATTTTTTTTTTTTTTTTTTCAGCCTGAGCTGATTTGCTGGGATCTTTCTGAAGAGAACTCATGGAGGGTGCACAGTCCATCAGGGGATTGTGCTCCCTCCTCTTTGAGAGGTGCTCCTGTGCAGTTCCCTCCACTTTTAAAGGCTGAAATATTAAATATCAGCCAAGTCATGGTGGGAGCCCACATTTGACTTCACTGCTGCCTGCACCATGTGCTGGGGCAGGAATTCAGACACTGAACAACTTCCCTGGGCTGGGAACTCCTCACCTTGGGATGCTCTGCTCCTTCTCCACTGGGAAATGTCCTGCTCCTGCCAGGCTCTGCTCTGCCCACAGCTCCAGGAGTTTTCTCCTGATTCCTTGGGATTCCCAGCTCCACCTGCAGCTCATGGGAGCAGCTCCCTCCTCCCTCTGCCTTCAGCTTCCACCCTACCATGCCCAAACCCCTTTTTCCCCTTTTCCTACCCCAATTTCCATATCTCCTGTACCAACATCCTCTCCCAAGATGCACAGATCTCTCTGCTACAGTGTCATGTCCTGGTAAAGAATTTTTTAATTCATGTTTAAATTTTAAGAGTTCACTGCTCTCTTCTCACACAATTTCAGCTTTTCAAGATAAATTCCAGAGACTTGTGACCTGGAGCTCCACACACACAAGAAGATTTCCAGAGCATGCTGAGAATCCTGCACAAACACTGATCATGTTCATCTCCTCCAAATACTAAAATTTTACACAGAAAAATTTCAGAGTTAGGACAAAAAGGGTGAGATTAAGCCAATTCTTGTCCACTGCAAGCAGATAATAGAAAAGAATCATTAAGGCTGGAAAAGCCCCTGGAGTCCAATAATTAATCCAGGTAGGAGCCATTCCCTCCCAGCCTGGTTTAAGAGATGTCAAAGTCACTTTTTTCTCCTGGGCATCAAGAAGCCAGGCCTTGAAATATGGGTCTGGCAACTCCTATGGAAAGTAAACTCAAGTTCCAGTAAAAATAACTGTACCAAGGCTCTTGGTTCTCATTTGTAAATGGACCAGGGCTTTAGCACAGCCAGGTTTTTGTGCTACTTCCTCAGATTGCTTTTAGGTTCATTAAGCTCCAACTTCAGGAAGAAAATGGTAGCATTTGATTTATGGGTATGGGGGAAGAAGGATGAAATGAGCAATAAATCTCCCAACTGTGGTGTTCCTCCAGCTCTCTGCAAGCCACAGCAAGGAGCTCCCAGATTCCAGCCCAGGATTAACACCTGAAGTCCAGGGAAAAATAAAAATTAAAAAAAAAATTCTCCCTGCTCCATGCCTCAGTTTCCCTGATCACAATAAGGTGATGCCAACTGTGAGGCTGAATTTAAATAGGAAACTGCTGATTTAAAATGGGTTATTTGTGGCTTCTGAAGTAAATAGGAGAAAATGAATGAATTTTCTGCTTGCTTTTTGCTTCTTTTTATTGCCTTCAAGGAGCACAGAGGAATGACCAGGAGGTTTTCTGGACAGATCAATGAAAGTAACACCCAACAAATGACCTTTCCTCAGTGTCTCATAAGTACCTGTCAACTTCAGGAGTGCCACCACCCCTTGAATGGAGAGATTTAAAGCCAGACTATTCATTAGAGAGCAAACTATTATTCCAGAGGCTTAAATGAATTGGCCAGTGGCCAGCTTTCCTCACTGCTTAGGGACTACTGGGAAAAGGGAAAGTGGCTGCTGTTGGGTTTGCAAAAAAAAAGCAAAAAAAAAATAGGATTTAAAGAGCAACAAGAGCCAGGCTGTTCAAGTGGTGATGGTCTGATATTCAGAAGGTGGCACCAGGGGTAAGGAGGTTTAAGCACATCAGGGAAACATCATGAAAACAAGTCTGTAAATACCAGAGATGGCTCCTATTTTATGGCATCACTAAATCAACCAGCTAAGCTGACTCTGAGGAATGGCATCAAAAGGTGAAGAGGTTTGGAGAGTGCCTCAAAAATCCCATTTTTTTCCTGCAGCAGATACCACTCACTTGCCACGTGCAGTTCTGAATTAAAAGCTAAATCCTCTTCTCTGGTAGAACTCAGATTTGCATTAAATCTCAAAGCAGGAGTTCCAAACCTCACCTGTAATTTTTTTACCCTAAGTTGGTTCTGCGTTGCTCCAATTCTGCAAATTCACCAGAATATTGCAATTTAGGGTAAGGCAGAAATTGGGTTTTCCATCAAAAACTGCACTTGAGCAGCACCACAAGATTTTCACTTGGGTCAAAGCTGGTTGCTAACAGCCCTGGGGGAAATATTTTACCACAAACTCAGTGGTGCTGGTGAGGATGGTCACCTCCAGCAGCTCATGGAATCTTCCAGGGTAATTTTGCACTACCCCAGGCTGCTCCAAGCCCCTGGGCTTGGATATTTTGGGTGTCCAGAACTTCTCTGGGCATCCTGTGCCACCACCTCACAAAACAGAATTTCTCCCTGAATTTCCAATCTCAATTATTCTCTGTCACTTGGAATCTGTTCCCCCTTGTCCTGCCACCACCTGCCCTTGCAAAAACCACACACAAAAATCACACACAAAAATCACACACAAAATCCTCAGGCTCTTTCATGATTGTTCCACACCACCCCAAAAAGTTGTTTTTTAAATAAAATAAGCTTTATTTTTCAAGGATGAAGAAGTTGCCATTTCTTCCTCACTACATCTCTACAGACTTTCCCAGCTCCACCACAGCACAAATTGCTAAAATACATCCAAGATGGTTTTGCCACTCCCCATTTAATTGCAATTAAAACACAAATACAGAGTTCTCTACCTTTCTGTGCCCCATTCCCTTGCCAGTGACACACAGGTGGATGTTCCTGCTGCAGGGATTTTGCTGCTCAAAAGCAAAATGCTCCTTTTCAGGTCAAATCCTGCCCTCCACATCCCCCTGCTTGTTTCACCTGATTTTGGGTTGTGTTAACCCAGCACAGTGTCACCAGTTCATCTGGCTGAGGAATCTTCCTCTTTTGCTTATCCAGGAGGATTCTGTTCCATCCCACCACTCCTGTTTATCTTGAGTCTGTTTAAAATCTCACTACTGTCCAGCTCTTTGGAGGAAACTGGTGGTGGGTGCTGGTTCCCCAAAAGGAAGGTTGCACACAGGGCCAAACAGCCTCACCATGTGCAAAAATAAGATTATTAAGATTGTACCACACAAGTGGCCCAGTTTTGCCACAGATAAGGCAGAAGGAGGAGGCTCAACATGCAATTAAAAAAAAAAAAAAAAAAAAAAAAAGCAAAAATAAAAAACTTCCCCAGCTGCTGAAGGTGCAAAAGGCTGAGTTTTAGGACAAGCTTTATGGTGCAATTTGTTTCCATCACACTCTGCTTATGATGATTTAGCTGAGTGGATCCAGAATCTCTCACAGTAAAACAGGTCAGGCTGGGAATGGGAAAAGATATTTCCATTCTTCAAAGGCAGAAAAACAATTTTTCATCTTTTCTGACTGGATACAGTTAAAGAAGATTACAACTGGTATGATTGCTTTTGGTAGCCCAGTGTTTGACCCATCATTCTGTAAAAATATAACTAACCCTCCATATATTGACTGTCAGAAATTTTCCCCCATGTGCTTTTTGTTCTCCTCTGCCTATTTTGGATTTTAGAAAATTTACCATATAGATCTGCATTTAAAGCTTCCTTGGCCTATTTCATGAACAGACAGAACAGATTAAAGTGAATAGAACATAAGCACAGCTCAGAATTCTGGCTGCTCACAGAATCCTGCAGTGGTTTGGGTTGGAAAGGACCTTAAAGCTCATCTCATGCCTTGGGCAGGGACATCTTCCACTAGGCCAGGTGTCCAAGCCTGGCCAGCCTGGCCTGGAACACTTAGGCCAGCTCAAATTCAACATTAAAGCTCAGTTTAGCTGCTCCAGGTGCAGCCTGTGCTTTAGGAAGTCCCTAAAACCCAGTTTGCCAAGAGTAGGGGGGACATAAAAACCACATTTATAAAGAGTTTTTCTTCCTCTCACCCCAGCCAGTGACCAGGCAAGGCTCAGGTGTGACATTTTCCTTTACTGCCATCACTCCCAGCCACAAAAACAGGGGGACTCCCCCTGAGCATCCCAGCTCTGCCACATCCCTGCTTTCTCCAGCACCAGGGGAAAATCCCTCCAGATTTCCTCATGGGCAGAGCACCCCCAGCTCATCCCACCCTGGGATTTCCTTGGGATTTTTGTTGATGACCAAGATTTTGGCCCAAGCTGGGAAATCCAGGTGAATGCAGCTACCTCCTTGCTGCTTTAAGTTTAACTTTCCCTGTTTACTTTTTAATTTAATGTATTCTTTTGATCTCTCTTCCTCTCCTTTCTCTTGTCTCCCTGAGTTTGCTGACACAGGAGAAGCATGACAGGCTCAGACAGGTCTAACCTACTTTTTTTCCCTTTTCTCTGGTACATGTGAATGCTCCCACTCTCCTTCCCAGCATATGAAAGCACATTCCAAGGATCATTATAATGATATTTCCAGTCCCCTGTGAAGTAATTCCCCATTGACAGGTGAGGAAACTGAGACACACACAGCTCTTAAATGACTTGCCCCCCCCAAAATTGCAGCAGCACAAGGGGAAATAAAACCCACCAGGCTCCTGCTTTTCTCTGTCCCAATCTCTATAAAATTATCATTTTTTGACCCATCACAGGTTTGGGAAATGATTCCACTCCTAAATAGAGGAATCAAATTTTAGGTGTCCATCAGAGGGGTTTAATTGCAGCTGAGGAATTCCCATCACCTTGTCCTGGCTGTGCTGGCACCTGAGAGCTGGAGAGGGACTGGGGACAGGGAATGGCTCCAAACTGGAAAAGGGGAGATCTGGGTGGGATTTTGGGAAGGAATTGTTCCCTGGGAGGAAGGGGAGGGACGGGGATGGAATTCCCAGAGCAGCTGTGGCTGTCCCCTGGATTCCTGGTTGGATTTGGGGCTTGGGATGGTGGAAATGTCCCTGCCCAGGGGCTGGATGAGCTGTGAGGTCCCTCCCACCCATCCTGTCATTCTGTGGACTTTGTTTCATCCTGACCATGGATATCCCTCAGCCAAGATGTTTTCCCTCCTTCCATGGGATAATCCAGTGCTAAGCCAGAAGTTCGACTTCAGAGAAATCAGATTCCCAACAAAAATTCCATCACTCCCTCCAGGGCACAGAGTAAACCCCAGCATTTACAAATCTGGACTTTCAAAAGCAAGAACATCTTTAAAATTAGCCTAAAATTACCTGAATTCAGATATTGACACCTTTGGGGTTCATATTCTCAAATATATTTTCTGCAACACCTTTTATTTCCTTGTGAAACCTGAAATTAGCACATTATCTTGGAGTCTGAAAGGCAAACAAAACCCAAAATACTGCAAGGAGTGATTGATAAAATCAAAAGTGGACTTTGAGCATCTGCACCAGAGCACTCAAGATAATCAAACTGCACTAATTTTTGAGGTGAGTTAGTTGAGCACTGCTTAAAACCCTGGTGAGATTTCACACTTCACACTCAGAGTGGCTTGAATTGGGTTCCACAAAATTTAGTTTGGAACCAAATCAAGTTTAAAAATCTCTTCCAGCAAGAGCAAGAGCGACCACAAAGAGGCTCTTTAATGCATTTTATCAGTGCATCACCACTTTAATAAAAATTAACTTCTGCCCACCCCAGTGCAGACAATCCCACAGTTCTTCACACCTAGAGGTGCAATAATTCTCCTTTTCCAGCTCAGTTCTGCTTCAGCAGAATTATTTTTAATTATCTCCAACACAGCAACAGCCACAGCACTCCAGAAAGGAATCAGTGCTCCCTTTGCTGCCAGCTCTAAATGCATGTATCCCATAACAGAACAGACATTTGGGGCTGCACATCTGGGGAGCACATGAGAGGCCACCCCAGCTATTAAATTATTTTACAACCATACCTCTCAGACCCAGAATTGGGTATTTTTTTTCCCTTTGTTTTGATACAAAAAAAAAAAAAAAAAAAAAGTGAGTTTTTAGTTTATAAGATATTCATTAAATAAAATCTCAGCTGTATTACTGGGATGTGTTTTAGTCCTAAAAATTCCCCACTACACCTGAGATATCTTATCTAGAGGGTTTTGATGTGCTGGCAATCTCTGTTCCTCTGCCTCTGGAATTACCCTGAGCACTCAAACACCTTTTAGGACACCCAGGAAACGAGGGGAAAAAAAATCCCCAAACCTCCAGAACAGCAAGGAAACATGAAATGGATTCTTGTTTTCAGTGCTGGCAGCTCTGAAGGAGAATTTTCCCTGCCCAGCAGCTCCTCAGGAGGGAATTTGGACTCCATTGAGGGTGTTGAGGTTTTGAATCATTCTTTTCTTCCTTTCTGAATTTCCAAAGCTGCCCAGTGGATGCAGGGAGAAAACATCAATTAAATGAAAGGCCAGGATGATGATGGAGATGAAAATGAGTGTCAGAAAAAGCCAGAATGGCCAGAGCAGAAACTTTCACCCTGTGCAGAGTTGAAACCTCTGCCAAAACCTGGACCTCAGGGAGGGCATCACAAAAATCACAGAGATGGAAACATCAATTCATCCAAAATCATTTTAGGGAGGGAGAAACACCAAAAACTTCATTTTCCACTCCAGTTTATGAACTGCCCATTGTTTTTCAACTTCAACTAAAAATTTTCCTCAAGGAAAAAAACAAGGAAATAACACTTTGGGCAACTTTTCCTAAGTGAAATGTTCCCTAAAAAAAAAACCCCCATGGGATGGGTTCTAGCCAGAACTGGAGTCTGAGTGTTTCAGAGAGGTGCTGAACCCCAAACCCTGGGCTGGTGCCATGTTTATTATGGATTATTTCTCCCTCTTTCTGTCAGGTTTTCATTGAAAATCCAAAAATTTGAGAGAAGCACCCAGGGTATTTTCTGTGCTGGAGCTGCCTCTCATCCCTCCCTCCCTCCCTCTGTTTTAGGAGAGTGGAAATGCTCTGACAGGGCCGGATCTTGGCTGATTTTATTGCTGCTGGGGCCAAGAAAAAAGGGTGAGACCCATAAACACAAAGATGCCAAGACACCACAGGCTGAGGCTGGAATGCCCAGCCCTGGCTGCTTTGTTCCCTGGGAATAATCAATATATTGGCACAGATCATATGTAAAAACACATGAGGAAAGTGGAAGTGCAAGAAGATGCTGTTTAATTTATTATTATATCTCTGTTCACCTTCCATAAATCCTAAATCTTCTTTTTATACATATTTCTACTTGGAATTGCCACCTCTTGTTCTGCACAAAATCTTTGGGGTAAAAAAAAAAAACAAAACAAACATTTATGGCTGTGGGACATGGAGCCACTCAATCCCAAATCCTAAAGAAAATAACCAGATTTAAATACAAACTTTGAATTCAGTGTGGTTGAAGTTTCACTAAATTCAGCTAATTTTAGCTGAATTTTTTCTGTGGCAGCAGCTCCCAGAAAATCACCTGGAAATTAAATATCCCCAGCTGCAGAGTGCTGTGCATTGCTCTGAATCCTGAGCTGCCCTGCTGGCCCCAGCCCTGACCCACAGCACAAACCAGCTCCTGGCTCAGCCCTTCTGAGGATGAGCCCTACATTTCCAGGGAAGGCAATAAATTGGAATTTTGGGAACTCATGTTTTGATAAAACCCCTCCTGTTGCTGCAGAGCTCTGACCTGAGCAGCCTGAACTGCAGGAAATCACCCCAAATTATCACCCTGGGGATGCAGGATTCACTGAGTTCATCCAAAACCTGGAGGGAGGAGGGAGGCTGGAAATCACTGCAGCCATCCCAGTGCATCCCAAACCCAACCAAGATTTCCAGCAGAGCTCTCCTCCAAATGCTCAAATTCCCTCCAGGGGAACTCAGGAGCAACAAGTTTTTCCCTGGAGAAACCCAGATATTGATGAGCTGGTGGGGCAGGAGGAAAAGGCAATGAGAGCAAAGCAGAGAAAAGTGAGAGGAGCCAGGGGCTTCAGCTCAGGACTTGTAGAGCTTCAACCTCATTGAAATTTATATTTAAAAGCTGAACAGGAAAGTAAATGGGATACAATGCAAAATAAAATTAAATAAAAAATAATCCATCACCCTGCCCAGCAAAATGAGTTTTTATCACAAAACCAAACCATCCACAAGACCCATTCCCAGAGCTCAGCTCCTAAAACACTCCTGGGCCATCAAGGTGAGGCTTTTGCATTCAGGTTCACAAACTAAGATGTCATTGTAAGTGGTTTAGAAGCCCAGCAAATTTTAATATCCATGCCAGCGTGTGTGACCAACAGGATTACCCACAATGGCTCACCTGATTACTTATACAAATGCCTGCCTCTTTTTATTTTTTTCTTTTTTCCTTTTTTTTTTTTTTTTTTTCTTTTTCTTTCCCCCTTTTTAATCCAAGACCGTGCAGAATGCCAAGCAGGAGAATGGGCTGTGTGCTGGAATGTCTGAGGGCTACAGGCTTGGGATTTATATTCCATGTTGAATTCATTGTTTTCCCCCCCTCCTCCTACCCCTGCTGCCCTCTAAAATATGCTGCAGCCATGACAGAAATAAATTAGCCTGAGGTACAGGTCACACCTTCAAGGGCAGGCAGAACTCTGGGTAAAATCAATAGAGAAGATGGGAGTCTCTAACAGCTGAAGCAGAAAGAATGACACATTGAGGGCTTTACACAGCCCCAGACAAAGGCACTTTGGAGAAACCCCAGTCCCTGCTGCCTGGGGAACACAAAGCTCATTTTTTCAACCACCTGAACCTCAGAAAAGCCCCATTTCTATGGAGAATTTGCATCTCGATGCAGAAAGTTTCAATTCTTTGCACCTCTGCCCAGGGAAGGGGGTTCAGCTGAACTCTGGCCCAGGTTGCAACTCTGAAAACTTCTTTGCAGAGGGCAGAATCTGCACTGAACTTCAGCTTAAATTTTGCAGCACTCTCCAACCTCTCAAGAAGTTAAAAAAAACCCAAAAAAACCCATTAAAAACTCCCCTGAACTTTGGTGAACTCCAAAACCAGGCACCAACAGACACTGAAATACGTGTTGCATTCATTATTTTAATTTATGATTTGAAAGCAATGGAGGATACACTGAGAGCCTCCAACTCAGGCTTTCAGAATTTCTGAATGCCAGCTCCTCTGAAATCAGGAGATAGAAGATTTATAAGGATTTGGATATGGGAAGATTGATGCAGGAGTCGAGTGGGTTTTGCTAATGTCCCTATGGTGAGTTAAGTATTAACTCTCAGAACCTGTTCAGACACTTCACAGGTCCCACGGGGTTCCCACCTGCCTTTCCAGGTTCCTAAAAGCTTTAAAGTCTGATTTAAGCTCCCAGAATAGTTCTAAAAATAGGAGTTAAACTTCTCAGTCCCGCAGGAGTTTCTGAAATTGCTACCCAGGAGGTTTCTCAATAGACAGAGCTAAAAGCTTTTCTCCTCTCCTGTCCCTTCTCCAGAGACAACTTTGGCCCAAATGCAGCTGGATCTAAATCCAAATGAACCCTGATTTTCTGCAAAGCCAGCAGGAAAATGTCAAACAAGTGACTTTCCCCTGACCTCCTTGTTTGTTTGCTTTTTTAAAAAAAAACCCACACAACATTAACACGTGTCCCCGGCTTTGATCCTTAGACTCAAATATGGCAAAATAAATTGGATTTGTACTCACATTTGTGGAACCTGTGAGGGAAATAGAATTGCTTTCATTTCCATTGCTACCTGCAAAAATAAAGGGAGGAGTTCATTAACACCAGGAATTGCCTTTTGCTCACAGTCTCTGTCCCAGGTCTCAAATGATGCAGCAAGATCTCTCTGCCTTTTAGGAAAAATCAGGGTAAATGCAGCACCTCGAGGGAACAGGGTTATTTATGAACTTGTGAAGAAGTTTCCAGCTCCTCCATGGCTCATCCCCTGCAGCAATTCCCCTGTGCTGCTGCTGGGGACAGGGAAGGTGGGGAAAGCACATTTGGGATGTTCCCAGGAGCGTTTTGAGGCACGAGATCCTGGGCAAACATCAGGCAGAAGAGCCTCCAGTGTCTGCCCTGCTGTTCCTTGGCTCCTCTCAAGGACAGGAGGGTGATGATAATGCACATTTCTGCCTGAGATACCTCAAACACTGCCTGAGGCACCACTTGCAGTTTTCCCCTCACACTTCTGCACTAGACATGAAAAAAAAATCCAGTTTTTAATGCCTCCCCCAAAGAGATTCCATGTCCTTATCTAGTGCAGCTTCCTCAAAAATAAACCATCCCTTGTTTTCCACTGTCCTTTTTTTTGGGAGCATCCCAGCAACCACAGGGTCCTTTGCCTGCACAGATCACATTTGGGAATGTGGTGATTCCTAAATGACATTTAGGATGCAGGAATGACCCATCAGACATCCCCCATATGGGGGTTGTTTCCTCATCCCATCTTCCAGGTAATTTCAGATGGATCTTGACATCCTGATCCTCAAAATGCTCTGAGAAATCCTCATCTTCCAAAAAATAAAATAAAATAAAATAAAAAAGGATGTGTGAGCACTGGGAGGTGTCTGAAGGGCTCCAGAATTCCAAAATTCTCATCCCAAGGCAGGAGCAGCCCCAGAGCTCAAGGGGATGGGATCCAGCCCATTCCTCCACCCAAATTTCACCTCTGCCTCTCAATTGTGGCTGGATCCAGGTGGAGACATCTCCATTTCAAAGAGCAAAACCATACATGGAACTTGGGAGAGACACATTAAGGTTTTTTCCCCATTTAAATTGTTAAAATAATAAAAAAAACCAAACAGGATTCAGCATAAAAATGGAAGACAAAAAATGAGGTTAAGCACATTTGCAATGGTTTGCTCCACTCTGGAGGTAAATGAAAGCTTAGAAATGTGAAATGAAAGTTTAGAAATGTGAAATAAAACTTAGAAAGACCCAGGCCTTTCCAGGAACTGCGGAATTCCCCTCCCTTGGTTTAGAAATAAAGATTTAAATGCAACCAACAAACAGGAGCAGACTTGCCTTGGGAGTACCTGTGTAGGTGGAGGAGGAAATAGATCTGTATTTAAATATTTAAGGAAATATTTAAGGAAAACAAAGAAGCACAGGAGACTAAATGGTTTATTGGCCAAAATCTGGCTGATCTTCTTTTAATCTGAATATTCCATATCACAGGTGAAAGTCTGGGCTCCATGAACCAAAGGGGTTTTTTTTCCCCTTCCAACTTTTGCAAACTTAAAAATTGAAAAATTTCAACCCTAAGGAGGTAAATTAAATAATCCCAAAAATATTTCCTGTCCTGAATTATAATTTTACACGTGAAATGGGTTTCTACAGAGCTGGATTCTGCAATTTGGATACCTGCAAAGGAACAATGGGGGACCTGAATATTCCACATCCCAGGTGAAAATCTGAGCTCCATGAACCAAGAATTTCTTTTCCACTTCCAACTTTTGCAAACTTAAAATGTTAATTCTAGTGAGGGAAATTAAATAATCCCAAAAAATTATAATTTTACCCATGAACTGGGTTTCTACAGAGCTGGATTCTGCAATCTGGATACCTGCAAAGGAACAATGGGGGAGGCCACGTTGTTTGTGCCTGGATCAGGACAATGCTTTGCCTTTCCAAGGCCACTGGCTCTGGGATAAATCTCAGGCACCAAAAGTCTGTGTTCAAAACTCAGAGGAGGCTGTGCAGCTTTGCAGCCTGGCTTTATTCATCTCTCAAAAAAAAAAAAAAAAAAAAAAAAAAAAAAAAAGCTTTGGTTTTTTTTTGCTTTTTCTTTTTTTTTTTCCTCCCATAAATATGCAAAGAGCAAAAGACCCTCCCCATTTCCCAGGAAATGGAGGGCTGGAATGTACAGGGGGGAGAGAGATCCCCAGCAGGCCCCCAAATCAAAAATCAAAAGGCAAAGACATTCCCCTGATCAAAAACTCCTTTGGATCTCAGGGGGTGAGCGTGGGGGAAGATCAGAGAGCTGCAGCTTTGGGTGTTTGCAGATTCCTCCTGCCTGGCCTGGCTGGGCAGGTAATCCCAGTGGGAATCCCCCAGGAGATCCAGCAAAACCCTCTCCTCCTCTGCACAGAGCTTTTCTAGCAAAACTCCTGGAGTTTGCAAAGATATTTTCCACTCCTAATCCCCCAGCTAGGAGTTACTCATCATACCTGCTATCTCTTTTTTTTTTCCTACTGCAAGGGGTAAGTCCCAGTTTAGAACAAGCAAATTATAAATGCACAGCTTTTAAACACAAGGATTTGCATGTGTTCCAGCCATTTCTGCAGTTTCTAAAACTCAAATATCCAATCTGTACTCGCTCCTCAAACACACAAACTTTAATCCCAGCTTTTCATAAACCACATAACCATTCTCAAGTATATCTGAGGACAAAATTTAACACCAGAAGCTGCCAAATGTTTCTGACCCACTTCAAACAATCATTAACTACAGGCAGTTTCTAATTATTTAAGTTCATTTCACTTCTTATTCAGTGGTCATTTTGTTTCTTGGCCATTTGGCCTATGTTCAGAAAAATCTCCATTAGGCAGCACAAAGCCTCACAAAAAAGAAGAAAAATTCTCTTTTCCCATTCTAAGGTTGGGAATGTTTTGAATCCTCGAGAGACAGGAGTTCTAAATATGCTTTTAATAGCAAAAAGTAGAGAGCACTTAAAAATTGAAAAGCTTAAAAACTCAGCCACCGAGTAAAATTTAGTTATCAACTAAAATTGCTTTCTCTCACCTCTCTGCTAACAGTTTTGCAATTCCTTTTTCAGAAAGGACTAGAAAATGTATTAAAAGGCAAAAGAAACACATCGATGCTGGGACTGGGAACAATCACATGAACAAGCCACAAGATTTTCTTGATAACACAGAGTTTATTATTCAAGAACGAGTCTCATTTTCAGCTCTAAGGGAGAGGGCGGGGAGAGAAAGGGGGGAACAGAGTTTTAAAGCACAGGCTGGAAACCCAGTATTGCATTTATAGGAAAAAAAAAGAAGAAAGAGAAGAAAAAGTAAAAAATAACAAATCTCTGCTCTATCAGCAAGTCGACTTTGCAAAAGTTAAACTCAGCTCCCAGCAAATTCAGGCTGGTCTCACTTAAACCAAGTTTACCTTCAGCAGAGAGATTGAAAAAGCAGAGAACTGCTGAACTTTTTATTTTATTTTTTTTTTCCCCCAAAAGTTC
The DNA here is from genome assembly GCF_903797595.1 of Erithacus rubecula. Lineage (NCBI taxonomy): Eukaryota > Metazoa > Chordata > Aves > Passeriformes > Muscicapidae > Erithacus > Erithacus rubecula. The sequence continues at coordinate 3,052,535 of NC_136677.1, forward strand.
AGCTCTGCTCAAGATGGGAAGGGATAGAGGAGAGCAGAAAGAGGGGAGTTCAAAAGTCACAAAAGCTGCTGGCAGAGTTGCTCTGCGCCCCCTCGTACTGACCTAGGCTGTCTTCGTTTCACAGGTAGCAAAGTTTTGTCTCCTTCTCCAGGGCGAGATTCCCACTGGCAGGAAAGCATCAAAAGCACATTGTTTGCGAGGAGGAGGGAAGGGAAAAGCTCAGCCCAGCCAGGTACTGTTCCTTCCTGAAAAGTAAATCCAGAATTCTGGACCCAGTTCAAACCTGGGGTTGACAGGCAGGGGAGCGAAGCTTTTTGCACTGAGCATGCTTCTCCCTGCACTGCCTGCACACTTAATGAACATTACTTCCTTCCCAGTGGTTACTCCTAGCAGAAATCCACACCCCCTCTTTGAGAAGTGAGGAATGCAGCTGAAACCAAAGTCCAGAAAACATGCCCGGCACCCAGACAAGGCCCCACGGATCAATAAACTCAGGTTGTGACCCGCAGGTCAGTTTGTCAAACAGGACATCAGGGTGAGTTTTTTCTACACTTGGTGGAGTTTGCTTTATGCCTCAGCTAATGCTGCTCGCTCCCCAGAGAAAATAAAACTGTGCTGGCTTTTAGAGAATGATTAAATGCTTCAATAACAGATGGGAATTCTCTTTCAAATCTTGTCTTTCCAAACCTGCTTGAAAGTGAAGAAAGAAGTTGTGCTTTTTTTTTTTTTTTTTTTTTTTTTTTTTATCCCAGACTAAACTCAGTTGTTGGACTCCTGAACAAAAGCTGTTTGAATTTGTCGTAGGGAAGGAGTATCTGGTGACTTTAAAAAAAAAAAAAAAAAAGCTCCTTTTATTTAGTTAGGGTCTAATCCTGTTCCGTTTGCAATCACATGGAGTTTTGTCATTACCTCCAGTGGGAATAGTGCTGGGGTTTTAGATTACAAATGCTTTCAGGCAAGAGCTGTGTCTACTCCAGTGACCTGCACAGGCCAGACTGGTTTTGGCACTTCCATTTGCAATTTACACCATTGCTGTGCCTGAACCCTGCACAGAAGCAACACCCCCCCTCCCCAAATTCACAGGGAATTGATGAAGAGAAGTTTTGCAAAATTGCTCGGGTTGTTTTTAAAGCTTTTCATTGTAAATCCAGTTTTTTTCCTGGAGGTTTCATTCTCTCTCACGTCTCAATCCTACTCCACAAGAGGAGCAGAAATGTTTTTTGTCCTGGAGTCTCTGCTGGCCCTGACTGCCCCATCACAGCCTCCAGGAAAAAACCAGAATTAAAATGAAATAACCCAGGCCATAATATTGTCAGGGTCAGGAGCACTAATCCCAATCACAACTGCATGGGACATTACACTCTGAGGCCTCAAATTTTAAAATAGGTTAAAACTCATCATGACCTCAGTGTCTGAGCAAAGCCAGGCTCCACAGGGCTGCAGATCCTGATGGGAGCAGGACAAACATGGCAAAAATTAAATTTCTGGATCCAAATGGCCCAGACCTTGAGAACACAGCCCCAATTTAGCCTGCAGATTCTGACAGTGCACAGTGGGAATATATTCACACAAATCCAGCTCAGAACCACTTTGCTCCTAAGGGCAGCCAAGTGATGTCATTTCTTTAAAAAATTGTTTCCTTGCCCATACATCCCTGGTCTCCCTTGTTTCCTTCAGGGTCATAAAAGGAAAAGTCCAAATCCTACATGACAAAACCAAGCTGTGCTGCATTTGCAGTGCACAGAGCTTGAAGAGGTTTTTGGAAACCCCCAGAGAAAGTTTTTTGGCTGGTTTGAAGAAGCAACCATGGCAGGCTAATTAAACCCAAATGCAGTAACCAAAAAAGCTTTTCTCTTTCCACTTCACATCCCAAAGCTTTCCTTTGCTCAGGAAAGTCCCAAGCTCCCCTTGGATGCAAAAATCCCTGACAGGGGACTTTCCTAACAGGCAGCTAAATGGAATTTCATCTCCCCTGGACCATCTCAGAAGCTTTTCTGGCCAAGAACTAAAACCATCAGGTGCTCATTGATGTCATGGAGAGCAGGGGGACAGAGCTGAAAGGATTTACCCTGAGCTCTGAACTGATGGACTCAAGGCTTAGACACAGATTTAGATGTGATTTGAATCACAGATTTAGGTGGTTTTAGGCATCCTCATGTCCCTCAGGTGTTCAGAGAGTCTTAAACTGGTTTGGGTTGGAAGGGATGTTAAAGCTGATCCCATTCCACCCCCTGCCATGGCCAGGGACTCATTCCAACATCCCAGAGTGTTCCAAGCCCCATCCAGCTCAGCCTTGGGCACTGCCAGGGATCCAGGGGCAGCCACAGCTGCTCTGTGAGCAAGGAATTCCCCCCTCCCATCACCATTCCTTCTCCCAGCTGGATGAACAGGGCACACCTGGAGCTTGAGGGGCCACCAGGAGCAGGACACAGCAGCGAAACACCTTGGGAGCACCATGGTGTGACATTGGGGTGGCACCTGCCTGGGGGGAGAGCACGACCTGACCCCAGGTACCCCAGAGCTGAAGGGTGCCATGAGAACTGTGTAGAATATTCCACAGCACCCACAAATCCCATGCTCACAAATCCCAAACCCCACCCTCCAAATTCAAAAACCCCAAATCCACCTCACAAACCCCAACCCCACCCTCCCAGGCTCTGCTGCAGCCCCCCAGGGCTGCTGGCTGCATTTTCCTGCTGGATCCCCAGGCTGGGAGCTGCAGGCACATGGCAAATGTGCCGTGTGTGTCACACTGGGGGGAGCAGACTGCTGATTCCCTTCATGCCTAATTACCCAGGAGCTCCTGGCACGATGATTTATTTAGCACAGCGCTGGCCCAGCTCTCAGACAGGTCCCGTGTCCAAGTGGAAAACTCTCTCCCTCCCTTTTTCCTGCTGAAAGGAAAATCAGCCAGGGCATCTCAGGCCATAAAACCCTTCTCTGCAGGGATGTAGGAGACATTTTATGGAGCACTGGATGCCAAAGTTGAGGTGGCTGCACCTTGAAATGAGCTCAGAAATGTGTCTGTATCTGTGGGAGTCCAGGGTATCTCCCTGGCTCCTCTGGGGATGCAAACCCCCCCCCGGCAGACCCCTCTGAGACCCCTGAGTGATGTCCAAGAGCCACAGGGGCTGGATTTGGCTCCTTGGGAGGGTTTGCCAACACTGAGGGAAGAAGCAATGAATATGAAAGTGAGTAGAGTATAAATCAGAATATCAGATTGTAGAATAAGTAGGGTTTTGGATTGCTTATATTAAAGACCATGTGGTCAAAATGGAGGATCCTGAGCATGGGCTTCTTCCTCCTTCTTCTTCATGCCCTCCATGTTGAAGTTGCGTCCTGGGAATCACAGATTGGATGGGGAAAGAACTGGACATTGTAAAGAGATTGCATGGCATTGGAAAGAATTTGTAAATATAGAATACATAATTTTGTGTGTATAAGGTCTGGCACAGCCCATGGGAGGATCCTTCTGCAATGGTCGCTCTGCAGAGCGGACCTGTGTCGGGCTGACTGAAACATTTTAAAAGATAAGATAAATAAATAACCCTGAAACAACACAAGGTCGTCTCCAGCTGCTTCCTTGCCAGTGACTCTGAGAGAACCAGACTCCTGACCACCTGCATGTCCTCTCTGGGGAGGTGTCACATCTAGAGAGACCCTTGGGTGAGGACACCTGGCGTCCCTGGGTGGGCACGAACCACCAACCTTTCAGTTAACAGCTGAAAATAAATATATTTTCCAGCTGAAAATAAATATATTTTTATATACTAAATATATATATAGAGAGAGAGAGTTCTGACATGCAAATTACATGGTTTTGAGAGTAATTTGATTTCACACAGGGAGGAATCAATCTACCTGTGACTCTGCAGCTGGGACAGGTAATTCCATTCAATGCTTCAACACCCTTGAGGCTTTGCAATAATGGCAGAGAGTTGGGCAGGATGGAGCAGAGCTGGAGAAAAGGAATTTTCTCCACTTTTAGAAGCTGTCAGATGGACTGACAGCAGCAGAGAGAGAAGAACCCTGAGCCTGGAGCAGGGCTGAGAGAAAATCCCTAGGGAGCAGCACAAGCTTTGGGCAGAGGATTGCTGGGGTTTGGGCTTGTGTTCAACCAGCAAAGCCGAGCCTGGGGCACAGAGCTGGGACTCGCCAGGCTGAGGACAGAGCCCAGCAAGGCTCCACATGCAGGAGGGGAGCATTGTTCCTTCAGGGAGTGCCAGAGCCAGCAGCTCCAGCTGGGACAGCTTCGCCTCCCTCTTTCCCCCCCAGGACGCATAAAACGCGTTCCTGCTCTCCTTCCTGACACCAGAAAAGGCTGGATTGCTTCCCATTGTGCTGCCAGAGCTTGAAACGTGGCCATGCTATTTACAGCATCTTCTTAGCCTGGGGGGCTTGGAGGCACATCCCAGTTTTCCCGTGTGTGAGCAGCAGGCACTGCTGCCTGTGCCAGCACCGAGAGCCAGCACTACCTGCCCGTGCTGCCCTGTGGCCACTGGAAGCACTACAGAAGCAAAAAAACTGCATTTCCCAAGGAATTCCTGCATCCCCATTGTTCTCAGCGCCCAGTTGCGTTCATCCTTCAATTCTTGGTGGGAAGGGGCAAATTAAAGCAAGGCTCTGAGGGTGGGGCTCGCTTGCTGCTCCTCTGAACTGGCATGCTCGCTTTTGGATGCTGCAGAGCTTTTCAAAAGCCTTCCAGTGAGTCAGAAACCTCAAATCTCTTGGTTTTCAGCGGGAGTTGGAGCTGCAAAAAGATGTTCTGCCTGTGAGTGTCCTGGAGCAACATCCTGGCTTTTCCATGGACACTGAGCAGCCCTGGGGGAGGCTCTGGGGGTTTGGGGCTGGGAAATAACTGGTGTGACTTTTGGAGCCTGTTGGGGTGGGTGGAGCTGGCCCTGCTGCTCCAGCAAGGTTTATTCCAACATTTCATTGAGAGAAAAAGAGCCAGGAGATTTTACTGCTGTGAACTCAGATTTTAGATAATGGTGTGTCCCCAAATGTCCCCAAGAGAGAAGAGATCAGATGAGAGAGCCAAGGATGCCAAGGAGGGACGTCCAGAGCTGGTGGCAGAGACAATGCAAAGTCTGACTCAAAGGGACTTTGGGGCTGTCTCTGTTGGCAATTCAGTTAAGGAAACGAAGATTGCAAATCCTGCTAAAGAAATTCTTTGGTCAAACTCCCAGCAGGCAGAATCAGAGGGAAGAAACAGAGTGGAAATCTGATGTGTACAAACTCTGTCTCTCCCAACTTTGGGACTGACTAAAATCAAGAAGAATTCACTGCATTAATGTGATGGAACACTAACTAAGAGTAGCTGGCACGTTTTCCAGTGTGCAGCAGGTAATCCAGACATGTTTAATGTTAAATTACAATAAAGTTTAACTTTGAGGATGGAGCAAGGACAGAGCAGGAAGCACAGCAGCTCGCAAGGCTGTCCCAGCATCTCCCTGATCTTCCACATAAATTTGGGCCAGATATTTCACATCCCTGATTAAAATATATCAAAGTTGCTGTGATAAAGCTGAGACAGCAATAATTCAGGAAAGATGCAGCCACAGAATTCCAGGGCACTCAACTCAGTTAACAAATCAGATTAACACTGATTTTTTCAGTGTCTTGTTGTAGGGTAATAAATGACAGCAGGCATTTACCTGTGACAACCTCTGGTTTTATATTCCAGGCAAAATAAAGTTGATGGAAGGAGGAGAAAAAGACAAAGTGCACAAGCAGCAGCATTGAGCTCAGGGAATTGAATTTTTCTCCTCTCTCAGGAGAGAACTGTCTCAAGGCTAAATGGTTTGTGTGCACAGGTACATGTGATAAATACTCGTGGAGAGATGTTGAAGTGCAATTCTTCTGAAGGAGCTGAGCTGCATCATTTGTGCTGCATTTCCAACCTGAAAACAGCTCGACTTCAATAAGACATGATACTTTAAAAGAGAAGGGAAGAGAAGAAAGGGGGCGAAAAAGGGGGAGGGAAATCAAGATTTGTTTGTAATTTCTGATATAAGGCAAAAAGGTTTAGGGTTTGCTTCTGAGCAAGCAGAGCTAAAAGCCATTTTATTGCACTGAGTGGGTTGGATGAGTTTTTGCCAGCATAAAAGGACTTGCTGTGTATCCATCCCTACAGGATTAAAGTTTTCTGGTGCTTAATCCCAGCCTGGTAGAGATGCCTCAGCTGGGAGTGCAGACAAAGCAGAGCTGAACATGAAGTTTAGAGCAGGAACCACGAGGAGCATCAAAATGCAGGATTTTTCTGGACCCTAAATCAACCAGCTCTACAAAACCCAGACTGGGTCAGGAATTTAATTTTCTGGCCTCCTTGATCCTACAACCTTAGCAAAGCTGGGAGATTTCTTTAAAAGGCAACTCCTCACTTCTTTGCTGGACTTTCCCAACCTAAATTAAGCACCCTACCCGTGGCTGGCCAGAATTTGGACATCAACCTGGAATTCCCACATGCAAAATTCCAGACTTAGCACTTCCCAGGAGCTGGCAGGTCTGTAAGAGGAAAATGCCAGCTGTCCATGGGCCATAAAAAAGGCAAAAATATCCCTTTCCTTAATCGTCATAATCATCTGAGAGTCAGCACAGCTCTGCACAGGGAGCTCCTCATGCCTGTGAATCCAGTGGATCCATTTCAGTTTTTCCACTCCAAGTCATTGCTGGGCTCAATTTTGGTTCTGCAGCAAAAGGAGCCCTGGCTGCTGGTGCACAGGGTTGGGAGGGGAGCAGTGCAGAGAGATTTATTTATAATAAATTTTACATATATATATAATATTATAATATATATTGCTATATATAATATAATATTAATAATATTTATTTCATATTATATTTTATTATATTGTATTATATTATATTACATTATATTATATTTATAATACATAATACTATATGTAAAATATATATTATTTTTATATATGTGTATGTGTATACATATATATATATATATATATGTATATATATATATACACATACTATTATTATATATTATTTATAAAGCACTGGGAGGATCTCTGAGCTCCCCTTCTGGATTTTCTGTTGTGTTTCTGTGTTCAACAAGAAATGTAAATGTAACCTGGTGTTTAACTCCCAGCAGTCTGAGGAGGGAAGAGGTGACAGTGCAATTTCCTCCCTCTGTTTTGGAGATTTACAACTCCAAATTATAATAACAGAGCTGGGTTTTGGAGTGAGATATCACTGAAATTTCCACACCTCCAGGGTTGTAGAACCTTGTCTTTGCTGAGAGTTCCTTTGCAAAGATGTGGAGTCTGAGATGGGTTGATGCTCCACAAAAATCCACAAAAATCCACAAAAATCACGTGCAGAACCAGCCCAGAGCCCAAGGGAGAGCTGAGATTTTGGGGTCCCCAAGTTTGCAGCTCTGCAGGAGCCACCCAGCACCCCATGAGCCAAGCTGGTCCCAGATGGGGCATTGCAAACCTGACCACCCTCATTTGGGCAACCTGGATATGGTGTAACAATATTTTATGTGACAAGAGAAGAAGGAAGCAGGATTCTTTCTCATCCCACCTGAAAATATCATTACAACTGAGATAAACACTTTGATTTTGCATATATTGACACTTCACTGGGGAAATTTTTATATCCAGATTTCCCTGCACGCTTTAGCTTGCACCAATTGATTTTTTAACTCTCACCTAAATCCATTTACTCATTTTGGGGATTTTTTTTTCCATCCAATACACACCCCCTGCCTTTTCAAGCCACTGCCTGGTTGCTGGTTTATTCTCCTTTCTTCTCAAGATCTTCCTTTTCCTTTCTTTGCCTGTTGGTAACTTGGCTTATCCCATTTAAGTAGTTTGCAGAGTGAGTCTCAGGGGATGTTTGTTTTCTGTCCCATGAATTTAAAATTCCCTTGTCCTGTAAATACCCTGGGGCTGCATCACCCCTTTAAGTCTGCACCACACACAATATTTTGGTTTTAATTTTTTTTTTTTTTATGAGCTCTTTTGATGATTTTAAAGTTTTTAAGGTGTCTGGGTGAATTCACACAGCTCCAGATCACCACAGAGCTCGGAGCAAGTGCCTTGGTGAGCACCAGAGGAGTGAAAGCTTTTCATTTGCTGCAGAGCTAAATGCAATAAATACCCACAGCATCTCCATCAAGCAGAACTTTGGCTGGTGTTTACTTGGAAACCACTCTCAGATGTGTTCCTGCCATAAACCCCTAATTGTAAAGGAGCCAGCAGGACTAAAACTCTTGGTGTTGAGTGCTACACCTCGTGGTAAAGTGTTTGTAGCTTTTTTTTTTTTTTTAGGCTTAAACAAACAATTACATCCAAACAAGGTTTAGAGAAACAAATAATACCCAGAATAGGAAAGGAAAAATCCCTCCAGACTGCTTCCCACACTTCTGCTGGGGGTTTATTCTCCTGCCAGCATGCAAGGAATTCATGCAATCAAATTAAAATCATGAATGAATATAACCTGTGCACCAGGAGAAAAAGCCCAGTTATTTCAGATACAATTTGGACAAAGCAGGAGCAGTGGATGCTGCTCTGCCATTCCTGTTCCATGCACAAGGAGATGCTGCATTTACCTCTCTGCTGAGCCTCAGGCAGAGAAAAAGTCTCAAAGAAACCAAAAATAAGTTGCAAAGTGGAATTTAAAAGAGATTTCAGGTATCAACTTCAGCAGAAATTCATAATAAAGAATGAATGCACATTTTGAATTCTTTACAGACAGGCATTTACCATTTGTATATTTGGAAACACAACAGGTTTATTTCCACAATTAATCTTTTTGCTTTGCATTAAAGAGCCATGGGACGACCCAAGAGAAAGTGCTTGGAGCAGGGCCTGGCACCTGCATTGCCCCTCACAGGGAGTGTCAGCACAGCCTGAGCCTCATTTCCTCCCCCTGCAGCAGTGACCTTTCCAATCTCCTCTGCAGAGCACAGCACCTCCTCAGACAGAGCAAGAGTCAGCTCCCACCACAGCTTCTCATGGCAAATAGTTCCTATATAAAACAAAGAAAAATAAATTCAGGGGTAAATCTCTGCTTTGCTTCTTTATTAGCAGCTTATCTGCCTTCTGTTCACAGCTTCCAGGGGGAAACCATTCCCCAAGGAGCCTCCTTGCCTGTGAATCCTCCTGTCCCAGCAGTGTTTAATACAGCCCAGGGGGATTCAGAACTCTCAGGTCCATCCCAGAGGGATGCAGAGCTCTCAGGTCCATCCCAGAGGGATGCAGAGCTCTCAGGTGCAGCCCAGAGGGATGCAGAGCTCTCAGGTGCAGCCCAGAGGGATGCAGAGCTCTCAGGTCCGGCCCAGAGGGATGCAGAGCTCTCAGGTCCACCCCAGAGGGATGCAGAACTCTCAGGTGCAGCTCAGGGGGATGCAGAGCTCTTAGGTCCATCCCAAAGGGATGCAGAGCTCTCAGGTGCAGCCCAGGGGGATGCAGAGCTCTCAGGCCCAGCCCAGAGGGATGCAGAGCTCTCAGGTGCAGCCCAGAGGGATGCAGAGCTCTCAGGTCCATCCCAAAGGGATGCAGAGCTCTCAGGCCCAGAGGGATGCAGAGCTCTCAGGTCCATCCCAGAGGGATGCAGAGCTCTCAGGTGCAGCCCAGGGGGATGCAGAGCTCTCAGGTCCATCCCAGAGGGATACAGAGCTCTCAGGTCCATCCCAGAGGGATGCAGAGCTCTCAGGTGCAGCCCAAAGGGATGCAGAGCTCTCAGGTGCAGCCCAGAGGGATGCAGAGCTCTCAGGTGCAGCCCAGAGGGATGCAGAGCTCTCAGGTGCAGCCCAAAGGGATGCAGAGCTCTCAGGTCCATCCCAGAGGGATGCAGAGCTCTCAGGTGCAGCCCAGAGGGATGCAGAGCTCTCAGGTGCAGCTCAGGGGGATGCAGAGCTCTCAGGTGCAGCCCAAAGGGATGCAGAGCTCTCAGGTTCATCCCAGAGGGATGCAGAGCTCTCAGGTTCATCCCAAAGGGATGCAGAGCTCTCAGGTCCATCCCAGAGGGATGCAGAGCTCTCAGGTTCATCCCAAAGGGATGCAGAGCTCTCAGGTGCAGCCCAGAGGGATGCAGAGCTCTCAGGTCCATCCCAAAGGGATGCAGAGCTCTCAGGTGCAGCCCAGGGGGATGCAGAGCTCTCAGGTCCATCCCAGAGGGATGCAGAGCTCTCAGGTCTGGCCCAAAGGGATGCAGAGCTCTCAGGTGCAGCCCAGAGGGATGCAGAGCTCTCAGGTGCAGCCCAGAGGGATGCAGAGCTCTCAGGTCCATCCCAAAGGGATGCAGAGCTCTCAGGTCCATCCCAGAGGGATGCAGAGCTCTCAGGTGCAGCCCAGAGGGATGCAGAGCTCTCAGGTCCATCCCAAAGGGATGCAGAGCTCTCAGGTCCATCCCAAAGGGATGCAGAGCTCTCAGGTGCAGCCCAAAGGGATGCAGAGCTCTCAGGTCTGGCCCAGAGGGATGCAGAGCTCTCAGGTTCATCCCAGAGGGATGCAGAGCTCTCAGGTGCAGCCCAGAGGGATGCAGAGCTCTCAGGTCCATCCCAGAGGGATGCAGAGCTCTCAGGTCCATCCCAGAGGGATTCAGAGCTCTCAGGTCCATCCCAAGTTCTGCTCTGGGGTTAAACCTGCAGTTTGCAGATCCCATCCTGCTCCACCCCTCAGTTCAGCTGCATTCCCCAAACCCTCCCCAGCCCCAGCTGGTTCCCTGGGGATGCTGCTCCTGCCCCAGGAAAGCTCAGCCTGGCTGCCTGCCCTTCTCCTGAGCTGCTGCATTGGCTGTTCTTGCATCCTGGCCTTGCTAAGCCTGTCCTAACCCCTCTGCTGGGAGCTGGGCCAGTCCAGCTGGGAGCTGCTCAGTTTCAGAGGGTGAAGTGCAGGAGTGCAGGGACAGGGAGCCTTCACTTTGTGCCACCCCAAATCCCCTGCTCCCACTGACAAAGGAGGGGCTGCAGTTCTGTGCTCAGGGTTGTGGATGGGAATTAATGGAAATGATGGGAATCAATGGAAAGGTGGGAAATAATGGAAATTATTGGAATTAATGGAAATTATTGGAATTAATGAAAATGAGGGACACACCTATCAGGAATCCCAACTCCCAGCACCAGCCAGGCTCCACATTGCATCCCACACAGCAGCAAGGGGAGAGACAGAGGATCCACAGCATTTCCTCTCCTTTCTCTTGCACAAACTGTGGAAGTGAGCAAGGCAGGGCCAGCACTCACACAGTTACTGCTGCTCTCCTGCCAGCTGGAAGGAGACACAACTTTTCATGGGTCAGAACTCTTCAGCAATGCTCCAGTTTCCAGCTTACCTCTCCTGAGATGCACAAACCCCCTCCAACTCACCATGCACATCATTTCCCCTCCATCTTCCTCTGGTTTCCAATTGCTGAGCAATAGAAATGCTTTTAATAACCATCTGCACATGCTTGATTTACTCCACAGCTTCTGGAGAGATTTCCAAATAGCCCAAGCTTATCTAAATGCTGTCTTGTTGGTGATTTTAACTTGCAGGGTTTCAGTAATTGGTTGAAGAGGAAACAACTGTTGGGTGTGTGATATGGAAGGAGCTCCCACATCTCAGGTCATGGGCTGAGATTTTTTGTGGCTCGTCTCAGTTTGCTCCTGTCCCTTTCTGTCCTTCTTCATTTTTTATCTGGATTTCTCCATTTATGAAGCCACACAGATGAGGAGTGCCAGTGGATGGCACATTTATGCAGAAGCATTTCTTTATTCAGTCATAAAATCATTTAGATTGAAAATTTACATTTTTCAAGAGCATTCAGTCCAACTCTAAACCCAGCACTGCTGAGCCCACCACTAAACCATGTCCTCAAAGTGCCACATCCAAATATTTTAAAGTGGAAAAAAATAAAAAACAAATAATTTATTGCTTATAACCATTCCTGCCATAGCCTGTGTGCTGTTATTATTCCTCTTGCATAGTCCTGCAGTCCTGCTGTGAGAGACACTCTGCAAACACAGAATTAAAACCAGATTGGGAGGTTTTGGAGTGGCCTCAGATCCACTTTCTGTTCAGTGTTCCCTCTTCAGGTGTTCAGAGGAACTGTGCCAAGAGAAAGGCAGGAAACTCTGGGATTTTGGGGACTGGATGTGGCCTTTGCTCAGGGAAGACCAGGATGATGACAAATTATTCAAAGTGTCATTGGTGCAGAAAAAATCAGCAAAATTCTGCTTCTGACCCATTTCTCCTCAGCCATCAAAGCCAAATCACTTCCCCACCACATCTTTTTTTCTTATTGATAAAGAGATTAGAGATTTAACCCAATTTTTCCCCCTGAATCTCAGCCTGGTGTGTAGCTGCAGAATCAGAGGGAGGCTTAGTGCCAGTATTACCCTGCCAGATCTCAGCCTAACTCCCAGGCATCCCATAAATGAAAGGAACCAGGAATCTTTTATGCTGCAGAGACATTCAGACAGCTGACAGTGGCACATCCTTGGGAATGTACAATCAGCATCACTTCAGGCAGTGATGCTTTTCAGGCAATAAACCCTGATTGGCCTTTTCTCCACCTGCAGCAGTAATTTAATCCACTTCACTCAATTTAGCAACGGGCTTCTTAAAAGAAGAGCTGGAAACCCAGGTAATTAATTAAGAAAAGGGTTTGAACTTGTGCTGGAGAGGGAAAGGAATCCTTAAGTAGTTACATAATATCATCCAAAATTTTTAGTTCCTAAACTACACAAAATGGTGGGGGGAAAGGAACTTTGGTATAAAAAATATTCCAATGCACACACACAAAACAAAAGCTGGAACAATCTGATGAGATTTTAAACACACAGAGAGATGGTTACTCCCACAACAATATTAACTAATAATAAAATAAGCTCAGCCATATTTTTATTTCTTGATGACTGATGCTAATTTACTGACAATTAATACACCAAGATTTGTGTGTCACAGGGCAGAGAGGAATAGGAAGCACTGGAGAAGTGACTCAGGGTTGTTTCAAAGTTGCTGGAGTTGTTGAATCCCAGTGAAATCCCTTTTCCTTCACCAGAAGCTGACATTGCCCTGAAATTTTAGGGGAACTCCAAGAACTTTGTGATGACTGAAGTGTGGAAATTGCAGGGCAAGCTGCAGGACCACCCCAATTAAAGGATATCCCAGCATGAGTTTCACAGGGAGTTTTGGGGATTGCCCAGCACCAACACATCCTAGAAAACCAGAATATTATGGGTAACACCTTCCTTGAGCCCTGGAAGCTGAACCAGCAGAGTTCTCATCTCCAGCAGCTCCATCCCTGCCCCCCATCACACTTTCCTACCTCACCCCAAACTCTGACAATGCCTGGAGCTGGAGCTGGGAGAGAAAAATCCAAATAAATCCAAATTGACTTGCAAAAGGGTGTTTGGGAGAGAAATGGGATATCCCTGAGTTATTGCAGGTGTCAGAACTCCAGTTCTGCAGAGCCAGAGCAAGGAGGAGAAAACAGGGTGGTGACCCCCACAAAATGCTGGACCCTGGAATTTTGGATTAATGCCTGGATATTCTGGGGTGCTTTTGCAGCCAGTTTTTCACAGGGTGGGAATCCAAGTGTGCTGGGCTCACAGGGAGGGTAAAGCCAAGCCCAAAGCTCAGCACAGCAGCAAACAAACCCCTCTGGGACAGGGGGCCATGGCACAGGGACACGAGTGGCACTGGAGCAGCCAAGGTAGCAGAAAATGTGAATTAATGAGCTGCCCTGCACCCAAGTTGCTCCCACACAGCCATTCACTGCTCTGCTCCCTTTAGTCACCTCATTATCCAGGTTTGCCATTGTCTGGAGCTGCAGTGGCTCCTTGTTCAGGACAATGAAAGCCGGGCTGCACTCTGGTACCTTGCTCGACATCCTAATGCCCACCCCTTCCCCTTTCTCTCCACAGAAAGGGCAGAACAAAGTTCAAAAAATAAAATAATTTTTTTTAAAAAAACCCTGCACTTCGTGTTCTGCCCCTGAGCTCTGACCTGCCTGGGCTGAATGATCAGCCAGAGAAAAGACCTAAATACAAATATTAAAGGTTAACCTTTCATTTCCCACTTAATTAATTAATATTTCTACAAACACACGTACACCACCTTTCCCAAAATCAGTCAGCACTTTTAATTTTATTTTTTATTTTCACCACAGACTGTCTCAGCTCCTTCCCCCCACCTCTCCCCTCGCTTCAAACTTTATAATAAAGCCCCAAAAGTTCACATAATGTCTGGCTATTGTTTCTCTAAAGAGGAATTCTCCTCCCCGCCTCCTCCTTTCTCTGTATCTCTGAGGCACCACATGGCACAATAAGAGCCCTTTCATGTTCAAGACTCAGAGTCGTTGCTGTGGAAACTCACCCAGCCTCACCGAGTATCCAAATAAATAGTGAAAATTAAAAAATCAGAGCCCCAGCGGGGCCGGCTGCAATCTTATCTCTGCCGCGATGGCTTCAAGGGACATTAAGAAGCCAAATAATAACCTTTTGCCCAGATTAGTCACCTAAAAGTGGCGATTATTGGAGACAGAAGGACGTTTGTGCTGTTCCAACAAGTATTTGGAGCACAAAGACGGGAAGACGCAATGCAGAGCACCAGTAGCCAGTGGCATCAGAATGCTGCTCTGGAGTTTTTTAACCACTTGCAGGCAGATTTTTTCTCCCTTCTCCTTTTGCTCCTCAACAGCTGCGGGGAAGCTTTTGAAGGATTTTTTAAAATTTTTTTATCTCACGGGCAACGAGCAGCATAAATTGTCATTAATTGTTACCTGGCAGGAAATGCTGCTGCAAAGAGAAACGCGTGTTTTCCTTATTAAAAAAAAAAAAAAAAAAAAAAAAAAAAAAAAAAAAAAAAAAGAATTTTTTTTAATTTTTTTTTCTATTTTTTTTCTCTTCTTCTCCTTTCTTTCCCCTCCCTCTACGTGCCGAGACAAGCCACCGCTTGAGGCCCCCGAGTATCTGCTATTATCAGTTAAGTCACGTCTAGTGCCAGGCAAAAGGTCATTTCAGGTCATCCCGGAGATGAAAGGAAGGGGTAATGTATGTGAGAATGCCTGAACTGGCAAGCGAGGAGAAAAAAGGGCGAGGGGGTGAGGCAGAAAAAAAGGGAGGAAGGAAAAAGGATGCGAGACGAGGAAGAGAAGGATAGAAAGAGGGAGGGAGAAGATGAGAGGATGATATCAGGCTGAAAAGGATTGTTCTTATTGCCAGGAAACAAATAAAAGCCCGGAGCGCAGCACCTCTGCTGACACGCTGTGAACTTGATTCCTCATCAAATAAAAAGGCTGCCACGTTTTCCGGGGTCATCTTTTTAATTCATTCCTTCAATTAGGGTTCTCTGGTTGGTTTTTTCTTTTTTTTTTTTTTTTTTTTTTAACCTTAACTGCTGAGAAAGGCAAATGCTTAAAGGAGACAGGACTATCCATTGTCTGGGGTGTCTGCTTCAGCTTCCTTTGTCTGGGAATTAGAAGAGAGAGGTAGAAGCTGCTTGCTTGCCTTTTTTTTTTTTTTTTTTTTTTTTTTAATGCAGCAAAAAAAAAAAAAATCAATTTTGCATTTAGCGGTGAAAAATAAAATACCACGATGCTGGAGAGCAGACAGCCCAGCCTTTCTCCATTTGCCTTTTCTCACTTCTCCCCTTCCCCCGCTCACCCCCCCCTTTTCCAGAAGGTAGCAGTCGGATGAAATGTTCAGCAGAGCCCATCAGTCATTCCCGAAGCCGCTCCAAGGCTCCCCCTGCTCAGCCCCGCCTGGGCTGGGCGCACAAATCATCGCTCAGGACCAGCTCCCGGCTCTCCCCGGCAGGCAGCGAGAGCCTGAGATGGGATTGTTGTTGTTGTTGTTCCTTTATTTGGAAAAAACATTCCCATTCTGGGATGCCCTCTTCCTCCTCCTCCTCCTCTCTGCTCCCCCAGCCCCAAACTGACCACACTGGCTTTGCCTGCAGCCTCAGAGGAGTGTTGGGAATGACATCAGATGAAATTATCCTTTTATCAGCCTGCTGGGATCCCTTCTGTGCACAGCAGCCTCTCCCAGCCCCAGGAAAACATCTCAGTGCTCAATCCCTCAGGAGCTTTTGGGGTTTTTATTTCTGGATGGTGTTGCTGTTTCTCCCTCTCCACCCCACTGTACCCATATGGGTTTATCATCCTAAGGTTTGGGAGAAGGGAAAATTACCTGGGGAGCAATCTCAGATTTCTTTGTTAGCAGCAGGTCCTGTGTTCATGGGGCTGGGGAGGGGAGGGTGGGTGTTAAACAACCTCCAAAATTTGGGGGGGATCAGAATCACAGAAGAGCTGAGGCTGAAGGGACCTCTGGAGATGACACAAGGTGACACAAAGCTGGACAAGGCTGTGCCACCCCTCTAAACAGCACAAAATCTTTAAAACCCTGGCATTAAAATATCCTTTTATTCATAGATATAAAATATCTGGGCACTCAGAACACCCAGGTGAAGCCTCTGGAAGCTGCTGATAATGGTGCCATTCCCACCCCAGGCCTATCTAGAGGGGTTTTCCTGGTTATTGTTCTGGCAGAGACTTGAACCAACAATTAAAATTCATTTCAAGGTTTTGCAGGCAGAGTCCTCTGAGAGCCCCCGTGACTCTGTGGCTGGAGCTGTGCAAGACCAAGGTTTCAGTCCCATACCTAATTAACTGGGCTGAATTAGGTTCCCTCTCTCCTGCTGATGGTTCTTCATTGCCAATAAATTACCCTGTGCATTTTTTTTTTTCCTTCAGTCATGCTAAGTTTCCAGCAGCCCCACTCTTCTCCCCCATTTGTCACTTTTATTGCAGCACTATCAGACATTTCATCAGCCCTGCCCTGCTCTTGTGTCTCTTTGCAACTTGCTGCAGCCCTAGAGAAGATTCCTCCAGGATTCAGGATCTCCAACTAGGAAACCTTGGCATTCTTGCTTGTCTATTGATTTCCTAATGCTGGAAGTTAAGGCTGTTCACCTCCTCAGAGCTCACAGCCAAACAAAAATCACTTGTGCTGTCAGCTCCTGAAAAAATGGGGATAAAACAAACTTCACACAAAAGTCACTCCAAATTCAGAGATTTTTTTTTTTCCCCCTCATCCTGACATTTCTCCAGCTGTGCCTCTCCAAAGGGTTAAAGCCATGGTGTGTTTGTATGTGAAGAAGCTGCAGGTGTGAGAGCACTAATTGGGTAACTGAGCAATAATGAAGGCAAGGATGGTGGGAAGGGGGGTCTGAGCAACCCTAAACACAGGATTCTGTGAAGGAAGATAAAACCACCATGAAATCTGGTAGCTTGACACCAAAGGTGTGGGATTCCCACAGCAGTGGGGCTGATTCCACACAGGGATAGCAAATCCCCAGATCCCACCAGCTCCTGCTGACCAACTTCACCTTGGGCTGCAAAATCAAGTTGAGAACTGACCTGAATATCTGGGCAATGATGAGCAACACTTTAATTTTTAAGTAAAAATTCAAGTTTTCAGGCAGAACAAGGAGGAAAAGAAGTTTGGCTCACAAAGGAAACCAAAGGAAATATTATTAATAATAATTAGAAGTAAAAATTCCAGTTATGGAGGGTAAAAATATCCCCAGCTATGGTTCAGTCCAAATCCTGGCTGTAGCATGGTTGAGAACCACAACAAGAGTGATGTAACTGAGAAAAAAATAATGACCCCAGAGCTCTTGGAAATCCCAAAAAAACATGGAAGAGGCAGGGAACACTTCCAGGGATGGGGCAGCCCCAACTTTTCTAGGCAACCAGAAAAAAGATTATTTTTTTTTTCCTAATATCTAAACTAAACCTTCTGATTTTCAGTTTGGAGCCATTCCCCCTTTTCTTGTCACTCCTCATGTGAAACACCAAACCCTGAGAGGGCTCTCACTATGAAATTATTGCTTTTTTATTCCTCAGGTGGGCATTAACAGAGCACCACAGACCTCACACAGGATTTGTCCATCACAGCTAACACTGCAGAGACTCCTGAAGCAGGGACAGCAAAGAATTCAAAATGTAAATGTCTTTATTTCTGATATTGGGTTCAGATTCCATCCCCCCACCCCACTTCCTGAAAATCAGTGTGGATAAGGCTCTGCCACCAGATTTCCAAGACAGCTTCCTGTAACAGGACTGGAGGCATATGCCATCAGCACCTGAATATTACTTTGTTGTTAGGAGCCAGCCATATGTTTCCTATTTGAAAAAATTACTTTCTATCACAGGAAGCCACTTTTTCTAGCAACAATAGCAGAGGTTCTTGTAACTTGTTTCACCCATGGAGGGGGGAAAATAATGAGAAACCACCCCACTGGAACAGCTTTCTCCAAGTCACAAGTGGAAGTTGGGTTTTGAGGCTTCATATTCAACAAATCTTGGGTTGTGATTAATTTATTCAGTGAAATGGTGCTGTTGCAACAGCAGCCAGGGGAAATTAAAAGACTTCAGGATATGAACAACATGTTGGAATAGTGTCAGCTTCCTCCGTCAGCGAGCCTGGAAGCAAAGCTCAGCTTTATATAGGGACAGAAAACATGGGATCTGACAGAATGTTTGGCTTTCTGACAAGGAGACACCTCTCCACCATGAAAACTGAGACCCAGCCACTCAACACAGAATTTCCAAAAATCACATCAGAGACAGTTCCTGATGCTACACACAACCACAACACGGAGTGTCTGCAATGGGAGGCAGATGGGAGCCTGCCAAAACCTGATTACGTTTTTTTTCATCTGAAAAGGAAACTTTCTTTCAAACAATATTATTTGCTCTGACAGTGATTTTCCTCCTGGAAAACATCCTGAGCACATTTCCATGTGAAGGACCACTGCATCACCCCTGAGCCTGGGACAGGGAGCAAGGAGGGATCAAACAGCACTGCAATCACAAGGCACCAGGATGTCTTATTGCTGGAACCTAAACCATTTGGGTTTTCAACTACAATATTTAGTATTTGATTTCTAGCTGGAATAAGAAAAAAAAAATTGCCTTCATCAGAAGCCCTTCTGGAAAAGCTCCACATCCCATTCCTGCTTTGCCAGCTGGCCAAGCTTCCAGAAACATGGCACTGAGCTTGTGGATATTTATTTCCCTTGGATATTGAGGTAGACATTTGATGCGTCTCTTGACAGAAACTGAAACTCCACGAAGTTTTGAGGAAAAGCAACAACCAGGAATGTTTTCCAGCGATGGGAGGGGTTGGTATTTCAGCATTGTTGAGGTGCTCTGCCAGTGGCAGGGACATTTTTCCAGGAAGGGAGATATCCACGTCTCCAGCTCTGCTCTGGGGGAGCAGCTCCATTCCAGCCCTGTCTCACTCACAGCTGGGAGTTTTCAGCCACCAAGGTCACAAAATCCCCAGTCAGACACAGCAGAGCTCCAAATCTGGTTCCTCATCCAGTTTGGGTTGTCACAACACTTGTTTGAATTCCAGCTCTAATTCTCCTGATGTTTTTGGAAAAAAATGGAAATACATGACAATCCCTGCCTTGTTCCAAATTTAAGCATTTTAGGTTTTATACCCCAATTTAACTTTTTTCCTGGGGAGTAAAGTACTGCTTAAGTAAAACTCCACAGTCCAGCCTAGTTTTGCCTCACTTCAATTCACAGTGTCCCACTGAAATTGCCACAAATTCAGAGTCAGGCTCAAGAAAAGCTCAGGCAAAGCTCTGAGGGAAATGTTTGCTAAGATAATTTGATGCTTCCAACCCTAATGAAAACTTGCAACTCGCCAATGTGTGAAAATCAGCAAACAAAGTTTAAAAAAAACCAGAAAAATTATTATTAATTTTTTTTCCAAGTAGATCTTTTGGACAAAGGCTGTGGTTGGCTGTGGAGTGGTTCAAAGTGCCATCTGCCTGGGAGACAGTAATGGGATGTGATGGGAGCACAGACACAACACGGCTCTGCCTCACCCCCACCATTGTCTGGGAGCCTCTGGGAGCTCTGCCTGCATCTGGCAGAAAAGTTGATCAACTTGGGGTAGCTAATCAGGCTGCTGCAATTTCCGGCCCTTTCTTCCCCAGATTCCTCAGATCAAAGTTCAAGTCCCAGAATTATTATTCCCCGAATGCTTAATGAGCTCCAACCGAGGGACACCAAAGGCAGAGCTCAAACATTGACCGTGCACTTCATTGAGTTTGGCCAAAGCGCCTAAAAACAAGAGGGTGGGATCCATGGCATGCAAAATCACAATATACAGATTTGTATTTTAATCCAATTAAGATTCCTGCCAGGGAAGGGGGATGGCAAAAGGCTCTGGTGGTTTTGTAAAGGGACTTTTTCCTCCTGGTTTCCCCCCCCCTCCCCGGCATGAAAATTTTGCAAAGGTGGAATCGGCCTCGTCGTCAATCATTTCTCTTTTGGGAGAAAAGCAGAGCCCCACAAGCACAAAAAGCTCCCTTGGAGACTAAAGTTCAGGATGTTGAAATGCAAAAGTCAGATTTTGCCAGGAGGCATGATTTCTGAAGCCAGATGATTCCACCTCAGATTAACTTATTGAAGATCTTTGCATGCAGAAACATTTCTTTGTTCTGGCAAACCCTCCCCTAGTTTTCTATTCACAAATCCTAACCCTTAGGAAAGCCAGCCAAGATTCTTTTGCGTTATCAGGTCAGAATGTTCAGGGCCCAATTATTTTAATAGTTACCAAAAAAATAATAATAAAAAGAAAGGAAAAAGAAAAGAACCTGACAATGGTTCAGAACACCAGTGAGAATAGAATTCAGGGACTTAACAAGTCACTCACTCTAACATCTGGCATGTTCTTTGGAGAAGACTAAACACATGGAGAGTCTTGCTGCAAAAAGTCAATGGAAAGGAATGATAATTGCTCATTAGAATGCCTCCTCCACAGGTTATTTTTAACTTCCCCTACTCTTTCTAATCACGGTGCACGCATCAGATGCTCCTGAAAAGGGTCAGTGCTTGGGTTTCTCCTCTGCAGGGACACACTTGGAACAAAGCCCTTTAACCAGGCTGAGGATTCACAGGCTGCACCCAAGGCACCTGTTCTGGGTTTAGTCTCTGAGCAGGGGCCCAAACAAAATCATCCCAAACACCTTTATCCAGCCAAAGGCAGAGCCACTGAGTGGGGAAATGGAGATTTTGTTCCAGTCTGGGATGCAGACAAAGATTTCCCTCTCCCTCAGCTTTAGGAGAAATCCCAGGTGCCCAAATTCAAAGGTGTGAGAGAGCAGGAGAGTCCTGATATCAGGAGCTTGGTGCCAAAAAATGCAGAAGCCACCAAGTGTCAGAGGAAGCAAAACAGGTCTTTATCTGCTTTTGGAGGAGGAAAAACTCTGGCTGGGTTTTCCCCGTGTGTTTCACGTGATGTTTCCAAGCCTGCAAAGAGAACTCAGCCCAGCCCTGCCCAAATGAGCACAGATCTTTTTGGCTGAGCCCATCACCATAGCACTGGGGCCTTTGTGAGAGACACAAAAACCATTTCCATGGGTCACCCCACTTCCTCTCAGCCTGGCTACATGAAACTCTTCTATTTTTTTCTGGTTTTAATGGGGGTTCAGCAGAGCATTTGGAAAAAGGGGGAGATTCTTTGTGGTGTAACATCAAAGGCTGCACACAAGGAATCTTGTTCTGAAGCCTCTCACCAGGAAAAGCCAAATGAATTAAAAGCTCACATCAGACACTTCCAAGACAGCAAAGACAACAGATCCAGAGTCACAGGGAAAGCTTAAAGCCAGCAGTTTATGGCCAAGTCTGGGGAGGCTGTGTCCTTATTTAAAGCTTTTTAAAACAGCAAAAAGCTGTTTGAAGAGGAACTGAAGGACATGCTCATAATGGGCTGTAATTTGTTTGTTTATCTGTCTGTTTTTAATGAAGGAACCGCAGAGCCTACTGGAGAATATTCGAGTTTCACTTCTGTCACTGGCCCAGCCATTCTCTAAAAGTGCTGCCACCACATCAAACAGCTGCCAGAGCTCCCTGGGAATGGGCCTTAAAACACATTTCAGAGCCCTGGGGGAAGAGAGTGGCTGGACACAGCCCTTGGAATCTCCTGGAATGCAAATCCCCTTTCAGCACCAGTCCCTGCAGCAGTGTGAGCATCCCTCACCCTCCTGCTCCAACCTGCCCCTGGACCACCCTGGGAGGAGGGATGGAGGAGGAGGGATTGGGATCAGCCATGGAAGGGCTGCTCACGCCTTGAGAAGTGGGGCAAAGCTGCCTGAGAGCACAGGGATGCTGGACAGGGGATGAAGGGGTTAAACTGCTCCATCAGACAACTGCAAGGGCACACCTGGGCCAAGGGCAGGGGAAAGGCTGCAGCTCCTTTTGCCATTCCCAAATCCACACTGCTCTCCTTTTCCCCTTTTCCATCCCCAAGTCTGCACCATTCTCCCTTTTCCATTTCCCATCCCCAAAATCCATTCCATTCTCCTTCTGCCATTATCCTTTCTCCTTTTGCCATTTTCCATCTCCAAAATCCACACTGTCCTCCTTTTGCCATTTTCCATCCCCAAAATCCATCTTATTCTCCTTTTCCCCTTTTCCATCCCCAAGTCCACACCATTCTCCTTCTGCCATTTCCCATCCCAAAATCCACACTGCTCTCCTTTTGCCATTTTCCTTCCCCAAAATCCACATTTCTCTCCTTTTGCCCTTTTCCTTCCCCACCTGGGACACAGCCCTTCTCCTCCCACCATCCCATCCTCCACCAGCACTCTGCTGGAGAGTCAAACTCCCCCCAAGTGCCCGACAGGAATTAACCTCTCCCCTGGGTCAAGTTTTCCTCCAAGGCCACTCTGACTTTTCTCTGCCATTTCCACAGTGCAACACTGACCTCCTGTGGCTCCTCTTCCCTTCTCTCTACTTCATATTTTGATTATTCTTGGAGGGGGGAAAAAAAGTTCTGAAAAACTCACCCTGTGCATATCTATTTGTGTTGTCAACCAGCAGAAAGGGGATGGAGGGAAACGTGGGATCAATCCCAAAAGAAAATCAGCTTTTGGGACATCAAACTTCCTGTTTTGTGTATTCCTACAAAACAAGGTGTGTGCTGTGCAGAGTTCTTTGTGGAATTGCTACAAACAGGTGGGTTCCACCCCTGGTTCAATGGCAATGATAAAGGAATTTCTGTTTTTTTTCTCACAGCTGCCTGGATTGAAGCAGAAATGGGATCTTGGCTGTGTTGGAAGTGGATCCTGAAGAATTGAGGATGGCAAGGCAGCCTCATCATGTTTTTGTGCTTGTCACAGCCACCAGGTGTTGAAACAACTTCCACAGATCGTTTTCCCTCCCTGCAAACTGATGCTCTTAAACCAGAGGCAATATGAAAATCCCTTCTGGGAGACAAAGGTGGATTGTCCAGGAGAAATCCTGCTGGTCTGTTCTGCAGATCAGAGCCCACAAAAACGGGGGACCCCACAAAAACCGGGGACCCCACAGCACATTCAATTCATTCTAAAAGGTTACTGTGGTAAAGACTTCCAAAATTTAACACCTACTCCAAAAATGTCTAAGACATGTGCCTCAGACTTCCAAAATGCCAAGATGAAGAGGGCTCCAGGATCACCTCACAGGAGGAACCAGGCAGCAGATCCCTCAGGGAATTTCTCCATGCAGGACTATGATAAACCTGACCACAGCACAAGCAGCTCAGCCACGCTCTCAGGGCTCCCCTGAGATCCTCTGAGCCCCAGTTTGACTCTCCAGATATCACCTGTTGCTGCTGCTGCTCCTCCCTTGCTTCAAATATATCAGGGTTCTTTTAAAAATAACCCAGAATTAGGAGATTTCTACCCTGAGCAGCAGCAACACCCCCATCAGGGACAAGCAGGAATATAGCACACCACACAGAGGGAGATTTTACCTGCTGGCTGGCTCTGGGGGACACCAAAACCTGTCAAAGTCCCACAGATACAGCCTGGGAGCTGCTCAGGGGGACAGACAGACACAGCTGTGACTTGCCATGGGCAAGGGACACTTTGCTGTCGTGCCAGAGGCAGCAAGAGGGAGCCAAGCCCTCCTGGCCTTGCCAGAAGATGTTAATCAGCTGGGCTCTGGCCCTGCACAGAGCAGGGGCTCCTGCTGAGCTGAGGATTCTGAACCTGCCTTGCCCCTCCCAGCCACCCCTGCCTTGCCCCTGGTTTGGAGCAGGGGGTTGTAAATGATGCATAACCCTTCTGGGCCTTCTGCTGGGCACAGGAACCTTCCCCCACCAGGGGAATTAAAATCTAGGTTAAACACACTTGTCACTCCAGTCAGTTCCTTAAAGCAGATGCTGAAGACTTTCTTTTTCCTTTTTTCCTCTCTTTTTTTTTTTTTTTTTTTGTCACTTCTCATTAGATTTTCGTGACGAGATCCCATGCAAGGGCTGGAGGTGTGAGATCACAGCAGAGAGGGGTTTGTGGTGTCCCACAAGGAGAGACACCTCAGTGGGCTTCACAGGCTCCTTCTCCCACAGCTTTCAACCACTTATATATTTATTTTCCAGAGTTTATCAGGGAAAAGTCATAGCAGTCACATGAGAGATTAAACCTGAGTGCACAGGTTCATTACCCTGAATGCCTGATCCTTAACTGAGCAGGTTGGAGCTCAGAACCTCCAAAAAAAACTGGATGAAAATGAAGAATCAAAAAGTACAAAAGGCCAGGTTAGCACACAGGGCACCTCTTCTGACAGCTCCATGGAATCCCAGAATTATTTGGGTTGGAAGGGATCATAAAACTCATCTCATTCCACCCCCTGCCATGGACAGGGACAGTTTCCACTAGAAAAGGTCCCTCCAGCCTGGCCTGGGACACTTTCAGGGATCCAGGAACAGCCACAGCTTCTCTGGACTCCCCATGCCAGGGCCTGCCCACCCTCCCAGGGAGGAATTCCTTCCCAAATTTCACTTTGAGCCCATTCCTCTTTGTCTTGTTACATTACCAGATGCAGAGTCCCCCCTCAGCCTCCCTGGGCACTCACCAGATATTGGAAGGTGCTGTGAGGTCTCCACAAAACCTCCCCCAGCCTGAACAGCTCAACTTTTTCATCCTTATCAACCTCTGACCTTTCTCCAGCATTTCCATGTCCTTGTTTCACTGGGGACCAGCCCTGGACACAGCGCTCCAGGAGGAGCCTCAGGAGCAGGACAGAGAAAACTTATCCCTGTCCTTTACAAAAGTGGGAACATTCAGAACCTTTTCCCTGCTCTGAGCACACAGTACCCACACCAGGGCTGCACAACCGAGTGCAGAGACTGAGGCAGTGGCAGGAGGAATGCAGAGCTGGAGGAGAAGAAAAGCAGCGAGACGCGCCGTGACATGTTATCATTAGGGAGTCATCATTTCCTTCCTGCAGTCACACAACAGCTGTCAGGAACATCTCCAGCACAGACCATGTATTGGAACACCATAGCAAATGCCTTTTCAGGCAGGAGAAAGAGGGGCCATGTTAAGTGGGTGAGTAGCAGGGAGAATATTTTGACAGGCTGCGTGCATTAACCTCCCCGTGCAACGCCCACAGCCTCTACCAGAACGTGGCTGGGCAGACACCTGCCCCAGCTGGGTGTGGAGAGAGGGGCCAGCAGCACCCCCAGAGCCACCAGCTGCACACATCTGCCTGGCAGGGGACAAACACTGAGCCACTGTCATCTGGGGGCTGCAGAGCTGCAGCCCCACCCTCCCAGATGTGAATTTGGGTAATGCTGGATGTGCTGTGGGGCACAGCTTCTCCTTGCACATGGGAATTACCTGCAGAAGGGATTTTTTTTGTACCTTCTGTCCACTTTTCCAACCCAGTGTCCCTCCAATGATGCCATTTCAAACCAGAATTAATTCAGAACCCTCCCAGCTTTTCCCTCAAACTCCACACTACCCTGCTCCAGGAATCCCTCTTCCCTTGCCCATAAGGTGCCACCAGCACATTTTCAGGGCAGATTTTCCTCACATGGATGAACTCCTCCAGGATTGCTGCAACCCAGACACCTCCAGTGTTTGCCATCAGTAGTTTATCTAAGGCAGCCTGATTATTAAAGCTTCCAGTGCAGCTTTTCCACGGGCAAGGACTCTCATTATGAGGCAGGCTGCAACAACTCATCAATCTTGGGCAAAAGATAATTAATCAGCACCCAGAGCAATTTTTTGCAAATATAAAGCCTGGTTGAAACAAACCAAAATAACAGGGGGGAAGCAGGGGGGCAACCATGACAGAGCTGTTGGCACTTGCCAACTCCTCTTGATTAAACTTATTTTCACCTCCAGGTGCATACACAGGATGAGTTTTGTTAATTAAACCTGCCAGTCACCTCATTATGCATTCAATTAAAAAAGCCTGATGCCTTGATTTTATGCAGCTGGCAGGCTGAGCAGTGACAGGCCGTGCTGTTAGTGCCCAACTTCTGATGGGGAGGGGAACAGAGACACTCCAAAATATGGCCAAGTGCAAGATTTGCTAATTGGAAATCCTCTCTGTGTTTTCTTTTTTATTATTGTTTTATTTATTTTTTTTTTGTGGATGGGTTGTTTATCAGGCAGGCTGTGGGGAATATAGGTGGAGTCAGAGAGTGGAAGAGTGTGCTCATCTCATTTGGAAACCCATAAAAGATGCTGGGAATATTCATGACAGGCTCTGGCAAGGTTAAGGGATGAGGAGAGTGGCACCTAGATGCCATGGTGATGAATGCTGTGAGAATAGATTAGACAGAGGCCCTGAAGCTTCTGTAAGACTGTGGGGTTTTAATTTAGATGAAAGATAGCTTTTATTCTTAAGGCATCACGCTGGGAAGAGCTGGATGCAGGTCCTGGCTCTGCTACAAACTCCTTGCACAACCTTGAATAAATCCCAGGGCACCATTCTACCTGCAGCTCCATCTTTCAAGAGGCAGCCCTGAGCCTCCTGTGTGTCCCTCACCCACCCACCCAGCAGCAGCTGAAGATGTCCCAGCTCCCCCAGAACACACAATTCCTGCCCTGGGCTTGCAGGGTGAAAACCTGGAATTTTGTGGCAAAAAAATCTCTGTGGTTCTACTTTTCTCACACTGACATTTCTGAGCCTGCCTCACTCTGGCAGCAGAGAAGTGACCTGCAGCAGAGGTGACCCATCTGTCCTGCTCTGAGGAAGGGAATTTTTCTTTTTTTTTTTCTCTGTTTCTGTTGTTTTCTTCAAGTTTTCACTGGATAGACAAGAGATATTCTCTCCCAGTGCTCTGCTAATGTGTTAGTCACATCTCTCCCTCCCAGACCCTTGTGAAAATCTGGGAATTAATGCCTACACCAGCCATGGGAAGACCTCTGGACACTGCAACAGCAGTGATTTCCTCTTCTCCTTTTCATCTTTTTGGAGCAGTGCTCTACAATTGTGACTTTTCCCACCTTTGCTGCAGCTCTCCAGTGGGTAACTGGATATTTTGTTCCTGATGAGGAGTGAAGCAGATATTCTAAATCCCCCCGTGTCCCAGAGCTGAGTGGAAGTGTGAAGAGCTGAACTCTGACCAAGGAAATCCCTGGAGTGTTGTATGTTTGATCAGAGCATGAAATGGAGAGGGTGTTGTTATTATTATTGTAACCTGTGCTGTCTGGTGTCAGACCCCCTGCAAGCTCCACAAGGATGGCTGAGGACAAAACACACTCCAAACCTTGGGAAATCTCAACAGATCTCCTGAATGACCTGAATCCTGTTGTCCCCTGTCCTGGTTTGAAGGCAGAAGCTTCTCTTTGAAATGGAGAATGGAAACCCCCTCCCTCCAAATTATTATTATAATTTGAAATTAAGAGGCTCTCAGGCAAAGATATGGAAATTAGGAATAACAGTTCTTTACTAGGAAAATTAAAATAGAAATACAGTATTGCAAAGAACAATCCCAAAACACTGCCAGAGTCAGAATCCAAGCTGACACCCGTCAGTCAGTCAGGGTGGTGGCACAGTCCCATTCAATGGTGGCTGCATCCTCCTGCAGTGGCAGATGTGGTTCAGCTGGAGCAGTGCTCCTGGAGAAGGTGCAGTTTCCTCTGAAGGTGCAGGGATGATGTGGAAAGGTCTGGCTTTCCTCTGGAATCCAGTGGAAAGAAGGTGTCTTGGTGTCTAAAATCTCAGTTTTTCTCTGGGTAGGAAAGGCTTGGCTCCTCCCCTGGCTGGAGCATCTCCCAGTGGGATGATGGAATTTTATCAGGCCATGAACAGGAGATATCTCCTGGAGGGAGGATGGGCTGTGGGGAAGATAAAGATGATCGCCCAGCTGGTTTAAAGATGGCCCATTAGCAGGTAATGTGTGCCAGGAGATAAAGATCGCTGCCACACCCAGTTTTAACAATGGCCCATTAACAGGTGATACCTCCCGGATGAAGGGTGGGTCACGGGAAAGATAAAGATGATTGCCCCAGCTGGTTTAAAGATGGCCCATTAGCAGAGAATATGTGCCAGATCAGGGTCACTGCCCCACCCGGCTGCAGCAGATGGGGACAGAATTCCCATTTCTGGCCACATCCTGTATTGCAACCCAAGACATCCCCTAATATGGGAGAGCTGGTCCCACCCCAGAGCTTTCCTAACTGCAGATCAGCAGCCCAGCCTCCCTTCCCTGGTGCATTTATTTCTTTTCCTGTCAGCAGCTGTGTCCCTGTCACAGCAAGGCCAGCTGGGGCTGGCAGGAGCCACAGCAGCTGGGCTGAATTTTTTATCACAACTTTCATTGAGAAATACTTTGCCAGAACAACAAAAGGAGTTGTGCAGGATGTTGGGTTGGATATTCCCTGCTGGACCATGGAGCCCATCCAGCCAAATTCTCTTGGGACTGAGGGTGGGTTTGAAAGGGTTTGGATCACCCTGGGATAGTAGAAGGTTCTTCTGCCCATGAACTTTAAGGTTCCTTCCAACCCAAACCATTCTGTGATTCTCTGGAAATGTCAAGTTTAGGCTCAGCTCTGTTCTCTAAGCCAGGCTTAGACTGGAGCCTTTCACATCCCCCCTGAGGCAGCAGCTGCTCTGCTCAAGGAATCTCATTTTCCTGTGAAAGTTTTCTGAAAAATGACAGCTTGGATTCAACATCTGGATGAAAGAAAGTGATAAAACCAGAGGCTTTTTTTTAAAGCAACCTGTCATTCTTGAATTCCAGCCAGGAATACACATCACCAGGAAGTGCTCATCACCTTTTCCAGCACAGAATGGTTTCTAATTCCACCCACACTTCAATAACACATCCCAACACGCACAGACCAGCAGCTACTGCTCAAAAATCTTAGGACAGGACAAAATTTTCCTTCATATCTCAAACTTCCAGCACAGGAAAATAATTGTGTTTGCATGGAAGGAATGGGATGTGTACAGACATCCTCCTATGCTTTGTTTATGCATCCTTTCTTCCAGGGATTTTCTCAGGCAGAGAAAAAACAGGTGAAAATTGAACTTGCCACCTCAAAGGAAATCCTGAGAATATAAAATAAATAAATAATTTTTAAAAAAAGCAGATATTCCAAGAGAAGCTGGAAAGCTTTTTCCCAGCCTACCACTGTAATTGCTGCTGTTCACATTCATTTGCAAGGATAAAACAGAAAATCAGGGATCTACAGTCCGTGGAAAGGTTTTGAAGGCTGTTCCTTCACACAACAATTTTCTGTGCTCAGCTCTCAGCTGATCCTGCTCTCCACCCCTGGGGCTGCAAAGCCAGAGCTGGACAGTTTGTTTGGGATTTTTTATTATTATTCTTTCCTGGTTTTTAACACCCATCCTTTTAACCCCATGCCCTCACTTAGAAAATCCTGGCCTTTTCCAAGCTGATGTTTTTGGATGAATGTGCCCTATTCACTTCTGTCAATAAATAATATTTAAGTTATTTCTGCTGAGTTCCACCTCTCTCTGTGCATTTCCCACACGCAATTATTGCCCAAATACCCAAAAGGCAAAACAGAAATCAGGGACTTGGACCTGCCTTGAAATTCTTAATGCTGGGATTAAAATACAACAAACCCGAAGCTTAATACATTTTATACCCACTAGATGGGGCAAAAAAGCCATAATCTGATTTTAAAAGCTCTCCAAGTGCTTCTTTCACTACTTTAACCTTGACCTGGGTAAGGAAATATCTTAGAAATGTGTAAGAATTATAGAGAATCTTCCACTCATCTCCTAAAGAGAAACTGGAGGTTTCTGACACCCTGGGGTGGTTCTTTCTGCAAACCTTCCAAGAAATAACCTGAATTTAAGGTGAAGTTCAGGTCTCAGGGAGGTTGTGCAGGCTGAAATCCCATTGCCAATTGCTCTGTAATTCCAAGCCCCGCCATCCCAGAGCAGTCCAGTGCCTAAAAAACAAGTATTTACAGGGATATTCATCCCATGTCTCTCCTCCAAGCAATCCCTGCAGAATCAGCTCCCACTGGACCTCAACCTGCACATAACAAAATAAGAATTTGCTATAACCACAGACTCCTCTCCACACCCAGAACCCCCAGCTGACAAATGAAATTTTCCTACCTCCAAAGGCTTCTTTTCTTCTTTAATGCTTTATGAGACCATAGCATAAGAAATGGGATAAAACCTGGTGAAGCTCCATGAAAAATAAACCAAAACTCAGTGTGAGGGACTGGGAACTTGCAGGAGGATCTGATGCACCAAAAGGGAGGCTGTGCTCCTGCAGCTCTTTATTTAACACAGCTTTGCTGGGTGCCTGATTTCACCCCCTCCTTGTTACATTCAACACTTTTGCAGAACCTGGCACAGAAATCAAGGTTTTCATTCTTGCTTTTGCAGGGATTCACCCACCAGACCTCTTGAAAACACAGAGAAAACCAGATTTAGCAGCAAAAGGCAAGTCTGTAATTCTGCACAACTGAGCTGCAGCTGCTCCTGGCCAGATTCATGTTTTACAGGGATAATTTCAAGGCAGAGAACAGGAATCTCCAGTGAGGAACAGCCTGGATGCTGCCTGGAGCAGAGCACAGATGAATGAAATCACTCCATTCACTTTGCCCTGGCTTTCTGATTTCCACACTGAAAGCTCTCCTGCTTTTCCAAGGATGGAAAAACCATCCCCAGAGCACCTCAGGCTCCTCCAAGAGGCAGCTCAGGATCCCATCCCAGCCAAACCTTAATGCAACCCCACTAAAGGTCCCACATTGTGTCTGCAAACCTCATCTTCATCACACTCCTACCTGCAGATCCTGCACCTCAATTCATTTTTTAATTTTTTTCCTCCCTGTTTTGTCATAAGCTTCAAGCTCTTCATTCATCCCTGTGAGAAATAAAGAATTGGAGTCACTGTGCTTCAGTTTTTATGGTTTTTCTACTACTTCATGATTTTTCTTTACAAAATTAATTAGAAACCAGGACTGGGACACAACAGCTGATGGAAAAAACTCATCATTCCTAAAAAAAAAAATAAAAAATAAGTTGGGGAATACAACCCTACTTTGGGTTTAATAGCTCTGGGACAAATCCTGATTTTGGCACTGGTTTAAGTTCCATGGAGGGAAACAGTACAGGCAGGGCCTTTCCCTTTTGGGACAAGTCTGTTCATTTTGTTCATCCAAAATTAAAATATCACCATGCCAGGGCAACTCCTCTTGTTGTGGCCTCTGCCATGTGATTGCCAAGCTGGGCAGAATTCCCTCAGTGCACAAAAACAGGGGGAAAAAATATTCAAAAATGGCCTGGGGGATTATTCAATCATCCCAGAAAATCTCAGGGAAGGGGAGGATCACAGGAGGGCAAATTAAAGCTGCATTCAGCAGGATTTGGGGGGACACTTGAGGCAGAGGAAATCCAGTATGAGCAGCCAACACAAGAGGGAAGTGCAGCACCAAAATCCAGCCCTGAGCAGGGGAAGAGCAGCAGGATCCAGTCTGAGCTGGGGGTCTGTGCTCACAGCCAGGGGTGAAGGATTTGGGACATTCCTGGTGGGGCCTTGTGATGCTGATCCCGTTTATTTCACTCTAAATACTTAACAAAGGCTTTTATTTCAAAGTAATTTAAAGCCAGGATTCAGATCTGGGCTGCATCAAGGTGCATTTATAATCATTCACATTTTTTTCCTCTAAATTCAGCTATTCCATCAGCTGCTCTTTGTCACAGTGCCCCTACACTTCTAAACCTAGAGCAGGAATCTGAACCCAGCCACTTCAGGACTTTTCTCCTCTCGTGTTTCAGAGGTTGGAACAGGAAATCCTTCCAGATTTAAGGGACTAATGAGCTTTCAGGCTGTAATTTAAGCACAGCCACAACAACTCTCCATCTAAACAACACCACGGAATGACTCAAAATCACCTTGCTGAACACCTTTTCTTTGTTGTTTTCCAAATTTCTAATTATGTATTTTGAAGGTATAAAGGGGATTTTTTGCAGGATGCCTTTGCATTTCAAAAAAGAAAAAAAACCTCAGAGGAGGAATATATTCTAGGAACTCTAGGAAGTGTCAGAAGACCTTTTGTCAGAAGATTCAAGATCTTTGTGCTTTGATATCTTGTTGCAACTCTGTGCTGATGAGGCTGATGCCTTAGGATTTTAGCTTTTGTATTTTTTATCTATTTGTAACCCTGTAATTATTCAGTGTAGAACTCTAAACTCCATATCCAGTGGGAGCTGCTGCTCTCCCATTTTGGGCAGACACAACAATTCCTCTCCAGGCCTGGCAGTCAAGGACACCTCACTGCCTCAGGCCTGAGAGATGGAAACAAAAGTGATTTGGGGGAGCAAACTTGGGGTAAATTACTTCATTATCTGAAGCTGTAATTGGAAGATTAACCCCCAATATTCAAATGGACCAAACTTATCAAACTGTGAAACCTGTGACCCATTGTCCATTTTGGGTGCAGCCCCTGGGGGGCTTTGTCTGCCCTAAATGTACCTGAATAAATCAATGAATAGAACTGCTTTTATTCTCTTAATTTTGCATGGTCTCTGTTTTTAGGTAGCCCCAAAACATATCAGTGCAGGCAGGGGATTGATGTGACATCATGTTAACTGGTGGCCACCAAGCCCTGCTGCCATCCCAGCCCCATTCCCACCTTTTCCCCATCCCTGAACATCTCTGCCCTTGACCAAGGAGCATCTCCAGCTGCAGCAGCCCCTGGAGCTGGGCTGTCACTGCCCCGGGGTTGGTGTCACCTCCCTGTAGGAGTGTTGGGTTGATGTGACCAGAAATGTGAATTCTATCACCACCTGCTGCTGGGTGGGGCAGTGACCCTGATCTCCTGGCACATATTATCTGCTAATGGGCCATCTTTAAACCAGCTGGGGCAATCATCTTTATCTTTCCCATGACCCACCCTTCATCCAGGAGGTATCACCTGTTAATGGGCCATTGTTAAAAACTGGGTGTGGCAGCGATTCTTATCACTGTGGGAGATATCTCCTGTTAATGGGCCATTGTTTAAAACTGGGTGTGGCAGTGATCTTTATCTCCTGGCACACATTATCTGCTAATGGGCCATCTTTAAACCAGCTGGGGCAATCATCTTTATCTTTCCCACAGCCCATCCTCCCTCCAGGAGATATCTCCTGTTCCTGGCCAGTGAGTCCCAGTGCATGACTGATAAAATTCCATCATCCCACTGGGAGATGCTCCAGCCAGGGCAGGAGCCAAGCCTTTCCTACCCAGATAAAAACTGACATTTTGAACACCAAGGCACCTTCTTTCCACTGGATTCCAGAGGAAAGCCAGATCCTTCCACATCATCCCTGGAGCTTCAGAGGAAACTGCACCTTCTCCAGGAGCACTGCTCCAGCTGAACCACATCTGCCACTGCAGGAGGATGCAGCCACCATGGAATGGGACTGCTGCCACCACCCTGACTGACTGACGGGTGTCAGCTTGGATTCTGACTCTGGCAGGGTTTGGGATTGTTCTTTGTAATACTGCATTTCTATTTTAATTTTCCTAGTAAAGAACTGTTATTCCTAATTCCCATATCTTTGCCTGAGAGCCCCTTAATTTCAAATTATAATAATTTGGAGGGAGGGGGTTTCCATTCTCCATTTCAAACAGAACCTCCTGCCTTTATTGGCAGGCACCTGTCCTTCAAACCAGGACAGCAGCTCAGGAGGGGAAGCTCTGGGTGTTCTCTCTGAAATGAAATGTGCACAGCACAGAAATGCTCCCCGGAGTCCGACAGAATGAGAAACAGATGGACAGAGATTTGCAAACAGGAACTCTTTTCTTCCCTTGTTTGCCTCCCTTGTTTTGTTTATCCTTGAAAATCCTAATGTGAAACACAAGCAGGGGAAAACAACTGCAAGTGACTCCAGAGCTGCAGAGCACTGACAAATTTATTTTTGACTAAGGCATCAACTCTTACCTTGGGCCCCAGCCCAGCAGATTCAGGGAATTATTTCCTTGCTGACATTACACCAAGGATACTCTGAGTAGTAAAATTAAACACATGTGAGCACTTTTAGGACTGTCTTAATCAGGAAATTCGATTTATTTATTTTATTTTTTTTTTCTAGAGATGACAGGATCAGGGTTTATGCTAAATATTATCAATCCAGATCAGAGTTTGGACTGAGTATTTAATTCTCTACATCACTTGCATAAAGAGAGAAGCAGCTGAAATCAAAGCTCCATGGAAATTTATGCTCCAAAGGATGAATGTAACATTTGAGTAAATGATTGCAAAGAGTTACACATGGAGCCACAGACGGGAGAATTTAATTTCCACAGAGCAGCCTCTCTCTTTTAGCCACTCATCTAATGAAGATTTAAATATGAAATAAATTGCAGACACTTCCAGCAGGAGCAGGATGTTGGATGATGCTCATTCATATTGAAATTGCAGCTTTAAGTTCCTCTCAAGCTACAGAAATGTGTTTATAATGGACACACACGTACATGTAAAATAATCCTCTTCTCTAATCATTCTAAAGCGATGTTTTCCAGATAAAATTCTTATCAAAAACATTAAAAATTGGTCTCCTGTGTCCCTAAGCCTGTTTGGTGACTACATTAGAAATATTTCCTTTTCAAATTTTGCTTATCTCTTCCATGTGCTGTTTTATTATTTCTGTTTCAATGAACTTTGTGAAACTTGGCTGAGCATTTTCACAGAAGCACTTCCAGGCTCTTCTCCATTCAAAGGCTGTTGTTATACACAAAGAGAGGAAAGTTAAAAAGCAAAAATAACTAGAGGAAAATGAGGAAAGGAACCAAAGCATCCCTCCATTGATTCGAGCTGGTTACTGCCTGTCTTTGAGATCAAATTAATTCAACCCTCACATTATTTCAATATCCTCATACAATATTCTCATATTATTCCAAACAATTCTACAATTTCAACCAATTGTACCAAAGAATTAGGATGATTTCAAATGACCACAAGCACCCCATCCCCTTCCTTTCCAATGTTCTGTTGAACAAAAGCATTTTTTCCTCCAGGGAATCCAAGGAGGGTTCAGGAATGCAGCTAAACAAATCACCAACCCCCCCCACCAAAAAAAAAAAAAAATTAATTCCAAGCAAAGCAAAAGCCCCAAAAGAAAGAGATTTGCAGACTTTGTACAACCTCCTGCAGCTCAGCACATTTCACTGTGTGGGGGAGTTGGGGAAATCCCAGCAGCTTTCTATTGTACCACGTTATTTCTTGGCTCAGTCCCCAACAAATAAATGATGGTGGAGATGAACTGGGTTCCCAGGGACAGCCAGGGATCCACAGATAACACAGCCAAACATCAGGAGGTTTCTTGCACATGGGCTGGAAGTTGGAGCTTTTTTAATATTTAATTTACTCAACTCTTCTCCTGTTAGCAGAGACTGCAAGGAGCAGCTCAGCTTCTTCTCCAGCTCAGATTTTATCCAAGAAAAAATGG
Organism: Erithacus rubecula; assembly: GCF_903797595.1. Taxonomy (NCBI): domain Eukaryota; kingdom Metazoa; phylum Chordata; class Aves; order Passeriformes; family Muscicapidae; genus Erithacus; species Erithacus rubecula. The sequence goes on from NC_136677.1 coordinate 3,088,205, forward strand.
ATTTTATACCAATAAAAGTGGATTTTACACCAATATTTTAATTTGCAAGTGGTTTTAGATGAATCTCAACCTGAAGGGTTGGTCTCAGCTCACTGTCCCAGCTGCTGTGCCAAGGCAGGAGAAATTAAAAGAAAGATTTGCTGAATGAAACTCTTTTCCAGGCAGATGAAAGAACCCAGCCCTGCCTGGTTAGGAGAGGGTAAAGCCTCACTTTACAAAGCCTCAGCTTTGAATCAGTGTCCAGCAACAAAGTCCTTCCTCTCACAGAAGAGCCAAAATATCTGAAAGTTTTTAAAAATTAATTTATGCCTTTATTTCCCTTTTGCTTTCACGCCACACCTGTCATGTCCTGAAATACCTGAAGGACACTTTGCCTCTTGACTTATTCCTGCTCAACTCCAAAAAATCTAAGCCCAAATGAAAGGATTATGATGAAATTAAAGTGGATTTTTTTTTTTAACACACACCCCAAAACTGAAGGAAATCTGAGCTAGAAAAGCAAATTCTCAATGCCCTTCTAATGAAGTTCACCCCACAATCCCACATCTGCATCCCAGTTTGGAGTCCCAGCCCCAAAGGCAATAAAATCTGGAGATGGATAAAAAAATCCCCAGTTTTGAAGCCCAAATAATTCTCCCAGAGCCCAAACTTCATGCAGAGGTTTGAGGTGAGGCAGAAATGGGAGGAAAAGTCCTTTCCCAGTTTCTGGGCAGAGCACAGGATCCTGCTCCATGAAACAGCTGCTCCTTCTATTTGTAAACACTCTGGGGCTCTCAGTGATGAGAGAAGGGGAGGCAGATGAATGGGAAGGGAGGGAATTATCCCTGTGGGATGGGGCCAGGAATAAAGAATAGAAAGGAGAAAGAAGAAAGAAGAAAGAAGAAAGAAGAAAGAAGAAAGAAGAAAGAAGAAAGAAGAAAGAAGAAAGAAGAAAGAAGGAAGAAGAAAGAAGAAAGAAGGAAGAAGAAAGAAGGAAGAAGAAAGAAGAAAGAAGAAAGAAAGGAGAAAGAAGAAAGAAAGGAGAAAAAAGAAAAGAAAGGAGAAGAAAAGAAAGGAGAAGAAGACAAAGACAAGAAAGAAGAAGGAAGAAAGAAGGAAGAAAGAAGGAAAAAGGAAGAAGCAAGAAGCAAGAAAGAAGAAGGAGAAAAAAGAGAAGAAGAAGAAAGAAGAAAAGAGAGAAGAAAGGAAAGAGAGAGAGAAGAGAAGAAAAGAAAAGAGAAAAGAAGAGAAGAGAAGAGAAGAGAAGAGAAGAGAAGAGAAGAGAAGAGAAGAGAAAAGAGAAGAGAAGAGAAGAGAAGAGAAGAGAAGAGAAGAGAAGAGAAGAGAAGAGAAGAGAAGAGAAGAGAAGAGAAGAGAAGAGAAGAGAAGAGAAGAGAAGAGAAGAGAGGAGAGAAGAGAAAAGAGAAAGAAAAGAAAAGAAAAGAAAAGAAAAGAAAAGAAAAGAAAAGAAAAGAAAAGAAAAGAAAAGAAAAGAAAAGAAAAGAAAAGAAAAGAAAAGAAAAGAAAAGAAAAGAAAAGAAAAGAAAAGAAAAGAAAAGAAAAGAAAAGAAAAGGAGCTGATTGCAGCTCCCCCATCCAGCCCCAGCAGGTACCAGGCTGGACAAAGGTGATTTATTCCTCAAGGCTGCTCTCAGGAATGTTGTTCTCCCACTTCCCCCAGGGCTCAGCACAGAAAACGGGCTGGAATTTGCTGTTTCTCTGCTCTCAGCTTCACAACAACTCCCAAATAAGAATTAAATCATCATTTCCCCTCTGCACGCTGTTTGGAATCAAGTGCAAGGCAGCTGTTGATTTTCCTCAGCCATAAATCACCTTTCCTTGACACTTGGAAACTCGGGAGACTGAGGGAAAAAAATAAAATAGAAGGAGGTGTGAGAGGAGGGGAAACTGATGAAGGTGGGCTGAGTTTTATTTTTAATTTCAATTTTTTTTTTATTTATTCAGCACATGCTCGCTGGTGTGTTGCCATCCCCTTGAGCAGGAAGGGAAATAAAAAAAAAGAGGATGGAGATGGGATGAGGGGAAAAGCAAAACCTCTGCTCTATTTCCTGCTGCTGTGCTGGTTATTCCAGAATATTCCCAATTTTAGGGACCCTGTGCCAGAATTAGGTTGGGAAAAGGGCAAAATTTGACTCAAATTCAGATTCAAAATGAGTTTTTCCTACTAAAAACCCCCTCCCTGTCCATCTTTTTAAAACACTCACCCCCAGTTCTGCCTTGCACCAAAGGAAGTGATAAAAATAATCCCCTAAAAATTCCTTTTCCTGTAGGTAAAGGGATGAAATTTGGAGTTCACTCAGGAAAATGTTTGGATTTCACAGAGGACACAGACAAGGCTCTTGTTGCAGGAATTTCAATTCTTTTTCTGGCTTTGGGAACCCAAAAGTTGTTGCATTAAACAGGAAAATGCTGAGCAGTAATATGTGAGCACAGAGAGAAATATCTGTGATCAGCAACATAAAGCCATGTGAAAAAAAAAAAGAAATTAAAAACCAAACCAGAAAGGTTTTCTGTGAAAAAAAAAAAAAAAAGAAATTAAAAACCAAATCAGAAAGGTTTTCTGTGAAAAAAAAAAAAAGAAATTAAAAACCAAACCAGAAAGGTTTTGTGTGAAAATCTGGCAACATTTGAAATAAATTGAATATCATAGATGTCATAAAAAGTCAAATAATTTTGTATATTTTGATTTTTTTTTTTTTGCTAAAGTTGTTGTTAATTTTAGAGGTTGCAACACGTTTTTCTGGTTGTTCTCCTTTTAAAAAAATTTGCTTTCTACTTTTACTTTCTTCCCTTTCCCTATTTGATCACTGTGACAGCTTTCATTTTTAGCTTACAATAAAAATTAAAAAAGAAGAAGAAGAAGAAAAAAAAGGTGGGTGGCAGCTCTATTTCCAGGCACACATTTGATAGCTGGGGGTAGAAAAAGAAACTTTTTTTTTTTTTCCCCAAAGAAAAAGTTTCCATTTTAAAAAGCACAGCCAGATCAAATGCAAGAATATTAAAGTTCCAAGGACATGATCTTGGCAGGCTTGGAAAATAATTTCCAGCCAGTCTCACCTAAAAAAAAAAAAAAAATCCTATTTCTGCTTCTTTTTCTTTGATGCAGCAACTCATCCAACCAAAGAAACTTCAATATTGCAACTTCTCTAATGTGGATTTATTTATTTTAGAATTCATTGTGTGACTCTGTCACAGCCAGAGGAAAGAGATTCCCATCTGGGCAAAGTCCCTGAAGCTGCTTCCAGAACAAATTTCATTTTTATTGTTATTTCCTGCTTGAGTAATTCAGCTGGAGCACAGGAGGGAGGCCCAGGGAGAAAAGTCCAAATATTTTCTGCTGGCTGCAGGTCCCTGCATTCCCCTGGGAATTCCTGCCTGGGATCAGGATTAATTTGGGATTTTTATTTTTTCCTTCAGTGTCTTTGGCTGGGATGAGTTCATGGGTGCCAAACCCTCCTGGGGGCTCCAGCAACTCAAATTTGAGCACAAATGTTGTTATTAACACACTCAATTCTCCTCCTGCATTAAAATGGAATAGAAAATATTGTTATTAATACCCTTAGTTCTCCTCCTGAATGAAAGAGGAGTGGATTGGGTGCCTGATCCTGATTTCACAGCTGAAATCCACAATTAAACACTCCTCAGTTTCACCTCTGGCTTTAATTAAATCCTTGTCAATTAATAGTGGGGATAAATTAAAGAACCTCTGCAACATCAGAGGAGTTAAAAGTGATTTTAGAGAGGAACAAGAAGCAGTTTTTTAGTTTGGTTTTGGTATTTTTGTGCCATGTCTTCCTGGAGCTGGAATTTCTGTGGCATCCTCAGTTCAGGGATGGTTTTCCCTGTGGATAAAGAGGCAGAAAATCAACTGGCACAGGAGGAGAATGTTTTTCCCCTTTCATTGATACAACCAAATGGAAATGGGCTGTTGGTTTTCCCTAATGCAAATAATAACAACTGCAGTGATAGATTTGTCATTGCTAGTATTGATTTCCTTCCCCAACATAAACTATTTTTAAAAATGCCTCTTAATGGGTTTTTATTTGCTGGCAGGGCTGGGATTTCAGGCTCTTCTCCACTGGGCCTGCTCTGGGAGCAGCAGGATCTGCCTGTCCTTAAAAGTGAAAGGAAAAGTGAGAAAAAAGGGAAAGTCTGGGAGGGGGGAAAATGGGCAAAGGAGAAGGATGAGAAGGAAGAATTGAAAAACAAAGAGGAGAAAAGCAGGAAAATCTGCCCACAGGAACCTGCAGGGAGGGGAGCAGAGCTGCTGGAAACACAAGGAAAACAATTTTGGAGCTCAACTCTTTAACCCTGGACATGGCAGGGGTGGGGGGAGATGGGATTGGAATTTGGGTTTTTTAAACCCAACCCATTCCATGGGAGAGCTGGAGAGTCCTGATCTCCCCTCTCTGCTCGTTGTGGAGTTTGGGATCACAGAGAGGATTTCCTAAAAAATGGAAGAAAGAGAGTAAGAGACAGAGAGAGAACAGGAAAGGAAAAAAAGGAGGAAAGAAGGAAAGAAGGGAGGAGAGAAAGAAAGAAAGAAAGGAGGAGAGAAAGGAGGAAAGAAGGAAAGAAGGAAAGAAGGAAAGAAGGAGGAGAGAAGGAAAGAGGGAAAGAAGGAAAGAGGGAAAGAAAGAAAGAAAAAGAAAGAAAGAAAGAAAGAAAGAAAGAAAGAAAGAAAGAAAGAAAGAAAGAAAGAAAGAAAGAAAGAAAGAAAGAAAGAAAGAAAGAAAGAAAGAAAGAAAGAAAGAAAGAAGAAAGAAATTGTATATATATAAATAAATAAATGAACAAACAAATACTAAAAAATAGCAATAAAGGCAAAGCGAACACAACTAAACAAACAAATAATGACATAAACAACAGATTGCTAATAAAGGCAAAACGAAGCAAAAAAAAAAAAAAGAGAGAACGAACCTAATAAATAAATAAATAAACATAATAATCAGAAAAAAAAAAGAAAGAAAATAACCGCGTGTGCACGTGCTTTCTTTTTATTTTTTCCCCCTTTTTTTTTTTTTTTCTTTCTTTTAAAGGAAACCTTCATTTCTCCTGCCCCCTCCCTCTCCCATCCCACCCACCCAGCCTGGGCGGGGCGGGGGCAGCATCCCGGCCGCGCTCCGCGCTCCGCGCCCGCGGCTCCGTGCGCTCCGTGCCCGCGGGGGCTGTCCCCGTGGCTGTCCCCGTGGCTGTCCCCGTGGCCGGGCGCTGTCCCCGAGCCCGCGGCGTGCATGGCCCTGCGCGGCCGGCGATGGCTGCGCGCTGATGGCCCAGCCCGCCGCGCTCGCCATGGCTGCCAGAGAGGAGCTCTACAGCAAAGTCATCCCCCGGCGGAACCGCCAGCACCGCGCCGGCACCATCAAACACGGCTCCTCGCTGGACATCCTGCTCTCCATGGGATTCCCCAAAGCTCGGGCGTGAGTCGCTGCCCCGCGGGGTTTTCACCTCCTTTCTTTCTTTATGGGGGAGAGGGAGGGAGAAGCGGAGGCGCTGCTTGGCTGCGCTGCTCCGGAGCAGGGGAGGGAGCGCCGGGGAGCCGGGATCCAGCCCGGGAAGAGGCGGGGATGAGCGGCCGGAGGGGGGGATGCGGTCCTGGAGAGGGGGGATGCTCTGCCGGAGCGGGAAATGCGCTCCCGGAGTCGGGGGATGCGCTCCCGGAGCGGGGGGATGCGGTCCTGGAGAGAGGGGATGCGGTCCTGGAGAGAGGGGATGCGGTCCTGGAGAGAGGGGATGCGGTTCTGGAGAGAGGGGATGCGGTCCCGGAGCGGGGGGATGCGGTCCCGGAGCGGGGGGATGCTCTGCCGGAGCAGGGGGATGCTCTCCCGGAGCAGGGGGATGCTCTCCCGGAGCAGGGGGCTGCGCTCCTGGAGCGGGGGATGCACTGCCAGAGCAGCCCGGACAACGGGCAATGCTGTCCCGGCTGCAGGGGGGTGTTTTCCCCGTCTGCGAGGGGATACGCTGCCGGATGCCCTTCTCGGAGCAGCCAGGGAAGCGGGGAAAGCTCTCCCGGCACCCGGGGGTGCGCTCCCAGAGCCGGGGGATGCGCTGCCGGGGCAGCGGCGCGATGCTCTGCCGGACTGAGGGGGTTACGGTATGGGAATGCCATCTCGGAGCGGCCCGGACAGCTGGGAATGCTTTCCTGGCGGCGGGGATGCTCTCCTAGCAGCGGGGATGCTCTCCTGGAGCAGGGGGATGCACTCCTGGCAGAGTGGGTGCTCTCCTGGAGCAGAGGGATCCACTCCTGGCAGAGTGGATGCTTTCCCGGAGCACAGGGATGCTCTCCTGGTAGAGGGGATGCTCTCCCGGGGCCGGGGGATGCCGGAGGACCCGCGGGATGGTCTGCTCGCTGCCCCCACCGAGCCAGGCTGGAGCTCCCCTCTCTCCTCTCTCCTCTCTCCTCTCTCCTCTCCCCTCTCCCCTCTCCCCTCTCCCCTCTCCCCTCTCCCCTCTCCCCTCTCTCCTCTCCCCTCTCCCCTCTCCCGTCCCCGCAGCCCGCCCGTATCCTCCCGAAGTTGGGGATCGCCAGGCTGGCAGCTTTTGCCACCCAAACTGAAATTGTTTCAGCTCGGACACCCGGGGGATTTTCTTTCAGCCGTGTACAAGTCACCCAAAAAGCAGCAGATTTCCATCTACAGCCCAAAGTGGTTTGGGTTTTCTTGTCCTGTTCATGTCCTGTGTAATCTCCCTGTTCGTGCTTATGCTTTAATATAATCAGGCAGCAAACTAAAGGTAACTTAACAATGACTCCTGAAATGGGACTGATCGTTTTGGGATGCAAATTAAACCAATGAGGATTGAGATGGTTCCTTGATCTCCCTAACTTTTCTGTTTGTTGTTGATACCAATCAGAACTCAGGAGTTTTGCAGCCTGTCTTGTCACAGGGTTTTTTTTTTTATAAATATAGACAGGCACATGCAGTTTAAGGACATATGTTCCTTGTGGGTTCGTGGGATTGCATGGATCCACCAGCACACGCAGGAAATTTTATTTTTGTGTTCCACGGTTCTGCTCTGCACTCCTCATGGCTGTCAGTTATCTACTGAGATCAGCACACAGCCTCAGACAGGGAATGCAAATGAAGAGCAGGGCAGAGCTCTGGTGACTTCATGCTTAGCTCAATTGGAAGAAAAGATGTGAATCTTTCAGTGAAGCTGGAATTAGAAAAAAAAAAGCAGCTTGATCCTATGAATGAAAATGGTTCTTACCTGCACAACAGTGCCATCAAGGCTGCCAGGCAGTCCTGCTCTTCCCTGACTCAGGAACTGTGTCTATGGGTCACATCCCTGCCCAAAAAGCACTGACATTTGTTAAAATGCACTCAGAGCTTCATCACACAAAGCAGAGAAGGTTAAACACAGGGAGCAAGCCAGAAAAATAGGTAAAATATCCCTAAATGCAAAAAGTGTTTATTGGAAATGCAGGCAGGTGGATAAAGCTGTCTGATACTGAGTTCAGGATAACCCTGTGTGACAGCTCAGCTCTCTGCTGGGACAGGCACCACTCATCCCACCTGAATGATGTGTCCCTGTTCCATCCTGCTGGAAATGCCACAAATAATTCATCATTAAAGTCCAGACAAAAAGTGAAACAGAAATAAATCAAATAAAATCCAAGCCACCAAGGGCAGGATGTGGATGGAGCAAAGGATATTCCCTAAAGGTCCAGAGGATGCTCTGTAACTCTCAGCATTTCTCTGTCAGTGGAAATGAGAATTACCAAGATGCCAGCGAGGTAAAAACATCATCTCCCTGCCAGAGATGGAATGGAGAAATCTTAAACCCCTTCAGAGCCTTCCCCCAAACTCTCCCACCTGTGTTTCCTTCCCCAAAGCCACAGTTCCAGCAGGAGCTGGGGAATTCAGAGATGGGATTTCAGTTCTGTGCACATAAACACGAGCCAGGCTGGTACTTAAAAGTGGTGACCATCTGTTTGGGTGGCTTATGCAAAACAAACCTCCAAGTTGTCAGACAAGTCTGTCAGGCATGTCAGAAAACACCATTACTGCTGGCAGCAGCAGCTCCTGGTGCTTTGGTGGGGCTGGGGGCACTGAGTGGGGCAGGGGACACACACAGGGGTGAGCTGCAATTGGAATTTCCAAGGCTGGTGTGGAGGAGTGAGATCCAGGGGAGAGCTCACATTGCCTGGCTTTCAGCTCCAGCCTGTGTGTGTTAAAATGATCCAAGGTGAAAGGCTGAATGTGATTTGTGAGTGGTGCTGGGTTGTTCAGTTAAGGGGAGAAATTGGGCAAGAGAAGGTGTCTGGTGGCAAGTGCAAAGCTGCCATGGATCTTGGGTTCACATCCAGGGGTGCTTAAAAAGCCTCTATTTATTTGTCCATCCTACAGGAGGTTTATGGGGGATTGGAGATGAAGGGCCCATCAAAGGATGTGTCTGAGCTGAGATTCTGCTGAAATTAATCTGCACCAATGTCAGAGTCCCACAGTCACACTGAGACATTTGAGACTTTCCCTGTTCCCCTCTCTAAAGAATTTTTTTAGCACAGGATCTTCTGTTCCCCTTTTTCCCAACACCAGCTTGACTTCAGGGCTCTTCTAAATCACAAGATGATGTTCAAACCCCTTTTGGATGCTTTTACCTGAGCATGGTCCCTGCTCAGAGCACTGCAGTGTGTCATCCCTCGAGCTGCTCTTCTGCCCTTGCCAGCACACAGCCATTAATATGATTTTATTTGGCAATTAGCCCATTAAGGTTTCATACTGTCTGCTCCCACAGGCTGTCCCTATCCCCAGTAGTTTGGGATTGAAGCAAGCAAGGAAGGCAAAGGTGATGTTCTAATTCCCATTTTGCAATTTGGGCACCAAGGAAAACATTTTACCTTTGTTCACACAAAGATTTAATCAGACCCCAGTGTTTCAATGCCCTAAACACAACAAGAGGATTCCTCCAGGAAGAGTCATACAAATATTAATTCCCAGTTGCCTCAAAATATTATTTATCATCTTGTTATGAATCTCCCATCACCAAATTGCCATCCAGTCTGCCTGCCAGCACCTCTCACTATCATTTAGAATCCCTGTGTATCCCTGAGAGTAGAGAGAAGAAAAGCATAAAATAATTTACCAGCCATCAAAACCACAGGGGATCACTTACAACTCCTATGCATGCAGAAGCAATTAAAAAAAAAAATCCTAATGAGTCTATAAAAGGCTGGAGTTGAAAAAAAAAAATAGTGATGGACTGCAGTTTCATTCAGTATGGAAAAAGACCTTTGACCAAACTTGAATTATTGAAACTTATTTATCCTGCATGGTGCAGAAATCAATGTGGCTCCAGAATCTGCAGTTTTAAAAGTTTCATGTCAGCCTTTAAACTCCTCCAAAGCATGCTGAAAACCAGAAAGTTAAAATTCTAGCATGAGGAAAAAGAATTAATCCTGCTTTCTTTGTTTTAATTCTGGCTTCACTTATGGGCATGGATATATAAATTTATAAAATTTCAGACGTTTCAGTTGCTGCATCCAACTCTGAACTCAAGCCAGAGCTCTGAGATGCTGTTTCAGAAGAGATCCAGGCCTAAGAAAATGAAGATAATTCCCTGGTCCCTGCTATTACTCAGGCTGGGTAAACCACTGCCCAGAACCAGAACACTTAAATTAGAGATATTGTGCTTTTTCTGTCACTGTGCTGTCTTTGATAAGCAGAAGAGATGACACAGGTAGCAAAGCTTTCCAAAACTAAATGGATGTTCCTTCCCCTCATCTGGGCCTGGAGAAGGGTTTAACTGGAGGAGTTATTTCCCCTGGACCTGGATAAAACCAGTCCCAACTTGGATTTGCCTTCTCAGAGAATTTACAGGTATTAAAGGTTTCATTATTGTCCAAGAATTGAAGCTCAGATGCCGTTTACAAACAGCAAAAGCTTCTCTGGTGTTTTGAAAGGGATTTTAGCCTGCTAAGACATGTTTTGCTTGGTAACAGACTTAGCAACATCTCAGGATTTCAGCACAGCAAGGCTGGAATTGCTCCTTCCTCTGGGGCTGGAGCTGGGTTTGGGAAATTACTGCGTGGAAGAGAAATGCTGCTCTTAATTTTCAATTTTGAGGTGGTTTCCCTTCCTTCACAGTGTTTGTGTTCTGCAAATGCTCCTGGCTGAAACTCATCCTGCTGCAAGCAGCCAGCCCAAAACCAGCCCCAAGTCCCACTTGAGCCATTTGAAGGATTTTCCTGATTCCCAGGGCATGGAGAGAAACCCCATCCCAAGGGAAGAAGCTGATGGGCAGAAATATTGCAGGAAGCAGCAGCTTGGGAGGCTCCACTGAGAGGGATTTCTAAGTTTAGCAGTGCTGGAGGAAATCTTGAACTCTGGAATGGGAAATCCAGGTGTTGGGGAAAAGCTTCCCCTAAAGCTCTGTCTCACTCAAGATGGGGAGTCTGGGGCTTGGAATGAGCAGAGGATTGTGGCAGAAAATCCATCTGAGCAAAATACTTTTCATTTCCAGTCCTGCCCATGGATATTTGTGAGCAGGAGTTCCTAGGAAGGGTTTGTGACCTGATTACAAATGGGGAGAGAGGGACAAGCCCTGGAAGTGACTTGCACAAGCCCCTGCTCCCTGCTCTGTGCCCACTCAGGGTTCAGGGGTGAGGTTGGAGCACTGGGAGCTCTGAACTGCTCTGGTTTGAGCTCTGCAATCCTGGCTCAGCTCTGAGGCCTCAGAACAGTTCTGTCCATCTCTGCTGGAGGGATCCAGCAGGTCTGCAGGGCAGGGACAGGGAGATAAGGAAGCAGAAACTCCTCAGAAATGTCCATTTGGGACTCAGTCCCATGGCTGCTCTGCACAAAGATTTTAATTTTTTTTTTCCATTTGCTTTACTGCAGATTTCTGCTGTGGGACTGAGGTGATTCCTGCAGGATTCAGGTTGTTCTGTGCCAGTGGCTCCAGTTTGATGTATCTCCATGAGACAGCTCCTTTCTTTAAAGATCTAAAGTGATAAACCACAGAGGGCTCTTTATTTCCATGGTGTACTCTGAAAACCAAGGCACAGAGAAGCTGAGATATCAAATCTATAGTTAAGCTGATACTTGCACCTGAGTCTGTAGAGTTTCAGTCCATTCATGGCAAGACTCAGATCTGGGCTGAGTAGAACAACTATTTCCATGACATGGTACAACATTTTCAGAGGGAGGGAGATCTCTTATCAGAGGCAAAGGAGTTGCTGTGATAAGATCACACTGTAAAATGAAAATGGCAGCAGCAGTGCTTGCTGTTACCTCTGATTCAGGATGCTGGACACAGAAGTGCCATTAATCAAATGGACACAGAAGTGCCATTAATCAAATCTGATGGCTGGGAGCCTTGGAGCAATCAGATATTCAGGGCTGATATCCACAGAGAAAATGTTCCTACCACAAACATCAGCAAAGAGTTTAAGGACAGAGCAGCCCTGCACAGAGATTGCTCAGCCAAGGTCAGGGAGACCCTGCTGGCTCAGAGAATGACCTTGTGTGTGTTCAGGGAGGAAAACAAAAAGCAAACTCCTTCCTAGTGCCTGCACACCCCACACTTGACTGGGATCTCCATGCTTGAGCAGCATCTCCATGTGCAGTGAGGTCCTGGGTCAGCCAGCAGCCAGCATTCCCTGGATGGCTGAGATGTGGTTTCAAGGCTGTCTGACTTTGGCAAACACTGACAGAGATGTCAGAGAGTTTCCTGGTCCCTGAGTACTTGGTTTGTTTTGGTATTAAAATTACATGGTGACAAGAAAACATTTCCTTGGGCTTCCGTTCCTCTGATGATTTCCTTGTCTCGGAGCCAAGGTCCTGAACTTGATCCTACCCTCTGCTCTGGGAAGGAGAAGAGCTCAAAAAGGGCAGCCCAGACCTCACATGTCACTGAGGGAGCCTGAAAATTTCCTCTGTGCCTCTTTGTCAAAGCCCCAAGCAGTTAAAAACTTGCTCCTTACCATGGAATTCCCTTTCCAGCTTCCTATCAGCTTCGAGGATACCAGTGTTATCTTTTCTGCCTCCTTTTCTTTCTCTTCACCTATCTCCAGACCTGATAGCACTGTCAGGAGCCAGTTTAAATGGACTGATCAGATTCTCAAGACAAAGAGTGGCAGGAGTAGGTCAGGATTTCAGATCTCCAGCGTGTTTGAATGGAGCCTTGTTGGCTTTAAATGCTGATTTTCCTTCCCCCTTGGGCAGTGGCACATGTTGGGCCGTTTCCTGCAGGATTCTGCCTCTTGTAAAGCCCTCTGGAAGTTCCTCCTTGGATTATTGCTGCTGCTTTCCTGTGCTCAGAGGATGCTGCAAGCCCTTGAGACTGGCAGAAGTCAGGGGGGAATTCCATTCTTTGAAACACCATGAGAAAAAAAAAAAAAATAAAAAACCCTAAAAACATGGTGCTTTAAATTATCAAGTGCTAACCCTGCTGGCTTCTGAGGACAGTTTTGTGTTTTTAAGCCACTTTGGAAAGTGAATTTGGACCCTCAGAGTTGAAAACACTGCTCTGGGTTTTTGCCTAAGAGCTGATCGAGGATTCTCAGCATGTGCTGTGCAACTGCAGCAAGAATAGAGACATCCCTGTGTGTGTCTGTGCTGCACCAGCCTAATTATCCCCAACAAGCAGAGTCATCAAAGGAGCTGTGCTCCAGCAGCTGACAGTGTTTTGGATTCCAGCACCAAGGCTCTGCAGCCTTTGTGCTCCACAAAGCTGCTCACCCTCCCAAACACACCCCAAGAGAACAGCCCTGGGTGGTTTTTCTGTCCCCACCACGTTCTGTGCTGCCTGGCTCTGCACAAAAGCTGAGGCTGGGCAGGAGCAAAGTGGAGGGAAAATAAAAAAAAAACAAAAAAAAAACAGTGAGAAGTGGAGGGAATTGCTGAAATTGCCCTAACAAAGCAGCTGGCAGCCTGCATAAAAAAAATTTAAAATTTTATCCATGTTCATAAGGTGCTGTTCCTTCAACAGCAAACTCCTTCTCTTCAAACTCCTGAAGTTCAGCAAGTCCCAGCAGCCTAAAGTGGGGCCTGAGGTATTTCTGAGCAGCCACAGCTCATGGCACAGGGCTGAGACACCAGCCTCACACACCTGGGGAGCAGGAGGGCTCCTCCATTCCCTGGGAACCCTCAGCATTCCCATTTCTCACAGAGATTCCCAAAAGAACACAGCTGCACGTGCAGGTGTGACAAAATCCTTCAGGTATGGTCAGAACCTGAATGAAATTTAAACCAGTAATTATAAATTGAGCCTGAGATGAGGGAGAGGAGATGTGTTTGATGTCTCTGCTTTCCCCAGACACCAAATCTGTGCCCTTGAGGCAGAGCTGAGAGCACCTTGCAGGCCTGTCCCTGCCAGCAGAACACCTTGGGAATGCTGCTGGAAGGATGTGGCTCAGCAAACCTTGGGGTGTCTGTGCTAAACCCAAGGACTGGGAGCTCTGCTTGGCACCCACAGCCTGGCATGGGAAGAGGTTTTAACTTTCACCCCCACCCCTCACCCCCTGCCATTGTCAGACACGAGTGCCACTGCTCACCCTTCCATGAAGTGTTGGTGATGCTCTGCTCCCCATGACTGTGCAGAATTAATCATCTGGGGCTGCTGACTGTGACACCATTTGCCAGTGTAGAGCTGGGGGTGTTTTAGGGGAGATTTCTCATCCCCTGATGTGTAAAAATGACTATTTTCTTCCCCCAGCAAGTTCTTCCACCACTCATCCCATTAATGGGGCAACTCAGCCAAGCCCCTCAGCACGTGGCTGAGACCAGGATCTCCCAAACATTTCCACCCCAGTAGGCATTAAATGGCACTGGGAGGACCAGAAATAAATGAGTTTAATTTCTCTTTATCTTCTGAGCCCTTCCCCATTTGACTGAGAGCAATTTGGAGTTTCATGATGTAAATTTCAAGCCCTGTGCCGGTGCTGAGATGAAACCCCTGTGACCATTTTCCCCCTGTGAGCAGAAACCTGAATTTATGTACCACAACCCTGTTGTGCAAGGAGGAAAGGTAAACATCCTCCCTGCTCCAGGAGCTGACACTGAATAGGAGCCAGAGGGGAGGATGAGGAGAAGGAAGGAAGAAGCCAAGCCCTGATCCCAGCATTGCCTCCAAAATCCCTTTTCCCCCAGTGGTTACAGCAGGTTAGACTGATGGGTAAATCCAGAGCTGCATGAGGAACAGCTACTCCCAGATATACACCATTCCATTTTACAGACAGAAAAATGCAGCTTGAGACAATCCATGGAGGCAGAGAGGGCACTTTAATTAACATTTGCCCTGCACTGGAGACAAAGGGCTCTCCAGAACTGCAGCCTCTAAGTGGTGTCAATGATGTCCTGCTCCCTTGTTCTACAATTCTATTGGATTTTTGCCTCACAATCAATATTTCCTTCTGAGAGGAGCTGCCAAGCCCCAGTAAGTGTCAGATCACAATATATTAGCCAGGGAGAAGCCAGTTCTCCCAAGCTCCATTCAAAGAAATCTCCAACTAACCCAGATTTGGAGCTGGTTCATATTCACACCAGTCCATGGGCAACAGCAGCAAGCCTGGCAGTGAATGGAGTTTACAGCTGCACCTTACAAATCACATTTCTGCTCCTTTTACAGTCTCTTCAGAGCTGAATCATAAATGCATTTATGTTCTGAGGGGCAAAGCCTCCCAGCAGTGTAAATCAGCCCAGCATCATTTCCTTTGTTGGAGCAATAATAACACACAGCAGCTGAGCATCTTCCCCAGAAATAACCCAACTTTCATTGCTAGCAAAGTTTCCTTTAGAGAAATGGGTGTTTTATACCATTCAGGGAATGCAGAAAAGCCTGGGCATAAATAAGAGTCAGCACCAAAGCCTCTGGGAAGACAAATATAAACCTCAGGTGTTTCACAGCACATTTATGTGTTGGGGCAATGGAGTATTTTATAAATAGTGACTCCAACTCCCTGCCTGGAGCTGAGACACATAATCCTGATTTTCCAGGCACAAAATCCTGCTTTTCCATGCAGCTGGATCCATGGGAACTCTGATTATTTGGGTATCACATCAGCCAAGCACAGCAGAGGATGAGTCAGGAAGGGCCCAGAGAGCCCCAGAGCTGTGGTGGCACAGCACACATCCACCCTCTGTCCTGCTCATCTCTGTCATGAGCTCTGTGTGGGGTGAGCTGCACAATCAGAACCCCCCACACCAGCCTGACACCAGCTGGATTTTAAAGTCTCGCTTAGATTTGGTAAAAAATGTGTGATTTGCAGGGGGGAAATGACCTGCTCCCCCCTGGTATTTCCTGTTTTCTCCCTGAGGTGAAATTGTCTGCTGGCATGGGAAGGTCAGCCTTTATGAGGATCCTTCATTTCATCACTCAGCTTCCCAAAGGAGCCCATCAGATGCTATCACAGAGGATTAACTCCCTACACACACCCTGACTGGGGGGATCAGTGCATCTTTCCCATCTTCCTCCCCTTCCTGCCCCAAAGCTGCTCATCCTCACTGACATCAAAAGACTCTCAGAATTCCAGGGGGAAGTTTGGAAGTGCAGAGTGTGCCTGGGATTCAGCTGGACTCACACATTCCTATTAAAATTTGCCAGCTTTTATTGGCACAGCCTGTCACTCCTCTGGAAGTGAGGAATTTGTGCATCACCCTGTGCTCTTCACCCTGGCTGTGTCCTGCCAGGTTTCTGCTGTGATTCAGCCTGACCTGCTGAGATCCTTCCCACCTTCTCCTGGGAGCAGCTGCTGATTTCTCTGCTGGCTCTGGGTGTTCACAGAGACCCATCTGCTGCAAAGGGAATTTTCAAAGGGCAGGGCCCAGGCTGCCCAGAGAAAATGAAGAATCTTTCACAGGAATGTGTCATCCCCAAAGAGCCTGAGGCCAGGTTGGCAGGGCTGGGTTTGGAAGTAAATTCTGGGATCACAACCATGTCTTTATATTTCCTCCCTCTGCTCACCCCCACCAATCTCTGTGAGAAATTGAAATAAAATTGAAATAAAATTGAAATAAAGCAGCTGCTGCCATGCTGCTTTCCCAGCAGAGCACCAGGAGCTTGCTGAGGTGCCATGGGATTTCCCTGCATGACAGCTCAGGAATTGCACATATTTGCTGTCATTTTGGGAGGAGGGTGGCAGAGCTGTCACCTCAGCCCCTGCTCACAGCCAGGGGAGTCAAACCCAAACACAAACCCTGTAGTTCCTCTGTGGGAGTGGGGAGGACAGCAAAAAAGTCACTTGAAAACCTTCTCAGATCTCACAGAAAGCTGAAATGAATGATACAACTGAACCTCCAGCCCAGATGAAGGATCTGCCTTGGTGCCTGGAGCCAGAGCCAGCTCCAAGTGCAGAGTGCAGCCACTCCCTGTCTCACACCTGCTCTGGAGAATAAATCCATCATCAAAGATGTGACCTGGGACAGTGATGGGGCACAGGAGTTGTGTCTGGACCACAAAAAGGGCAGGATTCCCCCTTGGATCACCAAAAGCAAAAAAAAAAAATCCCCTAAAAATGTCATTTAGCAACACAAGGGAGGAAGTTGTGTTGCTGGGGTTTGGGTTTATTCCCTGAAAGGAACTAATTCTGAAAGCTCAAGCTTTCAGTGTCTGGAAGACAAATCTTTCTGGAAATCCAGAATTGATGAGCTGGAGTCAGCAGCCACTCTGGCAAATCTTGGCTAAGGGATGCTCAGTGTCTCTGCAAATTAAGCAGCTCCCTGAGCATGAAAGCATTTTAAGGTTTTTGCCTGAGGATACAAAGAGAGGCTCTGGCAGCACTGGCTTTTGAGCTGGGTGATTTGGATTTGCCATCAGGCCATAAATAACCCAAAATGTCCTTTTAAGTAGAAATTAGCTGCTGTTCCAAGCATCCACCTCAACCTTCCACCCACTGGATATTATTTCAGTTTTGCTGCAGCACATCCCCAAACCTTTTAGGACCTTTGATGTGACTTTCATTTCAGTAATAGACATGAAATTTTGTGGTTTCTCAGGCTGGGTGTGAGTGATGCTGAGGAAGGAATCCTTTTTCCATGCTGCTTTATCTTCCCCTTGTCAGTAACACTCAGGCAGTTTATTTGTGGAATATCTCTCTAATCACTGAAGTTATCTGAAGCAGTTGAACAATTTAAATGAGCTTACAAAAACTGGATTGAGTGTTGTGATTAGATAATTGTCCCTTTGCTTCAAGGTATGAGTCAAAGCAGAGACAAGTTTTTTGTTGCAGTGAGAATTCCTGAAAACTGTGTTTTTTGTGGGAGCCCAGGGCATACCCCTGGCCTCCTTGGGGGTCTCAAAATCCCCCTGGTGAGGGTCTCAAAGACTCCTGAGTGAGACTTTGGTGTCTCAGGTGCTAAATTCTAACCCCTGGGGGAAATTACCAACATAGAGAATGGAAACAAGCTACCAAAATTAGTGAAGTATAAATTAGACTTTTAGAACATAGATAAACAGGTTTTTTGGAATGTTTATGATAAGGGACACATGACCAAGATGGAGGATTTGGGGGGTGGATACTTCTTCCTCCTTCTTCTCCATGTCATCCATGTTGGGTGACACGTTGGCACTTTTAGATTGGATGGGGTCAGGGCTGGACCATTTAATAAAATTGTATTGTATTGGGAAAATTTTGTAAACATGTAATAGATAGTACAAACTATATAAGATAAGCCCTGCCTTCAGCAGGCAGATTCCACCATGGATGCCAGGCTGAGCAGACCCTGCTGGCCAGGCAAAAAGTCCCTGAGATAAGAAACAATAAACAATCCTTGGAAGAAGAGAAAACCATCTCCAGCAATCTCTCTTTGGCTGCTTCAGGGAGAACCAGGGTTTGAACCACCTCATGTCCCTCTGGGGTGATCTCAGGGCAAAGGAGAAACCTCAGACTGGGACATCTGGCGTCCCTGGGTGGGCAGGGACATGTGGCGTCCCTGGGTGGGCAGGGACAGTTTTCATGGTGCTGGTGGTAAAACAAGCAGAGAATATCAGCAGCATCCCAGCCAGTTTTGGGAGCTGCTGAGGGATGTTTGAGGAATAAACATTCCTGTGATTTTTGAAGTTTAAGGCAAAGTTGGGCAGAGGCAAAGCTCCCAGCACCCCACAGGTCCTCACATGTGAATCCCACCCAGGATGGATCTCAGTGCCAACCTGGCAAAGGATTCAAAGGTGCAGCTCAAGCCCAAACATATGAGCAGCTCTGTTGGTTTTACTCAGCACAGCCTTGGGACAATTTTGGTTTTCATCCAGAGCAGGGTGGGGCTCTGCTGGGAGTCCTTTGGTGCTTTGGGTTATCTGGATTATCTCATCTCATTTCATTTCCTCCTGGCTGTTGGTCAGGGAGGTTTTTCTCTGATGTGTTGGCGCATCCTGTTTGGTCTGAAATGTGCAATTCTCACTGCTGAGCCCATGGTCCTCCTCTGCTGGGGAAGGAGCAGGGTTTGGGGCACAGGCATTGCCCTGGAGGAGCTGTGGCTACTCTGCCTCCCACTGGGGGGGGAGGAAGGCAGAGAAATTTCCAGCAGCTTTTCTGCCATCAGAGGGTGATAAGTGTTATCTCCATCCTGCCTCCACAGCGAGGGGAGCGCAAGGACAGAAGGATTAAGCTTCTGTTTTCCAAACTGTCAATTTTTTGGGTTCCAGCATGGCAAGGCAGGCGTGTGTGAGCACTGCCAGGTCCATCCCATCATCAAAAAACCCTTCCAAGACTGAGAGGGGAGCATCCAAAACCTGCACCTGCTCATGGCAAGCTGAGCCTGTCCTTTGCCCAAAATCAAACCACCAGTCCAGTCTGAGCACACAGCCTGGGGTGGGATGTTTGACATCATCTAGGAATTCAGTAGCTCTTTTCAGTGGTGATTTGGGGCCAGATTTTAAAAAGTGTTCAGGCATCCAGACATCAATTCCATCCCCTGCTGTTGATTCTCTCAGCACTGTCCTGGCTTCTCCCACAGCCAAGTTCTGCACTTTCCTGCCTATCAGATTTGGCTGCATATCTGAACTGGCTCCTTTTGTACCTGTGGTGTTACATTGCATCTCATAATTCAGAAAAAAAAAAATAAATAAAAGAAGTTTACATTCTGTCTCCTTCAGGTTAACCTTTCTCTTTCAATGCTGCTGCTTAAGCTCTTATGACCCTGTGGAGGAGGCAGGAGGGGGATCTGCCATGGAGCACAAGAGCTTTCAAGATGTAGATTGCATTATAGGAAATGAGAGGCAATAATCAAAGGAAGTTCTTCATTCTCGTTATCAGCTCTCCCCGTCGCTTCTCACGCAGAGCACTTCTGTGTCTGCAGCACAGCCCCTCTCAATTCTCCTCATTAGAGGTGGAGCCTCATCCATGCACCCTCTGCACAGCCACAAGCACCTTCCCCCAGCCTGCATAGATTTTTTTTTCTTTACCTTTAAACAACTAATTTTCAAGCCCAGTCAAAGATGCAGCTCCTCTCACTGAAAAATCAATGGCTGTCAGAGCTTCCCTTTGTCCAGGCTCATTCAGAGCTGCCTTGAAGAGGAATCATTCCCTTGGATCCTTTGGAATATTGATTTTCCTGCCTGGCTTGTGTGCTGCTGGTATCCCAGTGAGCTCTGGAAATGTGATAAGCCTGGCCAGGAGATTGGCAGCAGCTGGGAAGGGAATGTGGAAATGTTTGCAGCAATTGGTGACAATGGATCTCCTGTGCTGGTGGCTGAATGGGATCTGCTGGGGCAGGCAGAAAAGAACTTTTAGGTTCTGATTTAAGAAAGCCCTAAACATATATTTACATGCCATTAATCTCAGTGAATGGCACGGATTGAGGCAAAGGAATATTTTGTTTCTGCCTCCCTGAGCAAGCTGAGCACAGCCTGGTTAAGAACAGAATAATTCAGAATGGTTCCACACAGCAAACCCACCCCCCCAAACCCAGCCCTCTGGCTCTCGGGGTTTTCTTCAGGTGTTTTCCCTTTTTTGGGGTCTGTGCTTTTGCAGGATCTCATCTTGTCACAGTGTGGAGCTCAGAGCACTGAGCACATCCCAGCCCCAGCCCCTGGCTTGCTGTCCATGAGCCTCAGATGGAGCACAGCAGGAAACTGTTCCTGCCCAGGGCAGGAAGCAAAGGTCAGAGATGTGGAGCTGTAAATCTGCCAGCAGTGCTTGTTTTTGGCTCTCTGCTTGCAGCACTGGTGACAGCAGTGCTCTGCTGACAGGTGATCTGGATGCTGGCCCACCTTAGGTGAAGAGAGATGTTGAAATGCAAGATTTGTGTGATTTTTGTGTCTTCCTCTCCCCTGCTCTTTATGACACACTCAGAGGAGAGGAACAGTGATTCTCCTTCTCCTGAAGTGTGCAAGTTTTAGAACTGCTTTGACCTTTTGTATGTTCTTCTGGTTTCTTGGATCACTTCTGATTTTTATGTATCTCCACAATCTATACAAGCCATAGAGAGTGGTAGATGCTAGCAGAGGTCCCTTCCTGCCCCCAAACACTGGCATTTGGGTTTTCTCCCTGCTCTGCCTCCTCCCAGTGCCAGGGAAGCTGCCAGGACCCAGCACAGTTTGTTTCCTCTGCACTCCTGAGCATGGGAAGGAAAGGAAATGCCTCCTTCCATCCCTGCAGCACTTCTGCAACTCTCCAAAACATCCTGAGGCAGATGAAAATCTATCCAAACACAACAGATCTGAAATGCTGAAAATCCCTGAGGTTCCTTAGGGCTGGTAGCTGTACAAATACACAGAAAATACCTATTTTCTATATATATCCAGGCATATGCAGACATTTATCCACACAGACACAATGTTCCTACAATAGATATATGAAATTAAGCAGCCATTTGTGGCCAATGTGTGGTTTGCTTTCTTCTTTATTTTTTTCCCCCCCTCTCTGCAGTACAAACCATCAGAATAAGAAGTAGAAACCATGAGAGCTTGTTGGTTTGGAAAAGAACACGAGACTGATGACAAATATCATGCAATAAAACTGAAAAAGGCATCTCAGTCACCCAGTGAATGATCATGGAGGATCTGTGGGGGTGAAATGGTTCAGCCACCAGGAAATTGTGTGCAAAGGAAACACAAACCTGTCCCACAACATATTTGTAGGTCACACTGACCACACTCGTAGCAGCTTGATGAATAAATTTCACCTTTGCACATTCATTAACATTTCTGTTAGCCAATCCTAATTCTAATTTTCCTTTACTATTGCATGTGTACTTGAACCATGACGTTTGCCAGTAAGTCCCACCACTCAGTCTTTCATCTTCCAGAGTGTTTGCTTCTGTTTTTGAGCACAAAACCTTTCCAGCTCAGATCTCAAGTTGTCTGAATAAAGATCTGCATCAACTCCAGAGGATGCCCAAGACTCATAAACTTTTATTTTAGGAGGTTTAAGCCACATTTAGAAGCATCCAAACCTGAGTTGTGGCTCAGCAGAGAGGGCTGAGTTTTATTGGTAAAATAAAGTCAAACTTCTGCTTTTCTCAAACACCTGTGTGGGTGCTGCTCTTATATTTTTATTGAGAGACCTTGAAGAAAGCATGGACATGGCCTCAACTCTTTGAAATGCATTTGGAAGAGTTTAGTTATTAATCTTAGTGCGAGTTTTGACAGCTGGGTCAGATAGATTTAAACCCAGGCCTTCAGAAGGAATTAACAAAGTCCTGGTTCATCTGGGCTGGGCATTTCCCATCAGGTACCAGGCTGAGGGCAGGAGTGTAATGCAGATCTCAAAGATTATTGCAAAGACACATGAAATCAATGGGAGCAGAGATCTGGCTTGTAATTAAATCCTAACCAGTGCAGTTTAAAATCTACAGTTCAATCTTACTGATTTTTGAAGAAGGAGGGATCTGAGGACACAAGTTGCTGCAAGCAAGATGTTGGTGGGTATTATTGAGCTTAATTCCCTCTTGATGGCAAGCCAAAAGGCATTTAGCAGAAGTGGGAAATCCCCCTCCTCCCTTTTAGATAAATTATCTTAACATTTCAGTGTGAGACTCTTATCTGCCTGGTATTCCCCTGTTCTCCAGCATGGCCATGTCACACTTCACTGTTAAATACTCAGAACTCAGCCTTGCTGGAACACCCCAGAAATTATCCAGCAAGAGCAGGAGTGAGCCATTATCAGTCATGAGGCTCTGCTGGGAGCCAACCCTGGGATGAACAGAGTTAAAAACCAGTTTACAGGGCAGTGTGATACAGCAAATCCCAGCTCTTAGTTCCTTGGATTCTTGGCTGAGCTTGTTCTTGGATGGGTGATAACAGTGAATTGGAAGTGGAGGGGAAGCAATTCAGGAATATTGGGAGGAAATTCTGCCCCGTTCTCCAGGAGAAAAGAGCCCCATGTGGGCTGACAGCTGCAGCCCAGGGAGCTGGGAGGGCTCACAGTGAGCCAGATCCAAGCTGTGACCTCGCTGGGATCCCTGCCACCCCATTTCCTCTGACCTGGAGGGGAAGGCCACAGCCTCCAGAGGTGGCTGAGAGCAGAAAACAGCTGGGATAGCACTTGTGCCAGATCAAGGTGCTGCTGTGTGGCTGGGAAAGCTCCTTCCATCCAGCTGTGCCTCTCCTGTTTGCTCATTCATCCTGACACAGGCTCAGAGCCTGTTCCAAGGGCTCAGCCAGGTGAGCACAGCTGCCTTCCATCCCTCTTCCTTCAGAACAGACCCACTGCAAGAGGATTTCCCCTGACCTTGCAGGAAAATCATGAGAGGCCAGAAAGCCCAGGGACAAGAGCAGGACTGTGGAGATGAGGTTCCACCCAGAAGGGTTGGGGCAGAAGCACTTTGATGTGAAGATCTGCATGTTTGGGATGAGTGAACCTTTATTCTGCAACCAACTGCACACCAGGTGCTGGGATTAAACCCAAAAGTTCTCCCTGCAGGCCTGGGAGGGCAGGATCTGCCCTGAGATGGGCTGAGCAGAGTTTGAGGCTGCCCTGGGGCTGTGCTCTGAGCAGGTGCAGCTCAGAGCTGACACCAGGCTCAGCTGCTGACAGCATGGAAAAAGTCACACACACAGGTCTCAATTTTCAGATCTGGAGCGAAGCTGAGAGTCATGTGAGTGACCAAATATCAGGGCATTTGATAACTGTCCCCCACCCAGCCCCCAGTCACATCCTGCACACATCTGACACTGGGCTTGGAGTGTGTGCAGCCCTCAGTGTTTGCACAATAAGCCCCTCTGCTTATTTCTAACATTTCCACTGGAAAAAAAAAAAACACAAAAACAAAAAGTGTTTTACGCAAAAACCTCAGGGTGTTTCACAGAGAAGGGTGTTGGGGGGACAGGCTGGGGTGTCCTGGGTGAAAGCTGCTCCCCAAATCCCCATCCCCCTGTCCCTAAGGGTGCTGCAAGCTCCAGCCTCCAGCTTGGCTTTCAATCCCACACAGCAGCTGGAGCCCTTCTGGATTTGCCTCCTTGGTGGCTTGTCAGGCAGCTGGAGCCTCCCAGACACAGCCAAGCTTTGGGCAAAGGGGAAAACTCAAAATGATGCTGCTGCTGCAGAAACCTCACTGCTTTGGGAGTGGAAAATTTAATAACAGCACCTGAGACCTGCAGTGCATCTGACCCACTTTGTCTAGGAGTTAAGGGGTCCTAAAGATGGTTTATTCCATCCTCTGTCCCATGGAATGTTTATTCCCTCCTGTTTAAGCACTTCAGGGCAGGGATTTTGCCTCATCCTGTGAACAAACAGCCTGAAGAAAATCAGGGCATCTCCCACCCTGAATATTTCAGCATTCCTGGCTGTGAACAGCACACAGAGTTCAGCTCTCAAACTGACAAAAGACATGAGAAAACGTAGTAAACAATCCTGTTTATTTGAGAGGGGGTTGGGGGGATGTAGGTGGTGTCACTTTAATTTTTTATTTTTTTACCCCCAGTCACATTTCAGTCTCTTGACTGTTGGGCTGTTTAGTGAAGGTGGATGGTTTGGAAAAGGATGGAGCATCCCAAGAAGCAGCAGAAAGCAGATTTAACACCCCTGCCAAGCTGCCATCTGCCACCAGGGAAGGGAGTGGAAGCAGGAGGAGGCTCAGAGCTGCCAGGGCTGGAGTTCCTGCTTTGTTCCAGTGTGAGCTGACACCCTGCTCAGGTGTTGTGCCTTTAAAAGAGCATTTCTCTGGCTTCTCAGAAATTAGAAGCTCTTGGGTTTGCTTTGGGGAGTTGTGGTGTTGGGAATTGTCAGCCTGGGGGCTGTAATTGTGTTTTTTTGCTCTGTAAACAGGGGGAAATGGTGCTTTAAAGATCAGGAGATTCCCTCTGGTAGCACAGTGCTGGTGCCACGTGCTGTTTGCTCTCTGCTGAGGCTTCAGGGCTCGGAGAAATGCAAAACTCCCAGCAGCTTTCATCTCACCCCACCGACAGCACAGGAAGTGGTTCTTTGAGTGTTTCCTACTCAGCTGCAAGGAGGAAACACTCCCAGGGCAGGGCTGCCCAAATGTCACATCTTGGCTGCAGAACACCAGGCTGGGGGGGATTTGTGCCATATGGGGACATCCCCAGTGCATCCCAGACTTGTGCCTGCTCCAGAATCACAGAACCACGGGGTGGTTTGGGTTGGGAGGAACATTAAAGATCATTTGTTCCTACCTCTGGGTGAATGCCAGGCACTAAATCCTGGTTTTGAGGCAGAAAGGAGCAGGTGGAATTATAAAAGTGGCACTTGGGGACATGGTCAGTGGGGGCCTGGGGAGGATTGGACTCAGTGATCTCACAGCTCTTTTCCAACCTGAATGGTTCAGGGGGATGAGGAAAATGATGCCAAAAGTCTGAGATGAAATCCTCTCCTGTTTTTGGGGTGTCCTGTCCATACCAAACTGTGAGCACAGAAACCACCAAAGAAGTTTGTTGGGTCTTTCATCCCCTTTTCTCTCTTACAGTTCAGTCCTGATGCAAAAACTTGGTTTTCTCATCTCTCCTGCCCTGTTGCAAGGTCAAAACGAGCCCATTAAAATAAAAACAAAACACATTCAAGGATATTCCTGATAAAACCCAAATTAGCACTGCAAAGGTGCTGATATGCTAAATATGAAAATCAGAATTTCCTGTGGCTGTTGTCACAGCAAAAAGGCTTTAGAGAAAAGGAGAGACAAATCCAGGGCTTTGAACTCTTCACAACATTCAGAATGTGACTCAGCCAGGTGATTCCATCCCCAGTGAACCTGGATAATTCCAACATGAAATTTTCCTCTGTGTCCTTCCTCCTACCCCTCCTTTCTAAAGGATGTCCCCAGCATTGTGCCATCAACATTTCTACTTAACTCTTTATCCACAAAAAAACAATGCCTGAGGCAACAAAGAGCAGGAGCAGAAGGAAAATGAGACTTTTTTTTATTATTATTATTTTAATTTCCATTTAATACTCAGCAAGCAGGATGGGAGAATTATCTCATTCCTTGTTCTCTCCCTGAATTACTGTGTGCTAAGTTTAGCTGCTGAACCCATTTGTGTGCTGTGCTTTTCTCTCTGTTAATGAGGGTAACAACTACCTGAGACAGCAGCCTGGGCTTCAACTCAGCTCTGCAAAGATTCAGGAAAAAAAAAAAAAAACAAAATCAGGAAATTGGGGGTGGGAGCTGCTTCCCCTCCAATGATGAAAAATCCACCTGGATTCCAAAATGCCATCCCTTGGAGTCATTAAATATCTAACTGCAACTCAGACACACTTCAGTAAATTCAATAACTCAATAAATTATTGCAGGTTATTTCAAGTTGTGTGGGGGAGGCAGCTGGGGGGTGAAGCTGATACTTGCATCCCCCCTGCTCTGCACAGGCATTTTTGGGGTTTTTCATCCCCCCTGCTCTGCACAGGCACTTTTGGGGTTTTTTCATCCCCCCTGCTCTGCACAGCCATTTTTGGAGTTTTTCATCCCCCCTGCTCTGCACAGGCACTTTTGGGGTTTTTTTTTCATCCCCCCTGCTCTACACAGGCACTTTTGGGGTTTTTTCATCCCCCCTGCTCTGCACAGCCAATTTTGGGTTTTTTTTTTATCCCCCCTGCTCTGCACAGGCACTTTTGGGGTTTTTTTTTTCATCCCCCCTGCTCTGCACAGGCACTTTTGGGGTTTTTTCATCCCCCCTGCTCTGCACAGGCACTTTTGGGGTTTTTTCATCCCCCCTGCTCTGCACAGCCATTTTTGGGGTTTTTCAGCCTCCCCTGCTCTGCACAGGCACTTTTGGGTTTTTTTTCCAGCTCTGCCTGTACACAGGCACTTTTGAAGTCTTTTTAGCTCCTCTGCCACCTTCTATTTCCTCTCCTAATTTTTTTAATTTGGAAGAGGGAAAACTTAGGTTTGATATATGCAATAAATTCTTTATGGTGAGGCCCTGGCAAGGATGGGGTTTGGAGCACCCTGGGATAGTGGAAGGTGTCCCTGCTCATGGCAGGAAATGAATTAAATTCTTTTTAAGGTCCCAAACCAATTTGGGGATTCTTTGATTCTCAACCAAACCCAAAGATCTAAATTTTGCCACTTCAGTGTGAGTGGGATGAAATTTCAGGGAAAATCAGGCAAATAGCAATGATAAATAAAAATCAATGAGACTCTGAGGGAGAAAAAAAAAAATCTCAGATTTTCTCCTTTTTTAGAAAGTTCCTGGAGGATTGAATAATCCATTTGAGGTCTGGGTGAGAAGGAGCTGAGGCTCCTGCACCAAGAAGAGCCACATCCTGTGAAAGCTCAATGTCATTCCTGAAATGGCCCTTGCTTTGTGTTTGTGATGTATTTTGTGATTTGTGATCTGTAATGTGTATTTGTGTATTTCTGGCTGCTTCCCCTAAACCTAAAATGAGCCCAGGACTCTTTTTCTGCCTTTCCCCCACACCCTGCTGAGGATGGGGAAACATCCAGCACAGCCACATCAGGGCTGGCTGCTTTATTATCCAAAATGCTCATTGTTTTGAAAGCAATTCTTCAGGTTAATTAGAAAATCTTTAAAATTTGGAGAATGTCAGTGTTATAAGGAGCTCTAGCTCCTTCAAATCCAAATCAGCTTGATCCATCCTCACAGATATTCCATGGGACAAAGGAGGGAAATTTTGCTTCCTCACGAGCTGCTCTGATATTCACTGGCAGATCCAAAAATTCTCCTCCTGCCAGCAGGTCACAGGCTGCTGAGCTCTGCTCAGCCATTTCTTGATGCTCTTTGCTGAAATAATCCCCTCCCCACAAGGATGGGAGTGCAGGAGGCTCTGGCTGCTTCCTCATCCTGCACAGAGGTGGGAGTGCTGGGCTGTCCATCCAGAATTCCTAAAAAAACAGCAATATGAGCCCCTGTGATACACCAAACTGGTTCTTTCCTCTGGGAGTGACTGAGCTCCACTCCAGCACGGATTTTATAAATGAGCTTGGACTCAGGAATCCTTTCAGGGATGGGGTTTTCAGAGGAGGAGGAAGAAGCTGAGCAAGGCAGATCTTGGCAGAGCAAGGTGCTTGGGATTTGGGAAGAGTGAAAATCCCAGCTGGGGGAGAAAAGAATGGCCAAGATTTCACTGAGGCACCTCCAGCAGGGAAAAACAAGGAAATCAGAGGGAATGGCAGGAATAAAATGGGCATTGTGTGAGTGACAGGGCTGTGATCCCAGTGCTGTGATGATGATGATGATGCTCCCAGGACTCTGGCTCCAAACTCTGCTTTCAATCCAAGAAAAGAAAAAGAAAAAAAAAAAAATCCCTTCCCTGAGCAGCCAGAAGGGAATGCAATTAAGGTGAAGCTCATAAAAGCTAATGCATGAAAATAAGCAGACAAATGATGGGTGAGCATTAGCAAGAACATTTCTAATTGTGAGCTCACTGGCCCTGGTCCTGCAGCCTCCAGAGCTGAGCTGATGGGAAATAAAAAATCCTACTGGGAGCAATTCTGGGCTGTGGGGAGCCAGGCAGGATGAGGAAGATGGAAACTCTTCTCGACAGCATAATGCACTTTTTCAGCCTTTCTCCAGAAATCCAGAAATGGTTTCTGGCTCTTATTTGTGAACCTGTGTCCTTCAGGAATTCAATATTTTTTTTGTTTTGGCCAAGCTGTTGCTGTCTCCTCCCTGGGTGTTTCCTTAGCCCAGGACTTCAGGCAGGTTTCAGATTCAGGAGGAAGGAATATCTCCCATCCCTAAACTCTCAGGCACTGCTGGAATTGCTCTCCAAATCCTACTGACATATTTGGCTCTTCTTTAGGGTTTGTTTTCAGAGTTTGGCTGCTGCTGGAGTTTGAATTACAGAAATACCACATGCACAGAGGGGAAAAAAATAAAACCAGCACCTTTTTCTCAGTGTTTCCTGCCACAATTCACATCAGGCCTGTCCTGACCTTCTTTCCAAACAGTGAAATCTGGGAATCATCCCTTGGAATCCATCCCCAGTTTTGGGTTCTTTGCATCACCCAGCATGTTTTCCAGGCTGTAAATTAAGAATAACCCAGCAAAAAGTTTTCCCATGACAAAAAGGGTGGGAATTGGGGTGTTGGTGATTAAAGCTGGTCCAGGCTCCATCCGTGCCTCGGTGGAGAATGTGAGATGGAGATGAAAATAGGAATATGGACACAAATGTACATTTTTATTCTGCATCTCATCTCTCTTCCAAGGCAGCTGCAGGGCAGAGGGATGGACAAATAGTAGCATTATTCTGGAGTGTGTGTGTGAGTACATCTCACACGCTCAGGCACAGGGAAGGAATCATGAGACGGTGCTTAAATAAGCCTTTGTGCAATTTTTATCTACGATTTTCCACTATGACTCACCATCATTTACATGTTATCTAACACCCGAGAGTCGTAGCTTTAGGTTCCTTTCTGTTCTTCGTGGGGAAAAAAAAAAAAAACCAACAAACTAAAAAACTAAAAAACACTTTTTTTTTTTTTTTTTGGAAGAGGTTCCAAAAAAAAGAGGAGTTAAAACCCTGCTAGAATAACTGTCAGCAGACAATTGTGTTGTAAAGTGCAGCAGTTACCAAAATCCATTTTCGCCTGCAGGCTGCAAGAACAATGCAGCCATTGTAGGGCAGGCACAGCTCTTGGCACCCAGATTAGGGAGAGGCAGCGGCATTTGCTGATTACTGAAAGCTTTGCATTGTTCCAGTCCCTTTTGAAGCAGATTCCAGTGTTGGTGGCGTTTGGGGTTGTGCTGTCACCTTTTCCCCAAACCCCAGGTGACCTCCCAGCACCCCAAATTCCCATCACAAAGATAAGGTGAGGTTGAAATGCTCGGCACAAAGATTGAGCAGAATTTTTCTGTTGGCATCAAATCCCCTAAAAATAAATCCCAGTTGGGAAATTTCACCTTTTCTCCACGCTGGCAAAAATTGTGTGTTGGGTTTCAGATAGGGAAAAATTGGATTTTTCAGGTTTCATAAAGTGCTTAATCCTCGTGGATTTGGACAAGGTGTGATGCTGTCACTGGTTTGGCTTTTAGCCAAGATTTTGGGTTCCTGGTTTTAGCTGCTGCAAGAAGCCAAAAGCTTTAAGAAACATCAAGGAAGATTTTTCTGTGTGGGAAATGTCTGAAATAATTCAATTCACATTGATAGGAGAGGAGCAAAATGATGGGAACTCTAATGAGGAGGTTTTTCCATGGTGGTGGATCACCCCAAAAATGCTCTTGGAGCTCTTCCAATTAATGGCACAGAAATTCAGCCACATCCTCACAGAAATTGACATCGAGTTTTCATATTTTTCATAATTTTGGGGAACTGCCACAAAGTTTTAGGG
Organism: Erithacus rubecula; assembly: GCF_903797595.1. Taxonomy (NCBI): domain Eukaryota; kingdom Metazoa; phylum Chordata; class Aves; order Passeriformes; family Muscicapidae; genus Erithacus; species Erithacus rubecula. Next base: position 3,117,820 of record NC_136677.1, read on the forward strand.
TTGGAGTTTCTGAGTTTCTTTTTCTTTCCATCCTGTAGCTACTCCCACAGAAATCTGCAAAACTCAAGGTTTGGCTCAGGACAGAGCCTGGTTTAAAGACAATGAGATTTAATTATTAAAACTTGATTATTTTAATTTTTTTAAATAAGGATTTAGGACACACTGAAGTTGTTTTTTTAAGCTTTTCTTGCCAGACAAGATTGACTTTTTTCCTTTTCTAATGGAAACTCATTGATTCTCAAATAATCACTTGATATTAGGAGCTGTGCCATTAAAACAGCAACAACAAAATAAATAAATAAATAAATAAAAGATAAAATTACAGGAGTGAATAACTGGAATAATATGAATGTGAAAAGGCTTTTAAAATTCTTCAGAGGTTATTATGCCCTCAACACTTTGCTGATTTTTTAAAGTGCCTAATTTCATTTGAATCATTTCCCTTATAAATTACACACTTAAAGACCTGCTGATGTTGTCTCCAATACTCAGGAAAACATCCCATTTTTTGACTTTTTTTTCCCATCCCCCCTGAGTATCTAAGTTTTCCTTGGCTAGATAATTCCAGGCAATAATTTCTTTTTTTTAACCTCAGGAGCAGCAGATGAACTCAGCTACAATTACTCAGGTACAATGAAGAGATTTCAGAAATCTCCAGAACAGAAAGTTTCTTTTCCCTGATTTTAATCAACTCCAGGCTTGGAATTACTGATTTGAAGCAGGGAGCTGTGACATTTTATAAACTTATCCAAAATGCTCACACCTTTAATTACAAATAGCAAGGCCAGAACAATTTGGGAACCATTTGGAATTTTTTTCAGCAGCTTTTGGAAGAATTCTCTGTAACCCAAAGAAAAGCAACAAGAGGCAAAGACCTCCCTACCTCTATTTTGAGCAGAGGATGAAATGCACCCAAAAATAAATAAGATTTGTCAACATCAAGCAGCAGAATAGAACCAAATCCAAACAGCACTCAAACCCCCTCACTGCTTTAATAATCCAGTTTTTCCTGGAGATTTTCTGCTCTGCAAGGAAGAAGCTCCTCCATTAGAAAAAAACAAATTGATTTTATTCCTTCTCTGCTCCATCCATCCACAGAGGGCTGTGATTTCCTGCTGCAGCTGATGGGAGAATTCACAAATCTCCCTGATCTGCGTGAATCAGCCAACAATAGAAGTTCTGTATTTGTGCAAACATCCCAGAGACAAAAATAGGGGAAAACTCAGAGAAGCATAAATGTGTTCATATCCAGAACACTCTCCACAAAGAATACTTTGTGCAGTTTTATTATTGTTGTTGGAGTTGTTTTGGTTTTTTTTTTTTTTGTCCCCAGAAGCATCAGCAGTTCCTTAGGCATGTAATTTATGAGAGGCTAAAATCTAAATTATGCATCAAAAAGGGAGAGAGATGCAACTTCAGGGTAATAACACATTTCAAAAATAACTTCAAATGTGTAGTTCAGAGCAGCAGCCTAGAGCTGGAAACCAGTGCCCAGTCAGCAAAGGCAGCAGAGAAATAAAAATGACTCTTCCTTACATTTAAAAAAAAAACTCTTGTAGAAATCTTTATTTTTAAATGTGACAGCAGCAGAGCTGGATCCTGGAAATCTACTGGGAGGGGTGATCCTTCAGAAATGCACTAAGCAGAATATTAAATAAAGCAAGAAATTATGTTTTAAACTGAAAAGTTTATTTTTTTTTCTGTTTAAAAGGCAGAAGAACTCTAACACAGTCCAGGGCTGATGTTTGTACAAATAAAATTCTCCTGAGAACTCTGAGATCTCTTTTTGTCCTCCTTGAGCAGGGACAGACCTTCTCCCTGAATTTCACTTTGGGATGCCTGATCTTTCCCTAATAATTTGGGGTTTTGGGGTTTTTTTCAGAAGATATTTAGTTGAGGATAAAGAAATGGTGAGTCAGGTGTAAAAGTTGATTTCCTGGCTTGAGGTGAGAGATCCTCCCCCTGGGGAGTGCAGGGGATAGTTTCTCTCTCAACTATTCTGAAAAATTATTCAGGAATTTGGTATATAACTCATTGCAAAAAATTCCCCCAAATCCCTTCAAAATTCACCTAAAAAATCCTCAACAAATCCCAAAGAATTCCCAAAAAAATACCAAAATTCCCCCAAAAAATTTTTTTAAATCCTCCAAAAATCCCCCAATAAATAGCCAAAAATTCCCCCCCAAAAAATCCCAAAAGTCTGTCAAAAAAAACCCCCCAAAAATAGATTTCAACAAATTATTTCTTTTCTGCCTTACACTATGATTTTTGTGAAGGAACCTTGGGATAACATAACACAACACTGCTGCTTTTTGGAGTCATTTTCCCATCAGAATTTCCTCCAGGCAAAACTTCTGTCCTTGCTGTGGCAGGAGGCTTTGAATTGTGCCACAAAGGAGGAAATTCAGCCAAAAATGGCACCAGAAAATGGAAAATTGGGGAAATGTGGCCACAGCCACAAAGGAAGGGATTCAGCCAGAATTGCCATCAGGAAATGGGAAAAAAAAAAAAATCTTTTTTTTTTTTGGGGGAGTGCTGGATGCAGAAAAACAGCAATAAGGACAGAGATGACCTTGGACATGCAATTTCTTCTCTCAGCTTTTAGTTTCTCATCAGGGCTGTGCTGAAAATGAAAGCCTTGACAACCACAGCGAGCAAAATTTTTATTTTTCACCACTATCAGGGCTCCAGTTAAATGTCAGGGACCAGGGCTGGGCTGGGTATTAAATTTTTCCCTCTCTCATTCTCCTCCTGTAGCTTTTACAGCTCCCAGTTGTTGAAACAGCAGCAGAATATGTGATCACACTGTCAGGAGATCCAACAATAATCACTGATTAAAAAGGAAGAATGAAGAGAGTAAGAGCTGGTGGCAGCATTGCTAAATGCTGATCAGTGCTGTAAGACAGCCTTTGATTTTTTTTAAATTAATTATACATTCCCTCATACTTTGTACTGCTGTAGATTTAATTGGACTCCTTATTTTTAGGCAACTCCAGCTAGAGGAAGATAGGATAGAGCTTTCAGCAGCTCCAGCCTAATTCTGCCTCATTCAATGCCACTGGGAGCAAAATCAGGCTGATGCTGAGCTCTTGTGGAAGGTTTGAGGTCTCTGTGCAGCTCAGGATGGACCATTCCCAGCCAGGAATCCAGGCAGAGCTGGGCTCAGCAGCCAAAAAAAAATCCCCAAAAACCCAAATGCTAAAGCCAGAATTGAGCCTGTAATTCACTCCAGGTGATTTGTTTGCACCTGGTTTGCCAAGGTGCTTTGCTGGGGGAAGGCAGGAGATGTTGAGCTGCAGAACAAAGAGGATTGCACTGAAGAAAAGGCTCTGGTTTCAGCTGCAGCCTGAGATCCTGACCTGCCCCAGGGATGTGGGGAAGCACAGCAGAGGCTCCTGCACACACAGAGCAACCCTCATTTGGTGCAGGCTCCTGTTTTGTCCTTCCAGGGTTTTTTTTTGGGAGGTGGGAGCAGCTTGGGAGAGCAGGGGGAGGCAGAGCTGAGCTCTCTCCTGTCTGTGCACCCCCAAAGCTGCTCCTGGGACTCTTTACCTGCACCCTTGGCTGATTTCTCACAGCCCTCTGCTGGAGCTGGCACGTTTCTCCTGCTGGGACACACATTCTGCTCTCTGCCTTTCCCAGGGCAGCATTTCCTACAAACCCTCCCTCTGCCCTGCAGCTGTGGCAGAGCTGCTGATTATTATTTTGAAGTAGCAACACTGCAATTTTCCTCCTTCCTAAAGCTGCTGTTAGTGCCAGTGCCTGGCTGGAATTGTCCCTGGATCAGGGATTCCATCCCAGAACAGGCTGGAATTGTCCCTGGATCAGAGATTCCATCCCATGACAGGCTGGAATTGTCCTTGGATCAGGGATTCCATCCCAGAACAGGCTGGAATTATCCCTGGATCAGGGATTCCATCCCAGGACAGGCTGGAATTGTCCCTATATCAGGGATTCCATCCCAGGACAGGCTGGAATTATCCCTATATCAGGGATTCCATCCCAGGACAGGCTGGAATTATCCCTGGATCAGAGATTCCATCCCAGGACAGGCTGGAATTGTCCCTGGATCAGGGATTCCATCCCAGGACAGGCTGGAATTGTCCCTGGATCAGGGATTCCATCCCAGGACAGGCTGGAATTGTCCCTGGATCAGAGATTCCATCCCATGACAGGCTGGAATCCTCAGCAGGATGGAAAGAGAGTCTGCAAAAGATGGAACAAGAGGCTCCTGCTGTGCTCAGGAAATTTCTCAGGCTGATTTCCAGATATCAGCCACACACAAAAACCCAGAGAAGATGGGGCTCAGCTCTCAGTTGTAAAAGTTGATTTTTTCCCCCCCCCCCCCCATGAATAATTTTAGCATCACACCCCCACAGCAGCACTCACTGAGTGTGGGGGAGAGCTGAGCTCTGGAAATGAGGTGCTGCTGCTGGAGGGGTGTCTGTCTGTCTGTCTGTCTGTCTGTCTGCAGGGCTCAGCCTGCATAACGAGGGCTCCAAGGAGAGCAGCCAAGGGCTGCCATCCCACACAGCCCTGGCAAGGGGAGGGGATGTGTCCCCTGTGCTGGTGAGGTGCTAGGATGAGGTGTGAGCTGGGCTTGGTGCCTGGGAAAAGAGGGAAAATCCACAGGAAAAGCCACTTAATGCTCAGGCAGCTCAGCTCAGCTGGGAATCCTCCTGGGGAAAGGTCTGAGCTGAGGGGAAACCCCAAATCTCCCATTATTTAGGAAGCCAAGCAATCACAGGACATCCATGGAAATCTTGGCCAAGGATCTGGATAAAGGATGTGGAGGGCAGGACAGGCTGTGCCTCTGATCCTCACACACACAAATTTTTCTTAGGAAAAAAAGAATGAGAATTCTATCCTTGTCTATTCCCACCCCGTTGCTGCTGCCTCTTAAGTGTCAAAAATTAAAATTATCATGGTGAGAGGAGGGGAAAAGGAAGTTTCATTAGATTGTAGTGCCCACATCATAAAATGGAAGGAGGATTCTATCCTTATTTATTCCCATCCCATTGTTGCCACCTCTTAAGTGTCAAAAATTAAAATTATCATGGTGAGAGGAGGGGAAAAGGAAGTTTCATTGGATTATAATACCCAAATCATCAAAAGGAATGAGGATTCTGCCCTCATCTATTCCCAACCCATTGCTGCCATGTCTAAAGTGTCAAAAATTGAAATTATAATGGTGAAAGAAGGGGGGAAAGGAGATTTCATTAGATTGTAGTACCCACATCAAGTTTATTCTGGATACAAAACCAGAATTGGAGCTGAACACCTTGATGGTGAGTGCTGTAAAACTGGATTTCAGGATTTCAGCAGGGCTGGAGCCCTGGCAATCCCTGGGCACTTTTTAAGGCTGATGTTTACCCAGGTGGCTCAGCTGAGACTGAAATGATAATTACAGATTTGCTGAGCTGGCATTTTATAATCTGCCCATGGCTGTGCCCTGCTGAGGTCTCTGACAAAGCTGCAGAATCATTTTAGGGTTCAACATTTGGGGCACAGGCAGGTGAAGTTTTTCCCCCCACAAACACAAGAATGAAGCCCTGGGGTGAGCAGTGCTGGGTGATTCTTTATGGATTGAGGAATTTTTTAATTAAATAAAGCCATGAAGTGGGTCAGGGAGGATCCTGTGCTGAGGGGATGGAGTGGGATGTGCTGGGCTGGGGGTTTTGCCAGAGCTTTGCTGCTTCAGGGGATTTTTGGGAGCAAACACACCCCTGTGCTCTTGCCAGCACCAAATCCCCAGGTTTTCAGGGAGCTGAACAAAGTTCCTTTTATCACAGCAAACATTTGGTTTAAAATCTTTGGAAATGGTGCTGGAAGGACCCAAATCCTTGATTTGCAATAACCTGGCAGCACCTGCTTTGCATAAGAGCAGGGCTGGAGCCTGTGAGGAATGCTTGGAGTTAAAGAAATGCAGAAATATTCTTTGGTGTAGGGATAATCATTAAATCCAGGTCTCATTCAAGTCTTCCTACTGCTTTTTTTTTGTAATTCACTGATATATCCTGCAGGATCAGATACAGGAGTAAAAAGCTCTACACTTGAAGCTGTCAGGCCAGAACAAAATCAGGAAAGGATGCAGGGAAATATTCACAGTTTGTGGTAAAGTTTTCTCATTAGGTTCTTAGATCCTTCTTTATCTCATTGTTTCTCAGTTTATCACAATTCTTCATTTCCTGTTCCCTTTTAGGCTTCAAAAATATTTATTTTAATGTGGGGTTTTTTTAACCCTTCCCTTGTGTGGACTGAAATTTTTTGGAGTCTCTTGGCTTCACCTCACGTAAAAAAAAAAATCCAGATTACTGAGCCAGGGTCATTTTTAATATTTATTCTGGAATTAGAGTTTAAATTCTGGACATGATCTTTTGATTTATCATGGTTAACACAATGCTAAATTGTACATTTTTATAGTTTTTGTATCATCTGAGAACTCCAGAGTGACCTGAAGGAGACCAAATGCAGCTCCCCACACTGAAATTCAGATTAGAGCTTGCTGCCTCACTTGTTTTCTCTTTCCCCTGGTGGAAACTTTGACTTTAGCTGCAGCTCAGTGCTGTAACCACACACTTCAGAACCTCTGAGGCCAGAGGCTGAGCCCTGTGTGTGTTTTCTCACCCCCAAACGGAGCTTGTAGCAGCAGGGGACTCCCAGCCCCAATTCTATTTTGGGGGGTGGTTTAGTTCCATCACCTGCTGCATTAACCCTCTTTTCCCGCAGCATTTTGGGCTTTTTGGCCAGATCTCCCATCTGAATATTGATAAAATTAATACTGGCATAATGAATATTGGTCTTCTCTCGATGACCAGATCTCCCATCTGAATATTGATAAAATTAATATTGGCATAATGAATATTGGTCTTCTCTCGATGACAAAATAAAAAAAAAAAAAAAGTGAGGAATACTAATTTGGAATATTGTGGGTTTCGTGTAGTACTGAAAACAAGGCTTCAAAAATTTCCTGAACAGAGCTGTCTAGAGCAGGAGGCTATTTTGAGTCTCTCTTCTTGCCTTTGACCCAACTATTTCAGCACCCCACCCTTCTTCTTCCTTCCACCTTCCTTAATTTCTTAGACTTCCTTCTCGTTGCTTTGCTGAGTCTATTTTAGGTGTGAGAGCAGGCTTAGCTTCTTGCCAGGCCTCTACTTCCCATTTTCCCTCTGGAGGGTTTGCCTTTTCAGCAGAGCTGGGAGCCCTGAGCTTCCACAGCACCTCTGAGAGTCCCCAGGGTGGGGAGAAACTGCCCCTAAAGCAGGGAAAAATCAGCACTTGGGGGGGAAAATGAGGGCTCAGGATGAATATTGCAGCAGATAATGCAAAAACTGATCAGGGCTAAGAACATCAAGTTAAGCTGAGTGCAGATGTTGGGATGGGAGTGGCTGAGCTCACTCATTTTTGGCAAGGATATTCTCTTCTTCACTGGATGGAGAGGGACTGAAGCAGTGAATGGATTTATGGATGGGATTTCCCCCAGGAGGGTGGTGGGCTCTGGAAAAGCTCTCCCAGAGCAGCTGTGGCTGCCCCTGGATGGGCTGGGAGCACCTGGGGCAGGGCAAGGTGTCCCTGCTGGAGCCAGATGATCTCCAAGGCCCTTTCCAACCCAAACCACCCCAGGATTCTGGGGTTTGGCAGTGCAGGACCCAACCTGACCAAAACCTCAATCTAAATTTTGCTGTTGTCAATCAGATCAAGCTCAGACCAGCTCTGAGGACACAAAGAGCTGGACTCTCACCTGGGGGGATTTCACATCACAGCTTTCCTCCCAAGATCCAGCCAAGCAGCTCAGGGCTCTGTTTTCAGGCTTTGGGCTGTGTTATCTCTGTTCCTTCCTCTCCCAGCCTGGGGAACCCCCAGAGGCCAGCTTTGCTCAGGTCTGGAGCTCAGACAGGGCTCCACGGGCAGCAGCAGCACATCAGAACCTGCTGGGACCATCCCAGCCAGTCCCAGCCCTGGTGGCCACCAGGGCTCCAGTTCCTGGCACAGCCCTGTGCCACCAGCTTCACAGAACAGCAGCTTCTGGCAAATTGTGCAACTGCACCGCCCCCAAACTTCCTGTTTTGAAACCCCAAGAAGCTGGAAAATGTTAACACTGGCACTTTAAAGTGCTACTTGTGGCTCTTTTTTTTTGGTTTTTTTTTTCCCTTCTCTTCCTAAAGATCTACTAAAAAGTTTGATGTACAGGGGAGTGGGGGCAGAAAGGGGGCCCAGGGAGCTGCTCTGGGTTTGGGGTGTGGGGGGCTGTGCTGGCACTGGGGACAGGGCACATGTGGCACATGGACAGGCAGCAGTGCCAAGGTGGCAGCAGGACCTTGGTGACTCGTGGGGTGCCAGCAGCAGCCACCTGGCCCCTCTTCCCAATCCCATGATCAGGAAAATTAACCCACAAACACCAGGGGTTTATGTCCAAAAAGGAGACAGAGGATCCTTTTGCTTTATTCCAATAAAGGGAGAGGCCATGGGCCATTCCCCTGGGATCTCCCCAATTTTTGGAGGATGCAGCCTCCTTTTATCCCAATTTCCCTCTCTCTTTCCCCATGGGCTGAGGTACCTGAGAGGCACAGACTGCCCAAACACCTGACACCTGAGATCCCCCTCTAATGTACAATCCCCCTTTTTAATTTTTAATTCTTATACAATTCATAGTTTTTTCCCCATTGCTTCTTTCATCTTCCAATATCCAATTTCATTTACCAGCAAACCCACAGTTTGTTTGTAAAGGCAAATCTCTTTTCCCATTCATCCATCAGTGGAATCCCTCCCCTTGTTTCTTTTATCTCTCAGTGCTGGTTTTATCCACCAGCAGACCCACAGCTGGTTTGTAAAGACAAACCCAACATTCCTCTCAATGGCACCTCCATCACCCCAACCCCCACTGCTGGTGGGAGAAAGGGGCTGTGCCAGTGAGGAACACCTTGATAAAAAAAAAAAGCAGAGCTGTGGCAAATCTCCTGGAGAGGGAGAAGAACATTAAAGAGGAGAAAGCTCCACGTTTGCCTCGAGCAGGGACTTCATTTCTCCCTGCTTCCTTTTCTGGCTATCACTGAGCCTCCAGATGGTGCTTTGGAGCATCCTTAAACCTCCAGCCTGGCTCCTTGCAAGGACATTGTCTTCCTGGCTAGCTAAAAATGGATTAATGGCTCTGAGATGAAAGCTGCTCCCCGTGATGAGGAGCTCGTGGTCACTGCAGCGTTCTGGCCCCTGTTAAAATCAGATTTTTGAAAGGGATGAGCCCCTGCTGAACGTGCTCCAGTTCTGTGTGAGTTTATTTGTATTAACTCTCTCTGGCTCTTTCACTGATGGTCACAATTCTGCAAAATCAGTTATTCCTCACCTTCCTTCACCGAGCCCTGCAATAACAGTTTGGAATCTGAACCAGGCAGCTGAGGTGCTGCCAGATTTTGTGGGTTTACTAGGGGATTGTGAGACATCATTTTCTTAAATTCCCAGCTTCAGGCCTCCTGCTATTTTCAGAGCTTGTTTGAGCAGCACTTCTAGATTAGCACATGGGGAGAGACGCGAAAGGAAGTGAACCAGGAAGCCAGACAGCAAATGTCATCCAAACCAGAAATTAAAAAGAAAACCAATATCAGGATTAGGAGCAAAACTAACAACAGGGCTTTGCAGCTGAAGGGGAGAAAAGGCCAGAGGAATTTTAATGGGGTGGGACAGATTTAAATCAGCCCCAAAGCTGTGCCTTGTTCCTGCTCCATCCTGCAGGGACATGGGGTGGCTGCAGGAGCTGGACGAGCCCACACCTCCTAAAAACTGCACTGCTGTTGTTCTGAGGAATATCCTGCTTCCCCTTCAAACCCTGCACCTCTGAAAATGGCAAATGCTGCTACATTCCTGCCTTTATCCCAGAGCCTGCACTTCCCTCTCCTCGTGCTTTAACAAGCTGGCTGAGCAGGGGATTAGGGAATGACTTGGTGCACATGTGGGGAGAGAAATCCGCCTTCAAAATCTTACATAACTCCAAAAAGCAAGAGACACATGCCCAGGCCTTCATTCTCTGCTCATCAAAATCATTTCATCCTCCTCCTACACCTCCTGTGGCCAGGCTGCAGTTTGCTTGTCCTCTGAAAAAAAAATTAAAAAAAAAAAATTTAAAAAAAGGAACATTTGAAACTGTGGAGACTGCAAAGATACAGCAGCATGATTCCCAAATTAATTTGTGATCACATTTTCCCTCTGTTCTCTGCTTGCTGTTCCAGAGCTGAGAATGAGCAGCCAGCTCTTGGGAAGTGGGAGGAAGGGAATTTCCAGGCACCTTCCATTTTTGTGACCTCCAGGATGCAGCAGAGTCAGAGATCTCACAATCTTCATGTTCCCAGGAATTCCCCCTCTGCTTCCTGTATTCCAGGCAGGATCTGGGTGTTTTTGGGATCTGCTGATCTCAGGGGTTGGGAACAGCACGTTCCCCAAGGGGATTTGGGGTGTAAAACCAGCTCTAACTTGGCTGAAATTCAAATCAACATGAGCAGGGATTTCTCTCTGTCATCAGGCAGGGAAATGAAGGGAAAACTCAGCAAAAGGAGAGAAATTAATTCTCCTGCCACACTCAGACTTGCTCTCCTCACAAAAACACCACAAGGTTTTGTTGTTTTTTCCTTGCCAGATGCAGAAAAGGAACATCCCCAACCCCCTGCCCTAAACAGGAACTGGATCCCTGGTGATATCTTCCTGTCCTGCCCCTATTTATAGCAGGGAGGTCACCCAAATAAGAACAGAAACGTCATCACATGAATTTTTTGGGGGTGGCTGAGTGAATTCTGCATGTTGAGAATTCAAGAGGGGCACAGCACGTTTAGGAAGAGCATCTCCCTGGGGCTGGTTTTGTGTGCAGAATGATTAAGGAGCTCATGGCACCCAGGAATTTGGGTGTTTTTTCCCCACATCACAAAACCGTTAAATGCACAGAAATTTTCCTTGCAAAACCATTCCTCCATTTAGTGAAAACCTGAAACAGACACATTCCCCTTTGTTGGGCTGTTAATAAACAATTGATGAAAACTGCAAAAACTCAGCAATCTGTGAAGGTCACTCAATGGGCAATTTGGAAAAAAAAACCCACAAAAAATACTGTGAATTTTACTATTTGTGGAGAATTTTTAATGTCTTTACTGTAGGTTATAGAGCAGAGTTTGAATTCAGGACCTCCCACCTCATGACTCTGACATGTAAAACAAGGAGAAATTTAAATATTGGGCTCCTGACCTGCTCCTGCACTGACAGATCTGCTCCAAACAGCTGCTGCAGCCAGAAAATTCCTATTTTTTTCCCATTCCCTGGAGCCAGCCAACATTTTGCTTTCTATTCTTTTACCAGCAACCAACAGAGATGGAAAAAGCCAAGCTTTAAATAGATACATAGAGTTAGTTGAATATATGTTTATATAAATATGTTTTACAGGCACAAACAAGCAAAAATGAAGGTGCTTATTTTGTATTGCTAAGCTAAAACTCTCTGTTTGACAGCACATCCTTCTTTCAAACTTATTTGGCATAAATTATGGGCTGTAATTCCTATTTTACCCTGTCAGGCAGGCTTGTGAGTGGGACCTGATGAGGAGAGCAAAGTACTTCCATCATATTAAAAAAAAAAAAAAAAAAAGAAAAAAAAAATCTTTTTTTTTTCAGTGAAATATTTGATGGGCCAAAGACTCAGGTGGTGAATTGATCCCTCAGAGGGGTTTTGCTCAGGGGAAGGAGTTTTGTGTGGGTTTGAGGATGGGATGGAAGGGCAGGGCTGGTCCTTCCCTGCCTCCTCCATCCCTCCAGGGCTCATTCCCAAATCCCTGTGGGGCTGAGGCTGCTGCTGGGTTTTGTTTTCTGCAGCCTCTGGGAGCAGAAATTCCAAATAAAGCTGGGTCCCTCTTGCAGGCAGAGCTCTGCTGATGGCACAATTAATGAAATTAAAGATGAGCCAATGGAAATCCCAGAACCCCCTGAAGTTTGGACACATTTTGCTGATCTTTATCTGCATTATATTTTATTTCAGAACTGTTCCCCCCATGCCTTGCTCTTGCTGTTTCCCCACTGCCTCCTTTTCTAAGCTGGGCTTGAATAAAGCCAAACACTTTTTAAACTGGACTGGAAGCAGAAGGGAGGATTTTTTGTGGTGCTTCTGAGGCTGAAGGTTCTTGTTAATGCCTCATTCCCCATCACAGTCATTTCCTCTGAAGCAAATGGGACTTGGCCATTACATTTTATGTTTATTGATATCTATTTCCAGGCTGAATTGACATTCCCCTTTTTCTTCTCCCAGCCAGAAGTGACAGGAAGCCAAAAATCCTTCAGCAGTGAGGAGTGAAGCTGTGCAGCACTCAGAGCTCTGTGTCTGCCATTAAATGGGCTGGGGTTAAAATTTACACATTAATGTGTGGGCCAGGGCAGCAACACCAATTGTGATGGAATATTTTGGGGTCAGCTGTTTAGCTGAGATGCTTCCTGGCAATATTTCACCCTGTTTAACCAGTGATTGAGTGGGGAAAGGTTTTCCTTGACATTGAAGAGTGTCACAGGGAGGGCTTTGAGGTTGAACAATCAAACACATTTAATTTTTCCTCCTGGATAAAATACCTCCTGTTTGGAAAACATTGCTATTATTCCTTTTCCCTGAATTCTCCAGACCTGCAGTTGCACAGAAGATCTGCCTTGCTGTCCAAAATGGTTATTCCATGTTGCTGGGTGCTGTTAAATGATTTTCCTTCACTTCATCTCAGAAACCAAGAGCTGGAGGGACTGGGGGGCTCAGGGGACCAGCACTGCTGCCCAAAGCTTCTCATGCCCTGCCTGAACCCATTTTGCATCACCAGAAATGGTTACTCAGTGATATCATCTAGTAAATTCTGGAAAATGAGTTATTTTCTTACTTTTTCCTCTTTTCTGGTTCATCTGAGTCACAATTTTATTTTTTTTTTTACAACACTCCAGCCAACACTTGCTACCCAGCATGAGGAAATCTGAGCACCTAAGCCATAATTTGTCACCTAATTAAGTGACCTGATTTTCTCAGGAGCAGGATGTGTTTTCCAGCTCCCACTGCACTCAGCAGTTGTGAAAATCAGGCCACTTTTGCATGGCTGTGACCAGTTTTGAGTACCCAACTTCTAAAAAGCTGATTTTGGCTCAAAACCTCTCCAGGTTTTGGCCAAGGTGGGATTTGGGGAGGGGAGCAGAGACTTATCAGTTATCAGCACTATTCCTTGTGGAATTAAAAATTAAATTAAAAAATAAGGGGGAATAAAAAGAAAGAATTATCGCAGTTGCATGCTTTATGCAGCATTTTCTCCTCACACTGAAAATTAAATTGAAAAGGGAGTTGATTGTCACTCTGGATGATGGAGGCAGCTCTGGAAATCACCCCTGAACAAATGTGTGGGTCCAGCCTCATGTTCTCTGCTGCCCCTCAGGGTCCCCAAGCACTGTAGGAGCTCAGTTAATTTCAGCAGAGCTCTCTGTGTGATTTATTCCCAGGAATCATCAGGAAAAGGGTCCCCGAGGGTGGGTGATGGAGCCTGGGTTGGGCACAGCTCCTCCAGAGCTCTGTGCTGGTGTCTGGCAGAGGAAATCCCAGAGAAAATGATCATTTCAGGAGCTTTTCTGGCTGGGCAATTCTCACTCACAGATTCCATAGGAAACTTTTGCAGAGTCACATCTTGGATGTGCTTTAAAGAGCAGGAAAAACCCAGGACTGGAGGGGAGGTGAACTGAGCAAGGGCAGCACAACAAATGATGGAAAAAAGGGCAGGAAAAATCCCCAGGCACTGCTCCCAGAAAGTTCCCCCTTATCTTTTAGAGAGGTTACAGAGGTGCCTCTTATCTTTTAGAGAGCTCCCCCTTATCTTTCAGCTCCTTTGCCTGAGCTGCTTTCCAAAGCAAAGCAGTGGCTGCTTTGCATAGAACATTTTCCAGAGCAGAGCAAGGTCAGCAGGGCAGAAACACCAACCCACCGTGTTCAGCACCCCAAATCCATCCTGCCAGAGGTGCTGGGCCCAGCTCTCTGCTGAGAATGGGAATTCTGGCAGGCAAGGGCAGCAAAACCACTTGGGGAGGAAGGATTTTCATCAGCACGTTTGCAACACAGCCTTTTTTTTTTTTTTTTTTTTTAATTTTTTTTGCAGTGTTATCTTTCTGCCTTCCTCTTACCCTCCAAACGAACAAAAAATGTGTTTTCAAGGGGTGGGGGAGGCACAACTGAGTCAACAGCACATGGCTGAGGCTGGGGGGGTGACAGTGGTTGGCAGGGCACTTTGAAAGTCACCACTGCAGACACAAAGGGTGACACAGGCACAGTCACAGGTCTGAAAGGTCCCTGATCCCACGGGCTGGACCCTGGATCTGCCCCTTTCCCTTAAGCACAAAGCTCTGAAATCATCTATTCATGGGGAATTCTGCACCTTCCCCCACTGAGCGCCTGTCTCTGCACCATGACCCGAAAATTTCTGTCATTTTCTGCCTTTTGCACTCAGAATTCTTGCTCCATTTGGGTTCTGGGTGAATCCCTTCCTTTGGCTGTTCCTGGTGCCACAGAGCTGAGCTGCTCCACAGCTGCTTTCCCGTGCTGTTGTTGAGCATTTGGAAAACAATTCCATGTTTAAAGCTGTAACTTGTGCTGGTGTGCTCTGGAAAATTTGCTGAACAGGAGCTCTGGGTGCTCCCAGCTGGAGTGAAAAGGGATTTAGAGGCATCCTGAAGGGAAAGAAGCAAAAGAGCTCTTTGAGTATAGCAAGGACTAAAGGGAACTTTTCTAAACTGGAAAATCTCTGCTTTGTGCCCTCTCGTGGTAGATTAATTTTTCTTCTCCTCAGTGCAACTCCTGCATTCTCAGACCCAAATATTTGGGGTTTCATGCTGAAATTCCCAGCAAAGAAACCATTAAATGCTGGTGTTTCTCTGTCCTGAACAAGTGGGGAAAACCCAGAGGTCCATATTTGATATTTTGTCCTGGTGCTTGTCTTTGCCCTTCAAACAGTTTTTGGGGATTTGACAGGTGCAACAAAAAAAAAAAAATAATAACCCCAGGGGGTGGAAAATTGGCAAGGGCATCCCATGAGTGTTCAAACACAGAGCAGCACTGAAATTCTCTTTTTATTTTTCTCTCTCTGCAGACAAAAAGCACTGGCATCGACAGGTGGAAGGAGTGTTCAAGCAGCATGCGACTGGTTGGTATGAAGTAATAAATGTTAAAAAGTAAAAGAAATGGTGAATTTAAGAATGTTTAAGCAGGGGTGCTGTCTGAAAAGCAGCTGCAGAATTAGTGAGGTGCTGTTTAAGTGGTGGAAATAAGCAATGCAGAGATGAGCCTGCTCTGGGAGGGTTTGTGATCTGCAGCACAAGCAGCAGCAGGTGAGAGAAGGAGCAGAAAAGATGTGGAGCCATGCCTGGTGCTCTCCTCCCTGTGTCCTGCACTCTGAAAGGCAGAAAAGGCAGAAGCAGTGACCTGGCTTAGATCTTCAGAGCATCTGCCTGAAAGTAAACCCCAATTTTCTGTGTTACTGAGCTGTGCTAATGGGCTGCAAGCCAGGCACTGCACTGCCTGACCACCAGAGCTGCTTTTCCCATCGAGGGACAACCAGTGGGAGCCAGCACAGGGGGAGCTGGTTCTGTTGGGGGCAGAAATGTGTCTTTATCTCCCAGTTGAAGAGTTCTTCCTGGCTGCCAGGCTCTTCTCCCACGTGGGTGACCCGTTCCTGGATGACCCCCTGCCCCGGGAGTACGTGCTGTACCTGCGCCCCACCGGGCCCCTGGCGCAGAAGCTCTCCGAGTTCTGGCAGCACTCCAAGCAGATCTGTGGCAAGAACAAAGCTCACAACATCTTCCCACACATCACCCTCTGCCAGTTCTTCATGGTAACTCAGCTCCTCTCTCCTCCCTGTTTTAGCCATTCCTTGCCAGGCTCAGCCTGGAGACTTGTCCTGGCTCAGGACAGCTGGAGGGATTTTGCTTGGGTTTGTGGAGGAGTAATTGGGATTTTAAGCTGTTGTTTTCAGGGAAGAGCAGCAGCAGAAGACTGAACTCTCATCCTCTGCATGATCCTTAGTGTGAGAATGGGTGGGGGATGTGGGAAGGTTACTTGGGGATAGCTGATCCTGCTTTGAGGACAAGGGAGGGGCCGAGGATTTCTAAACATAGATTTTTTTATTTTTTTTTCTCATGCCCCTGTACTTTTTCTCACTGCATGAGGGGAAGGGCAGAGCACTGACACCCACCCCCATCCTCTCCTTTGCTGAGCCATGCCTGTCCTGTTTCCCTGGCAGTGTGAGGACAGCAAGGTGGATGCTCTGACAGAAGCCCTGCAGGCCACGGTGATGCGCTGGAAATGCAAATTCCCTGCCCCGCTGCCCCTGGAGCTCTACACATCCTCCAACTTCATCGGGCTCTTTGTCAAGGAGGACAGTGCTGAGGTGCTCAAGAAGTTTGCTGCAGACTTTGCTGCAGAGGCAGCTTCCAAAGCAGGTGGGTGACTCCAGTTGGGCATTGTCACAAAAAATATTTTGGATGCCATGAAGGAGCCCAGTTTGGTCAGAAAAAACAAGACTTTGATGCCATGAAAGCCCAATTTAGGCATTGATAGAAAACCAAAATTTTGGTGTAGTGAAGGATCCCAGCTTGGGCATTATCAGAAAAGCCAGAATTTTGATGCCATGAGAGCCCAGTTTGGGCATTGATAGAAACCCAAAACTTTGAAAACTTTGATGCTGTGAAGAAGCAAAGCAGCTGCCACAGCTCCCAGTCTGGGTATTTTCAGAACCCCAAAGCTCTGATGCCACCAAGAAGCAAAGCTCAAAAAGCAAATCCCTGATTTTTAAGGGTCAACTCATAGGAACACCCCACAGGTGCTTTGGCTTTTTTCTCTCACCCTGTTTTCAGTGCTGTTTCTGAAAAGGGAAACTGAACTTTGGTGCTTCCTTAATTTTGCCCAGAGCTGCTCTGAGTGAGGCTCAGTGTTTCCTGCTCACAGCACAACTGGTTTAGTCCTTCCCTATCCCAGGCTTATCCTGGAGCTTAAATGCTTCAAGATGCAGAAAATTCTGCATTACTGGGGTGGTTCCATGCTGGGCAAGAACCCCACAACTATGCAGAGTGCTGGGAGTCTGTCCCTGCCCCAGAGGAGGGAGCCAGAAGTGTTCAGAACATCTGGAATTATTGTTTTCACCGGCTAAAACTTCCCTTTAAAAGATAGAGGGAATTTTATCTTTAAAAATAAAGTTTTGGAAGGTAGACATTGGGTGCAGCCACGGGAGAGTGGGATCATTGTTTCCCTCCAGCACAGCCAAAAATGTGATTTTCATCCAAAAAATCCCCCACTGACCCATTCAGAAGCATTGGTGGCTTCCAACAATCTTCTGCCCCTGAGACTGCTCAAATTCTGGACAAATTGGGGTTTTTTAGGGGAAGGCAATTGCAGCATTGCAGCCACAGCTTGGTCAGGTCATCCCATTAAAGTCTCTGGGGTTTTTTTTCAGAGATCTTGAACATGTTTTTTATTGCTGATGAAAAACAGCAACAACAAAAAAAAAAGATGGATGAGCTTGCAAAGCTACTCCTGGCTGGCACTTGGAGCCAAGCCTCTGAAAAGCTGCAATTGTGACTGAATAATCAGTCAAATTTAATTGCAATTTTTGGTTGAATAAGCAAGGATAAATTATGTACAAACAATGTATCCTATGACTTCCACATCTACTGGAAGATCCCAAATATTTCACATATTTTCATCATTTTGAATCATTAGTATGTTTCCACAATTTGGGAATACCTCACCCTCAGTGGCTAAACTGATAATCCAACTAATGTCCAGGGAAAAGATTTAATCAACTTGCACAAATTCCATGGATTTGTAATTCAGTGCAGCAGAGAAAACAATGGAAGGAGAGTAAAAATTATGGTCTTTAACCTGATTATTTTGGAAAGGAGGCACAAAAAGACTTCTGGATTTTCTTACCTGGAAAAATGTCCTTTTTTTCTTTTTTTTTTTTTTTTTTTTTTTTGGCAGGATGTGTGTCCAGAGTTGCAGCATTGTTTGGCACTTTGCAAGGATGCCTTGTCTGGCATCTGTCCTGCTGTGACTCAGGGCTGAATCAGACCCCAAATCTCTGATCATATGATCTGGGGTGCAATGCTGGAGACCTCACATTCACCCCATGTCCTGGTTTGAAGGACAGGTGTCTGCCAGTAAAGGCAGAAGCTTCTCTTTGAAATGGAGAATCTAAACCCCCTTCCTCCAAATTATTACTATAATTTTGAAATTAAGGGGCTCTCAGGCAAATGTATGAGAATTAGGAATAACAGTTCATTACTAGGAAAATTAAAATAGAAATACAGTATTGCAAAGAACAGTCCCAAACCCTGCCAGAGTCAGAATCCAAGCTGACACCCGTCAGTCAGTCAGGGTGGTGGCAGCAGTCCCATTCCATGGTGGCTGCATCCTCCTGCAGGGGCAGATGTGGTTCAGCTGGAGCAGTGCTCCTGGAGAAGGTGCAGTTTCCTCTGAAGGTCCAGGGATGATGTGGAAAGGTCTGGCTTTCCTCTGGAATCCAGTGGAAAGAAGGTGCCTTGGTGTCCAAAATGTCAGTTTTTATCTGGGTAGGAAAGGCCTGGCTCCTCCCCTGGCTGGAGCATCTCCCAGTGGGATGATGGAATTTTATCAGTCATGCACTGGGACTCACTGGCCATGAACAGGAGATATCTCCTGGAGGGAGGATGGGCTGTGGGAAAGATAAAGAGGATTGCCCCAGCTGGTTTAAAGATGGCCCATTAGCAGATAATGTGTGCCAGGAGATAAAGATCACTGCCACACCCAGTTTTAAACAATGGCCCATTAACAGGTGATACCTCCTGGATGAAGGGTGGGTCATGGGAAAGATAAAGATGATTGCCCCAGCTGGTTTAAAGATGGCCCATTAGCAGATAATATGTACCAGGAGATCAGGGTCACTGCCCCACCCGGCTGCAGCAGATGGGGCAGAATACACATTTCTGGCCACATCCTGCATTGCAACCCAACCCACCCATTTCCAGCTGAACTCTCATTTGTCCCACTTTGTTCCATCTTTGCCAGTCCATCTCCGTTAAGAGGCCACAGTCCCTGCTCTGGCAGAAAGGGGTTTTTAACCCTCCTCTCCCCATTGCAGATGTCCATGTGGAGCCCCACAAGAAGCAGCTCCACGTGACCCTGGCCTATCACTTCCAGAGCAGCCACCTGCCCACGCTGGAGAAGCTGGCCCAGAGCATCGACGTCAAGCTGGGCTGTGACTGGGTGGCCGCGATCTTCTCCCGCGACATTCGCTTCGTCAACCACGAGGTGAAATTCTGGGGCTTCTTCCTTCCCACAAAAAAATCACCACTCTGCTGCAGATCCCCTTCCTTTAACAACCCTTCTGTGCGTTTTCTCCCCCAGACTCTGCAGGTGATCTACCCCTACACCCCCCAGAACGATGACGAGCTGGAGCTGGTGCCAGGGGATTTCATTTTCATGTCCCCAGTGGAGCAGACCAGCACGAGTGAGGGATGGATTTATGGAATTTCCCTTGCCACTGGCTGCTCGGGTCTGCTGCCTGAAAACTACATCACCAAGGCAGATGAATGTGGGACCTGGGTGTTCCATGGGTAGGTCAAGCTGTTCCCTCCCCTTCCCGTGCAAAAGGGGCTCAGTGATGCCTGGAGAGGCTGCCTGGAAAAGGGATACAGAATAAAAGTTAGAGAAATAAAAGTTAAAGGAATAAAAGTTAAATTAATAAAGCAGGAATTTGTTAAAAGGCCTTTAAGGGATTCACCTTGGCCAGTGCAAGAGCCTGGCTGTGGCTACACCCAAGATGAAGTCAGTCATGAGTTTCACACTTTTATAAGTTTTGATTTGTTTCCATCTTGGGGTTCATTGTCCAATTCCAGCTCTCAGATTCTCTCCTCAATTCCCTGTTTTTTGCACTTTTTGGGGCTGAAGCTGCAGCAGTGTCCTTGGTTCTGGGGCTGGGAAAGGATTGTTTTGTGTGACTGAGCTGGGAGGAGAACTTGCTGACATTTAATATGAAATTCAGAGTCACACACTAATGCAGTACAGAATCTGGAAAATATAAAAATTCAAACTTAAGGCAGCAGCAGCATCTGGGACTTCACCTGGGAGGTGAGAGGGATGCTGAGAAGGGCAGAGGGGAAGGAGCTGGCACACAGAGCCTCATCCCACCATCCAGGAGCAGCAGCTGCTCTCCCTTAGCATGGGATTAGAGGACAAGGTGATTTTTGTGATGTTGCAGCAGCTCTTCCTGACTCTCAGGATTGCTGCTGGCCAGTGGAGCTGGAGCAGATGGCTGCTGGAGGCACCTCTGGGGTGGGCTGGCATCAGGAAGGTGTAAATTTGAGCATTAATTTAAGAAGAGACATCTCCCATGCATAATTCCCTGCTGAAAAGGATGTTGGATCAGCAATATTTCTTAGGATATTTAGCAAGATTTTTAGGAGCCTGCCCTTGGCTTCAGTAAGAGGTTATGCCTTTTGATTTTGGTGGGAATTAATGAAACAGAATGCTGGTCCTGAAATCACTCATCTATCCCTGCCAGAGCAGGGGAGACAAGGCAGCATCCAGAGGACAGGGGATGGAACCAGGATTTTTGGTGAAAAGCATCCAGACCATGACCTGTCCTTAGGAGATGACTAAGCTGGAACAGGCTCAGCAGTTTGTATTTTCCAGGCTGGTGGCTCTTCTCCAGACACACTGAGAGTTTGCCTCTGCCTCATCACCATTCCCAGCAAATCCTGAATCTTTAAATAGATGGAGAATTGTTTGTGGCTTTATAAAAAGACTAAGGGAGAAAGAAAGGCTCAGAAATTGTGTGGCAGCTCCTGGGGGCAAAGGGAAGTGGGGAAACCAAAAAATCCTTGGTATTCTTCAGACCAATGTCCTTAAAAAATGTCATATGGGCAAAGCAGGAAAGGAATTAAATGGGAGGAAGGGCTGACAGCTGGAAGAAATTCACTTTGTACAGAAATAGAGATGATTCCTAAGTAAGAACTGAGATTCTGTTCACGTTGAGATTCTTTTCACGTTGAGATATTCGAGTTCTGGGGTCACTGAGGGTGGATCAGTGCTGACTCCAATACTCCACCTGCATTTGGGCAATGAGGGGAACAATTCCTCAGGGCAGGGCCAGCCCTTGTTGGGAACTCAGGAATAATCCAGTAGCTCAGTGTCATCCTTGCACCCTAATTCCAGCAGATAATAGACCAGGACCAACATCATTGGGTTTTTTCCTCCTATAAATCACACAAATCATGCAGGTGACCTATTTTACTCCTACTGGCAGAGCCACTCAGGGCAATTTTAACAGCTGTGAAACCCCTCTGAGATTTTATCCTAACTGGCTGCTATCAGGAAGCAGATCCTGATGTATTTAAGGCACTGAAAAGTGCCAGCTCTGGCAACTCTTTCTGTCAAAATAAATGACCACATCCATTATCTGATAATGTTCTTTTTTTTTTTTTTTTTTGTAATGACTAAGCAGAGGTAACTGAGTCAGCAGAGGGTCCAGGCAGCTTCTGCAATTGCCTGTCACAGTTCAGTCCCCAGGGTTTTGGTCAAAGTCCTTGAATATCTGGGAATAAGAGCTTTATTCAGAGGGGCCATCATTAGTCAAGCCCTCGAGGGAGAGTGGGGTCTGTTCAATCCCTTTGGCTGCACTTAGCAGGAATCACTGGGGGAATAAATTCCCAGGCAGGTGGGAAGGGGAAGAGGCAGCACTGAAAAATGCAGGAACAGCAGGGCTGAGTGTGCCAGGTCCCTGCCAGGGGCAAAAGCTGTTTTGGGAACAGGAACCCTGAAAACTGCCCAGGGAGAGGCCTCAGCTTTCTGCTGAAGCCACAGCTTGAGGAAAGGTGAATGAAAAGTCCCTGTAGCCATTAATTCCCAAATTTGGGACCACAAGCCCATGGTCAGTGACAGGGACTGGTCCCCAGGTGATGTTAGTGAGCATCCTGTGGTCGTCATGAAGGTCCAGGCATTTTCCATGAGAATACTCCAGGGTGGAGAGAGCCTCCCAGGCCAAAGTTTGGGAATTGTTCTGTAAATTGTTTCTAAGGAAACTGCTCACAGAGATGGAATTTGTCTCCTCACGTGTGTGCATCACCTGGCAAGGCACTCTCTGGGCAGCACTAAAACCCAAATAATAATGTAATAACATCACACCAGTAATTAACATCAGCTCCTGAAGGCCACAGAAATGACCTGAGAGCAGCCTGAGCACAAAAAGCATACCCAAAGACAATATTTTATTCTATTTTTGGCAGGTCCTACTCCATTCTGAACACCACACCTTCCCCATCCTTCCAAGCCTTTGCTGATGGAGCTCTGGAGAGGAGGCAGCAGGAGGACCAGGGGCCAGGGGATGCTGGGCCCCTCACCATCATCTGCCAGAACGTGCAGGTGGGGACCCCACAGTAGGGACAAGCTTCCAGTGAAGGGATTTCCCCAAAAAAATTATCTTTTCACTCCATGTAGCACAAGTTGCAAATGATTGATACAGCTCCATCCCCAACCTGTGTCTACAGCTGGGCAGGGCTCCATCCCCTGTCCCCTTCAGCACCATCAATTTATCAGGATTATAAATCCCCAAAGAGCCTCAACAAAGCCATAAAAACAATAAATCCTGCAGCCTTCCCTGTGCTGTTTGCACAAGGGCAAAGCAGGAGGAGTCTGATGCTGGTTCAGGAGGGTTTGATGCCTGGAGAGGCTCCCTGGAGCTGAGGCTGGACGGAGATAAAGGAATAAAGCAGGGATTTATTAGAAACCCTTCAAAAAATTCACCTTGGGCAGTGCAAGAGCCTGGCTGTGGCTACACCCAAGGTGGACACAGAGTCACAAGTTTCACACTTTTATAAGTTTAGGTCCATTTCCATTTTGGGGTTCATTGTCCAATTCCAGCTCCCAAATTCCATCCCAGATTCTTTCCTCAATTCTCTCTGTTTGCACTTTTTGGGGCTGGAGCTGCAGCATGCCCTTGGCTCTGGGGTTAGGAAAGGATTGTAGGATTGGAAAATGAGAACTTAACAACACTTTATACGAAATTCAGAGTCACACACTAATGCAGCACAGAATGTGGAAAATACAAAACCTCATATTTAAGGCATGAATTCCCTTGCAGCCCCTGAGGACGAGCAGCCAGCCGGGCCCCCAGAAGCGCTGCCTGTTTGTCTGCAGGCACGGCGAGAGGATGGATGTGGTTTTTGGGAAGTACTGGCTGTCCCAGTGCTTTGATGCCAAAGGTGAGCCTGGGGCTGTTGCATATAAAACCATATAAAAGAAATAATTGGTAAATTTAGCCTTGCTATTTCAGATGAATTAACAGTTAGGCTGTTAAGTTCCCAGGAAAAAGAATCATAATCAGTTTACATAACAATCTGTTGTTGTCAAAAGGCAGTTTGCATCTGTGAAAAAGAAGAAATTATCCTGTGAGAATCCACAGAGAAAAAATGTAAAACTTGTATAAAGAGAGTCTTAACACATACACACACAAATACCTTCTAACTCTGAGTGACAAGGAAATTAATAACCAATTAGAATAAAACACAATAAATTGGAAAACTGGATAAAAATAGGCTGTAACATTAAAGTTATGCTGGAACTTTGAAGTTTGTAACTTTGAAGTTATATGGGTGTGCCCCAGGATTTGATGGAGGAAGAAATGACCACTGTCTGGTGGAAGCTGTGGATTTTAGCATAAAACAATAAATAATAATAAAATAAATAATAAAAGTATGCTTTTTGTGCAGCCAGCAGCAGGCAGTCATCCAGGGATGAAATACTCCATTTGCCAATATTTGGGAAAATATTTCAGGAGTGATTGTACTCTGCAGTTACATCAGCAAAGGGCAGGTGCAGTCATGATGTTGATAGTCAGTGTTCAGTGAAAACATTTGCTGCCATCAAGAAAATAATTTGTACTGCTGGCTCCCAGTCCTAAATGAAAATAGCACTGCTCAGAGTGGGTTTGGGGGCATAAATTGGTTTTTTCAACCCAGTTTTATGCTCAGGTTTCAGACTATAGCACACAAATTACAACTTTAGGCTCTGTTGGCTTGGAGCTGATCAGAAATGTGTTCTAAAAGTATTTTTCCTATTCCAAGCCACCAATAGTAATTCACTACACTTGTAGTGAAAGGATGATTTCATAGATCCCTTTTTCCTAAACTATGGCTGAAGAGCTCTGAAGTTCTGCCTCCTGTAAAAATTTGTTGTAGGATAGAAATGGCTTTCCCTTGGGGAAATCAATCAGGCCTAAAAAAAATAAAAATAAAACCTTGGCAATATTCTGTGCTGATTTTGAGCTGGGAATATATATTTAATTTAATTTTGTGTGATTCCTGATGGGTTTACATGGGAAAAAAAAAATTGCTTTAGAGCCAGGACATGCAAAGTACAACCAAGTTGGTGGGAGAGGGGAAAATCAGGGGAGATGTTGCTGCCTGTGTGTGAGGGAATAATTGCAGCTTGGCACCTTCCCTGCAGGCAGGTACATGCGCAGTAACCTGAACATGCCTCACAACTTACCTCAGAGGAGTGGTGGTTTCAGGGATTATGAAAAGGATGCTCCCATCACCGTGCTGGGCTGCACCCAGGCCAGGCTCGTGGGTAAGTGCTGCCCAACAGGCAAAGCTCCCTGCTGGAGGAGGAGGATTTGGGTGGGATTTGGGGATTTTTGCTCTCAGGCAAAGATATGGGAATTAGGAATAACAGTTCTTTACTAGGAAAATTAAAATAGAAATGCAGTATTACAAAGAACAATCCCAAACCCTGCCAGAGTCAGAATCCAAGCTGGCACAGTCAGTCAGTCAGGGTGGTGGCAGCAGTGCCATTCAATGGTGGCTGCATCCTCCTGCAGTGGCAGATGTGGTTCAGCTGGAGCAGTGCTCCTGGAGAAGGTGCAGCTTCCTCTGAAAGTCCAGGGATGATGTGGAAAGGTCTGGCTTTCCTCTGGAATCCAGTGGAAAGAAGGTACCTTGGTGTTCAAAATGTCAGTTTTTATCTGGGTAGGAAAGGCTTGGCTCCTGCCCTGGCTGGAGCATCTCCCAGTGGGATGATGGAATTTTATCAGTCATGCCCTGGGACTCACTGGCCATGAACAGGAGATATCTGCTGGAGGGAGGATGGGCTGTGGGAAAGATAAAGATGATTGCCCCAGCTGGTTTAAAGATGGCCCATTAGCAGATAATGTGTGCCAGGAGATAAAGATCACTGCCACACCCAGTTTTAAACAATGGCCCATTAACAGGTGATACCTCTGGATGAAGGGTGGGTCATGGGAAAGATAAAGATGATTTCCCCAGCTGGTTTAAAGATGGCCCATTAGCAGATAATATGTGCCAGGAGATCAGGGTCACTGCCCTACCCAGCTGCAACAGATGGGGACAGAATACACATTTTTGGCCCCATCATGTATTGCAAGCCAAGACACTGGCACAGGTTTTCCTTCCATGGAAATGTCAAGGGCCAAGTTTGATTTGGTTTGGAGTAACTTGGGGTAGTGGGAGGTGTCCCTGATCACGGAGTTTTTGTTTTTTTCCAACCCAAACCATTTCATGAAGACCTTGCCCAGGAAGCTTTACTGTCTTCCTCCACACCCCCATCAGAGAAAGGAAAAGTACAAGGCAGGAAAAAATGGATAGGATGCCCTGAGCTAATGGGATTAAAATCTTTCAAGGAACTTTGCAAAGTGCCTTCCCCTTCCCCATCAATTTCCCTCTTCCAAAGGAAACCTCATCTCCTTCAGCTACTGCAGCTGAGGAAAAGGCAGAGCAGAAATGTGGGACATGGGGTGAAAGCAGAGCCATCAAAGGATGGGAACATTTTGTTATCATCCACGCTGGGGAGAAATGCAGCAATGGGGATGTCACCTCATGCAAAATCTGCTTTTTTTGTGAAGTTTGCCACAGCAATGTCGTTCTATCAGTCTGCCTGGCTTTACATTGTCACAAACACAGCCCAGATCACTTCAGTGTTCTCCCACCTTCCCCATCCTCATCCCTGGCTTCTGAGCACTTTCTGAGAAAATCCTTTGCCAGCCCAAGAGCTCATCCTGAGAGCTGTGCTGAGGGCAGCCCAGCCCCTCAAACACACGAGCTCCAGCCCTGAGCCTTTCCTCCAACTCGAGCACTCCTTGCTGGTCACATCCAAACTAGGGCAGCTAAAATTATCCTGGCTTTTTTGAACACAAATAAATCACTGTGCAGCAGCAGGATGCTCAGACACCAGGCCACATGGCAGCAGGGTGTGCAATCTGCACAGGGCAGAAGGGAGGCTGTGAGTGACACACAACACTTTGCTGTGGGGACAAGGACACACTTTGGGTGGCACTGAAGAGATCCAAGGACGCTTTGCTGTGGCATTCAGGGGTTCAAGGACACATTGCTAATGGCAGGAAAAGGCTCCAAGGACACAGTCTGTGGCATTAAAGGGGTCCAAGGACATGCCTTGTGTGGCATTCAGGGGTCCAAGGACACTTTGATGGCATTAAAAGGGTTTGGTGACACACTTGGCTGGTGGCAGTAAAGGATTCCAAGGACACATTTTGTGGGGAATCAAAGGGGTTTGAGGACACACTTTCCTGGTGCCATTAAAAGAGTTTGGGGACACTTTCCTGGTGGCAATGGATGGGTCCAAGGACACTTTGCTGGTGGCATTAAAAGGTTCCAAGGACACTTTGCTGGTGGCAATAAAAGGTTCCAAAGACACATTTTCCTGGTGGCAATGAATGGGTCCAAGGACCCTTTGCTGGTGGCATTAAAGGGGTCTCAGGACACTTTTTGCTGTGGCATTCAAGGGCCCAAGGACACAGCTGCAGCTGTGGTGGCACCGTGTGACCTTCACATCATTCCTGTGGTGACCAAAGCTGCTCCCTGTGGCACAGGGCTGGCAGATGTCCCTCTCCTAAAAAACCCCACTTCTCCCAAGACATTTCTAGGTCAGCCTGCCATGGTGACAGCCACTGTCAGGTCACTGTCCCCTCCTTGCTGCCACTCCTTTGCCCTGCTCTTCCAACAGAATGAAAATGTGGCTGCTGCTCCCTGCAAGCCTGAGCAGATGCCTGCTCTCCTTTGGTTCCCTCAGGCACTGCAGGAATATTAAAAACCCTGATGCAGGAATATTAACAACCCTGACAGTGGAGTTGATTCTTATCTCGTTTGCAGTGATCTTCCACCTGTGTAATAAAATGGTGATTTATGCTAGCAGAGAATCCAGCCAATTGAATTAAGCTGCTTTTCAGTTGTGTTGAATCATTTGATTTACAGCTTACAAATGAAATGAAATTAAATCCAAGACCTTGACGATTTTTCTGGCTGATTTTTGGCCACAAGAAGCAGCTCCTTGAAATGCCATTTACCTGGATTTATTCACAAAGAACTAAACTTTCCTGCAGGTGAAGCCTTGCTGGAAACAAACACCATTGTAGACTACATCTACAGCTCCCCATCCCTGCGGTGTGTCCAGACAGCTCACAACATCCTGAAAGGTAAGAACCCACAAGGGACAGGCTGCATTCTCCTCCTTTCCTCCATAAAACAGAAAATCAAAATTATGGACCTGAGTGAATGGTAATTATTATTTTATATTAGCACAATCCATAAGGAAACCTTTTTCTAATTGCACCAGCTGCCAGCCAGAGCTTGACATTCCCTGGCATCCATTAAATAATTACATTAAACACCTAATTTCCCATAGCAAAATAAGAAATTACCAATCAAACTGAACTATTCAAGCTGCTCTCTTCCTTTCCATCAATACCTGGTCTCTCTTTTCCAGGTATGCAGCAGGAGAACAACCTGAAAATCCGGGTGGAGCCAGGCTTGTTTGAGTGGACCAAGTGGGTGTCTGGGAGCACCCTGCCAGCCTGGATCCCCCCTGTGGATTTAGCTGCAGCTACTCTAAGCGTTGATACAACCTACAGGTAGCACAAAAACAGGGCTGAGAGGGTCTGGGGTTGCTTATTTGAAGATTTAGAACTAAACTCTGCTGAGTTTTGGAGTTTAGGAAGATTGGAAGAGCTGCTGAGGCTCCTAAAATAAACTCAGAGCAGGCGCGAGGCTGCTGTGCTGAACAGAACCTGAAAACTATACATTAAAAATATATATTTAATTAAATTTGGCTTATTGTAAACCAAACTTTCCACATCAGTGGCAATTCGTCCTGGTCATGGAGGTTTTATTTCCAGCACTTCTTGTCCTGGCATCTTTCAGGTTTCTAGGAACTCCCAACACTTGATTTTTAACACTTTTCCTAAAACTTAGAGGAGTTTAGGTTCAGTTAAAATACCACCTAGGAGTGCCACCTACAAGGTGACAAATATTTTGTGTCAGAGCTTCTGAGTTTTATGAAATTCTGGTGTTTCCCACCTGTGTTTAAGAACTCTCTGGTGGAATAAGCAATTGAACCACTAAAAGTTTAAAATGAGAAGAAGGAAAAGGTAAAGGGGGAAAAGAAACCTGATTTTTTTAATAGCTAATTATGCTATAAACCATTTTCATCAGGAGCTACTTGTAGCCTGCAGCTACAATTCCAGCACTTCCAGGATATCTAAATAAAATTCCTCACACTGTATTTATCCCTGGAAGGGCATCAGGTGGCTGACACTGAGCAGAGTGAGTCAGGCCTCAAAAAAAATCCCTATTTCTGGGAAAACCATAGGGAATATTCTCAGTGTGAGGGAAGAGCTGCTGGTGGGGCAGGGAGAGAGGGAGAGCTCAGCCTCCTGTCCCAAGGAGAATTCCTGTGGATCACACCCCTGGGGGGAGGAATGTCCTGGTTTGGAGGACAGGTGTCTGTCAATAAAGTCAGAAGCTTCTCTTTGAAATGGAGAATGGAAACCCCCTCCCTCCAAATTATTATAATTTTGAAATTAAGGAGCTCTTAGACAAAGATATGGGAATTAGGAAGAACAGTTCTTTACTAGGAAAATTGGGATGGAAGGGAGCTTAAAGCTCATCCAGTGCCATGTCCAGGGTCAGCTCTCACTGTCCCAGCTGCTCCAAACACATCCAGCCTGTTCTTGGGCACTGCCAGGATCCAGGGCAGCCACAGCTGCTCTGGGCACTCTGTGCCAGCCCTGCCCACCCTCCCAGGAGGGAATTTTTTCCCCAGCCCAGCCCAGAGGAGCATCTCCAGTGCAGAAGGGATGAGCACACTCAGCGTGGCAGGGGCTGAGGCTCTTCTCATTTTCCCAAATCTCTCCATGGAGGAATGGCAAACAAATCACTCTTGAAGTTTAAAATCACCACAGTGGCTCCCAGTTCTGGGGACTGAGTTTAAGAACAGATACTTCCAGATGAATCACGATTTAGCACTTAGAATATTTTTGCTTTTACCATTTACTGGATGTGCTTTTCTCCTCACAGACCTTGCACTTGGAATTCTTTATTTTTACCATTTACCTGATGTGTTTTCCTTTTCACAGACCTCATATTCCTGTCAGCAAGCTGGTGGTTTCTGAGTCTTATGATACCTACATAAGCAGAAGCTACCAAGTAACAAAGGAAATCATCAGTGAATGTAAAGGCAAAGGTGAGTGCTGCAGAGGGGGTGGAAACCAAGCCAGGCAGGGATGGGAATTCCAATATTCCTGACCAATTCCCACATCTGAATCTCTCTCTCAGAAGCATTGGAAAGTCCTGAGCCAGAATTATAATTTCAGACACACTCACCTTACAAGAGAGGTCCCTAAAGTTAAATAGCAGAATTATTTTAGGGATTCTGACCCTATGGCAGTTGTTTCCCAAGGGAATAAATTAATTTTTTCCCCTCTGCCGTGTGTTCCCAGCATTAAATGGGGAATTTTCCCTCCCCTCTCTGAGCTCCTTCTCCAGATTATATTCCCAGAAAGTCCTTAAAACATTCCTCTAAACACAATATTGAATTTTTAAAAAAATCCCTAGCTGTTACTGTTCATCCACAACATTGTGAAATTCCCCAAATTCTGGTGTTTTCACCTCACTGACCTGCCTCTGCATTCTAAGCTTTGATTTTAATGGTTTGCACACAAAATTCAAAAGCACAGTGGGACATTGCTTGTAAAGGACCTCAGAAATGGAAATGTAAAGCTGCCACTGTGCAAAGCCAGCAAGTGAAATTAAAATGTTTGTTGTAATAGGAATTAATTTTTGTGTAGGCAAAAAGCATCTGCTTCCCAACACAGCTAAAATCTCACTGGAATTCTTGTTTTCTCCAGAAAACATTTTTAAACAAAGTAGGAGTGAGTTTAAAAACTGAGAAATGCTCTGAGTGTGTTAACAAATCACATTTTCCCCCTCAATCCCCAGTTTTATTTGATACTATTGGACCAAGTGCTTTAAATGGCTGCTTGATCTTGGGCACCAGCCCCTAAATGTGGCTTCACCTCCCTCCTCAGCCCTTGTTCCTGGTTTTTATTTCAGGAAATAACATCCTGATCGTGGCTCATGCATCCTCCCTGGAAGCCTGTACCTGCCAGCTCCAAGGGCTGTCACCTCAGAACTCCAAGGATTTTGTGCAGATGGTCAGGAAGGTGAATGCAGCAAGGAGCAGAGCCCTGGCTGAGAGAAAACCAGTCTGGGCTGGGCTGGGGCAGGTTCTGCACTGGGCTGGGGCAGTCCCTGCTTGGGTTCACTCACTGCAGGGGGTTGGAGAGGCTGGGGCAGGGTGTGGGGTCAGGTGCCCACCTGGGATGGGTTTACAGGGATTTTTGGGTGCTTTGTGGGGTCAGGTGCTCACCTGGGATGGGTTTACAGGGATTTTTTGGTGCTTTGTGGGGTCAGGTGCCCACCTGGGATGGGTTTACAGGGATTTTATTGGTGCTTTGTAGGGTCAGGTATCCATGTAAGGTGGGTTTGCAGGGATTTTTTTGGTGCTTTATGGGGTCAGATATGCACCTAAGGGATCCTTGTGTACTTTGTGAAGTCAGGTGCCCACCTGAGATGGGTTTGGAGGGATTCTTTTATACTTTATGGGGTCATGTATCCATCTCAGATGGGTTTACAGGGATTTTTTGGGTGCTTTGTGGGGTCAGATATACACCTAAGGTGGGTTTGCAGGGATCCTTTTGTGCTTTGTGGGGTCAGCTGCCCACCTCAGATGGGTTTGGAGGCATTCTTTTGTTCTTTGTGGGGTCAGGTGTCCAATTAATGTGGGTTTGCAGGGATTCTTCTGTGCTCTGTGGGGTCAGGTGCCCACCTCAGATGGGTTTATAGGGATTCTTTTATGCTTTATGGGGTCAGGTATCCACCTAAGGTGGGTTTGCAGGGATTGTTTTTGTGCTTTATGGGGTCAGGTATCCCCCTGAGATGGGTTTGCAGGGATTCTTTTATGGTTTGTGGGGTCAGTCCCCACCTGAGATGGGTTTAGAGGGATTGTTTTGTTCTTTATGGGGTCAGTCCCCACCTTAGATGGGTTTAGAGGGACTTTTTGGTGCTTTGTGGGGTCAGGGACTGTGCAGGGAGCCCCAAACCCTCCAACACAGCAAGCAGGGCATTTCAGCCCTGCAGCACTTCTCATCCAAAGAGGATTTAACCATCTAAAGGCTGGAAAATCAAATGGGTTTTTTACTTCCTCTCCTTTCCTGCCCTCTGCCAGCCTTGCAGAGGCTCCCTGGGATATTCAGGGCTTATCTAGGAACCCCTGAGCTGAAGGAATATCCATATTTCCCCCAAATCTGTGCTGGTTTGGGGCCACACTGGGTTTGAGCTGGTCCCTATTTAAACCTGCATTCCACTTAAAACTACATTCCATTCAAAACTCCATTCTTAAACCCACATCCCAAGGGTATAATCTGTTTTTTTCCCAGTTTTGCACAGGCAGTGGTGCAGTGTCAATCACCATCTGCAAATGGATTTTGGGAGGGGAGGGAAAAAGAGAAAAAAAGGGGGAAATCCTGGAATAGCACAGCAGGGAATCTGTTAAAACTTTTTGCTTTAATCCTCATCTCTCTCCTCACAGATTCCCTACCTGGGGTTTTGCTCCTGTGAAGAACTGGGGGACACTGGTATTTGGCAGCTCACAGACCCTCCCATCCTCCCTCTCACACATGGACCAACTGGAGGCTTTAACTGGAGAGAAACCCTCCTGCAGGAATAGGGAAAAGCCCAGCAAGGACAGCCCAGGCCTTTCCCAGCCTTGGAAAATGTCTTTTCTTCCTTGTGTTTTATTGACAGCAGGAAAAAAACCTTCATCATCTGTCCAGTGGGTCACTCAAAGCATATCTCACACAGCCACAGCCATGCAAAAAAAATCCCATTTACAGCAAAAGGGGCTGGTTTGGAGGGGGGGAAATATAAAAATACACTTGAGGTTCTTGCACAGCATGACCTTGGGGGTGGTTTCCTCACCTTGAGGGAGCTCTGGTGACACTTTCACAATGGAAAGGAACAATGAGCCCCGTGGCAGGCAGGATGCTGGGGTTGTTTTCTCACTGCTATTTTTGCAAAGTGTCTGCAGGCTTGTTCAGCACCTCGTGCTTGCTCCACTCCCCAAACCCTCTGCAGCTTCCATAAAATCCCAGGTGTGTGCCCCAGGCTGGAAATTAATCCAGCATTGCCTCTGCAGCCTGCACCAGGTTATTCCTCTCCTCTGCCTGAGCAGGCAGAGGTGGCAGTGCTCAAAATGTTGGATATTGTGCAAAGGAAAATTCCAATTTTCACATCAGTTACAGGTGAAGTTTGAGCATCAAAAGCCAGGGCAACAAAAGGTGGGAGGAATTTCTTTGAGGTGGAAATAAAAGAAGCCTTTTCCAACCAAAGCTGAGGGATTTAGGATGTTCAGATTTGGATTTTTAGCCCTTTACTTTGGTTATTGAAATCCACCTGCGTGCCCAGACCCAGCCTAAGAGGTTTGTGCTGTTTGAAATTCCCTTCAGAAGGTTTGGAAAAGGGATTTTCCTTTTTTTACAGGGAATTTTGTGCTGGCCATTCCCCCAGCAATGGCTTTGTGTCCCTTTGGCAGTGCTGGGGACATTGTGCAGCCAGCAGGTTCCTCCAGGAGTGATGGGATGGAAAAGCTGCTGGAATTCTGAGTGCTCTGCCTCCTTCATTCCTCATAAAGACAAAGCAGCTCAAAAAAAAAAAAAAAAAAACCCAGCACATTTCAATTTAGGGACAACATTTGATGCTGTTTCTCCAGGAGGATTTGGGGGAAAGTGGAAGAAGAGGATTTCCATCTCTAACTGTGATTTTTGGGATCACAGTGGGGATCCTCTTGGTGCCAGAGCCTGCAGGATGCTAAAAGCAGCTGCATCCCAAAATACACCCCAGTGGGTATTTAGAGCATTAAGTGGCATCAGAGCAGGGAAGTTTTTAGGATCAGAATTATTTCAAATTATCAGCTTTGGATCAATAAGTTAATCATGGAAAAATCAATTTTTGGGGTTGGTGTCACCTCCCCCAGGCTGGCACAACAACAAATTGCAATTCCCTCTTCCCAAAAGAGGTGAAACTTTTGGGATGGAGCAAACCCCAAGGGGCTGAGCTCAGTTTGGAGCTCAGCCCATCCTGATCAATATCCATAGGAATATTCCCTTTTTTTTTCACCTTTACACACCTTAGACCACTCATAAGTGCTTTATCACAGACTGAAAAGTCAGGGAGAAAAAATTTAGGACAGGGCAGGAAAAAATAAAACCAACCTGCCCCCTGTGTGGTTTTGTTAATTTTGAATTGTAATTTAAACTATTTTTGGCTGTGTACAGACATTCTGAAGAGCTTGTTTTCCTCCATGAAAAAAAAAAAAAAAAATTAAATATTTGACAATCACACACACACAAAAAAAAAAATTGGTTGCTGAGGTTTGTGAATTCTCCAGGTTTTTTTGTTTCATGCTAGCAAGGTGTAAATTGGGGCAAGAAATATTGTTATGTTTTAAAATATTAAAATAATATTTCTTTTAATATTTTAAAATTCAAAAATCAATATCTTGCCTGTAAGAAGAGTGGAGGCTGCTCAGATCCTGCTGGAGTTGAGTGACATTAAAAGAAAGGAGCAAAAGCTGAATGCACAATTGGAGTGGTGTTAGCTGCTCTTTGATACAGAAATAGAAAAAAAAAAAAAGTGTTCTGGTTGAGGAGGTAGATGTTAAAATACTCTTCTTTAAATATATATATATATATATTTTTGGATGTTTGGGAAATATTTTGGCAATTGTGGTCTTGTCTCGAATTGGGTGTCAAGAATCACAGGGAGAAAAATCTTATTTTCTTCAGCATTTTGAGTTTTCTTGGGGGGTTTTGTGTTAAGCTGTCTCATGTTGAAAAAGCCTTTTGGGGGGAAAAAAAATAAAAAATGTTGTTCCTTTGAAATTTAAAATTGAGAAGTTAAGAAGGCAAAAGAATTGCTGCTTCACTTTCAGCCCATTGCTGCTCATTAATGTGGATTTAATGTCCCTCCAGTGTTTTGTCCCACATTCACCTTGATCTCTCCAAAATCTTTTCCTTCATTGCATCACATCCCAAGTTTTATTCTAAAAGATTTTTTTTCTTTCTCTCCACAATTAAAGCTGCCAAGAATCAATGGTTAATTTTCATCATTTGCAATGTATGGCTTAGAAAAAGACAAGAATTAAATTGACATTACACTCAAATCAACAGAGCTTTGCTTGTTTATGCAAAATGAGGATCCAGACCGTGATAATTTCAGTAAAAAAAATTGATATTTCCCTTTTCACTCCAACTGAGCAGTTTCAGACAGAAGTTGGCTGAGGCCAGGAACCTCCTGCTGTGATTAAAATTAATGAGAGTGGTAAATTTATCCCCAAATAATGGCTCTGGTTTGTGGTTTGGGTTCATTTCTTTCAAAAGAGACCCAGAGGAAATGATTTTGAAATCACAAATAGGAGTGAGGGGGAGGCAGACATGCTTGGGATGGGGATCAATGGACAAAATAAATGAAATTATTGGTGCCTGTGATTGGCTCTGAGTCACTTCTCTCTGCTCCCCACTTCCTCAAATTCATCCCCCAGGGAATCTTCATCCCACAACAGAAAATACTCAGCCACTTCCTTCATTCTTTCCCATTAAAATGTATTTTCTGAACTTTCTTTTCAGGGCATCTCTTCAGACTTGATGTTATCAACAGTTCCTTTTTTTTTTTTTTTTTTTTTTTTAATTTGTTCACTTTCATTTTCAACCTGTTGTATCATTCTGTTTATGATGGTTTTTTTGTTTTTTATTTAGTGTGAGCAGATTGTATTTATTTGAAAGGGGAAAAAAAAATGTTTGCTGTTTAAAAAAACCCAATAATTGTATTGCCAAAAATAGCTGTAATTACCTGTGACATCTGTATTTTTTTATTTTGGGGGTGGGGCAGGCAGGGGGAGGGGGGGTGGGTGGTTGTTTTTAATCTCAGTTTTGAGTGCTAACAACTGTAAAAAACAACCACTGCATTTTAATTTGCTTCTCACATTAAATGGAAATCTCAGAAGTCAGACAAAAAATTATCTCGTGGGTGATTTAATCAAGATGCCAAGCACCTTTCCTATTTCAGATTTCCTCTGGAGTCTGCTGGAATTTTCAGCTGCATTTTTCTTTTCCTGAGGCTGAAATTCATTCACTTGACAGCAGATGGCACAAAATCCTCCCAGCTCCAGTTTGCCATGCTCAGGTTTTCCCTCCAGATTCACTTTTTCCCCGGAGTTATTTCACTCTCAGGTTTGGATGTGTGGAACTGAAGGCACAACTTTCAAACTAAATTTACTTTTCCAACACATCTTTCTAAATCTGTTTTTTTTTTTAAATCCAGTGAGAGTTTTATCCTTCAGCCCTTGAAATTCATGACCTGCAGCTCTGTTTCCCAATAAAATTATTTCATGATGATGATAAAAGCCACAATTTTTATCAACCAAATAATCCCTGAGTGATGCATTTCCCTGCACCTGAAAGTTTCATAGAAACAGGTCCTAATAAATCAGGATTAAAACACACAATGTATATAATTAACCATTTTGTCCACTTCACTCAAGCACACACAGATTTTAAACCATAATTATCTCACCAAATTCAGTTTATTTTGGCAGTAATAGCTCTCCACACCAAATTCTGAGCAGTTGCAAAGGAGGGCCAGAAGAGGATCTGCCAGAAATTCTCTGTTGCAAATCACAAATGATAAGATGGATTTGGATAAAAGTGATGTCAGTGGTTATCACTCACCTGGGAGGACACAAAACTGGAATTATCAGACCTGCAAGGGGACAGGGAAAACCCAAATTGTGTCTCTGGGAGCTGCTGATGTTCCCATCCCTCCTCCCTGCAGAGCCCCAAACCAGCAATTCCCTTTTCCCATTGCTGCTATTCCAGTAAAAATAAAAAAAATAAAAATAAAAATAAACTCCAGCATCCCCACAGGCAGAACCAGCCCAAAACCTCCCAGGGCAGCAGCACAGTGAAACAAAAGTGACTTTTTAATGGAGAGACTGAAAATGAGTTTTTCAAGCAGCTTTGCCACATCCACCAAATAAATGCTGCTTTCCTGGGCACCTCCTGACCTTGGGGAATGAAATCCTGTGGCACTACAGAGCAGGGTGACCCCAAACCCGTATTTATCTAATCTTTTACCATCACAGCATCAAGGTGACCCCAAACCCATATTTATTCTTTTACCATCACAGAGAAGGGTGACCCCAAATCAATATTTCTCTAATATTTTACCATCACAGCATCAAGGTGACCCCAAACCCATATTTATCTAATATTTTACCACCACAGCATCAGAGTGATCCCAAACCCATATTTATCTAATATTTTACCATCACAGTATCAGAGTGATCCCAAACCTATATTTATCTAATATTTTACCATCACAGTATCAGAGTGATCCCAAACCCATATTTCCTAATCCTTTACCATCACAGCATCAAGGTGACCCCAAACCCACCACAGAGCAGGGTGACCCCAAACCCATATTTCTCTTTTACCTTCTCCCTCTGGTGCATCTCTCTGAGCTGAGCCAGGCAGGTCTGGGCTGGTGAAACTCAGTGTCCCCAGTGCTGTCACCCCCCAGTTCCTGTGGTGGGACCCGTGAGGTCACTGATTCCTCAGCAGACACCAGCACAGAGGAAACACGAGGAGGGGCACAGACCCCTCCTGGGGGCTGGTGAAGTCATGGTAAAAATGTTCCCCCCGTGCTGAAAAGGGACCTGTGGCAGCTGCAGCCCTGCAGAGGGAGGAAACTAAGCTCAGCCCAGCTCAGCCAAGCCCAGCTCAGCCAAGCCCAGCTCAGCTCAGCCCAGCTCAGCACAGCATGACTGTCCCCAGGGTGCTGCTCACCCTGCTCCTGCTGCAAGGTAAGACTGGGATTAGCTCATTCCATCTCTCCTTTCCAGCCCAGCTGGGAAAACTCTGCTCCAGGCACAAGGATGTGCTGCTGCTCTCTGGCTGACAAAATAATATTGTCACCCCATTCCAAATCTTCCAATGAGACCAAGTCTGGCAGCTTGAGGTGACAAAGCTTTGGGGTACCAGAAGATTCTGCCTTAAATTTGGCCAGAGGATCTCTGCTTGCTTTGCCTGGGTCAGAAATCCAAGTGTGTTGTGTGGAAAGAGGCTGATAGAAGTCAGAGCAATTTAGGGAGAATTTGCAAAGGACTTTGAAAAAGAAAAGCACTTTGGATGCTCAATCTCCTCACCCCTGCTAGAGGAGGTATTTCAGACACAGGAGAGTGTGGCAGGTTCATATCTGATTGTTAAACAGTCAGAGGATCTAACAGAGGAGCCAGGGAGGGAAGGAGCAAGGCAGCAATCTCACCCAGGATCCCTGCAGGCTTCACTGCTGACCTTAGCAGGAGAAAGGGATGCACAATCCTGGGGCTGGAACAATATTCCCTGTCCCTCCTCGACAGACTCTGGAGCAGGAGCCACTCCAGGGCTGTTGCTGATAATTTGCTAATTCTCAATACAACCCCTCTCCTCATTTTGCCACAGACTCCTGCAGGATGAATTTGTAGCTGCTGCCTTGGCTTCCAGAATTAATTCAGCTCCATTCACTGGTCAGCAGCCAGAACAAAAACAACTCATTAAATGGGCTGTGGGTTAGAGGCTCACAGATAACTGCACCAAAACTAACTCATTAATGAGGTGAATTTGGGTTAGAGGCTCACAGATAATTGCACCAAAACTAACTCATTAAATGGGGTGAATTGGGGTTAGAGGCTCACAGACAACTCTGAACAAAAATTAACTCAGTAAATGAGGTGAATTTGGGTTACAAACTCACAGATAACTGCACCAAAACTAACTCATTAATGAGGTGAATTTGGGGTTACAAACTCATAGATAACTGCACCAAAACTAACTCATTAATGGAGTGAATTTGGGTTAGAGGCTCACAGATAAGTGCACCAAAACCTAACCCATTAATGGGATGAATTTGGGTTACAAGCTCATAGATAATGCACCAAAACTAACCCATTAAATGGAATGATTATGGGTTACAGGCTCACAGATAGCTCTGCACTGATGCTCAGTG
The DNA here is from genome assembly GCF_903797595.1 of Erithacus rubecula. NCBI lineage: Eukaryota > Metazoa > Chordata > Aves > Passeriformes > Muscicapidae > Erithacus > Erithacus rubecula. The sequence goes on from NC_136677.1 coordinate 3,156,285, forward strand.
CAAGTCTCAGTGCAAGGAGCTCTCAGTCACTTCCTGGGGGCTCCCAGAACAGCAGCCAGGGCAGAACCTCTCTGCTCAGTGCCTCTGCCATCTCCAGCAGCACACTGCTGCTCTTTCCTGCCCCGAAGGCAGATCCATCCCTTGGTGGCAGAGTGGTACAAAAGCCACATCCCTGAGCTGCCATGGGGACATTCAGTGACCGTGCAGGGCTGAGTCATGCTCTGAGTAAAACCCATTTTCCAGTGGTCTCCCCATGGAAATTACATTTCTGCCCCGGTTTGGTAAAGCAAGCAACACCTCTTATTGCTCAGCCTCGCTGCTCTCACCCCCAAAAGTGTGAAGTGCCAGACCCCACGCTGCTCTGGGGACAGGAAACCAGCCCGGGGACAGAAATACCCGAGGGGGCTGTGGAAAACCACAGGCAGCCCCCAGCTGCCTCTAAACAACTCTCACCTCCTGCCACAGCTCATCTGCCACAGGCACAGCCACATCCCCACGGGAGCTGCTGTACAGACAAAGCTGATCCTAGAGGTGCAAAAAAATCAGCTCCAGCAAAATGCCAAAAAAACACCTTAATTTATGAGCGATTTAACAGTTTTAAGAATATTAAAATCTTCCCCGAAACCCAGAAAGATTCATTTCCCCAAACTGCAGCCAACAGCTACCTGGAAAATCAAATCAAAACACACAAAACAGGAATGAAAACAAAAATCTCCTGCTGCCTTTTTGCTTAACTCCAACCCAGGCACCAATCTGAATATTGTCCAGGGCATGGTTTTAGTCTGGGGATGGCAATTCATTCCAGGTCATCAAATATTATCACAAAGTGTTTTATCTGCCTTAGAATGTGTGCAGAGAAAAAACACATTTTACTGCCTGTCTGTGAAATGAGCTGGGAGAAGAGAGAGTGAAATTTCATTTTAGTAACCTGTGCCAGGCCAGGTTTTGTTGGTTTTTTTTTTTTTTTTTTTTTAAAGAAGTTTCATTTCTGAATAAAAACCCTCATTTTTAGTGGTGTTGGGAAATCAGTCACACACTGAGCAAATCAGGTTCAACAGCTTCAGAATGGGACATAAAATCAGAGAATGGTTTGAGTTGGAAGAGACCTTAAATAATTTAGTCATGAAAATGGAATAAGTGAAAATTGAAGGTTTGTGTTGAAATACAGGGAGAGAGTGCATGAAATGGGTCTGCTTCAGTTCTTTATTGGATAATAATGAAATATTTTCTTGGCTAATATCTAAAACCGGTTTAATAATTAAATAATTAATAATTTAATTATTAAATAATTAATAATTAAATCTGGTCGTGCTGGCAGGTGAAAATCCCAAACTTTTGTCACACATTGCCTGTGATAATCTGTCCGACGACAATAATTTATTTATATCTTTATATATTAAATATATATGTTCATTTATACAACCATACTGGCAATGTAGAAATACTAAAAAAAATTAAAAAAAAAAAGGAAAATTAACACATTACTCTGTACAAAACATCACTGCTTTGCTCTGTGTCACAATTCCCATTTGTTTTTTTTTTTTCCCCTGGTGTGTTGCTGGGGGTTTCCAGGGGCTGTTGGTGACTCTGTGACTCTGAAGGAAGGAGAAAACCTAAATCTCCCCTGCACCTTCAGCACCCCCAGCAGCACCAACTCTACCCTGCAGTGGTTAAACCCTGATGGTTTCACCATTTTCCTCAACGCTCAGCGGGGTAAGTGTGAAACCCCAGCGTGGTGACACTTCCCTCCAGGGCTGGGGACACTGAGCTGGCCCTGCTGCCACCCTGGGGGGGTGGCTCAGCCCAAAAAATCCTTTAGAGGCTCCTGTGTGCACCAGAAACTGATGGGTTTTGGGGATATCTAAAAACAGAGGGCAGGCAAAATGAAGGAATAAAATCAGTTCTATTCATTGAATTGTTCAGGTACATTTAGGGCAAAGTCCCCCAGGAGTTGCTCCCAAAATGGACAATGGGTCACAGGTTCCACTCTTTGATAAGTTTGGGCCATTTGAATATTGGGGTTAATCTTCAATTACAGCTTCAGGTAATTAAGTCATTCACCCCAAGTTTGCTCACCAAAAAAATCCCTTTTTTTAAATCTCTGGGGGACTGAGACAGTGAGGTGACCTTGATCCTCGTGGGAATGGGGCTGATCAATGGGAATGGGGCTGATCTATGGGAATGGGGCTGATCCATGGGAATGGGGCTGATCAATGGGGGAATGGAGCTGATCCATAGGAATGGGGCTGATCCATAGGAATGGGGCTGATCCATAGGAATGGGGCTGATCTATGGAAATGGGGCTGATCCATAGGAATGGGGCTGATCCATGGGAATGGGGCTGATCAATGTGGGAATGGGGCTGATCAATGTGGGAATGGGGCTGATCTATGGGAATGGGGCTGATCTATGGGAATAGGGCTGATCAATGGGGGAATGGAGCTGATCCATAGGAATGGGGCTGATCTATGGGAATGGGGCTGATCAATGGGGAAATGGGGCTGATCCATGTGGGAATGGGGCAGAATATTTTCCTTTTGCAATACAAAAGGAAGGTTTCTCCCTCTTGTTTAGGGAGAAACCAAACCTGGCACTGCACACAGAGTTTTTCATTCTTCATCTGAGTCACCCCTGGGTGCCTCTGTCACGTTGCTTCTCCATTGAACCACCTTGGGAATCAATTCCTTCCAGTTTTATCCACAAATATGCCAGGCCAGTTATGAGTCTTACACCATGATGGTCTCAAAATCCTTTAATATTTAATCCATAATTTCCTGAGATTTCCTTCCTGCTCAGTATTTTGTCAAAACCCCAGCTGAAAAAAAAAAAAAAAAAAAAAAAAATTAAAATAAAAAGAGTTTTTGAGGTCTCTTTCCCCCTGCTGATTGTACAAACCCCCAGTTTCAGTTCAATTTAAGGGCAGAAAGTTGCATTTTCTGTGTTGCAATTGTGTGAAAAGTTCATGACTGAGGACTCCTGTACATTATGCAGGAGAGGGGAAGAATTAAAGATTAGAAAGTCAAGAGAGAAAAAGGAAAGCAGAGGTGCCCTAGATCTTCCATTAAAACTTGAAATTTTAAAATGCCATATAATAAAAACTCCCCTCATGCTTCTACTTCCTCTTCTGTTCCAACCCCTGTGGTTTCTTTTCCTTGCAGTTTTAAGAGACCAGAGGTACAAACTCCTCCATTACTCCAAGGATGAATTATCCATCCAGCTGTCCAACCTGACTGTGCAGGATGAAGGAATTTACAGCTGCTTCTACTACAGCAAGCACTTCCAAAGCAAGAGGCACAATGTTCGGATTTTGGGTAAATTAAGTTATTTTTGAGGGTAAATTACTTTTTGAGTAAGTTATTTTTTCCCAGACAGCTCATCAAATCCGGATTTGCATTTTTCCATTTTGCTTTTAGCTCAGTCTCCTCCAATAATGCTCATTAAAATAACTAAAAAATTACTTTAAATTGATTCTAAATTTCCTGCTGCAGCTGCTCCTTCCCATCCAGTGCTGGAAGTTTCCCAGGATGAAGGAAGAGGCATCAAACTCTCCTGCTACACCCAGGGCAGCAAACCCCAGCCCCAGATTTCCTGGCTGCTGGACAATGGGTTAGAGCTCTCAGGTAAGAGTTCAAAGATCAGGGATTGAGCACTGAAATTTGTTTTTATCAGTTTTGGGTGGTTTTTAAATAGTGGAGGGTGAAATATCAGCTGGGTCATCCCTACAGCTTGGGGCAGGTCTGGGGAACAGTCAGCACCAAATTCCACTGGGATAAAATTAACCCAAAATCCTGGAAACTCACTATTAAATTCCACTGGGATAAAATAAACCCAAATCTTGGAACCTCAGCACCAAATTCCACTGGGATAAAATAAACCCAAATCCTGGAACCTCTGCACTGAATTCCACTGGGATAAAATTAACCCAAACCCCTGGAATTTCAGCACTGAATTTCACTGGGAACCTGAGCACCAAATTCAATTGGGATAAAACAACCCCAAAATCCTGGAACTTCACAATTAAATTACACTGGGATAAAATGAACCCAAATCCTGGAATTTCAGCACTGAATTTCACTGGGAACCTCAGCACCAAATTCAACTGGGATAAAATAAACCCAAATCCTGGAAGCTCAGCACTGAATTCCACTGGGAAAAAATTAACCCAAATTCCTGGAACCTCATAATTAAATTCCACTGGGATAAATAAACCCAAACCCCTGGAATTTCAGCACTGAATTCCACTGGGATAAAATGAACCAAAACCCCTGAAACTTTAGCACTGGGATAAAATAAACCCAAATCCCTGGAATTTCAGCACTGAATTTCACTGGAAACCTCAGCAGCAAATTCCACTGGGATAAAATAAACCCAAAATCCTGGAATCTCACAATTAAATTCCACTGGGATAAAACAACCCCAAAATCCTGAAACCACAATTTGCCAAGCCCCAGCAGCATTTCCTCTCCTTTAACCTGTCTGTTACGTAAAAAACAGTGCTATAAATAGAATTATTCTAAAAAATCACTGTCTGAGCAGCTCCAGTGCACATCTGTATCAAAATGTGAGAACAACACTCAGAGATGCAAATGTCTTTTCTTTCACACATCAACAAGCTCTTACTTGTGTTTTGCATCATCAAGCAACATATTTAAAGCTGAATTTGTAACCTCCCCTGCCCCAAGTTGGTTTATTTTTAAATAAGACCTCTAGAGAACAGCAGAGAATTGTGTTTTCTTGCCTGACTGTAGATAGAAATTAGAGTTAATAATAAAATTAAATCGGGTTGGCAGATACAGGGGTGTTAATGGAAAAAAGGTGCTCTGGATGGTGGAAAAGCAGCTTTTAAAATCTGTGTTTGGGAAGAGCTGGGCTGTGTGTGAGGGTCTGGGGAATCATAAAAACATCAATATGTCACTCCTGATTTTTTCATCTCTGTTTTTTAGTGTTTTCCTAAAACCAGGGAGTTTCCCAAGCATGGAACAACCCTGATAAAGTGAATTTTTTGTGGCATCACAGCACAGTTCTGACTCTAAACAACTCCTTTAAGCCAGCAATTGTTTGAAAGATTAAAAAAATCATTGCCCTAATCCACCATTTCTCAAATTTCTGCATGTGTTATTCTCCATTTTTTGAAGGCTTGCAGTGACTCTCCTTCCATTCCCAGCTCTAATCACTTCCTGCAAATATTTACACTAATCAGAAAATTGCTAATAAATCTTAATTACTGGCAGCACCTCAGTTGCACCAGGACTCAGCAGGGACAAACCAGCTGTAATTACTGAGCTGACAAAGATGATTTCCTTCCCAGCAAAACCACTCTGAAATCCTTTTGGAGCTCTTGGGGATGGAAAAGAGGGTTGAGAAATGCTGATCTGTAAAAGTTCATTTGGAACAGGAGATTTTTTTTTTATTATTTAAGGGTAACAGAGCAAGGGGAAGCATCAGAACCTCTGCATTATAAATTGAAATATTTGTGCCCTTCAGGTGAACATCTGAAACCTCCCTCTGTTCCAACACATCCCTGGCCACATCAAATATTTTATTTTTCCATGTCCCCAGTTTACCTGGAGGACTGGGAATCACATAAGACCCCCCTTAATTCCTTCTAGCAAGGCAAGGAATCCTCCTGTTTAACTTCCAAAACTTCCTCTTGTTTAACTTCCAACAGCTGGAAAAGGGGAAGAGTCAAACCTGTGCTGTAGGAGAGATGGAAAACAGGATTCCAGGGTGATAGAAATGCTTTTATGTACTGCTCTGGGCTAGAAACACTCGCTTTTTTTCCCTCCTCTTTTTCTTTTTTTTTTTTTTTTTTTTGTTTTGTTTTGTTTTGTTTTGTTTTGTTTTGTTTTGTTTTGTTTTTGTTGTTGTTTCTGTTGTTGTGGGGGTTTTTTGTTTTGGTTTTTTGGGGGTTTTTTTTGGGGTTTTTTTGTTGCTTTGGGATTTTTTTTTTGGTTTTTTATTTTCTTTTTTCTTTCCCAATGGCTGACAGGTGACACCAGGCACCGGCTGGGAGCTGATGGGAAGAAATGGAGCACAAGCAGCACCCTGAGGATCCTCAGCTACATCCCCCAAGGCACAGCCAGCTGCATCCTCCAGCACCCTGCCCTGGGGACAGAGAGGCTGATGGCATCTCTCCCCTTCCAGGACCTGCCCAGCACAGGTCCTGCAGCCCTGCCCCTCCTTTGCACTGCCCTGGGGTGGTGACAGTGATGCAGGCACACACATTCTGTCACCCTCTGTGTGCTTTAAAATGAGGAACCTGGGGCAAAAAAGGGTTTGGAGTTGTTCCTTGGTGGTGAATCCGAGCAGCAGCACCTGACCCAAGCTCCCCACAGCATTTTATTCCTCATTTCAGGGCAGCAAATGCATTCTGAGGGTGGGAGGATGGGATTGAAAGTGAAACCCTTGATCAGAGAGAAAACCCAAATAATGAGGGCATGGAGCAGGGCAGGGTCGTTTTTCAAGGATCTGTTTGGTGGCAAAGCCTCTTCTGATTTTTGTCATTTTTGGGGGGGATTTCTTTAGGCTGCAACCAACCAACCAGACTTTCAGAGAGTGCAGAAGGTCCCAGCCCTTCAGAGAATCCAGCAGTTCCCAGTTCTCCAGAGAATCCAGCAGGTACCAGCCCTTCTGCATCCCCAGGGAATCCAGAAGATTCCAGCCCTTCTTGATCCCCAAAAGATCCAGAAGATTCCAGCCCTTCTTCATCCCCGAAAGATCCAGTAATTTCCAGCCCTTCTTCATGCCCAAAAGATCCAGAATTTTCCAACCCCTCTGCATCCCCAAAAGATCCAGTAATTTCCATCCCTTCTTCATCCCCAAAATATCCAGAAGATTCCATCCCTTCTTCATCCCCAAAATATCCAGGAGTTTCCAGTCCCTCCACATCCCCAAAATATCCAGAAGATTCCAGCCCTTCTTCATCCCCAAAATATCCAGAAGTTCCCAACCCTTCTTCATCCCCAGAAGATGCAGAATTTTCCAGCTCTTCTTCATCCTCAAAAGATCCAGTAATTTCCAGCCCTTCTTCATTCCCAAAAGATTCAGTGATTTCCATCCCTTCTTCATCCCCAAAATATCCAGGAGTTTCCAGTCCCTACACATCCCCAAAATATCCAGAAGTTTCCAGCCCTTCTTCATCCCCAGAAGATGCAGTAATTTCCAGCCCTTCTTCATCCCCAGAGAATCCAAAGGTTTCCAGCCCTTCTTCATCCCCAAAAGATGCAGAAATTTCCAGCTCAGCACCACCACCAGCCCAGCCAAACCTCACAGATGCCACATCCAACGGTGAGTCCATTCTCAGCCACCCGAATTTCTCAAACCTTTAATTAGAAATACAGAAATGCTGCAGGGCACAGAGGAGTGTGGGACACGGAGCACAGCATTTCCTGCTGTGCAAGCAGCCAAAATCCCCATTTTTGGGGAAGAAGAGCATCCCAGGCTGGGCTGCACTAGATGGCACTGTGCAACAACTCTTCATCCGTGCCTGCACCAGCCTGTATTGCCCAAACCCTGGAGGGTTTTTTTCCAGCACAATCGAAAGCTCCACAGCCCAAATAAATCCCCCAAAATCCCACCAGGAGTTTTGCACCTGCTTAGCAAGACAGTGATAAATCTGCTTTAGAAACACCCAAGTTTCTGTTTGTTTAAAAGTGATTTATCAGTGATTTCAAACAGCACAAAATGATAAATAGAGTCTGGTAAATCCTGACAGGTGTCAGGACAACATCCATGGAAAAGGAGCCTGAATCTTTTAAGAGGGGATGGAACCAGAGGGGTTTTCAGGTCCTTTCCAAGCCAAAACACTCTGGAATTCTGTGGCTTTTACCGAGTATGAAAAGGAAAAGAAAATCTTTTATTAATGCAAAGTTTTGGTACAGCATTGCAAATCAAAGCTAATGGTTATATATATTTATATATTGAATATAATTATACTAAGGATGAGTTGTCTGTGTCCATAAGAAATCAGAGCTCACCTCTCTGTCTGCACAGGGCCTGAAAAAACAACAACAGCAGAAGAATTGGGGGATTTCAATGGTAAGAAATTTCCTCAGCAGACACTGGGGGTGGTGGCAAAGGACAGAGCTTGTCAGGAAAGGAGGAGTCAAGGACATGAATACCAAAAGATTTGCTCTAAGCACAAAGATTTCTGCTCATTGCTGGGTTTTTTTTAGGAAAAAGAAGAAAACTGATGGACAGGGAAAGTTCCAAAATCACCGAGCTCAGCTTGGTTTTAATTTCACTGTAAATTGTCTCTCTGATAATGTGTTAATAAATATAATAAACATAAATACAATTAAATTATAAATAAAATAAAATCCTGAGTGTTTAAAATAATAAAATTAATTGAAGGGTTAGGGAAGTGAGGGGCAGGACCTGCTGCCCTGATGCTGCTGGGAAAATGAGCATCTTTTAAACATCCCCTCAGAGAAATCTTGTTCTCCTTTCCCTTCCTGCAGGGACTGAAACAACTCCCAGTGGAAATGGCACCGAGGAGGAACCTCCCAGGACAGAGGTGCCACCCCCACATGAAAACACAACAGGGATTTCCACCCCCACCCTTGGTATGAGCACTTTGATGAGATCCCCAACTTGCCATGAGCTTTCTGATTCTCCCTGAGCACAAACCCCCTAATCCTCTGCCCCTGGGGGATGCTACAAAACACAACCATCTGTATCACCCCCCAAAAAAAATCTAAATTTCACTGTTTGCTGTGCCAAAGCACAAGGCCACTGAGTTCAATCAGTTCTTGTTCATGCCATAAAAAAAATCTGACCTCACATCCTAAAAGTCCAAAACTTCATGAGTGTGAATTTAATACACACAAAATGAATTCATGATTCCCATTCAGGTGGATTATTCACAATTCATTGGGTGAATTCTGCCCTCCCACCGTTATTCATCCAGGTGAAATCATCCTTGGGTTCATTACCAGGCCCAATTTAACAGCACAAATCTCAGTTCCAGAGCGAGATCCTGAATTCAAAGGCATCACAAAGAAGGAGAAGAATCTCCTGCTGCCCATCCTGGTGGCTGCTCTGATTTTTGTGCTGCTCATCATTGTCCTGCTGTTCATGGTGAAGCTGAAGAAAGCCCATGGAGTGTGGAAGAGAGGTGAGGCTTGGGATTCTTGGCTCATCTCTGAGTGCTCAGACTGATTAATTCCCCATTTTATCACTCTTCTCTCAGGATTTTTATGCTCAAGGCAGAGGGTGAGAAAGAATAATGGGAAAAAAAAAATCTCATTCTCGTCATTCAATTTGTTTTTTCCACAGAAAATGATGTTTCAGAGCAGACACTGGAGAGTTATAAATCCAGATCTAATGAAGACAGTCCAGGCCATGAGAGGAATGGACAAGGTAAAAAGCTTTAATTAACAGAAATAATTCTTGTTTCATTTAATTGCTGCTGACTGTGACCAGAGCAGATGGCTGCCATTAATAATAAATAATAAATATGTGTTGTGTTTTAGCTGTAAATCCCAAATCCAACATGCAATATATAACAGAAGGACACATGGAAACCTTAGAGAAGAAACCAGAAACCCTGGAGAAGAATCCAGGTGACAAAAACATGGCAACAAGTGATAAAATATTTCAGTGTGGAAGGCAGACAGATGTATAAGTGGAAAAGGTGCAGCTTGCTGATATTTGTATTAAAGTTTTCTGGGGTTTTGATTTCAAGGAGCAGAAGGGACAAAGGCTCCATCCCAAAGTCCCTGGAGGTGAAACCTGGACTGATTCCCCTGGAACCCTCAGGGGATTTGCAGCTCATCACCCCAGCAGCAATCAGAAAACATCTGGGCACAAATGGAGAGATTTGGGATGGGTTCTGTCACCTCCTCTGTGGTGACAAACCAACTGTGACTTTTATTTTCTCCCTGTGACCCCAAAACCTGGAGTGAAGCAAGCTGGGAAGCAGCCTGGTGTCCAAAGGGTTAAATTTAAAATAAAAACAGAAATCTAACCCAAATTATTCTATGATGTGATTCTCCAGATGTTCCACATGGAACTGTCCAAATCCTGGGATCAGGAATGGCAGTTCCCCAGGATTGTATAGGAACCCTTGATGTTCCAGAAGGGTAAAAACAAATCCCTAAAATAAAGGGAATGTGAATTTCAACGATTTTTGTCATTATTCTGACTGACAGGATATTTGGGGTGGGAAGGGAGCTCTGGAGGTCACCCAGCCCAGCCCAGGCAGGGTCACCTGGAGCAGGGACATGGGGACACATCCAGGTGGGATTGGGGTGGTCCCAAACCTCCTCAGGGCTCTGCCATCCCAGTTCTTCCCCTTCAGTTCCTCCCAGGCTTTCCTGCACCGAGAAGCCCAAACCGGACACTGTCAATCTCATTAATCTCATTAAATAAAACTCACTCAGGACTATTATTTCTCACTAGAAGCAGGAAGAAATGATGGAAATTGGGAGTTCGAATACCGAATGAGATAAAAGCCCCTGCTTATTCCGTTTTCCAATGGAAACAATTCCATATTTCAATGGAAACAATTCCGTATTTCAATGGAAATAATTCCATTTATCAGCGGACAGCGGCTGCGCCCGGGCGCTACCACAGTGCCCGCGGCAAGGGGGGAACCGCGCTCCCCCCCCGGCCCCGCGATGGTGGGTGCGGCCGGCGTCCTCCGCGGTTACCGTGGCAACGGGAGCGGGGCCCGGCCGGGGATGGGGCGCGGGAACGGGCCGGGACAGGGTGAGGGAGACGGGAACGGGAATGGGAATGGGACACGGGACACGGGACACGGGACACGGGAACGGGCCGGGACAGGGTGAGGGACACGGGAATGGGACACGGGAACGGGCCGGGACAGGGTGAGGGACACGGGAATGGGAATGGGAATGGGACACGGGAACGGGCCGGGACAGGGTGAGGGACACGGGAATGGGAATGGGAATGGGAATGGGAATGGGAATGGGAACGGGAACGGGACACGGGAACGGGACACGGGAACGGGCCGGGACAGGGTGAGGGACACGGGAATGGGAATGGGAATGGGAATGGGAATGGGAATGGGAATGGGAATGGGAATGGGAATGGGAATGGGACACGGGAATGGGAATGGGAACGGGAACGGGACACGGGAGCGGGACACGGGAATGGGCCGGGACAGGGTGAGGGACACGGGAATGGGAATGGGAATGGGAATGGGACACAGGACAGGGTGAGGGACACGGGAATGGGAATGGGAATGGGAATGGGAATGGGACACGGGAATGGGACACGGGACACGGGAACGGGACACGGGAACGGGACACGGGAATGGGCCGGGACAGGGTGAGGGACACGGGAATGGGAATGGGAATGGGAATGGGACACAGGACAGGGTGAGGGACACGGGAATGGGAATGGGAATGGGACACGGGAACGGGCCGGGACAGGGTGAGGGACACGGGAATGGGAATGGGAATGGGAATGGGAATGGGAACGGGAACGGGACACGGGAACGGGACACGGGACACGGGAATGGGACACTGGAGAGGGGCCAGGGACACGGGACAGGGCACCAGGGGATGGGGGACCGGGACAGGAGATCAGGGACAGGGAACATGGGATTGGGAGTGGGTGAGGACACTGGGGACAGGGGACACAGGGCTGGGTGAGGGACACGGGAGAAGGGACACAGGCCTGGGGGTGAGAGGAGACAGGACAGGGATCTGGGGACAGGGAGGGACAGGGGACACAGGGCTTCCCTTGGGGACTGAGATCCTGCCCAGGGCTGCAGGGGACACAGGGACACAGGGAGTGTCCAGGTGCCAGGGCTGCTGCAGGGCTAAAACATCCAAAATTATTTATGCCAGGTACTAAAGTGCCACTGCCCGTGCCCCTGCTGCTCCTGGGGATGTGCTGTGACACATTTCAGCACAGAACACTCCTCTGCCTCACTCCCACCTCAGCCTGGGAGTATCTGGCAGTGCAAACAACTTCTGAGCTCTTAACTGAGTGTAAAGAAACTCTCATGCTGATTTAGAGAGAGCTCCAGTTCTCACTGTGCTCCCTGTCACACCTTCTTGCTGATTTTACATGTCCAGAGGGGATAAAGTTGCATGAAGAGAACAAACAAAAAGCATTTTAGCTCTCAGAAGTTAACAGATAACATCATGTTGCTTTGTCTCAGCATTTTCCTTGTCACAAGCTGGTTTTGTATTATTTATTACCACCAATAGTGGAGATTCCACAGCAATAAATCCTGAATTTGATATGTAGACACCTTATTGCTTAAAGGTAAATCAGTGGAGAATAGAGAATTGTTTGAACAGCAGAAGGTCAAATTCTGAGCCTAAGCCAATGGTGGCACCCAAAATGCAGCTTTTAAATATCATTACAGTGCTTTATGTTTATGTGTTCTCATAAACAGGGCTGGTGTGAACCATCAGTGCAAAACACAGGATGAACTCTTCAAACATGAAATACCTTTCAGTCTCCTCCCCACACACTTACAGCATGAACAACATCCACCTCCCTCCAAAAGTCCTGGTGCCACCCGTTTTCCAACCTGCCAGCTGGGAAAGGGAAAGGAGCTCTGCCTCCAGCCTGGAGGATTCCCAGGAATCTGTCTCAGAGAGGCTGGAAAAGGAGAGGCAATTCCAGCTGGGACTGCAGCAGAGAATGCTGGAAAATCAAGAAAGGGTAGAGCAGGGTCCTGGGGACACCCTGGAGGATGACAGCTTGGAAGAGGACAGCTTGGAGGAGATGAGTTTTGAAGAGAAAGGAGCTGAGTGTGACACAAACACAAAAGGAAGAACAAAGGTTTATGCCAGTGGAAGGTAAGGCAAAAAACTTCAGTGGAGTAGAATAATTCCACTTTTAACCTGATGTTCCTCAAGGCCACATTTAAACATCGTTCAGAAAGCATTAACTCAGTGCAGAAAATAAAATGGAATATCCTGTCATATGCATGGAAGGTTTAACTCTGGATAAATTGGGAATAATTCTCGAGTTTAAAGGGATTACATTAAACCCAAAGTAATAACAATGTGCAGTTTCAATTTAATAGTCTACTTAAAATAAAATGACAAACAAATGAAGGCTAAATGATTAATAGCATGCTTTTATTCACCTCCTCAACAAGCAAAATGGCCAGTTATTGAATATTTTATTGTGAGTGCAAATGATGTTAATTGTACTAGAAACATGCTCTAATTTTTAGTAATTTTTTTGGACTGAATACTCTGCTGAATGTGAGGCTCTTCATTAAATGGAAATTTGATTTTATTTTGTTTGAACTTAGCCCAGTAAGTACTCCAGTGCAGTCCATTAAGCAGAGCAAATATCACAGCACATACATATGAAACCCCCTCTCTACATCCATTACCAACCTCGGAATTTGAAGAGGAAATGCTGCAGCTGTTGTGTGCTCACCACACTTTTGTCGAGGAGCACAGAGTCCATCCAACCTCCCCATGTTGCTGGGGGCAGGAATAAAAGGTGCCCTTTTTGTCTGGGGATGATGAGGGATGAAGGAGCTCTTCACACTCATTTTGTCCCCGTGCACTGACCTGAGCTGAGTCCCACAATTGGGTTCTGTGCACACATTTCAGCACAAAGGGACTCTTTAGCATTATCCTCTGCCATTTCAATCATTGCAATTAGCTCACATATTTCTGTCCTCACTTCAAAACAGCCTCACCTCGTGCTGTTTACCTGCAGCCCCTGCCAACTGGGATAATCATGGTTTTTTTGGTTTTTTTTTTTTCCCTGCTGGAAATCCATGCTCACCTGGAAAGCAAAGACAAACAGATTATTTTGAAAATAATATTACTTGAAATATAGGCAACATAACTCATTGAGAAAGGATGAATAAATGATTTATGGAAAGGTTGATATCATTAATTAGGCCACAGGTTGGGGAATCCAGCAGATTTCTTTGACAGGAGCTGAAGATTTATCCAGATTTCAGTTCCTGAATGTCCCTCTGGCAAAGTCACCAGGGCTGTGCTGGTGAAGGAAGAAAAAATTGTGTTAGAAGTTTTTTTCCTGCTCCATTCCTTCCTCCTGCACATCTCCTGGAAACCTGTTTGGGTGGATTTGACTCCTGCAGTTGGTTTTCCTCCCATTGGATCAGATCTTAAATCAGAAATTGGATCAATTGTGGATTTTTTAAGGCACAGCATCTGGCTTTGCTTTCTGACAAATGTAACCCAGAGCAATAATTTGGCCACTTGTTAAAAAACTGTCAAACACACAGACTTCCCATTTATGTTCTTCTACTCTTATCTAATCTCTGCCTGTTTCTTAATAAAAAGTGGGTTTAAATCTTTTCTAGAAGGAGTTTTTAAATCAAAGCATCATGATGCTTCACAGGAATGAGGAGAGGAAATAAGAATACAGAGCTGGAGGCTGCTCTTGCTTGGACAGTCTCAAAATGACACTTGAAAAACTGATTTTAGCAGCAATTTCACTTTTATTTCACTGAGCAGAGCCTTTGAAGAAGGAACAACACAAACTGCCTTTTGTAGACTATGTAATTTTTAAGGAGACAACAGAACAGTGCAATTTATCATATCACCTTTTAACTGATGCTACTGGCATTTAGAAATTTCCATGCCAAATTTAGGATAATGATTGTATTCCACTGTGGTCTGAGTGTTGGACCAATTTATCATTCACTGGTGATGAAAATTAAAAAGGAAGAGGAAGTCCTGCCTAAATATTTTCCTAAAAAATCTTTGATAGAACTGGTCTGATCCTAATCCCATACTGAAGACACTGAAATAATTCATTTGGCCACAGCAGGACATGTTTGCACACTGAAATAACACAGAGTTTGTACAGAATTTATGCAGAAATAATTTGGTGTTTGTTTTTTAATTAGGAAAAAACTGCCTGTGGACAAACATTCCAGCCTGATGTACAATCCTCATTGGAAGAGTACAAAAAAGGGAGCAGGATTTTTTAATGCACCCAAAATTTCTGCAGGAAGCAGTGGGGACTTTTCAATGGATTCCTTTTATCTCCATTCTGATGACTCCTCAGAAAATAATCAACAAGAGGCAAAGACCCAGGATTCACTCCCAGAGTTTGGTCCAGAATTATTCAGTTTTCATGGAGCAGATGTGGCCAGCAATGAACCTGTTGGGCCACAAGCCAAAAGGAAGGAACCTGCAGATGGATTTCATTCCAAAAATAATCCTGGCCTTGCTTTTCCTCCTCAGAACCAACAGGATCCACCCCAGAAAGCAAAAAAAAACTTTATCAAAAAAAACAAACAGACTTTAGGGTTACAGTCAGGGAAGATGAATTCCTATCTTGAGCTGCACAATAGAAAGCAAGTTCTTCAAGGGCAGGTGGGTAAATTTATAAATTCCTCCATTTCTATAGATTAGATCTGTCTGGTGTTAAACTCTTTGCAGAGGGGAGAAGCAGATTTCAAATCCATCATTCAAGTGACAATTTTGAGTTTCCAGGGAGAATCTTGTTCACCCTTCATGGAATAATTGACAAATCCAATGTGGTGGCCACATTGCACTGCCTGTTCCAGCCCAGGAAAATTTCCCAGATCTCACTCTGCTTTTTAATCTTGATGCTAAGGAAATTCTGTTTTCTTTCCTGATATCTGCACTGCCCTTTATCAGTGGCTCTTGTTTTATGCTGCCTCTCATTTTTTCTGCTTGGCCAACATGAGTTTGATAATGATTCTCTCTGTTAATGCCTTATTCCAGATTTTTCTTAATGGAGCAAATGCAAAGTTGGTTTGAAGGAACCTTGAAGCCCATCCAGTGCCATGCCAAGGACACCTCCCACTGTCCCAGGTTGTCCCTGGCCTTGTCCTCAAAAATCATATGAAAAATGGTCCCAAAAAGTCCTAAAATTACAATAAAACACCCAAAATGGTCCCAAAACCCAGACAGAATCCAGGGATTTCTGAGGAAGAAACTGGGAAAATGAGCAGGCAAAATATCCGGAGGAAATGTGACTTAAAATGGCCCAAAACCCCCTAAAATTGCACGAAAAATGGAGCAAAAACATCTGAAATCTGGACTAAAACACCTAAAATCTGCAAAAATTGCAAGGATTGCTGGGAAAAGCACCAGAAAAAAATTCAGCATTAAAACCTAGAAAAATCCATGAAAATTCACAGTAAGAAACACAAAAATCCCCTAGAAATTGCACAAAAAATGGCCACAAAAAAGTCCTAAAATCTGCTCTAAAAGACCAAAAATGGCCCCTAAATCCATGAGAAATTAGTTTATTGTTTTTCTTGCTGCATAATGGGAAGGGAGGGGGTCACTGAGTCACTCCACACAGAAAATTTTGCCTTGGGAAGCTCCTGGGACCTTGTTCTTCAAGTGACACCCCTGCCAAGGCTAATGAAGAGTTGACACAACATTAGAAGGAATTTGCTGATTTCATTCCAGTGGCAGGAATGATGGACAGGATTTTTTTTTTTTTTTTTTCTAGCAGAGCTGTTAAGAGCACTTTTTTTTGTTTCAGTTCTAATTTCGATGATGGTAAAAATAATGAGTGTAAATGGATGCTAATTAAAGCTATATTGATATGATTATGTTTGCTATTCGGGGAATTCAGGAAATCTTTCCTGTCTAAGTGTTTGTCCTGGTTTGAAGGAACAGGTGTCTGCCAATAAAGGCAGAATGCTCTTTGAAATGGAAAATGGAAACCCCCTCCCTCCAAATTATTATTATAATTTTGAAATTAAGGGGCTCTCAGGCAAAGATATGGGAATTAGGAATAACAGTTCTTTACTAGGAAAATTAAAATAGAAATGCAGTATTACAAAGAACAATCCCAACCCTGCCAGAGTCAGAATCCAAGCTGACACCCGTCAGTCAGTCAGGGTGGTGGCAGCAGTCCCATTCCATGGTGGCTGCATCCTCCTGCAGTGGCAGATGTGGTTCAGCTGGAGCAGTGCTCCTGGAGAAGGTGCAGTTTCCTCTGAAGCTCCAGGGATGATGTGGAAAGGTCTGGCTTTCCTCTGGGATCCAGTGGAAAGAAGGTGCCTTGGTGTCCAAAATCTCAGTTTTTATCTGGTTAGGAAAGGCTTGGCTCCTGCCCTGGCTGGAGCATCTCCCAGTGGGATGATGGAATTTTATCAGTCATACACTGGGACTCACTGGCCATGAACAGGAGATATCTGCTGGAGGGAGGATGGGCTGTGGGAAAGATAAAGATGATTGTCCCAGCTGGTTTAAAGATGGCCCATTAGCAGCTAATGTGTGCCAGGAGATAAAGATCACTGCCACACCCAGTTTTAAACAATGGCCCATTAACAGGAGATATCTCCCACAGAGATAAGAATCGCTGCCACACCCAGTTTTAAACAATGGCCCATTAACAGGAGATATCTCCCACTGAGATAAGAATCGCTGCCACACCCAGTTTTTAACAATGGCCCATTAACAGGTGATACCTCCTGGATGAAGGGTGGGTCATGGGAAAGATAAAGATGATTGCCCCAGCTGGTTTAAAGCTGGCCCATTAGCAGAGAATATGTGCCAAAGATGGTGATAAATACACATTTCTGGCCACATCAACCCAACACACTGTCAGAGCCAGGGACTGGGACTTCATTGTGCAGACAGTGTTCAACAATATGGAATAGGCAAAGGAATCTGTTCAAATCAGGGTTATGAGATTAGATGAGATTATTTTGGGACAGCAGAGAGGTGACACAGCAGGCAGAGGCTGTGCAGCAAAGTGTGTTCCTACCCTGGACAAGTGAATAGAGCTGCAACCCCTGCTGTCCAGGGGAGTTGTGGATTTCCCATCCCTGGAAGTGTTCCAGGACAGCCTGGGAACAACCTGGGACAGTGGAAGGTGTCCCTGCCCGTGGCAGGGAGGAGCTTTAAGGTCCTTTCCCACCCAAGCATTCCATAATTCTGTGATTCCATGAGCAGCATCATTGCTCTCAGCCACCTCTGGATCTTTGCAGGGCAGGCAGAAATTACTGCTTCATTTCCTGTTCATTTACATTTGATTTACTGAGTCCTGACCAAGGTATCCGTGGCTGAGTCTTGTTGGAAAGGGTGAAAAACTCCTGAGGGGAGCATTGTGGTGGTCCAGGAGCCAACTTTGGTCACCTCACCTGGAAAAACTCTCTCCAAAGTGCAAAACCATCAAGTATGTGAGGAAACAAATGAGCCCCATGTCACCAATTAAACTGTGCTTTCCTAAACTGATTATTCTGGGCTTTGCAGGGGGTTGAAGCTGAATTTATTGATCTGATCACTGCTGGCTGCCAGGGGTTGTGGTAATCAAATAGTGTTTGCTTTGAGGGCACACAAATTAAAACATTTCCAGCCTCATTCTGCAAGATTTAGATTCCCAGATTACAGATTTTCTCTGTGCTGGAGGTACCAAAACACACCCTAAACCCTTGCTGATCTGTATATTTACTAATTTATATCACATTTTATACAACATCAAGTTCTTTGCAGCGTTGCCTGATTCTTAAAGAACCCCATGATGAGTTTCTTTGAGAGAGAGAGAGAAGGAGAAGCAGTGGCCCAACCTAGCTCAGCTGTGCTCAATCCCAGTTGCTTTCCTACCTTACTTCAAAGCCAGGAACATAATGTACAATTTTTTAATGGCTCTAGAGCAAGGCACTCAGACTCTGTGTGCACTGAGCCTTCCCTCGGTGTAAACACCTAATCAAGATTGCCTGGGCTTCAACAATAGCAGCCAAATGCAATTCGAGAACCACAAGGCTTTGAAGTCCTCCCTGCAAAGGCTGGTTTGCCAGTCTGGGATAATGACATGCCATGATTGCTGCCTTTGTTGTATCTTTTCAGTGGAGAAGCAATTATGGGCCTCAATTTAACAGAATAGGCATTACACAGCTTATGATTCTCAAAATGCAATTTCATTTGATCATTTTCTCAATTTGATTGGTATTAATAGAATGGTTGGCAAAAAAAAAAAAAAAAAATGCAGGCAGAGGTTGTGTCCTGTTCCTCTTTCAAAGAGATAATGTAGAAGTATGTTTTACCTGCCCAGCACTCCATCAATGCACTCAGGCACTTGGTTCCACCAAAAACATCTTATTCACTGCAAAGCTGTGGCTGTCCACAGCTCAGGAAAAGCTCGGTGGTATTTTTATTTTATTTTCTTGTGAATTTTTTTCCAGGGGTTTACAAACTCAACAAGAATCCTTTTTTTAGCTGCTCTAATCTCTTTAGCCCCAAAGTGAGAGGCTCAGCTACCTACATTTTCTTCCCACTGATGATTTTTAGTTGATAATTTTATTGGTCATAAATATCTTCCCAGTGCTGGTTCTGCTGTGGGAGCACTCTGCAGTGGAGCAGAGATTCCTGTCACCAAAATACTCAGCAGGATAGTTTGGGACCAAAAAATATGAATTAAAAAAATGTTAAAAAACAAATTTCCTGCAGTCTTTTAGAAAAAAAAAAAAAAATTAAAATAAAAAAGTTTATTTCAAGAAGAAAAATTGAATTATGCTGTATTTCCAAGGGTATCACCACCCTCAAATAAATTTCCAATTTTGGTTACCCCACAGCTGTGCTGCTGTGGAGCTCTCCTTCTTTACAGCTTTTTTTTTCCCAGCTCTGAGCATTCCCCCCTTTTCTTTCTGCAGTTCCTCCTGTGCTTTTCACCCCCCATTATTGTATTTTGCCAGTTTTTCCTGCAAGCCTCTCTTGCTGAGGCTGGGATGTGTCTGATTGCCTGGCCAGCAATGGTTTCTGCTTGTTTTGCTGTTATTAGGTGCATCCAGTGGCTCTCATGGAAATGGAGGAGCCTGGGCATTTCAGAGTTTCTGTGCTGCACACTTCCTGCAATTTTTTCCTTTCTTTTATTCCTCTTAAAAGTAGAAGGAATCTTCTATCCCATTAATTGGGTTTTGCTTCTTTTTCTCCTTGAACCATTTCTCTCATCATCCATTCCAGAATGCCAAACTTGAGCATTTTCATTTTAACAGGCCACAAATTAATTCTCATTATTCCCCCCAGATTTTTTTAAATCCATTCATTGCTGTGACCATGAACATTGCTGGTTTTTAGGTCACAGATCCCACACCAGTTGATGAAGAACCACTCCAGAATGTTCCACCATCCCAGACTGGGAAAATGAAACCTGAAGACAAATGGTACCCAAAAAGACACCAGCTCAAGGTTCCTGTTTGAGAGAATTTCATAATTGAAATTCTATAGAATTTCATAGTTGAAATATGTCTATAAAAGCAGTTAATCTGAATGTTTAAAGCTGTCATCTTGTTGCTTTTAAAGTAAATATTGCTGACAAGAAATCCTTAAATATGTATCCATAGATAACTACTGTAATTTAATGTATGTATGCTTTATGTACTAAATAAATTTAAAGCAAAATGCCAAGAAATTCTGAGCTCACTGAATCTATTATTGTCCATTTAGGAGATGATTTGGTTGATAATCTAAAATTACAAATTGGTGCATGGTGGTGTTTGATGGTTTGGGAGGATTCTGAGCCAGTTCATTTATTACTCCTAAGACTGGACATTTATTTAAAGGCCAGCATAAATCAGATTTACAGATTTAGAAATGGGGAGGAAGTGAGTGCAACTTCTACTTGGAACTTTTTCTGGTTTATTTTTGGTAACTCATTAACTCCCCCTTAATTTTAAAGGACAAATCAAGCAAAAATGGTGAAGTTCTGGCTCAGAATCCTCCCAAACCCTCAAACACCACCATCTACCAATTCATAATTTTAAATTATCAACCAAATCATCTCCTAAATAGAGAATAATTTTCCAGAAGCCAAACTGGGAGCAGGCCAAAATAGATAATTCCACGGTGAGCCAGGACATGAAACTCCAGGAGTCAGGATTCCCAGGGCTAAAGCTTTTCCCAAAACCTCCTGGAATTGTGTTTTTCACACCTCCACTAATCAGATTTTTGCTGCTGCTCACAAAAGAGAGGCAGGAGGGTGGGGTGGAGGATTTCAGCCCTGGCAGGGATTGAATGGGCTGAGAATGGATTTGTGGATTCCCTGGAAGGAAATTCGAGTTTTTCCTCCAATGCTGTCGTTGGAAAATGATAGATTGAAATGAATTTCAGGTTTTGAGTGTTTGGCTCTCAAGAGCAGCCCTGGTGTGCTTGAGTTCTCCAATTCTGGATTGTGTTTTGCAGGGAGGAGTGCTTGGTTTAGAAATAAGATTATTTATGTAATTGGCATCAGGCTGTTCTACCACGGGCCAGTCTAACTGTGTGTACAAAGCCATTTCCTCCTGAAATTTGGCACATAAAAAGCAAGAGCTGGTTTGATTTTTGGAGTATTTTTCCAGGTGGGTTGATTGAGGTATCACTTATTCACAGGGTTAGATCTGTGCACCTCATGCAGACAAAACTCCATCAATCCACATTTACCACATCTGGTTTGCATCTGCAAGCACCTGATTTTATAGTCCAGTGCTGCAGAACTTACAAAGTTTTGATGCAGGTTCCTCCAAATTTGAATTTTGATTTAAATCCAGCCATGAGCAGAATTAGATCCAAGCAACACAGGGGAATTTTGATGTGAGTGATGAAACCTCTAAATGAATATGAAAAATATCCACCTTTCAGGAGCAGCACAAATCCTTCCAGAGGAATAAAACAGAATCCAAGCAAACTTTCAGCACAAGAATTTTCCCAAGGAATGATGGCCAGGAACCCCCAGGCAGAGCAGCAGAAACCAAACCTTGGCTCAGGAGCCAGCAGCAAATCCCAGGAGCTCCCACTCCCAGCTCTGCACTGCAGGATTATCTGAATCCAAGCTCTCCTGACCCAGCAGAAAAACCCCAAAGTGATTTAAATAATTTCCCAAATTCACCCTTTACCAGACCTACCTATCACTATCTCCCAATATTCCAGAATTTTTACCCAGCAGAGGTTTTAAACCCAGAGGATCCCAGTAAGGAGAACAAGAATTACCAGCATGACTTCCCAACTGGAATTCCACATCAGCAGCAGCATTTTTCCAGGAATGACAGCAGCAGCAGCAGTGGCCAGGCACATCCAAAATTGGGGAATATTTCATCTGATTTTAATGCAATTTTTCAAGAAAAAGTGAAGGATCAAGCATCAATTCAAGATTTCAAAAATCACATTCATGAGGATAACAGGTATCAGAACAGCTGGTGGTAATTAAGAGATAAAATAATATTATTATAACCCTGTGATGCCCAGAAAATAAACAAATGGACAAGAAAATGCTTTAAAGTCCAAAATATAGTTATTTTGCTACAGATGTGCCATTATCATTTATTACTAATTGAAGATTCATTGTAGCTATTGATTTTTAAATATGCCATTGGGAAAGGACAGTTCTGTGCTCCAGGTATGGAAATTTCCACAATGCAAAGTTTTCTTCTAGGAGGCTGGGAGGGAAAGTTTAAAATATAGAAATATATATTATATAGGATATGTATTTTATAACATATAAAATATAAGAAAGGGCATTGTGCACAAATTAAGAATTTGTAGCAAAATTGGCTTTGCAGGGTGGATATCCAAGGTCCCTAAAGGGGAGAGCAGGAAAATCGTCAATTATGTAGAATTTCAACCAAAAATGAAGTTTTTCTTTCACATAAACA
Source organism: Erithacus rubecula (assembly GCF_903797595.1). NCBI lineage: Eukaryota > Metazoa > Chordata > Aves > Passeriformes > Muscicapidae > Erithacus > Erithacus rubecula. The sequence continues at coordinate 3,178,825 of NC_136677.1, forward strand.
AATAATTTTCTCAGTGCTCAGCAGATCTGATCCAAAACCTTTCATTGGCTTCAGCTCCTTTGCACCAGGCTGAAATTTCCCCATTTGGCTTTTATTTCTCCATTTGTTTTTCATACACTTGGGTGCAAGCAAAGTCACTTTTTGTGAAACCCTCATTCTCCCATCTCCCATATTCCATGTTCAGGTTGTTTGCTGAGCTCCCTGCTGTGTCTAAATTAAGATTTTTTTTACTCTTTCCCCCTCATTTTTTAAGACCTTCTCCATATTTTCTTCACAGTTCACCAACAGCAGCTTGTAGAACCTCCCATGTTCAAGAAAAGGTGAAGCCAAGAATTTCTGATTTTGGAGGTGATTTTGCTGACATGTGGTTCTGGGGTTTCCTCCCCCCTGCCCTGCCCCAGACACAGAAGGATCCACAGGGAGAGTCAGGAAGAGCTGAAGGAAATCCAAGGAAAATGAGACGTAGCAGCTCTGAAGGATCTCTAATGCAAAATGGAAAGCAAAAGCAGCCCAAAGCCAGCAAGAAGGTGAGAAAATAAATGTGAGATGGGTGGCTTAATATTTCTATTCCTCTTCTAGCATTTTTTTTTAATAATCCAAAGTTTAAAAAAAAAAAACTCTAAATAAAGAGTGAGAAATATTTTGTTGTCGTGGAACTAAGGTAGAAACAGGCACTGAAATTATTTGACCCCAAAGAGCAAAGGGATCACCTGGGTCAGTCTGGTTTAACTCCTGGGACACACAGAGGAGTGTTTGTCCTGTAATTTATCCATAATTAAAATTATTTGGGCTCAGGCAGTTTGTGGGAGCAGCCTCAGATCTGAGCCATCCATTATCCTGCTCATTTATTGTCCAACTCAAATCTCCTGCTCTCCAAGGGATTCCAACCTCAAATTTGGAGGATTTGTGAAACTAACAGCATAAACATCACCCTAAATCTGCTGATTGACCTGATTAAAACTTGGATCTCTTTTGTTTTCTCTGTGTGCACACTTGTCCTGGTGCCACCACTTAGCACTCAGCAGAAATCTGCCCGTGACAAATTCAAGGTTTTGCTCAGGGCAGAAAAACAAAGCTGGAAGAATTCTTTCATCCACTTTGGGTGTTGCTGCCTGAGTGCCCCTAAGAAGAATTAGGATTATGATTTTTTCCCTTTCTGTTCAAACCATTGCTGGGCTTGTTTTCTCACGCTGGGAGGAATGCACAGACAATCAGGCTGGTTGTGTCTCCCAGCAAAATCCAGTTTTCCTAATAAACAAATCCACTCATGCTCATTGCTCCGAGTGAGAAAACCCTGATTTTGTGGGGCACATTGAATTAACTCCTCACTGTACCTCAAATTAAAAATCAGTGAGTTCCAGCATGTAACAACAGGGGCACAAAGAAACCTCAAATGGGAAATTTAGTGCATAGAATTAATTTCTCTGCAGTTGAATTTCACTTGAACCTGCGTTTTGAGGAAATGCCCATTTTATTTGCATGTAGAAATTGGTGTTCCTGCATTACTCTGTGGTTGAAATTACCACAGAGCTTCACTGACAAGTTTTTCAAACATAATTGCCTGCTAAAAATAATCTAGAAATAATCTTGAAAGAGAATAAAAATATTATGGGGGCATTGGAGTCTTTGTGTGATGTGCACTGTGAGCTTGTGAAGCAAAATATGCATTTTTCAGCTGCCTGTGGACAATTTTCCAGTGCAGCTTTGAGAAGCAGGAAATGTCATTCTCATTACCATCATTTGCCTAATTTTTGCCACCAAAGTCAGGTAATTTTCTTTGCTTCTCTTACAAAATTTTCTATGGAGTCTCATTCTAATCACAGCCAAATGAGTGGCTTTAAGGTGTTTCAAAATAAAGATCATTTTTGACTGAGAAAATATCACTTTGTGATTGGGATAATTGGCAATTTCCCACCTGGATCCAAAGGAAATTTTGTCATTTGGCTTTTGCCTTTAACTCAACCCTGTTGGTCACTTATTTAAAATGAGAAATGCCAGGGGTAGGACTGAGATTGCAAATTAAATTCTGAGGTTTTTCTTGAATTTTTTTTTAATTGTTCTCTCTGTGGAATCATATAAAGGAAAATCTGTTTGCTGTTTGGTTCTCAGGTGTGTAGCTCCAAATTCTACATCAATCTGAATATGAAGCTTGGAGGCCTTGGACCTGACTATGAAACAATCAAAGAGAAAGTGAGTGAACCAAAAATGAATTTAGGCAGGAGGGAGTGGCAGAGAAATCATAATTTGTGATTATCTGGGGCTTTATATCCTTGGCTAGCTGAGATCCTACAGGAAAATTCAAATAAAAGCAAAGACAGCTGTCCTGGGGATAATTTTAACCCTCTATTTTTTTTTTTTTTTTAATCCAGAAATAAGAATTAATTAGAACTAATTGCACATCAGAAAATGACACACTCAAGTGGCTGAGCTGTCATTCCCAGTGTAAAGATCCACCAAATGTTCAAAGGGGAAGTTAAAGTTGTGTAAACACAAGAAAATATCTGGCTGCACTCTGGTGAAATGGAGACAGATTGTTCAGGACATTCAGGATAAATATGGACCTGTCACATTTCTGCTGAGCTCCATCCTCTATTCAGTCCAGGGAAAAGCTCTTAAAAGGGAAAAACAACTCAAAAAAGCTAAAAAAAAAAAATAAAATAAAAAGCTGTGCCATTTACCAGGGGGTTCCTGTTGTGTGCTGAGGAAGGATCAATGGCCAAGCCAGGTTGAACAGCAGCAGAGGTGGAAATGGAATATTGGTGGCAAAAGGGTTTCATTGATGGATCCCCCCCCCCCACAAACCATTAAATTCCACCCCCTTTTTCTGCTTTTGCTCAGAAAGAAAAGCTCAAGCTGCAAAAGGAATATTCCAGGCAAATTAATGAATATAACATGAAAAATATTACTGTGGTTCAGAGGCTGCCTGCAAAACCTCAGGTGTCTTCAGTGTCCAGGCAGAAGGTGAGAGTTGGGTCCTGTCCAGGGAATTTCTGCAGGGGGACAAGTGGGGGAATTCAGTGTCACAATTCCCCAGCTCCTTGCATTTATTCTCAAACATAAACCACTAAAATATAAAATGTATTGGTTGGATGTCCAAAAGGGGTTTGGATTCTTTTAGGAGATTTCACCAGCAACGTGAGATAATGCATAATTGCCTTCTAAAAATAATCTAGAAATAATCTTGAAAGAGAATAAAAATATTATGGGAGCATTGGAGTCTTTGGAATGGCACCACTCACCTTCACTGTGAGCTTGTGAAGCCTTTGCTTGTGCAGCAAAATATGAATTTTTCACCTGCCTGTGGACAATTTTCCAGTGCAGCTTTGAGAAGCAGGAAATGTTATTCTCATTACCATCATTTGCCTATTTTTTTGCCATCAAAGTCAGGTAATTTTTTTTGCATCTCTTACAAAAATTTCTGAGGACTGGAGACATGAGGTGTTTCCAAATCCCTGCACCAAACCCAGCCCAGGTTAAAGCAGTTTTCTGCCAGCTCCAGCATTTCTGGGATGTTCTTTCATTCCCTCTCCAAGACAACCTCCCATGGTCCAGGATTCATTTTATTTTTTCATTTTCATGGTTAACTGCATCATGCAGGAGAAGCTGAGCTTGTCCTGTTAACCTGCAAAACTCCCTGCCTGAGAGCAAGACCTTAATGAAATTGGGAAAAAAAAAAAAAAAAAGGTTTATAAATTAATAAACTCATGTTACTCATTTATTTTTAAACTGGTGGTTTCCAGTGGTGTGAGGAAGCAAACCTTGTCACCACTGAAAAATCTGGGATTGAATTCTGTCAGAAACAAGATCAGGAATTCAGAGATACCTCACCCAACCCACCTAAACATTCTTGGGAATATTGACCAGATTTTCTGCTACTCAATTCATCCAATTCTCCTGTTTTTAGGCTCTGGAATATGCCAAGAAGATCCCAAGACCAAAAACTTTCATTGCAAGACCATCAGAGCAAGAGGTGAAAGGGGCTGGGACCATTTTTCCCCAGATCCCATCCCTGGAGTCTCTGTGGGACAGGCACGAGAGGGAGAAGGAGCTTGTGGCTGCTTTCAAATCCCTTCACATCTTCTAAAAATCTGGGAAATCTCAGGGATCAAGGCAAAAAAAAGCCTGAATTGTTTCATTTTCATCTTGATTTGCCAACCCGCTGCAATTGAATTATTTTTGGGATGTTAGAATTGGTTGTGCTTGTGCCTATTTTGGTTAATAAATTGGCTGTTTGAATTTATGGCACTTAAAATACAATTCTCTGTTGTTTTTTTTTTTTTAATAAGTGATGTGAAAATTGCATTTTTCAGACCAATCAGCTCTTGGTTTACATGTAAACAGATAAAACATTCAAAAAAAACCTTCTGTTTCATCTGATGATCTTAACACCAGCAACAATTCCCTTTCTGAAATCCAGAAGAATCTTTTTGGCCAGAAATAAAAGCAAAAATAATCCATTGCTACTTAAAACGAGAACAAAATTATGCTCCAAACACACAATGCTAATTAATGGTTACTCTGTTATCTCTTAGTGAAGAGTTTCCACCAAAAAAAAATTAAAAAATCAAAATTTTGAAGCTTCATCTGGGACAAAAAAAAATCCAAACAAGCCCTGGCTGAGCATGCAGACAATCTGGGATTAGCCAGGAGCAGTTGGAGAATATATTGGATAACTGAGGATAATTGAGAGCTGCATGGATGAGAGGAAACAGCTTTTAACAGATTAAGGCTGTAAAAATAACAACAAACAGATGGGTTTCTTAGGATGCTTCCATTGCTTTCACTTGGTAAATTATGAATTAAGTCACCATATGAAATGTGATTAGAGCACACAGCAAGGGAATTTGGGCTGAAATCTCCTGGAAATCAGGCTGGATAAAAGGGGAGAAAAAAAAAACACAATGGAATAATGTGGAATTGTTTTATCCCATTTATTTGGTTTCTTTTTTATGGGATGCTCCCAATTGAATTTTGGGAAAAGTGATTCCAATTCTGCCCTTCCTGATGGAAAAGAGACTTGACCTTGTTTTAAATCCTCCTGAGGGGCAGGAACTTCTCCCCCACTGCTGAATCAGGACTCAGACTGGAAGTTCAGGAGATTTTTGGGAATATTGAGATAAATTTCAACCACCTTGTGTTGACATGGAATTGTTTTATCCCATTTTTTGATTTTTTTTAATAGGATGCTCCCAATTTTACATGAGGAGAAATGATCCAAATTCTGCCCTTCCTGATGGAAAGGGAACTTTGTTTTAAATCTTCCTGAGGGGCAGGAATTTCTCCCCCACTGCTGAATCAGGACTCAGACTGGAAGTTCAGGAGATTTTTGGGAATATTGAGAAATATTAAGAATATTTTGGGAAGCCTTGCTGAAGAAGCTTTGTCCAGTATGGGAACATGGCTCAGGCTGCAGGGGAATGTTCTCCATGACATTTTTGTCACTTTTTCCAGTTTCTGGAACAGAACCTTTCTTTCCCTCAGCCTCTTCCCCTCCTTTGGGCACTGCTGGGAAATGGTTCCATGTTTTGCTTTCCTATTTTTATTTTTCAACCCAACTCTATCACTTTGAAGCATTTCTGCTCAGGGCACCTCAACTTGTTGTTCCTGCTTAAAAGTGATAATCCCCCCTTAATCCAAACCTCAAGTGCCTGTTTTAATGAAACCTTCAGATGAATATCAAAGAGCTATTTACTCGTATCTAATATTTTAATTAGATTATATTCTCAATTTAACCCATTAAACCCCCTTTGATGAGCTCCATGTTCAGTGTTTAGCCCCAGATGCTGGAGGTAATGAATATTGGACCTTTGATTTAATGAGAATTTCTGCTTTTCCAGCCTGACTCCCTTTGTATCCCCCCCTTTTTTTTTTTGCTTTTCTGGCCTATAGAATCCAGTTAATTGAAGAAGTCTCTTATCACCACACATTAAGGAACCTAAATTAGCATCCCTTTTCTGATGAGAAAATGCAAGCAGACATTTTCTCTTTGATCTGAGGGCTGAGTTGAAGTAGGCAACAGCCCCCTGAAAATGAGCTGATGGCTGCTTTATTGGGCTGCCATGCAGATGTGTCCATGTGATGCAAAATGCTTAATGTCTTAATTGATCACCTTCCTCCCTCACTGGCATCCTCATCCTTGAAATTAGGGGGGAAATGTGTTCATTTTGTGGGGTTTTTTTAAATAAAACTGTGATTTTTTTAGGAAATATTGAAATGCTAAATCTGTGCGAAACTTGGATAGGATTGATCTGGTGGAGCTCATTTTTTATATTTTTATTATTACTTTAAAAACATTTTTTTTTTTATAAAAACTGATCATGATCATCTCACAAACCATTTAGAAATTCTGTTTGTTCTGTTGTTTTGGATGTTTTAAATCCCAGAAAATTGCATTTTAATGGAAAAAAAAAATCTTTCAACCTACCTCAACACAAATTCAGATTTTCCCTGCATTTCACAGATGTGGTGGCAAAACAAGGGGACCAATGAACATCCACCTGCTTAAAGGCAAAAGCCAAAATTTAATGGATTTCAGAATAAAAAGCCAAAATAATTAAATAAAAATCAGCCTTAAATGCTGAATTAGGTGTTGAGAACCTGCCATGTGTCACTGAGCACAGAGAGGTGTCAATGGAAATTCCCAACATTTTCTTGGCAACACCTTCCCAGTGCCAGTATTTCTCAATATTTGAGGTTCAGGAGGTGTTGCAGCTCTGGGATCACCTTTTAGGGTGTCAGTCCTGCCTATAAAATGTTGTTGTTATAATATCCCCATTGCATTTCTTCCAAAAACAGCCAGATCTGGATTCTCAGCACATCACAAAGACATAAACAGGCTGCTGACACCCTCAAAAACATTAATTTTATCAGTTAAACATATTAAATAAGGCAAAACCTCACATCCATCATTCCAGCTCTAAAACAAAAAAATGAGAACTGAAACTAGATGAGGTTTTGCCCAATTCCTGCCAGCCCTGAATGCTTCAAACAGCCACGAGGGAGCTCTGCTGTCCCTAACCAAGCACCTGATTGCTGATTTCTCCTGCCAGGGGTCCAATCTTTCCCTTGCTGAGTGTTTTCCACCTGAGGAAAAGCAGGAATGTGGAGAAAGGAGCAGCTCTGGAGTGAGGAGGAGCTGGAGACAGAACCCAGAGGTGGGTGAGGACAGGGAGATGCAGCAGAACATCCTGGGGGTCAGGAGGGATGCTGAGCCAAAATCCTGGAGCTGCAGGAGCATCTCCAGCTGTGCCCAGTCCCAGAGTGGGGAGTGCAGGGGGTGCTCAGAGCTGGGTTTGTGCCCAGGGATTGTCCTGCAGCCCCAGCAGAGCCAAGAGCAGAGAATCCCCCTGGAGTGGATTCAGGAGCAGCTGGAATGTGAGCAGCTCATCTTCGCTCCTGCCAGCACAAAGCTGGGGCATCAAACCTCCAAAGCTGCTTCTGCCTGAGAAAATGAACCCTGGCAGTGGGAAAGGAACCTGGGGGTCAGGATTGGGATCAGGGTCAGGATTGGGATTGGGATCAGGATTGGGATCAGGGTCAGGATTGGGATTGGGATCAGGATTGGGATCAGGGTCAGGATTGGGATCAGGGTCAGGATTGGGATTGGGATCAGGGTCAGGATTGGGATCAGGGTCAGGATTGGGATTGGGATCAGGATTGGGATTGGGATCAGGGTCAGGATTGGGATCAGGGTCAGGATTGGGATTGGAATCAGGGTCAGGATTGGGATCAGGATTGGGATCAGGGTCAGGATTGGGATCAGGGTCAGGATTGGGATTGGGATCAGGATTGGGATCAGGGTCAGGATTGGGATCAGGGTCAGAATTGGGATTGGAATCAGGGTCAGGATCAGGACAAGGATCAGGATCAGGATGAGGATCAGGCTCAGGATCAGGCTCAGGATCAGGATTGGGATCAGGACAAGGATTGAGATCAGGATCAGGACAAGGATCAGGACTGGGATCAGGATCAGGCTCAGTACAAGGATCAGGATCCAGATCAGGATCAGGATTGGGATTGGGATCAGGCTCAGGATCAGGATCAGGATCAGGATCAGGATTGGGATCAGGATCAGGATCAGGTTCAGGATCAGGATTGGGATCAGGATCAGGCTCAGGTTCAGGATTGGGATCAGGACAAGGATTGAGATCAGGATCAGGACAAGGATTGAGATCAGGATCAGGACAAGGATCAGGGCAAGGATCAGGACTGGGATCAGGATCAGGCTCAGTACAAGGATCAGGATCCAGATCAGGATCAGGATTGGGATTGGGATCAGGCTCAGGATCAGGCTCAGGATCAGGCTCAGGATCAGGATCAGGATCAGGATCACACATTTCCACCCTCCTGCCTTCCCAGGCATTAACTCTGGGAGCAGCTTCCCCACCCCTGCAGTGCAGCCACCCGTGGCTCAGCCAAGCTCTAGAAACAAGATAAATTCAAGGAACAAGAAATCTAAACACTTGATAAATCCATGAAATCCAGAAACTAGATACATCCAAGAAATCTACAAGCTAGATAAATCCAAGAAAAATCTAGAAATTAGAAATGAAATCTAGAAATTGGATAAATCCAAGAAATCTAGAAAATCAGATTAATAAGCATTCTAGAAACTAGATACATCTGAGAAACAAAAAAAAAAATCTAGAAATGAGATAAATACAAGAAACAATAAATCTAGAAACAAGATCAATCCAAGAAATCTAGATAAATCCAATAAACAAGAAATCTAGAAACCAGATAAATCCAAAAAATCTAGAAACCTGATAAATCCAAGAAACAAGAAATCTAGGAACAAGATAAATTCGAGAAATCTAGAAACAAGGACATCAGTGATAAAAAATACCCCTAAAAAATAGCCAGCAGTCAGCAGAGAGAACTGAGGAGAGGAATCACAGAAAGAATTCTTCATCATGTCCAGGTCGTTGCTGGGCTTGGCCACGGTTATTTATTCCTTCCCCACGCTGCTGATCATCCACATGTGTGGAACAGCAAGAAATTCAAATTATTTGCTCTATAACTGCCCTTACAACCTGTATCTGATCTGCTTTTATGGAGTTCTGGCCATAGAATGAAAGAATTGGGGTTGGAACTGCTTTTCAAATCTATAAAAGTTCCAAATGTTTAAGGCAACAGGCAGGAAAATGCTCAAAATCAAAATAGAAAGCAAAAGGTTCATGGCAGGATTTTATAGATTGGTTTTTGATTTTCTATAATGAAAAGTAACAACAACAAAAAAAAAAAATAGCATTAACCACTTGGGTCTTAAATGAAATAGAACACAATTTCATTTCAGAAAAACTCACTGAAGAATTTCGATGAAAATCAATCTTCTTGGAAAATAGGAAATCCACCAACATTTCCTGTTTCCAGCAATTATTTCCTGCAGGTCACTTCCACTCCAGCATTCCCCAAATGAACACATCAATTAATTTTTTTTTTTTAAGAACGAGAACATTTTTAAATCTCTCCCCTACTCCTCCAGCTTCTTGGGAAGAGCAGGGAAAAGTCGGCTGCTGTCACAGGATCAGGATTCACAAATAAATCTCATTTCTTTTATTCCAAGTGAAAAAATCTCTGATAGAAACAAAACAAAAAAAAAAACCCAAAAAAAAAGCAGCCCAGCCCTTCCTTTCCCCCAGGACCATCTCTATTCTCCAATAATCTGTTCCCAAAATATTTCCCAAACCCTCTGGAAATTATATTTTCCCATCTCCAGCTGGGCAGGAATTTCTCTGAGTCAGTGTTTCCTTCAGCTGTCTCAGTTTCAGGCATTTTTGCACCAAAATTTTTTTGGGATAAGCAGATTCCGAAATCATCCTGTTCCCTGCAAAGCTCCGTGATGGGGACATTGGGAATATTCACACTCTGTCTGAGGGATCCGTTTTTAATCTGATTTGTAGATTTAATTGTCAACCAAGTTGCCTAAAACCGCCCAGGGGTGAAGAAGGTTGTGGAGTTTGTTTTATTGATCAGCAGAAATATTTTGGGAAGGGGTGAAACAGCAGAGATTTGAGGGTTCTTTGAGTCGTATTTTGAATTTTCTCACAAATTTGGCAGCCCAGGGCAGAGCCAGGCCAGCCCCGAGCCATCCCCCACCCTGGGAACAGCAGACAGACGAGGTAAAGAAAAATATTATCCTAAAAATCTCACGTGGAGCTTTTCTCTGATATTAATTTTAATAATTCCCGCTGAAACGCGTGCTTGGGGGAGGCTGGCAATAATCCCAGAGCAAAATACTCGGTGAGGACACAGAAAAAGTGTGAAATTTCCAGGTTTTTCAGTTTTTTAGAAGGAGAGAGCCCCGGAGCTGGGAGATTTCCTTCCAGAGATTTCAGGAGCAAAGCGGTTGCTTTGCCTTCTGAATCCTCATTTTTAGGAAGATAGGTGGCATTTTGTTGGTGGAAATTATTGTCCTGAAAGGATTTTTTAAAGATAAACTGCTTTTTCTGGATAGGTGGGTTGGGGGTTTTCCTCTATACACAGTGTGGGATCTTTATTTTAAATATAAAAAAAAAAAAAAAAAGAAAGGCGGACTCACAGAAAAGGAAGCAAACATACACATTTCAATCATCTATATTTTATATATTAAACAGGAAAATTAAACGTTTTCCCCTTACATAAACGACATATCCCATAATCCAAAATGCCCTGAAAGTGCTAAGAACGCCGGACAACCGAATGAAATTCCAGATTAAAAAAAAAATTAAAAGAAAAATAAAAAAAAATTAGGGAATAAATTAAATAACCTAACGAGACACCGCCACGCCGCCGTGCTGCTGCAGCAGGGAATATCTGAGGCAGCACAACCCCCGCTCCAGGATTTTCCCGGCGAAATTCCCAATCCCAGCATCTCCTCCCTGGAGATGCTGAGACTCTGCCGCGTTTCCCAGCCAGCACAACCAACAATAAATTATAAAAATCGCGATTTACCTGGAAATGAACCCCATTTCCCTGGCAGGGAGGTAAAGGCAAAGCGAGCACGGCCGGGGCTGCTCCAGCTGAGCGGGGCAAGGGGAGAAGGGGGAGATGCGGGCGGGGGGCAGCAGCCAAAGGCGGGACCCGCTGCGGGGCTTTCCCGAGAAAAAGGGAATTATCCGGGATCCACACCTGGAAGCCGGGCAGGAATCAGGCTGCCGACATTTCTCCAAGCTGTAGAAAATCTCTTTTTTTTTTTTTCTGACTGGGAGCGCCTGTGCTCCGTTCAGCCGCGGTAGGATTGGTGATGCTCCCCTTTCACTTCCCCGCAGCGGAATGAAATAAATGGGAATTTTTGCCTTACCTGTTTCTTCGGAAGGCTTTTCTTACAATTCTTTTTATTTATGCATGTCTTGGAAGCTCTGCCCGATCTCCCGCACCGGGGATGGAGACGGCGAGCGTGGCAAAAGCGGCGAGGATTTAGGGATTCGGGGAATAAAGGGTGAAATCCGCCCTGCCTGCCGCTCCCAGGAACCACAACATGCTGCCACGAGTATACATTTATTTCACACCCCAGGAAAGTTCGGGGAATGGGAAAAGTCCGACACTTGGGAGGGAAGGGGGAACCTAAAGCTCTTTTTACTCCCCCCACCGCCGCAGATTTCCGAGCAAAGCCCAGCCTTGGGGTGATGCCGGGGGGCACCGCGGGGTCCCGACCCCTCGGGGGCATCCCCGGGGAGGGGAGGGGGCTCCCCCCGCATCCGCACCCCCTTCCCTGCGCGCGTTCCCGAGATGCGCGTACCCGCGGGGCCGAGGAGAGGCAGGAGAGCCCCCGCTCTCCTAGAGGCGGTGGGCGCAGATGTCCCCCTCCTCCAGGATGTCCACCTCGTCCTCGGGGTCCTGCAGCAGGAAGGGGCCGGGGGGGCCCTTGCGGGGCTCGGCGCCCCCCGCCTCGGGCAGCTCGGGCTCGGGGGAGCTCTGCTCGCCGCTCTCCTCCCCGCCCGCCTGCTTCGGGTCGTCCTGCGTCTTCCGCAGCTGCTTTTTGTGCTTCATGCGGCGGTTCTGGAACCAGGTTTTCACCTGGGGAGAGGTGGGGAAGTGGGAGGAAGATTGGGGAAAAAAAAAAAAAAATGTGGGGGAAAAAAGTGATAAAAATCGAAGGGAGAAGGATGCTGGATGTGGGGATGCTGGATGTGAGGGATGTGGGGATGCTGGAAGTGGTTTGGGGGATGCTGAAAGAATGGGATGTGGGGAATCGGGAGGGATGTGGGGATGCTGGAGGGATGTGGGGATGCTGAGTGGATGGGATGTGGGGATTCGGAGGGGATGTGATATGGAGGATGCTGGAGGGGATGCAGGGGTGCTGGAAGTGATCCGGGGATGCTGAAAGGATGGGATGTAGGGATGCTCCTCAGGATGTGGGGATGCTGGAAATGATCCGGGGGATCCTGAGTGGATGGGATGTAGGGATGCTCCTCGGGATGTAGGGATGCTCCTCGGGATGAGGGGATGCTGGAAATGATCCGGGGGATGTTTAGTGGATGGGATGTGGGGATTCGGGGGTGGATGTGATACGAAGGATGCTGGAGGGGATGCAGGGATGCTGGAAATGATCCGGAGGATGCTGAAAGAATGGGATGTGGGGATGCTCCTCGGGATGCGGGGATGCTGGAAGGGACGAGGGGTGAGAACAGGTGTCGGACCCATTCCCCGCTCGCCGTACCTGCGTCTCGGAGAGGCTGAGGGCCGTGGCCAGCTCCACCCGCTCGGGTGTGGACAGGTACCGCTGGATCTCAAACCTCTTCTCCAGGCCGGAGAGCTGCGAGTCGGAGAACACGGTGCGGGCTTTGCGGCGGCGGCAGTGCTTCCCGGGCAGTTCGGCGTGAGCGTGGTGCTGGAAAAGCGCTGGCACCGGCATTCCTGGGGGGACACACGGCCGAGACCCGCGCTGCGCTCGGGCAGGGAGCCGGCACCGGGGCAAAGCCCGGGAATTTCCCCTGGGCGGCTCGGGGTGCGCTCTCCCTCTGCCTTTTAAATTTTTTTGTTATTTTTTCGTTGATTTCGTTTTTGAGGTCGATTGATTGGTTTGGGTTTGGGGGTTTTGTTGTGCTGAACGCGGGGGGATTTTCCAAGCCCACCCCGGGAAAGTGGAGGATTCCAGGCTGGCGCGGACACCCGAATCCTCCCGGCGACAAAACCACAACGAAATGGGCATGGAAAAAAACGGGGGAGCCCTGGAAAAGACTGGGAACGGGGAAGCGCAGCCCCGCTGACACACGGCTTGGGAAACTTTGGATGTTTCTCCTCGCAGAGCAAGGAACGGGCCCGGGGACGGAGCCCCAGGTGCGGGAGAGGAGCGGCTCAGCCCCAGCGGTGCTGCTGGAGCTGGAAAAGCCAAGCCCGCTTGGACAACGCCAGGGAAAAGCGAGGTTATTGGTCCCAAAATAAAAGCGATTTAAAAATATAAAATTAAAGGCAAACAGAGAGAGAGAAACCCTTAAGGTTTCGGGCATCCTCTAACGAAGTGGCCGCCCCGGGCGAGCAGCTCCTGCCCCGGGGGATGCAGCCAGGGCGGTGGCGAGGGGTGTAGAAGGATGTCCGACCGCTTCCACTCTTATCCCCACCCGAATCCCCACCTGCACCCCCAAACCCGGCAGGTGCTGCCGCACTTACCCGAGGCGGTGAGGAAATAGGGGTGGTGGTGGTGATGCTCCGGCTTGTGCAGGGCGGGGTGCGGGTGAGGCGCCAGCAGGGTCGGGGTGGGCATCAGGGGGTACCCATAGTCCAAGAGGGGCACGCGGGAGGCCAAGGAGCCGGGGAAATGCTCGGGGGGCACCTCCCGCAGGGGTTTGGGCTTGTGCAGCAGGATGTCCTCGATGAAGAACGAGGTGGGCCTGCCCGTGGAGACGGGGTGCACGGGAGCCGTGAAGTTGAGGTTCATGGCGGCTCTGTCCCCCTCGGGCAGCGGGAGCAGAGAGAGGGGGCGGCCGGCAGAGAGGAGATGAAAAGAATGACGAAAATAAATAAATTATTTATTTTAGATATATATATATTTTAAAAAATCCTCAGTCAAAATAAATAACGATAACAATTAAAAATAAACAGAATGAATCCCCCAGGCAGAAATAAGCTGGCGGAGCCGGGGGAGGCGAGGCGGGGATGCTCGGGATGCGCGGGGCGCTGCGCGCTTTGAGGCGCGCTGGGAAGGGGGATGCGCGCTGAGCCAATGGCGAGCGGGGGGGGACGGGCCTGCCGGGCCACCCAGCGCACCCCGGGGGCGAGGAGGGGGCGAGGAGCCGCTCCGCAGCCTCCCCCGCGCTTGGAGAGTTTTCCCAAACACGGGGAGAAGCTCCTTTTTTTTTTTTTTTTTTTTTTTTTTTTCCCCTCTATTAATAAAAATATAAAAATAAAAGGGCAAAACTTGGGGGAAAATAAAGCAGCGGTTCCCGCGCACGCAGCTTCTCCCTTCCCTCTCACCTCTCATCCCACCGCGGTTTTGTTCCCATCCCTTCCCCTCTCTCTGTTGCGCCAACCCTTTTTTTTTTTTTTTGGGTCTTTCCTCTGTTTGTCTTTTTTTTTTTTTTTTTTTTTTCCCCTCACCCCTCTAATCTGCACCATTCATTTCCCCGGAGTCAATTTGCTCAAATGAGGGTGATACACCACATCATAGCCGAGATAATTTCGGTTCGCATCTCGGAAAATTGCTCTAATTATTGATGTTAAACTCAGGGAAATTAAAAGAAGGCGCTTCTCCTTCATCTCCTGATTTTAAGCTCTAATTTGTTGAAATCGAGTTGTCATCACAATTCCAATCACTACCGTTAATAGTAAAAGTGTTCTAATAGAGGCAGAATTCACACAACCCATGCTATTAGATAATTAAGAAAGATGTTAGAAAGACAAGTGCTAATCCTTGGGCACACGGACAGCGTTTCCATCTGATCCAGCAGGTAGAACAAATTAATTACCCGAATCAATTAGTCCTAAAAGTACAGTTCTCAGGGAAGTGCAAGCCATGCCTTCCATATGGATGAGCTGGTAAATGGTAAATAGATGAGGAAAAAGCTGTAAAAGAATAGAAAGGCACCGGCCGGGCTTTAATGAGTGCGAGTTGGGCTCTGCACGGGCCGGGCACAGAGCGGCTCCTTCAGCAGCTGCCAAAATTCGGGAGGGGGCGGTGGGAGAGCCCCCCGTGCCACCAGGAAACCCCACGGGAGGGTTTTGTGCCCCCTTAGAGCCGCACCCACACTTTGTTTTGTGCTGTGGTGTCCGCGCACGGGCGGTGCTCGCACCCTTCAGCAGCGTGTGTCCATGTGGATTCAATATATCTGTGCGTTTTCGTCTTTATTTCATGTGTTGTATTGGTATTCATATTGAGTATTATATCCCTATATGTATTTTTAAAATGTATTTTGTATTTTATTTATATATATTATTCTCCTCTCCTCTCCCTCTTTTCCCCATGAAAAATAAACAAATAAATAAGTAGATAAATAAATAAACAGCTAGATTTTAAAAATAGATAAACTCAATAATTCTTCTTTCAGTGGCCCCTGTTGAGATGACCATTAGGAGGTTGTGTTTTTTTGGCTGAAGGATTTAAAAATCCAACTTTTTGTGATGGAGCAAATGAGTGGCTGAATTAAGGGTGATGAAACGGGGCTAATTCCCCCCTGCTAATGAGCAGCGTGTAATCTGCTTGAGGGACCATTTCATCAGCCGAGATTGCTCTGCCGGGAGGGGCTGAGGCTCCACCCGGCACTTTGGGGGGGTAAATTTGGGTATTTAAAGCAGAGCTGCAAGATTAAATCTGTGTCGCTGCAGCCAGGTTGGGTCACAGCTTCAGGACTCGGGCAAGAACATCGGCAGGGCTGGATTTTGGAATTCCTCTTTATTTAGGGCACAGATAAATCAGGCAGATCAGGCAAGGGGATGTGTTTTTGTGTTAATTTGCAAAAAAAACTCGTCCCCAAATTGTGCAGTGGCACTTTAGGGAAGTCAGCTTCTCCCTGCTGTTTTTGGGGCAGCAGGAGAGGGGATAAACCCCATTTGGGGAGAGGGGACAGGGCAGCAGCTTCAGGAAGGGGGGTCTCCACTGCAGTCCTCACATCCAGGAATTTTTTTTAAAAATTAACATTTCACAGCTCTTTGTGACAGAAATGGGGTGCCAGGTGTGGCTGCTCCTCTTTGCCCCAAAAAAATCTTTTCCCAATTTTCCCCCATTTTTCCCCATTTTTCCCCATTTTTTCCACATTTCTTCCCATTTGTCCCTCTTCTGCAGGTGCCTGGGGTGCTGGGGACCCAGCAGTGTGGATTCCATCCAGGGAGCCCCAAACACACCCAGGATCAACCCCTGATCCTGGATTAACCCTTTGCCAGGCTGGACAGACACATGGACACAAAGAGGGGTTTTCCCCTACACACCCCAAACTCTGGGAGAACAGACCCTGGGGAGGTGTCCCAGCAGAAACTGCCCGAAAACTCCTGCAGGGCTGAGGGAAAACCTCATTCAGCAGGGAAAACAGAGGGATCAGGGGCAGGACAAGGATCAGGATCAGGGTTAGGGACAAGGTAAGGGTCAGGGTCAAGATCAGGGTCAGGGTCAAGATCAGGATTGGGATAAGGATCAGTCCCAGAATCAGAATCAGGATTGGGATCAGGATCAGTATCAGCATCAGGGTCACCATCAGGATTGGGATAAGGATCAGTCTCAGGATCAGGGTCAGGACCAGAGTCAGGATCAGGGTCTGGTTCAGGATCAGTTGCAGGATCAGGGTCAGGATCAGTCCCAGGACCAGGGTTTGGATCAGGATCAGGACCAGAGTCCCAGGATCAGTCCCAGAGGAACCAGAGGGCAGGACCAGAACTGTCCCTTTTTCCATCTCCCCTGAACACCCTGGGGGACTCTGTAAATCTCAGCCTGCCACCCCAAACAACTCAAACCTCATGATTTTTATCTAACCACAGCCACAATGCTATGGAGCTTGCCTTTTGCTCCTTCAATCAAATATAAATGATTTTTACATGCTCCAAGAGGTTTATAAACTTGCTGGAAGTGATGCACCCCCATTTCTGATTTACTAACACACTTTGCTTTGCTTAGATAAACATCAGCCATCATCACTCACACACTTAAGATCATTTGAAGGTATCACAGGGAGAATTTTACCCAGGAAAACAGAAATGTATTTGACTTAAAACCTCTGGGGTCATTTCAAAGGTCAGCACAGCTCCATGGATGCTGGCAGCTTTATGTCAGTGTGCTGCATTAGGGATAAATTTGGTGTGGTTTAAAAATACAGGCACTTACCTTGCCGTGGCTCTTGAGGAGGTAAGGTAGCTCGGGAGCCCGGCCTTTTCATGCCTTTCAAACCAATCCACTCCAAAAGGAAGGGTTAAATTAAAAACAGACAGCCTTGATAGGCTGCAAATGGGAGCCTGGCTGCAGCAGAGAGGGCTGAAGAGCCCAGGCTGAGTAACACCGAGAGAGGGCTTTTGAGCACAAAGCTTGGCTTAATGGAGAATGTTCCTTGCACGATGCTTCAGGCTCAGCCACTTCCCATTCCCGAGTGCTGCTGGGGAGAGGGAAAACACTCCTGGCTCGCTCCAGCCCCTCTCCATCCTGCCTGCCCTTGCAGAATCTGCCTTTTCTCCACAGGCTCACCTGGAACCCTGTGGAAACCCAGAGAGGGATGGATGTGTTGGTGATGAGGGGTTTTATCAGTTCAGCTCAGTTGAGATGAAGTGGGAACCCCAAGGTTGGGACTGCACTGGGAATTTTGTTGGATTTTCAGCATTGCCACTGAGGAACTGGAGCTGGAATCCTCGTGGGTCCCTTCCAGCTTGGGGTATTTGGTGATTCTGGGAATATTTATGTTGCAAAGTCTCTTCCCTGCCCTGGCAGCAGCTCAAGGAGAGCTCAGAGGATGGTTTGATGTTGTCTCAGGGCTCAGGGAGGGAAATGAAGCTGCCAAGAGGAATTTGCCTCCTAACAGGGGTTGGAGGCTGGGGAAGATCCACCCAATTTTTCCAAGGCTCATAACTCAACCTTTGGCTTCTGCTGCCTCAAAACCCTGGCACTGCTCAGCCTGGCACTGTGCTGAGAAGAGGAAAAACCAGAATGAGAACTAGAGGAGAATTCAGCCTGGTGATTCATCCCAGAAAATAACTCAGGTTAAAATCCAGCTCTGTGCAATTCGGACAGAATCACTGAACCTCCCCAGAAAGGCTCAGTAATCCCAGGGCATGGAATTGCTGCTGGGAGAAGGTTTGGAGACAGGAGGGAGCTTCTGGGGCTTCCATCCCAGCAAGAACTGCAGAATGTTGGGGATAAAAAGGAATAAAAATTGAAAATGTGAAAAGACTTGCTTAGCTTCCTTACACAGCTCCCAAACTCAACTACCCGTGGGTGGGCTCAGCAATTCCATTCCCAAATCCTGATTTTTATCTCTGTACTGAAAATTTGCCTCATTATCTGATAACCCAGAGCGTTTTCTCCAGGCAGAAAATAAAAGCAGTGACACTGACAGGTTTGATAGGAACACTTCCCTTAAAAGTGACACCAATTAATTGAGACATTTTAATTTCCAAGGAGCTGTTTGCAGCTTCAGCAGGGTGATCTGGATATTTCCAAAACCCAGAAAAAATCTGATTTCCTTCCTTCCTTCCTTCCTTCCTTCCTTCCTTCCTTCCTTCCTTCCTTCCTTCTCCTTCCTTCCTTCCTTCCTTCCTTCCTTCCTTCCTTCCTACCTTCCTTCTTCCTTCCTTCCTTCTTCCTTCCTTCCCTTCCTTCCTTCCTTCCTTCCTTCCTTCCTTCCTTCCTTCCTTCCTCCTTCCTTCTTCCTTCCTTCCTTCTTCTCCTTCCTTCCTTCCTTCCTTCCTTCCTTCCTCTTCCTCTTTCCTTTCCTTCCTTCTTCCTTCCTTCCTTCCTTCCTTCCTTTCCTTCCTTCCTTCTTCCTTCCTTCCTCTTCCTTCCTTCCTCTTCCTTCCTTCCTTCCCTTCCTTCCTTCCTTCCTTCCTTTCCTTCCTTCCTTCCTTCCTTCCTCCTTCCTTCCTTCCTTCCTTCCTTCTTCCTTCCTTCCTTCCTTCCTTCCTCTTTCCTTCCTTCCTTCCTTCCCTTCCTTCCTTCCTTCCTTCCTTCATTCCTTCCTCTTCCTTCCCCTTCCTTCCTTCCTTCCTTCCTTCCTTCCTTCATCTCCTCCTTCCTTCTTCCCTCCCTTCCTCCCCTTTTCTTCTTCTCCTCTTTTCATTTCTTTATTTTTTCCTCTCTCTCTCTCTTTTCCTTCTCTTTCCTCAGAACTTTCCCTGGCTCCTATATTCCATTTTTCTCCTACCTCATTTTTTCCCAGTGGATTCCTGCCCCTGGGCTCTGCTGACCCCCTCGGGGCAGAGGGCGATTATTCCACCCAGACCCATCTGCATTTGGGATCTGGGCTAATCCTCCTCTCTGGAGAAAATCCATTCCCTCCGCTGCGCTGGCCGCTTTGTCTTTCCTTTAGCACACGGGCGCTTTGCTTCATTCCAGCTGTGGAGCAATCAGTGCACAACTCCACCTCTTTTCTCACTGATGCCTCAGGACCCTCCCTTGTTTTCCCTAATTTCTGTAGGAACCACCAACATCCCTGTTTTTAATCCTCTTTTTCTCTTTCTTGTCCATCCAACCTTTATTTTATTCCCGTTGTTTTGCTCCTGTTCTCTGTTCCTTCCCTCTGATTATTTGCCACGTTCTGCAGCTCCGTGGAAAACCTCTCGTGCTTTCCCTGCTCAGAGAAACCCTTGGAATAAATAATCCCCAACCTGGAGTTTTATAACTTCTATAAAACCCACTGGAGCAAAAAAACCTAAAGGACACAAATACTTTGAGCCCTTTTTGATTCCACTTTTTGCTTTTCAGCTTTCAAAAAATAAAAAGCTGCACTCCAAGGTCAGAGGGAACAGTTCTGAGCATCCATCCCGACCCCAAACACACCCAAAACATCCAACCTGAGGAATAAAAAAAACCACTTTTCTAAGTCTTTAAATTCTATTGGGTGCATCACAATGAATATACAGAGGAGAGTTGATAAACTGGGGATTTTATCAGATTTATCTCTGCACAGCTCTCATTTCTGGGTTTGTGTTTTGGTTGGAAATCTGTGTTCTTCACAAACTCTGCACTCAGCTTTGTGACCATCACTCAGCCTGCAGTTAAAAGCTCAATTCTGCTGGAAAGTGGATTTTATAAATCACTTAAGACAAACCTCAGTGCACTTGGCTTGGGTTTTTTTCCCTCACCCAGTTTAAGCACACAAATTTCTCCATCACCTCCTGCACACAAACTCCCACCTGAGGTGTTCCTGTGTCACCTGCACTGTGACAATTCCTCATTAAAAGGAGCTGTCCTTTCTTACAGGATAATTAAACTTTGTTTTCTTCCATGCTTGCCCCAAATAAATGGCAAAACCAGTTTATAATAAAAAAAAAAAAAAAAAAAGGAAAAAAAAAAAATCACCTTTTTGATGATCAAAGGGAGAGATTGGTTCCATTACTTGCATTAGGCAGAGTTGGCTGTGCTGTGGCCTTCAGAATAAAGGCAGAAATGTACTTTAGAAAGATCTGAGTAACACACTTTACTCAAAACATTTTTGTATTATGTGGCTTCTTGACTCTTTCAGCTTCCTCTGTATCTGTGCACTTTATTTTAAGCACTTCAGAAGTGGATGACAGGTCTGGGGGGGAAAAAGGGAAAAAAATAAATAAAAAAAATAAAAAAAAAAAAGAGAGAGAGAGAATCAAGTCAGCATCTCACAAATGCATCTTCAAATAATGCTTTAAAAGTGGAAATTGCATTTTGAAATGGCATTTTGTCCCTTGCCAAGGGTGAGGTATTTGAAGTGATGGTGTCTAATGCTCAAAACATTTCAAAACATTTCCTCACATTGGGGAATATTAATTTTAAATATTAAAAATGTCATTTGAAACAAGGAGTGATGCAGGTGGATACCTCATAACAATATTTACATGAATTTTCAAACCCATTTTTTAATACAGCTCATCTATTCCTCATATATGATTTTACCATAATTTCCTACTCAAAAAAAACCCAAAAAAACCCCAAAAACCACAACAACAACAAAAAAATGGAAGTGCTGCTTCTATTTTTACATCCCTCCCTAAATCTCCTCTTTCCAGGAGCCAATTTCAATCAAATTAATTGGACAATTAGCAGCCTCAAATACAGATTTCCCCAAATATTCCTGATGGATGTGGCTGGATAAAAAACTGAAAATCACTGCAGTGAGTTTTTTAGAACTGGAGAAACGTGCTAGAAAATCCCACAAACCTCCAAACCTGATGAATTCTTGCTGATGGGAGGAAATTTGGGATTTTTAGGTTTAGGTATTTTCAATAATGGGGTTCTCAGTTCATAAATGTGTTTTCTGCTCTTCAGAGTTGGTGTTGGAGATGCTCAGTGCAATGTAATCACCACGTTCAACAATGTAACAAAAAAAAGGGGATTTCTGCCCAAATTTGGGGTTTTTTTTTTAAGTTTGGAAGGAACCAGGAGCCTTTGCAAAAGAATTTACCAATGGTTATTGGGAAATAATGTGAAAAATTCAACCTGCAAGTCAAGGGCTGTAAGTTTGGAGGTAGGAAAGCAGCAGAAATATGGGAACCAATAAATGGTAGAAAATATCCCCCAAAATATCGAGGGATTTTAGGATTTTAGGAGTTTGTGCCTCTTTCTCTCACACCCCCAAATCCAACCTCTGTGTGTGTCAATCCTCGAGGCGACAAACAACTCCAAAAAACCCCCCCCCCCCAAAAAAAAAGGAGAATTTTCCAATTTGCATCCTGCAGCAAGCACAATTTCACTCCCAACACACATTAAATTCATTTAGCCTAGTGCATTTTTAATAGACATTATTCATCTATTACCTTAATGAGCCTGTGGTGAAAGCATATTGCCTCCCAATTTTCACAAAAGCACTGGAACACTGCTGCAGCTTTTTCCCCTTTTTGCCTTCTAAGGCAGCAGCACAGAGGGGGGAAGGAAAAAAAAAATTAAAAAAAAACCACAGAGACAGATAAGGTTTTTATTCTGTGTCACAACACTACATTAAGAATAAAACCTTCCACTTAAACACTTAAATGAAAACATCGAGAAACTAATTTACCATTTGTAACCACATGATTTAAGTAGGAGCAGCTTTAATTTTCTTCCCATTTTCCTCATATTCAATGTGAGCCCACATTAGATTTCACTGGCTCAAATCACAACACTTAAAGCCACTTTCATTTTCTTTTTGATTAAATAATTGAAATTCCTGTCACTGCCTGCACTTTACTAGCACACACAAATTTTCTGTGTAAAGATAAATACTCTTTTTTTTTTTCTCCCTTTGCTGCCTGTAGCTTTTTTTTTTCTTTTTTGGGGGGTTGTTTTTGTTTTTTTTTTCCAGTTTAATCTTAAAAGCAGGCAAGGTTTAGTTTATTGATGGTTCCATAAAATGGATCAGTACTCCATTCACCTATTTCGTGGAATTATACCTCTCCCATTAAGTGATTGTTTGGAGAAATTATGGAAAGCCATCTTCTCTAATTTAGCTGGGAGTTGTTGCCATCCAATCCTAAAAGGACAGGAAGCCTCTTCCTCCTCTGCCATCCTTTAATGCCTCAGCTTTATTTAAGCTTTTCTTTCAATTAGGGTAACAAGTTTGATTAATGCTCCCTAATAAGTTCCTCCCACCAAATCCAAGGTTCTGTGAGTTGGCAGCAGCACTTGGAGCTGTTGGGAAAAAAAAAAAAAAGGGGGGGGATTTTACAAAATTTGGGTTTCATCAAGGTTTGGGGAGCAAAGGATGGATTAATTGTGATTAACAGAGATTGGAATAGCTTGGTAAATCTGTGCTGCAATGTGTTAATATGGAGAAAAATAGAAATATTCTGATTTATGTGATGGAGGAAGGAAGGAAGGAAGGAAGGAAGGAAGGAAGGAAGGAAGGAAGGAAGGAAGGAAGGAAGGAAGGAAGGGAAGGAAGGAAGGAAGGAAGGAAGGAGGAAGGAAGGAAAGGAAGGAAGGAAGGAAGGAAGGAAGGGGAAGGAAGGAAGGAAGGAAGGAAGGAAGGAAGGAAGGAAGGAAGGAGGAGGAAGGAAGGAAGGAAGGAAGGAAGGAAGGAAGGAAGGAAGGAAGGAAGGAAGGAAGGAAGGAAGGAAGGAAGGAAAAGGAAGGAAGAGGAAGGAAGGAAGGAAGGAAGGAAGGAAGGAAGGAAGGAAGGAGGAAGGAAGGAAGGAAGGAAGGAAGGAAGGAAAGGAAGGAAGGAAGGAAGGAAGGAAGGAAGGAAGGAAGGAAGGAGGAAAGGAAGGAAGGAAGGAAGGAAGGAAGGAAGGAAGGAAGGAAGGAAGGAAGGAAGGAAGGAAGGAAGGAAGGGAAGGAAGGAAGGAAGGAAAGGAAGGAAGGAAGGAAGGAAGGAAGGAAGGAAGGAAGGAAGGAAGGAAGGAAGGAAGGAAGGAAGGAAGGAAGGAAGGAAGGAAGGAAAGGAAAGGAAGGAAGGAGGAGGAAGGAAGGAGGAAAAGGAAGGAAGGAAGGAAGGAAGGAAGGAAGGAGGAAGGAAGGAAGGAAGGAAGGAAAGGAAGGAAGAGGAAGGAAGGAAGGAAGGTCTGGATAGGAAGGAAGGAAGGAAGGAAAGGAAGGAAGGAAGGTATTTCTAGGAAAGGAAGGAAGGATAGGACGGAAGGAAGAGGCGGAGGAAGGAAAGGAAGGAAGGACGGAAGGAAGGAAGGAAGGAAGGAAGGAAGGAAGGAAGGAAGGAAGGAAGGAAGGAAGGAAGGAAGGAAGGAAGGAAGGAAGGAGGAAGGAAGGAAGGAAGGAAGGAAGGAAGGAAGGAAGGAACGGAAGGAAGGAAGGAAGGAAGGAAGGAAGGAAGGAAGGAAGGAAAGGAAGGAAGGAAGGAAGGACAGGAAGGAAGGAAGGAAGGAATGGAAGGAAGGAAGGAAGGAAGGAAGGAAGGAAGGAAGGAAGGAAGGAAGGAAGGAAGGAAGGAAGGAAGGAAGGAAGGAAGGAAGGGGAAGGACGGAAGGAAGGAAGGAAGGAAGGAAGGGAAGGAAGGAAGGAAGGAAGGAAGGAAGGAAGGAAGGAAGGAAGGAAGGAATGGAAGGAAGGCAAGGAAGGAAGGAAGGAAGGAAGGAAGGAAGGAAGGAGTAAGGAAGGAAGGAAGGAGGAAGGAAGGAAGGAAGGAAGGAAGGAAGGAAGGAAGGAAGGAAATCAGATTTTTTCTGGGTTTTCGAAATATCCAGATCACCCTGCTGAAGCTGCAAACAGCTCCTTGGTAATTAAAAATGTCTCAATTAATTGGTGTCACTTTTAAGAGAAGTGTTTTGATCAAACCTGTCACTGTTTTATTCTCATTGAGAAAATGTTCATGTAACTCATGAATCCATCCCACACACTTTACAAACCTCCTTGTCAGTGTTTCCCACCCATTTCCTGATTTTAAAAAATCATCTAAATTTACAAATAAGCCCAAAATTCCAGAGACAAGTCAGGTCCAGAATCAGGGACCTCTCTGTGAATAAGGCAGCACCAGATCAACCCCAGCTTTTAATTCTGAAAAAGATCCAAGAAACAGAAAAAAAAATCATCTTTTCATGAGTGCCCCATCCTCACCAGAGCACATTGTCACCAAATAATAACTGGCCATGTCAGGATTAATTAAGCCCCTCCTAATTAAGCAGATGCTGCTTTTGTCAAGCCCAAATGTGGGTGCAGGCACAGATATGATGCTAATTGAATCCTTGCTGGGGATTTTTCACCCCTAAATGCACAAGAAAAAGAAGAATCCTGGTGGCTCATCTGCTCAGGGGGAGATTTGCAAGGGCAGAAAATGAGCAGCCAAATCCAGGGGGGGGATGTGCAGCTCCTTGGGAAAGAGAAAAACACCCCAAAAATCCGCCTGAAATGTTCAAAATATGGGTCACACCCTGTTGCCACCACCCCAGAAGGGATCAAGGATTAATTATTTTATTTAATTTGAAGGAAAAATGTAATTTTTTGGAGTTTTTTTCCCTTTGGTTAGAGGTTGAAGATTCTATGGGAAAGTTTTCCAGGAGGCTCTGACAGCACAAATATTTCAAATTTCAACAGAGAAAGATTTAATTCAATGCTGAATTAAAAGTTTTTTGGCACCTGAATTAAAATTTTGTCCTCTCTCTGGAACCTGCCTCTCAAATTCACCAATTCTCTCCCTTTTTCCTGTGTAAGGATTGTGGGAAGAGCAAAGTTCAGCTCCAAGCCTTGGATTTAAATCCACTCAGATGCTCCTGAAACAGCTGGAGGGAGCAAAAACCAGGAAATTTGGGGTGTTTGGGGACCAAAAATTAGAAATTTGTGATGTTTGGGATCAAAAACCATGAAATTTGGGGTGTTTGAGATCAAAAAACAGGAAATTTGAGGTATTTTGGATCAAAAATAGGAAATTTGAGGTGCTTGGGGACCAAAAATTGGAAATTCAAGGTGCTTTAGGACCAAATATTGGAAAATTCATGGTGCTTGAGGACCAAAACCTGGAAATTTGGGGTGTTTGGGATCAAAAACTGGAAATTTGTGGTTCTTGAGGATTAAAAAATTCAGAAATTCTGAGTGCTTGGGGACCAAAAAATGGGAAATTTGAAGTGAAATTGGGAAATTTGGGCTATTTGGCAGTGGCCCAAAAAAGAGAAGCAAATTCTGCAGATTATATTTTGCAAATTAAACTTTGAAAATTAAACTTTGCAAATTCAACTTTGCAAATTAAACCTCTGCAAAGTGAAAGTGAGAACTCCCTGATTTGTTCATGGATTCCCAGCAGAATTCCAAACTTTTAATTAAAAAAAAAAAAAAAAAAAAAGTTAAAGCTGCTGGGTTATTTGGGTTTTTTTTTCCTCATTTTTTATCACAAAAGAGGTGATTTCTTCACTTTGCAATTATCAATAAATAATTAAACCTCTTACACTGAGAATTCCTTTTAAATTCAAATATTTGCCATTTGATTTTTGAAAATTGGGGAAAAATCAGCTAATTACAGCTCTCCTAATTAAGCTCCTACAATAACCCCCTAATTTATCACCTTGGTGCTGGACACTTGAACCTGTTGTGATTTGTAATTAATAATTTTTAATTAGGGGCTGCAAGGTTCTTGGTTCTTGGTCTGGGTTGAAATTGAAATTTAAAGTGTGGAAATAAAGTTTGTGCTGATTAAATTGTAATTGGGGTAATTTAGATAATGGTTGGTAATTTATTAATTTGGATTTTTATCAGCAGCAAGACCAGGTCAGAGACTTTAAGCACATTTAAAATGTGTTTTATTGAAGAGAAATTGTGGCACAAAAATGGCTTTAAAAATAATAATAATAATAAAATGTTGAAGAAAGGTTGAAATGCAGGAGAATAAATTTTCTTTGGGTTGGAGAGTTGGAGAATTCATATTCAAAGGTGTCAAACTGCAGAAAAAATGGAATTTTGCTGCTAAAATATTTCAATTTCACCTGATCTGAGAGCTGAGGTTACAGAATAATTTGATTTCTCAAAGCTTTGCAAAATTAAAGTTCTCATTGAGTTGGAGAATTATTCTTTTTTCCTCATATGAAAGATGTCAAACTGCAGAAAAAATTAAATTTTCCTGCTAGAATATTTGTATTTCACCTTCTCTGAGAACTGGGATTGCAGAATTGTTTGATTTCTCAAAGGACTGAAAAATTAAAGTTCTCATTGGCTTGGAGATTTGGAGAATTCTTTTATTTTCCCAATCAAAGGTGTCAAAATGCAGAAAAAAATGGAATTTTGCTCCTAAAATATTCATATTTCATGTGATTTGAGATCTGGGGTTACAGAATTATTTGATTTCTCAAAGAACTAAAAAATTTAAGTTCTCCTTGGGTTGGAGAGTTGGAGAATTCTTTTTTTTCCCCCAGTCATAAATGTCAAACTGCAGAAAAATTGAATTTTGGTGCTAGAATATTTTTATTTCACCTGCTCTGAGAACTGAGGTTACAGGAATTATTTGATTTTTCAAAGCACTGCAAGAATTCAATGCCCCAAGGTTGAAAAATTGGGAAATTTTTCTTCTCCCCAGAGAACAGAAATTAAAAGTTGCTGCTTTTCCTCAAAGGAAACTCCCCAGACTAAAATCCATGAAAACCCAACAAATTGGGCTTTGATTTCTGGACCCTTTATGACATTTTTCTTGATAAAAAAAAAAAAAAATTAAATTAAATCTGCCCAGTGAGACAGGAAATGGGGTCAAAAAAATTGGATTTATACAGCAAATTCACCTGAATGGAATTGTGAGAGTCATCAGCATTTTGAGAATGGAATATTCCACATGGATCAGCAAAGTCCAACCCCAAAATTCTAAATAAACCCCAGAGACAAAATCAGAGATTGAGGAGATTTATTAATTGTGAAGAAATTCATGGTATGAGATAAAAATTACAGAAAACAGAGGAGAAATGTGATTTTTTTTTTTTTTTTGCACTACATTTTTATGGAAATACTGAGAAACTTGTGCAATTTTTGCCATTTTCCTGCTCTGAAATTGCAATTTTATTTCTTGAGGTTTACAGAGACAACAAAATCAAACCATTCCAACCTTTTAAAAGCTTTCTTGCCACAAACTAAAAATATCCCTGGCTGGCAGATGCAAGCTGTCAATAAGGAATTTAAGAACTCAGTATGGAGAGTGGCAAGAGTGCAAAGTCTTGATAAACATCTCAAATTGGGTCTTACTCAGTGGGGAACAAGTAGTTTATAGTGGTAATTGTAAAGGGCATTTTACATGGGATCAATTAAATGAAAATCTTTTAAACCCTTTTTAAAAAGAGACCTTTTAAAGTTAACAGGTGATTTTAATTGGAACCGTGGGACTTGCATGGGTTTTTTTTTTTTTTTTTTTTAATTGAGGAGGGTTGTTTTTTTGGGGTTTTTTTGGTGTTTTTGGTTTTTTGTTTTTTTTTTTTGGAAGCTTTTAATATAGGGGAAAATCGATCCACTTCCATCAGCATCTGAACTCCCAGAGCCTTGCAAGTTGAGGAGTGAGGCTGAGCAAGAATTACAGTTTGTGAAGCTTTTATTTGCAATTCAATGTGTGTCCATCACTGATTATAAAAATTGCAGGAAAATTTATCAAGGATAATAATTTTTTTAGTCAGAATCCTCCTGTAAAACTCCTTTAGAGCTGTTTTATATTTAAATTGGAGTTCCAACATCCCAGCTGACAGCAGTAATTCCAAGTGTGTAAAATTCCAACAATTTTGCTCACAAATCCCTTTCCTTGCTTTGTGACAACACTAAAGATGCTCTGCAGGATTATCTGGAGCAGGAAAAAAAGGGACAAATTCCACGAGAATAAATATTCCCTGGAAGGAAATTAAATTTTGGGTGTGGGAAAACCAGGAATAACACCCAGGTAAAGGTTTGGAGCTGCCTCCCCTACAAAGCCTCAGAGGCAGAGATTGAGTGGGTTAAATTGTGTATTTTATTCCTCAAAAATCAACTTCAGCTCCTGCAAATCTGAGGGAAATATCTGATGTGTCTCATCCCAATAGCTGAGCTCCAGGGGGAAGAAGAAGAAGCAGAAAATAAATCACAAAACTTGCATTTGTTTCCTAGCTTTGGGTGGGGAAAAAACCCTTAAAGGAGCAGAGAGAAATTCCTCAGGGGGAAAAGGAAAAAATCTTAAAGGAGCACGGAGAAATTCCCCAAAGGGAAAAGAAAAAATCCTCAAATGAGCACAGAGAAATTCCTTGGGGGAGGGAAAAAAAAAATATCTTAAAGGAGCACTGAGAAGTTCCTCAAGGGAAAAGGAAAAAAAAACTTAAAGGAGCACAGAGAATTTCCCCAAAGGAAAAGAAAAATCTTTAAAAGAGCACTGAGAAGCTCCTCAAGGGAAAAAGGAAAAACCTTTATAAGAGCACTGAGAAGGACCCCAAGGGTAAAATAAAAAATCCTTAAAGGAGCAAAAAAATCCTTAAAGAAGTTCTCCAGGGAGACACAGAGAGAGCAAGAATATCCTGGTGGATCTGGGATCAGCTCCTGGGATTTCACCTGGAGTCACATCCTGATGTTGTCCCCAGCTAATAAAAATTCCCCAGCCTGCAGAGGATGAGCTGAAACCTCCTGGAAGTGGGAGGAATTTACAAACCAGCTGTGGGTCTGCTGGTGGATAAAACCAGCACTGAGAGAGAAAAGAAACAATGGGATGGATTCCACTGATGGATGAATGGGAAAAGAGATTTGCCTTTACAAACAAACTGTGGGTTTGCGGGTAAATGAAATTGGATATTGGAAGATGAAAGAAGCAATGGGGCAAAACTTTGAATTGTATAAGAATTAAAAATGGAAAGGGAGGGTTGTACATTAGAGGGGAATCTCAGGTGTCAGGTGTTGGGGCAGTCTGTGCCTCTCAGGTACCTCAGCCCATGGGGAAAGAGAGAGGGAAATTGGGATAAAAGGAGGCTGCATCCTCCAAAAACTGGAGAGATCCCAGGGGAATGGCCCATGGCCTCTCCCTTTATTGGAATAAAGCAAAAAGGATCCTCTGTCTCCTTTTTGGTCATAAACCTCTGGTGCTTGTGGATTCATTTTCCTGACATTGGGAAGCCCAGGGCAGGGTGTGGAATGGGATGATCTTTACGGTCTTTTCCAACCCATTCCAAAATTTCCTATCATGACTTTTAACCCCTTCTGCCCTTCCCTAACCCTTCAGTGACCTCTGCCCTCATTCCCAAAACCTCTTGCAGGGAAACTGAGGCACAGGCAGGGGAGGCAGCAGCTCCCTGGGGCAGCTGTGCTGCTGCTGAGCTGGCAGTGATTAGTGGCACTGTGAAGTTATGGAGAGGGGGATCCAATCCCAGCTCTCTATTTGGAGGGGTGAGTGTTCTGCAGGTTTTTTCCCTGCCTGTGACAATCTGCACAAATAGGCTTTTAAATTAAGCAGTGATTTGGAATATAAGTGAGTGCATTTAAGCTGCTAAGAGATGGAAAGATCCTAATGGCTGAAATATTTGTCATATCACAAATAAACTGGCTGGATCGGGAGCCACTAATATAACTAATTTTTAGCAAATCCTTCACTGCTCTGTGAGAGAAAATGAGGTCAGCACAGGTTGAGGCAACAGCAAATGAGCAGCTGCCAGGAGGCAGCACAGAATACTGATAAAGGAGTGCAGGAACTGCACTGCCTGCCCACAGAAACAGGAATCACTTTGCTCAAATGAAGATACAGCTCCTTCCACAGCATCCAGGCTTTAATGGAAAGGTGCCAGTGAATAGAGGCTTCCAATGGAGCTGGAATATAAATGCATTCCAAAGGCTCCCCACACCTGGGCTCAGCCAGTTTTTACCCATCTGGGAGATTTGGGTGGGAGAGAGGGCAGCAGGGTGTCCTGGGGAGAGTCCCTGGGATTCCCACAGCTCCTCTGGGATTTTCCAGGTCTAGGAATTAAATCCTGGTTTAATGTGGCACTCACAAGGAGGAAAAGTGACATGAAGAGGAATTCACAGTTCGCTTTCACAGATAAAAAACGAGCTCAAATCCCCCACAAAGATCGTGCCAGGAGCAACTCTTGCACTTCCAGAGGGTGAGGAACTCAGAGGAGCCCCCAAAATTTTCCAGATTTTGTTCAGTACAAGGTGCTGATACAACCTGTCGTGGTCTAAAAGCTGCCCCAAACATTTGGGACCAGCTGGGATGCAGCCATGGTCTGGTTCTAAGGGAAAAACAACAGAATTTTTTGCATTCTCATAAACAACATTTTGGAAGGGAAATGCTCTCCCTCTTCCACAAGCATGAACAGCCTGTCTTGGAATAAGAGGAATATTTTGGTTATAGTTACCCCTTTTCATCCCTAAACCCTAAAAGAGTTAAAAAAAAAAAGCAATTCGTGGGTCATATGGGAAACTGAGGCAGAATTATGCTCACCATGGCAAAAACAGCTCAGCCAGGGCCCCAGGGTGTCCTGCTCTTATTTGGGAGGATCTTTAATGCAGGATCCAACCCCAAATCCCTGTGAGCTCTCCTGGGATCAATCCACAGGCAGAGGCACAGACTGGGAGCATCAACCAATTTAAGCAAAACAAGCTCGACATGGATTAACAATTGCAACAATTCCTAAACGGAACAGGAGAGGGGTTCATATTTGATAACCATTAAAGGGTTTAATGAAATAATTATAAGCCAGCCCCCTGAGCCTGGCCGTGATCGATAGCCATGAGCTCCGAGCATCACCTGCCCCACGCCCTGCCGCCCTCCCAGCGGGCAGAGCAGCGACTGCAAACGCGATTTGCACTAAAGCGCATTAACCACCCCAGCAAGGCCAGGAATGGATTAAAAACCGCAGTGAGCTGGTCAATACCCTTTATTTCCTGCATCAAGCGCGGTTTTGCCACCTTCCCTGGCGCTATTAGCGGGAGTCGATGGGCTGCCGATGGCCGGCAGAGCTGCATTAATGCAGAATGACAAAAGCGGGGAGCGCGGCATTAGCGCTTCACTCGCTTTCAAATTGCAGCCTAATGCCGGCTGCAGGCAGCTTGGGACACCTTCACACCGCTGCGCTCTGCGGGGCCGGGCTGAACGTGCAAAAACTGAAATAAATCCTGCTGCCCTTGGGGATCATTCCTGGGAAGAGAGGGAGGCAGCGCTGGGGAATCAGCAGGGAGGGTGATGGTGATGGTGATGGTGGAGGAAGAGCAGGGTGTGAATCAGCAGAGAGGGTGATGGTGATGGTGGAGGAAGAGCAGGGTGTGAATCAGCAGGGAGGGTGAGGGTGATGGTGGAGGAAGAGCAGGGTGTGAATCAGCAGGGAGGGTGATGGTGATGGTGGAGGAAGAGCAGGGTGTCAATCAGCAGGGAGGGTGATGGTGATGGTGATGGTGGAGGAAGAGCAGGGAGGTGAATCAGCAGGGAGGGTGATGGTGATGGTGATGGTGGAGGAAGAGCAGGGTGTGAATCAGCAGAGAGGGTGATGGTGATGGTGGAGGAAGAGCAGGGTGTGAATCAGCAGGGAGGGTGATGGTGATGGTGGAGGAAGAGCAGGGTGTGAATCAGCAGGGAGGATGATGGTGATGGTGATGGTGATGGTGGAGGAAGAGCAGGGTGTGAATCAGCAGGGAGGGTGAGGGTGATGGTGGAGGAAGAGCAGGGAGGTGAATCAGCAGGGAGGGTGATGGTGATGGTGATGGTGGAGGAAGAGCAGGGTGTGAATAATCCTCACCTTGCCCCCAGAACCAGGATCAGGTGCTCTTCTGC
This sequence comes from Erithacus rubecula, assembly GCF_903797595.1. Taxonomy (NCBI): domain Eukaryota; kingdom Metazoa; phylum Chordata; class Aves; order Passeriformes; family Muscicapidae; genus Erithacus; species Erithacus rubecula. The sequence continues at coordinate 3,211,002 of NC_136677.1, forward strand.
TGCTTTGCGTGTTGAATTATCCTCCAACATCCATGAAAATCCAAAATAACCCCACTTCATTTCAGTTTTATTTATTTCAGTTTAATTTCAGGTTAATTTTAGGTTAATTTCAGAGTAATTTCAGGTTAATTTCAGTTTCATTTCAGTTTAATTTCAGTTTTATTTCAGGTTAAATTCAGTTTTATTTCAGTTTAATTTCAGGTTAATTTCAGTTTTATTTCAGGTTAATTTCAGTTTTATTTCAGTTTAATTCCAGTTTAATTCCAGTTTTATTTCAGTTTAATTTCAGGTTAATTCCAGTTTTATTTCAGGTTAATTTCAGAGTAATTTCAGGTTAATTTCAGAGTAATTTCAGGTTAATTTCAGTTTTATTTCAGTTTAATTCCAGTTTTATTTCAGTTTTATTTCAGTTTAATTCCAGTTTAATTCCAGGTTAATTTCAGTTTTATTTCAGTTTAATTTCCGGTTAATTTCAGTTTTATTTCAGGTTAATTTCAGTTCCATTTCAGTTTTGCTGTTTTCTGCTGTGGCTCATAACCCAGCCCATCACATGTCCCCTCCCCAAGGGCTGTGTCACTCTCAGGTCCCAGCCCCACTCCAGGCACTCCAAAGCCCTGATTCCCACCACAATCTCCATCCTTACACCCAACTCTCACCTTTCCTGACATTTTATTTTATTTTATTTTTCTGTCTGACTGGTTTTTTTTAGGACTGTTTGGGGGTTAAGGAGTTCCCACTTCCCCACAGTAGGAAAAGAAGGCACAGCTCAGTTAATTATCCTGCAGATTATTTATAAATTTGGGTTTATCCACCAAACACAAGCTGTTCAATGCCAGTACATTATTTTTTTTCCTCAAGAAACTGCCAAAGCTTCTCCTTTTCCTTGTGTTTTTCAGGATGTGAAGGGAACAGGGTCTGACCCCAGAGCACAGCTGGATTTCCTTCCCTCTACAGCAGACACTGAATAGTTTTTGATAAAGCTGTAAAACGAATTTGGAACTCTTTTCCCCACCCTTGTTCCTGAATTCTCTGGGTAACCCTCAGCTTTTCCAAGAATGTGGATTAGGTGGGGAACAAAGCTTGGAAAATCAGTTTTGACTTCCCAACACTGAGCAAGAATGAAGTTTTCCTTTCCCCCAGTCCAGCAGGAATCCCCTTCAAGCCCAAACTTGAGCTGCATCCCAGATAAAAAAAAACCAAAAAAAAAAAATCCTCAAAAGACACCTGAAATAAAAGTTGCATTGTTTTCTTTGTTCTGCCCCCAACAACTCACATAAAACCCCCTAAAATCCCATTTTCCAAACCCCATCTCTATTTTGTGACCCTCAGGGCAACAAAAACCTTGCACACCATTAATGGAGGTGCTGCTCTGGGTCATGTTAAACACCATCAATATTTTTGGGGTGATGAAACCCAGAGGGACAACCCAAAAAAGGGACCTCTGTGCCATTCTGTGCTCAGGTGCTGCTATCTGGTGGCTCAGCACCAGCAGTGCCAGCTGTCCCTAAATTAAAATGTATTTAAATCCTTCTTATTTCTCTGTTTTGGGTGACTTTTATTCTCTAGTAATAGGGAATTCTCACAGCTGGCAGGGAGACAGCACTGCCAATTTGTCCTCAAAGTCACCTGGACTGGGCTGGGACAGGTGAATTTCTCCAGATTTGGGGTTGAGCACTCAGGGATGGTTTGGACCCAAATTCAGCCCAGGGATGTCCCAGACCATGGTGGGGGCTCATGCTCAGTGTGTGGAGCTGTGGAAGAAAGGGACAATAATTTTGGTGATGGAACAACTGAACCCCTGCCTAAGAAAGGAAATAGGGAAAGAATTCCATTATTGCCTTGCTTGAAATTTTCATTTTAAGCCACTTTGTTCAGGTACCACACCCAGCTCTGGCACTGCAGCCCAAAAATGATGTGAAGCACTGGAAGGATCAGGATTTTCCCTCACAGAGGGCAGATTTCTGCTGGGATCCTTGGGGCAGAGGCACAGGAATGGCTCAAAGGGAATGTTTGAGGTTTCTCTGGTTCCCACCCTCTTTCCCCACTGCAATACCCACCTGTATTTTATATTTTTTCCCTTTATTTCCACTGGTGCAAACAAGTGAAGGCAGAGACAGTGTGATGCCCATTAAATAGTTTTTATTCTTTAGGACATGAATTGCATTTCCACTCATTTACAGTACTGTAAAGTGCAATGGTATTCATCTCCCACCTGTGCACATTTTCAAGTATTTAAAATGCCCAGAAAAAAAATGTTTTTGTTTTTTTTGTTCCATTTTAATTTTTTTTTTCTTTTCTTTATAGACAGCAGCTCAGTTATGGAGTTTTGAATCTGGCAAGATAAACCCAGATGTGCCTACAGGATTGGGTCCTTCACTCCAACCCCCAAGCCTTGCTGGGGGTCTCCTCCAACACTAACTGCTAGTGGAATGCATTTCCCAGTGTCCTTAGTCCACCTCCTCGATGGTTGGGCCAGAGGAGGCTCCCCCAGATGGAGGAGCTCCACCCCCAGGGAATCCTCCAGGCATCCCACCAGGCATCCCTCCTGCACTCTGGTACAGCTTGGTGATGATGGGGTTGCAAACCTTCTCCAGCTCCTTCTGCTGGTGCTCAAACTCCTCTTTCTCAGCAGTCTGCAAGAGAAGCAAGAGTTCAGCAGTGAAGCAGCACAAATTCCCTCTTCAGCCCCACCACACACATCTGCATTACAGGAGAATTATCCCTGCTTGGCTTGTTCCTGAAGAACAGGAGTTGTCTGACACACTGCTGGAGAGCAGCCAGCTGGAACAGGAGGGATTGGAAACTGTTTCCAAGCTGTGGTCGCTCAGACATCCAAGGACGGTACTTGGACCAACCACCAGTCTTGTGACTTCTGGTGGAAACTACGAATGGCTTTGGAGTCACTTTCATCACAGCAACCAGAGCTCCTCCTCCATCCTGTGCCTGGGAACTCAACATGGGATTTGACATACCTGGTTCTTGTCCAGCCAGTTGATGATCTCACTTGCATTTGTCCAGGATTTTCTGGTTTGTCATCATCAGAGATCTTGCCTTGGAGCTTTCATCCTCCACAGTGGCTTTCATGTTGAAGGCATAGGACTCCAGGGAGTTCTTGGATGACACCTTATCCCTCTGCTTCTCATTCCTCTGCCTTGTACTTCTCTGCCTCCTGCACCCATCCTCTCAATGTTCCTCCTTGCTCAGCGGCCTGCAGACAACACAACCCATGAGTTTGGAATTGCTCCTTTTTCAGGGAATCATCTCCAACTCCCAAACATCACACACTTCAAATCTGGGGGGTGGAAAAACACCCAGAATGTGCCTTCTTATCAATTTGTTAAGAATTCACACATATACATCTGTGTGAAAATGCTGATTACAACAAGTCCTGATTGACATTTTCTGTTTTAAGTGCTCTCCACAGCCTCAGGCCAGCAGCTCCTTACCCTTGTCATGGTGATGGTGATCTTGTTCTCCTTGCCAGTGCTCTTATCCACAGCAGAGACATTCAGGATGCCATTGGCATTCAATATCAAAGGTCACCTCGATCTGAGGGACCCCCCTGGGAGCAGGGGGAATGCCAGTCAGCTCAAACTTGCCCCAGCAAGTTGTTGTCCTTAGTCATAGCACGTTCTCCTTCCTACACCTAAGGAGAAAAACCCATCACATTATGTCATTAAGGTCCTAATGAGTTATTAATTGTCACCCTGAAGGGATGTGGTCGCTCAGACATCCAAGGAAGTACTTGGACCAACACCAGTCTTTCGACTTCTGGTTGGAACTACGAATGGCTTTGGAGTCACTTTCATCACAGCAACCAGGAATTTACAAACAGGAATTTAACCCCTCTGGCCTAAAAATGACTTTAAGTATCAAGCAGTTGAAAGCACTGACAGTGTCTTGTTATTACTCAGAGCTTACCTGGATCAGCACCCCGGGCTGGTTGTCAGAGTAAGTTGTGAAGGTCTGGGTCTGCTTGGTGGGGATGGTGGTGTTACGCTTGATCAGCACTGTCATGACCCCTCCAGCTGTCTCAATACCCAGGGACAGGGGAGTCACATCCAGCAGCAGCAGGTCCTGCACGTTCTCTGACTTGTCTCCAGACAGTGATGGCAGCCTGCACAGCTGGGGGAAAGAGACACAGCGTTAAAAACCAGGCAAAATACACACAAGGGTAAAAAAAAAAAAACCCTAAAACTTACACAGGGTTAAAAAGAACCCTCAGAAACTCACACAGGGGTTAAAAACCCCTCTAACTTACACAGGGCTAGAAACCCATACAAGGTTAAAAACCCCTAAAAAAATACACATTGTAAACTATGATGATGCACATGGCTCGCTCAGACATCCAAGGAAGGTACTTGCACCATCACCAGCCTTTCGACTTCTGGTGGAAACTACGAATGGCTTTGGAATCTGATTCATCATTGCAAGTCCAAGAGAAAATTCAAATTCAATCCTGCCAAGTTTGATTAAGGTGAAAAACACCAATAACTCCAGCTGCTGAGTCATTACCTGCCCCGTAAGCCACGGCCTCATCAGGGTTAATGCTCTTGTTGAGCTCTTTGCCGTTGAAGAAGTCCTGCAGCAGTTTCTGGATTTTGGGGATGCGCGTGGAGCCCCCCACCAGCACGATGTCGTGGATCTGCGACTTGTCCAGCTTGGCGTCCCTCAGCGCCATTCTCCACGGGGTCCAGGGTGCCCCGGAAAGGTCTGCGTTCAGCTCCTCGAAGCGGGCGCGGGTGATGGAGGTGTAGAAGTCGATGCCCTCGTAGAGGGAGTCGATCTCGATGCTGGCCTGGGTGGAGGAGGACAGGGTGCGCTTGGCGCGCTCGCAGGCGGTGCGCAGGCGGCGCACGGCGCGCTTGTTCTCGTGATGTCCTTCTTGTGCTTGCGCTTGAACTCGGCGATGAAGTGGTTCACCATGCGGTTGTCGAAGTCCTCCCCGCCCAGGTGGGTGTCCCCAGCTGTGGATTTCACCTCGAAGATGCCGTCCTCGATGGTCAGGATGGACACGTCGAAGGTGCCGCCGCCCAGGTCGAAGATGAGGACGTTCCTTTCGGCGCCGACCTGGAGTAAACACCCATTAATTCCTACTCCTACTGTAAATTAACTCACTGGGCAGTCACAGTGATCCCTCCTTACCTTCTTGTCCAGCCCATAGGCAATGGCAGCTGCTGTGGGCTCGTTGATGATTCGCAGGACGTTGAGCCCTGCAATAGTTCCAGCATCTTTTGTAGCCTGGCGCTGGGAGTCGTTGAAATAGGCTGGGACAGTCACTACAGCGTTGGTAACAGTCTGCAAAAACAGCAAACAGCTCAGTTAGGGATGGCAATCCTCACACACAACTCCTCATCACACTGTGCTTTAGTGCCACTCACCTTTCCAAGGTATGCTTCTGCAATTTCCTTCATTTTGGTTAAAACCATGGAAGAGATTTCTTCTGGGTAGAAACTCTTTGTCTCGCCTTTGTACTCGACTGACCTTGGGCCTGCCAGCATCGTTCACCACAGTGAAGGGCCAGTGCTTCATGTCAGACTGGACCACAGAGTCATCAAACCTGCGCCCAATCAATCGTTTTGCATCTGGAAAACACAATTTCATCACATTAATATAGATCAACTCTAACTGAAAATCTAAAACTCTTATCCTCAACTTAGTATTACTACTACTTATTGCTATTTCTATGAGGCTTTAATTTTGTTCTTGGTGATTCACACAACCAAGAAAAAAAATTTCTTCAACCTCTCCCAAGTATGCCAACCCTGCAGCCTTACCAAAAACTGTGTTGGTTGGGTTCATGGCCACCTGGTTCTTGGCAGCATCACCGATGAGCCTCTCTGTGTCTGTGAAGGCCACGTAGCTGGGTGTGGTACGGTTGCCCTGGTCATTGGCAATGATCTCCACCTTCCCATGTTGGAACACACCAACACAGGAATAGGTGGTGCCAAGATCAATCCCGACTGCTGGTCCCTTCGACATCTTGTCTATAAAAAAATAATATATAGAATTAATTTATTTGTTATTATCTAGTTTGGTATATAGCTTAAAAAAAAATGGATAGGCTAGAAAGCAAGCTGGTCTAGTGGAATGTGTCCCATTACAGCGAGTAGTAACTGGGTTTCTTCCCGTTTCAACTGCTTTATGCGTTCCGGATTCTCCCTGGGATCGCAGCCCCGCTACCCCACGTGGCCGCGGCAGCGCACACGGGCTGCACTCCCCGCCTCCGCCGCTGGGCGGCCCCCGCACCACGTGGCGCGGGACTCCAACTCCCGGCGTGCCCCGCGCCTCCCGCGCAACGTGACCACGCTGAGGGGCGTGTCCGGGGGCTGCCGGGAAATGGAGTCCGCGCCGGGCGGGCCGCGTGTGCCAGCACAGCCCCAGCCCCGTGCGACAGCGACCCCCCCCTTGCTGCCATCCCCCACGGGGCCCTTCTCCACCCACGGCGGCTGCTTCCCACTGCAGCGCCCGCTCTGCCCCGGCACCGCCCACGCCGCCCCCCAGCGAAGCGGGATGGGCGCTGCGTCTCCTTGAGCCCTCCCCTCCCCCGCCTCAGCACAAAGTAAGCGGGGGCGGGGGGAGAAAGCCGGGTCCCCGCTCCTCCCCCTCCCGCGGCAAAACCCATTAAGGAGTAAAACACGCAAAAGAAAAAACACCGAGGCGGCCCGAAATGGGTTAGCACCGACCATCCCCTGAGCAACACGGTCCCTCAGGACACGAACCAGCCGGGAGCGCCCCCCGCCTTTTCCAGGCAGCGCCAGAGCTGCCTCCAGCACCCCTCCCAATGCAGCTGCGACCCCGCACGCCCTCCCCACCGCCGCATGGTGCCCCCCAGCCCGTTACCCGCAGTCCGGCCCGCTCTCTCGTTCACACACTGGGCAGGGTATCAGCTCAGCTCCGGCTCGCTCAATGCCCCGCGCCCGCCGCGCCGCCCCCCTTATACACACCAAGAACCTTCCAGAAGGCCACGCCTCCCTCTCACCTGCTCTGACCAATCAGCGCGCGGATCCCGCCCTCCTGCGCGGCGCTGATTGGTGCGCGCCGTGCGTGACGCGCGCCGGAAGAGGGAGTAGCGCGCGGCCGGCCCCGCGTTCTGGAACCTTCATGCGCTTTCCCCGCGCCCCCCCAAACCCCGCGGCGGGCGCGGCTTTCCGTGCGCGCTGACCAATCACAGCCCGCGCTGCCGGTGACGACACGAATGGAGGGCGGGGCGCGGGCAGAGCGCGGGCGCCTCGGCCATGGGCGCTCGGCGCGCGGCGGGGTTATTTGCATATTTCGCAATGGGCGGGAGCGGCCAATGGGCGCGCGGGAATGGCGGGTGATTTGCATAGAGAGCGGCGGGGAAGGGGAAGCGCAAGATGGCGGCGCCATGAGGGGAGACCCTGGGCGCAGCTTTAGGGGATCCGTCTGTGCCCGCCGCCATCCCGCTTCCCCTCAGGGACTGCGGCATTCCCCGTTCTCCTGCTCGCAGCCATTGCCTGGCGTTCCCCCGCTGCTTCCCGCAGCCTGAATCTCCCCAGGACAATCACCAGCATCCTCCATCTTCCCTTCTGCAGGGCACAGCAACATCGCCAGGTTTACCCAATGCCGATTCTCCCGCAGTGCGAGCCGCGTTTTTGTCACTGGAACTGTTTATTCCAACAGAGAAAAGCCATTTCAGCATCTCCACGCTTTATAATCCACCCTGAATGTTCCCATCCATCATCAGCGCCGGCCCAAGCCAGGGATGCAGGGACAGCGCAGCTCCCCGCAGGGATTCATTGCCGTGGAAAGGGAAATTGTGGTTTTTTTGTATCCCTGGGGCTGAGGGAAGCTGCAGGAATCACCTGAGGTCACGCTCAGGGCTACATCCAGTTCATGCAATGTTTGCACGGAATAAAGGGCGAGGGGAGAAGCCGGGGAGGCGCCGGGAGCACAAACATCCACCCCAGGGTATGGCACAGTGGGGAACCAGGCACGGAGCTGCCATTTAAACAGTAAAAACACCACAAAAAAAGCGTTTCGGGCTGACTTTAGACAAAAACACTCGTGGTAGCGCCTACAAATCCAATTCAGGGACACATCCTGTTCCTGGTGTCTGTCCTTGCTGCGCGCAGCCACATCCCGGGACAAAGGGTGGCAGCGTGGCTTTGGGTGGCAATTTGGTGACCTCAGCCGGGGGATGTGGCGCTGTCCCCCGGCTCAGCCGGTGACCCAGTGCCAGCCCAGCAGCGCTGCAGAAGGGCTGGGGGCACGGGGAGAGCCGGGATGTGCCTCTGTTCCTGCCCTGCCGGAGCGCGGATTTGGGGTGACATCCCAGCAGGGCAGGGGTTTGGAGGTGGAATTTGGGTGCAGAAGGTTCAAGGGGGGCTGTGTCATGGAGCACCAGCCGTTCCTCTGGAGATAAGGGCACTGCACAAACCATGGCACACACACCTGGCCAGGTAAAGCCCGCTCCACCCTGTCCAGAGTACAACTGCCGTGCTTTCTACTCCGAGCTTACTCCAGCGATGTTCCTCAACCTAATTCCCATTAAACCCACCACAGCACCCTTGCTGTTCTCCTTTGGGGTTGCTTTTTTTAAAACCGCGGGCAGAATTTCGGTGAGACCTAAGAATAGCTCCTTGGGATGCCGCGGTGCCATTTGGATGTACAGCAGGAAAGTGCCGTGAGTCAGAGCAGGGAGGAGGACACTTGGCGAATGACTCATCCCAGCAGAAATTAGAGGCTCTTCAACTGGACAAAAGGAGCTCATTAACTCCATATCACAGAAATTAAAGCTTGGCAGGCTGGATGGATTTAAGTATTTAAAGTATTTCGTGTGGAGTTGTTGTTTTTTTTTTTTTTTAAATTGTGGATTGAAACGTTATTTTTTTGGGAGAGAATTTAGTGTATTAAGGATCTGCTTCTCCTTCCGGTGTTTAAAACAGAATTGGGAGGAGAAGGATTATCAAGGCATTCCTCCTGCTCACCACGGCAGCAATTATTTCTATAACACTTTGCAGCTGCTGAAGTTTGAAAATCGCACATTTCCAAGGCCCTCCCTCCCCTTTCCCACGGGGTTCCCCCTTCTCAGTGTGTGTCAGGACAAACTGCTCCGGGTTAAAAATAACCCCAAATTCCTGATCGTGTACAGAAGTCGGTGACTGCACAACTCTCAAAACGTGTGTGACCTAATCAGGGTTTTTAATGCCATCAGCTCCAGCGGGACTCTTGAATCCCTTGTGAGATCACTGTGTTGTCACCCTGTTTTCTTTTAAATCCTGCCTAACCGTGTCGCAATTTTCGCTCCCAGATTTCAGCAAGGAGGATTTTCTGAGGGAAAACAACGCTGAGAGAAACCAACCATCAGCACCTTTAGCTACCCTAAATCCCACCCCCGGCTCCTGTCAGCCGGCTCCAAAGGTTTTATCTGCTGAGATCTGAACTGAGCACAGCTCAAGGTTTCCTCCTCACCTCCAGCTCATGGGGAAAGCCAAACACGTGGGCTGCTTCAGCAGGAAGGTCACAGCAGGGCGAGGATGAAGCCACCGGGGCTTGTTGTGCATTATTTATTTACCAGGTTGGCTTCCAGCTGCTGCATCCTCGGCCAAAGTATCCCAGGTGAAACGGCCACATGGAAAATTAAACCACGTTTGCTTCCATGCACCAGCCAGGGTTTCACATCTTCTGTGAAATGTCACCTAGTTTAGACTGAAAAATAGGAAAAAAAAAAAAAAAGCCCAGCTTCCCCACACTTCTCATGCAAATATGCACATTGGCTTAAAAATGGTATTTTTAACTCCATCCTTTTTTTTGGCAGCATGAAGCACATCACACCACAGAAAATGGTATGAGTTCAGCTGCAGCACTTCAGCTGCAGCACCTTTATTTATAAAACAACCGACCAAAAAAAATTATAAATCATTGATTCAAGGAATCAATAATAAATATTTGCTTTCCTCTGAGTTGTTCAGACACAGTACAAGTACACCAATCGTAGCAGGTAGCAGAGATGGAAGCTTGGTTTAGCTGCTGAGAAACAAAAAGCTACATAACATGGTAGGCATTTAATCACACAAGTAATAGCTGGCATATGACAGTAAATGCTTTAATACACTATTTTACAAAACAGGGTTTGGCTTATTTGCTTCCCATGTGCAGCTCCTGATCAGCTGGAGCTTGGAAAACCTTTGGGTGATGAACTTTCCCTTCCCTGTGAATCACTGATGAGTGGGCTGAAGGTGATACCTGGGCAGTGCCTGCATCCCAACGGGGCTGGGAAATTCCAGCAGGGCTTGGAGCAGCCAGGATGGACCCCCCAGAGCTCCCCCAAAACTCCCAAAGCTCTCAGGCTGTGTCCCAGACAGCTCAGAGCAGGAGCAGTGGTTTCACAGCAGGAAAACCTGCCAGGGCCAATTCTCCTCCCTGCAGCTGCAGAACCTCCTCCTTGCTAATTACCAACCTGGTAATTTTTGGGCTGTGACCCAAAACTGCCCCAGAGCCTTGGGCCAGCTCAGCTGCTGCAATTGTCACCCTGGCTTTGTGGTGAGGAGCTGCTGGGGCTCTGTGCACAGGGTGAGGATCCTCAGGTGCAGCACAGGAAAACCCACAAAGCTGCTTTCAGCATCCCATTCCTGCTTTTGGAGTTTTCCCAGCTCTGGGAGTGCTTTGGAGCATCTTTCAGGGCTCAGGAATAAAATAACTGCAGGGAAATCACAGACACACAGAGCTGCTGCAGCATCCAGGTGAGGTGACACAATATCTACCCCCAGCACTGGCATCAAGCAAATTCCTTGTTTAAAACTGGGATTGTTTTCCCTGCACAGCATCAGGAATTTGTCCTGCCAAGGGTTAAATCTGGGCTAGAGGAAGCAATGGAATTTTGGCAGCTTCCAGGAAGAGAAGTTCTCACATGGTGTGGGGCAAGTTTGAAAATTCTTGTATGTGGAAGTAGCCTGAGCAGGGCTTGGCTTTGATCAGGTTGTCAAAGATCTCAAGTAATGAAATTAGAATTCTGTGTCTCAGTTAGAAAAGGAAATGAATGACAATCCTGGAGTGAAAGAATTAAAGATCTGTGGTTCTGTGCTCATCCATCTTCTGTAGGCTCTTTCCACAAATTGGAGAAACTCTTTCCCTCTCTTAAGTGGGGAAAAAAACCCCAAACACCCTCATTTTTTAAATAGAAACCACCAATCTAGGAATGCAGGAATGTAGAACCTACAAGCCCAGTGTTTTGTGTGTGGCAGTGATCAGAGCCAAGCCCTTCAGAGGAAAACATCAATGACAGAATTCCTCATCTGTCCCTGCCTCCCACCCTTTCCTAACTTCATATTCCGTGGAAATTCTTAACCTGGTTACTCACAAAAAATATTTTCTTACAATTCTTGTAATTTTTAAAGAGACCTGTTAAAATTAAAGCATCAGCTGTGGCACATGGCTCATTGTTTGGTGTAGGGTGGGACAACACACACCAAGATTTCCTAATGGGAGCAGCATTTTGTGCTTATTTACCTGTCCCAGGTGTGTTTTCCTCTGCCAGGGAATCCTTCAGGCTTTCCCTGGGGATCAGCTCAGACTGTTTGCTCAGTCTTGGGAAGAACTTTCCATTGGTCAAACCTGGCCAATTCATCACTGGCAATAACCCAGAGCTTTTCCAAACACCCCACCCAGGTTTTTTGGTACCTTGCTGCCCTCCCTGCTGGGTTCAGTGCCCAGTTCTCCTCTCTCTAAGGCTCCTCAGCCACAGCCACCCCTCCAGAGGGGCTCCTGTGGCTCTCAGTGCTGCCCATGGAAGCAGAGTCAGGCTCCTGGCCCTAAGTTTGTTCTGGCAATTAAAGCACCTCTGTTTTCTTGACAAAAAAGGTCCTTTCTCTTTAGTCCAGACACCTTAATGCTGCATCTCTTGTCCTTTGGGAGTGATCCTTTAATTTCCATTTTTTCATTGCAGCCTCCAGTATTTATTTCATTGAATGCAGAAAATGTGAAGCACCTGTCAGTTCCCTTTGAGGCTGGACACCCTCAGCCTCAAAACCTTTACTTAAGACAACACATCTTTGAGAAACTTCTCCAAAACCAGTCCAAGAGACTTCTCCCTCCCCACAAAACCTCTCTGGAATAATATGCATCCTGAAGTCTCTGTTGATCCCTTTTGAAAAAATCCTGAGGTTTGGCTTCTTTTCACTTGTACAGTGTGAAGTGTAGGTTTTAAAAGCTCAGTGTTCCCTTTTCAAAGGAGAAAAAAAAAAAAAAAAAAAAAAAAAAAAGATAATTTAGAATGAAACTCCCTTTTCCCTCCGACATATCTAAGTCTGTATCAGAACCTCAGCGCTGGAAAGAATCGAGTGGGAGCGCTCCTCGCGGTGTGAGTAATCCCGAGTGATTAAGATGAAAGTGAACCAGAGAGGAAGCAGCTACCGTGGCGATGCGCAGTGGCTGGTGCTGTGTGCGGTGCTGGGATACTCCGGCTTTACTCCGGGGATACTCCGGGGATGCTCACACGGTCTGGAAGGCGCGGCTCTGCGCCGGCACCATCACCGCGGGCGCTCCCATCCTCAGCCCCGTGCTGTAATCCGCTTTTTTGGGCTCCGGCTCTCTGCGGTCCGCCTGCCGCTGGCTGTACTGGGGAGGGGTCAGGTGAGGAGTGGCTTCGGTGGACAAAGTCCGCTGGCTGCGGGAGGCACTGTTGGCTGTGGATCTGGTGGAGGAGGAACCCGAGCGGGAGCTCCTGGAGCCGGAGGAAGAGGAGCTGGGCTTGACCAGGTGTGCCTTAGGAGCCTCGGCGTCTTCCCTGCGGGTGGACACACGCACAGGGGTTAAATAAGATGAGGAATGGTTGTGTCGTCCCTCTGGAGATGATCGGGAGTGGGGGAGAGAAGGGGGGAAACAAGGAGGAAAGAAGGGGGGAAACAAGGAGGAAAGAAGGGGGGAAACAAGGAGGAAAGAAGGGGAAAGAAGAGGTAAAAGAAGGGGGAAAGAAGGGGGGAAACAAGGAGAAAAGAAGGGGGGAAAGAAGGAGGAAAGAAGGGGGGAAACAAGGAGGAAAGAAGGGGAAAGAAGAGGTGAAAGAAGGGGGGAAACAAGGGGGAAAGAAGGGGGGAAAGAAGGGGGGAAACAAGGAGGAAAGAAGGGGGGAAACAAGGAGGAAAGAAGGGGGGAAACAAGGAGGAAAGAAGGGGGAAAACAAGGAGGAAAGAAGGGGAAAGAAGAGGTAAAAGAAGGGGGAAACAAGGGGGGAAACAAGGAGGAAAGGAGGGGGATAGGAAGCAGGGGGGGAAACAAGGGAGGAAAGAAGGGGGGAAACAAGGAGGAAAGAAGGGGGGAAACAAGGAGGAAGAGAAGGGGAAAACAAGAGGAAACACAAGGGGAAAGAAGGGAAGAAGTAAGGTGAAAGGGGGAAGGGAGGAAAGTGTGGGAAAGAGGGGAGAAGTAGGAAAGAAGGGAGGAGCGTTGAGGGAAAGACGGGAGAACAAGTAGGGGGAGAGAAGAAGGGGAAGGAAAAAACGCGGGGAAAAGAAGCGGGAAGGGAACATGGAAAAAGGCAGGGAGAAAGGAAGGAAAAGTTTTACTGGGCAGGGAGAAGGGCGGAAAGAAAGCAGGGGGAAAAGGAATAAGAAGGGAGAAAAGAAGAGGAAAAAGAAGTGGGGAAGGAAGGGGAGAAAAGTGGGGGACAAAAGGGGGAAACGTAGGGGGGGAAAGAAGGGGGGAATGGAAAACGCGGGGGGGGGGGAAAAGAAGGGGAGGAAAGGAACAGGAAAAAGGAGGGAGAAAGACAAGGGAAAGGAAGAGAAAGAAGAGGAAAGTAGAGTGGAAAGAAGGGAAAAAGAAGGGGGAAGAAGAGGAAAAAAATAAGAGAAAGGAGGAAAAGTTAGGGCAGGGAGAAGGGAGAAAAAGCCGGGGAAAGGATTAAAGAAGGGAGAAATAAGAGGAAAATGAAGGGGGAAATAAAAGAACAAAAAGGGGAGGGTAGGAAGAGGGGAAAGGGAAGAAGAGGGGGAAAGAAAAAGTAAAGAAAGAAAAAAAAGAAATAGAAAAGAAAGAAGGATAGAAAACCATCCCAAAGCCTCTGAGAATCACAACGGACAAGCAGCTTCAATTTAAACACCATGAAAAATATGCAAATACTTCAAAATACCGAAATTGTAAATGGAGAGAAAACTGTTGGTTGAGGTCTGTGCTAATTTGCTCAGAGGAAGAAAAGGGAACTTCAATTAAATATCCTGCAAATTGTCCTAACTTTTTGCCGCGTAAGTTTCTGGATTGAAGTGCTGAGTGTTGATGAATGAATTCGGAATAAACAGAGTGTTGAAAAGCGGCTGTGTGGTGTGCAGAGCGGCAGAGCAGGCAGTGCAGATGGATGTCACACAAATGGCCTGGGCAGGACTGCCTGGAACCGGTTCCTCCACTTCCAACCACCCCGTGGGGAGTGAGAGAAGCGCCACAAGAAAGGCAAGAAAGGGAAAGGTGCAGGAAAATGGAAAAAATCAAAAATGTGCCGGCAGACTGAGAGTGATCAGCGGCTGAAGGGATTACAGAGGTGCAGAGATGTGAGACCAGCACAAATAGACATAAAGATGGATCAAGGGTTTGTTTCTTCGAGGGCAGCTCAAACTCATTCCTGGAAATAGATCTTTCCTTCCTGAGGAGCTGAGGCTGTGCTGGCTGCAGCCCAAGCTGGGTTAGGGCAGGGAACAGATGAGCTCCAGGAACAGGAGTCAGCATTCCCCGTGCTCCTGCTCCCCTCCGCAGCTAAATCCGGGAGAAAAGTTGTTCAAAAGGCTCAAGGAAGGACCAGAGAACTTCTGGTTCCATTTGGCTCCATTGTGTGCCAAATAGGAGCTGCAATTGAGAGGGGAAAAGGGGGAAAGAAACTGAAAAGGAGGGAAGAGGGAAGAGAGAAAGGGGAAAGAAGGGAAGAATAGGGGGAAAGAAGGAAGAAAGAAGGGGAAAAGAGGGTGGAAAGAGGGGAAAAGAAAGGAGAAAGAAGGAAGAAAGAAGGGGGAAAGAGGGGAAAAGAAGGAGGAAAGAAGAGGGACAAGGCAGAAAGAAGGTGGGAAGAGGAGGGAAAGAAGGAGGAAGGATGAAGGAAAAGAAGGGAGAAAAGACAGGAAAGAAAAAGAAAAAACAAAAAAAAAGAGAAAGAAATAGAAAAGAAGGGAAGAAAAGAAAAGCACTCCCCAAACCTTCTCAGAAC
Organism: Erithacus rubecula; assembly: GCF_903797595.1. Lineage (NCBI taxonomy): Eukaryota > Metazoa > Chordata > Aves > Passeriformes > Muscicapidae > Erithacus > Erithacus rubecula. The sequence continues at coordinate 3,226,153 of NC_136677.1, forward strand.
CTCGACGGACAAGCAGCTTTAGTTTAACACGATGATAGAACCTGCAAATGCTTCCAAATACCGAAATTACAAATGTGAGGGAAAACAGTGGTTGAGCTCTGTGCTGTTTTGCCCGAGGGAGAGGAGGGGGAACTTTAATCTGATTTTCTGGAAAGTCTTCACAAAGATTCTCGCAGTCAAGAAATTTGTGGGCGATATTTCACCGAGACTTTAAGAGCTTTTTCGAACAACCTCTGAAGACCCTTAAAGCTGCTTATAGTTGGTTAAAAGAGTGGTGCAAAGAGGTGGGGAGCTGAGGGAAGGGAGCGTGGGAGGTGGGATTAAATAAAAGGTGTTACCTGATTTCATTCGGCGCCTCCTCTTCCTCGTATCTCTTCTTTTCTTTCCTCCTTATTGTGATCCTCACCACCAGGAAAAGCAGGGAGAGCCCCACCACCACTCCACACACTGCCCCGGCGATCATGCCGATATTTTGTGCATCTGTTGCCCAAAAAAACCCCAAATTTATTGCTGACCCATTGCTGTTCTAATCCACCCTACAAGTGCCAGCGCTGGGTTTAACTCAGACACAACTGGAGTTTATTTTTTATTTTTTTAGGTGTGTCTCCACACAGAAGTTGAACCAGTTTCTCTGCCAGGGAGCGAAACAATCACCTCTGCAAAGGTGAAACCGCAATGCTGTGGGGCAGGGTTGAAATAAGGAGGAAAAATCCCTTTCTAAGAGCATAAAAACACAAAAAAAAATGCAAAGAAAGGACAGCCCAATGTGAAACACGGCACCCCGGAGGCAGAGGAGTGTTTGTTCGATTCATGAGGATTTTGTTTTCACTTCTACTCCCCTTGCATGCTCACAACCCACTTCCAGAATGAATTATTCACACGTGGAGAAAAACTGACCCGAGTGAGGCACAAAGGGGGGAAGGAAACCATCCTGTGCAGAGCATTTTCCATCCAAACCAGCCAGGGTAACCAGAGAACATTTCCCATGGATTATGGCCCTTCCCTGGTAGTTTATGGCAACTTTTTGTGATTAAAGTGATGAGATTGTGCTCGGCTGAAAGTTGTTTCCTCAAGCTCAATCCCACGGGAGGGTTTAGCAAAGCCGAGTGAGGTTTTAAACCGGTTCGGTTCAATTGCCATAAAAGCTCCTGGACGCTTTTACTCCACATGCCCGAGGCAAACCGCTTCTCCTTATTCCATATTCCTGTTATTTCAGGCTTGGCTGGGCAGAAAAACCCCGAAGCTGTGGAATGTCCGGGAGGAGAGTTCTTTGTGAGGAGTTTTAGCAGAGCAGGTCGCGTTTTGGGAGCTGCCGAGCTCCATGGTTGGGGTGGGTGATAAACTCCACCCTTTTTTGGGATGTAAGGGAGCTTCACACGCCCTTCGTGGGGTTAATCAGGGCATTTTGACCTCTGCTGTTCAAATTGCTAAACCTAACTATGTCAAAAATTACTTTTTATTCCGTGTCGCAGTCAGCCTTTCCAGCTTTAGATATTTTTCAGCCTTTAGATATTTTGCTGTTCGCAAATGCAACAAATTCATAATTTGGAGTGATCAAATATCCACAGCGAGAATTCATGCCTGAGTCACCTCATGCAATCACTCCAGCCAGAAGAACTTCTAATTTATCATTTTCCCTGCTTTTATTTCATGAATCATTCTGAAAATCATATTTTCTAGCAGACCCAGACATCTAAAGTGATAAATCCATCATCTGGGCTCAGGTTGTGATGTTATCATTTTAGGTGAGGGCTGCTGTGTGAATCAAAAATGCAATAAATAAGAATTATTTTATGTGAATAAAGTGTGAAAGGGCAAAGGAGCAGCACAGAATCTTCCAGGTGGGAGAGCTGGGGGGGGCAGAGGAGCAGGGACAGAATTCTGAGTGGAAGGAATGAGAGATTTATCTTTACAAACTAAATGTGGATCTGCTGATAAATAAAATTGGATACTCAGAGATGAAAGAAACAATGGGAAGGATCCTGCTGGTTGGTGAGAGGAGAGAGAGATTTGTCTTTACAAATTATGGGTCTGCTGATAAATGAAATTAGATACTGAGAGATGAAAGAAACAATGAGAAAAACCATAAATTCCTGATGAATTCCAGTGACTGACACAAGGAGGGCACACATTAGCAGAGGGGCTGTGTTAGGTGATTTAGGAAGTCTGCAGCTCTCAATTACCTCAGCCAGAGGGAAAATGTGGCAGAGAAATTGAGATAAAAACCAGGCTACATCCTTTAAAAACTCAAGACACCCCAGGAGAAATACCCCAAATGGGCTCTCCCTTTAATTAAATCTGATTCTCCTCCCTGGGGCGGTACTTACGCTGCACTGTCACCTGCACCGCGCAGCTCTCCTGCCCCGCCTCGTTGGTGGCCACGCACTGGTACAGCCCCGTGCTCAGCTGGGTCAGGTTCTTCAGCAGCACCTGGCCCGGGTTGGAGATATCTGCAACGGGAAAAACACCGGGATGGGTCGGATGGAGAGAGAAATTTCAGCTGTGGGGGCACAGATTGGTCTGGGGGGTGAAATGAACTCCAGGACTGTGCATAGGGGGGGAGGAATAGAAGAAAGAACAGGAAAAAAACGGCGGGGAAATGGAAAAAAGAAGGGGGAAGGAAGGGAGAAAGATGGAAAAAAGAAGGGGACAAAGAAAGGGAGAAAATGGGGAAGAAGAGGCAAAAAAGGAGGAAAGAAGGGTAAAAGAATGAAGGAAGAAGGGGGAAAGGGGGAAAGAAGGGAGAAAGGAGGGGGAAAGAATTAACAAAGAAGGGGGAAAGAAGGGATAAAGAATTAAGGAAGAAGGGGGAAAGAGGGAAGAAAAAAGGGGGAAAGAAAGGCGAAAGAAGAGAAAAAGGTGGAAGAAAGAAGGAGAAAAGAAGGGAGAAAGAAGGGAAAAAGAAGGGAGAAAGAATGAAGAGAAAAGGGGGGAAGAAGAGGGGAAAAAGTAGGAAAGAAGGGGGAAAAAAGGAGGAAAGAAGGGGGGAAGAATGATGAAGGAAGGAAGAAAGAAGAGAGAAAGAAGGGGAAAAGAGGGAATAACAAAAAACGGGGGAAAGAAGGGGAAGGTGGAGCATCCCCCGGTGCAGAGGCAGCAGCGCCGGCGCTCGGTGTCCCCTCCCCGCCCTCCCCCAGCCCCAAGGGGGACATCCCCGATCCCTGGGGTGACATCCTCGATCCCTGGGGACACAGCCCCGATCCCCAGGGACACAGCCCCGACTCACTGACTCTGGAGCTGGGCGGGAGCTGCTCCGCTCTCTGCTCCTCGCCCAGGCGCTGCCAGCGGTACGAGATGGGCGCCGTGCCCGAGGCGGAGCGGCACTGCAGGGACAGCTCCTTCCCCTCCTGCGGCTCCCCCTCCAGCCAGCACTTGGGCTTGGAGGGTTTCTCTGCAAGGAGCAGAACGCGGGTCATGCGGACACGGCAGAGATTGCTCACTGGGAACCCTCCTTGGGCATTTAAACATTCCAGGAGCTGCCGTCCCTGGAGTGCCTTCACACCAGTGGTGGCTTTTAGGGGACTGAAACATCTTCTTTTCCCCTTCTTTCTTTTTCCCTTCCCTTCCCTTCCCTTCCCTTCCCTTCCTTCCCTTCCCTCCCTTCCTTCCCTTCCCTTCCCTTCCCTTCCCTTCCCTTCCCTTCCCTTCCCTTCCCTTCCCTTCCCTTCCCTTCCCTTCCCTTCCCTTCCCTCCCTCCCCTCCCCTCCCCTCCCCTCCCCCTCCCCTCCCCAGAAGGTTTTTAGGGGTTCAGCTGCCCCCCCAAGCAGGACCTGGCTGCCTCAGTGACATTCTAACACTCTTTGCCTCGGTGGATCTCTATCACCACATTCCTCTTCCAGGCACAATTTTGAGAAGACCTTTCCCTCCCTTCTCAGCTCTTCCTTCTGCCCACAGCACAGGATTTTTCCATGGGAAAAATCACAGAGTTTGTGAAAAGTGAATAAAAGACACTAAAGTGAAATCAGGGGAGGGGAATGGCAGCCCCAGCTGCTCGTTTGTCACCTCCAGGGGCTGGGGTCAGGTCGGGTGCTGGGACATGAAGTGCCAGTGCCCAGCAGGAGGTGAGGGCAGGCTCAGATAGAATGTCAGCCTGCTTTGGGTGATGAGATCACAGCAGGCATTTGGAAAGAATGGCTTTGTGTATAATCACACCAACTCAAACCAATCCTTTAGGCTCTTCCTGTGGCCAAAAAATACAAAGGCAGATATAAACTCGGGGGCTGAGGTATCTCTGTGTGTTTACACCCTGCTGGAACAAATCTCTCCCCAGGAACTGAGCCTGGATTTATTTTTTTTTCCCTTTGGGAGAAGAAGAAGCTGTGCTCACCTACAACCTTGAGGGTGATGCGAGCCCACTCGTACTGCCCAGCGTTCTTGACCTTGCAGATGTATTTCCCTGCATCACTGGACTGCAGGGAGATGATTTGCAAGGATGCATCTCCAGCAAGGAAGTTGGAGGTGAAGGAAACACGTCCCTTCTGCTCCTCGTTCAGGTCATCATAAACACGACCCCCAGAGTAGGTGATCACCTGAGGAGCAGAGCAGACATTGAGTTAGAATTTTATTTTCATCTAGAACAACAAATCCAAGCGTTTCCAGGAGCTGCAGGAAACAAACTTGGGGTTCTAGCCTGAGAATGGTGCAAAAAGTGTATTTATTGCTGCTGGAGATTTGTATTGGGCACTTCCACAAGTGTCATCAAAGCAGTCTGGAGGTTTGGCTGTGCTCATTTGAGTCACTCATTTTTATAAGGACTGAACTGCTGTGTTTTGTACTGAAACCAAGGGTTTGCCTGCAAAATCCAAGCTTATTTTGAAAAACATTTCTGAACTTGATCTGATAAAAACAGACTACATTATAAAAAAAATAATAAATAAATCCATTGTAACACAAGCTGTTCCAACACACCCATACGAATATCAAACAACTTTTCCACACTCTAAATCAGCTCTGTTTCCTAACAGAATAACCTGCAGACATCATCACAGACGTGCTGTTAAACCCAGTGCTGGCAGAAATAAAGTGATTTTCCCCAGCAAACTCACTGCTTTCTGCACGGTCTCAGAGATGTGCAGCAGCCACTCGATGTCCAGGCTGCCCTGCTCCAGCAGCCCCAGGCGGTGGTGACAGGGCAGGGTCACGTTTTCTTCTGCCACCCTCTTGAATTCAGTCTGAGCCTTGCAGAGCCAAACACAGCAGCAAGCTGGAAAACAAACAATTAGTGCTCAGAATGGGTGCATCCCTGGGATTTTTGTGTTTTCCATGGAGAACACTGCTTTTGACATGAGGCTGCTAAATTTGAGTGAGTTACAATCACAGGTGTGGAGTTAAATAAATTTGAGGGGTTTTTAATATAGTCATAGGTATGGGACAAAAGGGAAGTTTTGGGTGGTTTCTTCTTTTGATGTTATTTTTTCATGTTTCAGGCAGTAGTTGCTGGTTGCTGAAGGTCACAGGAGTTTGGTTATTGGGTCAAAAATATAAATAATATGGGTGTTAATTCTCTATTAAACTATTTAGCTTTAAGAGACCTTGTAGCTAAGTTCACCTCCATTTTGCTCATTTTTAGCTGCCTGGAATTGTTGCTGAACTTCCTGTACTTTAGATAAGATTTAATAAACAACCAACCCTGAACACAAGAAAATTCATCTCTGTGTTTTTTAATCCTGGCTCTGAGTAAAAACAGAAGAAACTCCAAACAAGCCACTAATGAAGTGGTGCAAACACCCAGTTACAGCTTTTTGCTGGATTCTCCCTCATTTTCTTCACAGCAAACCCTGCACAGATTGCAGCTGATTTAAGGAGACATTTCTACAAACTCACATTTTCACACTGGTACCTAAAAACCAGCAGATGGCTTCACACTCCAGAGCTGTGAATTCCCCAGTGGCACCCACAGCCTCTGCACACCCCAAATTCCAGAAAAACCTCCCCAGCTCTGCCCTCACCTCTTAATACCCGATTTTCAAAGCAATATTTCCACCCAGAAAAACTTCAATTTATCCCTTCATCAGTCTGGCAAAGGCTTGGAGATTTTTCCCTAATCCCAGATGATATTTATGTAATTCAGAAATAAGAAACCAGCCTGGGAAGAAGGGGGTTAAAATTAAGAAAAGCGTGAAATAAGTAGGATGGGGAAGCAACTTTAAAAAAAAAAATATATATATATGTATATATGGGTTTTCAAAATTGGTTTGTCAGGATCTAAAATAGAAATAAAAAGGGAAGTGCCAAGCAAACCCGCTAGAGGGAAGCAGAGCCCTTGGAATGTCAGACAAAATCCCCCAAAATCCCCTAAAACAGCCCAGGAGATGATGCCCCGCAGGGAAATGGGATGTTCAGGCTTTGGGGTCAGGGACCCGCCGGGTCAAAATCAAAAATTTCCCAGCAGAATTTCCAAGGGGCACCGATGGCATTTGCTGTGGGGTGTGAATCTCCACTGGGCACTGGAGCTGCTCTGCAGTTTTGTAGAACAAAACAGTTTGCAGAAACCCTAAAACCGTTTTTTTTTTTTGTTCCCCTGTGCAATGAAGTGGGAGGAAATATTTTGCATCCTGGGCCAAATATTGCGAAAGTGCTGAAATTTGGGGAAGTTCAGAGCACTGAGAGTCCCACATGTGGCTGAACACACAATCCTGGGAGGACAGAGCAGGAGCAAAAGAGGTTCCAGTTACACAGGCTGGATTTAGTCCTATACTTTTAATATTATATATATATATTTATGCTATTTAAACAGCGGATCCTGAACCTTGAAAGTGAAAAACAGACAGAAAATTTACATCCAAAATGATGCTCCCTCTTTTTTCCTATTTCTTCAGGACCAACTTTTAGAAAATTCCTTCTCCCATTCTCAGATCTCAGAGTTAACCATGATCATCCCTCAGCTGCTGAGATGGGGATATTTAATTTATCCCTCCCAAATATTTTATCAAGAATTATCATCTGCTACATTAAATATCCAGAATTTCAGGACAGTTGCCGAAGTTTCAGCTCTGCTCCTGAGCTGCTGGCAGTGAAAATTCCTTTCCAACCACCTTAAAGTGAAAAATAATCCCGTTTATCGCTGGATTCGCTGCTCCCAAAGCTCCAAATGCGATCAGAATTCCTGTTTTTCCCCGGAGCCCGCTGCCCTCATTAGCACCGACTCTGCGACATCACTGATCAATAACTTTAATTTAGGCAGCACAACGGGGACATTCACGCCGCATTTGCGACATTTCCCAAGCCCTGTGGAGCTCTGAGGGTCCCTCGCCTTTTAAAACTTAGTCCTGCTCGAGGTTTTTAGTGTGAAATTGTAAATATTTTGCTTTTTATGGCCGAATATTCATTCATTTCTAGCTTAGGCTGGGTTTAGCAGAGCTCACACCTCAGAGGGATGCTTGATTCTCCCAGGAAATATCTGTGGATTTGAGGAAGTGCCCTGTGCCTATAAACTGATCTAAATGGGGAGAAAAAAAAAAAAACAGGGAGACATCCAGTGGAAAAGTGACAAATTTCTAGAGCATCCCTTTATTTTTCCAAAGAATCAGAAATAATTTGGAGCTGATTCATCACTGAACCAATAACCAAACTCACACACCGTGCAAACTTTTCCATAATATTATTAGAGAAAAAAAAATACTATTTAAAAAACGCCCTGATTTGTCTCTTTAATCATTATTAATGTTTTACCAATGCCTGAAAAGTCCCACAGGAGTTTAAGTTTTGCAGGTTCTCTAGACAGGAGTCTGACTTTATTTCCTTCCAGTCACTCATATTTTGAAAGGAAGATAAAACAGCCTCTTGCAATAACTCAACATTAGGTAGAGAAATTACCCAGAAAAAAACCCAAGAGCTCTCAACATGAAGAAATCTGACATTTTCCACAGTTTGGGCAGAGTCTCGCTGCAGAAACAGATGAAATTGTGATTTAGGTGGAATTTATGGCACGTGGAGAAAAAGGAGCTAGAAACAGATCCAGGTCCCTTCCAGGTTTTATTACCCAAAGAAGAATAAACTCCCTGAACTTGTGTTTATGTAGGTGAGACCTTGCAAGGACAGCATAATAAATAAACGAGGTGCGTTTAACCATTCCCCCCATCCCCAGTTAAATTTAATTTCAAAGTCTGCCAGGGATACAAAGGGATTTCTGATTTATTCATCCCTTTGCTGTTCCAAACCTCCCCTCGCGACGCTCCTCAGCCCTGGGTGGCCTCAAAGGCTGGATCCTGCACACATGGATGACAGAAGGGATGGTTTTCCCAGAAATCACATCCCACATTTCTGCGGGCTCCGCAGTCCTGCCTGTTCCCCCTCCACATCCCGCGGGCAGGAATTTGGGAATAGCTGCTCTTGGCTTTACTCAGCTCCTGTCCCGTGACTCCAGCAGGAGGTGGGATTGCTTTTGATGCTTATCCCAACTCTTTTTGTGGGTTTTTTGTTTGTTTTTTAGTGCTTTTGGAAGCGCTGATGGCTTTGGGTGGCAGAGCAGAGGGGAGGAGCTGTGACCCTGTGTGACTGTTCCTGCATTGTTCCCGGGACAATAACTCACAATAACTCACAATAACTCACAATAACTCACAATAACTCACCCCACACCCCGCAGACCACCACAACCATCCTCTCGTCCCTCCCCGTGCCGGAATCTCCAAGGAAAACACAGCAACAAAGATTTTAATCGAGCCCAAAGCCACCCAGACCCTGCCCGGGTTGCTCAGGGGAAGATTCAAAGGGGTTTTTAGCCCTCTCAGCCCTTTCTGCTTTGCACACATGGCAGAGTTTAAATTTAAAAAAAATAAAATATGGACAACAGGCTGGATCCCTCAGCTAAGATGTCAGGCTTGAGGAATTCCTCAGAAGTCATTTCAACATTTTAAGGGGCTCTCATTGTGAGTGTGTGTCATCAAAGGATTTGGGTTTCAGCAGAATCAGCCCTTTGGGTGCAGGGGGAAGGAGCAAGCAGCAAATGCTGAGGGAGCTGAGACTGTGTTTGGCCAAGTCACAAATTCTGTCCCCCCAAAGCAATTTTTCCATGCCTGAATCCTTCCAGGATCCCACATTTTCACATCCATGCTGTGCTGCAGCCCAGGGTGTTCCCAGACCCATTACAATTCTGTGTCTGTACACACCCCCACGTATCCCAACATCAAATATACATTACCAGACAAGCAGAATCAAAGGGGAAATAAATGCTTTGCTGACATTTTTATTTGTAGGCAAATTCCCATCCTAAAAGCTTAAGAGCTTCCAGATTTAAATCTTTCATTAGGTTCAGAAGGTTTGAATTAGGGAGCAATGTTAAAAATAGATTCTGCTTTTTAAAAAGTAATAGGTTGTGCTGTATCACTTATCTGCTGGAATTAGGAGGAAGAGCCTGGACAAGATTCAGAGAATCAAGATAAAAGAAATGCACAATAATCCTTTGTAAGCTTAGCCCAGGCCATACCTACACCAAGCTCACTTAAAATGTGAATATCCAGAACAGGTTTTCAAAAATTTCAGCTTCTTCAGGGACATCTGTGCAGTTTGTCCTTCAGCAACGCTTTTTAGGATTTATTTTGGCTTTTTCTCAAAGATGAGATTTGCAACAGAATATTCCTGATGTCCAGGGAGGAGCAGAAGTGCAACCTCTAATTTTCCTGCAGCTCCAAATGTTGGAGGTGACTCAGGAAACACCTGGAATCTGCTCTGAGGAAAACTTTCCCCCTCACACCAGCGAGAGCAGGAATTCCAGAGGTGCCCACACAGAGTTTGTGCCCTGTCTGAACAATTCCCAGCTCACCTGTGATGGGTGCTCTGCTTGTTTTTGTTCATCAGGATCAAAACATTTCCTGGGTGCAGGTGTGACAGCAGCAGAGCAAGCCCTGGTGTCAGGGCACGTCTCATCCCTGCAGGAACTGTCCCCTGCAGATGAATTCTCCAGTGCATCATTCTGTGGGATCCACCTAAAAATCATCCTCAGGTCTGTCTGGCTCCTCTGAGTGAAAATGGGATTTTTGCAAGAAGGAGGGTTTGTCCCTGTGGTACTGACTCACCCACTCTTCCCAAAATCCACGCTGTTGGAACAAAACCCCTCAGTGCATGCAGAAATCCCAGGATCCAGCTGCTCTGAGCCAGACCTGAGCTGTTGAAATACTTCATTTGAATAAAAACAACCCAAATAAGCAAGAACTTCCTACTCAAATCAGCCCAGAGAGAAAGAACAGCCACAGAACTACACCAGAGTGCTGGATAATCCCTCGATTGCCTCACTATTTTGTGCTAAAATCAAAGTATCTGAAAACAGAAAGTGTCCAGATTAGGCAAAAAGGACAAAAAAAACCCAGAAAGGACAGCGTGCCATGTTGCAGCTCTGACCCTCCCTCCCACCAGGAATTTGAGACGTTTCACATCTGCTGGACTCTCATCTTGCTGGAGTCTTATAGAAAATGATTTACCGAGTTTCTCTGTGAAAAAACAAGAGTTTGCTGCCCATCCAGTGCTGAGGAGAAAAACCCTGAGCGTTTTGCAATCGGCAGATTGAGAATTGTAGCTGCTGGGGCAGGAGGCTGACAACGACTTTTATGGCCAAGGAATTCCATCGGAGTGAAACTTGAGCAGGGAAGTGCTGAGGACACCAGGGATGAGAATCACACTCTGTATTGAGGGGAATGTTTTATTTGTCTTTACAAACAAGCTGTAGGTTTGATGGTAAATAAAGTTCGCACCTAGAGATGAAAGGAACAATGGGAGGGATTCCACTGATGGATGGATGGGAAAAGAGATTTGCCTTTACAAACGAACTGTGGGTTTGTGGTAAATGAAATTGGGTAATAGAAGATGGAAGAAGCAATGGGGGGAAACTATGAATTCTGTAAGAATTAAGAATTAAAGGGAGGGTTGTACATTAGAGGGGAATCTCAGGTGTCAGGTGTTTGGGCAGTCTGTGCCTCTCAGGTACCTCAGCCCATGGGGAAAGAGAGAGGGAAATTGGGATAAAAGGAGGCTGCATCCTCCAAAAACTGGAGAGATCCCAGGGCAATGGCCCATGGCCTCTCCCTTTATTGGAATAAAGCAAGAAGGAGTGATCTGTCTCCTATTTGGACAGAAACCTCTGGTGTTTGTGGTTTAATTTCCTTACAGTATTTAAGGTTCAGCGTGCTTTAAAATGAAACTCTTGAGAAACCCAACCTCTCCCCGTGGTTCTTCTCAGCCTGGTGACAGACACAGGCACACCAAGGTTTTCATGTCCCCGGGACTCTCTTCCCCCGTTTTTTGCAGCAGGACGAGGGAGAGCTGCGTTGTTTTATCCCAGAGTTATGAGGAGAACCCAGAAAGGTCGCCAGCCCCACTGCTGCTCAGACCACAGCAGTTACCCTGACAGCGCTCCGGGCCAAAATAAACAGCGAGCAGCGTCTGCCTGCAGACAGGGAGGGGAGGGGAGGCTGCAGCATCTCCCCAGGGTCATTAAGGGAGCGCAGGCTGTGCCCTGGGACATCTGCTCGCTGTGTTCCTTGGCTGGCACACCCTCCCAGCCCCAGGGCTGCCTCCTCCCAGGGAGCACAGGCTGCTCCCAGCGCGCTGCCTGCAGGAATTTGGGAAGTGAAAGCATCCCGAATAGCAGAGACACCAGATAAGAGGCAGCTCCCCCCTCCCTGAAACCCTGTGGTGGAAGAGAGGGGTCAGGCCAGCCCCAGCCCCATCCACACAGCTCTGCAGAGCCTCTGGAATTGGAACCACATGTGCTGGGGCTGGGGGAGGCTGTGCAAACAGAGAGGAGAGTCCTGCACGCCTCCTTTCCAAGTGGTGACGTGGAGGGTTTGGAATTGAGGCTGCAGAGGAGTGAGCAAGGCCCAGGGAGGGCAGAAAAACCAGCGTTGCACACAGCAAAACTTCTGCAGCACTGAGCAGGAGTGGGGCTGGAGCTGGGCTGGTGATGCTTTAGCAGCAGAAGTGCCAACAGTGCCCAGCAATCCTTCCTTTGGAAATTTGGATGGGCACAGCCTTAGTGCACACCCTGTGTGAGTAAATTCACTGTTCCTGCTGTCTGAACCAGCAAATGCCCCCAGCAGAAAGGGTTCAATATTCCTCAGGGAAATCTTAAGATTCCTTTGTGGCTTAAAGACAAGTAAAAACTAATCCTGAAACACCCAGTGACCACATGCAACTAGAAATCATAGCTGCAACAAAAAGGCAAAATGCTGTCTCTGAAAACACCAGAGTTAACTTTCATCCCAACCCACATTGAATCCAGATCTGGAGAGGTCTGGGAATATCAGAGCACAAGAGCCCAGGAGCTCCCCAGGCAGCCAGCAGCTCAGGATGTGCTTTCCTTCCTCTCATTGCACTTTAAAAAAAAACCCAGTGCAGGCAGGAGATTCTGGCTTTGCATCCCTGGAGACTCCAGAACAGAAAACAAGGCACCAGCACTGCATCTCCCAGTCTAATGGCTGCCAGAGTGCCTGTGCTCAGCAATGTCTGAATCCCTCTGTCCAGGCAGTTTTATCAGGGGCTGGGTCCAGGTGTCTCAGCCAAACCTTTCAGTGATGCAGCTGGGAGTTTGTCAGTGCAGATCTCAGACTGCTGGAGGGAAAAAACACCAATGGCTGCCTGATATTCCTTTTTTTTTTTTTTTTTTTTTTTTTCAGGCATCTTTGGGTTGCTTTGTGTGCCTTAAAGGTTTGAAGGCAACATTCCATCCCTAAGCATCAGAAATTTCACTCCTTTCACCTGGTTTCAAAAAGATTAAGAGGAAGAAGATGGTTTCAGTGATAATTTCTAGGATTTCTTTTGTCTGAGGTATATTCTTAAGCCTGAGTCTCCCAGGGAGTCTCTTGTTGCTGTCAGTTCAGAGACACACAAATGAAGGCACACAGAAATGAAGTTCTCTGCCCAAGGCAGACACGGAGCAGAATCCAGAATACAAACCCAAAGAGACAGCAACAAAACTGTTTTCAAAGCAGTATTTGTCCATCAGATCTTCCCTCACTCATTTTGAAATCCAAGGAGAAGGTTGCATCAGCTAACTCTGAAAATTGAGGAGATTGGAAGAGACTTGAGAGGTTGATAAGGATTCCCAATAAAAATGTTATTGTGTTGAGGATTCCCTCTCCCTTTTTTTATCACTTTGCATCAAAGTGTAAGATTTTAATCAGAAAGCAGTGAGCTGGTTGTGCTTTTCTGCTGCTTGGTGTCTTTTAAATTCAGTTTGTTCTAAAGTTGCCCAAGGAAACTCAAGATATTCCCAGGTGAGCTTCATCCCTCCCTGCAGGAGGGAATTGAGGCAATAACTGGGGAGCTCAACCAGTCCAATTTGCTTCCTTTGGCTCCATTCCCTCTTGTGATCCTGGAAATTCAAACAACCCCAGATTTACATCTGCAAACCCCACAAAATCAGCTTTCCTGCAAGCAATTTGTATTATTGCTATTTTGCTGTTCCAGGTGGGTTCATTTTGTCTTTGGTCTTCTGGAGCCAGAATTACCAGGAGAAACCAAAGAACATTTGGCTGCTCCCTGCAGCTTTCCCAGCCCCATTCCCAGCAGGGCTGGATGCAGTTTTGAGGCCCAGCCTTCACTCCCTGCTCAGCCCATCCCTGGTACCTCCATGGGATGTTCAGCTGTGGGCTCCTAATTGCACATAACAGGCTCTGACATCTCACTTACCCACTACAAGCACCACTAATATGATACAAAATGAATGCCTAATGTATTAACACTCTGTCACTTTTCATCTCCACTCAACCTCAAACCCTTGGCCACAGCTGCCCTGAGGCACAAAATGAGCAGCAGCAGCTCCTCCCATCACCCCAAAAATCTTGTAAGGGAGATGGGAAACTCTGCAAGACTTCAGAGATGGATCCAAGGTGCAACCTGCAGGGGCTGAGAGAAGTGATGGTGACATTGATGCCTTTTGGAGCCACCTAAAAACAGAGGCCAGGCAGAATAAAGTGAATAAAAGCAGTTCTGTTTGTTGAATTGCATTCATTTAGGGCAGACCCAAAAATGGACAATGGGTCACAGGTTTGCACAGTTTGATAATTTTGGTCCATTTGCATTTCAGCGGTCTCAGGCTGCACCAGGGGAGATACAGGATGGATATTAGGAAAAGTTTTTCATGGAAAGAGTGATAAAATACAGGAATGGTCTGCCCAGGGAGGGGGTGGAGTCACCATCCCTGGATGTGTTTAAAAATTAAAGTCTGGATTTGGCACTTGCTGCCATGGTCTAGTTGAGGTGTTGGGGCTGGGCTGAATTCCATGATCTTGAAGGTCTTTCCCTGGTGATTCTGTGAATTCTGTGAATTTAATCTTCCAATTGTCTTCAGATAATGAAGTCATTTACCCCAAGTTTGCTCCCCCAACTCACTTTTGTTTCCATCTCTCAGGCCTGAGGCAGTGAGGTGTCCTTGATTGCCAGGCCTGGAGAGGAATTGTGTCTGCCCAAAATGGGAGAGCAGCAGCTCCCACTGGATATGGAGTTTAGAGTTCTACACTAAAGAACTGCAGGGTTACAAATGGATGAAAAATAGAAAAACTGAAATCCTGAGGCATCAGCACTGTCAATCCATTGCTTGCAGCCTCTTTCTCCTCAATTTTACTGTAGACAGGATCAATTATTTTGTATTAATCCAGAAGCAAGAAAATTAAAACAACCTCATTCTTTCATCCTCTCATCTTTCACTGGCTTTAGTATGAATCATAAATTCAAATAAAGGATCAAGTTTTGAATTCATTAATTCCCATCTCTGAGGTTCAGCCCTCTCCCTGCACTTCCCCTGGAGTCTGGCACAGCCTGCACCAGCTGCAAACAGACTCTGAGCAGCTTTTCTCTCACTTTTTCCACTGCTCACAGGGTTTGAAGCATCTGGACATCACACTGAGCTCTCAGAGTGGAGGTGGAGCTCAAAGTGCTAAAGGGACCCCCAGCTGCATTTCAGGGAGCTGGGAGCTCACGGGGAATTCAGCTCTGCACAGCCTGGAGCTCCCACTGCACTTTTGGGGAGACCCTGTGCTCCAAATGATCCCAAACCCCTTCCCAAGAACATTTACAAGCCAAGGATTGGACTGAGCACTGTATTGAGAACTTTCAAATGAGACAAAACACAATTTGGAAAGAATTCTCCCTTTCCAAAGGGGAGCACAGCAGCTCTTGTAACTGAGAGCACTGCACAGCTGCTGCAAGTGATCCCAAAATTCAGCAAAACTCAGACAAAGAAAACAAGGGAATGTTATTTAATATGACCATTATGGATTCCTGCATATTTATATTTCTATATGGTTTTGGTGACCCAAGGTGTTCTGCAGTGACAGGAACCAGAGACAAAAGCCTGAGGGGTTTTCAGCTCCCAAGAGTTTCAGCCTGGGAGCTCAGGGCCAAATTCCAACTTTTGGATCCATTCCACTTGACAACAGCCCACAAACCTAAAAAGGACATCCACAATAAAAAGCGCAGCAACACTGCTGCAGCAGAACAAAATTAAGAAATGTTGAATTTTTTTTTTTTTGCTTCTGTCAAAATTTTGAACGATTTAAAAACATCTGAGAAATCATGTTTGTTGTTTTGTTTTTTTTTTTTTCAAATCATGTTTATTGGTTGGCTTTGGGTTTTTTACTTATTTATTTAGAAACCTGTGGAGTTTTAGTGTAGATGTGTTAAAATCCTGATTGTCAGAAGTTCAAAGCATGAGTTAAGTCACCAAATGAGATGTCTGGAAAAGGCAGAAGGACTAAAGCAGAAAGCAGTTCCACTTTCCTCAGAAAGAATCTCAAATTACAACTTCTCAATTCCAATTTTAGCAGCCTGTCAAAAATACAGGTGAGAAGACTGAAAATAAAGCTTTGGTATTCCTTGAGGTAAAATAAAAGTGTTGGAGGGGACAGAGAGGGATGGTATTGAGGCAGAGAGCTCAGTGCAGCACTCTGAGCTCACTCCTGACCCTCACCTCCCACTCTTCCACTTTTAGGGTGATGCTGGAAAGAAGCAGATGTTCCTCCCTGCCAGCAGCTGAGAATTACACGGAATTTTCATGTTTGCAAATACCAAGGGTCCTGCAGAGCCCGGAGCCAGGGCTGGGGGGACCCTGGCTCCTGCCAAATGTCCCTGTGACCTTTGCTGGGAAAGAGCAAAGCAATTCCCTGGCACAGGGAAGGGATGCCCCGAGTCAGGCTGGGCAGGAATTGGGGATCAGCCCAAAAAACCCCTGGCTGAGAGCTCCAGCAGGTCACAGAGCCCTGGGGAGGCAGCACGGAGCTGCCAGGGGCTGAGCAGGGTGGGAATGGGATTCAGGCAGCAGCTGAAGCATCCTGCTAAGTGGATGTGAAAAGGTCAGGGATCTGCTGGGGAAACGCTGCAAAGGTCAGGTGAAGGTGGAGGAGAGAACTGGGAACTCCCAGGACCAGCCCCACCACCAGGTTTGCACCCTCCTTCCCAGCCCATCTCCCTGCCCTTGAAACCTTGGAGAGCAATGAGGTTTGTCTTTACAAACGAGCTAAGGCTTGCACAGAGTAATAAAAAAAACAATGGCTTGGATTTCACTGATTGATGAATGGGAAAAAGAGATTTGCCTTTACAAACAAACTGTGGGTTTGCTGATCAATGAAATTGGATGTTGGAAGATGAAAGAAGGAATGGGGGAAAACTATGAATTGTATAAGAATTAAAAATGAAAAGGGAGGGTTGTACATTAGAGTGGAATCTCAGGTGTTTGGGCAGTCTGTGCCTCTCAGGTACCTCAGCCCATGGGGAAAGAGAGAGGGAAATTGGGATAAAAGGAGGCTGCATCCTCCAAAAATTGGAGAGATCCCAGGGGAATGGCCCATGGCCTCTCCCTTTATTGGAATAAAGCAAAAAGGATCCTCTGTCTCCTTTCTAGACACAAACCCCTGGTGTTTGTGGGTTGATTTTCCTGACACCATCACTGAGCTTGCCCCATGTCCTGAGTCACACTGAGCTCCCCTCCATGGCTTGACCAGCTGGTTTCCTCAGAAGGGTTTTGGCCACAGCCCTGACGTATCACAAAGCTGATGCTGAATAAATATTGGAAAGCAGAGGAGAAAACAAAAACCAGACTGCACTTGGGGAACAGCTATTTTGGATTTTGTTTGATCAAAACCTCATCTTTCAAAGTCACTTTTTGAGAATAATAAGGTACTTTAACACCTGTCATAAACTGAGCTCTCACTTTTACCAAAGTGCTTTAGAGCCTCAGGAAGGTCAGAAGGAACCTCCCAAGAAACTCCAATCCAAATCAAACAGACACTCAGCCCCTTGATCACCTTTGTGACCTTCACTGGACTCATTCCAGTATTTATCTTACACTGGGGAGCCCCAAACTGGGCAATATTTTAGCTGAAATTAAGAGAACTTTAAGCCTTGATGCACAAGTTGGGTTTCTTGGACAAGCTGCAGCTTCTCTGATCTCACTTCTGTCCTTTCCAATCTGTGCAAGAAAAGCTGCAGTGCCTCGGGGGGGAATGTGTAAAGCTGACAGAGGGAACAAGAAAATTAAAGGAATCAGAGCCAGACTTCTCAGAGGTGGATGAGGAAATCCCAGACAGATTTTAGGGAAAAAAATCACCATGAGAACAGTGAAGCACTGGGAAAAGGACTCACAGGTTGTGGAATCACCCTTGGGGCTGTTCCAAACTGGGCCAGCTTTGAGCCAGACATCCCCAAAAATCCCAAATTTACACTGAGACAAGCTGCAAGTCTGGAGTCAAATCAGAGTCAAATCTGAGAGGAATGTTGGGTTTGTCTTTACAAATCAGCTGTGGGTCTGCTGGTGGATAAAACCAGCACTGGGAGAGAAAAAACAATGGGATGGATTCCACTGATTGATGAATGGGAAAAGAGATTTGTCTTTACAAACAAACTGTGAGTTTGCTGGTAAATGAAATTGGATATTGGAAGATGAAAGGAGCAATGGGGCAAAATCATGAATTCTATAAGAATTAAAAATGAAAAGGGAGGGTTGTGCATTAGAGTGGAATCTTAGGTGATTTGGGCAGTCTGTGCCTCTCAGGTACCTCAGCCCACGGGGAAAGAGAGAGGAAATTGGGATAAAAGGAGGCTGCATCCTCCAAAAATTGGAGATATCCCAGGGGAATGGCCCATGGCCTCTCCCTTTATTGGAATAAAGCAAAAGGACTCCTCTCTCTCCTTTCTGGACATAAACCTCTGGTGCTTGTGGATTCATTTTCCTGACAAATCCCATTCTTTAAACATTCAGCTTTCACTGCAACTTCTAACCTGCCCCAAGAGGCACAGAAAGTTCTTCTCCCACTCCAGAGATGTGTCCCAGTTGGTCTCAGCCATGGTGACAGCCCAGGCAGCTCCCAGCAGGGAGGAGGGACGAGCCCCAAACCCAGCCTGGGTGGTCTGAGCTCAGAATGGGAGGAATTCAGCATCTTCTCTGCTAAATTTGATTAATTCAGCCTCTTCACTGCTGAAATTTGACTAATTCAGCCTCTTTTTGCCGTCCCCACTTTCACTCCAGGACCAACTTTTTCCCATCCAGAAAAAAAAAAAAGACCAAAAAAAAGAGATCAGATCCATCACCTGATATTGTTTTATGATTCTGCAAATACAAACATCCATGAAGTATTGAGGTTTCCCCAATATTTTACTTGGGCAGCACTGAAATTTCAAGGTGCCAGGAAAATGGCTGTTAATAAACCATGAAGTGGCCACAAAGCAGCACAAAAAGGGGCTCAGAATGTGCAAATAAAAAGTTTTTACCTTAGCACAGTATCTGATATTATTCAAAGCTTTAATTTAACTGAGGCAAGAATTGGGGAACTCAACCACACCAGTTTATTTAATTTGGTTCCATTCCTTCTTGTCATCTTGGAAATGCAAATAACCCCAAGTTTACATCTGCAAACCCCACAAAAATCTGCTTTCCTGCAAGGATTTTGAATTATTACAATTCACTGTTCCAATGGATTCATTTTGGCTTTGGAAATTCCATGTTCTGGAGCCAGAATTGCCACAAGAAGCCACCAAAATATTTGGCTGCTCTCTGCTGCACTCATGGTTTATTTTTTTTTTCTGGCTTAAATTCTCTAGGAAAAGCCATTTTCTGTAATAGGAGCTGACACAGTTTCTTCCCTTTGCTTTAAAAAGGAATTTTTAGGGAAAAATCCCAGACAAAAGAACTCTGGGCTCTGCTGTTCACCCTCAACCTTTACCCAGGAAATCTCCAGCACTTTTGCAAACCAGCCCCCCAAAAAATCTCATCTCTACCTGGTTTTTGCTTCCCAAATCCAGCAATTGGGGATAATCTCTCAGGGAGGATTTTTGGGGTGTCCTGTGCAGGGCCAGGAGTTGGAATTGATGATCCTGATGGGTCCCTTCCAATTCTAATCCTTTCTCAGGGATGTGGGAAACACCAAAAAGAAGAAGAAAATTGCCCAGAAAATGAAATCCTGTGTTCAGTGGTGCCATTATTTACTGATTTAAACTTCCTTATTTTCACTTTTTTTTTTTTTTGCTTGCATAGGCAAAATCATCCCACAGTGCCACCTGTGCATGCTGAATGATAAAAAAGGACAAAAATAATCTCTAAAAACTCCGTGTTCTCTTCACTGCAGCTCCCAACTCTCCTTGTTTTCAGTTTGCAAGGGTAAAAAACAGTGGATAATTCAGGATGCAACAAAACTGAGCAAGGCTGGGAGGAGTCAGTGGCAGATTTTGGGATAAATCCACAAGTTCCATGCAAAGAAAACCTCTCACCTGGCTGCTGGCAGGAGACAGATTTCAGTGCCCTGACCATGAGGCCAAACTTGAACTCCAGATTATTTATGGCACCATCTTTCTGCTTAAAAAAATGTAAATTTTATGGAGTTTCATGCCAAAAAAAGCGCTGTAACCTCACAGTGCTGACTTGAAGGGATTGGCAACTTACACAGCCCAGAGTGGGGAGGGAAAAACCCCAAAATCAGCTCATGATTTCTGGATTGCAGCTGGGACAGGGAGTGAAGGCAGCCCTGAGGAGGCACCTGGCTGCCTGCCCAAAACATCCCTTCCTTCTTCTGGGGCCCCTCCAGCTCCACATGGCTAAAAAAGGAGCTGGAAAATGTCCTGGAAGCACAAAAAGCAGCATCCCTCCCTCTGTCCCTGCAGGGAGCAGCTCTAGGTGAGCTCTGGGTGAGCTCTCCCCACCCTGGAAGAATTTTCACACAATCCTTGTCCCCAAAAATGTGGAATTAATGGCTATTATTAATTAATGGCTAATATTAATTAATTAATGACTATGGAGCTCTGAGGAGCTCCAGGCTCTGAAGAAAACCATTGAATTTCTTTTCACCCCGTGCTGTTTCCTCCTGAACCTGGCACTGTTGTTACAGGGATAAAAGATTTCCCCATTATTACTAAAAATGGCAACAACAACAACAAAAAAAAAGGCATTATTTACACTGCAAGAGGGGTTTTTTGGGGTTTGGGGGTTTTTTTTGTGAGGTTTTTTTCTGTTTGGAATTGTCATAGCACAGGGAACAAAGGCACTACAGCAACTCCATCAGCTCTGCTCCAACATCCCAAGGATGGAGGCAGCAAAATAATCCCTTCAACTTTTATATCATGGTGCTGAGTAAGAACCCAAAATGATCCTTTTTATCTTCATCTTGTGGTACTGATTGAGAACCCAAAATTGTCCCTTCTACCCTCATCTCATGGTGCTGATTAAGAACCCAAAATGATCCAAATTAAGGACCTAAAATGATCCTTTTAATCTACATCTCATGGTGCTGATTAATAATCCAAAATGATCCTTTTTAAGAACACAAAATGATCCTTTTGAGAACTCAAAATGATAATTTTTAAGAACCTAAAATGATAATTTTTAAGAACCCAAAATGATCCTTTTCATCCTCATCTCATGATGCTGATTAAGGACCCAAAATGATCCTTTTTGAGAACTCAAAATGATCCTTTTAATCTACATCTCATGGTGCTGATTAATAATCCAAAATGATCCTATTTAAGAACACAAAATGATCCTTTTGAGAACCCAAAATGATCTTTTTAATCTTCATCTCATGGTGCTGATTAATAACCCAAAATGATCCTTTTAATCTACATCTTATGGTGCTGATTAACAACCCAAAATGATAATTTTTAAGAACCCAAAATGATCCTTTTAATCTACATCTCATGGTGCTGATTAAGAATCAAAAATGATCCTTTTTAAGAACACAAAATGATAATTTTTAAGAACCCAAAATTATCCTTTTAATCTACACCTCATGGTGCTGATTAACAACCCAACGTGGCCATTTCTGTGCCAGTCCTGAAGATCTGACACAAACTCACTGGGTGAGGAATGAAAAAGTTCTAACCCACATTCCCAGGTGGAGAATTCCAAGGAAAACCCTTTTCCCTCCCCATCCTGCCCCCTCTCCCTGCTGATTTTGGGAGCAGTGGAGTGAAGCAGTTACATAAAAACTGCAGGAACTGAGGGGGAGAGTGAATGTCAAATCTTGCTGGAACATGAACCCGGGAGCTTTGTGGATTCAGCCTCCAACATCCATCAAACATGATTAATTTTAATGTCACAACATTTTAATGTCAATTACTTTTAATGTCACAGCTTCCTATTTGCTGCCACAGCCGCATTCCCGAGTCCATCAGAGATTCCCCCCAAAGAACTTTTAAGATCAAATAAATAAACAATTCAGGATAAATGTTACAAACAAGCAGGAGCCTCCCTGCTTTTGGGAGGATGTGGGGAATTTATTCCAAAGGAATTGAGAAATGGAGCATCTGAGGCTTTCATTTCTAAGGCTAAATTATTACTTAGTAAAAATTCTCTTCAGCTCTTTTTTTTTTTCTGGTTATAAATTTGGTGAATTCCAGATGGCAGCTGGAGATGTGGCTTGATATTGTTTGCATTAGCCAAGGATATATTTTATTTAGGTGCTGCATCAAAAATAACAAAAAAACCCCACAAAAACAAAACAAAAAAAAAATAAACAAAACAAACAAACAAAAAGAAAACAAACAAACAAACAAACAAACAAAAAACACAACCAAAAAAAACAACCCCAAAACCAGTTGTGATTGTGACATCTTAAAATTTGTGTGCAAAAAGAGACACCAGGCAAATTAAGACCAATTAAGACACTCATAAAAGAATATTTGAGACTTAAAATCTTTAGGTTATCAGTGGCTGGGGAAAAAAATAAAACAGCTGAAGGGTTTTTTTTTGTTTGGTTTGGTTTTTTTCTTTTTGCAGTGCAACTCTTCACAATTTCAAACCCATTTAAATGCCACCCATTTAGCAGCCTGGACTTGCATTCCAGTTCCTCTGGCTTTATGTTGTTTTTTTGTTTTTTTTCTGAACTTCTGTTTGCTAAATGTTATTTTAAAGAGCTGGTGAGGCTGACAAAGCCTCAAACTCCCTGGGGTTTCTCACGAGAACAAAAGCAGCCTTGTGGATATCTTTAGAACAAATTATAAGACTGAGGAGAAGTCAGGCCTCTAATATGAAACTGAGATGGGTCACACAAGATATTCAGACAAAGTAAAGTAAAACAGGAAAGTGAGTCAGACACCTGCCTGGCCTTTTTTAGAGTCCTTGGTGCAGTCATTAAAATAAATTTCTGTACCTATATTTGCATTTAATGCTGATGCATGAAGCAGTTTTGTCTCAGAATGGGGATTTTAAGCCCATAACAGTTCAATGTTATATATGTTCTATAAATGCACAGCTCCAGCAATTTAAGTCTCAACCAGTAATCAAAGTGCAAAAATGAAATGCTCCATTTAGCAACAGATCTGTCCAAACAGAGCAGGTGATTTTGATGGAGTTTCAGCAGTTTTTGGAGCAGCAGAGACCATCCAACATCACCACAGTGTTTGCAGCTCCACAGCTGCAGTTCCAGCAGCAGCTTTTCCTGTGAAACAGCCCAGAAATTCAATTTCTGTCCTGCATTTCCAAACCCCCACTAGCAGAGCTGAAAAACCCTGGAATTCCCATCCTGCAGAGGCAGCAGGGGCTCTCCTGATCCCGGGGGGGGGGCTGAGCACCAACCAGCCTCACTTGTCAGATGCTGTTAAAATCCAGGGCTCATTAAGAAGCAGGGCTGGAATTTCCATGACTCAATGAGTTTAGATTCCCTGGAAAGAGGGAGGATTATCCCAGCACTCTCCATCTGGGCTGGGTGGAACTCAGCCCTGTGCTCAGCTGGACTCTTAGCCAGGAATAATCGCTGAGCAGGTAAAGCAAGAGGTGCCAGACAGCACAAAGTGACAGAAATGTGTTTGTGTGACAGCAAACACAGCCTGGGGTCAGCCTGGGCTGTGCTCAGGGACCTCACCCCCACCCAGACTAAGCACCAGCTCCTAAACAAAGCCCCACACTCTGATTATTTACACATTTCTTCTGTCCCCAGGCAGGCAGAGGCAGAGCGTGGCTGGGAGGCTGCAGGGAGATCTTCACCCCAAGCTCAGCTCCCTCAAAAGGATTGGTTTGGGTTCAACTCCTCCATCACTCTGAAAATCTCTTTATCACAGCCACCATCAGAGCCACTCGAATCCAGCAGGTCAGATTTATGAACTCAGTGGCTGTGGTTTTTTTTTATTTGCACTCAGATGTGAATATGGAACATGAAAACCTCAATCAGCTCCAGTTTCCTCCCCGGTTTGGTTCCCTTTTCCCCATGGCAAGCTGAGTCCATCCCATCAAGGCTAAAAAGCATCCCAGCTTTTATTCTGAGCACTCAGTCCTTAAAATCCTTTAGAAGACAGACTTGGAGTTAAATAAAACAGTACCAGCAAAAACTGAAATATTTTCCTTTCCCACAATCCAAGAACAGCAGGAGCAGAACTTGACTTTGGAATTTTAAAAGCTGATTTAAAAATCTTTTAAAGATTCTCACCTTTCCTTTCTGGAGATTCCCAATCCTACAGGGAGGGGGTTATTTCCAAAACTACCCTCATGGGTGGCATTGGGCAGAAGATTTGATGCTAATCATTGGCAAAGGCAGAACTGGACCCATTTTTCTCAGGAATTAAGGAAATTTTACCAAGAAATGGAACAACCAGTTGCTGGGAAATAAATTCAAAGTGCTTGACTTCTGTTCAGAAGTATATTCCTGTCTATTGAACCTATCCAGAAAGCTCAATGGCAAGTGAAATTAGATTTATTTCTTCCAGAATATCAATACATGTTTCTCCCCAACTACCTAATAATCAGCAATAAATTCCCCATATTAATATGTGATTCCACTTATGGATTTTCTTCCACTCAGCAATAATTTCCCCATATTAATATGTGATTTCACTTATGGATTTTCTTCCACTCAGCAATAAATCCCCCATATTAATTTGTGACTAAATTAGTGTACTGGCTTTTGCTGATGGGGAAAAACCAGCTGAGGAAAAGTCAGGTTTTTAATTTATTGTGCTGTCACTG
Source organism: Erithacus rubecula (assembly GCF_903797595.1). Lineage (NCBI taxonomy): Eukaryota > Metazoa > Chordata > Aves > Passeriformes > Muscicapidae > Erithacus > Erithacus rubecula. The sequence goes on from NC_136677.1 coordinate 3,250,523, forward strand.
TGTTCTTGCCTCAAACCTGCTCCTGTTAATAACTGGAAACAAAATAACAGGTGAAGTGTCTTAAATAACAGGAAACAAGCTAACAGCCTGAGTGGATATTTAAATAACCAGAAACAGTGAGTGATATATTTTAAATAACTGGAAACAAGTTAACAGGCAAAGTGAGTCTTTTAACTAGAAACAGGATAAGATGCTAAGGAATATTTAAAATAACTGGAAACATGCTAACAGATGAAGTTAATATTTTCAATAAATGGAAACCAGCTAACAGCCTAAATGAGTATATTAAGTAACTAGAAATAGGATAACAAGCTAAAAAAAATTTTTAATAACTGGAAACTAGCTAACAGGCAAAGTGAGTATCTTAAATAATTGGGAACAAGTTAACAAAGTGATATATTCTAAAAAAATGGAAACAAGGTGCTAAGAAATATTTAGAATAAGTGGAAACAAGTTAGTAGTCTGAGTATCTTAAGTACCAAGAAATAACAGGCTAAGGAATATTTTTAATAACTGGAGACTAGCTAATAGGCAAAGTGAATATTTTAAATAACTAGAAACAAGCTAACAGCTTAAGTAAATATTTTTAGTAACTGGAAGTTAGCTAGCAGGCAAAGTGAATATTTTAAATAACTGGAAACCAGCTGCCATTGCAAGTGGGCATCCCAAAAAACCAGAAAACCTGCAGAGAAGCAGCAGGTACCAGCCCTGAGTGCCTGTTCTGCACCAGATCCTCTCCACAGCCTGCAGCCAGCACAGGACTCAGCTCTGGTGTGGGAATTAAAATCCCTTTTTGCTCTTCTTGCTGGGTCTGGGGTGACAGGAATCCCTCATCTCCCTGTTTGCAGCCTGGGCTGACCCTCCTGTGCTCCTCCAGCCCAGCCAGCTCAGCAGAAAGCAGCTCCATCACTCTGGGAATTGTTGGTTAGTTTTGCTTAGTAGAGAAGGGATAAAAAATAAAAATAATAATAAAAAAAATACAAACAATCCAATAGCTCCACACTGCCCAGACTGTCCCAGTCTCCATCTGGTCCTCATTACCAACCAGAAACAAGCCCAAAGTGTCTGCCAGGCAAGATTTGACATTTGCACAGAGCAAGGCAGGGGGCTGTGCCCAGCTGCAGGGTCCTGGCTGCTCCAGGGGGGGTTTGGGGTGGCTGAAGGCACCTGGAGCAGGCAGGACAGGGAGCCCTGAGCAGGGTTTGGGTTCAGAGCTGATCCTGCAGCATCCAAACTGCTCTGGGGGATGCAAGGGGGGGGGAGTGTTTGCTCAGAAATGTTTTATTCAGGCTGTTTATCCTCAAAAGAGCGTTTTCCTTTTAGATTAAATTATCTGGACTCTGTTTATTCTAAACACAGGAGACAGGACTCAAGCATTTCCTCTTTTAGGAAGTATGGTTGAGTGTATTTCCTACAAAATTTATAAAGAATTCAGGCAAGGGCTTGTGTGGCTCCTGAAGATTTCAAACCCTTCTTTCCTAAATGCTGAAAGAGCTTCCCCTGTCAGGGCACAGCTCCATTCCAGTGACATGAAATACAAATGCAAGCAGACAGCAGCTATAATCTCTTTGGAGAGGGCAGCCTGATAAAAACCATAATCAAATTATTTACCAATACTCCCCATTTTGTCTCAAGACCATAAATTTCATTATATAATGAGATATTTCCCCCTTTTTAGATTTTTACAGTGGGGTAAGCCATGGCTCTGTAAGGATTCGTTAAAATCATCTCCTGGGACTGGAGGTGAGATGAGTTTATCAACAACAAAGTTGAATTTTAGCAGTGAAAATTTTCATTCCAGCAGATGACAGAGTCACCCCTGGAACTGGAAGAAAAAACACAGATTTCTGTCTTCTCCTCTCATCTCCTTACAGAGAACTCTAACATTTTTGATACAAAGATAACACATTTTAACTCCATTTTCCATGTTTTAGGCAGCCCTGTTCCTGCAGGAGGTCTGAGGGAAGCTGGAGGGAATTGTCCTGCTCAGTTTTCCAGCACACCTGAACTCCAGATCCTGCTCAGAGCTCCTCTGCCCACCAGGAATTCTGCCTGAACATCCCAGGCCCCTTTCCCCAGGATCTCCCATTTCTCCCTGGAATGTTCATCTGTTTGCAGCACTCCTGGATCAGAGAGGGCAGGGGGAGATGAGCAGTGGCTGCTGCTCCAAGAGGCTGCAGGAATAACATTTCTGTGCTCCCTGCAGCCCTGCTGCTGCTCTCATCATCATTACCTGCTCAATTAATGCTCTTGGAATGCATGGCTGCCACCAGGAGCTGCCCCTCCTGTGCTCCACCAGCTCCCTCCACCAGGGGAATTCTTCCTGGTTTATTTTTAATTCTGCCTCATAATCAGGCCCTAATTTTATGCATATTGGGCTGAGGATATTTTTTCCCTTTCTTCTACATTGTCAGTCTGCTTGTCACATCCTTGCTGAAGGGGATTCCTCACTCTGAGTCCTTCTCTTGCTGGGGTAGAATGGCCTCTTTTCCTTGAGGATTATAGGCTCTGACAGTGCTGACACAGAAAAATAAAACCCCAGAATGATTTCAAAGCATGAGCAGGGCTGTTTCCTCCAGAGCAGGAACCTAAACCCAGCTCCCTCTCCTCACCCAGAGCAATCCCAGACCCTCTGACAGCCTCTCCCTCACTTGCTGATAAGATTATCAGTTTTAGTAACAAGGAGACCACACACTGTGTCCCCTCCATGAGCTAAAGCTGGCAGTGTCACAGCAGAAGTTACAACAAAGCTGGGACATTAAATCAGCAAGAGAAAACGAGAACTGGATATCCTCAAAGGTAAGAACATCACAAACCTCCTAAATTCAGGACAATTAACAGCCAGGCACATCTTACTTCCAGGTAAAAGTAGAATATTTTCTAAGAGAGAGTTTTGAGTGAGCTCTGTTTCAATCTCCATACAGATATTTTAGAAAAAAACAGAATTTATTTGCTTTTTAGTCTTTGGAATTTTTTTCCCCCTCCGTTCTGCTTTTACAAGATGGTCATAAAAAATGAAGCAACATTTAAATCAGCAGCCAGGGTGGAAGAGCATTGCTAATTCCTGCCTGAATCAGCTCCCTCCTCACAGGAACTGGAAATTAATTTGCCTTCTATGAGCTGAAGCTGTTCCTGAGCTCAACTTACTAAAGCAGGAGCTTTCAGTGTGGAGAGATGACAGAGACACTGCAAGAATCAGAGAACCCCAGAGCCCAGGAGAGGCCTCTAAAAGCCCCAAACCCCCAAGAGAAGATGAGCACACAGTTAAAAGAGCTCCAGCACACTCCCAGCCTGTCTCAGCAGCACCAACCCTGCCAGCAGCTATTGGAGTTTATTCTGGCCAGGCTGGGTTTTCCACTCTGCAGAAAAAGAAATAATGAGAGGACAACCCTGAGGCCAGGAACTTGAAGGAAAAGCTCCAGGCAGCAGCAAAGGGATGCTGCACACATGGGTTTGTATCATAAGAGAGGCTCTGAGCCTGCTCTGGGATGGGGAAAGCAGGCAGGAGTGGCACTGGAAGGAAAAGGTTGCTGCATATGTCATGTGTCATTACAAAGTGATAAAAAGGATTTGCATTCTCCTCGAGGAAAGCAAATTTTATTGGTTAAAATAAAGGATATCCTTCTGCCCAGCACAGCCTCCATCAGGTGATGGTAAAACGGGTGTGAAAGCACAGTGGAAAATCACTCATAGCAAATAGTTTTTTAATTCACTTAATATTTACTGAGATGGGATAGAACACACCCTGCACCACTGTTCTAACCCTGAAACCAGGCTGTGCTGGATCAGAGCTTGGGTGAACAAAGAACAGTCCCCAGCAGTGCTCAGAAAACCACTAACAAGGCAGGAAAATGTCAATATTGCCTAACTGGCTAGTTAAAATCATTCTACATGCATGAATAATCAGCTTTTGTTATCAGCTCTGTTTTTTTCCCCCTTCGTGTTTTTTGCTTAAAGTGTTTGTCAGGAGGAAGGGAAGGAAGTAAAGAATTCATTTAAGCTGGAGATCTTCAGTTCCCAACTTTTCTGCAGAAATTTCTGCTCTGGAAGGACACAGAGAGATGCTAACCAGGTGCCTGGCTTGTTTGGACAGCAGGCAAAACCAGGTTTAAACCTGGTTAAAATTTAGTTTCCATGCAAACCTGTGAGGCTGCAGGATCAGTGCAAACAGGCAAAGAAACAATCCCTGCCTCAGAGCACTTAAAATCTAGAAAAATATCAATGTATCCAGAAAAATATCACCCTAATTTCTCCTGGCTGGTGCAACAAAGCCAAATTTCCTCCATTCACGTCCTGATTTTGGCTTCTCCCGTGGAGGGTGTGGAGAGGGGAGGATGCCTGTGACAACCCCGCAGCCTCCACCGCATTTGGAGCCTTTTCCTAATGGGAATTCATTCCTTGCTGCCCCACAATGGGAGCAGCACGCCCAGGGCGCTGCTCGATAGGAAAAAAAAATAGCGAGCCCAAGTCATTAGAGAAAGGAGCTTTGAGTAATTCAGCATCGTTATCAGCAGAGCAGAGCAGCCCAGGAGTTTCCAGCCTCCCTCCTAGCAGGTCACACGGGGCCTGAATGAAGTGACAGCTGCAGAATTGTGGTTTTTGTTGACTCCAGGGCTGGCCTGGGGCGAAGAGGAAGGAGCTGACAAAGGCAGAAAAGGCGGGATGCATTTGGCACAGCGCGGGCAGCCTCTTCCCCCATTAACGCAGGTGGAACAGCCTGGCTGAGCTCTCAGCCCCATTTCTGAGCAATTTCTGAGGTTCAGGAGGGAGAGGCTGGCACAGTGCTCTCCCTCTGCACAACCAGCACGGAGCTGTCAAAAACCAGCATTTTCGGTTTCCAGCCCGTCCCTAAAGCTTGGGATGGTTAAAGGATGTCTCCTTTGGTGTGACCCAGCTCGGGTGTCCCCACAGTCATAAATTCCAGAGCAAATCCTTCATAACACTGGAAATGGAAGCACTGAAAACGAGCAGGCACTTAAAGATGAAGCCTGAATCACTAAATCATGATTCACTAGTAAAATCCAGCTGGAACCTCAACATCCTGAATGCCTCTGTGACCAGAAGACACTCACTGCTTCAAATCCCCTTTTGAATAGAAAAAAAAAATATATAATCATGGCATTTGTCAACACAAAAGCTCTTCTTTGTCTGGCTGAAATTCCCTTTGTCTCCAAGCAAGAGCTTGAAACAATGGAGAGGAGGAGAGGTTTTGCCCAGAGCAGAGACCACAGACAGAGCTGCACTGTGGGAAGATCTCTGTGGCATTGGATGGATTCAAACAGCTCCTTCTGTGGGATTCTGGGGCTCCTGGGGGAGCAGCAGCAAACTGTCCCCAAATGCCACCTCAGGGACACTCAGACCTGAGCTGGCACCGAGCTCACCCAGGCAGCCAAACAGAAAAAGCCACAAAACCATCAGAGCTGATGAGCAGGAATCCTGTGAATCCTCCACAGTGTCAATAAATAAACAATAAATAAACAATAACACAATATACAACCAGCAAATAAACATCAACACAATGTACAAATGCTAAATAAACATAAATACAGTACCCAAATGATAAATACACAGTATCAAATCTCCTTTTTGCAGAGCTCTCTGAAGCAAATGAAGCAAAGAGCTGCCAACACCCCCGTGCTCAGCAGAGCCTCATGGCCCAGTGCAGCATCACTGAGAGGCTTCACTGAGAGTGACTGAAAGCTCTGACACCATTTGAAAGCTGTTTTTATGCTCCAGGAGTTCCAAGTGAAGCTACCAGAGATGTCTGGAAATCAGGCAGTGCTCCTGCTTTGGTTTTTTTTTAAGGATGCAGCAGCCTGGGCTCATCTGGACCAGAGAGTCCCTGCACCAAATCCTGGGTTTGGTGTCCCTGGAGTACCTTGAGCTCCCCAAGGAGATTTTTGTGTCCCCAGGCAAAACTCAGTGCACCAAATCTTGCATGGTATCCTTGGAAGTCATTCAATCTCCCCCAGGACATTTTGTGTCCCTCAAGCTCCCCCAGCAGATTTTCTTTTTGTCCCTGGGCCAAACCCCCTACACCAAATTGTGGTTTTGGTGTCCCTGGAGTCACACAAACTCCCCCAGCAGATTTTTTTGTGTTCCTGGGCCAAACTCCCTGAACTAAATCCTTGATTTTTGTATCCCTGGGAGTCTCCCAAACTCTCCCAGTAGATTTTTTTTTGTCCCCAGACAAAACTCATTACACCAAATCCTGAGTTTTGGTGTTCCTGGAGTCACCCAGGCTTCTCCAGCAGATTTTTTATGTTCCTGGGCCAAACTCCCTGCACTAAATCCTGGGTTTTTGTGTTGTTGGGAATCACCCAACCTCTCCCAGCAGAATTTTTGTGTCCTTGGGCTAAACTTACTGCACTAAATCCTGAGTTTTGGTGTTCCTGGAGTCACCCAGACTTCTCCAGCAGATTTTTTTGTGTCCCTGGGCCAAACTCCCTGGGTTTGGTGTCCCCATTTAGAGTTTCTGAGCACATTGATGTCTCAGGAGGGGCAGGGAGGTTCAGCAGCCTGATGCTGCTGCTCTGAAATCACTGCTAGTGCCAGCCAGTGCCTGGGGAGGGTGAAGCAATTTCCTCAATCTTGCTCAACAAGGCAGGATCCAGCAGGATTCCCAGACACCAGCCTGCAGCTCACTCCAGCAGAGTCACTCTGGAATAACCCAGCCCCAGCACAGCTCCAAATCTGCCTCTGCACCTCTCCCTGCAGAGCTTGGAGAAATGCTGCTTTGTTCAGGAAAAGGAAAAAAAAAATATTAAAAAAAAAAAAAAAAAGCCCTGATGTTGGAGAATGTGGCTCCTTTTTTTTTTTTTTTTTTTTCCTCTTGTCCCTGGAATTGTGATTGGAAATAATTGGAAGTGTCACTGGAAGTAATCAGAAGTGACAGTCCCTGGGCTACAAGGCTTTTGCTTCAAGTCTAACGATCCCCCTGCAAAACAAAACCTAAATTTAAACAATGAAGTCATAAAGTGATTTGCCTTCAAGGTTGAAAACCCTGTATTTTTTTTTTAATAAAAAAAAAAAAAGAAGTGCCTGGCTCTGGTTCAGTTCAATATTCCAGGCTTGCTGTGTTAGATGGAAGCACAAAACACACACAAAGACACCCTGTGGTTTCTGGCCCTACCTGGCCAATAAAGGTTCATCTCTGTATTAAATGTTCCTGTGACCTTTGAAATTCTGTCACATCTCTAAGGAAAAACACAGCCTGAGTAATCTGAGCTGTGAGACTCATCCAGCACCCATCTCAAATATTCCAAATACTGGAAAACCACCCAATTCCAATATTTTGCTGAAGTCAAAGGGAATGGAATGAAGTTTTGGGGTTTTTTTTTTTACATTTCTGCAAAGGCCTCCTAACAACCCAAACAGACACTCAGAGAAAGAATCTGTTCAAAAGACCTCACATCCACAATACACTCCATGTATTTACCAGACAGAAAAAACTAATTTTCCTATTTTCACCTGCAGCATGAGGTAATTCAGAGACCCAGCACACAGAGCTCAGGATTTACTCTCTGTGAGGTTTCTCTGAGAGCACAGCAGCTCTTCACACCACGAGTGCATTTTCTCAGCACAGTGCTACCAAAAAAACATTAATATGTGATAAATATCTTACTGGAAAATAAAAATAAATCTCTCCAGGCTGCAGGTGAAGGATTCAGCTGTTTGTTAATGATCTGCACATCAGTGCTGTGCCCACATTTGGGGATGCAGCAGGAGGAAAATGGCTTTAAGTCAGAACTGCAGAGTTTTTTGCTGTGTTCCAGCCAATGTGTCTGAGTTTACTCCTCCCTCAGATGCACTTTAAATGTTCTCTGTGCAGTCTGGCCCTGCTGGAGTGAATAAAAACTTTCAGAGTGACCCTTGCAGCCCAAGCCCAGCCTGGTCATCCCTTGCCTCTAACCCTGCACGCTCCATTTCAGAGCAGCTCCTCCTGCCAGGCAATGGCACAAACACACCCCAATCCTCACTGACCTTTTCCCTCCACAGGCAATTCAACTGCAGGCACCAAGCTGAACTCCAACCTTTCCACCCAGGGTTCAGCCTCGTGTTCCTGACACAAAAAATGTCAATAATAATAATAAAAAATATGGTGGCAGCTCCCCAGGAGGAGAGAGAGGCTGGGAGTGTGCAGTGATGTGTATTGATCCCTGTGGGACAGCAAACCTGACACTGTGGGGCTGGGACTGGGGAATTCTGAGTGAAACATTTGCCTTTTTCAGCTGCCAAATGATTTCCTGGAGAAAGGGAAGGAGCAGATGAGGTTTTGTTGCCTTCTGTCCCACCCAGCACTTTGAAGCTGCTCTGTTGCCTTTACAACTTGCAGCAAAGAAGAAACAGAGCTCATTAAATAAACTCAGGTGCCAAGGTGTGGCTGAGGAGAGCCTGGCCTGGTGCCCATCCCCCTTTTGTGGGATATTTCTGGGAAGCAGGAGCAGCTTTATTCTGGTTGATAACCCAGGCTCCTGTTGCATTCTCCTTGCCTGCACTCCAAGCAAACCCATTTTAGCCAGGCTGGCAGGGGTGGCTGTCACTGCCCAGGGGTGCTGAGGGGAGCACAGAGCTCAGGAATCAGCAGCTGGGATCCAGCCTGGTGCCTCCTCACACATTTCCCACTGTTGTTCCTGCATCCTGCACTGTCCTGTCATTTGGGGCTCTATTCACAGACCTCCCTGACCTGGCCTCACCCTTGACTTTTTGCTGGGTTGCTTCTGTAAACCAAGCTTTTCTAAAAACAGATGAAGACACAGCTTTGGGTAAAAAAAAAAAAAAAAAACCACCCAACCAAAACAGACCCATTCATCTTTTCAACAAGCTGCCTCTGCACCCAGAGTAGCCTCTCCTGCAGCACACAAGATTTTCACAGTAAAACACATTTGGGGGCACAAACACTGCCTGTAGCCTGGGCAGCACAGGGCATGGCTTAATTAGAAAATTGAGGTGTATTTTGATTAAAAAAGGGGGGAGAAGGCACAGAAAGCAGCTTGCAGCACCTCATTTTGTTGCTGCTACACAGTTTTTAGTCCAGTGTAACAACAAATAAAGATTTTCCAAAGATGTGTAAGACTGGGAGAGGGACTGCTGACATCTCTTTGCAGTTCTGAAAGCAAATCCCAGACTGCAAACGTGCTGAATCCCCTACAAAACCCTGTGTTTGCCTGGAGGAGAACAGGGGAATTTGCTGTGATCCTGAGGATAAACACCAGCATATCCCTGTGCCACTTGTGCAATGACATTTCTGGGAAGGAACTCGTGCTGCTCTTGCACAAAATATCCTTCTGAAGTGGGACAGCTCCCCCATAAAACAAACCTCTAATTCTACATAAAGGCCAGGGGGGGTAAAAAGGCAAAACACCACTTGTTTTCCATGGGAAATTCAGAAATTTTGCCTTTCCTCTGGTTCTACTTCCCATAAAAATGAATTCTTCTCCACAGTTTTGGCATGCTGGTTTTTCTCACTCTGGCATCTCCCTGGTGGTAAAATGGAAAAAGCACAAAGGATTTTAAAAAACCCCTCCAAAATAAACTTTTTTTTTTGTTTAGTTTTCAAATGTTAAAAATCCCAACTATTTCATATAAAACAAAGCAGCACTAGAGAAAAAACAGGAAATTTATCATCAAGTGTCTCAACAGTAAATATTTGATGCAAACCATCCCTGGCTTTGGAAGAATTGGAGTGTCTCACCAGGAGTGTTAATCCTGATATTCTGCCAGAGAGCAACTCAATTGTGTTTGGCTCCCCTAAATTCCCCCTGGAGTGCCAAACAGATCCTTTGCTTCCCTTTATTCTCTTTCCTCAGGTATTCCCAGAGCAGTTTTCTAACAAAAACTTGGAATTAAATCCACACTCCTCTAACAGCTTGAATGTCTCACACAGTTGATGTTTTGTTGCCTGCTCTTGGAATTGGAGATGAATTATTATCAATTCCATGAAGCTGTCCTGGGGAGAGCAGATCTTTTTCAAAGCTGCATTTTTCACCCTGCATTCCTTCAAGAGCCAGTGACAAAGGGCAAGTGAAATCAAGATGTAAAAATCACCCACAAAACTGCTTTTTTCCCAGCTGCAGGTTGGTTTTTTACACCAGTCCTGAGCCAAGGTTTGTGCTAAATGTTATAAAAAATGAGGCAAAGCCCTTGTCCCACCAACCTTCAACACCATGGAACAGTTAAAAGCAAGAGAAGGAGACAAACAAAACAGGAAAACAGCAAATATATCATTTGTTTTAGTTATCACTGAGAAATTCTGGAAGTATCCGAAAATCAGCATGAATAGAGATCCATAAACTTTGTTTTAACCTGAAAATGGTCTCCTTTGGTTTCCACTATTTCTGAGAAATCAGCAAGAATTGAACTCCACAAGCTCTTTTTTTAAGGAATCTGAAACCCTCCCTTGTTTTTTTTCTACTACTGGAAAATCAGCAAGAATTAAGATCCACAAGTTTTGTTTTAAACAAACTGAAAACTGTCTCCTTTGGTTTTTTTTCCTCCTGGAAAATCAGCAGAAGCACAGATCCAAAAGCTTTATTTTAAACTCTCCTTTGTTTTTTCTTACTGCTTCTGGAAAATCAGCAAGAATTAAGGTCCACAAGCTTTGTTTTAAGCAACCTGAAATCTGTCTCCTTTTGTTTCTGGGAAATAAAGAACCACAAGCTTTGTTTTAAAGAATCTGAAATGTCTCCTCTGGTTTCCACTGCTCCCAGCAGCACATCCCACTAAATCCACAATTCCCAGCGCACTCACTGAGAGTGGGGGCACTGCTTTAAAAAAAATCAGATTTTGCAGTGGATTCTGCTTGGCTGTGGCAGAGGACAGAAGGGTTTGGGGAGCAGGAGGCCAAGGGCAGGTTTGCTGTGCTCTCAGAGCAGGATTTTCCTGCAGAGCAGAGCACAGCCCCGGGCAGCTCCAGCATCAGCTCGGATTTCCCAGCTACCAGCCCGTGGATACCTGGGCAAATGCTGCTGTCAGAGGAGATTCCTCACTCCAGCAGCCCTGCAAGGAGCTGCTCTGTGACCTTTTGGGTGGTGCAGTGAGACGGGAGGAGCTGAGTGCTCAGCACAGAGGCTGCAGCGCCCTGGGACAGCACTGAAAGAGACTCCTCGACCTCAGAGCTCAGAGGGCACAGAGCTGCTCAGGAGAGTGAGAATTCAGAATATCAACCCATATACAGAATATCAATACAGCAATGTGTATTCTGTCCCATCTGTTGGAGCTGGGTGGGGCAGTGACCCTGATCTCCTGGCACATATTATCTGCTAATGGGCCATCTTTAAACCAGCTGGGGCAATCATCTTTATCTTTCCCATGACCCACCCTTCATCCAGGAGGTATCTCCTGTTAATGGGCCATTGTTAAAAACTGGGTGTGGCAGTGATTCTTATCTCTGTGGGAGATATCTCCTGTTAATGGGCCATTGTTTAAAACTGGGTGTGGCAGTGATCTTTATCTCCTGGCACACATTATCTGCTAATGGGCCATCTTTAAACCAGCTGGGGCAATCACCTTTATCTTTCCACAGCCCATCCTCCCTCCAGGAGATATCTCCTGTTCATGGCCAGTGAGTCCCAGTGCATGACTGATAAAATTCCATCATCCCACTGGGAAATGCTCCACCCAGGGGAGGAGCCAAGCCTTTCCTACCCAGATAAAAACTGAGATTTTGGACACCAAGGTACCTTCTTTCCACTGGATTCCAGAGGAAAGCCAGACCTTTCCACATCATCCCTGGAGCTTCAGAGGAAACTGCACCTTCTCCAGGAGCACTGCTCCAGCTGAACCACATCTGCCACTGCAGGAGGATGCAGCCACCATGGAATGGGACTGCTGCCACCACCCTGACTGACTGACGGGTGTCAGCTTGGATTCTGACTCTGGCAGGGTTTGGGATTGTTCTTTGTAATACTGTATTTCTATTTTAATATTCCTAGTAAAGAACTGTTATTCCTAATTCCCATATCTTTGCCTGAGAACCCCTTAATTTCAAAATTACAATAATAATTTGAGATTCCATTTCAAAGAGAAGCTTCTGCCTTTATTGGCAGACTCCTGTCCTTCAAACCAGGACAGAGTAATTTTTGTTCTCAGCACCAGCCCAGATTGACATCTCAGCTCTCAGAGCTTGGTCAGATAATCACTGCTGAGGTGGGTTATGCTGCAGTGTGGTGGGTGACCCCTATTACTGCTGGAAAGGTGGGATGTGATTTGGGATGGAGCATCCCCTGCTCTGATCCCCACAGCCTGCAGTTCCTGCAGGGCACAGCACCCACACCAGCCAACAGCTGAGGAAAAAGCACATGAAACCAGTGACAAAGGCAGGCATGCAAACAATCACCCCCGAGAAATGTTCTGATCAGCTTTTTCCTTGAGTGGAAGGGTCATTAAAATATTTATGGTTGTCTTCGAGTGGGGAAAAGCAGAGATTTCCCACCCCATAAAATTTAAACCAATTCAGGAACACATTTCCATGAAAGCATTGGCTATTTCTTATTGGGTGAAAAATACAACATTATATTATGAATTTTTCCACTCTGGAGTAAAGAACCACTTCAAAATTCTGCTTTTCAGGGGTGCAGTGTTACAAAGGGAGTTTGTGATACCTGATTCTCTCTCCCAAATGGTCACAATCCTGTCACACTTGCATGGCCCACCTTCCCCTCCTCACTCCCCTGGCAAAGGGAGTCTGGCCATGCTCCTGTCCACACTCAGCAGAATCTTTCATCTCATTTTGTTTAAATAAAGGCTCCTTCAAACAGATTGGCTCCTGTTTCCTGTCTCCTCACACAGCTGCTTGTGTGCCCCAGAGAGGTAAACAGTGCAAAAGACAAGAATTGTGTATATTAGTCACGTTATGGGGATGTTTAATGATGAAAACTCAAACCTTCCTCTCAATTTCTGCATTAGTCTTCACTGTATCATTAAAAAAAAAATAACAAGACATCACTGGCAGTTCTGTAGGTTTTTACTGCAGAAAATCCAGGCTTTAGCCAGCAAATCAGACTCCCCAGCCTCCTTGTGTTCAGGAGGATCTAGGAACAGGCAACCACAACACTTCCTTACTTTTCCTAACATGGGTGAATGAGGCTGGACAAGGAGCAGAAAGACCAAGTCCTGTGCTGGCAGGGCAGGTAAAGCTCAGGGGGCACTTCAGGGATCAGGAAACAAAACATTGCAGGTTTTCCTCTGGGTTTTGAGGACAATTCTCCCCTCACCAGTGCTTGGGCAGGAGAGGCTGAAAAGCCTGACTCCAGGTGAGGGCAGAGTGTCTTTTGTTGGGCATTGCTGTGTTCCTGTCAGAGTGGAGATGCTGAGGATACTTTGATAAAACTTGTGTTTTATGGATAAAAGCAGCAAAGGGAAGTTGTTGTTATATTACAGACAAATCAACCTTTTGTGTGGCAAAAGTTTGTTCCTTCTACTCCAAACTTTTAATATATTGGAATATTCAGCAGCTGAATAGGATCAAAGATTGCAGTTCCCATTGTCTCCATCGGCCTGCCGTGCCCCCAATTTCCACAGAGCCACTTGCTGAAGGGCTGAGCAGGAGCTGAGCTGTTCCCAACCCTGCTCTCCCACCTCCTGGAGCCTCTTTGAGCACTGCCCACCCAGAGAGGGACAAAAGGGCAGATGTGCAGGGCACAGAGTGCTGCCTGCACTGCTGGGATCCCCCAGCACACCCAGACCCCTCCACTCCCTGCAGAGAAAACCTTTGCTAACAGCAATGCCCAGAGCAAAAACCTCTTCTCCATTCCTCAGCAGCTGCACAGATGTTGTGTCTGATCAAACCTCCCTCTCCAGTCCACACTCCACACCTGGGAGGCTTAAACTGGGCTTTCCCTGCCACAATCCCTTAGAGTGACCAAAAATGCTGCTGTGCCTGGCACTCAGCTCCTCCCAGGGCAGCAGTGACCAGCCCACTTTCTCCCACCTGTGCCCGGGTTCCAGCACTCAGCAGGGCCTGGAAGTGCCAGGCTTTGCCCAGCCAGGGCAGAGCTGGGCTGGAGCCTGGCAGCTCCTTCTCAGCTGCCAGCTCTTCTCCCCACAGCCCTCCAGCTTTCCTTCCCCTTTTTCCATTCTCTCCTCCTCAACAAATCAGCCTCTCTCTCTCCTTTCCCTCCTTTCAGCAGCCCTTTCTTGCCTTCCCCCATTCTCTCATCCTTTTCTCCCCCAACTCCTCCCTCCTGCACTCCAACACATCTGTTTCTAATCTCAGCCATCCATTGGAAACAATAACCCCTTTTTATTTTCAAGGTCTGAGCGCCCAACAATTTAACACAGTTACTAATTTGACACTCTGCCTGAAACAAAGACATTTTATTCACCTTGCTTTGCCCAAGAGGTCCAAGCCCCTCTCTCGTTTATCCTCTTTAAACAACAAACACACATTCCCAAATGAGTCTGTTTGACCACCACTTTTTAAAATTCATCTGGATAATCTCTGGCTGTCAACCTGCTCATAAAGTGACCAGAAAAGGACAGAACTCCAACACCACTGACATTACATTTTCCATAAAAGTTTCCTCGTTACATACCCCTTTTCTCCAACTCACCACGAACGAATTTCAGGCACACGGAGCGGGAAGTTTAATTAAATAAAAACTGAAAAGCCAACCTACCTAAGAAGAGGGCTGGAAATGCAGACATTCCGTCTCCAAGAGGGACTTTTCCTCCCTTTTTCTTCCTCTCTCCCAAGGACGGCAGGCAGACCTGCACAGGATTCAAAGGAACGCCTCTGGAATGCACTGAGTGTAATTGCATCCATGTGCCAGAAAAATCACCAACTTCACTCTTTCTTCCCTCCTATTCATCCCCTGGTCCAGCTTCCATCCAGATCCGGCTGAGCTTTTCTTTTTTTGGGATCTCTGAGGTTGCAAATTCGGGGGCCTGGGAGTTTCTGGGGGAGAAAAGCAGAGGCAGCACAGCAAGGACTTCACATCCACGGCAGCACAGAACAGTTTTGCCTGTCTGGAGAGGAGAGAAGCAGGGGGAAAACACTGAGCTCAATGTTCACCACATGGCTGCCTCCCACTCCAGCCCCTCCCTGCCATCAGCTGGGATTAATAGTGAAGACCAGTCATGTGGGTGAGGTAGAGCCGATTTCCAGCAAGAATACAGATATTTAAAAGAGAAAGAAGATGATTTCTCCAGTGGTAAAACAGTTAAGTTTGGAGGCAGCAAAAAAAAAGACAACCCTGCATGGAAAAAAACCCAAAAAAATCAGATTCGTCACTCAGGGGTTGGAAGGAGACTCTTGGAAAAAGCTCCTCAGGAGGACAAACACACTCCCCTGGATGGATGAGCTTTGGGGTGTTTTCTGTGCTGGAAACAGGAGATTTCAGCCTTGCTGGAACACTTACTCTGCCTGCTGCTTGATTTCCTTGTTGTGTTTTTAGGAGAGAAAGCAATCTCCTAAAAATGGATTTAATTTCACATTGTAGCTGCGCTTCACCGATGAGGGCACAGCCCAACCAAGCAGAAATTGGTGCCTGTGGGGTGCAGGGTTTAACTCCCTCCCAAAGGGCATCTTAAGGCACAGAGAGAGACTTTTTACATCCTCAGCTTCACCCTCATGCAGGGGAACAAGTTGGAAGAATTACCCCATAAAGAAACACCCAGCACATGCAGCAGAAGGGAAATAAAACAGATTTACCCACCTCGGTGCCTTGGAACACAGAGCAGAAATTCTTCCCCTCAGAACAGTTATGAAAGGGTTTGTAAAGCCTGGAGGAGAGCAGCAAACTGTGGGCAAGGCTGCCAGCCTGTGGTTTGGGACATCACTCTCTAGTTTTCCAAGCTTTCTGTTCTTTCCCTGTGTAACCCCACCCACACACGATTTCTCTGTGCTTTCCCCCAAAAAAATCAGGGATAAAATGTTTCTCTGCCCCTCCAGGGATGAAAGCCAGCCCTGTGCAGAGCCAGGAGCTGGACTCTGTGATTCTTTTGGCCACCTTCAGTTCAGGATATTCTATTTTTTATGAAATACAGAAATATTCATGAAGCCCTCAGTGAGGGGAACAGCTTTTGGGAAGCTCTGAAGAAATTTGGTACCTTTGGTGCTCATGACAGAACTGTGTAGGTATTTATGGGAAGATAACAAAGAGTGCTGCCAAAATCAAGCCCTAGGTTTGGATAGATCCAGGGAGAACAAAAGGGATAAAATTCATCCTTCTGCACCCAGTTTCATGAAAGTTTTATTAGTTTCTCTCAGCCTGAGATGGAGACAAGAGCAGCATTTGGCTCCTCCTCCCCAGAACTGATTTTCTCTCTCTATCGTGATGTTTTAAAAGCATTTTTATCTAATATAGACTGATTATCCAAATCTAACCTTGGCCAGTGAATATCACAGTTCCCACAGAGCTGCTCTGCCCATCCCACAGAACCAAATCCCAAAATTCCTCCAGAACTTTTCCCCCAGGCTTGACCAAACCTGCTGCTGGTTTCCCTAATGAATGGACCTAAACCCCCCTCTGATTCTCAATGGACAAAAAATTCATTTATTGCCTCCCCTGCTCTGCAGGCTGGGCAGCACTGAGCTTGTCTCTATGCATTACAAATGTGACAGAAGATGTGAATTCCCAACATCCTGATGGATTTAATAGGATCAATTCCTCCCCAGGGAGAGGGAGAGGAGTTCTGGCATCCTGCGCTGCCTGCCCAGCCTCCCCCAAATAAAACTTGATTTTTATATAAGCTTTAACCTTTTTTTTAAACTTGATTTTAAAATAAAGTTTTGTTTGCTCCCCCACATGGGCTGGGATGTGCAGGGGGAGGAGGAATCAGGAATTCACCCCAGGGACAGCAGGGAGGAGAAACTGATGTTGGAAATAAGCATTAAAGAAAAGGTTTGTGAAAAACTGTGATAAAACCAAAGTTTTTCAGTATTTCAGAGTTCCTGTGCTGCTGTTGACAAACCACGACTTTTAAGCTCAGATTTAAACACCTGGCTACAAAAATCTGCAGGAATCCTCTGCTGGAGCTGAGTTTCATCCCTTTGACATTTAGATGATCAAACCTTCCAGAAAACTTAAAAAAAACCTTCCTTAAATCTTAAATTTTAGAAAGTCTCACATCCCCAGAGCCTGCCAGCACTCTTTAACATGGATTTATACCCAAACTAGAATGTGTGGGGACTTTTTCTTTAATCCCAACTGGTTTTTTTTTTTTTTGATCCATTTATTCCTTTCACTTTTTTCTACCTCCTCCAAGGAAACACCTCCTTGAGCCTGAGCTGTCCCCCAGCACTGCAGAGCTGCTCATTCTCTTCTTTGTGAATAAAACATATCCCAAAGCTGCATTTTCTCCCAAAACCTCCCACTATTTCTCCCCTCTGGTGCTGGTTCATTATTGTCTCTTCTGCAATATTCCCTTTATCAACTTAATGATCTGAGCAGCTTCTTGATAAAGTCACTTAAATAACAAAATTCACCCATCACTTTCAATCTCTTGAGCAAAAAAACCCTTTATTGCTGTTTTTTGGAGTTGCAACTGATAAAAAGCACCAAGAACACAAGGAAAAAAAATCAAATTACACAAACAGATCTCAAAACAGACAAAAAAAATGCTAGGGGAGAAATAAAGAAATAAAACTCTTCACACAGATTTCTTTTCACAATCAGCCACTGGAGGAAAGGCTGGTTTATATTTTGTGAGAGGAGTTTTCCTCTCTCAGCCAGGCTTCAATAATTGATTCTAAAAGCACAATTAGTCATTTAGTATCAGTAGGAAAATATCCCTTCAATGAGGCTCAGCACTCATAGTGTCACTAAATGTATTTGAAATAAAAAAAAACCCCTAAAAATTTATTTAAATCTCCAGCTCAGAGCTCCAAGGTTTATTTTTTTTGGTTGAGGTGAAAACACCCTGATTATTTTTTATAGTTTTATTTTCCTCTGTGAGGCTCTAACTCAGCAGAGTCAAAGTAAATTGCTCATCACACAAAGAAAGAACATTTTTAATCTTCTAACTTTGGATCTTCTAACTTTGAATCTTCTAACTTTGGATCTTTTAACTTTTAATTTTCTAACTTTGGAAGCTGATGCTTCAAAAACAAAGAACTGAGCACAAACGACTTACACTGAATTTTTATTAGGAAACAAACCGGGACAAAACCTACTAGGTTTAATTTTTATCACCATAAAATATTTCAATATTTTTATAATGCAGGAACTTTGTTTACAAGCCAAGCTCTGAGAAGAAAACATCACCCACTGGTCTAAAAAATGCACCAAGGCATCATAAGGAAACAATAAATTTTATTTTCTTTCAAGTTGCAGGCCCCAACTGCAAAGAAAAAATGTGAGTACAGAGAAATGCAGGTGTGAGTTCAGGGGATTAAACAGGGAGGGTCAGGGGACAAATGGCAAAAAAATAATAATGGCTTGTAGGCTTGAAGGAATAAATTAATTTATTCATTAATTTATATGTAATAATAATAGAAAGTGTTGGAGGAAAAGCTGAATAAACTGGTCAGGAAGAGATATTTATGTGGATGTAATGGCTCTGAAAAAAAACAAATTTTTTGTTTCTTTTTTAAAGTCTTGGATTTTTTTAACACTCTGGAATTGATTTTTTCCAGGTGTGGTTTTTATCTGCTGGGGAGGGATTTGAGTGCATAAATTGAATTTTACTAAGGGTAAAATGCAGGAAAACAGAAAAATGCTGAAGAAGGAATGAAAAATGAGCCTGAACCTCAGCTGAGGGAGGTTTGGGTGGCTGAGAAATTTTTCTTGTGACTTCTGAGCACGAGCAGTTTAATTCAGATGGAGAATTAAATTAATAATTGAATAATTAAAGCTCCTTGGGTTGGTGCAGCTTCCTGCTGGAGAAATGAGGGAAAACAAAGATGCTGCTCTTAGACTGTGCTGCTAAAAATCCCTTTTTTTGGGGGGGATTTTGTTCTTTCTCTGTGCTGGGAGTGGCTGGAACTCAGAATTTTGGGGCTGGGGGATGTCACCAACCTGCTCTGGGACACTCAGCTCCTCTTTCCCTTTTTTCTTCTCTATTCCTTTCCCACTGTAGCAACAATCAATGTGAAATCTCTTTAAAAAAAAATCTCTTTCAAAACTCCTCACAGCCAAATTTATTTGGAATAACCTCCTGCCTTCAAGTACTGCACACTTGAGAAAGCTCATCCTGAGAATTGTCTTCACTGCATAAAAAATTATTTCTGAAAATACTTCACTAAAGGTTCATAAAATATGATCTGCAAAAAAGTGTTGTTGTTGGTTTTTGTTTTTTTTTTTGTTTCTTTAAACAGCAAATGTTTAAC
This sequence comes from Erithacus rubecula, assembly GCF_903797595.1. NCBI lineage: Eukaryota > Metazoa > Chordata > Aves > Passeriformes > Muscicapidae > Erithacus > Erithacus rubecula. The sequence continues at coordinate 3,269,793 of NC_136677.1, forward strand.
CTTTTTAAATGAAGGCATTGCAGATACAAGGTGAACTCTGAGTTTTCTTTACAGGATGAAGCAAATATTTTGATACTTAAAATTTGCAAACTTGCAGCTTCTTGTGAACAAAATTATCATCATTCTCTAAAACTGCAGCTTCTGAATTGCTCTCAGGTAACTTTTATCCAACTTTTCCCTTCTAAACTCTGCTCTGGTAAACAGCAGACTGAAATTTACATTCCTGAGCCCTTCCATCACAGGATGCTCTTTGTGGGACAGGCTTTTGCCAGCTGCCTATGGAAAAGTGACTCCTTTGCTTTGCTAAACAGAATGTGGAATGTTTTGGCTAGAAAATTATTTTACTCTTAACATTAGAACATATTCTTTATGGCCTTGAAAAGAAATATTTTTGAACAAAGAGATACGAAAGGGAGAACTTTATGAATTTTCCTATCAGTGTCCAGAGCCCCACTCTGGTTCTCTTTCATTCCTCATTCATTCATGTGTTTCCCTTTTATTTCTCATTCTTTCAATTGTTTCTTTTCTATTTCTCATTTATTCAGTTGTTTCTCCTCTATTTATCATTTATTTAGTTTTCTCGTTTATTTCCATTTATTCAGTTTTCTCTTTTATTTCTCATTCATTCAGTTGTTTCTCTTCTATTTCTCATTTATGCAGTTTTTTTTTTCTTCCATTTCCCATTTATTCAGTTTTTTCTCTTCCATTTCCCATTTATTCAGTTAATTCTCTTGCATTTCTCATTTATTCAGCCTTAGTGAGGAGAGGGAGGATCCAGCAGGTCATTTCACCATGGGATTGGTCTCTGTGATTTCCCAAATCCCTGCTCTCTCCACTTCTATCTGTGTTTAATTCTCTGTTTTCCACCAATGTACCTGCTCTGTTTAATGACTGCAAACCAAGCTTTGCACTAATAAATAAAGAAGGACATCTCTGAGATATTTCTCTTACAATTTCCTTCAATCCTTGAGATTTTTGGGTGCTTAATGAGGCAAAACTCCGATTTTGATACTTAAGGAAAGCAGCCACAAATGAGAAGCCTCCAGGCTGTTACAGAAATTGCTGTATCCACGATAAAATGCAGATTTTCAGCCTGGTCTTTAATGGCTTTGGGTGTCCATGTGGCTCCATGTGCAGAGCTGTTGCACACTCATGCATAGCTGAGCTGCATCACCCTGAGCTGGCTGCAGGCAAATGTCCTGAGAGGTTATGTTTAAATAATGCCATCTAACATCAGCATTTAACCACTATTACTAATTTAATGTGAAGTGCAAGGAGTGAGGGCTCCCAGATTTGCTGCTCCAGCTCCTGTCGTGGTCACTGGGGCTGTGACACTGACTCTGGGTGGCTGAAGGACACTTGGCAAACTTCCTGCTCGTTTGCCAAACCTCTCCTGACAGCCCCAGCTGCACCCATCAAAGCCATTGAAACCCAGAACACACTGGGGAGGAGATGGGAAAGCTTGGATGAGCACAAGGGATGGGATCTGGGATGTGGGTGATGCTCTCAGAAGTTTCCCTGGGTGAAATCCAGCCCTGTCCCAAAGGAGAGCTGGAGCAGTGGGATGAAAGGCAGTGAGAGGAGATGAATGGGAAAAGAGATTTGCCTTTATAAATAAACTGTGGGTTTGCTGATAAATTAAATTGGGTATCAGAAGATAAAAGAAGCAATGGGGAAAAAACATTAATTGTATAAGAATGAAAAATGAAAAGGGAGGGTTGTACATTAGAGGGGAATCTTAGGTGATTTGGGCAGTCTGTGCCTCTCAGGTACCTCAGAAAAGGGGAAAGAGAGAGGGAAATTGGGATAAAAGGAGGCTGCATCCTCCAAAAACTGGAGAGATCCCAGGGGAATGGCCCATGTCCTCTCCCTTTATTGGAATAAAGCAAAAAGGATCTTCTGTCTCCTTTTTGGACAGAAACCTCTGGTGTTTGTGGATTAATTTTCCTGACAGCAGGAAATGTCTCATCTCTCCCCTCACTCTCCTGTGCTCCTCTCTGTGCTCTGAGCAGGTTGTTTGGGTGTGGGGCAGCCTGCAGATGATGTGAATTAATCATTATTAAATGAATATTTCTCCAAGGCTCCCTGTACCTGGATTTCTGTGGATTACAAGGAGTTTTATCAGAGCAGATAACCAAGATGAGTTTGCTCCTGTTTCTTGGTAGCCAAATGACAACAGCCCAGCATCTCAAAGGAAATCAAATTTTTTATGGTCCCAGCAGAAAGATAAGAAGCAGAAGGATCTCCTTCCCCTGTGCACAGAAATATTCATGAAGATGCTGAGATTGCTAGGCTGGAGTGAGAGCACTCCATCAATAAATAAAGAGCATCATATCTTATGACATTAGTGAGGAAAGAATGACAACTCTTTTGCTTTTATTTCCTTCTATTTTGGAACACTCAAGTTATAATATTCAGCTCCAAGTGGCACTTGGAGTACATTTCTGAGGACTGGGTTAAAAAAGGGAATTTGTGCTGTGCTAAAGGAGTCCATTAAGCTGTGTGAGCCTGTCCTGATCCCCCTGCATGGGGGATGAGTCAGGGCACCCAGAGGTGCCAGCCCAGGCTGGAGATCCTGCAGGGAATGCAGCAATTCCCAACGAGCCCCTGCAGGGGAAGGAACCAGAGGCAGCTGGTGGATTTCCCATGTGCTCTCAGGGATGGGAGCTGAGCAGAACTTAAATCCTATTTTTTTCAAAAGGATCAAGTTTTTTTTTTAAAAGTAATTATTCCAGTACTGATTAGGAGATGAGCCTTGTTTACTGTATTAACTGGTAAAATCTTTCTCTAATCGTGTGACAACTGTTCTATCTTGAAGAGATAATGACAAAACCATTTTTCAACTATTCTGTGGCTTAGTTTCCTTCAATAATTCCTTGTTCCTTCCAGTGTCTGAGTGATCTGATGTAAGATTTAGGCATCCTACAGGCTTTGGATTGAGCCCTCATCAGAAATGCATCCCCTCCGAGGCAGCATTCTTTTTATTTGGAACTGTCTGCTTTTCTTGTAGGTTGATGATTCACAGCCTTGATGATCCTGTAGCTCCTTTCTGAGGAGGAATTCTGCCCTGTCAGGTCTTTAGTCAGTGCCTCCTCTGTTGGGCTGGAGATCTTGGTGTTTTCAGGAACTGAGGAGGGAATCCAAATCCAAATGTTTTCATGCCATTCATTTCTAATCCAAATGTATTTAAACCTAAAGCTGAGCTGCCTCTGTACAAATGTGGAATATACTCAATAATTTTCTCTCTCTAGGAAGCTCTAATAGATTTTTAGATGCTTTTTCCCTCCCAGTTTGCAGCACAAAGAAAGTTCTGGAAGTGCTGATATATAGAAGAGGAGGAGGCTGCTCGTTTATTATTACTGCAGCCTAGGCTGGGGAGGGCTAAAACACAATCTTATAGATTTGAGAGCAAACCAGACTTTTTCCTAATGATATTCTCCCCCTGAAGACTAAAAAGGACATTTGAGAGCTGTTAAATATCTGTGAAGTGAAGGTTCCTGCATTGGCATCTCTTTATTGGGAAGGAATTTCAGACAGGGCACAGCCTGCCCTGCTCCTGGTGAGGAGAATCCCATCAGGGTTGGGTCCTGGGCCCACAAATACATCAGGAGAGGCAGAAATCCTCTTCTCTTCTGAAATAAGCTGTTTTTTCTTGTGAAGGATTTGAAAGAGGACACTCTGCCCCTTTCCTGGGCTCCCAAACACACCAGGAGAGCAGAAATCCTCTTCTGGCACAAGCTGGTTGCTCTTATGAAGGAATTGCAGAGGGCACAGGAGAATCCCATCAGGATTGATCCTGGTTTCCCAAATACCCCCTGAGAGCTGAAATCCTGGCTGGGGGGGCTGTGGGCAGCTCCCCTGAGGAGGATTATCCCTGGAAAAGCTGGAGCTGTGTGGAGCAGGGAGGGAGGGCTTTGGCAGGCAGCTCCTGTTCCCAGTGACTTTACCTGAGGTAATCTTTTCCACCAGGCTGGCTCTGACATTAAAAATGGAAGAGGCCAGGGACATTTTCCACCCAAAGCTCAATGGAAAGTGGCAGGTGTCAGATTTTTGCAAATTTCTTTCTCTTAACTCAGAGGCTTCTGCTGACAGGGACGTGAAGGCTCCAACCTGGAAAAGCTCCAAACTCGATTTTTTTATTTTTTTCTTTTTTCGCAAACAGCTTAAAATGCAAAATATTTTTAAAAGGTGGAAGGGAGGGGGAAAGGACAGAGAGGTCAGGAATGGAAATTGCTCAGCGTTGGAGGAGCACTGCAGCCAGCTGGAGAGGCTCAGTGCTGGTACAGAACAAGGAGCCTCTGCCAGGAACATGGAAGTGCGAGCAGGAATTTCCTCCTGCTGTCACTGCACGTGGAGCCTGTGGCTCACCCTCGGGGCTGCCAGCTGCACCTCCCCGCTGAGCTGCATCCTGCTGCGAGATGATGCTCGGTGTCACTGCTCTGCCTCCCGCCAGCAGCAGATGCTGCAGCAGCGCATCCCACGTTTAGGTGACTCGTTTCCTGCTCTGCCACATCCTTGACAGATCTGGTCTGGGCAGCGCTCCTGTCTTTTGTCACGGCGATGAATTTCAGGGGATTCATCAACGGTTTGGATGAGGTGGAGTCTTTTAGGAGTCGGGGCTGTGGTGATCCGCAGGGTGATGTTTGATGTGCTGGGATGTGAATGGGAGGCTCCAGTCCCTGGGGAATGTCCCCATTAGCTCTGCTGGAACCAGCTCAGGCTCCAGGCAGCCACTTGGAGGGAAAATGTGAATTCCCACCTGGCAGGGAGTGCTGGTCCCTCTCCAGCTCCCACCAGTGCTGCCCCACAGGAATAAAACCAAACTCTAAACCTGTGATTTAACGTGTAGAAAGCTGAGGTGCAATCTGGAATTTTTCTGACTCCATAATCAGGAGAACTCCTGTGTATTCATTGCTTTGGAGGAAGCTGCTTTGCTTAATAACCAGCAGACTTTACAGCTAATTTCTGTACATTACCTCAAGAGACTGGAAAAAAATAAACTATTTTCACTCAATACAGCTGGGGAAATGAAAGACAAACCAAATAATTTTGATCAGGTCTATTCATGACTCTTCTATGGCTCTGTTTTTTTATCTCCTACCCCACACCAGCACTGCTGAGGAATTTCACGAAGCATAAACAGTCCTGAGCTTTGATCTGAGTCACTCTGCATTTAGATAAGGTGACCTATCCTGTGTCACAGGATCAAGGATTCCTGGGCACAGCTGAATCCCTTGAAGCACCTCGTGTGTATTTTTGTGAGCACCTCGTGTGCTTTTGTGTTTTTTGTGAGCATCCCCCGTGTGTTTTTGTGTTTTTGTGAGCACCTCGTGTGTGTTTTTGTGTTTTTTGTGAGCACCCCCCGTGTGTTTTTGTGTTTTTGTGAGCACCTCGTGTGTGTTTTTGTGCTCAGTTCTGCATTACTGCTGTGCCTCAACAGCTTTCCACGCTGTGTGGAGCAGCACCCTGATGATCTGTGATCCTCTGCTCATGGAAATCCCTCCTTTAGCTCCAGCCCGTGTCCAAAGTTGAGCTTTGCATGTTCTTTCAGTATGTAGCTCTGAATTATTTATGAGTGACCTTCAAAAAGTAAATTTTAAAAAGGAGGAAAAGCCAGTTAATGGAAATGCTTTCAAAATGCAAATATCTTTCCCCAGAACATCGTGTGTCTCTTTGGAGCAGAAGACAAAATAACATGTCCAGGAGATGATGAAGCAAAAAAGCTCCTGGGGAGATAAATTGTAGGAAGTTGTGCCCTGCTGTGAATGAGCAGGGGATGCTGTGGGGGTCTCACCAGGGGGAGCTGAGCTCTGGCACTGCAAAGGGCACATGGACCTCCCTTGCTGCTGCATCCCAGAGAGGAAAACAGGGACAGACTCACCAGGAATTGCATTTCCTGGGGAGGGGGATCACTGATGTGTGACAGATGGGACAGCCATGGTCTGATATTAGCCTGGGGTTTAAACTGATTTTGGCCTTTCAGAATAAAAGGATATTAACTCCAACTTTGTATCACATTTACTGCTCTGACTCAGGATGGACGTGGCACTCAGTGCTCTGGTCTGGGTGTTTGGCCAAAGAATGAATTTAGTGATCCCTGGGGTCTTTCCCAGCCTTTGGTGAGCTTTTCCTGCACCACCACCCACAGTCTGGCAGGTGAATTCACTGAATAAAATAACTGAGTAATGAACCCTCTGAGCTTCAGAAGGGGAGTCAGAGTTTACTTTGAATTCCACCCTGAGCTGGGGCAGAGAAAGGTTGCAAAAAGCATCTGTGCTTTCACCATCTGCTAGGAAATGTCATCTGTGGTGGAGCCTTGTGCTGAGACAACTTTCACCTGTCCAGGTGATCATAAATGTAATAAAATCTCTTTTGTGCAGTTCATTCCTCCTTCCCCTGCCCTGTATATTTTGTTCAGTCACTTCCAAGTGCAAGCTTTGATGTTGTTGAAGGGTTGAAGTTGAGGATGGAGGGGTGGAACAGCAAATATCCCTCATCTCTGGGAATCAAAGAGCTCTTAGACAGAAACTCAGCCCTGCTCAAGGTGCAGGGATTTGTTCATTCTGTTGATTGATGCCCTGAGAGTGGCTGCTCACTCCATTGACAGCTCTGCAGCCATTCCTGGCAATAATTTGGCAGCAGATCTGACAGGACCTGGCTGCAGAGGAGTGATTGGATGGCTGGGGGCAGCAAGAGGGCTGGAGTTATGTAATGGGGGAGGCAGGAAGGGGAATAAATCAAATATCTCCTGTGCTGATCAAAGCTGGGATGCCAATGTGGATTTAAAGCTGGATGTGCACCTCAAAAATTTGGTTTCTTGATGTTTGTTGAGACTTTGGATTTTTTTGGGAGCTGTCCCTTGGTGTCTGAATAAAACTCCTCACTCCACAGAACATAACTAAAAGCCTGTTAAAAATGAAAAATGTTCCAGATCATCTGCCACATCCTGTGGCTTTTTCAGTGTCTGGCCACAAAAAAGGAAAGGAAAACGTTTCTTGATGAATAATTCACAGCTCTGCTCTGGTGGGATTTGTGCCTCCAACTGGGCAAACCAGTGTCAGCATTGCTGTTTCTGGAGCTTCTGCTGCAATCTTGGTTTCTGGATGTTAATTTTTATAAATTTCAGGCTCAGATGGAGGAGCAGTGCAAGAACAGTCAGGAACCAAACATGCTGTCCTCACTCCTGAAGGAGCTGAGTTATTCTGGTCAAAGATAAAAAAGAGAAAATTCCTTTATCTTCCAGAACTTCTGAAGAACAGATCATGGATTTGGGAATTGCATGGAAATCACCCATTAATTCAGATTAACTCAGTGCTCTGTATCACCTGAAAAAAGCTCTGACTTGGTCTCTTCAGAGTATTCAGTGATCCTGTGAACATTGTCAGTTCTGCTCCTTGTGTTAATTAGTTTTTACAAATTAATCCTCTCATTTTAACCAGAGGGAAAATCTTCTCCCATTTTATTTTATTGCCCTGAGTGTGGCATGAGGACAGAACTCAAAGCTGCTTTATCCAGCTGTGCTTTGTCATTAACTCATTTTTCCTGATGAGAAAGGACAGGTGATTTTTAGAAGAAGGGATTGCCCTCTCTTGGAACAGCATTTTGCTTTATCTGGGGATTCTTTTCCACATGAGCTCAGGGAAAACCTTCTCCAAACTGGAAAAAAAACTTTATGGGGAGGATAAATTAGGAGGTGCCCACAGACTGCCTTGCAGTCAGGGTGAGGGAATATTTTAGTGGTTGAAAAAGAAGAATTTGAAGAATTTCCCCATTAGGCTGAGGAGAATCTGAGCAGTTTTGAGCCTGGGTTTTGCCATTCCTCTGGAAGAAAATCTCCCCCAAGGGAATTTCCCAGGGCTCTGCCATCCCTGCTGTGCCCACCCCACCAGGGGCTCCTCTGGATGTTCTCCCCTGGGCTGGAAAGGTGCTGGGGGTAATTTGGGAATGCAAACCCACTCCCAGCTGGTGTTTTGCACAGCCAGGTAGAAAATGTCACCTTGTTTCAGCTTCTCCTGTGTCACATCGATTACAGCAGGCCTGGAGAAGGGCAGGGGGATCTTCAGCAGCACAAACTCAGCTCTGAGGCTCTGCAGGAAACCCTTGGGATTGTTCAGCCTGGCTGGGGATATCCAGGAGCTGAAATCAAACTAGACCATTTATTATTTTTTTTAATTGTTACCGCAGTTTTGTTGATTAGGGTTATATTCTCTTTTTCTGTTTGTGCAATATTGATGAATAAAACACCCAAATAAGTGTCACTTGTCCCTTGTGCTCGGAAAAATGAGAGAAGGCAAGGATTGATTTTAACTTTGATCTCAGCTTTGTATCAGCTGAAGGTTTAGAAGATGAGGTTAATTAAAGGGTGGTTGGATTTTCAAGAGTTAGGAGATATTAATTAATGCAGGGGTTTAAATTTGCTCCTTATCTGTTAAATTGTACTGGGCACCATTTTATTTTCTGGGGGTATTGACACTGTTAAACTGCTCCTGAGAGAGAGGAAAAAATAAGTATTATTTTACTAAATGGAAATGGAACATTTCTCAGCACTTGAACAGAAAAATGGGAGCATTTTTATCACTTGGAAATGGAAAAAAGGCAAAAAATCTCAGGCTTGGAGCGGGGGACAGGAAGATGGAAGGCAGGGCCTGTTCCAGTCATTAAATATTGAGGCAGATGTCAAAAGCAATGGAACTGATGAGGGCACTTGTGTTGATGTTATTGTTGTGAAAATTGGGGAGGAGATGCAAACAGGAGGAGAGCTCTGGGCACACAGCTGCACTGGAAAAACCAAATATTTCTGTTGGAGATTCTGGAGTGAGGCTCACCCTGGCCCTCGAGGGGGTTTCTGAGTGAAATTTGATTTTTAGGAGCCTTGAAGAACCTCTCTGCTGCCAGAGGTGCTCTGCAAATGCAGAACCCACAATCCGACTTTTTCTTCCTTTCTTGGTGTCTGTTTAAAGGAAAATTCAGAATTTCAAAGGTGTTTAGTTGGGTGAAAAGCCAGCTCCCAACTCCAATCCGGGCTCGGGGGTTGCTTTGGACCGCTGGTTAATGGATTATGAAATAATTAATTCCTGAGCATTTATTCTTTTAGTAACGGTGCCACCTGGTGGGCTGGGGAGGGGCTGAAATCCAGGGAGCAGGGGATGCTCCCAGCTCTTAATTCCCATTTTACAGCCTCCCCTCACAACCATTTTCTTGTTACCAATTATTTTTCACTCTTTTTTTTTCCATCTTCTCGCTGCTGTAGCCAGACTGGAGCTATTTGGTAGATTTTAATTTGCAGTTTTCTGGGTAGTTCTATCAAATCCATATCAAAGAAATGCAGTGCCCAACTGCAGCTTGTTAGTTGGAAATTTTAATTACACAGACTTCTCTTGTGCTGGGGCTTTGCTGGAGATTTCAAAGTGCTTTTTAGCTGCTTTAATCAATGAAGTTCAAGCCCACATCCAGCTGAAATGGATGAAAAACAAGGAATGGAAAAGGAGCTCCTTGATATTCCCAATATCTGGGTCTGTCCTGTAACATTTCCACTCCCCAGGATTGATGAGATGCCTCATCAAAATGAAATAATTTGAATTTCCTGTGTTATTCTTAAAATAAAAAATTATCAATTTGTGACAAAAATGAGTATATATAAATATATATTGAATAAAATACATATTAATATATATTGAATTAAATACACATGAATATATATTGAATAATAAATATTGAATAATATACATGAATATGTATTGAATAATATATATGAATATATATGAATGAATATTGAATAGCTATGAATATATATTTCCTCATCCTTGTGAAAATACTGTCATTTTTCATCATATATCTTTCATCATCGTAGAAATATAACAATAAATAAACAAATAAATAAATAAAATAACTCCTCAAAGGCCCTTAGCACTGATAAACCTCAATACAGATGTGGTTGAGGCAACACTTCATCTTCCCACCTTTATTCCTTTTTTTTTTTTCTCTTAGGAACCCATTTATACCACATTAGGCATCAACTTCTTTGGTTCTGGAGGTGTGGGATATATTTAAAATATTTTTTTTTTTGTAATCTGGATCTCTGTAGTTCTACAAAATATCTGGAAATGTCTTTGTGCTACTGATGTTCTTATTACAACATGAATTTGTGGCCTGAAAAAATTCTATGCACAGCCAGTTTTTAATATTTTTAATATTTTGTTTTTGGGTTTTTTTTGTTTTTTTTTTTTTTTTTTTTTTTTTTTTTTTTTAGGATTTTGTGGGGTTTTTTTTTCCAACACAGTCTGGTTCTGGAAGGAAAAACAGGTGCTAAAATGTCTCATTTTTACCTAAATACTGGCAGAGCTGCATAAAGAATCCACTGAAATTTAAAAAGGTGGGAAGAAAATATGGGAATTCTTGATTATTAGGCCCTGCTCCTGAATTTTCTGCTTAGCTCCTCATCTCTCTTTTGAAGAATCCAGAGCCCAAAATTGTCTGGAAGGGATTTTCTCCAGCTTTTCCCAGCAGGGATTTGTTCTCAGCTCCCATTCAGGGATGCTCTGGGAAGCACAAATCACTTCATGGCTGGAAAATGAGATTTAGAAAGTCTCAGAGCCTGAATAAGGACAGAGCATCCATTTTTTAAGGAATGTCTGCATGGATGCTGTGACTCCCAGAGGCTCCTGAATTTCCTGAATTTCTCTGTTTTTGGGGAATCCAGAGCCCAAAACTGTTTGGGAGGGGTTTGCTCCAGGTTGGGATTTGTTTTTGGGATTCCAGAGGCTTTCACTCAGGGCTGCTCTGGGAAGCACAAATCACTTCGTGGATGGAAAATGAGATTTAGGAGGACTCAGAGCTTAAATAAGGACAGAGCATCCATTTTTTTAAGGAATGTCTGCATGGATGCTGTGTCTCCAGAGGCTCCTGAATTTCCTGCCCAGCTCCTCACCCAGTTTTGGGATGTCACAAGAGCCTGAGGCTGTCCTGTGTCCCAGCAGATGGAGCCCCTGCCCAGCCTTCCCATTCCCAGCCAAACACATCCTGGGAAGCAAAAAATCCGAGTTGAAATTTATTTCTTTGCAGGAGCTGATCCAGGGGATAAAGGAATTGCTGCACAGGACAAACAGAGATTTAAAAATGAAATAAATTGTCCTGGCAAACAAATCCAGTGCACTTAAAGAGCTGGAGGAACAGAAGTGGTTCTGACCAAAGTCTGGTTCTTCACCCTTGGAATTCAGGGGAGAGGATGCAGAAGTTGGATCATGATCTAACAACCATTGATTAAGTCTGCACATGTCATCCCACATTAAAGCTTAAATATGTTTCTCCCCAGGCCTCCAAAGAAATTTAATGCCTTTCCCCAGTGCTTTTATCTTTCCTTTGCCTGTACTTCAATTATGAACATTGCTGCTTCCCACAGCAAAAATTTTTTTCTAGGTCATGATTTTTATCTGGAAGTGAAAGTTAAGCAAGGCTGGCCTGGGTTAACAAGTGAATAAAGACTTTTAAATGAACCCCAGAAAGTCTGAAGATAGATTATTTATGCTGGATTTCTTTGGGTGAGCATGAGATGCATTTGTGGTGTGAAGGAGTGAGATCCTGATGGTTGGTGTTGATGGCACTTTGAATGAAGTTATTTTTGGCTTTATTTCAAAGATTTTTGTCTTGTCAGCTGGATTATTCATCCAAAGGAAACATTGCCTGGTTGTTTTTTTCCCTACAGTGCTTGTGACCTGCACTGGTGCTGTTTAAAAAGCCTCTTAGGGGTGCTGTGGGTGCAAGATGTGCTCCAGTTCTGGTGCCAAATGCCAGGTTTGCTCTCTGATGGAAATTCCTGCATCTCCAGGATGAAGCTGCTCCTGGAATGGCCACACCCTGCACAGGGACATGGGAGCAGATTGCAGGGAGAGCAGATGGAGCCTCAGCTGCTTCCAGATGTCCCAGCAATGTCCCCAAACACCAACACAAACCTGTGCTCCTGTCTGGGCTGAATGCAACAGAACCCCTGCAGGCACAACCAGGAGCCAGGACTTGTGCATCTGACAAGATTCATGCAGAGATTTGCTTTTTTTTGGGCAAAAATACTTTGTGTCAGTCTGGCTGGGAGGGTGTGAGCACTGCAGAAAAGCAGATTTGAGCTGGAAGCTGGTGATAAGAGCTGGTGCGGGTGGGCTGTGTGCTGCTGGTGGGGAAAGGACATTTTTGTATCTCAAAGGAATTCCATGTGAGCAAATGTTGTGAAGGATTCACAGGGGTGTGTGCTCTGGGAATAAGGGCATGGGAGGGCTGTGGATTCTCCCAATGGACTCAAAACCAGCTGGAGCAGGGATGTCCAAAAGCTGGGGGGTGGTAGGGAGGGCACTGATGGTTTGGGGGGATGATGATGTTAAAGAAAGGTGGACAGGGGTTTTCTACAAATCCTGCTGAGCTGGCACATCTGCTTCCCTCACCATCTCAATTTTGGGATGCCAGATTCTTAAAAGTGGCAATCAGCAAAGTCTTTTACACCACTGACAAACACCAACCTGTCTGATGGCCACTGGAACTACAATTTATAATTTGACCTCCATTTGCCATTTGGCTTTTCAAGGATAAATGGTTTGGAATGGTGTCTGATGGACTCCTGCCATTCAGAATACCTTAAAACCCATTTGTAACTCCCCTGAGGTGCTGCATTAATCCCCAAGGCCAGAGATAAAAATAGATCCATGTACCTCACTGTTAAATTATTATAATTTAACATTTTAGAGCCAAGGTGTGCTGTGTAAACACTGAGCAAAATACAGTTCCTGCCCTGCAGAGGCCACTGCATGCAAATTAAATCAATTACAGAAATTTTACAAGAAGTCCAGCACTGCTTTAAAGAGCCTCTACCACATCCTGCTCCCTGGAGTTCTGTGGTTTCTGAGCAGCTTCTCCAGGCTTAAAGATGCAGAGAGGAAAAAAAGAAAGCTGGAGTTCCTCTTTTTGAGAACAAAGTTTTGGTTTTTTGTTTTGTTTTTTTTTTTTTTTTTTTTTTTCTGAAAAGGGAAAGTTTCTGCTTTTTTACAAGGGAGGGAAATTATGTTCCTGTTGGAGATTTTAAATTTCCCCTGAGGATCTCTGGAAGAGTGGGCAGCCTGCTTAAAACCCAGGGGTGAGTTTTGGGTGAGGATACATCCATGCTGACCCAGCCACGTGGTCTGAATAATAAAGAGGGATTTTGAAGCAGGTGAGGTTAAATTTGGATTTGTACAGATCTTGTACCCCAAAACACTTTGTAGAAGCATTTGATTTTGAATCAGCTTCTGAAGGCAGGGTGGTGTGACAGCTGGCAGCTCAGGGTGGGGAATTCTGTGTCCCCCCTGGGAAGGAAGGAACACAAACTCCCTGCTGGGAAATGTGTCCTGGTGGGAATCTCCACCTCAGTCACAGCTTTATTGATAAAATTTTGGGATGCAAAGTTCGGCTGTTCCCTCATTTTTTTTCAAATATTCTCTCCTTCCCCCCAGTTTTTTTGCAGAGCAAAATGTAGCAAAGCTCATTCCCTTTTCCAGTCCAGACAAATGAACATGGCTCAGGCATGGATTTGTTGAAGGAGGCTGGAAGGGCTGGAGCCTGTGACAGAAAATTGTCAAGGTAATGCAGATCCTCACTACACTGATGTGATAGAGCTTCATTTCCCCCCCTACTCACACTGGGGAGTGCATCTGCTTTTGGTTTTTTTCCCTCTCAAAAGGGAAATTCAGCCTCTGGGAAAGCACTGGCTGTGCTTATGTAACAAAGCCCAGCAGGGCACAGCTGCAGCAGGAGCACAAGTCTGGGCAGGACCAGCGAAAAGAATTCATCCTGCTGTATTTACAGCATCCCCTGCAGCTATGAAAGGATGGATTCCTCCTTGGAAAGTCCATAATTTGCTGTAGCACTGGAAATAACTGGGGTTGTTCCAGGCTGGCAGAGCTGCTGCTGCCACAAGCTTTAGGGGTCAAAGCCAGGGATGAGCTGCTGGCCCTGCCTGCCACAAACTCTGACCCCCAAGGCTCCAAATCTCCTCCCAAATTCCCTTCTGCTCTCTGGGACTGGCTGAACACATCTACTTTTTGATTCTAGCAGTCACATCTTTATGCTTCTTGCCCTCCAACCTCCCCTAAGCCAAGAGGCTGCTCTTGATGTCCCAAATCCTGAAGGAAGGATGGAAAGAAAGGGAATTGTGGCAAGAGGTCTCAGTGCGACTCTGTGCTTCCTTCTCTCTACAGACAGCTCACACTTTTGCTCTTTGGAGCATTTCACCCATAAAATGACTTTGAGGAGAGATCACTGTGACCTGAGTGTGTATAAAATCCTGGCAATGGAGTCTAAAAATACAATAGAAATTAGGGGGTAAATAAAAACTCATTAGCATGGCCTCTGTCTTTTCTTAGTTCAGGTTTTATTTTGAATTTCTCCCACTGAAGTGAAATATTGGCAAATGCCACCACTTTCTTCTCCCTCTCCAGGCTGTTTGTAGGATCCCAGGGCATACCCCTGGCCTCCTTGGGAATCTCAAAACTCCCCTGGTGAGGGTCTCAAAGACTCTTGAGTGAGAGTCTGGTGTCTCAGGCACTGAATTCTAACCCCTGGGGGAAATTACAAACCCAAAGAGAATGGAAACCAAAATTAGTAAAGTGTAAATTAGACCTTTAGAATGTAGATCAATAGACTTTTTGGAATGTTTATGATAAGGGACACGTGGCCAAGATGGAGAATTTGGGGGATGGACACCTTTTCCTCCTTCTTCTCCATGTCATCCATGTTGGGTGACACGTTGGCACTTTTAGATTGGATGGGGTCAGGGCTGGACCATTTAATAAAATGGTATTGTATTGGGAAAATTTTGTAAACATGTAATATGTAGTACAAACTATATAAGATAAGCCCTGCCTTCACCAGGCAGATTCCACCATGGATGCCAGGCTGAGCAGACCCTGCTGGCCAGGCAAAAAGTCCCTGAGATAAGAAACAATAAACAATCCTTGGAACAAGAGAAAACCATCTCCAGCAATCTCTCTTTGGCTGCTTCAGAGAGAACCAGGGTTTGAACCACCTCATGTCCCTCTGGGGTGATCTCGGGGCAAAGGAGAAACCCCAGACTGGGACATCTGGCGTCCCTGGGTGGGCAGGGACATGTGGCATCCCTGGGTGGGCAGGGACAGCTGTTTGCTGATAGATCCTCCCTGAGTGATTGCTGTGAATATTTAACTTTGCTCTTCACCAGCCTGAAATGCTGTTACCCCAGGAAACTGTGCAATATTAACACTTTCACTTGGGTGAACAATGAATAAATAATCTCAGCCTGGGATGAGAGGTGTTCACATTGTCTGGATCTGGATAACAGAAGGAAGAATTTGCATGGAAATGTCTTGTACTGGAAAGCTTAAAATTCAAATCCTCCACTTTATCCTGGAGGAACTGAAAGGAATATTTCCTGCCAGGCTTCTCCAGCTCTTTTTATTTTGAGACAGGCAAGTGCTTTCTGTCTATCAATTCTCCCATGTAAGACCTTGTCTCTTGCATTGGATTAGTAGAATCCTCAGATTTCATATTGAGTTTGCTCTGACTCCAACTGAAATAATCGAATCTTTATCTCCAGAAGAAGCAAATTTGCTGCTGCACAGGATTATTTGTCCCTGGTACATTGTGTTAAGGAATGACTGGATTTTTTTAGCTTTCCATAACTAAGGCTGGCATGCCTCTCTTATTTTTTTTTCCCAGTTATTAAGTTTAAAAATGTGTTTAAAGAATAATTTTGGGGTTTTTTCCCCCCAAAAAAATCTGTCTCACAGGAGTGTTTGCAACAGGTACAACATTTTCTGCCATGCAGCTCCTGTGTGTGTGCAAGGAAAAACCAACTCATAAGGAAATGAGGCTCAGGAAGGAACTTTTCACCCTGAATTTCAGCTTATTTACACTTCACTGATGCTCCTGAGAAGCACCAGTGGGACTGGTGGTTGCTCCACGTGGCAGAATCCAGAAATTTACTGTGAGACAAGGAATTGTCCATTCCTGATAGGAGCAGGGTGAGTGGAATGATTAGAATGTGAAATAATCATGTGGGGTGGTGGAAGAGGGAGCACAGAGAGGTTTCTTACTTGGATAAAAAGAATCTTTGTCCATTTGCACACCAGAACGAAATAATTTTGTGCTGCACCTTGAACCCCTTGGAAAATTGGGGAGGGTTTGGTTTCCAGGACTAAAATCACCTTTATTTGTCCATTTTATCAACCCTTAATTCTCCCTGCAGGAATGGAAATCACGGTGAAGGATCTGGGATTTTGGGGATTTTAAGCAGAGAATTTTCCTTTCTAAAGAATAATAATAATAATAATAATAATAATAATAATAATAATAATAATAATAATAATAATAATAATAGTAATAAAAATAAAAGACCAGTGGCCTCTCAGCTCTATTTTAATCTCTGCCTGGACATAGCTCTCCAAAGAATTGCAAGAAGATGTGGTTGGGGTGAAGCAGCCTTGGATGGACTGGGGGTTGTTCAAGGGAAGTTTAGACAGAAATGTGACAAAAAACCCAAAATAAGAGTAACAACAGCAACAAAATCAACAGAAAAAAAAAAAAAAGACCCTTAAACAAACCACCCCCCTCCTCAAAAACGAAACCAACTCAACCCAAAGATTCTTTTTTCAGGCAACACTGGCTTTGCATGGGGACACCAAACCAACTTTGCTAAAATTAATTTTTATCTCAACCCCCTTCCACATTTGGGAATTTTCTTTTCTTTTTTTTTTTTTTTTTTTTTTTTTCATTTTTTCTTTTTTTTTTTTTTTTTTTTTTTTTTTTCTGGTCCAGCTTTCTGGACTCTGCTGATTGAAAACCCAGAGCAGATGCTTTAATCTGAGTTCTGAAATGTTAAAAATCTTTGAGCCAAATATTTCACTCCAGGTTCAGAATTGTATTTCATCTTTTCCATGACTTTTCTCCTTTCCTCAGCTGGTGTTCTAAATGTGTTTAATAGCAGCAACTGCAGGATTTATTAGGATAAATGTTTTTTTTGTTGTTGTTGTTCTCTGGAGCTGGAATTTGGTTCACAGCTGCAGATTTGCTTCTGGGCACCACTGGAGTGTGAGACTTAAGTTTTCATGAAGGAAGAATGGATTAATTTGAAATTAAGTGTTCAGTTTTTTTCTTGATCACATGCTCTGTACATATCTGCATGTTCAAGAAGGATTTTTTTTAACTGAAATTATATAACAGAGAGACATGGAAGTGATGAACTGTTCTTATAACCATGCAAATCCCAATTTGCTGAAATTCTCAATCTTCTGGTGACTCTGCCAAAACTTCTCTTGGAGCTGGTTTATAATTTGGGCAAGAAAAACAAAAGCCAAACATCCAAAAAACCATTTTCTCCCTATTTTTTTAAAAAATTAAGTTAGATATGTTAAAAATCTTTCTGGAGCAGATATTCCTCAATAACCCCATGTCAGAGACCACAAATCTTTATTATAACATTTTCCAGCAATTGAAGAATTGATTGAAGATCTTGGAGCAGCTGGGAATTGATTGAGAATATTTTTCACCTTCACTGGGGGAAATTAAAAATTTTGTGTTGGGTTTAGGAATTGCCTTGGTTTGCAGAAGTACTAAAATCCCTTTTTTTTTTTTTTCTTAAGAATATGTTGGAGTTGAAGAAATGAAGAGTTTTAAATTTTTTTTTTTTTTTTTTTTTTTTTTTTTTGCCTTAGCACATCTTGGAGTTTGAGGAATAAAAATTTTAAAGTTTTATTTTGCCTAAGCACATCTTGGAGTTCAAGCAATGAAGTTTTTAAGCTTGTTTTTTTTTTCCTTAAAGTTTGAGGAATAAAGGGTTTTTAAGTCTTAAAGAATTTAAGGAGTTTTTAAATTTTGAAAGTTTGGAGGTTTGGCATCACTGTATAAATGAATATTATTCTGAGGCCAGGCTGGGAATGTTAATTGTGATTTTATTCCAGGAAAAAAGGGGAATTTGGAGCTTTGCAGGCAGCTGCTCTCCCCATATGCTCCACAATTCCTCCTCTCACTGGAAGTTTCTCATCATTTTATTTTGAAGAGGAGCACTTTCACTGTTAGCAGGAACAGTGCCCTTGATATCCTGGTGATTTTTCACTCTCTTTGTTCTCTTTGCTGCTGAAAATATATAATTTTTTTTTAATGAAGGTTTTGTTAGTGGAAGTGCTGAGGAAAGGGGGGAAATCAAGGAGCTAAATCTGGGCTCTGTGTTTGTCATGTGGGGCAGGTTTGGGATGCAGCAGACACTGGGAATATTCTAAATTATCTAAATATTATTATTATAAATATAATTATTCTAAATAGAATGCAATTATTATTATAAATTATATTAATATAATTATTATAATAAATATTATATCTAAATTATCAATCTCTGAGCTCTCCCCCAGGGTCTGATGCTGATGCAGAGCTGGATTCATCTCCCATTTATTATGAAACACCCCAGCCCTTGCAAGAAGAAGCCTTGAGGCCTCTTGAACTTTTCTATCCCTGGGATTTATTGTTTCCTGCTGCCTCCTGGCTCTGTGCAATTTTGGATTTCTGCTGTTCCTGGTCTGGATGGCAATGACCACAGGGATGGGGGACAGGCCCTGCTGGAGATGCTGTGACTCTTTTCTCTGCTGATTTTAAAGCAAAAATCCTCAATTGTGGCCATTCCTCTGGAAAAGTTCTGGCTCAGGGGAACAGCTCTTAATTCTGCCCTAAGCTGGGATTTATTTTCCCTCCCCAATGCACAACTAGGCAGAATCAACTTTTTGTGCACAGTTTAAATCAAGCTTTTATTGGTGCAAAACTTGGCACTAAGCTCTGCCTTTTCAGAAAAACAAAAGGTAAAATTTGAGGATGAAGGGTGGGAACTGCAGCCCTAAAGGTGCCAAATGCTGAGTGTGATTGAAGAGAGCTCTCATTGTCACAGCAGAATTTTGTCATCCTCTTGGACAAGTCCAGAGAGCTCAGCTGCTGGGAGATGGGCCCTTTATCCTCAGCTGGGTTATTTGTAACTTTTTTTTTTTTTGCTGGAAATGTTGGAAGGCTCTGGCTGGGTTGTACAATGGGCTTGGTTTCAATGCTGAACCAATTTCTCAGGAAATGGGAGAGTGAAGAAGTTCCTCAACAATGCACGAGGTAATTCACTTAAAAATCAGAGTGCTGGTATTGCTAGGAAGAAAAAAACCCTTTCCAGAGGCATATTGGGGAAAAATATTTCATTTGGTCACCCCAAGGAGCTGAGGCTACACCTGAATTTATGGGACAGCCACAGCAGACTGGAATTTGAAAATGTGATTTCAGGTTCTTCACCTTCCAGGTGTCAGAGGCTGATAAATGAGCAATCTTATCATATCAAAATGTCAAGGGCTGGATTGCTTTAATGTCTTTGTTTGTTCTCCTTGTGGAAGAGATGAGGATTGCAAAGGGAGAGTTTCACTGATGAGTTCTGCCAAGTGAAGATAGAGACATTTACAGCATGCAAGGTTTAGATAATGAGTTTATTTCCTGAGAAAAGAAACCTCCAAGCTATCACAGTCTTTGGTGCCAAGTCTGTTTTGCCCAGCCCTGTTTTTCAGGGTTTTTCTTTCTTCTTTTATTTTATTTATTTATTTTTTTTTTTTTTTTTTGCCTCCAATTATTCATTTGGGTTTTTTTCCCTTGTTTTAAGTGGCTAGCCTGAAGTAAACATAATTTCAGAACAGCATGTTGTGGTTCACTGGAGAAATTCTGAGTATTTCTACAAAAGTACTGAACTGGAGAAAATATAAATCTGTTAGAAGTATTCTTCTAATCTGTTCTCACCTCCACAACCTGAGGAGTGTTCAGCTCTTCTGTGGAAAATGGCATCTAAACCAAAAACGCTGCATGGAAATGGTTCAGAGGGAAAATTAATATTTGTGTGTTCAAGCTCTGCACAACCTAAAAGTGCTTTAATTTCCGTGCTTCAGCACTAACAGCTACTGAGACAAATTTTGTCTTCTGATTTATATGAAACTAAATTTGATCATATGGCAAAAAAAATACAGAAGGAAATGGGAACAAAGCCTGGGACCTGCTTCTTTAATAGAAGCACTGAGTCCTGGAAAAAAAACCCATTTCTGAGGAACTCCTTTTATGTTTGTGTAGCAATTATGAGCTGACAGATTGTGAATTCAACCTTGTGAGGAGCTGAACAAGCTTTTTTTTTTTCGTTTTTTTTTTTTGTTTTTTTGTGCAAGTGTTTGAGCAGCTAAACTTGTATAATGTGGACTAGCAAATAATAGAGTTTTTGGGGTAATATTTTCTAAGAGTAGGGTCTGAGTGCACTCAGATTCCCATTTTTGATGTGGACCCTGCATTTCCATATTCCACCCACCCCCAGTGGGGACAATTGTGTCCCAGTACCCAAGGGGATTGAGTTGCTAAATCCTATAAAATCACTTGAGTCCCCATCCCAAACAGCAGCAGCTGCTCAATTTCTGCTTGAATTTCCTTTTTCAGGACTCTGCTTTCCTCTCTCCCTGCTCCAGCCCTCACATTCAGATTTTTGGGTGGTGGGAGAGGGGGTGGATCCCATTGCTCTCTTTCCTGCTGGAATCTGAGAGCCAAATTTCACTTCCCTCAGATCTCCCTGAAGAACTTGCAAGTGAAGAATTTTTTTTTTTTTTTGGGCTTTTCCCTCTAACTGGCACTGAAAAAGTAAAAGTGACTCCCAGCAGTTCCTGGCTGGCTGGAGCCACTTGGAGCTGGGATAATTCAGGAATTGCATTTACAGCTGCCTCCCCTGACAGAAAATGAGTGTGTGGCCCTAAAATAATGATGTCTGAAAAGCAATGGGAGTTCTTCAAACTGGGGTTTGGTCCTAAATTCTAATCCCATCTCTGCCCATTTGTTTTGTGCCTTTATGGGATGCTGCACTTCTGCCTTGAAGGGCTGCAACATTTTGAGATTATTTAAGTGTTAATTCTGCTCAGAGAATAAAGAATACTCTGGTTGTGTGATAATGAAGCAGAATTTGACTGATTTCTTTACTGTTTTTTTTTTTCCTTTGTTAAAACCCAAATGCTTGGGTTTTGTTACTCTTGAGTCGAATCTCAGCAGAAAACTCAATATTTGAAGGGAATAAAAACAAACCTGTTGTGCAGACAGACTTAATCCCATGTCTAGGTGGGCTCAGTTAAATGTTTGAGGTTGGGGGATTTTTTTTTCCTCTTTGTGAAACTGTTTTTCTTTTGCAGCTTATCAACATCCACATGAGTCTTTGAGGTCAAATTCCTTTCTCTGAAGCCCTGAGTTGGCTTTGTGTTGACTCCCTGCTTTGCAGAAGAGAGATTAGAGCCTGGGGGAGGTAAAACAGGGCACAGATATTTTTTTTTTCCCTTGTCCAAAGGAAGAGATTTAAATCTGAAAACAGGCAGGTGAAAACCTGATGTCCAATTCCCTAGCAGCTGGCAGCTCAAGAAATGTGATTTTTGCTGTTGTTACAGTATTTTTTACCTCAAAAACCACCATGTCTGCTCCTGTGGAAATCCCCAAGTAACTCTGTCACACTCAGAATATTTTAAGCTCTGCATTGACAGCTCCCTTCAAGGATGTTTTTCTGAGCTGGCAGGTGATGCATGAAGGAGTTGGCTTCTGCAAAGGGTCAGTTTTGCTTTTTATAGAGGAGCACTCAAAACAAGAGGGATGGAGATAACAGAGCGAACAAGCTGGAGTGGGGCTTGACTTTGAATAATGGCTGCATTTCCCTGGTAAATTTGGCCTCCTCAGCACCATTTTTTTGTATTCAAGTATGGGTAGACTAACCCAAGGCTCTGTTTAAAATGTGGATTTGCCTGGATGGTTTCTTGCAGACAGATCTTTTTCCTTCAGAACAGAGTGAGAAGAGCTTTACACCCCCAGCCTGCTGAGGAGCCCTGGGTCTGTTCTGTGGTTTTTGTGAGGCAGTTTCCCCAGTGAGACACCCAAGGGTGGGGCTGGGTTATGTTTATTATTATGTTTATTATTATTAGTGCTTGGTGCTGTGATGGGCTTCATGCTGGTTGTGCTCCTGAGAAGACAAATTCACAGGAAAAAGTTCATTAAGCAAATTTTCTGGATTAATCTCTCCAGAGAGGAAGGATGTGGTGGTTGGGGTTTGCTTTGTGAGGGGTTTTTGCCATCTGCTGCCTTCACCACGTGCTTCATTTCCCTGATCTTGGAGCACTTGTGGTTAGAGTTTGGTCCTGAGGAAGTCCCTTTGAAGAATGTGATTTTTAATTTTAATTTTTTTTTCTCTCTCTGGTTAGTGTGGGCTGTGCCAGCTTGCTAAAAACCAGTTTCTCTGACACTGTTCAGGTCAGGCTGTCCCCTGAGACTTGGCAACCCCAGGATGGAATTGTTGTTTCTGTCAGGGCTGGAAGTCTCAGGTGCTGTATTGGGTTTTTGTTAAAAGCAGGACCAGGCAGCTGAACCTCAGTCCCCACCATGGATTTGGATTCATTACAGTTAATGAGAGCTTGGTATCCAAGCCCCCAGGGTGTGTTTTTAAGGGAGGAATATTTGGTCTTGTCACTGAATTAAGGCAATGTGCAAGGGGAAAGTGATGGGGGTGAGGAGGGGAGGATCAATCAGAGCTCTGAGCTGATGTTGGCAGCAGGGCTGGTTTAATGCTGGAATGGACAGATTGCCCATTCATGATCTGCTGCAGCTCCTGGGTCTCCTCTGTGACATTTTCCCAGGTATTTCTCAGGTGTTGCCCTAACGCCTCTGATTCTGGGAACAAATAAACCCATAAACTCCCCAAGAACTCTATTCTTGTTGCAATGTTGGGCACAGATGCTCAAAAGCTCTAACATTGCTGTGGAAGGGGGAAATATAAATATTCAGACCCCTCCTCTGCAAGATCCAAGTCACCTTTCCACCTCCAGTCCTGTGTGTTTGGGATTCAGCTGATCCAGACACCCCCTTTCCTTGTTCTGCTGATAATGAGGTCTTTTGTACCTTCCCCATCAACATTTTTTTGGGGTTTTTAAAGGGCAGGATGGCTGGTTTGACAGCTCTTAAACCTCCAGACTACCAAATCCCCGCTGCTGTGGAAGAGGCACGGCTGGATTGGGCGGCACGGACGGAACATCCCCGGAGATTCGGGAGCCCCCGCTCGCGGCGCCGCAGCCGGGAGAGGGTTAACAGGCTTTTCCAGGCTTTTCCCAGGGGTTTTCCAGGCTCCGAGCCGCCGTGAGGGCTCTCTGCGTGTCCTTAGCGTTGCGATGAGCTCCGGCACGGGGGGCTGTGCTTGCCTCTCGCCCGCCGCATCCCGGAGCGCGCCCGCATCCCGGAGCTCATCCTCCTCTCTCGGAGCGCATCCTCCTCTCCCGGAGCGCATCTACCTCTCCTCGAGAGCATCCTCCTCTCTTGGAGAGCATCCACCTCTCCCGGAGCGCATCCTCCTCTGCTCGAGAGCATCCTCCTCTCCCGGAGCGCATTCTCGTCTCTGGGAGTGCATCCACCTCTCCCGGAGCGCATCCTCCTCTCCCGGAGCGCATCCTCCTCCCTGGGAGCGCATCCACCTCTCCCGGAGTGCATCCTCCTCTCTCGGAGTGCATCCTCCTCTCTGGGAGCGCATCCTCCTCTCCTGGAGAGCATCCTCCTCTCCTGGAGAGTATCCACCTCTCTCCGAGAGCATCCTCCTCTCCCGGAGCGCATCCTCCTCTCCCCGAGCACCGGGATCCTCCTGTCCCCGAGAATTGGGACCCTCCTCTCCCCGAGCACCGGGACCCTCCTCTCCGGGAGCACCGGGATGCTCCGCTGGCCTGGGTGAACGAGCTGCTGAGTGAATGAGCGTCCCCGGCAGCAGAGCCAGGTAAGAGCCGCGCTCCTGCTCCCACAGCACCGGCAGCCGGCGCTGCTGCGGGGCCGGGCGGATGAACCGGGGAATAAAAAGTCCAAATCTTTGGGGAGCGTCCCCTGCGGAGCGCTGGAGTGGCTGCGAGGCGCTGGTAAAGCTATTAACATGGACTGAGGAACAGGCTGTGATGGGGCTTTTGCGGAGGGGGTGAGAAATTCGGTGACTTTCGGCTTTGCTCATCCCACAGGGTTTCAGTGTCTCAGACAGGATTAGAGCATTAAAATCCTCCAAAGCGAGCGTGGCACAGGAGGGATGGGATGTTCAGACAACTCTGAGAACAGAGTGGTTTTTGGACCTGGATATTCCAAACCACTGGTGCACCTATTCAATTTTTAACCAAACCTTTTGCTCTGCTCTTGTATCTTAACTAAACCTTTCACTTTTGTATCTTAATTCTATGGCTGTTTTCCTCTGCTTTTCTTTTATTGAACAGATTTTCTGCCTGTCAATAAGTATTCTTAGCATCCTTATGGAAATGATTGCCTTGAGTATTAACAGGCTTAGGTTGGTCCAGACTTCTCATTTGAGTTTTCACAATAGTTTTTGCCACAAATTAGTATCAGTGGGACCACACTTTTTACAGCCAGTTGTTTGTGTGCTTTTAGAATGAACTCAAATACATTATATAATTCACACAAATATTGAAATGAAGCAATAAACAGTTGCCAACAATCCCTGGCTGGAGTGTGGGCTGAGCTAGCCCAGGATTTTGGGCATGCATTGATTATTCTGAGAGCACACTCAGCTCCAAATGCACACCCAGTTAATCTCATTAACAGTGATCCTCCTCAGGAGCAGGCATTAGGCCTTGAATAAAAGATGACACTGTTAATCTTGGGGGTTTAGCTGGCTGGCATTCTCTGGATGCTTGACAGAAAACCTTTCTAAAATATTAGCACTGTGCTGGAAATGTAGGGAGTGGATTCTGGAATTGCAGAATTCCTGCTGCTGGGATCTGGACCCAAAAGTCACACTGGAAGGTAAAAACATGACTTGAGCTCCAGGAAACATCCCCTGTTCTTTCTTCTTAGTTTCTTCCACAGTTTCATGTCCTGTTGCTCAGAGCAATTGCAAGCATGTGAAATGGAATGCAAAACACTGGTTGCTGATCAGGGCTTGTCTTTTTATTTTTCTTAAACTAAAATTCTGTCTGATTTGATATCGAATCCCTTATGCTTCTGTGCATTTTTCATGAGAACATGCTGAGGCAAAGTGGGAAAAAGAAATTTAAAGTTAATATGAAGACATCAGGTGCTGTTACTATCATCTGCTCTTGACTTTTTCCATACAAGAAGCCTGGAACTATTGGATAAATATTAAATAAATAAGAGCTTTTTACAGAATTTCATTTATTTATTAATGACCCTGACCTGCATCTTGCTTTGACTAGATTAGATGAGCTCTGAATAATTATTGCTCTTCCTTTTACAACCTATATTTTGTGAATATTAACAAGGCTGGAGTTTGATCTTGGAAAACCAGAAGTTTGAGCCTTGATGCTCCTGTTGCATTTTTTTCCTCCATAAACATGGAAGCAGCAGAGTTGAATAATTTAATTTTTGGCTTATCCTAAAAAGAACACAGTCTCAACACCTCAAAGCACCAATTTTCTTTTGTGAATGGGGATATTAAAATTCATCCTAGGAAGGAGCTAGGAAGGCAGAGATCAAGAGCTCCCAGAAAAAAAAAAAAAGAACATCAGAGGGAGCACAAATCGATCTCCTGAAGGTTCTGGGTGTGCCAAGGAGTCAGGGGAATTCTTGGCAGAGAGATGGGAGGAAGAAAATGATGTAAAAATGTGTGGATGTGGCAGCAACAGGGATAGAAGCCTTGAAGGGATGGAAAAAGTTGAATTTCTTGGGAATATGTGAGGTTTGCATCACTCACTTTCCAAACACCACCCTGTGCTGTTGGCTTAGAGAACTCATTCCCTTTAAATTCATAAAATAAAGAGAATTCTGAATGTTCAGTTGGGAAGCAGGAGTGGATTTGGAGCCTTGATCAAGATCAGGATAGCTAAGAAGTGATTTGTAGAATAATGAGATATTTTGGAAAGCAGCAAACATAGGAGTGATTCCTTGGTGCCTTCAAAAAATTCTGAGTCTTGAAGGAAACAAAGGAAGAGAAGAAAACCAAGTGCAACACCTGAGAGGGAATAATCCAATAATCCTGCTGTGGTTTTGCTAAACTTCCTACAAAGCTCCCAGTTATAAGAGAAAAATAATTTGCAGGTGAACTGCCTGTGAATAATGTGGGGTTTTGAAATTCCTCTGGAATGTTTGTGCACATTTCAAGGAGGGATTTTAGCAATGAGTTTGATCTATTTTATAGAGAACTAAAAAGCATCTGTTGCTCTTTAATAACATGAACAACTTATAAATATATCTCATTTAACATAATTATAACTATTCACACTCCACTGGGGTTTTTGGGGTGTTTTCTTAGTGATTTGTTTCTTTTTTTCCAAACAGACTTTCAAGCTTTTCTCTTGGACCAAATTTGATTTATGCCATAAGGGCTGAGGTTGCTGCAGCTGTGGGTTCTTGGTTAAGGGAAAAAAACAATCTTCAATTGGTTTGGGGATGAGCAGAAATATGAAGCAGAAAAAGCAAAAACACAGTAGAAAAAGAGGAGGGAGAAAGAAAATCCATCCCATGAGGAATTGTCACATTTTCAGTGTTTTTATGGCATGCTTTATTTTTTAAGCCAAAAAGTAAAACTGCTGATTATAACACCACATTTCCCAAGTTTTTATATTCCCCTGATCCTGCATTTTGGGGCTCACCTGCCCTGTGTGTGCACTTTGCCTGTCCCTAAGGGCTGTGGGGAACAAGTTAATTCCAATTCTAGAATCAGAGCTGGAGCTGCAGAGTGCAATAAACATCCATGCTAATGAGATGCAAATCAGCAACTCTCCCCTGCTTCCATGCTCTGAAAAATTCTTCATTGGGGATGCAGGTGCAGAGTGAAGTTAAAAACATTCAGGTTTAATACTGGAACGTCTTAAATAAATTATTTCCCTATAGGAGAAAACAAAATTCGAGTGGGTCAGGTGAGCACTCACTGGGCTGGTGTGGGGAATTCTCTCTTTGACACCCACAGATTGACAAATGCATATTTGGATTTGAATAATTTGAATTATTTGAGCAGTCTGTTTGAAATTCTGGCCTTGATCTCAAAAGTCTGGGGTTTGTCTGCTCTGTCCATGAACAGCAGGATCCCCCCTGCTGCTGGAGGGAGAGATTTTTATTTGGAACTTTTATTTCAAGCTAAAATGACTGATTGGAGAGCCAAAAAGGAGGCTGGAGTTCTGCTCCAGCCCAGACTCCTGCAGTGACAGGAAATGGGGAATTTAGGGTCAGGCACCTGATGGTTGTGCTGATTTTGGGGTTTCATTTAGAGTCAGACACTCAATAATTGTGCTGGTGCTGATTTTGGGGATTTATTTAGGGTCAGACACCCAATAATTGTGCTGGTGCTGATTTTGGGGATTTATTTAGGGTCATACACTCAATAATTGTGCTGGTGCTGATTTTGGGGATTTATTTAGGGTCAGGCAGCTGATGGTTGTACTGGTGCTGATTTTGGGATTTCATTTAGGGTCATACACTCAATAATTGTGCTGGTGCTGATTTGGGGGCTCTCTCAGTGCTGAATGAGAGGAGCTGTGCTGTGGCTGCCAGCACTGTCCTGGAGGGTGCTGGAATGATAAACACAGCCAATGTTCTGTAGTTTAGTGGCAGTTTTTCCTTTCTCCTGCTCTCCTCCAGACTTCCTAAATTTTCCTGTTTAAGGCACATTCTTTCCTACTTGCAGCTAAACCAATGACAGCCTGTAAGACCTAAACCCTTTTCCTTACCTTTGGATAATTTGAGACCTCTTGCTGTGCCATCCCAATGTCTGGGTGTGGGATTTGGCTTGCTGGGAAACCCCACAGTGGTCCTGTAGCCTGTCTAGTGCCTGCTGATGTTCCTTTTCAGAGAATTATTCAGTCTATCAGCCCTGGGTTTGTGGGTATTTCCCTGCTGCTGCTGTGGGGTGATGTGTCTGTGGGCTGTATGATCCAGCTCTGGAATTTCAGCCCCAAAATTGGGGGTGGTGTCTCCTGTCTGCAAACCCAGCAGAGGAGTTGTGTTTTTCAGCTCATCCAGCTCCACTGGAGGCACAGTTTTGTGGCACAGTTTTATTTCTGTTCTCAGCTTTGTGCTGTTTCCAGCACTTCTCACACCTGCCCACACCTTTGTGCATCCTTTTCCCAGCCTCCCCTCCTCCCATGTCTTTTATAAGGGCTGCTGATACCTGGCTGTCTAAAGCAGGTGAGAACAGAGTGACAACTGTAAGGGATGGAAAATAGCTGATTTGGGGTGTGTGGCTGCTGCTGGCAAGGGAAATTTAAGGGTGGAGGAGCTGGAAATTTCAGAAGTGCTCCCAGAAGAGGCAGGAGGGATAGATGGGGGTGCCCAAGTTGGGTTCTAGTTTTGTCCTGTGGCATTTTAGGCTTTTCTACGACCCAAATTTTGAGCTGTCACCCCGAGTTTTTCCACCCCCTCTTCCTTGTGAAGCAAACCTGCTGCTGCTCATGTCCCGTGCCTGTTATTTTAGGAGGAAAAGGGGCTGGAATTTCTGTTTGGAGATGATTGTGACCATCTCCAGCCCTCCTGTCTGCCGGGAGAGGCTAATGAGGGAGAGCAGGCTGCTGTGCTGTGACACTGATCGCTGTGACACATGGCACAGTGGAAAGGGCAGGGACCCCGGGGCTGCAGAGCCTTCCCTGCCCTCCTGGCCCTGCAGCAGGGAGGGAACACATCACCGGGAACCCCTCCCCCGATGTGACAGCCCTGTGCACCAGAATGGCACGGAACGTGGAAGGAGGAGGGGAGAATGCAGGAGAGGAGGATGCAGGGAGGGAGATGCAGGATCCCAGCACAGGCAGGGAGGATGCAGGATCCCAGCACAGACAGGGAGATGCAGGATCCCAACACAGGAAGAGGAGGATGCAGGATCCCAGCACAGGTAGAGGAGGATGCAGGATCCCAGCACAGGCAGGGAGGAGGATGGATCCCAACACAGGAAGAGGAGGATGCAGGATCCCAGCACAGACAGGGAGATGCAGGATCCCAGCACAGGTAGAGGAGGATGCAGGATCCCAGCACAGGTAGAGGAGGAGGATGCAGGATCCCAGCACAGACGGGAGGATGCAGGATCCCAGCACAGGCAGGGAGGATGCAGGATCCCAGCACAGACAGGGAGGATGCAGGATCCCAGCACAGGCAGGGAGGAGGATGCAGGATCCCAGCACAGACAGGGAGGATGCAGGATCCCAGCACAGGTAGAGGAGGATGCAGGATCCCAGCACAGACAGGGAGGATGCAGGATCCCAACACAGGTAGAGGAGGATGCAGGATCCCAGCACAGGTAGAGGAGGATGCAGGATCCCAGCACAGACAGGGAGGAGGATGCAGGATCCCAGCACAGGCAGGGAGGATGCAGGATCCCAGCACAGGCAGGGAGGAGGATGCAGGATCCCAGCACAGACAGGGAGGAGGATGGATCCCAGCACAGGTAGAGGAGGATGCAGGATCCCAGCACAGGCAGGGAGGAGGATGGATCCCAGCACAGGCAGGGAGGAGGATGGATCCCAGCACAGGTAGAGGAGGATGCAGGATCCCAGCACAGGTAGAGGAGGAGGATGCAGGATCCCAGCACAGGCAGGGAGGAGGATGCAGGATCCCAGCACAGGCAGGGAGGAGGATGCAGGATCCCAGCACAGGCAGGGAGGAGGATGGATCCCAGCACAGGTAGAGGAGGATGCAGGATCCCAGCACAGGTAGAGGAGGAGGATGCAGGATCCCAGCACAGGCAGGGAGGAGGATGCAGGATCCCAGCACAGGCAGGGAGGAGGATGAATCCTTCCCAAGCTTTGCTGAGCTGAGCAGCTGCTCAGAACCCAAAAGTGTTGGTGCCTTTTGGGGGGTCTCTGTTCTCATAGGGCTGGGCAGGGAGGGGCAGCCAGGGCTCGGTGTGGGGTGCAGTGCTGAGTGAGTGGGAGATTCCTGCAGCTCTCACTCACATTCCTAAACCATTCCTAACCAGGTCCTAACCATAACCATAACCTAACCATTCCTAGACAGGTCATTTGCTTTGCCCATACCTCTGACTGCCCACATCACAGGTCTGCTCCACCCCAATCCTCTGTCAATGAATAAAAGGCTCATTTGAAGTAGCCCTTGGGAGAATCTGCAGCCGGGGGTCAGGAAGGAGGGACTTGGCACAATCTGTACATGAGGTTATGTGATGGCACCCCAGGAAAAACTCACTCCTGGAACTCTGCTCTTTGTTACACTTCCAATGAACTCCATGGCAGGGAAAATGGACAAATAGCCTCAAACATTAACAGATAATCTGTGTTGAAATAAAAGATTAATCAAAGAGCTGGTCTGGTGCACTGCTGTGAGCGAGGTGGAGCTGCAGAGTCCAGCTAATGACTTACTGCTTGCCTGAGGCTCAGTCCCAGGAGGGAGCACTGCTGGGTTAATATTCCTTTTGTACCCCAGTGATTAATGATCTCTCAGCTCCCAGGATTTGCTGGCAGAGCATTTGTAAGCACTGAGAATGGAGGGAGATGTGTGGGGAGTGTTTATTTCACCTGAAGTTCCTGAGCTCTTCTCCACCTGCAAAGCACCAACTGTGGGCTTGGATTGCACTTTCTAGAAACTTCCCCAGCACAATTAATTATTGCAAGAGAGGTTCAGGTTCAGTTAACTGATGGGTCTAAAAGAGGATCTGAATTTCAATGTGCACAGAGTGGATATAAATATCTATGGAAACAGCTCCTTCTAATCTGATGTGGTCATGTCCATGTTGAGGGGACAATTCCCCTTTTTACTCCTATAATACCACTAGGATATACTGGGATGGATTCTGTCAATGCCAGAGCCTTGCATCCCAAATCTGGACAGAATTCTGTGTGCCTGGAACCTGGCAGAGCTGCATCCAGCAGCATTTTGTGACCCAGTCTGGCCTTTGTGAGAATTTGTGTCAGGGACTGTGGCCTCGGAGCAGTGACTGGCAGAACTGGAAGTGTGGTTTTGGTGGAGTTCAGGCACTGTGAGGTTTGAGATGAGATGCTCAGGATACTTTTAAAGCCAAAAATAGGAACTCCATGCCCAGAAAATACTTCAGGCAGAAGAACAGTCAGGCTGGAGCCGTGGGTTGCTCTGAAACCTCCTTTTGTATTGAATGCAGCTCTAAGAGAATAAGAAATGTGTTCATCTGAGGTGATTTCTCTCCCGTGTGCTGAGAGCTTTCAGCAATGTGTTTATGGCCAACAAAATAAGAAACTCACCCAATAAAAGCTATTTTTACTCCCCTGGCCTGCCTGGTCCCTCCCTGTGCTCAGTTTAATCCCTGTCCCTCAAAGCCCAGCACACCTTTCCTCACACTTGGGAGTGCTTGGTCTGCATTTGCCTGCCAGCTGCAAAAACATTCTGTGTGACCTGTTTTAGTCCTGAAATCTGAAATTCTGGGGAGGGAAGTGACAGCTCTGTTAGGCCTGGATCAGCATTGCCTTTCAGTGTCCTAGATATTATGGTCCTGATGCTTTTTGATGCTTTCCCCCTTTAACAGTTGAGGAAATTGGTGGAGAGGGCATTTAATTTGTGTAATTCATGTTAAAGTGTCCAGAGTCTGTTCTCTTTGGAGTGTGTGCCCTTCTTTTTGTGGATTCTCTTGGGATTTCCCACTCACAAAAAAGTGAATTCAGCAATTCTTACCTCCTCTAGTGAGAGTTCTGAGATTTCACTCAAGAGGGAACTGAAATTGGATTTGCTGTAACCCCACTCTGTATCTTCAGAGCACAAATGCTGGTAACTACTCAGGGCCTAATTTAACTAAAGAGCAAGAGATTAGTGAGATTAGCAGAGATAAAAATGAAAAGCTTGGTGACAGCAACATGCCCAAAGCCCCTAAGCCAAACCAGGCAGGTTTGCCAGCTGGAGAGAAGCTTCCAGGAAGGTTTCATGACCATGACAAGTTTTTGATCACACTTAGGAGGAGCCTGTGCTAGAAAAACCTCTGGGAAAAGGACACCTGGAAAATTGGGAAAGCAGGATGGAGAAAAGCTGCAGCTGGCTCGTGCCACCCATGTGAGTGTTTGTGTTTTCCATGGTTTTGGTAGGAGTGCAGCCCTAAGGAAACCAGGGAATAATGGTTTCTTTGCACCCTTTGTGCTGGGAAGTGCTTACAGAATAATCTGTTTCAGATCACCAGGCTGGGAATTGCAAACTTTTATCTGGAAGCAGGTTTAACAAAATGCCTTTAATCCTTGTTTGTGTCTCAGCCCACCTTCCCTCCCTCCACTTGAGCTGTGTTGTGACTGAAAGAAACATCCACATAATTGTCTTGGTTCATTTTTATTCCATTTTTCCTCACTTCTCTCCCTGGAGATCTCTTCAAACAATTCCATTGGCTGGGTGATGTTTTATCTCATGAGTCACCCAGCCCAGATGTACACATATAAACTTTTTATTCTAACCCAATTTATCAATTTATTCTTGGCTCTTCCTGAATTTTCTTCCTTTCTTCTGCCATTATTCTTTTCCCTTCTAATATTTAACTTTTTTTCTGCTTCTGGGGTGACCAGTAATTAATTAGGATTTCACACTTTGGCTTCTGAATCTTATGAGTGGCTGGCAAAGTAAAATCAATAGTGTGGAACCAGGTTCCTCAGGCCAAGGTAATTTTTGAAGCCAAGTTCCTTGGTCCTGCCACATTTTCAGCCTGGTGGCAAATTTGGCCAGTTCCTTGTCACTTTTAGCAGCAGAACCAGTAATCAAATCTGAGATCTTTTCCCTTGGCTTTCATTTTGGTCTCTATCTTTTCTTTTCCAGCATAGCAGAAGCAATATGGGACATTTCCCTTTAATCTGATCTGAACTGAACATCTGCTCTTCCTTGCCTTTGCCAGGGAAAGCTTTGGGGATCTAGGCTGGATAGAGAAGGGGAAAATCTAATTATTTAGTCTTAGAGCAGCCTAAGTGTTGGAAGAATTCTCCCCTGTGCCACGAGGAAGGGAAAGTTAGGAATGCCTGGTGTGTGCAGAGGCTCTGGGCTACCTTGGGAATGTGTAGAAACTTCTAATTGTAGAAACTTCTAATTGTATTTTAATGAGCCCCTGGAGTGCAAAGGGAGCTGGAGCTGATCTCCCACTTAACAAATGTGGGAGAGAGCAGCACAAGGCTGTGTCCCTAAAGCTTTTGTGTGGGGCAGTGCTGCTCTGGCCTGTTCCAGCCTCTGCCCTGGCACATCACCTTCCACCCGTGGGTTTTGTCTGATTTTGAGCCATCTGTGGCCCCCAGAGCTGGAAATGCTCTGTCCCCATCTGCCCCAAGCTCTGCCCTGGGGCTGAGGAGCCTCAGAGAGCTCAGGAGGGTCTGTGTGCTCCTGTTCTAAACCCTCAGAGAGCTCAGGAGGGTCTGTGTGCTCCTGTTCTAAACCCTCAGAGAGCTCAGGAGGGTCTGTGTGCTCCTTCCCCAAACCCTGAGAGAGCTCAGGCGGGTCTGTGTGCTCCTTTCCTAAACCCTCAGAGAGCTCAGGAGGGTCTGTGTGCTCATTTTCCAAATCCCCAGAGAGCTCAGGAGTGTCTTTGTCTTCCTTTTCTCAACTCTCAGAAATCTCAGGCATGACTTTGTGCTCCTTCTCCAAACCCTCAGAGATCTCAGGTGTGATTTTGTTCTTCTTCTCCAAACTCTGAGATCTCAGGGGACCCTGTGCTTCCTTTCCAAGCCCTTCCAATCCCAGGGCTGGGGTAAGCAGCTCAGGCCAGCTGGATGTTTACTATTTGTGTAGATAAGCCTTTTATCTCCTGAGGAAGGGCCAGGCTCTCAGGAGCAGTTAAATCTGAAAATGTGAGGCCCTGCCCTCGACTGGAGCTCCTTGTCACAACCAAGTCCTGGTGCTGTGACATCCCTGCATTTGTGATGGGGGGAGGATGGGCATGAGGAATTTCCTGGGGAACGGCACACCTGAGATAAAAATGAGCTTTTTCCTCTCATGAGCTGTTTCTGTGCCAGACTGCTGAGCTTTTCCAGTGGAGCAGAGCCCAGCTTGTCTGGATTGCAGCTGGGGGACAGAGCTGAGCTCCTCCTGGAACTACTGCTCCAAGCACAGGCTGGCAGCAATTTGGAATTCTCTTTCCACTGAGCTCCCCAGGGTTCCTGTGCCACTGCTGGGCTCTGCTCTCGTGTGGCCCCATCCTCCCATTCCCTGTCCCCTCTGGCTGGCAAATCCCAAAACTGAGAGCCAGTCCAGCCAGCTGGGTTCTAGTGGGGTGTGGAGAGCAGAGATGTGTGTGAAGGATCTGTGCCCTGCTTTGCTGCCTGGCAGCTGAAGGCAGGGATCATTTATAAATAGTTCTAAGTGCTGTTCCTAAGTTGATTATACCCCAGACTTGTTGAAAAGGCAGCTAACAGCAAACAAAGCTGCTGAAATTTGGATGTGAAAGGGGAGGTGGCTGCAGATCTGTTTAAACACTGAGTGCTCAGTTCAAACCCTGTTTGGACAACTCCACAAACCTTCTGGATGTTTAAAACACAAAATTGGAGAGGTAAAGCTAAAGCTGCTTCCAGGCCCTTGGATCCCATTGCTGCTGATTCCTGAATCCATCCTGGTTTTCAGGTTGTTTAAAGGCAGCTGAGCTCCCCAAGCAGGGCTGCTGCACCTTCCCTTTCATGAGGATTTCATGGAGAGTGGGAATGGAAGGACTCAGCTCTGCTCTGATGTCATTTCTCTGTGATGTTATTGATGCCTTTTATTTCTCCTGTTACTCAGTGAAGGCCTAAAGGAAATGATTCTGGGCTTAAATGATGATTTGAATGCCAAGTGTAATTACAGCAGAGATGATCTGCTTACTAATGCTCTGCTCTCTCTGGAGACATCCCCTCCTCCTGGGGGTGAGCAGGAGCTGAGACTTCCCTGCCCACAAGGGAGTGCTTTCTTTTGCTTTTTTGAGATGTGATAAAAC
This sequence comes from Erithacus rubecula, assembly GCF_903797595.1. NCBI lineage: Eukaryota > Metazoa > Chordata > Aves > Passeriformes > Muscicapidae > Erithacus > Erithacus rubecula. The sequence goes on from NC_136677.1 coordinate 3,304,672, forward strand.
TTTATATAAATGTGACTTGTGGCTAAAGGGACAGTTTGGGGTGTGGCAGTAACTGAGTCACTGATTTCTGGGGTAAAACCTGCCCACAAGGTAGTGGTTTCTTTAGCTTTTTTTAAAATATATTTTATTTTATAGATGTAATAAAACTATATCAAACTGTGTGATTTGAGGGACTGTTTGGGATATGAGTGTCTGATTTCTGGTATAACCCTGCAGGAAGGCTCAGGTGAGCTCAGTGCAGCATCTCCTGGGTGATTCCCTCCTGAAGATGAGTGTTGGTGACTGAATGGATGATTTTGCACAGCTCTGGGCTCACAGCAGATGCTGCTGGGTTCTTTTTTTGGAATAAAACTGCTTGATCAAACCCAGAGATTCACATCCCTGTGTCCTATCCCTTGCTGCTGTGGCAGCTGGTGGACTGCCAGCTCTGCTTGCTCAGTAAAAACCCCACTATTTATAAAACCTGTGAAATGGCTTTTATTTAATAAGCTTCAGTAGTCATCCATCTGATCTATTAGTGCCATGGAGGGGGATTGTGCTGCAGAACTGCCAGGGAGGGCTTGAATCTGATTTTAGAAGGGGAATTACATCTTCATTTGCTGCATGGGAAGAATGAGGATGGCAAAACCATCTCTGTGTGGGCAAAGAGAGCACAGCAGTGCTGGGTCTGCTCTTACAGAGCTTTAACCACTGGCAGAGGCATCTAAAATCACTTTGGTGACCAATTCCAGAAATAAAAAGAGTTTTTTGAAGGGGTCTGATCCTTGAGGTCTCCTCCTCATGGGTTTATCCATTGCTTTCCTTTTTCCATTGGCTTCTGGCTCCCTCCAGACACAAGAGGGAGAAGCAAAGAGATCACAGCAACATCCAAATCCATGTTAATAGTTTTACTACGAGCATGCTCAAAGATCTGTGCTGTGGGTGTGTTGAAATATGAAAATAAACGAGGCAGAGTTATGTTGGTAGCCAATTTAAAAAAAAAAAAAGCAAAATAAAAATAAAATTAACAAAAGCTGTTCTGAGTAACAGCTTGGGGTGCTCAGATGCAAATGTGCTGCTTCCAAAATGTCATGAATTGTGTGTGGAGTATTTGACTGTCTGTGTGCCATCTGTGTTTGCTGGGAGAGCTCTGCAGAATTGCTCATCATTATTGTGTGTTGTTCCTTTCTTTAGCACCTTGGACCTCAAGCAGAATTCCTGAGATTACTTTTTTTTTTAAAAGTTTTATTCTTAGAGGTGTTAATTCAGCTGATTGTTCTGCTTTACTGGAACTCTGATCTGAGGAGGAAATGAAGTCAGGAGCTCCTTCACCTCCCTGAGTGTTCTGGATTAAGGAATGAGCCAAAAAAATATAAAAAAGGTTCTCATTAAAAATGGAGAGCTCAGGTTTTACAGTTGAGCAACAAAAGGTGCAAGTTCATGTGTCAGCATAGAGAGAAATGGGAATAATGAAGTGATTGAAGGAGAGATAACAGTGTGTCAGTCTGGAGAAGATGGATTTAAAACAAATAAACTCTCAGAGTCTGTCAGGGTCATTGGGGATGGAAATGCAGCCCTGAAGGGTGGCTGCTCTTCCCAGGAATTCTGATTGTCACTGCAAACCTGTGACAATGTCCCTGCTTGTGCTTCTGAGCTGGTGGTGAAAATGGCATTTAATGGTGACTGTGCAATTAAACGATCAATAGTTGGAATTGCAGTGCTGGCCCAAGGAACAGGGGCAGCAAATTGATACCCTTGGAATAAAACAGGGATTTTCCCTCAGGAGAACTGGGTGTGTCTCAGCTCTCAGAGCACTGGCTGAGAGATCTGTGCAATACAAATCCTCTGCTTTTGAGACTGGGAGGGAAAAATGGATTTTGTATCTGTATTTCTTTCCAGAAATACTGGGAGGTGTTTTCTGCCACCAGCACCTTGTGTGAGGTCAGCCCTGGGGTTTGTCCTACACACTGAATTTCACCTTTGTGAAGATTTACATTTATGTGGACAAGATATTTTAAATTTTCAGGAGAAGATGGGCATAAATACTTGGAGAAAGGAATATCCTGCTGAGGATTGGGGCAGAGTATTTAATTGCTTTAATTGCCTTAAATTCTTCTCTGTTTAAAGCCACTTCATGGCTTTGAGTTGGAGAATCTGAAACATCCCACCAGGGAAAATGTTTCTTTAACTCCTGCAATTGTGTCAAGGAGAGAAGCACAATATCTCAAGAGCTGGGAATGTTTTCCAGCTTCCTCTGGAGGACACTGATATCCCTGCTGCCTGTTTATCCAAAAAATGCTGTGGCTGTGATGGGCAGGCCAAGATCAGCAAGGATTGTTTGTGCTGTGGTGTGAGAGGGGCACAGGTACCTCAATGAAACCAAACGATCCATGAATTAATGCCTGGAAAATGTAAAATCCTGAGTCTGGTTCTTGCTGTAACGATGCTGATCCTAAATCTAAAGCTCAGTTTTGATTCCCTCCACAAGCATATGGTGAAAACCAATTCTGTGTTACCCAATCCTGAATTTTTGATGGCTCTTTTTCAGTGAAATGATAATTTTTCTTTTGGGTTTGTGATGCCTTTTCCCCATAGGTTTGCTTTGACTTTTTGCAGTGGAGAATTTTCCAGCTGTGAATAGCAAACCTGGCTGGAGAGGTGAGCTACAAAACTGCATCTGCTGATGAGACAAGTAAGGCTGTTCCTGAGCCTTGGAGAGAGGGGAATTTTATAAATGAATTGTTCTGTGAGTTTTGGCAAGCAGTGGGGGAAATGTGAAACCAAACCAGGCAGGAAGAGGTTGGAGAGTTGAGTGGTGTAAGATTGCAAAACCATGAAATAGCAGGGGCTGGGAAGCTGGGACAGGGCAGGAAGTTTGTGAGCCCTGGAATTCTGCTCCTCTCACAGAGGAACTTTGCCTGACATTAACCTCATGAAAAAGAGGAGCAGCTCCTGTGGAGCCTGGCTGGCTGTGAGCTCAGCTCTGGGTTTCACAATATTCCCCAAGCTCAGGGTTGTGTCCTCCAGCTGGAAAGACTCATGTGAATTCCCAAATCACTGCTTGGATGCTGAATTCTTTTCAGGGAAATACAACCTGGGACAAAGAGAGAAAAAGGAAAATAGAATGGGGAGAAAAGAGTGGGATTACAACACGTGTCTGTAACTCAGTACCATTTATAACCACACAAAATATTCCTTAGTGATAAAGCAGCCAAATTCTGCAAAAGCTCTTTCTGTTGTTGTCTCTGGAAGGATTTTTCAGGCACTCCCATATCTGTTTGGATGTTTCCAATGCTTTCCTTACCCTCATCAAAGCTTCATGAATGAGGCAGGGAGCAGCTGGGGAGGGGAGCTGCAGATAACCAGCTGCTCTGATAGTTTCAACAAACAGCATTAAACAATTTGTCTGGGGTTAGTGAACTAGCAAGTGCTGATTAAGGATTAGATTTGACTCATTTGCTGGAGGCTCCTGATCTATTTAAGTGCTTATTTCACCATGAGAGAGCAGCATATGTTTACCTCAGAGTGCCATTGACACACTGAGCTGTTGAGGGTGGCTGAGCCTTGGCCCCAGTGGCTTTAGCCCAATAACACACCTGGCTGTGGTTTAATCTTCTGATTTATGCAGCAAATGGGAATTTCCAGAAGGTTCCTGTTCCAGAGCCTGCATTTCTAACATCCCCTTTAAGAATAAATATTTTTTTTACCAGAGAGGATGAGCTGGTGATATCTGTAGACAAGTGGGATGAAAATTTATCAGGAATATCTCACCTTCCTCCCAGAGCAGGCTGGTGTGAATTATCCCAACCCAAACTCTTTTTATGTTGGATCATCTCTGATTTGTGCCAGCCTGCTCCCAGGCTTAGGGCTGCTGTGGGGATATTTTAGCTATTTGAGGTGTTTGTGGGGTGTTTTAGCCACTTTGGGTGTTTGTAGGGTGTTCTGGCAACGTGAGCAGGGGGTTTTGGGGTGTTTTGGCCATGTGGGAAGGAATTTGTGGGGTACTTTATCTATTTGGGCAAGAATTTGGGGGGTGTTTTGGTCATTTGGACAGGCACTCGTGGGGTGGCCATGTGGGCAGGGGTTTTTGGGGTGTTTTGGCTATTTGGGAAGGGATTTTTGGGTGTTTTGGCTATTTGGGCAGGGGTTTTGTGGGTGTTTTGGGCAGGGATTTTTGGGGTGTTTTGGGCAGGGCTTTTTGGGTTATTTTGGCCATGTGAGCTGGTGTTTGTGGGGTATTTTGGTCATTTGGACAGGGTTTTTTGGGGTGTTTTAGGCAGGGGTTTTGGGGTATTTTGGCCATTTGGGCAAGGGTTTGGGGGTGTTTTGTGCAGGGTTTTTTGGGGTATTTCGGGCAGGGTTTTTTGGGGTGTTTTGGGCAGGGGTTTTTTGGGTCTTTTGGGCAGGGATTTTTGGGGTGTTTTGGGCAAGGTTTTTTGGGGTGTTTTGGGCATGGGTTTTGGGGTATTTTGGCCATTTGGGGAGTGATTTTTGGGGTGTTTTGGGCAAGGTTTTTTGGGGTGTTTTGGGCAAGGTTTTTTGGGGTGTTTTGGGCAGGGGTTTTGGGATATTTTGGCCATGTGGGCACTGCAATCACTAGCCAAGCCTGGTCCCCAGCATGCCAGGAGCTCTGTGCCCCAGCCCCTGGCCCCAGGCAGGGCACAGTGCCAGCTCTGCTGGCTCTTTGCACATTTAGCTGATGTTCACCCCGTGCCTTCCCACACAAACCCTTCCCTTCATTTCCTCTGACAGCCAGGGCTGGTTTCCATGGAGCTGCTCCATCCATACCTTTAGCAAAGCTTTTTTCTTCTGTTCCCCTATAGACATAATTTGAGGTTTCTATGGCAACATCTCGGGAGGGATGGGCTGTGATGTTCTCAGCAAGGCTGGAGTGATCCCTGGTACCCTGTGAGTGGCTCCTGACACACATGATGGCATTACTTATTCTGGGATTTTGGGTCCTGTTTAATATGGTGAGAAAAAAAAACCAAAAAAACAAAAAAACCCAAGAGACTCCCTAGCTCAATAAAGCTGAAACTCTGAAAGCCACAGTTTAAAAAAGGGGAATAAAAAAAAAGGAATGGTGTCATGAACTTCAGTCAGTGGCAATGAGTGTTCTAGGAGGACAGTGATTTATTGAGGTAAGCTTTGGGTTTTGATATTCAAGGAGCTTTGGAAGAAATACATTAAACATAAATTGTTTAAATATTTAAACTGATTGTATATCTAGAGAAAAAGAGTTTTTAAAAAGTCTTCCAATATTTTTGGGAAGAGGAAGAAAGTCATATGTTCACTGTAAATTCTGCAAAGGCCAGGATCAACAGAATTGTGTAATTTCAGGAGAAGGAAGTGGAGTTGGTTTGTGTTGGAAGCAGAGCAGAGATCAGGAAATGACTGGAGCTGAAATGGCAGAGTCTGATTTGAGCCTCTGAGAGTGGTGGGGTGGAGCTGGAAAATCTGGGAATCTTGATTGGAGCTGATTATAAAAAGATATCCCACATTTTTGGGAGAAAGCCTGAGGGCAAGTCTTAAAACCCCTGAAATTGAGAATTTCTTACAACACTCAGCTGCTTGAACTTTAATTTGTACTGACAGGGGAAGAATTTGTGTATTTAGCAAAAACTTCTGACCTCCTATTTGTGTCACCAAAGAGCCACGTTCATGTTGTCACATCCTCCACAATTCTGGGGATGTTTCACTTGTTCTGATCCAGGGGATGGGAGTTTTGAATGCTGGCAGGGGTTTCTGAATCACATCCTGTGACTTCAGCCTTGCAAGGTGGTTTGAACAATTCTAGAGAAAAAATAAAAAATAAAAAATGGGGGGGTAGAAACTCTCCCAAGGAAATTAGTCCTGCCTGTGTCACACCAGTAATTTGGGATTGTATTCCAGTGGAGTGAAGTGAGAGGAAAATGGAAATGCTCTGCTAATGACTCATCAACAGAGGGGAAATTCTGTCAAGTTTTGTGATTTTGGCTGAAGTGCTGAATTGGTTGGAGTATCTGGAGGTGGATCACCCACTGCTGCATCAAAGAAATGGTGTGAACCTTGGGAAATGTGAGCCTGGAGTGTCCTGCTGGAACACTGCAGCTCTTCTGTGTCCCTGCCACTCCAGGTTTTTTCTGGAGCTGCAGGTGAGTGATGTGCAGAGTGGCCCTGGAGGGATCAGCTCAGCTGCTGGGACTGCAGCTCCACACTTAGAGCCTCAGCCACTTCTGGGAGGATTTTCATCTTCAGCAAGTGAAGAAATTTGTGGATGTCAGGAAAATCAACCCAAAACCAGCAGAGGTTTGTGTGCAAAAAGGAGACAGAGGAATCCTGTGATTTTATTCAATTAAAGGGAGAGCCCATGGGGTGTTTCCTGTGGAATTTATCAAGTTTTTTAGAGGACACAGCCTTCTTTTTATCCAAATTTCCCTGCCACATTTCCCTCTCTCTATCCCTTGGCTGAGGTACTTGAGAGCTCCAGACTTCCCAAATCTCCTAACACAGACCCCCTGCTAATGTGTACCCTCCTTTTCTTTTCCTTGTGTCACTCAGTGGAATTCCCTGGAATTTATGGTTCTTCCCATTGTTTCTTTCATCTCTCAGTATCACAAGTAATTTGTGATTTTATATTATTCTGGTCTTAATTTTTTGGTGTAGGTTCATTAGGGAAAATGATTTGTGGAAGTACCTGCTGAGAAATGGTGTTCTTACCAGATGCCTTCAGTAAATAGCAAATTCCTGTAATAAACATCCAATTCTTGTAATAAACATCCAATTCTTGCAATAAACATTCAATCCCTGCAATAAATTTCCAATTCCTGCAATAAATATCCAGTTCTTGCAATAAACATCCAATTCTTGCAATAAATATCCAATCCCTGCAATAAATATCCAATTCTTGCACTAAACATGCAATTCCAGCAATAAACACCCAATTCCTGCAGTTGTCTTTGAGTTTGATGTGGGGAAAATGGGATGGAGATTCCCTAATTCCTGCAGATTCCCCATTTCACTCCCCAGGGCAGGGCTGGATTTCTGAGAATCTCAGCTCTCCCTGAATCCCTGCTGCACAGATTGCAGGCTGACAGATGATGATTATTTTTATTTGTGTGACAGGAACCTGTTGGATGTCTGGAGCAGATGCTGTTGAATCCTCACTTCTGGAGGGGGAGAGACTCAGCCTGCTCATCCATCTGTCTGGGATTTTGCCTCCTCATGAGGTGCTTGGAATTTGGGAATAAATGGGCAGGTGTTGGGATCTGAGCTGCCTAGGGATGCATTTGCATGTTTTAGGCACACAGCTCTTTGTATATTCAATTAACTGCCCATTCCTAAGCTTGGAAAAATCCTCTAACAACTCCTGCACTGAGCACAAGGACCTTGTAAGAGCAATTAGCAATTAGTCTGATCCATGTTTTGGTTCCTAAAACCAAGGCAATCCCAAAAACTTGGGGTGGTGGTGGAAATTGCACTGAAATTTGGTGAAAGTTCTGTAAAATTCAAGGATTATCTGAGCTATGTCTGTGCAGGAACCAAGTCTGTGAGAACACACAAATCTCTTCCCCCTCCATGACCCATTTTTATGTAAAAGCTGGTAAAATTAATAATTACTTTTACCATTTAATTAATTATTAATTACCTGTGCTGTACTGGAGGGGGAAGCTTAATTCACCATCTGCAAACTCTCCCTGGGATTCTTAAAATAAAATTCATGGTCCAAGAAAAATTCTTGAAGTCCCTGAGATGCTTTCAACACGGTCAAACCCAGGGATATGTCACAAACACACTCAGAGAATTTCACTTTATGTGAAAATCAAGGGTGCAACAGGTCCAATGTCTTAGGGATGAAATTTAGGATTATTCTCTTGGAAGTGGAACAAATCCCCCAAAGTGAACAGATTTGCTGCTTTCTTTGTACACAAATTAATATTTAAATAAAAAGTTTTACTTTAAGGACTGACTGGAGCAGTTGGAAGTCACCCTGCTGTCAGTACCACTGCAACTATGGCTAATTATAAATCCCATTGGTTATTTTAGACCCAGATCAGCCACTTAGATCAGCTCTGTGCCTTAGATTTAATTATTGGATGTTATTCATGCTGATGTGCCAGGTAATTGCCAGATTCCATTGTATTAAAAAAGACATTTATCTGATGCTTCACTGAGCTTCCACTTACTGGAGCTTTTCTTTCTGTTTAATATCTGCTTTTTTATTACATCCTGCAAAGGTGTCATTGTGCAGCTTAGCCTGAGGCAAAGTGATGAGAGGCCCAGGAAGAAGATTTTTTAGAAAATAATCCTGTAAATGTCATTGTTTGCTCAGATCTGAGAGTGGCTGGCTGGGAAGAAGTGGGAGTGAAGGAGCACGAAGGCAAAAATGAATGGCAGGTGTATTTATAACTAATGAAAAGATCCTGCAAGGAGCTCAGTGTTCATCCCTGCAGAAGTTATTGACTCAGAATCTGTGTCTGGGCTGAATAATTCTGTAACTTAGAGCCAGAACTTGGAAAAGCTGAATTCCTGGCTCAAAAGTTTCATCCCTGCCTGCCCTGTTCCAAGTGGAGGGCATCCTTTGGAATTGGGATTTATTCCCACACCTCTTCTTGCTGCAGCTGGAATTTGAGCTGGAAAGATGTTCTGCTTGTGAATTATTAGTTCAAACTTGAATATAGCTTCATGTAGAAGTTAAAAAATAAAAAACCCAAACACAATGAATTATTAAATAAGACAAGTCCAAATTAGGGGTCTCTTGGAAGGATTCTTCTTCTACACAGGCATCCCCACACCTTCCCTCTGTGCCTCCTGCTCCATGCACAGCCCTGGAACGAGCAGTGATTCATTTTTGGAACACCCAAAACCATCTCTGCTCTGAGGAGGGAGCCCTTGATTTCCAAATTCAACAGACTGGACCAAAAAATGAGAGATGTGTCCACTTTTGAGAGCTGTGAACCTGTTAATGACCAGCCAAAGATGACTGGGGCAGTGGGTTGGGAGGGTTTTTTTGGGGTCTAAGAGATGATTTTGTGTATGGCTGGTGAATTTTGGGAGAAAATAGAATTGTCCAGCATGAAAGCACCTGGCAGGGTTTTGTGGCAGCTACACCAGCTCAGCCTCTAAGGATGTTAAAAGCAATAAATAATTTAAAAGTAATTCCTGTGTTTAACAGGATGGCAGAGGCAAGAAAAACTCTGAAAGGAAACTGTGCCAGGGTCTCTGGGACATTTTGGGTTCTGTCCCAGGGCTGGGGAGGCAGGAATAGGAACCTGGAGCAGCTGAAAAATGTTTCTGCTTTGAGGGGTTCAGGACACAGCCCTGGGGGAACAATGATCCACAAGGGAGCCCAAATCACCCTCTGCATGGTGAAGCAGACTTGTCATCAGATCACAGAATATTCTGAGTGAAATCACTGGGATGCACAGGGATCACCCAGTCCAGCTCTTAAAGGAGCTGACCTCACAATTTTTATATTTTTAGCACTTAGCTTTGACCAGTTAAACCAATCCCAGGGATGCCCCTTAAAAAAAAAAAAAAAAATCTGACAAATAAAATCCCCTTTTTAGGTGGATGAAGGAAAAAAACAAACCCAAAAACCAGAGACAAACCCAGCAGAGGTGCAATATTGAAGCAGCCAGATTTATGTTGAGCTTGAGAATATTTTCCTGCTGCCTGCAAATTGAGTTATGGTTCAGACTGGGTAGGAGGGAAATTGCCATCATGAGTATGACAGAACTGGAGAACTCTGAGAATTAAAGCTCAGCTAACACTGGTGGCACCCCCCTGCCCAAATTTAATAAAGAAAATAAGGGCACTGAGATTGTCAGACACATAAATTATTCATTTTCAGCAAAACAGATTTTCTAGCTCATGAGCAGTTGGATCCCAGTTTTTGCCTTAGCTCTGATCTGGAAGGAGAAGCAAAAAGGAATTTTTTATTTTCTCTTTTCCACCTTGAAATGGATGCTTGTTCTGCACTGAAGTTGCTCTCCTTGGTGACAGGACATGGAATTTTCATCTCCCAGAACTCTGGAAATCTCCTGGACTGGACATTCTGAGAGATTTTTGAGATCACCACGTGTCTCATGTTCTTTCTTAAATTAAACTTGTTCCAGTACATCAGGCAGTGCTTAATCTCAATGTTATCTGCAAGGAAATTGAGACAAAATGTGAAATGGCTTTTTCTGAAGGACAGTAGAATGCAGGGACTCTGATATTCAGGCTCTCAGCAAGAGGATAACCATTCCTCACCTGGCTGGCTTTAAGGGAAAAATAAGATTTTTTGGGGTAGCTCTCCTCAGAAGTTACACTGCTTGCAAACCTGAACTGCTGAGATTATTTACAGGGCAGGTTGGGTGATGTCAGTGCTGACAGGTGAAACCTCTTGGTGCTGCTCAAACAAAACATCATTTCTGGGTACAAATCTTGGTGTATAAAAATAGGAATTACCATTATTTAATGTAATTTCAAACCCCAAGCAGCTGGAGAAGCATCATCTGTTGGATTTTGTTGCTATTTTTATGTTAAAAGGAGGAAAAGGAGAAAACAAAATTCTTTTAGATGATGGTTATTAGTGGAGTTTGTAGCTCTGGGGATACTTGGAACTGAATCCTGCTGGGCACTTCAGTGTGAGCTCCCCAGAGCTCCTGACTGACCTTGATGGAGCTTCTCTGCAGAGTCTGACCTTGTCTCCCCCAAGAGCCTCACAGGGACACAAAAATGATAATTTTTGGAGGAGAAAAACACAACCTGACAGCTCCAGGCTATTCCATGGAACGATGACCATTCTATAAAACAACATCCTCGGCAGCTGCTGGAGCTGGGTCAGTGAGAGGCTCTGGCACTGAGGCTGTGTGTGTTTATTCAGATTATTTACAACCTGTTCCAGCAGGGGAGCCCACCCCGGGCATCCTTGGCAATGGAAAAAGAAGGAAAACAAAGGGAAATCGCTGCTGGGAAGATGCAGACAGGAGGGTGGTGTTTGTTTGGGCAACAGCTCCGGTTGTTTTTAAAATATTCAGCATTCTCTGTGTTTAGCTGGTGTTTCACACCTGCAGCTGCACTCTCAGGTTAAAATTCCTGCCCCAGGAATTCAGCTCAGTGAATTCTGATTGTACACGATGGGATTCACTTTGTGACAGAGCTTTCCACACTCATTTAGGGTCATCTCAGCCTGGCTGGAGATTGTTAATTATCTCCAGATAGATGCTGCAGGTGAGGGAATACCCTATAAATACTATTTTATGTTTTATAAGATATTCTGTTATAAAAATGTGTATTTTTTATACAAACCAGAACCACAGGGATGAGTTTTCTGTGCCTATTTCATGCACCAAACACGTTTTGGGGTGTGCAATACACACTGAAAGAATTGTCTGTGTTTTTTGACACTGAAGGGATGCTGGGGGTGGGGAGCTGCCCTTGGGTGGTTTCATTTCCACACCACAAGTGCAGGATTAGGGGTGTGAATGGCACAGGCAGCTGCAGGAGAAGGGTTTTCAGTTGTCCATGGAGTATTTTTTTAAATGGATCTTGGAGGGGTGTGAGGAGCACTGACAGTTGTCCTCAGGCATTTTGCCTAATTGGAGGCACAGGCTCCAGCAGTTATGGAGGTTTGAGGTGATGGATAGGAATGGTATTTATAAATTTATATATATTTAGTATAAAATGAGTTTACAGATCACAGGAAAGAGCCTTTTCTGTTCCTCTGTCTCTTTAGTGGCTCTTGGGAGTTCAGAGATAGTTTTGGTGATTTCCATTTGGCCTTGTGCAGAATAAAACTTCAACCTTTTCCTGGCAAACATTCCCTTCCCTGGTACTTCTGTAGCACAAATATGTGTTCGACCTCTTGAAATTCCACAAAGGAAGATGATAACACTCCTTTCAGACTGTTTTTGTCTTAAACATGAGACAGAAAGCAGAAATACTCCAGAACACTCCACTTCCAACTGTGCTATTGGTAGAAAACCATGACCAAGAGCTGACAGTGATTTATTCTCTTCAGACTCAGCTGTAAAGCCCTGGATTTCCTGGATCTGGGTTTCCTGGATCTCAATTTCCTGGATCTGAATTTCCTGGATCTAAATTTCCTGGATCTGGGTTTCCTGGATCTCAATTTCCTGGATCTGATTTTCCTGGATCTGAATTTCCTGGATCTGATTTTCCTGGATCTGATTTTCCTGGATCTGAATTTCCTGGATCTGATTTTCCTGGATCTGATTTTCCTAGATCTAGATTTCCTGGATCTGCATTTTCTGGACCAGCCAGGGCAGCAGCAGGGAAGGCACAGCCAGGAACAAGTCCCAGCTCTGCACCAGACAAGAATGTAAATTGGAGCCAGGCCATCCCCCAGGACAATCCAGCACTGCTCCAGCACCTGCTGGGTTTTGTTCTGAGCTGGAACAAAGGCTCTGTGGGGAGCAGATCCCATCACCCCTGTTCATGGGATGCAGGAACTGAATTCCCCTCTGTGCTGACCAGGGCAGCCTTCCCAGACTGGCTGCTCTTTGTGCAAATAATTCACTGCATCTCCCTGGAATGAGAAATGGGTGATCTTGTGAGAGCCTGCAGGGTGCTCTGTAACAAAGCCTCCCTTTGTGATTAACCTGGGGAGTGTTTGTTTTGTCCAGGTGCTGAATGGAAGCAAACACCCCACGCTGGCTGTTCCTGCCTAGATTTAAACCAGCCTGGCTGGGCTGGGCAGCTGGAGCAGGGGTTGTAGATTTTACCTGGAGAGGGGAAATGCATTGTTCAGAGGATTTTTTGTGCTCCCAGGCTTGTCCTCCCGTGCTCAATGGTGTGTGTGAGCTGTGATCCATGAGGTCAGTGCTGTGCAGGGAGAGGAATTCCATGGAATTCCATGGATCCAGTGAAAATTCACTCTAATGTATCACCCTCTGTCCTGTGATGGACTGAAATTAATTAATCCTTGATGCCCTCATTAGATTTAGGAGAAGAAATGAGCTTCCCTGGTGATGCTGAAGCAGAATCCCTTGATCAGCATGAACAGGCAGTGCCAAATAATTCCCTTCACTTCTAAAACATAAAGAGAACTCACACTGTCAAACAGGTTCTGGAACCTGTGCCCTGCTGCTGTCTCCTGATGGATTATCACTGCCAAGCCGCGACATTGATTTAATTTGTATTGCTTGCTATCTTTGGCTCCACTGTCCCCTCGAATTTGAAGAGAGAACAGTGCCTGAAGAAATTAACTATGAAAGTCCTGCCCTAATGCTGAGAAAATGCTCCCTGTGCTGGGCTGCTGGAATCACATCTGACAGCTCCTGGAATGCTGGGGGGTATCTGAAGCATCTGGGGACTGCTGCTGTGAGTGAGGTCAGAACTGAAATGCCTGGTGGAGGTGGTGCTGTGTGAGCAACAATTCATAGGTTGGAGTCTTTAATGTCTGCTGCTGATATGGGAATTGTTTCTTGTGAAAGGGAAGGCAAAAATAGATATTAATCTCTAATTAATGCCTTCTATAAATACAGAATATCTATACTTTTCAAGTACTATTAAAATGGGCAGAGACCAAGATGTGATAGAATAAATATTCATCAGGTTCTGGCTCCTCATGAAGAACCTGCCACTCCTCGAAGTGTGTACAGGAATGGAAATAAATTGAAAATTATGTTGAACTATGGGAAAAGGGGAATTCTGCTTGAGTTCTTCCCAGGCTGTGAGTCCTGCAATGTCCCTGCCTGGCCTGGCAGAGCTTCTGCAGCCAGATGTGCTCCTCAGTGACTTGATTCAACTTCTGAAGAAGCTGTAATGTATTTCCTGTGCTTAAAAATTACTGCTTTTAATTAATAAGATTGGTTTTCTTAATGTGTACTCTCAGTGCCAGCTCCCACTCTGTATTCATCTCCCATTTTACTGCCCCTTAAACCCATGGAAAAGCCTTTATGGAAAGGTCTGCCAAAGAACCTGGGCTGCCATTAGTTCACCTTCTTCTTTGAGGGGAGGAGTTTTAATTTTTTTGCAGGACTTTTCTTTCCTAATTGCTTCATTTGCAAGCATTTTTCTGAGGGCACTGGACCACCCAGAATATTTGAGAAGGGAGAAGGCTGGTGATCAACCTGAAGCATGGACAACCATTTGTTGCTGGAATAAATGGATCATTAAACAGGAATAGTCATTAACTGAGGCTGGGACAGAAATAGACCTTGCTCAGGCTGGAATCTCTCACTCTGGGTCAGGTGTTGAGCTGGCTCTCATGGCAGATCTTCTCCCTTTCCCCAGAGCATCAGGCAGGTGCTCGGCATCCCCTCTGCAGGATAAAAATGTACTGGGAATGCTGGAGTGCAGAGAAGGGCTGGTCACAAATCCCTGAGTGCTTGGAGTTAAAGGGGCAGCCACTGTGCTGCTGTCTTGTTGCTGTAAGGGTAGGAAAAGGTGAAAGAACACAGCAACACAACTCCTTCCAGGCAGTAGGAGAGTGATTTATTGAAAAGCCATGACATTTATTTAGGATAGATCATGAAAAACAAAGTGGAAAAGACTCATTTGCTAAAGGCGACACCTCTTTGAAAACATGCTTTGTGCAAAATATCACGAGACACTCACACTGCTCAGTGCTCAACACCAGGAGTTTATCTGTGTTGTTCTTTCTTCCTTCTCTTGCTTTGTCTCTGAGAAAGATCCCCAGCCTGGGAAAGATCCAAGCTAGAGCTGAGAAAAGTCAACAGGGAAAAAAACAGATTCAGTTTCTCCACGAGCTTTCAGCAGTGTCCACACTGCCTCACTCCAGAGAACTCCCAGGGTGCAGAGAATTATTTTATTTTGTGCATAAAGGAGGTGGGAAAGTGTCTTTTCTCCAAGTGAGCTTCACTGGAGTTCAGTGGGGATCAGAGTGAAAAATCAGCAGCAGCTTTTCCTTGGGTAACAAAGTGGTTACCAAAGCTGCTCTTGCCCAGAGCAGTGTGGCTGAGTCCCTTGTGGATTAATTAGATAATTGCTGTGGGCATTCTGAGGGTTTGCAATGCTCACTGTGCTAAAGGATCACTCCAGAACACGAGCTTTGACCCTCATTTGTACTTGTTGCTGCAATTAAATGAGACTCTTGTGCAGCTAATGAAAGATTCCATGGGAAATCAAACTCATTAATGCATGGAACAAACCTTCATGATAATCTCCAAAGGGCTGCTCATGCCTTCCCCCCCTCCCCCCCTCCCCCCCCCCGAGCAGGGAGGTGGATTGTGTGAAGGTTCACATTCTCTTGGTTAAAATTCAGGGGTTTGTGCAATTTGATTCCCAGGTAGCCTGGGAAGAAGGTGAAATGTAATTTTTGGGATTATGAGGTAGCCAGGAGTGCTTCTGACAGTGTGGTGACAAGGTAGAAATCATGGCAAGATGTGGGAGAAAAGGGATCTGCCCCTGAGGCAGAGAAGATGCAAAGCTCCCCAAGCTACCTTTTGAATTATTGGCATTTTGTCTGAACTGTAGATTCTTGTTTCCTGGACTTACAAAGAAAACACCAAACCACGTTTATTTGAGTTTCTCTTTTTAAGTGGGTGTTTGTGGAAGGTTTTCTGTTTGTGTGTGTGTGCACCTGGTGCATGGATACCAAGGTGACAGATTCTCCAGAAATCCATCTGAAGAGCTGTCATGCTATTAAATTACAGAATGAGCAGAGCAAAAAGGACAGTGGAGAAATTAAATATAGCACTTGAGCATTTGAACTGCTCTGTCACTTGATTGAAATGTTTCCTTCCCCCTTGTTCCTGCTGCTATAAATCTTCTTTTCCTGACACATTATCTCTGTCCCAGATGGAAGTTTCTGATGTTCAGAGTTCCTGTGAAGTTTATTTTCAAACAAAACCGAGGCAGTCCGTGCAAGAATAACTATTTTGATTCGGGTTGACAAATATTTTCTAACCTGAAGCTAATATTTTTAAAGGTTCAGGCTGTTGAACAATGAAAACTAAAGCTGTGTCAGGTTGATTTAGAGATGTTTTTGTGTTGATTTTGTTTTTTTGAGAGAGAGCACACTCATAATTCACGCAGCTGAGTTTTAGTAACTGCCTTAGAGGATTTTAATTTTATAGCCCTTTATTTTCACATGAAAATAGGACCTCATGGAGGATCAGTCAGCGAAATTCAGAGGATACTTATGGAGAATCTGTCACAACACTTTTTCCCTGATTTGATTTCATCACCAGAATTTTGCAAGCCGTGTCCCGTGGCTGCTGCTCCGAGTGTCCCACCCTTGGTGGAGCTCCCTGGTGTGTGGTGCCTGAGATTTGTCCCTTTGTCCCTTTGTGAAACCCGTTCTGCACGTGTCGCTGTCCTTTGTGAGTGTCCCCGTTCCTGCACCTCACACCCTCCATCCCCCACGGGCATTTTGGAAGCAGCATCGCCCCACCAGAACTCTTTTAAATCAGCTTTCACTGGCGTGAAACTGAGCTAAAAGTTCAGAACTGGTTGGTGACCAGTTCTGCTGCCACCTGCTGCTGCTTTTTTGGCTCTTCCTCAACCCCCTCCTCCTTTGAGCAGTCAGTGGGGACAAAAAAAAAATTAATTAATTATTGTGGAAGAAGGCTGAAAGTCCAAGTTGGCTCTGTGCCTCTCGGGGAGGGTTGGCTGAGCAGGAGGGTGGGACAAAAGGCTCTTCCCCCTCCTCGCCCCGTTTGCAGGCGGCGGATTTGTGGATTTGAGCAGCAGCATTCCCGGTAACACAAACCCTGTCTCCGGGATTAGGAGCGCGGTCCTCTCGCCCAGCTGCCCGCGTGTGTCTCACCCAGTACAGAAACACAGAAACACAGAGACAGAAACACAGAAACAGAAACACAGCGCGCTGCTCCTGCCGCTCTGAGCCTGGTTTTATCGAGCCTTGTTCCTCCCCTCCCTCTGTTTGTCTCTCTCTCTGCCCTCCCCACAGCTCCACGCCGCTCCACTCCATGCTCCCGCCTCTCCAGAAGAACCACAGCCGAGTTTTCCTAGCGCAGCCCCAGGAGACTTTTTCCTTTCCTGAGCCAGCAGAAGGCAAAGGGGGGCTGGGGAGGGGAGCTGAGCCCCGGCCAAGCCTGGCAAGGCAAGCCTTGAGTCAGTGCTAAACCTGCTTGGAGAGAGAGCGGGCGGGGGAGGCGCTTTCTGTAGAGGAGAGAAGGAGAAAAGAAACTCGACACTGGCTTCCCTTGTGGCATGTGTGTGTCCTGGCCATCCCCTCCCGCCCCGCTGCTGTTAAATGAGAGCACGTGAAGAACATGAGGTTTCCTGCTTGAGAGGGAGGGAGGGCAGCGCTGGGGACGGAGGGAGGAGGAAGGCGAGCTGTGGCTTTGCGGTGTGGTTTACACCCGGATCGGAGCTGGAAGTGCCTGGGGGTGGGAGCACAAGGAGAAAGGGCGTCTGATGCCAGCTGCCAACATGACAGAAACCCTGCAGCTCCCGGCGCTGCGGGTCCCCGAGCAGCAGGTGCTGGAGGGCGGCTGCGCCTGGTCCAGCTCGTCCACCCCGACCCTGCGCAGGAAGCGCTTCAAGATGAGGAGGATGAAGAACGTGCAGGAGCAGAGCCTGGAGGGCGGCAGGTACCAGGATTCTCCTTCCTCCAGCAAGGAATACCTGCAGCTGCCATCCATTGAGATCACCCCCTCCAGTGACGAGGACACCCCCTGGTCCAACTGCTCCACTCCCAGCGCCTCCCCGCGCCGCAAGCGCTTCCTCCTGCGCAAGTGGCTGCGCGTCCGAGAGAAGAAGGAGTGCAGTGAGAGCAGGTAGGTCCTCTGGCTGCTCCCCTTCCCCGAGGGGATGCTGTCCAAAACAGGCAGGAAGGGGCTGTGCTTCCCTTGGATGTGCCTCTCCGTGGAGTTTGTCCTCGCCTCCTGTCTGGGATGTGGCATGGTGGTGGTTGGATGCGCTGGTGCAGGAGCAAAAGGCCTGGGAACTCTCTGGGAATGGCAAGGCAAGGCTCTGTCCTGGTTCCTAGTCCTGCAGGTGACACAAATGCCACAGCAAAGGGCCTGAGAACTCTCTGGGAATGACAGGGTGAGGCTCTGTCCTTGCTGCTGATTCTGCAGGTGACACAAATGCCACAGCAAAAGGCCTGGGAATTCTTTGGGGACAGCAGGGCAAGGCTCTGTCCTGGCTCCAGCTCCTCCAGGTGACACACAGCCACTGGGTGAGATTTAACTTCACTACTGTGTCCTGAGGAGACCCTGAGAGAGGAGTGAGCTCTCTGCTGGTGTTACCTGTACAGGACTGATGGTGACAAACCTCTGCCAGGGTTTTTAGGTGATGCTCATTCCTACAAGCGAGATTTCACTTGATACCCTTAGTTCAGTACTGGGACAAGGAGAGGACAAGAGACAGAAACCAAGCAGCCCAGTGGGTCTGTGTGTCAAGGTATCTGAGCTTAGTCCTTGGCAGCTCTCCAGACCTGAAAGTCACACAGTCCTTTGGCTGGAAAGGGCACAAATCATTCCCAAAGACCTCCAAGAGCCTGTCAGCGCAGGGAACGAGTGCTCAGGCATTGTATTGTGTGGCCACACAGAGATAAAGCTGCACCTTATGTAACCTCTGCAGGGCACCCCACATGCAGTGGAATTAACTCTTCCTTCGACAATCTGCCTTCCCTGAAGGCCACAAATTCATGTTAAAGATTTGTCCAAGAAATTATGACTTTATAAATCCTTAGGCTGGCTTAGTACAGGCCAAGTTTTTATCCACAGTTTGCAGCTCCCGCGCAGCTGAGCTGTGGTGTTGTGTTTAAAGCATGTGCTGCACTTCCAGAAAAAGAGAAACTTTGAGCAGCTCTGTACCCAGCCAACCACACAGACTCACTGCCTGCTGTGGTGCTTAAGTGTTTACAGGGCAGAGCTTTTAATATCCACTCTGATTATGTGATAATTTTTCTTGCATTATGTCCCTTTAGCAAGGTCAGTCTGTCATCTTATTAATTTTTAAAGAGCTTTCATCAATGAATGCATGCCATTGAGGATCTGATAATCCCTTTCAGCAAATTAACATTGAAAAATATCTCTTGGTTTAGGAAATATTTCTGACTTTCCCATAGAAAAGGTGGTGCAAGTAGGGATTCAGGCAGAGCCCACAAAATAGGAAAGATAATGCATGAAGCACATGCTGAAGTGTCAGAATATTGAAGTTATGGTCTGAAGTTCTGAGGATGAAGGATCCAATCCTTCAACTGAAGGACTTAATTTGGATTTATTGATGATAAATAAGTTTCAGTCAGGCCAAGACACATTTCTTTTGGTGTGAAGATGTAAGGAAGAGCTAAATTTCCTTGTACACATTATTTACACAGCCATGCTGACAACTTCCTGCTTATTCATCTCCAAGGGATTTTTTTGGTGCTGTTTCTGAAGCAGTGACTGGAAAAAAAGTGAAGTGGCTCAGGTGGCATGAGCAGCCTCCAGGTCTGCCCCTCCTGCCATGGAAAAATGGTGTTTTCAGAGGGGATTTTCCCCAAAAATCCCAGTTTGGTGCTCACTGTGCTGAGTGCAGAGATCATCCCTGGGCTCTCACACCTCAGCAGAGAACAGCACAGAGGAAGCAGGACCAGTGAGGAGCTGGCCATGCAAAGGGTGATAAACCCCGAGGGGTTTTGTGCATTAATTTGTAAGAGATGTGGGACGTGGCTGTGCAATGAGTGAAATGGAAGTTTTTTAGGGTAAGAAGCTGTTTTCACTCAGTTTCTCTGGCTGAGCTGCCATTGAGCTGCTGGAGTTTCATTTTTGGTAACTTTTATCCCCATGCTGTGGGCAGGTACATTTTTCCAGGGTTTTTCCAGGAAAGCTGGGAGTGCAGGTATCCCATGAGGTGTGCAGATTCCCAAATTTCACCTGGCTAAAGGAGCTGTGTCTCCCACTGGATAAACAAACACAGTTTACTCAAAATCACTCAGTTTCTCTGGCTGAGCTGCCATTGAGCTGCTGGAGTTTCATTTTTGGTAACTTTTATCCCCATCCTGTGGGCAGGTACTGTTTGCCAGGGTTTTCCCAGGAAAGCTGGCAGCTGGCAGGGAGCAGGCTGTGCTCCAGCTGAGCTGCTCCTTGCTCTGCTCACATGGCCTCAGGCAAGAGCTCTGTGACCATTAGCATAGAGCAGCATCCAAGTGAATAAACAAAAGCTTTCAGCCTCCAAACCTGCCTCTAATGCTCCAGCTCTGCTTTTCTCATCTGGAAACTCCAGCCTGCTGGTTGGTTTTTAACAGCCTGGGTGATTGTGAGGTTTGTTTACCTGCTGGGTCTCTAAAAGCTGCCTGAGCAGGAGGGATGCTGTTCTTTCCCTTCCATTAAAGCCCAGCCTGTGAGAGCCTCCCCTGCCCCTAACTCTGCTTTGGTCAAGGTGAGAGAGCAGGAAGGCAATTCCTTGGGGGTGGGGTTGTCCCTGCAACATGTCCTTGTTCAAAGAATGCTGATCCAAACCTCAAGGCTGCTGTAGAGATGATAAATAGGATGGTTGTGATGAGGGATGCAGACAGCTCCTCCTCTACCCCTCACCCATCATTTTCCAGCCAGATAATGAAGTTATTTACCTTTATAAGCTATGGACCCTACACTTTATTTATTTTTTTAATAAGACATGATGATGTGTCTCTCTTCAGGGACAATCTGGTGGCATTTTGCTGTGCATGCAACCTGCATGCATTATGGATGTGGGCAGAAAGCAGTTGATCAGCTTTAATTTATTATTTACCTCTTCCATTCACCCTTGCTCATAATTTCAGGGCCTGCATGTGATTTTGGGGGCAAGAACTGCTGAGTAGATCATTCAGGCTTAAATTTGAGGACAGCTCTTGTTTTGGCCTAAGATCAGGACTGGTTAAGGCTGAAATGTTGGTGCTGCAAAAGATGTAAAACTTGTGGATTTTGCTGGATCAGTGGGGAGCAGCTTTTGCCATTTCTGTGGATGAATTGACTCAGGCTGGCTTTCTGCTGGAAACTCTGACACTCACTGTGGATTTATCCAAAAGGAAAGACTTGACTAAGTCCTAAAATGCCTCTAACATATTAAAAATGAAGTGTATTCTGAGGAGAATTCCATCCCAGGCCAGAAAAGTGTCTGTGCTGAGGAGCTGGGTGTTTCTTGAGCTGACAGCTATGCTGTCATGGTGTGACTAGAGGGTTTGCCAATTTTAAATATTTAATTTTCTTTAGGATTTAGGAGTAAAGAAAATGCAGGCTCAAAACTTTAAAAAAAAAAAAAAAAAAGGCACAAGAAGAAATTTATTAATAACACACCAAAAAGAATTCAGAATAAAATTCCTAGATTATTCTCTTCTCCCTTCACTCCACATTTTTTACCAACCACATACAGAGAGAACTTCAGTCAGTTATCCACTCAAATAATTATTTCAGTTCACTTAAGAGAGAAAAGTTCCTTTTTCTGCTTTAGACTTAGGGGGTGTCTTCACCTTCACAGTCTGCATCTGCCCAGGACCTACAGAACAATGAATTTTCCTCTCATTCCCACAGTCCTTCCAGAGCTGTCTTATGGGTTATGATGCACACTTGGGGTACCACTTTTAAAGGCAGGCTGCTGAAAAACAAAATCCTCTTCATCATCTTCTCTATCAAATGTCTCTGTTCATATTCCATTCCCAAAACAGAGAGCTCAATTTCCCGAGGCAAGGGAAGTCTTCAACTCAAGCACCCATCCTCCCCAAGTATATTTCACAGCTTAAAGGAATTTTTGTGAAATCACAATCCCCTCATAGCCCCACAAAAAAAAAAAAAAAAAAAAAAAAAAAAAAAAGGTTTTCTGCTACTTATCAGGTGCATCTTTTCAATCTGTTCCCATCAGGAACTTTATCTTCATTACGCTCACCTCTGTAGACTCCATGCTTTATTCCTTCTCATTAAGGGGGTGCAGGAGTTCGAGAATCTCATCCAGGAATTAAGAAGTTAAATTGTATCTGGATCGTTAAGAAGAAAACACACGGCCAGTGTTGGGGGGCTCCATGCTCCATCCCACTGTGATTTCTGAACGTGAAATAACTTTTCATTGGTTCCCCGAGCTGTCCATCACCAAACCAGCTCTCTGATTGGTGCCAGCCGTCACAGGGGAAGCTCCCGGAGATGGAGAGTCCCTCCCACTCGGCAGCCTCATGGTGCTTACCCTGAGGGGAATCCACCCTCCCCAAGCACCTGAAACCAACACATGTGGAGGTTTATTCAGATGAAATCCTGATAACTTATCTCAAATGTGCAACAAATGAAGGGACACTCCAGCACTGGGCTTTCAGCCTGCTTCCCTTCTCATTCTGAGGTAAAAATTCTCCCTTTTTCCTTAAAAAACTTTCTCTTGATCCCTCTAGTGATATAAACCAATTAGCAGTGAACTGCTGATTTGTTGGAACTTGAGCTAAAATTGTTATTTACAAATTGGTGGCTTAGACATTTTGAATTGGCTTATAAAGGTAAATGAGCCTTTAATTTCAAGTAGCCCATAGTGCTTTTGCTTTCCTTAATTAAATTGAAATTCACTCTAAGCATTTCATTAATGGTCATTCCCCTTTTCCTGACTTTGACACGTGTGAAAAATATCGTGGTATTTTCTAGAGGAGAAAACCTGAGTGATGTGATTTTTTTTTCCTCTCCCCTAAGAAACTGCTGATTTTGAAAAGTAAAAAAAAAAAACCAAAAAGCTGCAACATTAAGGTTGTAGAGTCTCTTGCATAATAAAAAAAGTGATGAAAGCCTTTAGGAATATCATGCAGGTGTTTGGGGAACTCTGCTGGGGTTTTGGTCTCTCTGTTCTCAGAAGATGCAGAATGAGCTGCTCCAAATTTTGCAGTTCTCAGTTTTTCAGTTTTTGCTGAACTTCCACGTCCCAGCTGTGGCTCAGAGGGGAGGAAATGGGGCACAGCAAGAATTGGGAAGTGGGTGTGAACTGGGCTTGCTCATTTCTGCTAAAATTGGTGTTAAAATCTCTTTTGTGCAAGGAACTAATGGCTCCACTGGGATTTCACAACAGAAGAAGAAAATGCTTTTTTACCCCCCAGTTTTTGCTTGCAGCTGGTGCTGGTTAATTGAGGATTTTGGGAAGGCAAGTGTCAGATGGGGAAAGTTGTTGGTCTGAGGGAAGCAGCTGCCTTTCTGCTTTTGGAGGCTTTGGAAATCCCATGAGCACAAACTTCCCTCTGTGTGATGCCTCTTCTAATCTGAGATTCCAAAACACACCAACAATGGCTTGGTAGCAACTCAGTATTAATGTAACTTTTTCTTTTTTGAACCTGCAGGTTCAAATGAAGCCTAAAGGGCTCCCAAAAAATGATTTTTTTTTTTCTTTTCCAGCTGCTGCATGTCTCCTGGGAGTGCTGATATGCTGTTTGCTGTGACTGCAGATTTTTGCCATTTGTTTCTGGTAGTCTGTGCCAAGTGATTGTGAATTCCACCAGTCCTGATTTATTTATTTTTTTTTGGCTGAACCTCACTGCCTTTGTTTAAAATATTTGCCTTCCAGTATTTGTGTGGTTTAGGGTGACCAGTCACCCAAGAGTATTAAACTGAGTGATTTACAAACAGCCTGGGACTGAAATGCTCTTATCTTATCTGGTCAGCAAATATTTGCCATTGGGCCATCAGAGATCTGTGCCCTGCCAATGGAATTGAACAATTAATTCCTGATGGAATTTAGCAATTAATTCCTTATCTCAGTGGTTTTGGGTTCTGCCTCCAGGTCAAGTCTGTTGGTTGGTAAATAAGATGTTGGTGAAAGGGTTTGTCTGGACAGCAGGGGGAGGTTGGTGTTGATGTTTTTCTTTTGTGGCTGCTTTTTCAGGCAGGTAATTATTATATAATTATATAAAATTATAAATTATATAAATTAAATAATTATATAAAAATAATTATTTTATTTTATATTTTAAGGCAGGTAGGCTCATGTCTTTGTGCTTGTAGCAGTGAGAGTTAAAAAAAAGTTTTTAGTTGTTCAAATAACAAAAAAAAAAATCATAAATTTTAATTTAAACCTTGATGCATTTGATTTAACCTGCATATCTTTCAGTTCCCAAGTACCTTGGTGAAAATATTAACGTGTTGTGAATATTTTGCTAGATTTTAATTTACAATTGTTGCTGAAAACAATGGAAGAATTTCCATCCTTGATTGCCAGTTGTCAGTTATTCCAGGTTTTTTTAAGCAGGTAATGTTGAATCCAAATCCTTAAGAATAAAGGTGTTAATTAAACAAAGTGAATACAAAATTCTCATCTGGTTTCAGGTGTGGAATTCTCACTAATAACTGTGTTTTTTTCTGGATAATTCTCCAAACTCCTTAACTGGTCCCATTTTTCACCACACAGCTCTTTCTGTCCTATTTCTTCCCTTATCCCATTCATCCTTCACTGTGGGGAAAAAAAAATCCCTTGGATTAAAATTCTGCCTGGAGAATAATCCAGAAAAATACACCTGGAGATGTAAAAGTGCAGTGGGTTTATCACCCACACCTGGAGGGCACAGGAATTCCACAAGGTAAACATTGACCTGAGTGCCTGAACTTTGTGAAATTTGATAAATATCTTCTGCTGGGAGACCTGCTCAGCTCTAAAAGGCAGTTCATGCATAAAATCAGAGATCCTCTGAATAAAATGAGACTTCTCTGCCTTTTTTAATAAATAATAATAGTGCAAAAAAAAAAAAAAAAGCAAACAAACTAGTTAATAGCTCATAACTTCCCAAGCGGAAGAAAAATATTGAAATATTTAAGGCAACAACAGTAAATTCAGATTTGCTTCAGACAAAGTGTGTGGGATCAGAACACCTGGGTTTAGTCAGCAGAAAAATGTTTGGTTTCTTTTTTTTTTTTTTTTTTTTTTTTTTGTGCTTGAGTTACCAAAATAAATTGCATGGTGGAGGAGTGCTGGGAGCAGAATCCTCAAAGATTTAATTGTTAAATGGCCTGGTTAATCTGTGTTGAAGATTTTTCTTCATTTTCTGAAGTAAAAACTAATGAATTTGCATGAGAATTAGGGAAAAACCACAGGGCACAAAGCTTAAATTATTTTTATTGTCTTAGAAATTACAGGAACAAAAGGGACTCCCTGGGTTTGTGCACCTGAAGATTTAATCCTTGTCCAAATTCAAGTTTATCACTGCTGAGCTTTGGAATGAGACAAGCTTGTTTTTCTGATTTCCTGAGAGTTTTATCCAGCTTTTGACCTTCTCTTTGGATTCAAAATTCTCTCTGAATACTTCTTGCTGGGTTATTCCTCAGTACAAATCCCACCTTTCTCTGTCTCCTTTCATTATCCCATATTTGAAATTGTCATTATACCATTCCAAAGGAACACTTAATAGCAGCTTATCCTCCAATGGACTGAAAAAAAACCCATCAGAACACAACAGGCTCTGCATTTCAACCACTCTGAGCATTTTAGTGAATTTATCAGCTTCACTGCCTAATAATCAGAAGGATGAAATAATTTTATGTTGTGTGAAAAGCTCCCCGAGTTTTATGCAAAGCACTCTTCTGGTGAACAGCTCATGCTGAAGGGACAAGTGGGTAAAAAGTGATTTTTCTCAGGGTTTTTATTGCTCACAATCACGAGCTGAGGTGTTGTATTTCAATGAGCTGCAATAGCTGGCTCCTGTTAAATTTTAAACCTTCATTTGGAATGTGAACTTTATGGGGTGGATGAGCAGGAAGAGGTCTAAGGTTCATTTTTGCTGTCCCAAAGGAGGTTTCACATGGTATTCCCAGCACTGCTGGACTGGGATAGACTGGGAATTCTCCTTGGGTAAGTTTGGTTCCATCTGAACTGAAATGAGAAATTTTGCTGAGAGGGATTTCTATGCAGAGACAAGAAATTATGGAAATAATCCCTGCAATGCTTCCTGTGATCAAAAAGGGGATTTTTTTTTTAGCAGAGGAGGGTAAATGTTCCCTCTGTGCTCCTTCCCAACACTCTGGGCCATAATGAAGCTCAGAAGTGCAAGAAAAAGATTTATTTGCTTTTGTGTTTTTCTTAGCAGGTAAGAATTCCTTTATTGCAGAGGTTTGTGGTTTCCTGTGCCCAGCCTCAGAGCTGATCTCTCTGTTGCTTTTTCAAGGATTTTTTTATAACTACTGGTCACTAATTACCTTTTCTGGAAACTTCAGCTTGTTCTCCTCCCTCCCACAGCCCTGACCATGTTCTGTCTCGTGCTCTGGAGAGGCACAAACAGTGAACAGTGCCAGGTGATGTCCCCAAAATGCTGAATGTGTCCCCAGGCCAGGTGTGGTGTTTTCAGAAAGGTCATGGTCAATAAGGTGGGGCCCTTGGCAGCCTCAGCTGGTCAAAATGGAGGTGGCTGAGGAAAATTTTGAATAAAATTAAGATTCACTGCCTTTTTATTCTTTGTAGAAAACAGAAAATTATTTGCAAAATCTCTCACCAAGAGGGAGAAGAGAAACCCCATCCCTATATTTATTTTAATTATCAAGTACACCTCATGGAAATGTGCTGTTTGCAGTTTTGGTACTATTTCCCCCAAAATAGATATTACTGGATAAAAATCACTCTTTAGAATGAAAAGATGTAATTTGCTAGTTTTTTTTTTTTTTTTAATCCCATATTTGTATTTCTGTGCACAATATGATGTGCAGGTTTGTGTAGCAGGTGATCCATACTTGAACTTGGTTTAATGATTTAGATCCTAACAGAGAAATTGATCCCAGTCTGAGCTCCCAGACAAGTTTGTGCTTTCCATGATTTCAGAGCAATGAAACCTGGCCCAGGAGCCCCTCCAGCCTCCCCTGGAGGCAGCATCATCTCTCCCTGCTCAGCAGGAGAACTCTCATGGAAATGGAGCTGCAGGAATCCTGAGCAGCCCTGGAGCTGCCAGAGGGGGATTGAGACAAACTCGCCAGGAGAAACGTGCAGGAAATGCAATTATCCCCCACTAACACCCATTTCAGGGGGGACAGTGACATCTTGTGGGCTCAGCTTGAAAATCTCACCAGAAATTCAGCTCTGGCTGATTCTAAAGTTGGTTTTTATTGCTCTTTTCTGCTTCTGCCTGGGACTGCTGTGGGTGTGAACAGCCAGTTTGGTGCCTGTGAGAAATTATGAGATGCTGCCCAGGTGATGTGCAAAGTCACTTTTATATTTCAGAAAGTTCTCAGGAAGATGTCACCAAGTGAGATGAACTCCAAACCCTCCTGCTAGTCTTGAATCAGATATAAACTTAATATTTCCTTTTGTTTCCTCTTTTCAATCCCAAATGTGAAGCTTGAACCTTGTGCTTTCCTCCATCTGGATTTAAAGCTGAGTGTTCCAGAGGAGTTCCCCACCTCTGGCTGTATTTTCCTCCATCTGAATTTAAATTTGAGTGTTCCAGAAGTCACAAAATCTGTTTTCTGTAACCTGGGATTAAAGCTTAGTGTTCCAGAGGTCACAAAGATGTTTTCTCTCATTTGGATTTTAAAATGAGAAGAGGTTCCCCAGCTCTATCTCTGTTTTCTTTGACCTAGATTTAAAGCTGAGTATTCCAGAGGTCACACAGATGTTTTCTGTAATCTGAATTTGAGTGTTCCAGAGGTCACACAGATGTTTTCTGTAATCTAAATTTAAGATGAGTGCTCCAGAGGTCACAAAGATCTGTTTTTCTGTGTCTGGATTTAGGCTGAGTGTTCCAGCTCTGTTTTCCTCAATCTGAATTTTAAAGATGAGTGTTTCAGAGGAGGTTCCCCAGCTCTATCTCTGTTTTCCTCGATGTGGATTTAAAACTGAGTGTTCCAGAGGTCACAAAGATGTTTTCTGTAATCTGAATTTGAGTGTTACAGAGGTCACAAAGATGTTTTCCTGTCTCTGGATTTAAGATGGAAGTTCCAGAGGAGGTCAGACAGATCTGTTTTCCTCAATCTGGATTTAAGATGAGTGTTTTAGAGGAGGTTCCCCAGCTCTATCTCTGTTTGCCTCAATTTGGATTTAAAGTTGAGTATTGAGGTCACAAAGATCTGTTTTTTCTCTCTCTGGATTGAAGCTGAGTGTTCCAGAGGAGGTCAGACAGATGTTTTCCTCAATCTGGATTTAGAGCTGAGTGTTCTAGAGGTCATGAAGATGTTATCTGTAATCTGAATTTAAGATGAGTGCTCCAGAGGTCACAAAGATATTTTTCTCCATCTGGATTTAGGCTGAGTGTTCCATAGGAGGTCAGACAGATCTGTTTTCCTCAATCTGGATTTAAGATGAGTGTTTCAGAGGAGGTTCCCCAGCTCTATCTCTATTTTCCTCAATCTGGATTTAAAGCTGAGTGTTCCAGAGGTCACAAAGATGTTTTTCTCCATCTGGATTTAAGATGAATGTTCCAGAGGAGGTCAGACAGATCTGTTTTCCTCAATCTGGATTTAAGAGGAGTGCTTTAGAGGAGGTTCCCCATCTGTGTCTGTTTTCCTGTGATCTGGATTGAAGCTGAGTGTTCCAGAGGAGGTTCCCCATCTGAATCTGTGTTTTTGTGGTCTGGATTGAAGCTGAGTGTACCAGTGGAGGTCACAAAGATCTGTTTTCCTGTGATCTGGATTGAAGCTGAATTTTCCCAGTAGGTTCCCCAGCTGTGTCTGTGTTTTTATGATCTGGATTTAAAGTTGAGTGTTCCAGAGGAGATTCCCCAGCTGTGTCTGTGTTTTTGTGCTCTGGATTGAAGCTGAGTGTTCCAGAGGAGATTCCCCAGCTGTGTCTGTGTTTTTGTGCTCTGGATGAAGCTGAGTGTAGTAAAAGGAGGTTCCCCATCTGTGTGTTTTCCTGTGCTCAGGATGAAGCTGAGTGTTCCAGAGGAGTTCCCTGTCTGTGTCTGTGTTTTTGTGCTCTGGATTGAAGCTGAGTATTCCAGAGGAGTTCCCCATCTCTGTTTCCCTGAGCTCTGGCTGAAGCTGTCCCATCTGTGTCTATTTCCCTGAGCTCTGGTTGAAGCTGAGTGTCCCAGAGGAGGTTCCCCAGCTGTGTCTGTGTTTTTGTGCTCTGGATTGAAGCTGTGTGTTCTAGAGGACGTTTCCCATCTGTGTCTGTATTTTTGTGCTCTGGTTGAAGCTGAGTGTTCCAGAGGAGATTCCCCATCTGTGTCTGTGTTTTTGTGATCTGGTTGAAGCTGAGTGTAGTAAAAGGAGGTTCCCCATCTGTATCTGTTTCCCTGAGCTCTGGTTGAAGCTGAGTGTTCCAGAGGAGTTCCCTGTCTGTGTCTGTGTTTTTGTGCTCTGGATTGAAGCTGTGTGTTCTAGAGGACCTTTCCCATCTGTGTCTGTATTTTTGTGCTCTGGTTGAAGCTGAGTGTTCCAGAGGAGGTTCCCCATCTGTGTCTGTTTCCCTGAGCTCTGGCTGAAGCTGAGTGTTCCAGAGGAGCTTCCCCATCTGTGTCTGTTTCCCTGAGCTCTGGTTGAAGCTGTCCCATCTGTGTCTGTTTCCCTGAGCTCTGGTTGAAGCTGAGTGTTCCAGAGGAGGTTCCCCAGCTGTGTCTGTTTCCCTGAGCTCTGGCTGAAGCTGAGTGTTCCAGAGGAGGTTCCCCAGCTGTGTCTGTTTCCCTGAGCTCTGGCTGAAGCTGAGTGTTCCAGAGGAGGTTCCCCATCTGTGTCTGTTTCCCTGAGCTCTGGCTGAAGCTGTGTGTTCCAGAGGAGGTTCCCCATCTGTGTCTGTTTCCCTGAGCTCTGGCTGAAGCTGAGTGTTCCAGAGGAGGTTCCCCATCTGTGTCTGTTTCCCTGAGCTCTGGTTGAAGCTGAGTGTTCCAGAGGAGGTTCCCCAGCTGTGTCTGTTTCCCTGAGCTCTGGTTGAAGCTGAGTGTTCCAGAGGAGGTTCCCCAGCTGTGTCTGTTTCCCTGAGCTCTGGTTGAAGCTGTCCCAGCTGTGTCTGTTTCCCTGAGCTCTGGTTGAGCTGTCCCAGCTGTGTCTGTGCTGTCTCTTGCAGCAGCCAGCAGAGCAGCCACGACGATGACTCTGCGCGGTTCCTGAGCCCCGTCCTGCCCGAGGACAGGTGAGTCTGTGCCACACTGATTTATTCCCCTGCTATTTCTCAGACCTGTTAAAAAAAAAAAGTGTTTAAAGTGTTTTTATCAATGGCTAAAAAGCTGCATTTTCATCATTTTGAAAGTGGGGCAATGCACCCCGCCCCTGAAATATCCAGAGTTGTCTTTTGAGGCTGGTTCCCCAAAGTGCAGCTCCATCAGTGTGCTGGCAATGAGCACCTCTGATCCTTGGAAACACACAAATGGAGTTCCCTGGGTGCATCCCCCTCCTCAGCAAAGGTTTTTTATTCCCTTTTGATGTGTCCTGAAGTTGAAAACTTCTGTGCAGCACCTGGGTGAGAATTGCTGTGAAGTTCCAGAAGAAACTTTAATTGGGGTTGATTAATGACTGTTTCAAATTGCAGCATTGGCACAAAAGTTGTTGAAAACTGATTTTTTGTTGTTGTTTATTTTGGTGCATGATTTATGAATGTTGCTTTGCTCAGAACCACATGATGAGGAGTTTTGCTGCACATTGTGGGTCAATTTTTGGGTCTGAGTCTTCTGAGTTTTCTTGTACTGGGCATGGACTGTGAGCTTTGAATTATCACTGATTGATTTTCTCTGCACTTCTCAGAACCATCTATAAAGAAATGTGATTTATGTTGGTCTAAGCAATGATTAAAAGGCTGCACTTTTCAGCTTGAAAGTGAGAAAATCATCAGCAGGAATTGACTCACTTGAGAGTGACCCTAAGTGAATATCCCATGAGGGTTTTTGACTCAGAAACAACACTTGGAAATTGTAGCTCACTTTTCCCTCCACGTTTCACTCCAATTATCCATCTCCCCATGGCTGTGGAGCCTGGACTAATTAACAAAACACCTTTAATTGGATGATAGGTGTCTGTTTGCAGCCAGGAAATAAAGAGTGGGACAGCAAAGTGAGGTCATCCCCTCTGTGTGAGGTTATTCCATTTCAGCTGGAATTCCACAGGTAAAACAGGGTTAGGGTTTGTTAATCAATTTCTGGGAATCATTAGGAAGTGCTGCTTGCTTCAGATGGATTTTCAAGGGAATATTTAGGTTGGTGATAAGGATATTTTCCTGGCTGGAAGGGGCAGATTTCAGCAGCAAAGACAGATCTCAAAATTATTTATGCAAAGCCAGAGCAATGCTGAGGCCACTGACCTCTTATATTTAGGACCAGCAATGTTCCTGCTGCCTAAATTTAATTACAATTACTTTCAGTTTTTGTGGATCCTAAAATTATCCATGTGAGGGATAGTAAATTACATTTTCTACTGGTTTTTTTGGTCTCATTTGCTGATCTAATCCCCTCAGCCTCCACTGGTACAGCCTTCCTTTGGATATTGGTGGTTTGTGCTCATGAAAATTCACCAAAAAATAACCCAAACACATCTTTTAAGTAAACTAGACAGTAATTAGTAAGAAGAGCCTCTGAGAGCTTGCTGCCTGCTGTTATAACTAACACAGATGAAAGTTGGCTCTGTGACATCTTGAATCTTTTAGACCCTGCACAAACTGAAGGAGGAGGATTTATTTTTGCTGCTTTTAGGTGATATTTTTTCAACCAGTAACAAAGAATCCTCCAAGCACAGATTTGAAGCTCTGAGCTTCTGTTCTTCAGAACTCCAAGCCAGTTCTGCTCACTTACCCATTGACTATTGTACATCAGCTCTTGAAAAAAAAACCCCTAAAAACCCCAAAACCAGCCAGGATTTCACCAGAGCTGCAGGATGTGGGCAGAAAGGAGGGCAGGGAACTCTGCAAGGTTCACCTTGCCTTGGCACCCTGCCCTGGCATCCCAGAGCAGGGCAGGAGCAGAAAAGGAGCTGCCCCCACCTCAGCACAGCTGGGAAAGTGCTGAAACAAGCTGGTCCAGCCAAAAGCAAAGAGCTGCTGAGCTCATTCTGAGCTAAGAAAAATGAAGAGCACACAGCTGAGGATGGCAGGAATCCTCCCAGGCTGGATCTTCACTGCTGGTGGAGCTCCTCTGTCCCCAAGGGCCACACTGCAGCTCCTGGAGGTTTTAGAAAATTGAACATTCTGCCTGCTTTGGATGCTTTTGGGGCTTTCTGGAAGTCCTTTGTGCAGAGCTGCTGCAGGCTGGGGGCTGGCAGGGGCTGCCATGGTGCACAAACCCTGCCCTGGCACAGCGTGGTGTGGCACAGTGGCCAGGCAGTGCCACCCCTGTGTCACCTCCCTGAGGAAAAGGCTCTCCCTCTGCAAATCTCTGTAAGTTCTGCCTCTGGGTTGATGTCACAATGTCCTTTCTGGGGGTTTTTGCAAGGAGGGGTTTAGTGGGATGTGCTGAAAGAGGTTTTGTGGGAATTTGGGGCTCGGCTCTTTGCTTGCTGATTGCCTGGGTGAGTCACTTCATGTTGCTATTTATGAAATCAGGAGAATTCCTTTTTTACCTCACAGAGGTGGGGAATTGAATTTAAGTTGTTCGGATGCTGAAGCACCTCTGCTGGGTAAGTACAGAGCTGAGGTAGAGGGTCCAGATAATTGCAGGGGTGGGCAAGGCTGGGATGGAGGCACAGACTTGGATGAGGTTTGTGCACAAAACAGACCCCATGGTCACTGAAAGGAGACAGTTATTCATGAATTACCTTAAATTTTCACCAATTAACCCTAAATTTATGAGCCTGTCTCTGCTTGATCCAAGGACTTGTTCTTTGTCACAGCACTGAGGCATCCATCAAGTTTAAGGGTGCAAAGTGTGTTTTAATTAAAAGTTAATCTACTTAACCAGAGGAAAAAAATCAGTCGTTAGACTCAGCCTAAGGAGGAGAGAAACTTGGAGAGAGGAGAGCATGGAAAGCAAGGTTGGAAATGGAGGAGAGGGAATTGAGTGGCAGTTTACAAGAGATAATTAAAAAACCCAACTGTTTACACAAAATACCAAATAAATCCGAATTATTTACATTTACACTGCTGTAAATCCAAATGATTTTCATAGAGATCATATCTAATGGAGGAACTGTCCTTCCAACCTTACTGCCTGTGCCCAAACCCAAAGGATTTGGGAATTTTGGCTGTGTTAGTCATGGTAACAGAAGGAATGGGTGCTGGGATGGAGTGCAGAGTTCCCTGAGAAAAAACAGAGTGTGGGCAAGACCTCTTTGTCTGCCTGTCACAGAAACCCACCTTCCTTCATGCTGGGAACATTTCAGCTGGGCTGGTATCAGAAAGCAAGATGTGAGTCATGCCATGAGTGTGCCTGGTGCAAAAAAAACCCCAAAAAACCCAAAATTCTGTGAGTGCATCTGTCCCTGTGTGGGGTGGCAGTGAGTGCAGTGACACAAAGGTGGTGTTCAAGTGAAACGGGGTGAAGCTCTTCAGGAATCCTTTTTTCTGACACCTTTTCCTTGTGAATCATTGCCAATCTGGTTTGCTGTCGTGACAGAAGTATTTTGTTCATGCTGTTTGTGCAGAGAATTTCCTGGGGGGTGTTCAGGGACCTGGTGTGCTGTTTAAGGGGAAGTGAAAAGTGATCTTAGATGCACAGGATTCCACCTGTGGGTCTGACCAATAGAGAAGACAAATAATATGTGAGAATGCAAATAATAGAACATATCCCTTGGCCTCTTTGCAGCCAAAATCCAATTTAAAAGGGGAGTTTCCCATTTCAGAAGACTTCCTGGGTGGTGGAAACTTAAAAAAACTCTAAAATACAATGTCAGACATCCAGCTGGACCACAGAGTGTTTCTTTATGTGCTGGAGAGTTGAGTTAGCAGATGCAGCTGCTGCTGGTGGTGTTTGTGAGGAGTAAATGCCATTTTTCCCCACCCTTTTTATAGAGATTTTTAACTCCAAGCAGTGGGGTGAGAATGGTGTCTCAAGGTAGGGTTGCTACAGCTTTGATTTGCTTCTGCTTTTTAATAAAATCTCAAAGATTTTGAGCTTCACTTAATCTTGGGGATGAGATGGAGAAAAACCTCTGAATTTAGAGTGACTTGTTTGATGTGTAGCAGGCAGAGAAAGGATAAATGCAGAGGAGAGGAGAAACAGTGCAGGGCTAAGTGAGACAAAACCCACTTGTGGAGCCAATAAATTGGCAGGCAGGAACAGAAGATTTATTTTTTATGGCATATTTCATTGTGTTCTGGCCCTTTAATTTTGTTGAATCTGGGCCACAATAAAGTGGATTTTTTGCTGGTCACAGCCCTGCCTGAGGGAAGCTGAAGGCACAGGGGGATGCTGATCCTTCTGGAGGAGAAATTGCTCTTGAGCCACACTGGTGCTGCCTCAGCTTCCCCTGGGACTGGGGCAGGTTGTGGGATCTGGGAATTGCTTCCTTCAGCTGGAATCCTCTGCTCCTGTCCTTACAGAGACCTTTGCATCTTACAGCCATCAGCTCTTTGTGAAATGCAGCTGCTCACTGCAGGGCATTGCTTCTTCACTCTCTGTAGGAACAGAAAAATTCAGCTGGTCTGAACTGGGAATTTGAGTTTGGTGAAGGATCCTCTCTGCTCTTGTGTTGTGGAGTTTGCTGTCAGTGTGAGTCCCTGAACAAATCAGCTCCCTCCTGACTTTGCAGTCAGCACACACACACACATTTCATCACAGCCTGTTCTGTGCTTTTAGTGCTGTAAATCTTTGGAATATGAAAAGATTTGCAGTGGGTACCTTGGGAAATATCTGCATCCTCACATGTCATAGTCAGCAGTCAAAAAGGAGAGGTACCAACCACTCAAAAGGAGCTGGGAACATCCTTTTATGGATTTTACCTCTGCAAGGCATCCCTGGCTTCCC
The DNA here is from genome assembly GCF_903797595.1 of Erithacus rubecula. Lineage (NCBI taxonomy): Eukaryota > Metazoa > Chordata > Aves > Passeriformes > Muscicapidae > Erithacus > Erithacus rubecula. The sequence goes on from NC_136677.1 coordinate 3,339,287, forward strand.
CCTGAGCTGAACATCCACACTTTTCACCAGGTGTTTCAGGAGGTTTGGGAAAAGCTGGGATAGTGGTAGTGGACAGTCTGATTGATAAATTCTGCCCTCAAGAATGAAATTATTAATCATTACCCTCCAACTCTGTTTCACCAGCTAATTCATTCTCAGCTTTCTGCACCTTACCCCACAGCAGCAGCCAAAGGCTTGGAGGCAGCTGCTCCTTTAAACGGGAATTGCCTGTGATGAGAGAAATCTGAGAGCAGAGCAGCTCTGCCTCTCACCAGCCTCGTCACTGCTGCTGCTCTGGGCCAGCCTGCAGTGCCCAGAGCACCCCAAACCCATCCCAGCTGCCCAGGGCAGCTCTGCCTCCTGCCACGCTGGACTCCGAGGCCACGGCTCTGTGCTGCTTTTCCCCCTGCCCCACTGTGGTGTGTAACCCAGCTGGGGTTTTCTCCTCCTTGAGCCCAGAGGTGTTTGCTGCCCTGCTGCTGAAGGGAGGCTCCCTCAGGCTGCTGGCAGCTGGCCTGGGACAGATCCCCCTTCCTGCTGGTGACTGTAACCGTGTGAGTGCTCGCTGCTCTCTGCCCTCCTTCTGCTTCTCTGCCTGCCCATCCCTCCCTGCTGCTGCTGCATTTGCTGATAAGGTGCTGTGTGTGTGTGTGGAACAAGCTCAGCCTCCAGCCAAGCTCTATCCTTGAGCCCCTCTGCTTTTCTTCCCTCTTCTCCTCCATCTTTAACCTCATGCTTTCCCTCTGCCTGCTTCCCCTGATGAGCCCTGCCCCAGACCTTTGGCTGCTCAGTGCTGGCTCTCCTGAACCCCTTCCTGCTGTTTCAGTGCCAGGCCATGGGGATATGAGCTTGTTTGGGGGTCTGGCAAAGCTTCCAGCACTGTAAGATTTCATTCTTTCTTTACTCTGGAAAAGGATCTTTGCTCCAGGCTTAGATTTCTTTATGTGAGTTTGGGTTTTGTGCAGAACCTGCCACCCATCAGTGCCCTGAGAAGTCAGGATTGATGCTGGGCTCCCCAGGGGAGTGTGGCTCTGTGGGGAAGGGGCATCCTCTGCACTCTGTTCCTCTTTCAAACCTTTGTTTTGTCCTGTTGTTGATGCCACTGGCACTGGGAGAGCCCCTGGATGTGCAGGAGGGGCTGGGGGAGGCTTTCAGTGCTGCCCTGAAATTCCTCTCTGCAGCCTCAAGTTGTGTTCTTTAGCTGCTTTCTTCTGTCTCAGGTTTCAGAAATGAAGGATTCAGGATCTTTCTCCTCCTCTGCAGTCATCCCTCTAGTGGCTTTTATTCTTAAAGCCAAAAAAAATATTGTAGTGTGTGTTCTCCACTTTATCTGAAACTGGGGGTTATTTTTATAGGATATTGCATGAGATGATCCAGATGGGAACAGAAGGTTTTGTTTTTCCACTGTCCCAATGGATGATCCCTCAGGCAGTGCCAGCCCAGGGACTCCAGGTTGTTGGGCTGCATGGAAAGATTTACCTTGATGGACTGGAAACTTCAGTTCCAACAGGTCTAAAGGATTTTATTTGATTTGGGGAGTCTGTGTGTTCAGCATTATGCTGAGTGTAAATCTTGTCCTGTTCAGGTGTTGGGCTGTGGTGTGATGAGAATTATTTCAGGCCATGAGAAAGTTCAGAACTTCCTTGTCTCTAAGTGCAAAACCAATCAGGCCACAATATTTCCACCCAAGGCAACAACATCCTGCTGCCTTCTCACCCTGGCTTCAAGTTCCTGGCAGTGAAGGTAAAAATTAGGAAATGGCTTTCCTGTCAATTCACCAGAACATGAGAAGGGCGATTTCTCTCTGAGGTGTGCCTTGAGTCCCAGAGTTCTGCTACCAGCTTTGCAGGGATCAGGGATTGCACCAGGCAGAGGGAAGGCTGAGTTCAAACAGGCAGCACAGTGAGGGGAGAGAAAGGGCCAAAAGCCAGTGTGAGAGCAGGATTTTTATATTTTAATATTGCTTAAGAGAGCAGCAGTTAGAGTCTGAATCACCCCAGTTTCTCTGCCTTCCTGCTGCTGCCCCCCATTCTCCCAGCACAAATACCCTTCCTATTCCCAAGTCTCTCTGGGGAATTTTCTCCTTTTGATGGGAGGGTGCTTTTCTCCACTCTCCAATTCCAAGTAGCTGAAGGTTCTGTGCTGCTGTTCCACTTTTTTCTCCCTCCCAGCAGCCCAAACTCCTGGTGGCTGCTCAGGACAGAGGCTGCAGCCCCAGCTCAGAAATGGCTCTGTGCTCTGGCCATGGAACTACAGCTCCCATCATGCCCACACAGAGAAATGCATAATTTTTTTTTTTTTTTTTTTTTTTTTTTTTTTCTGGAAATGAAGCCTCATGTGACTTCCCAGCTGCTGCAGCACAGAGGGAGTCCCTGTGAGGTTTTTTTCCCCGGGAAATGGAGGTGTGCCCTAGCTGGCAGATGCTGTGATGGCATCTGAGCTGCTGCTCACTGCTGACTTCGGGAAGGACTCGGGATTGTGCCCTCCTGCCTCATTTTGCTGGGGATCTGTCACCTGTAACCGAGGTGCATACCAACTCAACTCTCTCCTCCTTCCATCCTGACATTCTCTGTGGCAGCTCTTCCTCTCTCTCCCTTAACATTTCCTCATTTGTTTCTAATTTCCCCTCCCACTGGTCCTGTCACTAACAGCTTTTGTTTTGCATGCATTTCACAGACCCACAGAGGGGGGTTTTTTTTTGGTGTTTCCCTAACTCCTGCAGCCTTTTTGTTTTTTTACCATATGGGAGGATCTCAGTGTGGCTGAAGTGGTGCCTCACAGGCAGCTCTGAATTCTCTGCCTGCAGGTCACGCACCTTTCCTGCCAAATTAATCTGTCTGAGCCTCCCCAGCCCTTTGTCTGCACTTCTTGGGCACTTGAGGAAGGGAATTTTTTAGTCCTTTGGAGTCTTTGAGAGGTGAGGCTGCTCTGGGGAATGTGAAGCCATGCAGAGGATGCCCTGCTGGCTGTGAGTTGTGACTATTTCAAGGGTAATACTTACAAAAAGCCATGTTTTCTAATTTTTAATTATCCTTTTGGAGGCAGTTTTGAGCCAGAGCCCCGGGCTAACACAACCATGGCTGTGGCTATTTATAGAGCCTGGAATTCCTACCCAGAGCTCAGGCATTTCACAGTGGGCTGTTCCCTTCCCAACACTTCCTCAGGAGATGTTTCCTGTTTGCTTTTAAATTCAGGAGCTGCTGCAGCTACAGGGAGCCTCTGCTGTAAAGAGGCTGAAATCTGATTTTACTCCATTGCAAAATTATGATTCTTTAGCTCAGGATTTGCTGAAAGTCCTTCATGAAGCTGTTGTGCTTTTTTTCTCTTTTCTCCTTTCCCATGCTGCTGTGAACTTGGAGGAAATCACAGAAATAGAAATGTCAATTAAGTGACATCAGTGGCTTCATGAAGGAGGGATTGGGGAGCAGATTGTCCAGCACGTGTGGATTTGCTGTTTGTGAATGTCTGTGTCTGCACTGGAGGTTGAAATAAGTGTTCAGAAGAGGAGCTTTATGTCCCTGACAATGTCCCTGGTTCATGGAATTGTTTGGAATGGAGGGGACCTTAAACCCATTCAGTGCCAGGGACACCTTCCACTATCCCAGAGTGTTCCAAGCCCCATCCAGCCTGGCCTGGGGCACTGCCAGGGATCCAGGGGAGCCACAGAGTCTCCCCACCCTCCCAGGGAACACTTCCTGCCCAATTTCCCACCTAAACCTCCTCTCTTCCAGAGAATTTGTGTATTGTGAGCACAAAGGCAGCTGGGGTTTGTGCAGGCATGCATGAGCACATCCCAGCACAAACACATGGCACACCCCACTCTGCTGTGTGCCAGCACTGCTCAGGGCTGGGTGGCTGCTGGAGATTGTTCCCTGATGGAGCAATGGCTGCTGGCCCTCTGCACAGCTGCAGGGGGGTGACACCTGTGCCACTTCCCTCCAGCACGGGCTGATGGCAGGGCTGTGAAAAATTGAATATACTGGGACCCTTGGGTCTGCTGGGCTGTGAAAAATTGAATATACTGGGACCCTTGGGTCTGCTGGGCTGTGAAAAATTGAATATACTGGGACCCTTGGGTCTGCTGGGCTGTGAAAAATTGAATATACTGGGACCCTTGGGGTCTGCTGGGCTGTGAGATATTGGATATACTGAATATCCTTGGGTCCTGCCATGGCTGTGAAATACTGAATATACTGAATATCCTTGGGTCTGCTGGGCTGTGAAATACTGAATCCCCTTGGGTCTGCTGGACTGTAAAATATTGAATATACTGAATCCCCTTGGGTCTACCAGGACTGGGAAATACTGAATATACTGAATATCCTTGAGTCTGCTGGGCTGTAAAATACTGAATGTACTGAATATCCTTGGGTCTACCAGGGGTGTGAAATACTGAATATACTGAATATCCTTGGGTCCTACCATGGCTGTAAAATACTGAATATACTGAATATCCTTGGGTCTGCTGGGCTGTGGAATACTGAATCCCCTTGGGTCTGCTGGGCTGTAAAATATTGAATATACTGAATATCCTTGGGTCTGCTGGGCTGTAAAATATTGAATATACTGAATATCCTTGGGTCTACCATGGCTGTGAAATACTGAATATACTGAATATCCTTGGGTCTACCTGGGCTGTGAAATACTGAATATACTGAAGCCCCTTGGGTCTACCAGGGGTGTAAAATACTGAATATCCTAAATTCCTGTGGGTCTACCAGGACTGTAAAATATTGAATTTAGTAAACCCCCATAGGTCTGCCAGGGTTGTAAAATATTGAACATACTAAACCTCCATGGGCCTACTAGGAGTGTAAAATATTGAATATACTGAACTCCCTTGGGTTTGCCTAGGCTGTAAAATACTGAATATACTGAAACCCCTATGGACCCCCAAGGCTGTAAAATATTGAACTTAGTCAACCCCATGGGTCTGCCAGGGGTGCAAAATACTAAATATATTAAACCCCTATGGGTCTGCCAGGACTGTAGAATATTGAATATACTAAACCCCTGTGGATCTACCAGGACAGTACAATATTTAATAAACTGAATCCCCATGGGTCTGCCAGGGCTGTAAAATATTGAATTTAGCAAACCCCCATGGGTCTGAATATGAAACCTCCCTGGGGATGAGTATGCCACTGCCTGTGCCCAGGGGAGTGGCAATGCTGTGGTTTTGCAGAGGCTGAGCTGCCCCTGGGTGTGTTTAAACCTCTCAGTGTGCTCAGACCCTGCCATAAATCCATCTGCAGCTCTCTGCAGCTCCTGCAGGGATGAATAAGCACTTTGAGGCAGGGATGCTCCTGGCTCTCAGAGCTCCTGCTTTGCCTGAGCCCTGCAGTGTTTTCCCTGCCTCCCTGCAGCCCAGCCCTGCCAGGGAGCTCTGAGGAACTGTGAGCAGCTTTCCTGGGGCTCTTTCACATCCTCCAGGCTGATTTACTGGAGCAAAGTAGGCCAGGAGAGGAACTGGGGGATGAATGAAGTCACGGTGCTGCGCCAATCCGGGCAGGGCCACGCAGCTACGGGTGCCTCTGGCTGCTGGCACCCAGCTCACCTTTTCCAGGCAGCTTTGTGCCTCCAGCCCTGGCTGAGCGTGCAGCAAAGAGTTACTGGCTCAGGCCCAGTGGTTGGTGAGGGCTGTGTGAGGTGAGTGTGCTCAGGGGGATGCAGCTGAGGAGCCTGCAGCACTCTGCACCTCTCAGTCCCCTGCGTGCTCTCTGGTATGGCTGCTCTGCACCATCGCTGCTTCCCCCTCCTGCCTGCCCCCCTCACTCTTCTCTTTCCTCCCCACGTCAGCCCCCCTCGTGTCTGAGCACTGCTCCTGCACCTGTGCACTGCCCAGAACCTGCCTGCTTTCCTCCTTTCCTCCTGACTCCTGAAATGCCCACTGGGCTGGGGTGGGGTGGGATGTGTGGCTCTGCCTTCCTGCAGAGTGAGAGAGGATGAGCAGCTGGCTGGAAGCTGGGCTGTTCCCCTGCTCCCTGGAATCTGGGCTGTTCCCCTGGAATCTGGGCTGTTCCCCTGGAACCTGGGTTATTTCCCTGCTCCCTGGAATCTGGGCTGTTCCCCTGAAACCTGGGTTATTTCCCTGGTCCCTGGAATCTGGGCTGTTCCCCTGGAACCTGGGTTATTTCCCTGGTCCCTGGAATCTGGGCTGTTCCCCTGGAATCTGGGCTGTTCCCCTGGAATCTGGGCTGTTCCCCTGGAACCTGGGTTATTTCCGTGGTCCCTGCAAGCTGGGTTGTTCCCCTGGAAGCTGGGCTGTTCTCCTTATCCCTGGAAGCTGGGGCTATTTCTCTGGGTTATTTCCCTGGTCCCTGCTTGCTGGGATTTGGGTTGTTCTCCTGCAAGCTGGGTTATTTCCCTGCTCACTGGGAGTTGGGTTGTTCTCCTCCCTGGAAGCTGAGTTGTTCTCCTGCTCGTTGGAATCTGGGCTGTTCTGCTCACTGGGAGCTGGGTTATTTCCCTGCTCACTGGGAGCTGGGTTGTTCTCCTCCCTGGAAGCTGAGTTATTCTGCTCATTGGAATCTGGGTTGTTCTGCTCACTGGGAGCTGGGTTGTTTCCCTGGTCCCTGCAGGAATTCAGCCTGGAAAGGAAGCTGGCAGCAGCAGGAGGAGGAGCAGGGTCCTCTGTGTCCCTCAGCATCCTGCTGGACCCTTGGGTGGTGGCAGGGGGGAGGAGTTGGGGGCATGGCAGTGACTCAGATCTTGTGCCAGGCACCAAACAAGTTCCTAACCCAGAACCATCTGCTTGAGCTGCTTTTCCTGCCCTTCTCTGGGGGCAGAATCTTGGGATTAACCCCTGAGCGCCTTTCACTGTGCTCACCCTCCCATCAACTTGTTTGCCTGTTGTTCTTCATCCTCTTTTGACTTTCCCTTTCTCTCCCCTCCCTTCCTCCCTCCCTCCCTCCCTTCTCCCCCATGCTCCTGTTCACTGCTAGGCCAAGCAGAAAGCATGGAGACGTCTGATATGGCGACAGCAAAGGTAGGATGGAAATGCTGCCGGCCTCACTGTGCGTAAGTGGTTTCGCTTGGCACCTTCTTACTCTGCCTGTGACCCTTTTACTGCCCCTTGTCCCCTCCCTGCTGCTGGGATGTGGCCCTGAGCCCTGGGAGGATGTCCCAGTTGTGAGGCTGCAGGGAATGCTGGAGTGCTGGGGGTGGGAGGGAGCTGGGGGCTTGTGGTCCCTCCGTGGCACTGAAGGTGGGGGCAGGGATGCTGCTGAGTGAGGCAGTGACACTAGATGGTGCTTTAGGGGCAGCTTTCCACTCCCAAGGTTGTGCGAGGAGAAATTCCTTCTGGCAGCCTCCTTTTTTTTTTTTTTTTTTTTTTTTTTTTAATTTAATTTTTTTTTTTTTTTTTTTTTGGAACGCATCTGGGTGGAGTGTCGAGTGAGAAAGTAATTCGAGCTTATAGATACATCCACCCTTTTCTGTGAGGCTGCTCTGTTCCCTTTCACTGGCTGTGGGCTCTGGTTTCCCGTGGGCTGGGTGTGCCCAGCGGTGGGAATGGCTGGGAGGGGTGGATGAGCATCGTGGCACTGTGACTTTTAGAGCCAGGGTTTGATTTCCTGGCCACCAAAAGGAATCTGTGTCAGAGCAGGGTTGAAGTTCAGGGGATGTGCCTGCAGGATGTGTTTGAGGCTTTCTGTCACAAAGTGATGGAGCCATGGATTGCGAAGATGGGGAGGGGCATTAATGGTTCTAAATTCCTGATTTTGAGGCTGTTCTGGCTGGATCCTCGAGCATGGCCACGTGCTCTGCTGTATTCCAGGGAGAAACTCCTTCCTGGGTGTAGAATTCCATGGCTAAACCCCCCCACTCTTTTCCATGTGCTGCTGGTCACAGATTGAGGGGCTCGTGTCTCAGCTGAAATCCAAACTGAGTTTTCCCTTTGATTTCCTTTGATTCCATCCTTTGATTCCATCCCTTCCAATTCCACTTCCCTGGATAATACTGGGGAAGCTTTTGCCCTGGGACTGAGCAACTCCTTGCTGCAAGTTTGGACATTTTTAAGTGTTTATCAATAAATTGCATGATGTGCTTCTGCATAAATGTTGCTTTATAAAGGTGAACTCATCCTCACATCATATTTGCTGCAAACCCTCTTCAAGCTGTAGGGCTTGAAAAAAAAAAAAAAAAAAAAAAATCCCCCAGAGGATGCTGAAGGGTCTGTGGCATTTCAGTTGGAGTTGTGGTGGCATTTTGGGGAACTCACTTTTATCTCTGGCTTGAAAAGCAGATGTTTCCCATAACAGAAACAACAGTCACTTGAAATTCGTTTTTCTCTGTACCTGTTTTTTTATTTTAATTAAAGGGAAATATGGCCTGCAGTGTTAAAGCATCATCTTAACGTGAATGTACTGAAAAAAAAAAACAAACCCATCTAATTATCTTTTTTTGGAGAAATTGAAAACTGTGTTGAGTTTGAACCTTCTAAAACAGATATGATTTGGGAATTAGTTATGGAGACATTCCTGGAATGTGCACAGGTTTATTTGAATTAACCGTGACAAGTGCTGATGTTTAGTCCCCAATTTTTCATTTAAAATTCTGCTTTCCTTGCTGACTTTGAGCCAGTTACCCCTGTAAGGAGTTTGGAACATTAAAGGCATGTTGTTATTTTTGCTTGATTTCTGCTGGGGTGAGTCTGGAAGAATTTCTGAGGAGGTTGAAAGGATTTATTTCCTGATTCTGGGATGTCAGGGTGCTCTGACCCAGCTGTTCTCCATTGTGTCACCCTCTTGCTCCTTTTCCTGCTGAGGCACCTTCCAGGCTGTCTCAAGAACTGGCATTTCCTGCCATGCCATGAATATCCCACAAAAAAAAAAAAAAAAAAAAAGTGCTAATATTAAACATCATTCCCTGATTTTTGCTTCCCCCCAGGCCCTGACTGGGATGGTGGTAAAATAAAATCTTGTGCAAAAATTTGCTTTTTTTTTTTTTTTTTTTTTGTGCAGATATTCCTGCCTCTGCCCAGCCCTGTTTCATCTGGACAACACCACCCACTATTTCTTTCATCCATGTAGGGGGCCAGGAAAAAAAAATAATAATAAAAAAAAAAGTCTGTTTTTTTTTTTTTTTTTATTCCAAACCTGACCTTTAAACTTCATGTTTGTAGGTACAGGTCAGGAAAAACATCTGGACTTTTTTCCACCCCCTGTTTTTTTTTTTTTCCTCCAGTTTGAGAAAGTTCTGCCTGCTTTTGGTTTTGTTGCTGTTTTTAGTGTTTCTGTGTGTGCTCCTGCTTGACTTCCTCCTCCTGCCTGGTGCTGGAAGCAACCAGGAACCCCAAGGGAGCTTTTATTAATGGAATTCTTGATCTGCACCAGGAATACTCAAAATATTACTGGCACAAGGCCAGGATCCAAATTATCTTAATTCTTTTTGAAGTTTATGAGAATTTTTTTTCCTGGGAGAAAGGACAGGGATGAGGCAGGACAGCACAACCACATGAACTTTATTATTATTTATTGTTTGTGCTGAGCAAATGATGCATCTAATTAAAAAATAAGATTCCCTCCCCCAAACAACCCAAATGGCATTCCAATAAAATTGTTGGATTTACAACTTTTATGGCTGAGAGGGGAAAATGAACCTCTGGTCTAACATCCTGTATGAAAGATAAAAATGGTGAAAATGTGTATTTATGGCTCTGTGAGGGCACCTGCACACATTTCAGAGCTGCTGTTCAACTCAGCTATTTTGTTTATTTTCACCAAACATCAAAACAAACTCTAAGGATACCCAGTGTTTACCCTTTGATGCCTATTTTTAATTTTTTTTTTGTACAGAAAAAACAATTTTTACCAAAATACCAATAGCTTGGGAAAACTCTTTTGAGTGCAAAACACGATCGTGGAAGATATTTACCACTTAAATTGACATTTATAGATGAGGCCAATACATCAGTGATGGCTTTTATAACAATTTTCTGAATCACAACCTGCAGTTGCACAGAGCAGTGAGAATCCAGGCATTTATAGAATTTCCCTTTCCAAAACAGAGGCCAGAAATTACTTTGAACCCCTGCAGCCACAGCTCTGGTTTTTTGGTTTTTTTTTTCCTTTTTCCCTTTTAGTGGAATGGAGTAGGTAGATAATTAATCTGGAATTCATCTTGCATGTGACTGACAGGTAATTTTAGCTCTGAGGAGGTGGCTGTGCATAACCCATCCCTCCTGATGCCTACAGCTGCTTTTGGGGTTGCTTTATTGCAATTTTAATACCTTTTTTTGTTGTTGTTGTTCTTTTTGCCTACTGGAATAGTTAAGTGCAGAGGATGGGGGGAGGAAATGAAGTTATCCATGCAGCTGGAACAGCTGGATCAGGCAGAATTTGGGGTTGGGATTGGGAATTTGGGGTTGGGGTTGGGAATTTGGGGTTGGAATTGGGAATTTGGGGTTGGGGTTGATAATCTGGGGTTGGAGTTGGGAATGTCTGAGTGGGAGTGACCCACAGCCCCTCCAGGCTCCTGCTGGGAGGATTTTGGACAGCACATCCAGAAATGGCCAGCCAGCCATTTAAACACCTTCCCAGCCATCTCTTCCTTTGATAATTTCCCCACCCCTCATGTCATTTGGATAAAAAAAAAAAAAAAAAAAAAGAAAAAGTGCATGACTGCTTATCTCTTAATACCTTTCTTGCCTGAGCTTTGATTTCCAAACATGTGACTCTGCAGCATTAGTCTGTCCCAGATTTGCCAAGCTTGCAGGTCTCCTGACCCATTTTGCAGCATTTGGGATTTGCCTCCCTCCTTGACAACCTGCAAAGCTGCTCCTGGAGAAAAGCCCAGCCTAAAGCCTGGCCTAAGCTGGTGTAGGTGGGACCTAAGAAAGGCTGAGTTTGGGGTTATGTGAGGTGAGATATGAAGGTGGTTTTTTCCATGCTGTTTGTTGTGAGGAAAACCTGACTTTTTGGGGTTTTTTTTGTCTGGAATTAAACAGGAAATGCATTGCAAAGTTGTTGTTGGAGCAAATTCCCTAATCAGGGATTTGGGATCTCCCCTCCTGCCCTGGGGCTCTCCTGCAGAACTCCCCATTTTAGTGTTATTTCCCCAATTTCTCAAACTTCAGCCCAAGATGCTGTTTCATTTCACCTGTCCTGGAATGGTCCAACCCCTTCAAAAGTGACTTTCTGCTGAATTCAGACTTAACTTTGCTGCTCTTCATCTCTTCAGGGTTTTGGGAAAATCAGAAAAAAAATCTCTTTGTTGTTATTAGGCACAATAGGAAAGCAAAGAACCCCATTTGTTACTTTCCAAAAAGTGTTTCCCTGGAAAAATGTCTCTGAAAGCTTTGCAGACCAGGACAGAGCTGTGGGACTGCCCCTCTTGAACAAAGGTGGTGATTTTACAAATTAAGGTTTTCATGTCAGTCCACTCATAATTATCTGCAGCCATGGGGATGGGGGTGTGAGTGAAAAAAAAAGAAAAAAAAAAAAAAAAAAGACAAAATGCCACTTAAAGGGCTTCAAGAGTAGAAGCCTGATTTACACAGAGCTGCCTGCTCTCTTTACCTAAAACTGAGGAATTCCTACAGGATTTATAGTCCAGCCTGCTGCTATCCCAGGACCAAACCCTTCAAAACTCTCTGTATGGAATACAAGTGTGGATGTCCATCCCAGGACACTCTCAGGCTTCACTTTTTGAAGCACTTTATGAAGAAATAATAACATTATAAATGATTTGAAATATCCACTGCTGCCTACCAACCTGCAAGAGCAGCAGGCTGTGCTGGGATCCTGGGAGTTGAATAGAAGAATTCCAGGGAATAGCAGCATGTATTGCAGGAAATGAGGCTGCTAATTTCAAAAATTGGCTTTTTTTCCCTTGTGGCCTTGCCCTGTGGGTGTGGGGTGCAGGGGATCTCTGCTGCTGCTGGGGGGGCAGAGCTCTGGTTCTGCTCTGATAAGAGAAGGGGCAAAAACAGCTCTGCAGTTCCCCCAGTGCCAGAGCTGAGAGATAAGATCCCCCTCCCTCAGCTCAGGGCAGGCACTTGGCCCCTGCATCGCTGAGGATTTCTGTTGCCATTAGGAAATTCTATTTTCCATTAGTTTTCACCTGTTCTTGCTGGCCCCAGAAACTGATTTCACAGGAGGGGAGGCATGGCCAGCACTGAGGGGAGTCTGCAGGAGAGATGGAGAGGGGCTTTGACCACCTTTTTTGACCTTGCCCTGTCACTCCATGCTCTCATTTCTTTTTATTTGTGACAGAGCAAGGAGGGATGGCTTCACACTGGCAGACAGTAGGGTTAGGTTGGATTATAGGAAATATTCTTTACTGTGAGGGGTATGGAGTGACAGTGCAGATGGGATAATAGGAAATATTCTTTACTGTGAGTGGGGCACAGAGCAGCTGTGGATGCTCCATCCCTGGGAGTGTTCCAGGCTGGACAAAACGGTCTGGCAGGCTCTGTGCTTGCCCATTGAACAGGGGGCTGGGACGAGGAGACCCTTGCTGTGCATCCGTGGGCAGGGAGGCCGGGAGGGGCAGGGGCAGCGAGGGGCTGGGGGAACGGAGCGGGAGCGGGGAACGGAGCGGGGCTGGAGAAGGGGGCTGGCGGATTGGGGCTGGGGCAACGGAGTGAGGCTGGAGGAGCGGGGCCAGGGGAGGGGAGTGGGTCTGGCGGAGCGGAGTGGGACCGGGAGAACGGAGCGGAGCTTTTAGACCGGGGCTGGAGAAGGGGGCTGGCGGAGCAGTGACGGGGCCGGGAGAGTGGAGCGGGTTTGGAGAAGGGCAGTAGGAGCGGGGTCAGTGCGCTGGGGGCTGCAGCAGGGCAGTCGGAGCAGGGTCAGTGTGGTGGGGGGCTGCAGCAGGGGCAGTCGGAGCGGGGTCGGTGGAGCGGGGTCGGTGCAGCGGGGGCTGCAGCAGGGCAGTCGGAGCGGGGCCGGTGCAGCGGGGGCTGCAGCAGGGGCAGTCGGAGCGGGGTCGGTGGAGCGGGGTCGGTGCAGCGGGGGCTGCAGCAGGGCAGTCGGAGCGGGGTCAGTGTGGTGGGGGCTGCAGAAGGGCAGTCGGAGCGGGGTCGGTGAAGGGGGGGCTGCAGCAGGGCAGTCGGAGCGGGGCCGGTGCCGCGGGGCTGCAGCAGGGCAGTCGGAGCGGGGTCGGTGAAGGGGGTCAGTGTGCTGGGGGCTGCAGCAGGGGCAGTCGGAGCGGGGTCGGTGCCGCGGGGCTGCAGCAGGGCAGTCGGAGCGGGGTCAGTGTGCTGGGGGCTGCAGCAGGGGCAGTCGGAGCGGGGTCGGTGGAGCGGGGTCAGTGCGCTGGGGGCTGCAGCAGGGCAGTCGGAGCGGGGTCAGTGCAGCGGGGTCAGTGCGCTGGGGGCTGCAGCAGGGCAGTCGGAGCGGGGCCGGTGCCGCGGGGCTGCAGCAGGGCAGTCGGAGCGGGGTCGGTGAAAGGGGGGCTGCAGCAGGGCAGTCGGAGCGGGGTCAGTGCAGCGGGGCTGCAGCAGGGCAGTCGGAGCGGGGTCAGTGCAGCGGGGTCAGTGCAGCGGGGGCTGCAGCAGGGGCAGTCGGAGCGGGGTCGGTGCCGCGGGGCTGGCGCTGGGGGCTGGCGCTGGGGGCCGGCGGAGCTGTGACGGCGCCGTGGCGCTGCCGTGGCGAGCGGCGCGGCTGCCATGGCATGCTGCGGCCCCGCCGCTGCTGCACATGCTCAGCAGAGAGCGGGCCGGCTCAGCCCCAGCCCCCGGCGCTGCTGCCGCTGCTGCGGGGAGCCCTGCGCGCCTCGCCGCGGCTCCGGGGGCGCGGGGCGCGGCCGTGCCCCGGCGCGGGGGGCTCGGCGCATGGGGCTCGCAGCTCCCCGCGGGACGCTCGCCGGCCCCGGCTGCTCCACTATGTGCTGGGACCCCTGGAGCTGTCAGCGGGCAGACAAGGACACGGGCAGCGGATTATCGTGGCTGTACTAATGAAAGGGTTCAAGCTCGCCTGGTAAGCGCGCGGAGCGGGGAAGGGGCGCAGGGGGATGCTGCGGCCCCCTCCCCGAAATAGGGGGAAATAGGGATGCGCTTCTCCAAGCCGCCGCTGCGGCACGGCCGGAGGGATCTGAGTGCGGGATGCGGCGGGAGGGAGGCACCGGGAGAGGCTCCGGCGGTGGATGCGGCGCTGGGCCGCTCTGTCCGGGCAGCTCCGCACCCGCGCTGCGATACCCTCAGCTTATCCATCCCTGCGATGCCCTGAGCATCCCTCCCTGCGATTCTCTGAGCCTCTCCATCCCTGCGATGCCCTGAGCATCCCTCCCTGCGATTCTCTAAGCCTCTCCATCCCTGCGATGCCCTGAGCATCCCTCCCTGCGATTCTCTAAGCCTCTCCATCCCTGCGATGCCCTGAGCATCCCTCCCTGTGCTCCGGCTGCATCTCCCAGCCCTTCATCTCCTTTCCCCTCATTTCCAGCCCTTCATCTCCCTGTCCCTCATTTTCAGCCCCTCATCTCCATCCCCTCACCTCCCTGCCCCGCATCTCCCGTCCCCGCATTTCCCTGCTCCGCTCCGGGCTGTGCACAATCCGCATCCCTCGGGCTCGGCGGTTGCTCGCTCACACAGGAAAATAATTTTTCCCGAAGAAAGATTAAGGGATAAAACACACACAAAAAAAAAAAAAGTATTTTGGATGCTGCGTGCGTGGAATGGCTCCTGCTCGGCTTGTGCTTTAAATAGCAGCTTTTGGGGATGCTCCTCGCTGGCGTGGTGCTGTAAGAGCACAGCAGAGTTCCAGGGAACCCAGAGCTGCCAGCGAGGTACCGAGGCTCGGTCATTCTTTCATCGTTCCTGGGGGTTTGGGGGGGAAATTCAGCAGGTTTGGCTAAATGGGCAGTGAAAGAAAACATTGTGTGGGTGAAAAGCAATTGACAGAGCTCTCTGTGTGTATGAAATGTTGGCACGTAGATGTTTTGTTGGTCAAGTTTGTAATTTACAGGAGTAGGTAAATATATATATATATGTAATAGAGGATGCAATTATATATCTATATATATAAAATATAATATAAACTTGACCACCAAAGGCTTATGTAGAGTCCTGAGTATATCAAAACAATTTTAAATTTCCAATAAGTCAAAACCACTTCGTTGGAATAAATAGCCTTTGAATTATGATGATGAAATTGATTTAACCAGAACTTTATCAGATGGGAACAGTTCCAGAGTTAACAGTGGAATGTGACTTTGTAATTTGGGTTGAATCGGATGACAAGGGCAAGGGGAAGGCCTGTTTCTTTTCCTTAATCCTTTTTTTTTTTTTTTTTTTTTCTGGCATGAAAAAGGAAGTAATCCTAGAAATAACAGCCTCCCTCTCAAGTGCACTGGTTTGCATCAGGATGAATGTGGTGCTTTGAGATCCTCGCCTGTAAAGTGTGAGAAAACAGCAAAGTTATTTTGCATTTTACTTATTGTTGCTATTTTTATTTTATTTTATTTATTTTATATTTTTTTTCCTTTTTCTGTGTAAAAAATAAAAGCACTACAATATAGCACTAGGAAGCATCTTGTACTGGGCCCCAGGGGACAGACCCGAGCCAGGGATGACTCAATAGGTCATCTCTTTTTCTAATTTCTCTAATTCTGTCTTTTATTTAATTACATTGAGAGCCTTTGAATTTTCCCTGTGTATGCATGGCTCTGTCTCACACAGGCTGTACAAATGATATAGATGTTAGCATTTGAAAATATTACGATTTATATATATATTTTTTTTTTATTTTTTTAGTGGCAGCGATCTGCTACCTTCTGTGCTGAGGAGTTGCATAATAGCTCAGTGTAGTACCAGGAGAGCAAAGCATGTGCTGGAAATGCTGGGAACGCTGGGATGGAGTGGATCTGCAGTGGCACAGCCCCCTCTGCAGCCTCCCCACAAACCTGCTCCCCGCAGAGCTGGGGGGTTCTGTGTTCCCAGGCTGGAGCATCCCGCAGGGCTGCGGGCTGGGAGCTGGCTGGGGAGGCTGCTGGAGGGTTCCTGGCCACATAAGCAGATTACAGAGCTGGAGCAAGTGCTGGCTGCTCTTCAGTAGGTGACGCTCTTCCCTCTGCCTTCCCCGGCTCCAGGCAGGGCCCCGGGGGCTCTGGCCAGTCCCGGGCCCCTTTGTTCTCCAGAACGATCCCCATCAGCTCTCCTGGAATCACTTGACAAGTGCTACACAAGCTTCATTCAGCATCCTTCTTCATCCCCGTCCCAAAATTAAATATTCTGATTGCTTCCCTTATTTAATTATACAGCATTCTGGATTCTGCAGCTGTCACTCTGTTCCCCCCAGGATATTTACAGGCAGTTTTGTTTATTTGGTTGTGCTGCAGCATCCACGCACAGGAGGGTGAGTTCAGGATGTTATTTCAGGTCCTGCTTTGCCCAAATCTGTGTGTTTGTCCCTGCTGGATTGACTGGAGTAGCACAGAATGAATGCAGGGTTCTCTGAACTTGCTTAGGGTGTTTAATGTGGGCTGGACAGCCTTGATGCAAAATGAGTTTATGGGGTTAATATTTATATAAAGATAAAACATCCAGTGCACGGGATGCAAACAAGCCCTCTGGTGCTTGGTGCAGGCACTGTGGGGTTAACCCAGATTTCCTCTTGGAGCCATGCTCAGACAGACACATGATTGCTGCCTGGACCAGGGAGGGACAGAAAGCTGCCAGCAGAGCAGCCTCTATTCCCAGTGCTGTCCCCACATCCATCCCATGCTGTCTGATCACAGCAAATCCCCCTGTGTGGGTGACATCAGGCTGCCCCTCACACCATGCCCTGCATTTCTTGCAGCACCCACTCATCCCAAAATGATCTCATGTGGCCTCAGCTCTGGGGCTCTGCAGCAGGCAGGGGACAGCCAGAGGGGCTGGGTGACATCAGAGAGTGGCAGTGGCATGATGCAAGTCCTGCTGGCAGGAATGATGCTGCAGCCCTGAGGACACTGCTAGGACATGACAGCAGTGATTTTCCTCATCAGGATCTGCTGTCTGGGGCTCATCAGTCATTTCTGTGGTTTTGCATCTCTATATTGTGACCTGGCATTGAGAGAGAGCTTTTGCCTCCAGGCTGACATCACTGTTAGCTCACAGTTCCTCAGGGACTGCAATCAGCCAGGCCTGGAGCTTTCAATCTCAGAAAGCAAAAAACCATGGCAGCCTTTCCCTCCCTTCCATCTCAGGCTGTGCTGCTTGCCCTGCTCTTCCTTCTTAGGAGTTGTGGGGAGTTCATCCTCCAGCAGAGATGGAAAGTAATTTAGTTCTTTGATGAAAAATGAGAATCTAATGCCAGAAGAGCATTGCAGGGACAAAAGGAAGCTGAATTTGGTGTCCCATAAATGGGATACTGAATAAAACTTTGCTCATCTGATTTTCCTTCTTTTGTGGTTCCTTCTGCATTGCTTGTGCTGCTGTGTTGGTTGGAATAGTTCTGAGCTGCAGAACCTGTGATCTGGAACCTACAGAGAAAATAAGGGCCAAAGGCTCCTCTAAAAATAAATCTGTAATTCATTTTTCTGCTAGTGCCTGTGGGTGAGAAAAAAAAAACACCCAACAACCTCTCAATGTTCCAACACCCTACTTATCTGAGGGAAGGATCTATTATGTAGTTGTGGGGGTGGGATGGGAACTAGGTAGGGTTACAGAACAGCAGAGCTAAAATTAGAAGTTGTTTGATGTCAGGGAGCAGTGAAGATTGACTGGAGGCAGTTTCAGTTCTGCATTCTGGGGGCTGTGGCTGCAGGGGCACTCTGTGCCTCCTCCAGGCTGCCCCCTGCCCTTCCCTGGCTCTGGAAATCCGTGTCTCAGGGGAGGGAGAGCTTCCTGAGCTGTCACACTCGTCCCACCCAGCTCTGCTCTTCCAGCCTTGCACTTCCTTGAGATGTAAAATAAGAGTTTGGTGAGACAGGGATGGGAGGGATGGGTCTGTCCTCAGCTCCAGGCAGGAGTCCTGCTGTGACACACAGGGGTGACAAATGTGGGTGTTTGGGATTTGTGGCTCTTTGATTTCCCAGGGAAATGATGGAGCTGCTTAAATCACTTTCAGTTTCTTACTGAGGCTGCAGAGCCTTAGAGAACTGCTGTGTGCAGTGACAGTGAGCTGCATCCTGTGGCACTGCAAATGATCCCAGGTGAAACTGGATTTCCAAATCAATTCTTCCTCAGTTTTTGGAGAAGCTTGGCAAAATAAATTCTGCTAAAGTAACATAATTGTGCTGTTTGACCTCCATGCCACAGGTTCAAATGTTGCATTTTCAGACTTTCCTGTCTTCATTGATTCTTCTGCACCTACATCTTCCTTTGTGCCTTTTGTTCAGGGAGGTAGAAATAGGTGCTGATAATCCTGGGCTAAAAACCACCAGAGCTGACCCACATACATATAAATATGGTATTTGGGAGAGGCCTTAGCTCCTTATGAATTCTGCAAATGGATTGAGGAATCACAATGTTCCTGTTGGCTGGCAGTGAGGCAGGAAGAGCAAACCTCATTAATGGTCGCTCCTCTTCCCTGCATCCAGAACATTCTGACCTGGCCATACATCCTGAACATCCTGGCTGTCCATAAAGTGCAGTTTTTATCCTTTTCCAGCAAGAAGATGTGCCAGGTGCCTGGGAGAACAGCTTGGAGCAGCGTTGGCAGGTTTATTTTGTAGGTGGTTCTGTGGCATGCAGTCACTAAGGGGTTATTAACAGGTTTTGTCTCATTCCTCTGCCCCTGGTGTTATTTTTTCTGCCCTTTTCCATAGTGGAAGCAACTTTTACTTTAGTAAAAATATGAAATTACAGTGGAAGGAGACCATTTGAAATAAAACCAAGGCATTTTGAAACCCTTGATCTGAGACTGGGTTTGCTGTGTGATAATAGACTGGCAAAATCATCCCTTTAATATTTTTGTTTCTTATGTGGTTGGCTGTTGGCATCGAGTTTGGATTTAAATTTGGATAAACATCTGTAATTTTGTTCTCTAATATATATGTGCATATTTGACTCAGGCCATGAAGAAGCTGCACTTTGCAGAGTTTGCTGCCAGCACCCAGAATCTCTCCCCCAGATCTCTCCTTGGGCTGCAAATTATTTTGGCTAATTGAATCTTAGTTGTTTGTTTTGCTGGGAAATTGCCTTTTCCTCTTATCAGATGGCAAGATCACCTTGCTCTCTGTCTCCAGTCCTTGGGCAGCCTCAGAAATGTCAAGTGAAGGGCAGACTGCTTGGAATGGCTCTGGAATTCTGCAGCCTGTGCTCACTCAGGGCTTGAGGTGAATGAAGCAGCACTGGGGCTGTTCCAGAGTTTTTCTTCACTGAAAAACCTGAAAACATGGAAAATTCAGTCAAGAAGAGATAAAATGTGGAGCTGAGGCTGCTGGGTGCTTGTTTGTCTGCTGAGTCCCTTCTGAAGAAAGGGAAGGTGCTGGTTGTGGGAGCACAAGAGGTCCTGAATCTGTCATTGATCATTTTTATCCTGATGTTGCCTCTGTCCCACTTTCCCTGCCTGCAAAATGAGGCAAAGCAGTCACCCCTTCCTTCTCCTTCTGTTTGGAGCAGGGATTTTTGGGGGACAAAGGCTGGAAGGGAATCAAATCAATCAGAAATCAATTTCCCCTTCCTTCTCCCTCTGCCTGGAGCAGAAATTTTCATGGGACAAGTGCTGGAAGGAGATGTTGGGCAGAAATCACTCCCTCTTCCTTCTCCCTCTGTCTGGAGCAGAGATTTTCATGGGACAAATGAAGGAGATGTTGGACAAAAATCAGTCTCCTTTTTCCCTCTGCCTGGAGCAGAGATTTTCATGGGACAAATGACAAATGAAGGAGATGTTGGACAGAAATCAGCCTCCCTTCTCCCTCTGTTTGGAGCAGAGATTTTCATGGGACAAGTGCTGGAAGGAGATGTTGGACAGTGTCCCACGTTTCTGAGTGTCTGATTCACCCCCTGTGTGTTGATAGTTGTGTTGGACTGAAGAGAAGCACTCACATAACTGGAATTTCTGCTTCATTTCTGCTCTGCAAGTGGGCAGGGGCAAGGCCTGAAACAGGCAAAAATTGCCTTCAAAACTCTTGTGGCACTTCTTGACAGAATCACTGTGTCCTGGTCAACTTTTCTGCTTTTTCCAACTGAAATTCCAAATTTCTTCCTCTTTTAACCAGTTCATGGTATTCCTTTGGTTAATTGAGCAGCTGCTGTGTTTTTGCTTGAACCTTCCTCCTAAACACTTTTAAGTTCAGGTTAGAAAGTGCATCTTAATGCCATTATTATTTTAATTGATGCTTATTATGACTGGTAACTACTCATTTCAAGATTTTGAGCCTGTTTGAAGTCAATTATAGAAGTTGCAATAATATATCCAAGGATAGAATATCCAAGCTCAGGAAATGGAGACACCAAACCCAAAATGCTGCACAGAATTCATTTTCCCTCTGGGTGCCCTTGCAGAGCCACTTGCTGAATACAAGATGCTGGAATGTTCTCTGAGTTTCTCCTTTTCCTTTTGGTCAGATTTAGGCCTGTGCTGTTGATTATATTTTACATTTTCCAGTTTGTTGGTTTTATTTTTTTTTTTTTTCTCCTGTAACCATTTTTCCAGGACAGAGTGCTCTCTGTGGTCACAGTGATCTGGGGGCAGATCTGCTTTTTTCCCAACTAAAAAAAGATGCAAAATGTTGCCACTCTCCTTTGACAATGTCAAAGCCACTCCATGCATGTGGCAGAGGAGCAGAGACAGAGGAATTTGTGGATTTTTAATTTTTTTATGACATTTGTCTATTTGGGGTATATATTTTGAATAATTTTCAAACCACTCAGAATACCAGGTTTGGTAGAATGTGGTTTGGGCCACAGATAATTTCAGACCTTGGAATTGAAAGGAAGAAAAATGGAGGAGAAAATGAGTGGAATGAAAAAGACTTTGGGGGAAAAGGGAGGTAGAAAAAAATTTGGAAACAGAAGGAATGTTCAGATATGCAAAATCAAATTAGAACAAATTAGCTGGAGGGGGAACACACAACTTGTTTAGTTCTAGAACAGCTCCCTTTAATTAGAGCCATTCCCTTAATGAGATAAATGACAGGAGGAGGAGGTGGCCAGGCCTGAGCAGTGCAGGGATCATTTGCAAGGTCTCAGCAGTGAGGACACTGTGGGTTAAAAGGTTTGCACTGGAGACAGAGGAGTTTTGGAGAGGCAGAGCTGTAATTTTGATGTATTTCTGAACCCACAGGAGCAGAAATAAAGCAGCTTTGGAGATGTGACAGAAGTGCCCTTTGCTGCTGAGGAGATTGGCTTGTGGCTGTGCAGCCCTCAGAGCTGGAATTTGGCTTTTTGCAGAGCTCTTAGAGAAAAGTGATGCACAACCTGATGCACATTTTGGGAATGAAGTTTGGGAGGCAAACCTGTGCTTAGCTGCAGGCCATGAAAGAAGGATGTGTCTGGAGGCCAGGGCTCAGAAACTGAGCAATATTCAGTGGCTGCTCCAGGGCACTAAAGCTGCAGCATTGCTTCAAATACCTGCTGGATTATTTTTCCAGCAGGAAGAACAAGTTCCCCGTGGATTCTTTTAAAGGCAGCTGATAGCACAACTGGTCTGGGAAACAGAACTGTTGCTAAAATTGTGTTGTTTTACAGCAAAAGAGGCTCTTGAAAACAGAGATTTGCTGTGCTGGGAGATTTTCGTGCCCCACCTCCAGTCTGAAGGAATAAATTCCATCCTAAATTAGTCAAGATGAACAAAGAGTAAAAGAAAGGAAGTGGAATTAGTCCTGGTTTGCAGATGAGGCACGTGGAGACTAAAAGTGTTTTTCTTTTTAATGTGTTTATTAATATCTGTGCATTAATTCCCTACTGGAAAAATTGTTATAGTTGAAACAATTCTCTAAAGAGAGCAAACTACTGAAGGAAGAGCCAGGATGAGAAATGCAAACATCCATCTCTATCCCCTGCACTTCTCACAGGGGATTTGCCCAAAGCCACAAACTGAATCCTTATAATTGTCCCAAAACAACCTGTGCCTTGCTCATGTTTGGAGATTCTATAATTATCCTGAGGACATCTGTTCTTCCAAGGATCACAGCCCAGATCAGGAACTTGGGATGATTTGGATGTCACTTTGCAAGATTTCCCACATGGAACTTCACATGGATGTCTGTGTGTGTGTGTGTGTGTGTCTTGGAAGTTTTGGGGCCAAAAAAATGCAGCAAGTCAAAACAATCCTTGGAATTGTAACAATGAACCAGCCCTGAGACCAGTCATTGCAAACCTTTGAAGTCCTGCATTGCTGCAAACTGGGCTGCTGCCTCTCTGAAAAAATGGAAATAATGGAAAGCAGAAGTAGAGACTGAAAAAGTGTGATTTTATTGAGGTATTGATCCATGCTCCTGCCAATGGGGTGACCTTGACAGGGTCAGGAGTTGGATTTCAGCAATCCTTGGGGGTTCCTCCCAGCTCAGGATATGCTGTGGTTCTATGGCTCTGTTTTGTCTTTATTAACAGTTACCTATTGCTGTTTATGATCATGATAAATGAATGAGTTTATTCCACTTCTCTCCTGCTCCTGGTTGGAGGATTTTACTTCAGCCTTGTTTCTTTCCCACAATTTCATATAATCCCATTGCTCACTGTTCAAAAAAAGGAAAAAAAACCCCAAAAACAACAACAAACAAAACCCCCAAACCTTTTAATACAGCTTCTCTTTCTCTTCAATATTTACATTCTTCAAATATTTGTTGACCACTCCACTTTGTTTACCCTTCAAGTTTATTTTCACAAACGAGCCTCATGAGTGCTGTGATGTTTTTTTTGCTTTCCTTTGAACTCATTGCTCTGTAAGAAAATCTCTGCTTGTTTGACATCCTTCTAACCTGTTCCTGGTTGGGATTAACTGATCATACAGAGCAAATATTTCATCATTCCATGAGGTGTGATTGATCAGCTCTAAGTCACATCAGTCCTCCCTGCTCCTATATCCTGTCAGGAACATTTTTAATTTCCTTTTTCCTATTCCCCTGTCCATCTGTTGATTTAGAAAGCCATTTTCTTGCTTTCTAAATGATTTAAACTGCTGGCTGTGACTTTGTTTCCTCTGTTGCACCTGACTGGAGCAGGTACAAACCCAAGGACAGCAGCAGGTTTGTTTTCCTGCTTTTTCCAGGCGGGAATCAGGCACAGCCTCTGTTTATTTTCCCCAGACAGGTTTTTTAAGTGTGTTTATATACACTTTCAAGATGAGTCACATTGTTACCTTCTGTATTGTAAAACCTCCGTGCAGAAGGCCTTTCCCAGAGTTTGCATTTGGAAATGCCCTAGTGTTGGAGGCAAATATTTCTATTTATTCTAAACATTTCCCGTTGCTGCCTGCTGTTCTAGCGGGGAAATCGATGCTTTGTGTTGCCTGATAAGGTTCGGGAGGGTGTGCAGCCCCTCGGGGTGAAAAGCCAGAGCTTTGTGGGAGCCAGGAAATGGAATTTGGAGGTAATTGGGCTGTTGATGTCCAGTCTGGCTGCTCTGCTCCTTTGTGGTCACAGCAGTGCTCCCTGGGGTTTGCACGGCGTGGATATTTAACCAAGCTCTGCCGGGATGTGCGGCAGCAGCGAATTTTGGGTGCAGCACTGCTGGGATGTCAGGGAAGCTGCTCCAGGGCGGCACAGCAGATGGGTAAGGGCAGGAGAAGAGCAGAAATGCTGGAATTTCCCCTGGGTGACGGCAGCCAGGAGCAGCCAGGGTTAATGGGCGATGCGGAGCATCCTTAAAGCCGCAGCGGAGCCCAGTGGGCAGCTCGGATGCCGGAGCCGGGCAGATGCAGAGGCGGCTTTGTTGCAGCCATGCCAAGCTGTTATCAGAGCTCTTATCTTTCTGTCAGCTCCTTGAAATGCCTCGGAGCAGCAGCAGCAGCAGCAGCGAGGCTCCGGGCTGGTTCCTCGCTGTCCCCCCGGCAGAACCCCGGGCAGCGGAGGAGCCGGGAGGAGCCTCCCGGGAAGGGCGATGCGCTGGCAGGTGCCTCTGGAATCCTTCAATTCTCGATTTACATCGCCCAGGCAGGCGGGGAATCCTTCCTTTGTGTGTGTGTGTGTGTGCTGCGAGGTCAGGCGGCTCCTCGGGAAAAAGGATGGGATGGGATGGAGGTGCAGCAGGATGGGGGAATCTCAGCCGGGGTGGGAGAGATGTGGGGGGAAGAATTAAGGTGCTGTCATAGAGCAGGGGATGCACTGGCAGCTGTTTTTTGGTGAGTTTTGGGATGAGCCCAGCAGATTGCAGGAATCTGGATGAAGAGGCCAAGCAAAATTAAAGAGGTCAGTGGGAGCAGGGATGAATCCAGTTGGACTGGGATTGGAAATCAGAGGTGGCACAGGACAAATGTGAAGGTAGAGCCTGGGGCAGTGGTCTGTAGAAGCTACAGGAGCTGGCATGTGTTTGGATAAATGGATTGGAATGGAGAAGCTGGAATATCCATATCAGAATAACACAAATGCAGAAGCACACACTGCACCAGCCAGTGCTGGAGAAAGAGATTGGACCATGGGCTGTTTTAGGACAATTTTCCTTCCCTTTGTGAATGAGCTGTGAGCTATTCCAGCCCAGTGCAGCAGGGAATAGGGAGCAGAGGGTGGGTGCTGGATGGGGCCTGTCTGTACCAGGAGGCTGCTGCAGCCCAGCCCTGGCACAGCTCTCTTGGTGTTCATTCTGTCTCCCCAATGGCAGCTATTGAAGCTTTAGCCAGATGGCAGGGAGCTCTCCCTTTGTGCTGAGCCTGCAGAGGAGCTGCACAACTGAGGGTTGCTGCTCTGCTCCTGGGAGCAGAGAGGGGCTGGCTGGCTCATGTTCCCAGTGGCATCCCAAGAACTCGTTTGTTTGGGTTGGGTTTGAGGTGAAATTTTGGTCCTTTCTGGCTGTCCTGCAGTGTCACTGGATGTGCAGTGACATAACATTCAACTCTGTGCTGAGGGAAGAGAAGAAGGATAAATAAAGGAGGCACTGCTGTAATGACCTGTAATTAGTGGGACCTCCTGTTTCTGTTATTTTGCTTTGTGTGTAGGACTGCCTTCCCTGGTCAACCTGTTTTCCTTTTCCCTTCATCCTCCCTGGAACTGGCAGCTGATGCTGCTGAGATGCACTCAGGCCTGTGTCTGCCTGATCTCCCCAGCCCTCAGCACGCTGCTATAACCCCAGTAAATGCAGGAGCTCCTTTTATTAGTGCTCCCTCTCAGGGACATCTGTTGGCATTATTGATGTGCCTGTTCATCTTCATTTTCAAGCACACTGACTGCTGGATCCATTATCTGTCAGAGCAGAGCAAGGGTGAAATAGGCACCAGTGCAGGGGGACAGAGCAGGCAATGGCTCCACAGGAAAAAAACAGATGGGTTTAGTACCAAGCAAAGGCTGACAGGGAAATTGAGGTGTGTGAGTGTGTTTGTAAAACTTGGTTAGAAGTTCCAGATTTGTGGGTGGGCAGCTCAGCCAGCCTTTCCCTCTGCTTCATTCCAAACTGGTGGGATCTGCTGCCTGTCCTTGATGCTCCATTTATCCTGACATTTATCCTGCAGTGCCTATCCACCTTGGGATGGGATTCTCTTGGCCTCAACCTTCAGGGAAAAGCTGGTTCACTCTGTGTGACTCTTCCTCCTCATTTTCAGGGATCACATTGATTTAAAGAAGGCCAGAACTGCATTAAACATCCTCATGGACATGACTGTTTGTGAACTGCTGGCTGTGGTTTCCTCAGGGATTTTGGGGCAGTGCAGGGCAGTGGCTGGTGAGGAAACTGTCTAGACAGATTCTGGCCATGCTACAATTGCTTGTCCTGGCTGTGGAGGCTCCAGCTCTCACTGCAGCACTTGTTGATGCTGAAGCATCCCTGCACCTCTCCTGCTCTCCTCGTGTGATTGTCTGAGCTGGTGTTGGGGACTGCAGGTAGGGCTGAGGTGGGACCTGCTGCTGCTGAATGTCTAATTCTGTGTGGCTCCTCTTGTGCAATTAAGGAGAGCTAATTAGCTCCTTTTAGTGCAGTCTCCTTGCAGAGGTAGCTGACCTCTTGTTAATCCTGGATTAAGTTCTTACTAAGAACTGGCTCTTTGTGTGTCCCAGTTAAGATGTTGACACTTTGTTCTCTCTCTCCCCTTGTTCTCCTCCTCCCCCTCTTCCTCCCCATGCCTGTGAGCACATGATTCCCTGCCTCCTCCAGCCCCCACTGCTGGAGGAATCCATGGACTCTGTGAAAATGCCACTGCCAGCTCAGAATGAGTTTTGCTTGGTCTGGCACCTGTCTAGGAGCCTGTATTGAAGGGAAAAGGGAGAGTGTTTCTTGTTGCTTGACAGGGTGGGAATCCTGTGTGGTTTGAGGAGCAGCACCCATGGGCTGAGCAGGAGTTGTCAAACAGATCCAATATCCCAGCCAGAGAACTCTCCCTGTGCCATGCAGGGCAGTCAGGAGCCTGCCCATTCATTCCTGTGGAAGGAGCAAAAAGCAAATTCAACACGTGCAAAATGCTAATTACCACCCAGTTACCCACTAGTGCTAATCCTGCTTGCACATCTTGAGGTTGTAGCACCGAGTTTTCCCTCAGGACACGGTTTCACATTTCTGATGAGTCTTTTTCAATGACAAGGCTGGAAATACAACGAAGGTGTGTCCCTATGGTTCTGTTCTGAGCTCAGCTGACAAGCAGAGATGTTGGGGAGCAGCTGCCCCAGTGGCTTTGAGTTTTCAAACCAGATCCTATTGAAGGTGGGCAAATAATTATGGGAGGAAATGAGAAACCCTACGTGTTTTCCAGTCCAGGTGCTCATTGTTGTCTGCTCTGCAGACAGACTTTTAAAGGCTTCTTTTTGTTCTGCACCCTGGTGTGGCTTACAGGGAGGGTAGGGTTGCTCAGGGTGCCTGGAGAGCTGATCCCAGCCCCACCTGATGCTCTGCAGGGCTGGACATCCAGGCCCTGCTGTGTCCCAGGGATCTGTCATCAGCCCCAGGCTTTAATTACTCACACAGTGCCTCATTTCCTCGGGCCTGGGAGATGCAATATGCATGAGGAGGAGCTGCCTGCTTGTGTTACAGGCAGCCCTGCAGCCCTGCAGGGGCAGTTTGGGGAAGGAGAAGGTGCTGCCTGCACCAGATGTGGCTCTGGTGCTCCTGCAGGGCTTGGTGGGGCTGTGGTGTCCAGGCTGAGGTTTGTCAGGCAGATGCTCACATTGTCCTTCACACATGAAACAAAGTCCTTGCCTTGAGCCTTGAACACCAGACACGTGCCAGCAAACCCAGCTGACATAAAATGCATTTCTGCAGCTCTTGGTCAAGACAGGACCTCGCAGCTTTATGTCCAGAAGAGCTTCTTTAAAGGCTCCTAAAGCTCCTCTCTCAGTGCAGCATCATCTAACCTTTATCACCATGAAACCAGCTGGCAGTGCCAGGGATGGTGCTGCAGAAATGTAAAAGAATTTTGGGTGAAACTTTGCAGATCTGAGGAATTTTGTAAAGCTTTTGAGGTGCTGTGTGGTTTTTCCAAATTCCCCATAACTTTGCCCCTTGCACACTACACCAGATAAACCTAAGGAGCTTTTCTCTAAGTAAATCTTGCATTTCTACTCCTGCTCTTGCAGTGCTTTTGGAAGCAGGACTTTTGTTTGATTCATTTTCTCCCCTGACACTCTGAAGGGTGGGTTAAACATAACCTCATGTCTTATCCTGCCATTCCATGACCTTCTTTGAGCCTTTATGTGCTCCAGATCTGAAGTATCCATTATATTGAATTATCACAGCATTTGGGTCAGTGTAACTCATGTGACTATTGAAAAATAGTATCTGTTCAAACCATAATAATCATCCAGACTAAACGTATCAAAATTTGTGGAGGCTAAGAATTATGTTTTTAACTATTTTCTCACTTTCTGGAAGAGAAAAAAAAAAAATCCATAGGCTGTAAAACAAAATGAGACCATTCAGATATCTCAATCCAAGTCCTGTTGAATGCAAAGTGTGAGGCTTGAATGGATTCTGGTTTGAGGTACAGAGCAGCGTTTGGGAGAACACAAACCCTTGCATAATAATGCTTGCCACAGATGGGTAATTGAGCCTTGAATTAGTTACAGTGGTTAGTTTTGTTTGCTTCCCAAAATGGGTTTCTCTTGTCTAGTCAGGATTCATCCAGCTTCAGCTTCCAGCACTTCCAGCTGGTATCCAGTGGGATCAAACCTGGATTCCAGGTGAGCATTTAAATCTTGCCATTGCTTGGCCTCCAGGCTGAAAGGATTGAATGCTGCTTCCTTTGGAGCTGGTTGCTTTTCTCTGAATTTATCCACATTATCCACTCACTGAACCTGGATACAATCCTAGGCATTGGCTCTGCCTTGGGCACAGGGAATGGGGAAATGTGAATGTAAAATGTCATTTCCTTGAAATAAATTTCCAATACTCCAGCCAGCAAGCTTGGGGAAGCATTTGAAACAGCAGAATTGGCATCAGGCTGATGCCAATTATTTTATTTGTTTATTAAAACAGTGACACATGAACTGTGAATTCATGTGCACCTAGATGAGCTCTGAGTGACATGAAGTGGTGGCACTGCTGTATCCAGGCAAAGGTGGGGTTTTCAGTTTAAAATCCTGTTTTATTCAGCCTTTGAATCACCCTGGTCTGAGCCTGCTGGAGCACCTCCTGCTCCCACTGATTTTGATTGTAGTGACATGATGGATGATCAGCATTTTGGGAAGATGCTCTTCTGGGAATTAGCACTCAAAGCTGGGACTGATTGTGAAGAGAAAATGCTCAGCCCTGGGTATGGAAGGGGCAAAATGCAACAAAAGCAGGGAAAGGGCAGAGAGGGAGTCACTCACAGCATCCTGAGCCCAATAATTCAGTGTAATTCCACACATGGACACTTGTGCTCAAATCAGGGGTGGTAGGACAGCTCCAGTTCAGTTTTACACTCTTTCCTTGAACACACCAGGCCTGATTTCATAAACTGGGAGGCAAAGTGCAAGCTGAGTGATTGTTTTGCTCTCTTAAAATCCTTCATTCTATTTTTTATTGTACTAAGAGGAACCTATTTATTGTACTGAGAGGGATTGAAGTCCATCTCCTTATTCTGGAATATAGATGTCCCCAAGGAGGTTTGGAGGGATATAGTGTCCTCAAAAGAAACAGCAGGTGCTAATGCTAAAAATCTGTAAACTTTGC
Organism: Erithacus rubecula; assembly: GCF_903797595.1. NCBI lineage: Eukaryota > Metazoa > Chordata > Aves > Passeriformes > Muscicapidae > Erithacus > Erithacus rubecula. The sequence continues at coordinate 3,368,382 of NC_136677.1, forward strand.
TTGATAATGTTTCTTTAAAAATCCCAGGCCTGTTTACACATGGATAAGCACGGAAAAAAAAAAAAAAAAAAAAAAAAAAAAAAAAAAAAAAAAAAAAAAAGCCAAATTAGCTTCCTAGACGGAGCTGGCTGAATTGAGTTGAGGTCACCTTAACTCTGAATGAGCGTTGTTTAATTCTGCTCAGATAATCCACGCTGCCACTTAATTAGGGTTTAATTTTCCTGGCTGTTCTTGCTTACACGCTTTGAAACTTTCTCCCAGCAGCGCGTGTGTTGCAGGGAGCACAAAACACAATGTTTCCAACCTGTCGGATTTGAACTCCTAGGGGTTTTGAAATCCTTGAAAAGCATTTTAGGCTTTTTTTTTTTTTTTGGTTCCTCGGGAGAGATGCGAGCGTGCCGGGCAGGGGTGGACACATTATGTGAACACAAGTGTTCCAACCTGTCGGGTTTTAACTCTAAGGGTTGTTTAAATAATGAAAAGTGCTTGTGGGTCTTTTTGGAGAGGGAGATGCGAGAGGAGCGGAAAGGGTTGGATACATAATGTAAAGATAGCTATTCCAACCTGTCGGATTTTAACTCCTAGTGATGTTTAAATCCTGAAAAGCGTTTGGGGGTCTCTTTAGAGGGGGAGATGCGAACGGGGCGGGCATAGGTGGACACATTATGTGAACACAAGTGTTCCAACCTGTCGGGTTTTAACTCCTAGTGATATTTAGATCCTGAAAAGTGCTCGGGGGTCTCTGTGGCTGGGAGATACGAGCGGGGCGGGCAGGGTTGGACACATAATATAAAGACAGCTATTCCAACCTGTCGGATTTTAACTCCTAGTGATATTTAGATCCTGAAAAGCGCTCGGGGGTCTCTGTGGCTGGGAGAAGCGAGCGGGGCGGGCAGTGTTGGACACATAATATAAAGACAGTTATTCCAACGTGTCGAATTTTAACTCCTAGCAGTATTTAAATCCTGCACAGCTCTCGGGGGTCTCCGTGGCTGGCAGCAGCAGCGAGGCGGGCAGGGGTGGACACATAATATAAAGACAGCTATTCCAACCTGTCGGATTTTAACTCCTAGCAGTATTTCAATCCTGCACAGCTCTCGGGGGTCTCCGTGGCTGGCAGCAGCAGCGGGGCGGGCAGGGGTGGGCTCGTTATGTAAAGCGCTGCGCAGGCGTGTGCCGGAGCCGTGCGAGCGCCGCGGCCGCTCCGGGCAGCAGCAGCGGGGACGGGCATGGGCACGGCCGGGGCCGGGGCGGCGTGTCCGGCCTGAGAGCCCCCCCAGGGCCGTGCCATGCTGCGGGAGGTGAGTACCGGCCCTGCTCGCCGCTGCCGAGTGCATGAATGAATGAACCCCATGAATGCCGAGCGATCCCCGGTGAATTCCTAGCTGCTGCTGCTGCGCGCCGCCCCACGCTCCCCAATGGCTGCCAGGTTAGTGCTGTCGCTGTCCCCGCTCGCTGGCACACGTGTGGCACTGGCGGGGCTCCGTGTGGCACACGGCGCTCTCCAGGCAGATTAAAGCTGGAGTCCATGTTGGCCGCTGCTGCTGCTCTCCGTTCGGGGGGCTGGGAGCAGCCCGTGTGACATCATGGTGCAGAGATGCTTCGTTTTTCTTCCTTTCCGCGGGCTGGTCCTTTTTTTTTTTTTTTTTTTTTTTTTTTTCGTTCTGTTTTATTCTATTTTTTTTTTCTCCTTGTTCTCTCCCCCACGCACGTGCCCTGCCTCTCCTGCAGGGCGGAATTGCTACAACAGCCTTTTCGATTGTCCAAAACAATGGGCAAATCTGATTGTTTGGGTCCTTTTTTTTTTTTTTTTTAAATTCAGCTTCCATTCCCCTCACCCCTCCTCGTTTCCCCTTCACGCCCTGCTGTATCCCCCATCCCCCATTCCCACGGGGACAGCTATTCCTGCCGTAACATCTGGGTCCAGGCAGAGGGAGGCAGGAGGGGGTCGGGGTTGGATGCGTCACGGAGCTGCTGCAGGGACATGGTTGGATTTGTTTGCCCATGTGCTCTCCTGCCTCTGCAAGGGCTCGTGGTTCCGCTCTGCCTTCCTCTCTCTCCCGCTGTTTGTGTATTTGCATTGATGGGCACAGGCAGGATTTGCTTTGTGTCGCTTTCTCAGGCTGTGCTCCAGTGCTCCAGAGTGGCTTTTTTTTTTTTTAATATTTTTTGGTAAGGGAGAGCAGTAGGAAATGAGAATTCATTGCACTGTGTGTGTTCATAGACAAGGAGAATCTGCTGAATGCCATAAAAATTGCTTTTTCTTAGATTACTGGTGGCTGGCATTGTCCTGTGCATCATGGAAATGCTGTTTCAGAAAAGAAAATCTATTCCTGTCCCTTTGCTCCATTAAATCACATGCATGTGCAGGAGAAGCTGGTAGATTTAGGCTGGAGCTTGTGATTTTGACTCAGTAGGATGAAAACTCAGGATGTATTTTACAGCAGTGCAATGACTTGAAATTCCCAACATTCTCTTGGAGAAACCCCCAAGTGATAAACAGCTTGGAGAAAGAGAGAATCTGTTAAAGGGGGGACAAGGTTGAGCCAGGAACAAAGGTCAGGCACTGAAGGGGTTTGGCCCTCTGTGTTTTTGACTTGGAGCTGGCCAGTGCTGCTGCATGGCTGGAGCAAAGCAGGGGCAATGCAGGCAGGGGATCAGTCAGAAATCATTGCCTTGTTATTTTCAGAAAGGTAAAGGGAGGAAACATCAAGGGCTGAACAAAGGAAGTGGCTTTGATCCCAGCTTTGATGATCACAACATCTTCCATTAACTTGTGACGGCTGCTGCTGACGAGCTGTGGGAGTGAGTGGGAGATGCAGAGCTCCAGCTTTGTCTCTGCTGCACAATATCCCTGTCTGCCCCCACACTGGCTGAGGGGCTGCTCAGAGCCTTCCTCAGCCACTCGTTCAGCTGGGGTTGGTGAAACCCCTGCCACGTTCATTTGGGGTTGGTGAAACCCCTGCCATGTTCATTTGGGGTTGGTGAAACCCCTGCCACGTTCATTTGGGGTTGGTAAAACCCCTGCCACATTCATTTGGGGTTGGTGAAACCCCTGCCATGTTCATTTGGGGTTGGTGAAACCCCTGCCACGTTCATTTGGGGTTGGTGAAACCCCTGCCACTTTCATTTGGGGTTGGTGAAACCCCTGCCACGTTCATTTGGGGTTGGTGAAACCCCTGCCATGTTCATTTGGGGTTCATGAAATCCCTGCCACATTCATTTGGGGTTCATGAAACCCCTGCCAAGGCTGGGATGTGCTCAAGGGGACATTGCTGTGCTGGGGATAAAGTCCATAAGGCCTTGCTGGGGTTACAGCAGGGAAAAGTGCCTGAGCTCTTCTGGAGGGAATCTGGGAGTTGTATCACCTACATCCCCACCCCAAAGTGGGCCTGGGTATTTATCACCAGCTCTGTTGCTTTATCTTGAAAATATAAAGGACATATGACAGCAGCACTTCATCCCCAAAGCACTGAAAGATTCTGATGTTAGCTTGATGAGGATTCAAGTAAACAGGCTTGGATTTATTTTAGTTTTTATTTTTATCCTTTGAGCTGTCAAGTTTTCAAAACTTTCCTCACATCAAAGATGGTTTAGCAGTGTTTGTTGTTGTTTTGTTGATTTTTTAAGCAAGGCTTTCAAGCTCTGTTTGCCCCAAGTTCCAGGCATGGAGATGTTGATGGAAGCATCAGACATTGCAGTTCCTGCTGTTAATTACCAGAGCTGTTGACTTTGTGGTGGGGAGGGGAGGAAAACAAAGCCTGGATCTGTTCCTCCTTGGGAAGCAGAGCTGTAGAGTGGGTGACCTGTGTCTGTCACCTTCAGAGGGATGTGGAATTCTTGCTTGGTGCTGTTTCCCCTTTACTGCTTCCCAGATTTCTTTGTGTTATCCATCCTACTTTATTTTATGTGGCTTGTTTTCCTTTGGAGCAAATGGAATGATAATAATTTGTGACTGAGGGAGGGGTTTAGGGTGTGATTTATAACCCATGGTGCTTCCCTGCACATTCATGACCTTTCCAAGCTGTGAGTGGTGCATTACTGGACTTTATTATTAAAATCTGCCTTGCTGTATTTCAGAAACATTTTCCAACTTTTCCTGGGGAATTTTTGCAATCACTCCAAGCAGGAAGGGAGAGGTTTCTTCCAAGGCAGCTGAGGGGGAGTTTCTGTGTGAGATGAGGCCGTTTGTCCATGGGTCTGTCTCCAGTGGTAACCAGGATCGGGTGATCCACAGGGACAATGCCATGGTTAATAATGCATCTGCCCATCCTCACACTGCTGCCTGTGGGCAGAAGGCAAATTCCTTCCTAATGCTTGCAGTGATTTGCTAATCCTCTGAGGCATAATAATTGCATTAATTTTTATTTCATGAATATGTAAACATGTGATTGGATGTCATGGGAGGACAGCATTCTGCAAAACGTCAAAATAGAATAAATCCTAAAAAAGGCTGGACTTTTCTGCTAAAAAGAAAAACATGCAGAAAACAGACTTTTTATGATTCTTTTCAAAGCACTTGTCATGAAACACTCCTTGGTTTCTGCACAGCCCTGCAGGTGTCATTGCTTTTTTTCTTTTTTTGACTTATTGCTTTCTCTTTTGTCTCTCTTGCTGGGAGATGTCATAGAAAGATAACATTTTGTTATTGCTTGTAGAGCAATGGCAAGCCCAGGGAATTGCTCCAGGATCTGGGCAGGTTTTCATTCTTGGATTATCAGTTTGAAGGGAGTGTAGGTTGTGATCAAAAGTTGTTACCATCTGCTTGCTGTTTGGGAGACTGCATAATGAGCTGCTGAATCTCCTGGTTTTCCACTGATGTCAGACTGGATGGCAGAAAAGTATCTTTGTAGGCGTCTAATGAACCCCTCTAATTGCTGTTTCTGAGGAGAATTAACTCTTTTCAGTGCTCCAGCCGGGCCTGAGGTGCCTTCTTGACCTTTCTGCTCTTTTCCAGACTATCAGCACAATTCTGTGCTGTCCTCAAGGGTCTCCTCTGGTTTGCTCAGGAAAGGGTAGGCACAGGCTTGACTTTGCACAGCCCATAGATTTCAGAGTTCAATCTGTGCTTCAATATGTGCATTTTGGCTGCTTTGGGGACATATTGCTGAGCACTTCCAGAATTCAGCTCAAATTGCAGAACAAACCCCAATTGGGCCTGGAAGAACTCATTAGCAGGTTGGTGCTGCAGGGAGGAGTGAGTAATTGCAAGATGACTCTTGGAAGGAGAATTTTGACAAGTGGGAGAAGAGTTTAAGCTTTCCAGATCAAGACTTCCTTGAGGAAATCTGATGGATTGAGAAATGCACTGCAGGGAATGGTGTCCCTGGTTCATTTTACCCCATGAGAAGCTGCTGGTGGTCACAGTGAAGGTGATGAGTGCTGTGTACTCATCTGCTGCTTGTTTAGCTGAGCTCCTCTAGTTGCAAATTTTTTTTGCTCCTTTTCCTACTTGTGGCTGAATCCTAATTCCTTTCCTGCAAGTGGCAGAGCCAAGGGGATTTGCTGTGCTAATCTGTGTCACAGGTGCTGTGACAATGCCCTTCTGGAGGTGGCTGCTGGCTCTTGGGGCACCTGTGATTTGGGAAAAAGCTGCTGCAGGATGCTTGTGTCAGTCCCAGGGGGGTCTGTGGTTCAGGTCTGGTGGGATGGACAAACTTTTATGTCACTTCAGGACTGCAGCAAAGTCGTGTTTCTTGTTGAGTTCTTCATTAAAGCATTATAAAGAGTTCCTTTATTGTTTTAACAACACCAAGCTTCACTTGTGGTGTAGCTTTCCCAAAAGTGACTGCTCATCACCTGCTTCAGATCCTTACAGGAAATACTCTGTGGGAGGAGGAAATTTGGCCTTTCTGTGTTTTTCCTGCTGTCTCAGACCAGAGGCTGGTCTGTGCCTTGCCAAATATTCCTTTTCATCAGCTGAAGGAAAGCTTGCAGAATCCCAGAATGGTTTGGGTTGGAAAGGCCCTTAAACATCACCTGTCCCATGGGCAGGGACACCTTCCACTGCCCCAGGTTGTTCCAAGCCCCATCCTTGGAATCCCAGGGATGGAGCAGCCACATCTTCTCTGGGCACCCTCTGCCAGGAGCTCCCCACCCTCACAGAGAAGAATTTCTTCCATTTTTCCAAGCTAAACTCCCCCTTTCAGTCTGAATCTCTTACTCCTTGTCCTATCCCTACAATTCCTGCTGGATACCAGCTTCAAGAAACTGGCAGCCTGCAGATTTTTTACTACACTGCTGCAGATATTGCTGCTTTTCCTCTGTGTCTGAGCAGAGTTTGGCCCCTTCCCATCCACCCCACACTTGCTGATGGTATTTCCATGAGGTTTTTTTTCCTTTAGGAACAGCAAGGACATAAACCAAGGAGACAAACTCAGCTTTCAAATGCTCAGTGCAGGGGATTTCACCTCAGAGCAAAGGGGCTGCTGCTTAGGTGGGCTTGTTTGTGTTCTGTCCCTCACTTAATCTGCCTCACCCACTGAAGGCTTCTCTGAACCTCTCAATGTTCTCTGGGCAATTAGGTCTCTAAAGCGTTATTTATTACAATTTTTTTTTTTTTTTTTTTTTTTTTTCAAAGTGGGTCAAGGCGTTTTGGCATTTCAGGCGTGGATTGCTGGTTCAATTGCAGCCCTTGGTGGCCATGGCAACTGCAGAAAGCGTTCGTCATGGCTGAGCCTTGGGCTGCATCCAAACTGCAGCCAGGGAGCAGCAGCAGGAGCCTTTGGGGGGCTCAGGGCAGGGGCAGCCCTGTGCTCCATGCCCATCATCACTCTCACAGAGCCACTAAGCAGATTCATCATTTTGAATGCCCTTCATGGCAGAAATATTCAGCCACAGAGAGAAGAAGGGGATTCAGCCCTCCTGGGTTTGATATTTGTGCTGCTGGTTTCAAGGAGAGCCAAAAAAAAAAGGAGCCCTCAATGTTGTTTTTCTGCAACACTGAGAATCCGCACGCACCTAACACGATATATGTGGATGGATTTAATTTTTTAAACTAAAAATCGAGCTTGGCAGACAGAATCTGACCAAGGTTGTGTTTGGCAGAGCTGGCACAAAAATCTGTGGCTATGGCAGTGTGAGCTGGGCAAAAATCAAATTGCCAGCTCGAAGCAAGTCAGTGCAGCTGCAGTGGCAGGGCTTGTTGGGTTGTGAAAAACCCACCTTGAGGAGCTTGGTAAAACCATAAAAAGACTAAAATAGCACCAAACTTTACAGCATTTTTCATCTCGAGTTCCACCTGCACTGATGGCAGCTGTACCTCGGTTTTGAGCTGCTCATTCTGAGTTTTAATTTGAGCAGCAGCAAAATCTCACAACTGCAAAGTGAAAGTAAAGAGATCCTGGGCTGGATTGAGCTTGGTTTTTACAGAGCTGCTCTGAACTCAGGCTCAAAGTGAAACTGTGAACCAAACCAAAAATGAGACAGAGGTTGTGTGTGGTAAATTCAGGTTTTGTAGTGCTGTAGAGGAAAAATGAGTGCAGCTGTTCAGGCAGGTTTAACCCAGTGATGTGCTGGTCAGGGACAATGGAGTCAAATTCTTGCCTTGTGTTTTTGGGGGCCTCTCACATAAACCAGTTTATGTGGCCTCAAGCATGCTGGGGACCAGGCTCAGAATTGAGAGGTTTTAACTCAAAGTCTCTTTTTTCTACAGTCTGTAAAAATGGCAATTCAGAACCATTTCTGTCTCTGAGGCCACTGCTGATGAACTTGGAGTCACTAATAAAACTCTGCTGGGGTGCTAAAATTGAGTTTAGCAGGAGCACCAAGTGAAACACCCATTTTTACTGCATCAGCCAAAAACCTGTGAATGAATCTGATTCTTTTTAATAATTCAATAAACTAAGAAATCCCTGATAATTTTGCTTCATGTTATACCTAAACTGCTGCAGGCAGCTGCTGGGAGAATGGTCCAGCATTTTTTGATTTTTTTTTTTTCTTCAATTGTTATTTGAGAGGATTGAATCTTGAATATTGTTACAGTTATTGCTGTACTGGTTTAGCATTCAATATTCCTGTGCCTTGTCCAGGGAAAGGGAGGGCACAGGACAGGATGTGACAATATTTCACTTGGGGATGTGCCATTGCTCCTTGTGAGGAACCCCAAGCCAAGGGAGAATTGCTCTGCCTGTCTTTGCACTGGAGCTGCCTTGGGGTTTAGGTGATATTTGGACAGGTTTTTATTGGTCTATATTCCTCATCCTACTGAGTAGAAATAGGTAACAGAACAGAGTTTAACTTAATCCACCTTCCAGCCTACAGAACATTCTGCAAACCCACTTTCCCAAGTTTGTTCATTATCTGCATGGAATTCCACACTTTATAGGGGTAAAAGCATCTTCAAGGTCTCCTCTGCATCTCCATGCTGCTGCTCCTGCCCCGTGCCAGCTCCTAGGAAATCTGATTCTGGCCCTGTTTGCATAAGCAGCTTGGCTGTGTGCTTCCTGCAGGGCTCAGGGAAAGTTTCATCACTTGTGTGTTGACACAAGCAGTGAGCAAATAAAGGATAATTTATGAGACCAGTTCATCCAAAACTAAACCAACCCAAACCTTGTGACTGCTGCAGGAGTGTGTTACACTGGCTGCTCATGTCAAACTATTTCTTGTAAAATGGTTTTGGCATCTTCAGAGGTAACAGGAGATGGATATGGTTTTTTATCTGGGAATTAATGAAACCTCAGGCACGTGTTCAGTTCTTCTGGATTGTCAGGGAGGAAATGACCCATTTGGAGCACCTTGCTCTGCATCATTGTGATTTGGTTTAAACCATAGCCCTGAACAATCTGATTGTAACAACTTCTTTAATTCAGTCCCTTGCAGCTGTAGCTCCATCCTTTTCCTGCTGCCTCTGGTGTTTGGTGTTGATCATGGGATAACAGGGTCCTGAAGGAGTTAGCACAGATCCAATCCTTGGATGAGCCTGCTCTGGAACCTGCTGACTTGAGCAGGACCAGCTGGAAAAGCCTCGAGGATGTGTGGACTGGTCAGAAATAGATTTGACTCCTGAAGGAAATGAGTGATGGAGGGATAAATGGGTGTAGTGTGTGGTATTTTGAAGGGTCTGACAGGAAGGAGAGGCATCAAAAGAGAAGGAGCAGTGAGGAAATCTGAGTTTTCCTGTTCTGTATTAGTATGTACGTTACTGGCTTGCTGATCCAAATGCTGCAACATTTCCTAATTAAAGAGGATGAGAAGTTCAATTCCCCTCCTAATTTCTGTAAAACTCTGAAAGGCCTCGCTTTTCCCATTGTGAAAGAGGAACTTCATTTTTATTTTTTTATTTTTAATCACAAAGACTTTTAGGTTACAGCAAACCATTTTCATGCCCAGGTCTAACTGGTGTGGGAAACGATGGTTTTGTACAGGAAATGCTGCATTGACTGTCATCATGAGTCCCCTCCCAGAGCCCCAGCTTTTCTGATCTCTGTGATGGGGTGTTTTCTGAAAGGTGTGACCCTGTTTTCATGCATCCTGTTGAGAAAAGCTGCACTAATAGAGGAGGGGCTGTGTGGAGAACACGCTGACACCTCTCTTCTCTTGAGAGCACACTGCATTTTTCTAAGCTCAGACCAACATTTGAAACTCCAGGAGCCCACAGGACTCAAGGAGCTCGTTCTCCTGGGCACTGCTGTCTGATTTGAGGATGGAAGGGTGGGTGGAGAAGCACAGTTCCCATTTAGCAGAGGCACAGGAACTGCTGGCAGTGCCTAAATCCACTGGGGTCGCTTTGCTCAGGAAGCAATGCCGTGGGGAGCCCCGTGGGTGCTGCCCAGCTGGGCTGCAGCAATTCCAGCCTGGAACAATCTAACCCTGCCGTGTTTTCCCTCTGCCTGCAGTACTGCCAGTAACTCCAACCGCAGCACGCCCGCCTGCTCGCCCATCCTGCGCAAACGCTCGCGCTCGCCCACGCCGCAGGACGCGCCGGGGGACGCCATGGTGGAGAAGGGCTCCGAGCACTCCTCGGACAAATCGCCGTCCACGCCCGAGCAGGGCGTCCAGCGCAGCTGCTCCTCCCAGTCCGGCCGCAGCGGCGCCAAGAACTCCAAGGTGAGGGGAGCACGGGGCTCAGGGCGGGGGCACTGCCTGTCTCTGCCTGTCCTTCTCTCTCTGAATCCCTCTTCCCTGTCCTGGTTTGAAGGACAGGTGTCTGCCAATAAAGGCAGAAACTTTGAAATGGAGAACCTAAACCCCCTCCCTCCAAGTTATAATTTTGAAATTAAGGGGCTCTTAGGCAAAGATATGGGAATAGGAATAACAGTTCTTTACGAGGAAAATTAAAATAGAAATACAGTATTACAAAGAACAATCCCAAACCCTGCCAGAGTCAGAATCCAAGCTGACACCCGTCAGTCAGTCAGGGTGGTGGCACTGTCCCATTCCATGGTGGCTGCATCCTCCTGCAGTGGCAGATGTGGTTCAGCTGGAGCAGTGCTCCTGGAGAAGGTGCAGTTTTCCTCTGAAGGTCCAGGGATGATGTGGAAAGGTCTGGCTTTCCTCTGGAATCCAGTGGAAAGAAGGTGCCTTGGTGTTAAAATCTCAGTTTTTATCTGGGTAGGAAAGGCTTGGCTCCTCCCCTGGGTGCAGTATCTCCCAGTGGGATGATGGAATTTTATCAGTCATGCACTGGGACTCACTGGCCATGAACAGGAGATATCTCCTGGAGGGAGGATGGGCTGTGGAAAGATAAAGATGATTGTCCCAGCTGGTTTAAAGATGGCCCATTAGCAGATAATGTGTGCCAGGAGATAAAGATCACTGCCACACCCAGTTTTAAACAATGGCCCATTAACAGGAGATATCTCCCACAGGGATAAGAATTGCTGCCACACCCAGTTTTAAACAATGGCCCATTAACAGGTGATACCTCCTGGATGAAGGGTGGGTCATGGGAAAGATAAAGATGATTGCCCCAGCTGGTTTAAAGATGGCCCATTAGCAGATAATATGTGCCAGGAGATCAGGGTCACTGCCCCACCCAGTTTTAACAGATGATGACAGAATTCACATTTATGGTCACATCAACCCAACACATTCCTCCACTGTACTCCTTGTTGGGAAGGATAAGGATTTGACAGCAGGGTCTCACAGATGTGCATGTATGTATATATATATATGATCTTTGAATGCAGAGTCTGAAGAAGGAATAGAAATGATAGCAAGTTTTAATATAGAAGAAAAGAATTGCTGAGCCAGTCTTGCTGGGTAACTAGAAATCAAAGAGCAAGTGACTTGGAAGGGGCTTTATGAGTCTGAGTGAAAGGAAAATCCACCTCAAACATAAGATGTTTTTACCCAGCAAAAGGATTTTCACAGACAAGAAAACCCATGTTGCAGGTAGAAGAAAGATCTCAGAATGTTCTACTGCAAGGAAACTGAAATATAACTTCTAGCTTAAACTGTAACATACTAACTGTTGGTGATTGGAACATAGTTACATGAATGTGGTAATGTTGGTAGTCAGGACAGGCTACAGGTAATAGTAAAGGTGTTGATTGGTTGTTATGTAATAAGATTTACAGCAGAGAAAGAAATATAATGTTTTTTCACATGGATAGAACAGAGCCTGAGGACACACAGCTTGCCTACAGCCAGCAGCTCTAGGCCCACCCACAACTGCTGTAACCTTGTCCATGCAATAAACATCTTCAGAGCCCTCTGAAGCCTCCATCTCTCCATCCAGCTCTCACACTCCTGAAGGTTCTCCTAATTCAGAGTTCTTTGCCTGGGAGCACAGCTCTGAGTCTGCAACTTTCCATAGCCAAGGTCCTGTTCCTTGAGAGCTCTGTGGTTTTGTGAAAGACCTTGAAAATCAGCTGCAATTACTTTTTATCACCTGGATCATGAAAGGGCATGAAATAAATGAAGTTTCCCCTGTGCATTTCCTCTATCCATGCCCTCTGAGATCAGTTCAAATTGCACAGAATCAATTTTCCAAGCACTGCCCATTCTTTCCATGGCTGCAATGTTATCACTGGCTTGCCCAGGGTAGCTGATATTTCCCCAGGGTGGCTGATCTTTTCCCCAGGAAGGTTTTGTGTCTTTGGACTGTATGAGGAACAGCCTTGTCTTTGCTGTGCAGGGGAAGAGGGTTTCAGGTTTGGCTCTAGTTTTTTGTGTGAGCAGTGGGAGCTGGTAAAACACACACACATAGAGCCTGGGGTATCAAACAAACCTTTGATTACAACCCTGGTATCAGTGATGTGGTCGCTGTCAGGAACACTTGTGTTTCCCCAGAGGTTTGCAGTGATATTCAGCCTGAATAATTTCACTGGCAGAACTGTGATGGATTGTATAAAATGAATTGTTAGATCTTTATTTATTGCTGGATTGTGTCACAGACAAGAAATCTTCACCCCCTCCCCTCTGTGGCCACTCAGCAGAGGGAACAGGACTCAGTGGCCCACATTCTATCTCTCAGCAGTATGGGGGTGAGTCTGTGAGTTCAAAAGAGGGGGGAAAAGGGTTTTCCAAGCTGAATCATTGGCGTTCTGAGGTTGCCCTTGAGGTCAGCCTGGCTTCCTGTGCACACAGTGACCTACAAACCCCGTCCAGGGCTGCTGCCTCCCTCTGGGGTTGCCAGCTCTGTGCTCCCAAAGGGAAGCTGTGGGATGGGAGCAGGCAGGATGCAGGCCATGCTGTGCTGGGGCCAGGCTGGGGATGCTCTCAGGGAAATGGGCCCCTTGGGAAGGGGAACCTCAGAGAGGAGCTGCATCATCCTCCCCCTCAAAATGCTGAGAGTCAAGGGAGTGGGAGTGAGATTTTTACCAACACGGTGACACTGAAGCTGAACTTTAACTCCTGGTGCTTTCCACAAGGAAGAGGGTGCAGTGCTCTCTGTTGGGTGTGTGGGTTTTCCTTCTCTTGACCTGTGAGGTAATTTTTCTTCTTTCCCTAATTTCTCTCTTTTCATTCCTGCATGCTTTCTCTCCGATTAAGTCACACAAGCGCCTCTCCAAAGTAAGCCTTCTTTTTTCTCTCCTGTCCCCCACTGTAGAGCTGTCCCATCACTCAGGAGCCCTCCCCTGGTGCTGAGTGCTGACCCCAGGCAGGCATTCTCCTGCTGAGGCTGTGAGAATGTCAGCAGGAGCTCAGCCCCTGCCTGTAGCTGAAGCTGGGTTCACTGGCATCACTGGCATCTCGCTGGTATTTGTCACACAGACTGAGAGCTGGCCTGTTCATCACACCCCCTCAGCTGCTCCCAAATCATTTCAGCTTTTAAGTTCTGCTTCCCCCTCTCCCTTGAAGTGAGCTGCTGTCTTTGCCAGGGAGAAATCCTCTGGAGATGAGCAGAACCATGATCCCTTTTCTTTCCTGTCTTCTTCCTCCATGATTTCAGAAACAAAAGTTGCTCTCCATGACTTCTTCCCTGCTTTTCATGATGAATAGCATTTTTGTGGCCAGTGATCTCAGCTTACTGCCCTTGCAAGCTCTCCTGTGTGATGCAAATATTAAAGATCAGTGATATCAAATGGACCCAGCTTGAACCTGGTAGAACAGACCTGTCCCAAATGAATTGTGAGAATTCATGGGCTCGCTCTGAGAGGTGATAAGTGGAAGATCCCTCTGGGGGTGCTTGAATTGGAGATAAGATCATTTGGGATTTGATCTCACACCTCTGTGCTACCCTCAGAAGGGTAGAAAAATCAGAAACACAGGTGGGATGTTGATGGAGAAAGTGCCAGGCTGTTGGCATTTCCACTTAATGAAAGCAGAATGGCTTGGATGGCTTGACAAAAATCCACAAAATCCTTGTCTTGGCCTTTGCCCAGTGGATGCCTCAGGTTTCCTTCTAGGCAAGTTCTCAGAGAGCAAAGCTGGCTCACTGTCTTCCCTTGGTCATGGTCCCTGTGACCAGCCTGACCTTGCATGGTTTGCTGGTGTCTGCTGGAAGCTTCTTGACATCTTTTTTTTAGACAGATTGTCTTGTGCTTGGTATCTGTAGCTGGGATAACTGCAGAGGAGCACTGTGGGACTAAAGTCTCAAGGTGAGGTGTGAAAGAAGTGCTGTGGAAGGTCTGGAGTAGCAGAGTCCTGACAGGATTGCTGGTGAGTAGAGGTGTGTGGGGCAGGACAGGCTGTGTGAGCTGGAGGTGCAGAGGGTTTGAGGAGAGGGATTGGTGGGAAGAAGCCTGGAACAGAGGGATGTCTGTGCAAAATGCGTGTGCAGTGGTGCTGGGAGGTGCCTGCAGCCAGCCCCTGCTTCTCTGGGAGGGAAAAACCCAACCACTGTGAGGAACTGGGGCTCAGATGAGTTCAGAGGGAAGGGGATCCCAGGCAGGACCCCCTGCTAGAGCCTCACACAGAATATTCTGGTTGGATCCATGAGAATAATTGAGTGTACAGCCTGGAGCTCTGTTCTGAGCTCCACAAGCTCCTTTGGCACAAAGGAAGAATTTTCAGGCATTAAACCCCCTGCTCCTCCCCATGCAGATGATTCTGCTGTCTGCTCATACAGGGAGAAGTCAGGAACAAAAAAACACCTCGAGGGCAAAAATTTTCAACTCTCCTTTCTCAGCCTCTTCTCCTCTCCCCACCCATCTCCTGCAGGAAGAATAATTTGGTTTCCCAACCTGGCTAATGAGGTGGAGCAGGCTGAGCCCATGAGTTTGCTGCTGTGTTGGTGCACTGGCTGACAGATCTGCTTGAGTTCCCTGCCCTCTTTTGTCCCTGCTGTTCTGTCGTGCTGCAGCTCTGCCATCAGAGGGAGTGCTCCACCAGGAGTTTTTAAGCACTGGAATTGAATCCCCAGGGAATTTCCTGGAGCTCTCTTTGCCACCCTGACCCAAGGGCTGAGTCAGCCTTAGGCTTTTCTGGGGCATCTTTCCAAACTCAGGAAAAACCCATCTCTTTGCTAGCAGCCAATGGTGAAATAATATATTTTTAAATTATTTTCCTCTTGCCTGATGATAAAAGTGGTTTCCTTCAGATTGTTCCCAATGCCTGTAGCTAATGGTGAATGCTGAGGATTAATATTAAGTTAGGGGGAAAATATGAGTGTTGGTGCAGGTCCTGGGGGGTGTGGAACAATTTAGGTTGGGAGGGATCTCAGGAGATCTCTCACCCAAGCCCCTGCTCAAAGCAGGGTTAAATCAGCTTGGTCTAAACCTTTGTCCAGCCACATTTTCAAGGCTGGAGGTGCCACAGCCTGGCCAGGCCCCTGCTCCAGTGCTTAACCACTCTTGTGAACAGGCTTCTTCCTCTTCTCCAAATAGAATTTCCCCTACTGCAGCTCATGACTGTTGCACCTTGTCCTTCCAGTGTGCCCCCAGGGGAAGAATTTGTGTCTCATCCACCCCTCCCCCTGGGTGGGACAAACCCCCTTTGGGTAGTGAAATTGTGATAATTTGGGGCTGGGGTGAGGGTTTGGGGAATAAATTCCATCAGTTCCCTGGAGTTGTGGCCATTTAGAAGCAGTGTAGCATTTGCAGGTGCACAGATCAGGAGGGAGGGCTCTGGATCTGCCCTGCCCAGCTGTGGAAGGGGTTTAGGGATGCTCCTGGAGCTCTGTGCAGTGCCATTCTCCTGGCCAAGGCTTTCTGTTGTGATGCTGAGAGGCAGGAGCTCACTTTGGGTGGAGCTGTCAGGGTGGAGTCCTGTAACCCTCCCTAGCAATGCACACAGATGGGACTCACTAAACCTTGACTGCCTGGAGATAACAATCACAAGCTTAGGGAAAATATTCCATTTTTCACATTCCTCCAAAGCTCTTCCTGGTTACAGCCCCCTTGTAACCATGAGCTCTGCTCTGTGCTCCTGTAGCATCATCTCTGCAAACCAATCCCATCTTCTCCCTGTCTGTGTGCAGCCCCCTCCTTCTGTTACTTATTTATTTTCTCTTTTCAGTTCTAATGCTTTTGGTTTCTTTTTCCAGTATGACAGACTTAACCTGCTCAAAGTAAGAATATGTTTTTCCTTTTTCTTTCTTTTCCCCACCCCTCTTCATTTTACTGTGTCTAGATTTTCATAGTTCACATCTCCCTCACAGTGAGTTAAAAAAAAATAGAGGAGAGATTTAAGGACTGAGGTTTTTTGGATTTTGAACTTGGTGGAAAAGATGAGGCTTGGGTGTTGATATAATTAAGGATGTTGGTAAAATTACAGGTATCAGTGTAATTATAGATATCAGCATAATTTTTTTTTTTGTATGGGGAGCTTAAGGAAGAACCTGCAGAGCTCCTTTATAAAGGACCCTTGATTCCGGGAAATTTGATTGTGAGGAGGGAAAAAAAAATAGAATTCCTGCAATGAATGCAGCAGAGGGGACTGAAATCCTGTTGGGCTGTGCTGACACCACAGCATGGGCACCCTGACTGAGCAGCACAGTGACAGCAGTGCCTCTCTTGTGCCTGTGCCAATTCCAGTTTGATTATGAGGTTTGTTTTTTTTTTTTTTTTTTTTTGCCCAGGAATTTCTGAGTTAGCTTTTTGCTCATTAAGGCAGACAGATGGCAAAACAAATCTGCAGGAAAATCACTCCATCTCAGGCCCTGTGCTCCTGAGGACAAGGTGCTGTGTGCACAGTTCAGATTAATTACCCTGCTGCTTTTTTTAGTGTAGACTGGGTTGCATAAGGCTTTTTTCCACGTCCTACTTGCAGAGAGGGATGACTTCAACCAGATCCTTTATGAATGGATCAGGTATGGCCAAGTATGGAAAAGAGTGGGAAGGAAGAGGAAATTCCTCTGGTTGGGGGAATGAGTGTGAGAATGAGCCATGCTCTGTTCAGTCCCTCAGCTCATCTCCTTTCCCCAGGATTTTGGGGGGAAAAAGGGGTGTTCCTCTTTTTAATAAATGTCTGTGTTTTAGCCTGTGTGCTGTGTTACTGTGGGGCTTTTCATTAGGGGCTGGGAGTTCTGCAGTGGATCCTGACCCAGGGGTGGGATCCAGGGAGGTTTTGTGGCTTTAGTGGCACTCAGGGAGCTCAGAGCAGGAAGATCCAGGGGTGGGAACAGAGCAGCCCCTGTGTCCTCACAGAAATCTCTGGTCCAATCTGGCCTCATGGACATTTCTCCTCCTTTCCTGTGGCAGAACAGCCTGTGTGTCCTTGGTGGGCAGGCAGCTTCTGTGGCCCTGTGAATATCCCAGGGAATTCCCAGTGAAACTCCTACAGCACAGAATGTTTCCCTTCCCATTCCAAGCTGGCTGCAAAGCCTGGAAAATTCTCCAAGGTCAGAAGCAAGATGGTTTCAAAGGAGGAAAGGCAGTGCAATATTGCTGCTGTCCTTGTGTGTTATCCTCAGCTCCCACCAGTGGATGGGTTTGGGAGAGGGGGACAGCACAGCTGGAGCTCCAGTGCCCCCAGGCTTCCCTGCCCTAAATCTCCCCAAAAATGGGGATTCCTGTGTGTCCTGGCAGCTCTTCCCAGTGTCCTGTGTGTGAGAGCCAGCCTGGTGCAGTGGCAAGCTCATTTCTTCCTCTCCCTGTGCAGAGGAATCTCACCCCCAGCTGAAAATTGCCAAGTGTGACTTTCCAAGCTGAGACAGCTCTTTTGTGTGCTCCAGTGTGATGTGTGGCCTGTCCTCTCCAACCATCTGAAATGCCATGATAAGGACAAAAAAAAAACAACCAAAAACCAATCACATGTGCAGATGATGCAAAGCACTGTGCACTGAAATGCTGAAAAAAAAAAAATCCCAGCCTTTTTTTTTTTTCCTTGCTTAGCTTCTCTAGTGACTTTCTACACTTTTCCTGGCTCTGTGTGTGTGTGTGCCTCCCTTTTAAAATTCAAAATACCCTTGGAACATTTGCCTTTTGTGAGCAAAGCTGTGTCCCTGCCCTTAGCAGTGCTTTAAGGGCTGTTCAGGGCAATGTGAGCTGGAAGAATGAAGCCCCTAAAGAGGTGGCTGGCAGTGATGGTGATGATGATGATGATGATGGTGATGATGATGATGATGGTGATGAGCTCCTCTGTTGCTGGCTGGCCCTGCTGGTCTGCAGACAAGGTGGCAGCATGTCTGTGTGTCTGTGCATGTGGACATGCACACCTTGGTCTGAACTGTGTCCTGTTCCAGGCTCCTGCTGCTGGATTGGTCCCTTGCCCCTGTAACTGGGGATAACTGTGTTAGACCACACTGTGAAATCATTGAAATCTTCTGTTTAATCCCACTTTCACTTCACTAATGATCCAAACCAGATTGGACCTGCTTTCTCTGCCCCTCTTTCTTTTTGATCCTAAGATCTCTGTGCTAACTAATGCTTCTCTTTTATTTTGTCCTTACAGAAAAGCCAGAGTTGGTATAATGTAAGTACTCCTGTTTCTCTTGTCCCTGGGTGGCTGTGGGCTGGGTGGGGGAAGGTGCAAAGGGGCTTTGCAGTGGCACTGGGGCACTCTGACCATTTCCAGGAGGTGGAAATGGCTCAGCACTGGCAAAGGAGGGCTGACATCCTGAGCAGAGGGATGCCAGGGACAGAGAGCAGAAGCTTTGTTCTTTGGGTCACTGGGGTGATGCTCCCCACGTCCTGCACCCCTGGTTTCTCACAGGGATGTGGTGACACTGGTGACAAACAGAGCTGCCACCCTGCAAACCCTTTGCATCTCTCAGGGAGGTGTGGGGGCAATAGAAGAATTATTTTCTGCAACCCCAGAGAAACACCAACCACCCTTTGCTTCTGCCTTGGTGTTCTTTTTGTCCCCCTGCCCCAGGCACAAAGCTGTGTCACCTGTGCACAGTCAGGGCCCCACCTGCAGACTCTGAAGGAGCCAAAGGCAAATTCAGCAGCCACCCCCAGCCAGGCACCACTCCTGCCCTCCTGCAAAACCAGAGTGGGGCAGCAGCATGTGTGGTTGTGGCAGAAACAGCAAGGTCAGCTGTGGCAGAGGGCAGAGGCAGGGGTAGGAACCTGCTGGCTGTGAGCAGCAGAGGATGTAGCACAAGCAGGAAGAGATTTGGGACAGGCAAAGAAGAAAATACAAACCAAGGTGGGCCAAAGTGTGGCAGAGAAGGACTGTGAGCAGATGTCCCAGCCTGACCTGGCTGCTGCCAAGCCCTGGCTCTGTCACCAGGCTAGAGGTGACTTTTTTGGCTCTCACTGCTTCTGCCTGTAGCTGCTGAGCTCCATTCATTCCCTGCTGCATGATGCTCTGCTGTGCTCTGCTTCTGTGGGTCTCTTGTGTTTTCATGTCCTCTCTCTCTTATCTTTCTGTTCTCTTGTTTTTCCTCCATATATTTTCAGCATGAGAGACAGTATATCCGGAGAGTAAGCACTGGCTGCATTTTTTTGTGGTTCTCCCCACCCCACCCCATTATTTTCCTTTGTAAACAAAACAAAACCAACCCATTTTCTAGTTAGCAGAGACACTCTGGCCAGATAAAAGCAGCAGTGTGAGAATATGGATGAGGCACAGACTCCAGAAGTGTCAGTCCTATTTGGCAGTGTCATTCCCATTAAAAATTTGCTAATGCATCCCCCTGATTGAGTTTCCCTTCTTTGCCAGCTCCTTCCAGGCAGGATTTTCCTGCCATTTGGACCATTCTGATTCCTCCATTCCTCTCCCCTCTGAGAGCATCTCTAGAATTGAATCTGTGCAATCTGTCCCTTCATGAAACCTCACAATTTCCTTTGCTCTTTTTCCCCCCACTCTCATTTTACACAAACCCCACTGTGCCCAGAGCAAACTCCCTCACATTCTGTGTGCCAGCTCAGCAGCCCTGGGTGCCAGGCAAACCCAACCCAAAAGATAATCCCTGCCTCAAAGTTCTGCAGGGCATCACCAGCTTTCTTCACTTTCCTGCTGCTTTTAACTGGACTTTTTGTCTCTGGAGCACTGCATTCCTCTTTGCCAGTTGGAACAACTTTTCCTTTC
The DNA here is from genome assembly GCF_903797595.1 of Erithacus rubecula. NCBI lineage: Eukaryota > Metazoa > Chordata > Aves > Passeriformes > Muscicapidae > Erithacus > Erithacus rubecula. Next base: position 3,388,185 of record NC_136677.1, read on the forward strand.
CCCTCTCCTGGATTCCTTTTCTCTGTTGTTTGTTGTTTGTTTTTTTTTTTTTTTTTTTCCTTAAGGTGCCACCAACTTCTCCTGCCTTGTGTGTTCTCCTTTTGATCCCACCAGTGCTTTTTTTGGGATTGCCATTCCCTGTGCTGTGGAGAAGTGGGAGGAAAGGGGTGAAGTGGGATCATGGATTGGTTTGGCACATCTGCCCCTGTCTCTGGTTGTGCTTTCTCTGCTTGGCTTTGCAGAGGACAAATTCAAACTGATGCAGGAGCACTGTGAGACTGAGAAGAGAACCCCAGTTTGGGAATAAATGCATTCAAACTTTTGGGGTTTGCTTTGTGTTCTTGTCCTCCTGGTGGAAGAGCAGAAGGTCAATGGAAAGGAAAAGTCCCTGAGGTGCTTCTCGTGCTTTTAGTGAGGAATTGGAGACTTTGGTTTGGAAATATTGTGGTTTTTAAGAGAAAAAAATCTGTTGGTCACTTGTGGTTTAAGCATCAGTTGTGTTTGCTTTGGTCTGTGTGCCTGTATGGTGAACTATTGTTAATTAATTATTTTAAAATACCTTAAAACTGAACTTCCTTTGTAGTTTAGTTTGCTGGAACAGAGATGTGCCTTGCTCTGTACCCCTGAGGTGCTCAGGGAGGGGGAAATTTGTGTTTTATTGCCCTGAGGACACCAAGGAGGAGCTGCTCTGTCTGTGGGTGTCAGGAACTGCACAGAGAAGGATTTGTCACCCAGCAGATGTCATTAAAATGAGAGACAAATGGAGATGTTTTACTGCCAGGGATAAAATCTCTCTCCTCTCTCTTTTTCTCTGGGTTTTGGGCAAGGGGGAGCATGGAGAGCTCTCATTTCTGTGTCACCATCAAATCTGCCATGATTTTCCTGCCTAATTCTGTCTCACTTGGGATGTGAATCCTTCCACTTCCCTGTTCCTAAATCAGGGTGTGTGTCTCAATATCCTGCAATTTCTGCTGCTCTCTAGCAAGGCTTGCCTCTTAAATTCAGCACCAGGCATCAGGAGAAGCCAGAGGATTCTCTGGAAATGAGAATGAATAAGATGATCTTGAAAAGTTAGAGAAAACACAGCTGACACCAGGGAAGGGGTGAGGATTTAATCCACTTCCCAAGGTCTGTATTCCTTTATTTTTATCTATCACATGCCTGAATATTTTTCTTCTTCCTGTAAATGACCTGAGCAGGAAAAAGACACCAATTGTCTCTTTCAAGTGTTCCTAAATATTAGAAATACTTTCTGTCCCAGTCAGTCTGGGCAGATCAATAGGAGCCCACTTGTGTTTGGGAGAGCAAAGTCTGCCCTGAGGATTGCAGGGAGTGGGACAGGAGCCCTGCTCCTGCAGCTCTGCAAACAAATCTGTGCACACAGGGCAGCCCTCAGCCTGGCAGGAGCTCAGAGACCCAAAAACAAACCCAAAGTGCCACTGGGGAGGCAGGGAAAGGGGAGAGCCCAGAGTTTTCCTTTGGGGAAATGCAGGGAAAGGTGCTGCAGGAGGAGCTGGATGAGGATCTGGATTGTGGTGCTGCAAAGGGAACTCTGAGCAGCTCTTGAGCTTCTCAAGAATGAGCAGACATCACAAGGCTGATAAGAAATCAGCCCTGGCTGGTCTCAGAGTGCTGTTTTTTTTTGTGGGTACCACAGTGGAGGGGAAGCTCAGCTACTGGGAAGAGTAAAATGTTCCCTGTAAAGGCAAAGGGGAATTGTGCCTCATTTTAGGGAGAAGATCAGGAACAGCTTTCCAGGCTGAGCCTCCCTCAGCAGCAGCAATCAGGGAAACAGAGTTTAATGCAAAAATCCAGGCCTGATGGGTGAGCAAGGTGTTGAAGAGCCCTTTTCTCTGTAAATCACCACAATCACCTTTTAACTCCCAGTAACCATTTCATCAAATTATTTCTGGATCAGTGTTAACTCCCTGCCTTTCAGGTACTTTTCATCCTGCCAGGTTTTCCTTGATTTTCAACATGTGCATTACCAGCCTGGCTGAGTTGCTGGGTTGTAGACACTAAATTAGCAGTGAACTTTTGGTGCAAACTCATGTGATGATGAACTCAGATCCATTTTCCAGCTCAGATGGTCAGTGATTACTTTGAAGCATCTTCCTCTGCTTTTCATTCACTTTTAAAGGGGGGAAAAAGATGGAAAATCAGAGTGACCAGAATGGGTTTAGAGGAGGTCCTGTGGGACAGGTGGCCTCTTCCTTTGCTGGTTTTTCATATCAGTGAGGTCTAAACTCTCCCACACCAGCAGGGAATCTGTTCTATTTATTCCAGAATAAATTTCCAGAAGCAAATCCCAGAATTCCATCAGCTGTGAAATTGGGTGAGGTTTTCCTTCCCCCTCTGTGCCTCCTGCCATCTCTGCTCCCTGTTTCCTGTGCTGCCCAGGACTCAACATTCCTCAGGTTTTGTGTCCTGTCCCATCCCCCAGCAGTATTTGCCTGAGGTTTCCCAAGGGGGGTTTGTTTGTGTGTGACAGGCAGATGCCACCACGGGGAGTGACCCTGGTGTCCCCATGTCCCTCACCTGGCCAGTGCCATCCTGTCCTGTCTCTCTGTTTGCTGTGGAGTTAATGTTTGCTGCCTCCAGCTCCAGGTCAGCCCTTCCCATCCCTGCTGGCACTCATCTCTGCACAGGCAGGTGGCTGGAGGTGGTTTTTTATTTTTATCAATCTCTTTTGAAGTTTCCAGCCAAGAGGGTCATTCAGGAAAGTGGCTGTAATGCCAATTCTTTGTCCTTCACAGGCTACAGAATGTCTTTTTTTTTTTTTTAATCCTTCATCTTGGGGTGCACTGGATGGAGAGAGCTCTGTGCTCCCAGCAGCAGCAATGATTTTGGGATGCAGCTGAGCAGACAGAGCTTGGCAGGGAGCAAACTGCACCCCTGGCCTGGAGCAGTGTCTCTGCAGGAGCTGGGATGGTTCCTTGGTGCTTTTTTTGAGATCTGTGTGCCCATTTCAGCAAGAACAAGGAGTTTATTTCAGTGTTTGCTCACAGCTGAGCAGATCTGGTGCCCTGGTATGAGCTTGTACCTGGGCACTTCTACAGCTGAGCAGGGAGATGGGGAGGCTGGGACTCAGGGAGAGGGACACAGGGAATTCCAGCAGCCCCAGCAGTCTCCTGGACCTGCAGGGAGTTCATTCCCTTCATTTCCAAAGTGGCCTGACTAAGGAATGAATCCTATTTTTAGGGGAGAGAAGAGTGGGCTCAGAGTTGCACCCAGGAGTGGTGCAGCCCCTCAGATTTCTACCTGTGGTTCCTCCAACCACATCCTTTATTTTTATCCATCACACACCTGAACATTTTTCTTCTTCCTTTAACTGACCTGAGCAGTGAAAAGACACCAATTGTGTCTTTCAGGTGCTCCTAAATATTAGAATACTAATTATTAGAATAGTAGAAATAATATTAGAATATGAATAGGAATATTTGCTGTCCCAGGGAGTTGGGGCAGATCAGTAGGAGCCCACCTGTGTTTGGCAGAGCAAATTCTGCACTGAGGGTTGCAGGGGCCCCACATCCCAGTGTCTCCTCACTCCTGCCTCCCCCAGCACACTCTGTCCAGCAACTTTCCATTACAGGAAACATCTGCTGGGAGGCAGGGCTGGGTTAGAGCAGGGCTGGGTTAGTGCAGGGCTGGGTTACTGCAGGGCATTCCCCAGCTCCAGCCACTCCAGGCATGTGCGAGTCATTTTGGGATGTTCCCCTTCCATGAGAAACACACACACAGAGACTTGGAGAGCAGAGAGGGACTGCAGGAGAGCCCAGGAGCTGTTTGAGCTCTCAGAATTGCTGCTCTGCTGTTGCAAAGAGGGGAGAAGCTGAGCTGGAGCTCTTTGCCTGCTGTCGGGTCCTGGCAGCTGCGTGAGTCGGAGCTGCTGGGGCACTGCACACCCTGCCAGGCTCCTGCAGGGGATGCCCACTGAGACACAGCCACCCCCATGAGCCTCTCTGGGAAAGCTCCTCTGCAGGGCAAATCCTGGCTCAGAGCCCCAGGGGCTGCCCCAGGCTGGCTGGATGTGGGCAGGAGAGCAGGGCAAGGCACCTAAACCCTGCCCAGCTGCTGCAGCTCTCTCCACTTTGGACACAAACAAGGAGCAGGGGGAGCAGAGTTTTTGCCAGTGCTGGAAGGAGATGGATTCCCTGCTGGAGTGTGGCTCCCTCTGGGATCTGTTCCTGCACCAAGAGCTGCCGTGGCTGCGCCGGGAGCTGGAGGGGATTGTGGACTTGTCTGCAGGAAATGGCAGCCCTGGATCTGATGGAATCCCAGCTGTGAGTGTCCCTGACTGAGCTCTGTGCACCTGGGGCTGCAGAGCCTCTGCTAGGACAGGGTTCAGCTCCTGCAGAGCTCAGCCTGCAGGGATCACAATCCCTGCTCCCCACTCCATCCCCATCCTCTGCTTGTTCCTAGAAATCTTGGCCTTGGGCTCTTGCTGGAGCCCATCTCAGACCAAGATCTTTTCCAGATGTTCAGGCTGGGATTTGGTGAGTAAAATTCATCTTTCTGTCAGGTTTTACTCAGAGTGAGATCCTTTTCTCTGGGCCCACAGGGCTGGAGCCAGTGTTGGAATATTCTGTTTCCAGTCCACTGAGTCACTGTGAGGAGCAGGGAGAGCTTTTGGGGTGAGGGTTTGTCTGTGATTTGACAGCCAACATCAAATCTGCTGTGATTTGGCAGCACTGTGAGGCTGATTCTGGATAAAATCTGTATTCCTCCCACCCCTGTGACTTCACCACCATCCTTAAGCAGAAACTGCCTTCTCTAATCTCAGATTTTTGGGGCCCTTGCTAGGAGATCAGTGCTTCTGGAGGAGGATTGTTGGATAAAGAGGGAAATGGTTGTGCCCCAGGTGCTTCTTCTGCACATTTGTGGGAGAAAGAGCATTGCAGGTTCTCTGGGAGATGTGAATGTGCACCTGCCTCTGTTGTGAAGCCTTCAGTGTTGTGGCTGTGGGGAGCAGCTGGCACAGGGTGTGGGGGGTGTGAACAAAAACCCCAGAGAGGAGCCTGTGTAGAAATCCCATTTTCTGTGCAGAATCCCCATTTTTGGTTCTGAATCCCCATTTTCTGTGCAGAATCCCCATTTCCTGTTCTGAATCCCCATTTTCTGTGCAGAATTCACATTTTCTGGGATAAATCCCCATTTTCTGTGCAGAGTTCCCATTTTCTGGGGTAAATCCCTCATTTTCACCTGTTTTCTGTGCTGAATCCCCCATTTTCTGGGGTAAATCCCCATTTTCTGTGCTAAATCCCCATTTTCTGTTCTGAATCCCCATTTCCTGCTCTGAATCCCCATTTCCTGCTCTGAATCCCCACTTTCTGTTCTAAATCCCCATTTTCTGAGCTAAATCCCCACTTTCTGGGGCAGCTGTGCCATTCTGGAGGTTGGCAGGTGCTGATGCAAGCCGAGCACATGCTGTACCTCAGCCAGGGTTTGATGGCAGGCAGAGAGAATTCCTCTGCAGGGAGGGCTCCAGCCTTTCCAGCCTGGATTTGCTCTTCCAAATCAGCTTCTCCTCTTCCTCTCACCCCCTGCCCTAAACCCCAAACCCTCCCATGGCTGGGCTGTGATGGGATCCTGGCCTCAAGCTGTGCCCCCTTCTCCTCTTGCACCCAAGGTGGTTTTCTGGCAGTTTTTCCCTCTCCCCCTGGCTGCCCCTCTCTTCACCAGCCCCTGTTTTGTTTGCAGGTGTTGAGTCCCACGTACAAACAGAGAAATGAGGATTTCAGGAAACTCTTCAAGCAGCTCCCAGACACCGAGCGCCTCATTGTGGGTAAGGCCAAGTCCCAGCTGTGCTCTGGGGAGATCAGCACAAACCCATCCAGATTTTCATCCTTGGCAGGAAAATCAATCCACAAACAGCACAGGTTTGTGTGCAGTAAGGAGACACAGCAGTGCTGTAACTTTATTTAATTAAAGGGAGAGCCCATGGGGTGTTTCTCCTGGGGTATCTCAGATTTTTAAAGGATGCAGCCTGCTGTTTATCCCAATTTCCCTGCCATATTTCCCTCTCTCTATCTCAATGGCTGAGGTATTTGAGAAGTCCAGAATTCCCAAAACCACACCTACTACAAACCCCCTTTTAATGTATACAAATTTTTCACACTTTTATAAGTCTGGTCTATTTGCATATCAGGGGTTAATCCTCCAATTACAGCTTCAGGTAATAAAGTCATTTACCCCCAGTTTTCTCTCCTCCCAATTCTCTTTTGTTGACATTTTCAGGCTCTGAGGCTGTAGGGTATCCCTGAGTTACAGCCCAGGGAAATTGTTTTGTCTGATCAAAATGTGAAGACAGCAGCTGACACTTGATATGGAGTTTAGAGTCCTGCACTAACGCAGCACAGGATTTGAAAAATATAAAGGCTAAAAAACACCATAAAGGCTAAAATATAAAGGCATCAGTCACATCCTGTGACTTCTCTGCCCCTCTCTGACCACGTGCTGTGCTCCCACAGATTACTCATGTGCTCTCCAGAGAGACATCCTGCTGCAGGGCCGCCTCTACCTCTCCGAGAACTGGATCTGCTTCTACAGCAACATCTTCCGCTGGGAGACCCTGGTGAGGCTCTCCCACTGCTCCTGCACCTCAAACTGGGCTGACTTTTCCTTTGGGAGGGCTCTTCCTGCTGCTTCTCTCACCAGTTTCTCCCTTTTTGTGGTTTTGTGGTTTTATTTTTTTCCCCTGCCTGCTGCAGCTGACAGTTCGCTTGAAGGACATCTGCTCCATGACCAAGGAGAAGACAGCACGGCTCATTCCCAATGCCATCCAAGTTTGCACTGACACTGAAAAGGTAAATCCCACCCTGAGTGCCTGCCAGGGCTCTGGGAGTGTGTGGGAGGGGGTTTCCAAACTGGGAAAAAGACTGGGGGCTGTGCTGAGGCTCAGCTTAGAGAGATCAGAGAGGCAGGTAAAATAAATTAATTTATGGCAGCACATCTCTAACAGAGCTGTTTCAGTGCTCACTCCCTGGGAAGTGACCCCAAAACAAGCTTGTTTTGTTCTTCCCCTATTTTTTTTGGCTTTTTCTGAGCTGATTTTTCTCTCCCTCTCTCCTCACCCAGCACTTTTTTACCTCCTTTGGGGCTCGGGACAGGACGTACATGATGATGTTCAGACTGTGGCAGAATGCTCTGCTTGACAAGGTGAGAGAAACCTCAGAGCTGGGCTGGGATGGAGGGGTGGTGGTGATGGGCATGGGCAGGAGCATCACTCCTGACTGAAAAAAACTCCCAGGGACAACAAACACAAGAGTTTAGGCAGTAGGGACATTAAACACAAGTGTTTAGGCAGAGCAGGCTCATGACTGCAGATGCAATCCCCTCTTTCTGCAGGGAATTTTTTTTCTGGGGTTAATCACCCAATTTCTGGGATAAATCACTCATTTCTAGGATCAATCACCCCATTTCTGGGGTAAATCACACACAGCAGGTGCCACTCTGCCTCTGCTGAGGAATCAGGGTTTCAGGAGGAAAGTTTTTTTTTTGGAAGTTTGTAATTTCACAGTGGAGCAGCCCTCAAGGAAGCAGCTCAAAAAGCAGCAGGAATAACTCACTGTGCAGGCAAAGCTCTCAGAAATCTGTGCTCCAGAAGTGTGGAGCTCCAGACAGGAGAAAAAATGAATGTTTAAGGCATCCCAAATGCAACTGGGAGCTGTTGTGAGTGCACTGGGTGAGACTGAGTGGGTTGGATTTTAAAATAAATCTGCTCCTGCTGTGCCTATAAATCCTGTATTTGATCTGTTCCACTGTGGGGAGGGTATTTCTGGCCTCCCAGGAATAAACTAACAAAGCTAAGCTGATGTTCCAGCACCTCAGGGTGTCCTGGCTGGAATTCAGACCATGCTGGGGGAGTGAGGCACCAGGAATAGCCTGTCCCAAAATTCAGGGTGGGATTTAGGAGCAGAGGAGATCACCTTGCCTGTGCTGGGCCATGTAACCTGAGCAGCCAAGGAAATTCAGGGAACTTGGGCTCAAGGTCGAGGCAAATGGGAACTGAGACAGAGTGATAAACACAGGAAGCACTTCCAGAGCAAAAATGTGGGATCTGTGGCTGGCAGGAAAAGGGGAGAAAGAGCTGAGTCCAATTTTCCTGATAAGACATGGATGTGAGTGGGAAGGAGGTGGAACAGTTGGATTTTTCTGGATGAAATTTCCTCATTAGAGGATTTTTTTTTCTCATGGTTTTGGTTGCTGCTGTGAGGAGCTAGATTAAAAAATTCCTGCCTTATCCCATTCCATCCCTCATCCCTTATCTTTTCTATGGGAAGAAATTCAAGCCAGCAACTCAAAAAAAAGTTCACTGGATTTGTTTCCCCTCATTACTAAGAAATCTTTGTCCTTGGTCATAAGTTTCTTATGGGTAAAAATCCCCTTTTATTCCTGTGCCACATCTTGAAATCACAAGTTTTCCTGCCCCATTTTTCAGAGCCTCATGTCACAGTCATGTGATAATCACTGACCTGCATCCCTAAAATCTGTTTTTTTTTTCAATGGTCTGGACAATTTGTTACATTTTTGACTTTCCACAGGGGTGTCTGGTGACACAAACTCCTGTTGATTCCAAACTGCAGCAGGAAATATTTTTTTTTCATTGCTGTTTTAGATCATTGTCCCTGTAGCTGGGACATCATTATATATTACCACATATAAAATATTATATATTATATATAAAATAGAAAACGTTATATATAAAGTTCTATATTAGACATACATATTCATACATATATATGTATGTACATATGCATACATATATACATATTCTGTATTATACATAGAATTCTATATTATATATAGAGTTCTATGTTATAGACTATTATATATTAATATAAACATATATGCATATATAAAATAAATTATTTCATATAAAATATAATTACTGAATATAATATAATTATATAAATATATATAATATATTACATATTACATAATATAAATTTATATACAATAATATAAAAATACATAAAGTTTATATAAATAATATATAAAAATGTATATAATACGATAATATAGTAATGTATAAAATATAATTAATGTAATATAATTATAGAAGAAAAATTATTCTTTATATATATATAAATAATAATAGACTCCATAAAATGGAATTTCACAGAGCTGAGCCCACACTTAAATTCTCAGAATCTCTAACTCCTCCTTTCAAAACAAGGAAGGTCCTGACAATATTAATTCCAAACTTTGAGTGCATTTTGACATTCTTGGCTGCAAATAAGTGAATTTCTGTCTCCCCTGTCTCAGCCTCTGTGTCCAAAGGAGCTCTGGCACTTTGTCCACCAGTGTTATGGGAACGAGCTGGGGCTCACCAGTGATGATGAAGACTATGTGCCTCCTGATGATGATTTCAACACCATGGGGTGAGTGGGGAGGGCTGAGCTCTCCTGCCAGGAGAGCAGGGTGTGCTGCATGCCCCAAAAAACTGCTTGGCCACTATGGAGGGGCTCAACAGCTGTAAACCAAACTGAGTCAGCAAGAGAAACAGCAATTGATGAATTCCCAGGGTATCCATAGCCAGGAAGAAAAGGCTGTTAGCATAGAAATCAATTTTTAAAGGTACAGGAAGGATTTTTGTAGTTAATTTACAGAAGTAAAGGTGTGTACATGCTGTTGGATACAATTGGGAACCAGGGAAGAAGGAGCCTTGAGGCCTTGCTTTTCTCAGGTCTTGACAAGGTCAAGAAATGATAACAATAATTAAACACCTGCAGGGTGTGTGCAAGGTGGGATGTTTTGCAGAACTATGTTTTTGAGGAGATGTTGCCTTCTTTGACCAATGAGTCTTTTCTATTTTGTTTTGCATGAATTACTCTTTACATATATGCAGTGTTTCTTTAAATAAAGCTCTTTCTCTCTTGTTTCTCCATTACACAGGAACTATGTTGCATTATCCTTTTCAATGCCCTTATAGCTTTAAAATACAACATATACATGCCTTATTAAGTTTTTGCAAAATTTTGCCAAGTATATTAATGCTAATTGCTTTGCACCAATGAATATAATAAGTTATTGTAGTCAATAACTTAAGAGTATATAAACTGGAGAACACACAGAATAAACGGGGCACAGTTTTTATTCTGTTCCAGTGTGTGTGTGCCACGTCTGACCCACAGTGACAGTCCTGACATATTCTGGGCTCTGGCCAAGTGGTTGCTGCTGAGTGTGTGGTGCCTAAAAAGCTGGAAGTGTAACATTTCCTCTGAAATGCCTGCTGAGCCAGCTGAGCAATTCTAGAAATGCCAAAGCTTCCCAGTCACAAGGCCAGGCAGGGCTGCATGGCCAGAAAATGCTGATGCTTGCCAGTCCCTGTATAAACACCCGAAAATTTGGGGCTTGCTCTCCCCTGCACTGAGCCATTCCTGCTTCTGGACAGCCTGGAAACTTCACAGAAACATTCTCTGTGTGTGCAGCTGTAGCTCTTGTGAGAGGGGTAACCATAAAAACCTCTGTTCTCTGTGGCGTCCCAGCTACTGCGAAGAAATCCCCGTGGAGGAGAATGAAGTCAACGACAGCTCCTCCAAGAGCAGCATGGAGGCCAAGCCAGAAGCCAGCCCTCAGCTGCCAAAGAAATCTGTCACTGCCAGCACCCTGACCTCCACAGGCAGCAGTGAAGCCCCAGCCTCGGTGAGTTTTCCCCTCCCCTGGCAGCAGGAGTTTTGTTTTCCTTGAAATGCAGTGTCTTGGTTTGAAGGACAAGTGTCTGCCAATAAAGGCAGAAGCTTCTCTTTGAAATGGAGAATGGAAACCCCCTTCCTCCAAATTATTATTATAATTTTGAAATTGAGGGACTCTCAGACAAAGATATGGGAATTAGGAGTAACAGTTCTTTACTAGGAAAATTAAAATAGAAATGCAGTATTACAAAGAACAATCCCAAACACTGCCAGAGTCAGAATCCAAGCTGACACCCGTCAGTCACTCAGGGTGGTGGCAGCAGTCCCATTCCATGGTGGCTGCATCCTCCTGCAGTGGCAGATGTGGTTCAGCTGGAGCAGTGCTCCTGCAGAAGGTGCAGTTTCCTCTGAAGGTCCAGAGATGATGTGGAAAGGTCTGGTTTTCCTCTGGAATCCAGTGGAAAGAAGGTGCCTTGGTGTCCAAAATCTCAGTTTTTATCTGGGTAGGAAAGGTTTGGCTCCTCCCCTGGCTGGAGCATCTCCCAGTGGGATGATGGAATTTTATCAGTCATGCACTGGGACTCACTGGCCATTAACAGGAGATATCTCCTGGAGGGAGGATGGATTGTGGGAAAGATAAAGATGATTGCCCCAGCTGGTTTAAAGATGGCCCATTAGCAGATAATGTGTGCCAGGAGATAAAGATCACTGCCACACCCAGTTTTAAATAATGGCCCATTAACAGGAGATATCTCCCACAGAGATAAGAATCGCTGCCACACTCAGTTTTAAACAATGGCCCATTAACAGGTGATACCTCCTGGATGAAGGGTGGGTCATGGGAAAGATAAAGATGATTGTCCCAGCTGGTTTAAAGATGGCCCATTAGCAGATAATATGTGCCAGGAGATCAGGGTCACTGCCCCACCTGGCTGCAACAGATGGGGACAGAATACACATTTCTGGCCTCATCAACCCAACACATCCAGGGAAATTGGATCACGTGAGGTTTGTTCATCCTCCAGCTCCTCTTCCACTGCTGCTGATTTCAGTCCTTGGTCAGTGATTTTGTCACTGGGACGCTCAACAGCAGTAGCATTTTCCTTTCTGTACTTCTAGATGAAAAGTCTTGGACATAAAAGGGTCATAATTTCTTCCTTGCCTTTAGTAATTCCCTGAAAAACCGTGTGTACCTTCTTGGTACTATGGCAGAGCAGACCTTGTTTAGATACCACCTCAGGTTCTTTTAGCTTATTCAGGAGCAAAACCAGAATTGGACAATATTGTTCTTGTCTGAACACAAAAACCCTGATGGTATCCAAAGCTTGAACACTGATTTTTTGAGAGGAGGTTTTACAAACACTGTATGGCAATTGTCCTTCTCTCTCTATTTAATTTCTGGATATGTCAAGGCCAATATTCAGGAATTGGCTCCCAGATGGGGGGTGTTTTGAAATGCAGCCCATTTCCAGGTGCTGATCTTGCCCTTGTTGTGGCCTGTCCTTGCTGCAGTTCGATGGAGTGCTCCCAGAAGAGGAGGAGGCAGTGGCTGAGAGTCCAGTGGAGAAAGATCTTGGCATTGCCAACATCATGGGAGAGAAAATTGACATCATTGGCCCTGTGAGCTCGCCCTCCCTGGACTTCAATGACAACGAGGACATTCCCACTGAGCTCAGTGACTCCTCAGACACCCATGATGAAGGTATTTACATGGGGAAAGACCATTCCAACAGAGATATTTCCACTCATAACCCATCCTTTCCTGTGAGGAAATGGAGTGGTGACTACTAAAATCCTTGTCTGGACCCTGAAGATACAAAAAATTCTCATGATGGGCTGCAGAAAGTGAATGTGTTGCAATTGTAGGGCGTGCCTAAAAATTAGAAGAGAATATTAAGAATTGGAATAATAAAGAACATTAGAATAATAAAGAACATTAGAATAATAAAGAACATTGGAATATTAAAGAACATTAAAATTGGAATTAGAATATTAAAATGGAATGTCCCTAAAATGAGCTGTGTAATTAATTACCCATTCTGATGTCCCAACTCTTGCCCTGGGATCAGCGCAGAAAAAGGGCTGCAGTCCCTCCTTTAGAGGTTCCTTCTGGAATACCCTGGTGGATATCCTGGGTAGCACCTGGAGGTCCTGCAGCTGTGGAAACCCATTTTCCATCATGCTGGGGGGGTCCTGGCTGGCTCTGAAGGTCTCTCTCCCCCAGGGGAGGTCCAAGCCTTCTACGAGGACCTGAGCGGGCGGCAGTACGTGAACGAGGTGTTCAACTTCAGCGTGGACAAGCTCTACGACCTGCTCTTCACTGACTCCCAGTTCCAGAGGGATTTCATGGAGCAGCGCCGCTTCTCTGGTGAGCTCTGCTGCTGCTGGGCTGCCCCAGGGCTGCTGGGCCAGGCCTCTGCCTTGCAGGCACCATTTGTTCTGCTTGGGTGACATTCTGAGTGGGAATTGGGACAGCGTGGCATGTGCTCATCTGGTTTCATCTTCTAATAGATTTTTAATGGAAAAATCAGATTTTTGTCTTTTTTTTAATCATCACCTAAGGCCTGATTCTCTGTTCAAAGTTAGCAGTGTGAGGGGAAAGCTTTTCCAGCCCCACTGGCACAGACAGAACTGCAGAGAATCCCTTGGCATGTCACAGTCCTCCTTTCCCTGTAGCTGTGGGTTTGCTGAAGGAGCTAAATCCCCAGCCTCTTCCCTTTTCCTGAACTGAAAGAGGGGAAAATATTCACATTTAGCACAGGAGCCCTTTGTTTCACACAGCAGTCAGGCTCCCCAGGGGGAAGGAAATCCCATCCCCAGCTTGGTTATATGGTTATACCTTTCCCCAGGGGACTGACCAGAGATCCTCCCCCAGTTATTTGACTGGAATGTTGTTTTGTCCTCTCAGATATTATCTTTCACCCCTGGAAGAAGGAGGAAAATGGCAATCAGACCAGAGTGATCCTGTACACCATCACCCTCACCAACCCTCTGGCCCCCAAAACTGCCACAGTCACTGAGACTCAGGTAAGGGACAGTGGAGCAGGGCTAGAAACTTCTCTGAGAGTTATTTTCTTGTCCTGAGCACGTTTTCATTGTCTGCCCATTTTCCTCTTCACATTTCCTTGATTTAACTTGCTGCCCAGTATCTCTGCAGCCATGAAGAGTTAATCTTACACTGCAATGAAAGCACCACAAACTTCCCAGCAAAAGCAGCTGAGTTTGTGAACAAGGCAGCACATCTTAATAATTGTTATTCTCACCCAAACTGGTTTTTTTGACCTGTGCTCAGCCCAGCAGTTATTACTCAAGGAGTCAGACACTGCCTGACCAGTCCTTCTCACAGCTCTCCAGGGTGTTGTGGGTTTTTTATTGTGGTGAGGACAGTGAGAGGATCTGTTTAAAAAGTTGAAAGAGGGAAAATCTGCACTGTGAGGAGCCAGGCTGGCTGGATATAGCAGGACCTGTAGCTGGAGAGGGAGGAAAAGCCTCTTTCCATATCCAGAGATGTGTTCAAGTGGCAGAGGGTGAATACTGAGAGTGAGCTTTAGGGATTGCAAAGAGAGAAGCAGGAAAAGGGGTCTGAGCACCACATTGCAGAGAGGAGGATTCCAGCAGCAAGGTGGGATTTGTGAGGGTGTCAGGAAAGATGCAGGGAGCAGAAAGGAACAGGGAGAGCACAGGTAGCAGCACACTCTCAGATAAACAAGCCATGGCTTATTTAACTCTTGAGTTTGGCTCAAGCACCAGGACACCCCTTGTGTTTCTCCCTGCAGAGCTGGGTGGGAATGGTCTGCAGGAAAAGCCATGCTCTGTCCAGGGATCTGTGCTGAGCTCTGTCTGTCTGGGTCAGGCTTGCTCTGGAGCAAAGGGAAAAACACACCAGAAGCACTTAAATGAAGGAAATGGTGTGTTTTTATGGTGTTTAGAATCACAGAATAATTTATGCTAGAAAATTTATTAGCTAGAATTTATGCTAAAACCTCTGGTTTTAGCCAGAACACAGACAGGAGAGGTCCCACTTGGAAAGGTCCCAGTGAGCTGCTCCCAAGGAAGCTGGAACTGAATTCCCTTGAATCCCCTTTCCCAGATGTGCCCACGGGCAGCACCTGGGTGAAACCCTTGTGCTCCTCTGCCTCCCCTGGGGCTGTTTGCAGAGTGCTGCTGTGCCCTGGCCACTCTCAGAGCTGCTCTGGCTGCTGTTTTCCCTGCAGACAATGTACAAAGCCAGCCAGGAGAGCGAGTGCTATGTCATAGATGCAGAGGTGCTCACTCATGATGTCCCCTACCACGATTATTTCTACACCATCAACCGCTACACGCTGACTCGCGTGGCCAGGAACAAGAGCAGACTCAGGTACCTCTCCTGGGAGGGAATGGGGAGCTAAAGTTCCTTTGGGAGGGGAGTTTGCTTGTTTGGGTGTGGTAGGAAAGGTACAGGGGGTTGTTGTTTTGTCCTGTTGCTGGGACATTCTTGTCATGAGGAGTTTTCACGTGCTGGGTTGATGTTAGTGCATCAGGGAGAGGGTTTACAGATTTTTCTTGCCTCTCTCTTGGAGGCAGGGGTTTGCAGAGCCTGTTATCATTGCAGGCTGATAAGAACAGGATGAACTTCCTGGGGCTGTGCTTGGGGGAGAAGCAGAGCAGTTGGGTACTGGGTAAAGCTATATCCATGTGATTCTGTGTGAATAATGATAATCCAAATATCTGCCAGGAGCATTCCTGGGAGAGGCTCTTCCTGCCTTTGGAAGGACTTTTCCAGCAGTGCTTCCTTCTGAAGGGCTGAGACCATTCCAGAAATAACAGTGTACATGATTATTTCCTGCATTTGCACTGACATCACCCCAGGAAGCAGAACCAGGGGATGACTGAGCTTTTTCTCCTCACAGGGTTTCCACAGAATTACGTTACAGGAAGCAGCCCTGGGGGCTGGTGAAATCCTTCATTGAGAAGAATTTTTGGAGTGGCCTGGAAGATTATTTCCGTCATTTGGGTAAGAGTGGCAATGCCAGTGGCACTCGTGTTTCCCTGGGAGTGGGCAACATGATCCAGCCCTGGGGTGGTTTATATGGTCACAGCTGGAATAAATTACCTGCTGGAATTAATCAGGGAATCAAATCCTGCTCCCTGTCAGGAGTTTGGGGTCAAATTTTGACAAAAGGCTTGAAGAATGTGGAGCACAAATCTTTCAAACTCTGCCAGCTTCTTTGGCCCAGCTGATGCCTTTTTTGGGGCTTGCTAAAAACACAGGGCAGGCAAAATTAAGAGAATAAAAGCAGTTCTATTTATTGAACTTCAGGTACATTTAGGGCAGACAAAGCCCCCCAGGGGCTGCACCCACAATGGACAATGGGTCACAGGTTTCACACTTTGATAAGTTTGGTCCATTTGAATATTGGGGGTTAATCTTCCAATTACAGCTTCAGGTAATGAAGTCATTTACCCCAGGTTTGCTCCCCCAACTCACTTTTGTTTCCATCTCTCAGGCCTGAGGCAGTGAGGTGTCCTTGATTGCCAGGCCTGGAGAGGAATTGTTGTGTCTGCCCAAAATGGGAGAGCAGCAGCTCCCACTGAATATGGAGTTTAGAGTTCCACACTGAATAATTGCAGGGTTACAAATGGATGAAAACTACAAAATCTAAAATCCCAAGGCATCAAGCTCCCTGCAGGACCTGCAGTGGGAGGAAGGAAGCAGCTCCTGGTAGCTGCTCTCTCTGGCCCTGCAGCTAAAGCTGTCCATGGCTGTGCTTTGGGAGCATCTGGAACTGGGTTGTTTGGGCTGCTGGCACAGGTCCCAGCTGGTTTTTTAGGTGAGTGGAGCCAGGTGACAGCAAAGCTGGCAGGGATTCCTGCTGGAAAGCTCAGCTCACATGAAAGGCTCCCTGCAGGTGGATCTGTGCAGCTCCCACTGGATGTGGAGCTCAGAGCTCCACACTAAAGAACCGCAGGGTTACAAACAGATGAAAAACACAAAAGCTGCAACCCTGAGCAGAGAGACTGAACCTTCCTGTCCCTATTGGTGCTCCCTGGGCGCTGCAGAGAGCGAGCTGACCAAAACAGAGAGCACGTACCTGGCCGAGGTGCACAGACAATCCCCCAAGGAGAAGGCGGGCAAGCAGGCGGCGGTGCGGCGGCGGAAGCGCGGCCACGCGCACCTGCGGGTGCCGCACCTGGAGGAGGTGCTGAGCCCCGTCACCACCCCCACCGACGAGGAGGTGGCACACCGCATCAAACACGTGGCAGGTGAGCAGCTGCCCCCCAGAGCCCCGGGGGCACAGTGGGGTGGGGAGGAGGCATCAGTGCTTGAGAGACAGGGAACTGTGGGGACCAGAATGCAGCTTTTACTGGGAGCTGCATTTCTATTCTATTCTATTCTATTCTATTCTATTCTATTCTATTCTATTCTATTCTATTCTATTCTATTCTATTCTATTCTATTCTATTCTATTCTATTCTATTCTATTCTATTCTATTCTATTCTATTCTATTCTATTCTATTCCTATTCCATTCCCGTTCCCGTTCCCGTTCCCGTTCCCATTCCATTCCATTCTCATTCCCATTCCCATTCTCATTCCCATTCTCATTCCCATTCTCATTCCCATTCTCATTCCCATTCTCATTCCCATTCCATTCTCATTCCATTCCTTATTATTATAGATATTATTATATTTATATTATATTTTATAAGTGTATGTATATAATCTAGTATGTAAGTATGTATTATATCCTATATACTAATACTATACTAACACTAATACTAATAGTAATACTATATACTAATACTAATACATATGTATAATATATATGTATTATATACTATATACTAAAACTATACTAACACTAATACTATATACTGATAATAATGCATATGTATTTTATAGATGTATTATATACTAATACATATGTATTATATGTATGTATTATATGCTAATTTAAAACACCTAACACCTAGTAATATTTTACTACAATCATGTAGTTAAACATCACACAGACAAACTTGACATTTCTACTTAGTAAAATCTTATTTCCCATCAGCCAGACTTGATCCAATCTTCTTGCAATCTTCAAAACTCTGTTTGCTCTTGCCAAGGCACTTGGTTATCAAGCTGCATGTGCTGATTAAATCTGCAGTGCTCAGTCTCACTTACATTTGCCACATGCAGCAGGATGTGTTGGGGTTGTTTGGGTGAGGTTGAGGGGTGGGTAGAGGATCTTTCCCTGTTTCCCATCCCAAATGCATCCCCTCTCCTCAGGTTCCACTCAGACACGGCACATCCCTGAGGAGAGCCCCAGTGGCTTCCACCTGCAGAGTGTCTCCAAGCTGCTCCTTGTCATCAGCTTTGTGTAAGTTCTGTGCTCTCTTCTCTCCTTTCCCCTTGGTTTTGCCCTTGTTTTAGCCAAACATGGGCTTTGCAGATCTGCTCTGGGAGTCCTGAAGGCAGGTCTGGGACCTGCCTGGGGCAGTGACAACCAGGACAGAGGCAGCTGTGCAAGAAGAGAAAAGTCAACACCTACAAGAGAAGAAATCCAACAAGGATAAGCATTTAATTTTTAATTTTTTACATCAAGGATGCAGTTTTCCAGACTTTTCATGACACATAGAAGCTGTGTGTGTGGGTAATTTAAAACAGTGATTTAATTCCTGCCACATGAGCTGCTATCATGGACAGTGGCTGTGCAAAGCTCTCTGGCAGTCACTGGGCTATCCCAACAGGGCTCAGTGTCTGTGAGGATTCTGTCACATCCCTTTTCCTGTCAGTGATTTTGATGAGAGGTGCAGCCAGAAGGCAGCTGGAGCCTTTAGAGGTGATTTCTGCACAATAAGTAAAGAAACACCTGAAGCACCAGGGGTTGGTGTGATTCCATCAGCTCAGCAGAGGAACTCTCTGGGTTGGGGGTCTTTCCTGCCCCTCCTTTCAGGATTGGTGGTGTTGGACTGGGATGTGCTCTCCAAGTGAGCTGGGACTGTGGCTCAGTTTAATGCCTGAACTCACTGGTTTTACTGTTCCTCTGCCCTTGGGCTGCCAGCAGCATTAAAACAGTGATCCAGGCTCTTCTGACTCAGGCTCAGCTTTTCCTCAAGCTCCACCCAGCTTTTAGAGAGGTGTGGAGAAGCTGGGATTTCAGAGCTGAAATTACAGCTCAAGTTGAGCTTTTCTCTGTGTTTGCTGGTCCCAGAGGGGGTGCAGATGCCGAGGTTTGCAGCAGCACCCAGGCAGTGATGAATGAGGTGGTGTGAGGTGCTGTCACACAGAGGTACCAAAGCACAGAGGTACCAAAGCTTCCCTTGGGTCACAGAGCTCTCTGTGATGTTTCCAGAATATTCCTCTGGCCAGCTGCCATCTGCCTGGCTGAACTGGTCATAGTGGGCCATTCTTCCAGCAAAAGAACTGCACTATTCAGAGCCAGGCACCAGGCTGGAATCCTTCCTGGGGAGCAGCAGGAATGCCCCTGTGTGCTGGGGGTGAGAGGAGCTGGGCAGGGCATGGCTGGGTGTGCTCCCAGTGCCAGGGTGGCAGTGGGGAAGGCTGGATGTGGTGTCAGACACAGTCAGCAGGAGCTCAGCTGTGCTGAGGGAGCTTCACCTCCAGTGCAGACACACAGATCCCTGTCTGTCCTTCCTGCCTCTCTTCCTCTGCTCCTTTCCTCCTGCCCTGCACTGTCTGAGCCTCCTCCTCTCAGCCCAGCTTGTGTCAGTCTGTTTCTAACCAGCAGCTGCTCCGTCTTTTCTCTTCCCTGCTCCCATTAGGATCTGTTTCAGGTACTGTCTCTCTCTTTTTTAACCTCTTTACTCTCCCATTTCCCTCCCTTTCTCTGCATTCTGCACATCCACTCACCCAGCCTGTTCTATCACTCCTGTCTGTCTGTCTGCCCTCCTGGCTCACACATTTCTCCCACGAGGTGAAGTTTTGGTTGCTCACTCAGATTAAATCCCCACTCACAGCATGGACTGGCCTCAGACACCTCCCCAAAGGCCTGGGAAATGCTGGGAAATGCTCCTAACCTGGCTGTTTTCTCCCTTTCTCTGCAGTCTGGTGCTGCTGGTCATTCTCAACATGATGCTCTTCTACAAACTCTGGATGTTGGAGTACACCACGCAGACACTGACAGCATGGCAGGGCCTGAGGCTGCAGGAGAGGTACAGCCAGGCTGCCACAGTGCTGGGGGTGATTTACCAAAAGGAGAGTACTGGTCTGATACTGATACTCAGCTGTGACAGACAAAAGACAATTTAAAGTTTGAAAGTGTGTGTTTATTTATTAGAGGTAATCATCTGATACACACTGCAAAATCACAGGTGATCACAAAGTCTATTTATTGGCAAAGGATTCAAACAAATCCATATTCACAATAACAGCCCCTCCCATCCCCTGCTTCCTATGGTAATTAAGAAGCTAATTTGACTTCTTAAATTAAGTCTGGGGTTGTTTTCATGGGCAGGGGTCTTAAAAGGAGAAAGAAAGGCGAGTCTTCCTCACCCTAAACTCTTGATCTTTTATATCCCTGACAATACAAATGATTTCTGGGGACAGTCCAATTTCCCAAAGTTTCTGGTTGCATTGTCTGTGTTCCTTTGGATCTGCTCACTAGTTTTGTCTTTTCCCATTGTAAGCACAGCTGAGCAAACATAAAATGACAGACAACCAATTATTTAAGTTTTAAATAACTACTCCCTTCTAACTTTTAATTATTTTCAGCAAGGTAACTAAAATCCTATTTTCTAAAATCAGTGTTTCAGGGGTTTTGCACCACTTAATTAGTCCTGGTTCCACTCCCCTCAGTTCTGCTTTGGGTTTTCAATGGGCCTGAAGAGAAAAGCTTGGGGAAAAGAGCCAGAGCAGCTTTTTCCTCACAGTGAAGAGAAATGTGTGCACAAAATCTGTGTGATGTGCTGAGCCTTGCCTGTGTTTGCTGGCAGGTTACCCCAGTCTCAGGCAGAGTGGGCCCAGCTGCTGGAGTCCCAGCAGAGGTACCACGACTCGGAGCTGCAGAAATGGCGTGAGATCATCAAATCCTCAGTGATGCTGCTGGACCAGGTGAGGCTCTGCCCAGGGGGGTCCCTGTGGCCTCCCAGCCCTGCTCCCCATCCTTCAGCACCTCCTGCTGCCCCCACAGCCCCTCAGGTGTGACAGCTCCTTCACATCAGCTCCTGACAGTCCCACAAGGGCTGTCACAGGGTGCCACTTGCCCGTCACAGGGGGATGTCACATGCATGTCAAGGACAGAGCCCTGCAGGGCCAAAAATCTCACATGGGCACATTTGGGGTCTAATGTCATCCCAGCTTGGAGAGCCAACTGGTTTTAGCTGGACCTGGAATTACATGCAGCTTTCAGGGAGGAAGGGGACATGCTCTGGTGGCACAAAGCCAGGAGTTTCAGGGGTGTGCTCCCTAAAAATCACTCAGGGTGCTGAGAGCACAGAAATGAGAGCTGCTTCCTCATAAATCCCTAAACATGAGCTGCCTTCCCCTGAGGAGAGAGAACTCCCTGCACTCTGCTCTTTTGGGGAATGGTGCCCCACATTCCCAGTCCCCATTCACACATCCCCTCTCCCAAAACCACAATTATGGCACCAACACTTTACGGGGGGGGGGGGGGGGGAAAAAAAAACCCCAAGTTCTCTCCCCTCTGGGGCAGCACCACAGTGGAAAAATCTTTTTTCTTGCAGATGAAGGATTCACTAATAAATCTCCAGAATGGCATCGGGTCCAGGGACTTCGGGTCAGACCCAGAGGAGAAAAGGAAACGTTTCCATTGACAGGCAGGAATGCAGGAGGCCAGAGGACGGTGTGCAATATGTGTAAATAGGAGATATAAATATATATATAAATATATATATATACAGATATAAATATATATATTATATACAGATTTTAAGAGAAAAAAAAGTGAAAAAAAAAAACCCAGAAAAAAAAAAAAGCTTAAAGAGGGGAAGGAGTGACCTCCAACACTGGCTGAACTGGAGTGTCCCTGGGGTGTGTGTGTGTGTGGGAGGGCTGTGCTCTCCCAGCACTGAGGTGTGCTTGGGGCTGTGCCCAGCTCTGCTCCTGGGCCTGTGCACTGCTCCTCTGTAAT
The DNA here is from genome assembly GCF_903797595.1 of Erithacus rubecula. Classification (NCBI taxonomy): domain Eukaryota; kingdom Metazoa; phylum Chordata; class Aves; order Passeriformes; family Muscicapidae; genus Erithacus; species Erithacus rubecula. Next base: position 3,409,899 of record NC_136677.1, read on the forward strand.
ATTCCTGTCTGTCTGTCTGTCTGTTCTGTTTCTGTTGTCTCAAAGGGAAGCATCAGTGTGAGTGGCCCCCCCCTGCCCGTCCCCATCCCCTCCCTGTGCATGGAGATCCCTGCTTTACTCTATTTATCTCTAAAGGGGACACTGTCACCTCCCTGACCTTGCTGGCTTTAGGGCACAGAGGTTTTGGGGACACTGTCACCTCCTTGACCTCTCTGGCTTCAGGGCACAGAGGTTTTGGCAATCACAGTCAATCCCTTGCAGTGCTCTGGAGAGGAGGGTGAGTGTCTGTGGGTCTGTGGAGGGCAGATCCCCCTGGCAGGCCCCTCCTGGGAGCAGAAATGTGCTGTCAGGGCAGCCAGGCTGGCTCAGAGAGCACAGCACAGGGTGTGACCCAGCTGCAATCCCTTCCACAAGCCCCAGCTTGGATTTGCTGCCTCCTGCCCTGGCTGCTGCAGTGAGAGCAGGGGAGTGTCTCCCTGCAAGGGCTGTAGGAGGACAGTGCCAGTGTCCCCTTTAGCTGTTCTCTGCTTTTTCTGTGCTTGGCCCCTGCCACTGAGCCACCCCTGTGCTGCAGGTCTGCATTGCTGCTGGAATCACCACGCTGGGAGGACCCACATTTAAGCAGAAAACCAAAATTAGGATTGAGTTGCAACCACTCCCACTACCCAGCTCAGCAAATCTCTGCTGTTTGCTCAGCCCTTGTCTTGTAAAATGGGAAAACAGGGAAAAGCAGCTTCCTTTCCTTGCCTGGGATAAATTGACATAATTGTATCTATGCAGCAACAGCCATCACTGTGGGTATTGATGTGACTGCATCTGTAGAGCAACAAAACTTCCAAAAATCCAGGAGAGGTCAGGAAGGGTGACAGGGACCAAGGGAGGAGAGGAAAAAGTGCCCAGCAGAGGGTAGCAGGACAGAGCTGGATTTGAGGCACCTGAGGGGTCAACCAGGTGGTGGAACTGCACTAAAAAAATGCCCTGTGCATTTTCATTTGTTCTGGGGGATAATTCCAGACTCCATTAGCAGCCAGATGAGGGAGAGGGGCAGCTTGGCTGGGCTGAGCAATGCACCAACCCCACAGGGACTCATGGGGATGCTGGCTGCTTCTTGAAGTGTTTAATAAATGCTTTGGCTGTTCCCCAGGCAGGTAGATTAGGGGAATGTGAGTTCCCCTTTGTCCAACACTGGGATTTTTCTACCTGCTGACTGGCAGGAGGGAGGCAGCTGCACATTCCCAGCTCCTCCTTTGCCTCCAGGATGAATAATTGCTCTCCCACCATTCTGTAGCATAGAATATCCCCAGTGCAGCCTGAGGAAAACCCTCTCAAGCTCCACTTTCCATTCCAAAGGCACTGGATGCAGGAATAACCTGCTGATTTCTCCCAGCCTGCCTTCAATCCCCACATGCCCCACACAGAACTCACATCTGCAGGAGCATGGATGAAGCCAGGCTATCAAAAGGACATTCCAGACTGTGAAAACAAGGTCCAGCTAGGGCAAACCAGAGAGTGATGGGTATTTATGACTATTTATTTAATTTAATGCTGCTGACTACTGTACTGCTCCCTGGTTTTTTTGCAGGGAGGCTGCTGAAATGGCTGCTGTACCATGAAATTGAGGTGCTAGGGCCTGGGAAGGGCTTTCTGTGGCTCATTTTCCCCACTGTGACTTGGCAGACTGCCCCAGAGTCCCCTTTCCCCTTTCTGACAATTACTAAGCACACAGATCTTCCCCGCTGCTGGAATTTCCCTCTTCTAGAATTTAATTTCAAGCACCAAGCAGGACAACACTGGGATTCACCCTGCCCATGCCAGGAGAGAGAAAGAACACAGTGAAAGAGGAAAGTGGTGTCTCCTCCACCTGGAGACAGAGAAATCAGAGAGGCTCACAGATAAATTCTGCTGATCAGTGTTTGTTACTCACCAATATCACATTCTGTTAGGAACCCTTTTTCTCCTCCTGAATCCTTTCTCCTGAGCTGATTTCCAGCTGGGCCCCAGAGACAGAACTGTTAAATCAATCAGGCCAGGCAGCTGTAGCAACCTCAACATTAATATTTGTCCTGCCTGCACATTAAAGTGGGTTTTGAACCTGTTTTTCCCCTCTCCTGGCACTCAGCAATGTGAAATCCTTCAGGAAGAGCCCAAGGGTGGTGGGCACCAAGCAGAAGTGCAGTGTCCTTCACACTGAGGGAGGTTTCTCTTTGAGGCCTTAGTTTGGCTTTTTTTTCCCCTAATTATTTCTTTTTCCCACTTGGCAGCCAGTCTGGCTTGGAGTTGGATGGGATTCACAATCTTTTTTTGCCTCTTAATCTCTCACAATAGTAATAAAAAGGGGAAAATCAGGATCTGAAGGCACTAATGGTGAGGGTTGAAACAAAAACTTGGGGTGTTTTCCCTTCCTCTGGAGAGCTGGGACAGGAATCAGCTGCCCCTGCCCCATTTCAGCTGGCAGGTTAATTTTTTCTGGAGCCAGAGATGATTTTGGATTACATTTCCTGGAGGGATCAGAAGCACTTTCCAGGAGTGAGAGGCCTGAATAGTGTTACAGGGGTGGTGCTTCCTTCAGGTGCATTTCCCCTCCCAGCCTGACCCTTCCACAACCACAAAAACAAGGATTAAAAAAAAAATAATTAAAGGCATTTCTCCAGCCAAGCATGCAAGAGAAATGCCAACAGCTTTTAGCCTAATTCCTGCCAAGGAAGATGCCTGCTGCTGGGAGGAGGGGGAGCAGGAGGCTCTGATCCACCAGTCTGTGACATCCTCACTGATCTGATTTTGGCCCAGCCTCACCTCTGATAAAGACACAGCTCCCAGTGCTTATCTTAGGGAGTTCTGGCAGCTGGGATGGGTTTGATCCTGGGCATTCCCAGAGTGGGCACCACAGGTTTCTACTGCAGCAGCTGCCTGTGAATTCTCTGAAGGACCAAAAACCAGGTTATTCCAGCTGGTGAGCTGCCCACTGCTGGGCCTGCACATTCCAGATAGTAAATGTGGGGAAATAAAGGCTAGAAAGGCCCTTGCAGTGGGAAGGTGTTAGCTGTGGTTAACAGGACAATGAGCTTTTGGGTGTTCTGCACTTCAGGCACTCCCTTCAGTCAGAAAACTGTGCTATTAACTCACACTGGTTGATACCAGCTTCTCTCTAAATCCTGGCTCCCTCAAATCCTTTGGGAGAAGAGTTTGATCTCCCCTGAGCTGCCTGTCCTGCTGTGATACCTCTGGCTGCTGTCCCTGCCTGCTGGGTGACACCTGACCCTGCTTGGATGCTTCTGATCTTAAAAACAGAAACCTTAGGGAATGTCTTTAGTGTAGTGTGACCCTGTATTGGAAGAAGAAAGGTTTCAAAGCACAAGGCTGTGCTGGATTTGGAGCCCTGAAGGCACAAAGCTGCCTCTGAACTAGCAGGGCATGGACTGGGAGATCCCCTGCAGGAATGCTGATCCTGGAATGCTGATCCTGGAATGCTGATCCATGTCCTTATCAGACAGTTTCAGCAGCTCACCTGGGTGTAGATAAGGACAGACTTTCCAGCCTCCTTGGCTCCTCAGCACTGTCCTGGTAGCCACATAGGAGCTTTTCTTACCTTTGTGCAAGAAGGTAGAATGTTTTCTCTCCCAGAGAGTGGCTGGAGACACTTTTGGTCTGGGTACTTTTGGATTTGCTGTGGTGTGCTGCAGCAGCTGCTCTCCCCAGGAGCACAGAAACAAACTCCTACCTGATTTACAGCTGGAGCTGTCTGCTTCCACCTTACCCAGAAAATAAAACTTAAAATCACTGTTGAAAGCAGCAGTGCCTGGCTCAGGGGAGGCAGCTCTGTGCTGTCAGATTTCTGTGGCTCAGAGAACAGCTGTGCCCCATGGTTCCTGTGCTGATTTTCCAGCCTGTTCCCCAGACACTCTCTGATCTCTGTGCTTTGCAGTCTCTCCAGCACGAGTCTCTCTGTGCCATAAAACCTCTTTTTCTAGATGTGCACACTGGCCAAATAATCTCGTGTCTTGGGTGACTGCTGGTCAAGGCCATTCCCAGCTCTAGGCAGACAGCATGGGCTTCTCTTAGCATGGATCCATGGCATGCCATGCCCTCCTCCTCTCCCACATGTTTTGCAGTGCTGGCTATGGCTTTTCCCTGTCCCCTCCCACCTCTGCTGCTGGACAATCATTACCTGTGTCATAGATGCTCTGACCTGGTGCTGTCCCTGCCTGCCTTCCCCTCCTGCAGTCTGTATGCTCTTCAAGTGAATGTGTTTTATTTTATTTTATTTTATTTTTCAGTAGGGAAAAGGACTTCCTTCTGCTGAAGGAATTATATTTGCACATGGCTCGGGGAGGTTCCTCCTCTGGCCCTTTCTGTTACCTCACTCATTTAGGCCAATTCCATTGCTAACGTTCAAGGCCACCTTCCCTGCCCCAAACCCTGAGAGTAGGGAGGGAACAAACCCCCACCTGCAGCTCAGGTCCTGCAGCCACTTATCCATTAGGATTTGGGAGAGCAGCTGTTGCAGCTCCATCCAGCAGGGAGCTGCAGCCTGTGCCATGCATTCCCACCTGCTGGGAAATGGCACAGGAGAGCAGGGATGGATGGATGGAGCTCCACTGGATGTGGAGGGAGGAAAGAGCAGCAGAGCAGTGGCAGCATCACAGCCTCCCATGGCACCTCTGGGACATCACCATTGCAGGGGGATTGCATCTCCCACCACGTGCTGCAGGGCTGGAGGAAGCTGCTGAGCCCTGGGCCGTGTCTCCCCCTGGATCCTGCAGTTCCTGTGCACGGCTGGTGCCCAGCAAGGCTCTGCTCTCCTCAGCACTGCAGCATCTCCTGCAGCCACAGAAAGCCCTGCAGAGCCTGGGGAGCAGGGCACTGATGGCTGAGGGGACTCTGGGCTGGCTGGGGGAAGGATTGTGGGTTTGTTTTAGGAGTTGTCCCGACTGTCAGAAACTTTGCGCTGTGCGCAAACAAAAAACAAAAAAAAACCCAAACAAAAACACACACAAAAAAAAAAAAAAATCCCCAACCCGTGGTTAAAAAATGATACTGGAACGTGCTGGGATGTAGGAATTGTACAGGCTCTGCAGCCAAACTCCCTGTAAGTAGTTAGTACCATGGAAGTACGGTATCAATTAAAAAATCTATCCAACAACCAGCGTGGCTCTTTGTTCTTTTTATTATCCTGCCTATTCCAGAGTCTCTCATTCCAAACACACACAGAGTCTTTGCCAGGACCATCTCTTCCAGGTTTTGAAAGATCACCAGTTTTTAAATTCTTATTCTTTTTTTTTCCCTGTGAGATTCTTGAGCAGAACTTTGCACCCTGTTTCCTCCTGCTTGGAACACCACGTGGCAATGGTCACCTCTGCCTGCAGGAACTGGAAAAGTGAAAGATTTGTCCAAAAAATGAGCATCTGCAGAAGGTGCCTGTGGGATACAGGGAGGTGCAGGATGAGGGGATGGTCCTTCTTTACCACCTGAGGTAGCTCTCAAGAAGTTCTTCAAGGGTTCACTCCTTTTTTGATTTAACAGTGTGACACCAGAGGGTTATCTGTGGTTCACAGAGACAGGAGCAGAGCTGGAGTGGGAGAGAGGTGTCCTAAAATTCACCATTGGCTCAATGCCTTGGGCAGTGCTGGAAACTCCAGAGTTACAACCCAGTCCCTTGTTGAGTTCAGGATTCTGCCAGGCAAAGTGGGATAGGGAAAAGGTGACATCCAGCTGAATGCAAAGAGGAGCTGCTTGGATATTCCTTTGGATATCCCTTTTGGATATCAGGATTTTGGGAGCTGGTGCCCAGACTATGAGTGTGCTTTATCTGGAAAATGTGCTCCCCTTGCCAGGCTTGGCTCTGCATTTGGGAGCAATCCTACTACCAAGCCTGCACTGGAGTAGTTTCCTAAAGTTCACACCCACTCTAAAAAAAGGGTTTTGAGCAAGTGCCAGTTGGAAATCTGACCTGGGCCTGGCTTCCAAATGGGGTAATTTCTGTGATTTTAGCACATAAAGAGCAGCAGAACAAAGCAGAGGGGATCCCGTGGGTGGGAGCATGCTGGAGCCACGAGCATTTGGGAGTTATTTACAAAGAGATCCGTGGGGCAGAACTTGTCAGCTCTGGCAAAGCAGCACAGGCTCCATTGCAGCAGGGGTGTCACAACTCTGCCATACAGCAAACCCAAACCTTCCCCACCTGGTTTTACAGCACAATTCCACCCTGGCCAATGTTTCTGCCTTTTCCCCCTTCCAATCCCATCTTGCTGAGCTCAACTGATCTGCACTGAAGGGCAGAAAACAATTTTTACTCTGCTTAACCCTCAGAAAGGATAAGTTTGCATAGAAAAGATGGAATTTCCTGGGTGATTCCTGGGCAACAGAGGATCATTTAGGGTGAATTCAGACTATTTATATTGCTGATTAATTACCTCAAGAGAGAATTAGGATTACCTGGGAAAAGTGGGTGTTTTCTGTCTGTCCCTCTAGATGGTGCTGCTACAGCAGCAGAGAACCATCCCTGTTATAAAACTACAACCATTTTACTAAGCTGCCATCCTGTGAGGGCTTTTCATCTTATTTATTTCTCCTGCCTACCAGCATGAGGCTGCCATGTTTTTTGGGGTTTTCCAGGAAAAGGTGGATCCTGTGCCTTGTCCTGCTGCCTTGCCAGCTGTTGCAGGACTTGGCTCTGCAGGTTCCTCCCACTGTGAACTTCAGGAGCAAACCTGCTGTGCCAGGCAGGAAGGGGATGAGGGTTTGGACACTTGATAAATGAGAGGGACACAGGGGATTCTTATACTTACATCATCCTGCTTCCCAAAGCAGGAATACTTCAGGATCTGTATTCTTAATTCCCTCCAGAAGAAAGTGTGAACATGGCACAGGGACTTGTCTTTCCTATCATACATCCCCAATTTTAGTGCATTACAGTCCTCACCCTACTCAGCTTGTGCACAGACAGCCTAAAATTCTGAGTGACTTAATTAACTAATTAAATGCTTCCTATTTTAACACCAAGAAAACTGCTTGGGCCACAGCATGTGGTGGAATGACCCTCTAAGAGAGCCTTGCTCACAGTCCTGCAGCTCAGAGCAGTGTGCCACACATACCCCTAACCTCTGCAATGGAGAAGCAGCACATTTAGCAAATAAAGGTGGTGGTGAGAGCAGCTAAGAAGTGACAGGGAGCATTTACAAAGCCATTGAGGTGCTGATGGAGCTGGAACTCGTGCTGCCCACTCCCCTGTGCTGTTTGCTTCCACAGGGGAGTCCTTCAGCAGCAGGCTGGCAGCTCACAGGGGTCACAGGAGCAGAGTCAAGGCTGTACAGAGTCCAAGGCAAATGGAAGAGGATTTGCACTTCCCTGTGTTCCTCCCGAAGGCGCAGAGCTCCCCCTCAAGCCTGGCTGGTGTGGCATGGTCCTTCTGAATTCAGAGCCCTGCAAGGGAGACAGTTCCTCTGGGACCTCACTGGGGTGAGGATTACAGCAGAGTCAGCACAATTGATGGGAGAATAAACAACCCAAATTGTAATCTTTAGCACACAAACTCCTTCTAGAGTCCCTTCCTTTGGACATGGAGCCCTGACACTCCTCATGGGCACAGCTGCCCCTGAGCAGGGAAAGTGAAGATTCCCAACTCCACAGCAACAGGTAAATGAGGCACAAATACATCATGGCCTGTGCTGCTTTGGGGGTTCAAGCCATCCAGCACACCCCACACCCAAAGACACCTGGGGAAGCTCCAGAGGAGCACAGCCACGCTCCAGGAGCCCCTAGCCCCAGCACAAGGAAGCTGAGGGGTGACACAAGGAGTGCCCATCCCTTCCTGACCCACCTTGGTGCCGCTGCCTCCTCCCTGCTACTCCTCCACAGGCACTGCACAGTTCTCCTTGTTCTCCGAAGGAATCGCCAGGTAGTCTGTCCTGGAGGTGGAGGGAAGGAGGAAAGCACACAGTGTAAAGCCCAGTTTGGGTAAACTCACCTCTGCTGAATTCCTGGGAGCATCTCTGAGGTAACAAATGGCACCTGTAGATGCTCAGAGTAGGAAATTCCTTGGCACAGGCAGGAGCAAACAAGGAGTCTTCCCTGCTCTAAAATCTTACACAGCCAGCCTTCCTCTGAACAAAGAGAGCTCTAACCCCAGCCAAGAGTGTGGAAACACGGGAATGGGCCAGGATGAAACCAGACCTTCCAGGAGAGCATCTCCACACGGTCCAAACCAGGCCACCCTGGAATACTGTTCACTCCCTGCCTGGTGTGTGGTGAATCTTGGTGCTCTAAACACTGCAAAGACTTTGGACAGAGCAAACACCAACCTGTCCATGCCACAGCAAATCCCAGTGCTGCTGCAGTCACTTCTGGAGCAAACACCAACCTGCCCATGCCATAACAAATCTCAGTGCTGCTGCATTCTGCCCTGGGACATGTGAAGAGCCCTTGCAGAACAGATCCCATCTCCAGGGGTTCCACACTTACGCGTTTTCCTGGGCAGCCTCCTCTGCCTTGGAGACCTTCCTGTAGCAATAAACCATTTCAATCAGCAGCCAGAGTGTGAGGAAGACCAGCAGAATGTACATCATAATTTCTGAGATGACAGAGGTGAAGTCTTCTCCAGCTGTGAATAAAATGAAATAACCCCTGATCATTTCCATGCAGCTCCATGGACATTTTCCAGCCTTGTGGCATCTTTCCTAACCTGCCTTGCCAGAATCTCCAGGTGCTGGGAGGGGGCAGAACGGAGGGATCTGCAACAGGCAGAGATCCCAGTGGGATCCAGCACACACAGCCCTGTCTGTGCCACCCCCACACCCTCACCACTGCTCACCTCTCTCATCTTCATGCTCTGATTCCTCCCCTTGCTGGTGTTACAGAGCTGCCAGTGGGTTGTAAAGGATCAGAACAGTGAGTGAATGTGGGGGAGAGGGAGGGGAAGGGGCAGAGAGAAGGGCTGAAAGCTCCTGACCCTCTCCGAGGAGAGCAGCAGAATCCCACCGGTCTGTAAAGCCAAAATATCAGCACTGAGCCCAGCAACAGCAAGAGGAACAGAGGAAGAGGAAGAGGAAGAGGAAGAGGAAGAACTCAGGAGCAGCACAGAGGGGAGGAGGAGAAGCAGGAGAGTAGTATCAAAATGGAGAACGAGTGGTTGTTCCAGGAGGGAGGGGGTGGCAGCCAGGAGAGGCTGCGGCTCCATCGCTGTCACATCCCAGCGCGGCTGTGGGAGGAGCTGGAAACCTCTGCTGGCTGTTCCAGCTGTGCCCAGCTGTGCCCAGCTCATCCTGCCTTCCCACACTCACACACAACCTGCCTGTGCCTAAAAAGAGCCTCCAGCCATCAAACCAGGGACAGGATTTTCCTCCTGAGCCGCGTTTGTCGCTAACGAGCTCAGAGCCGTCTCTGGCTGTGCAGTGACGAACTCACAGAACTCACAGAACTCACAGAATCACCAGGTTGGAAGAGACCTTCAAGATCATCAAGTCCAACACCTCAACTAGACCATGGCACCAGAGACCTTCAAGATCATCAAGTCCAACACCTCAACTAGACCATGGCACCAAGTGCCACACCCAGACTGTTTTTTAAGCACATCCGGGGATGGTGACTCCACCACTCCAGTATTTTATCACTTTTTCCATGAAAAACTCCAACACCCACAGCCAGTGACAGCACAAAACAGCCCCTCCTACCCTCCTCCACCACGGTGAGGTGGATCTTCCTGGAGCTCTGGAAGAGGGGCCGGTGGATCTCGAACTCGAACTCGCGGGTGATGTTGCAGGTGTAGACGCCCGAGTCGTTCAGGGTGACGTTCAGCACGGTGATGGACACGTCCTGCATGTCTTTGCTCCCATTCCACTGTATCCTCCCGCTGAAGCGGCTTGGAAACTCGTGGATTGACTTCCTGTGCTCGTAGATCTGGGGGGAAATGTGCTGGTTAATCTCTGCCTTGGGCAACAGCAGCGCAGCATCCCCCTCCAGCTACACTCAGGGATGTTCTGAGCTCCCTTGGTAACAGCAGCTATTCATATTCCATCATCCTTTGCCTCCAAGTATCAGGTGACTTTACAAAAGACAGGAAAATGAGTGATCAGGAATCTGATATCTCCATCAGAGAGGGAGAAAAACTAAGGCACAGCAAAACACAGATGCATATGGACACAAAAAATCAGCAGTGGGACAGAAAACTGGGATTCTTCATGCCTTGCAATGCTCCTGCCAGTCAGTGCATGTGAGATCACCTGAGGAATGAACCACAGAATACCCTCAGTGAAGACAAACAGCCCTTTTTGGAAGCCCTGGGATATTCAGTTGGGATGGAAGTGCTGCAGGACAAATCTGCCAGTGTGACATTCTGGCTGACCACAGTCCCCATCACGACCCTGCCCACCCCAGCTCACTTTGCTTGGTGTTCTTTGGGTTGCCACTGGCAAATGGATCTCCCAGGGCACTGGAAGTGAATTCCCATCTCATTCCTTAGCCTGGTCCCTTTAGTTCTCAGACAGAAGGAGAATATTTGTCATCCTGCCTGGCCCTGCTCAACCACAGCCACTGATTTAATGTTTCAGACTCGGATAAAATAGCTAGAAAGAAATGTGCACTCAGCCTTGATCTTGTTCTCCATTTCACCACTCTCTCTTGAATTCCAGCTGCCCCTCATCTGTCCAATTTCCATTTTGATTCACTCTGAAAATCAATTTTTCCTTTTCCTGGCAGGGATCCAAAGCAACTCCCAGAGATCCTCCCACAGTGATGATAACACTGAGACATAAAAAGTAAATCCTGCCCTGCAGATTTATTGGAGGCCAATTTCACCTTTGAAACAACAGCTTTGGGGTTCAGAACTGATTCAGACAAGGGTGCCAAGTGTCAGTCATATTTGACATATTTGAGGCAATGGGACTGGAAACTGGCATTGATGAATCTACAACCCAAATGTATGAACACAACAACTGATTGCAGCTTTTCCTGCCAGGAGTTTGTGCTGTGCCCAGATGTGGAAATGGGACAAGCAAGGAAAGAAATGGAAAGGGCTCAGGTTCCAGACATACATACAGGCTCATCCTTTCCCCCCTCGGGCTTGTAGAACCATTCCACCACCGTGCTGGCTGTCACCTCCTCCCTCTTCATGCAGGAGATGCAGAGCAGCTTCATGTCTGTGCCTTGGACAGCCTCTGTCTCAGATGGGACTTCCACACACACGGAGGAACAAAGTCCAGCTGGGGGAGAGGAGCAGCACAGAAAGAAGCAGTTAGAGAAAAATCAGTTATTCACATCTTGGCATTAATGTCCCCAATGGAAAATGGTTTGATTTATTACTCTAATGCTGTCTGATAACAGATTAAGTCACAAATGTCGAATTTTACCAAGTTTTCTTCTCTTGAGATATTAATAATTCACAATAATTAACAGGGTGATCACACAGATTCACCTCTCCAGCATCTGTTCTGCCACAACTTTCATCTTTCCCTGGTAATTAATGCCACTTTAAAGGCATTGTTCATTCCCTCCCATGCATGCTGGGTGTGCTCCTGTTAGAGCAGCAATTACACTCTGGGATGAGGGGAAGCCCAGAATTCCAGAGTGGAGGAACAGCTCGCTCTTTGTGCTAAGTTGGAAGGTCTGGATGCTTTAATTCAG